>NC_137171.1:35065287-36485287 GCF_951804945.1 Podarcis cretensis
TACTGCATACTGTGAAATGTATCAGTTCTGTTTCTGTCCCGTCCCCCCCAGCAATTTTCATGTTTGCCACTTGCCACAATGTAGGGGTGGTCAATTTGGTGCCCTGGAGAGGTTGCTGGACTCCAGCTCCTATCATCACTAATCATTGGCTATGCTGGCTGTGGCAGATTGGGAGCTTGGTATCCCAACATCATCTGGAAGCCCGCAGGTTTTGCACCCATTCCCAAAGGGTAGGTAAAGGGTAAAGGGACCCCTGACCATTAGGTCCAGTTGTGGCCGACTCTAGGGTTGCAGCACTCATCTTGCCGAGGGAGCCGGCGTACAGCTTCTGGGTCATGTGGCCAGCATGACTAAGCCGCTTCTGGCGAACCAGAGCAGCGCACAGAAACACTGTTTACCTTCCTGCTGGAGTGGTACCTATTTATCTACTTGCACTTTGGTGTGCTTTCGAACTGCTAGGCTGGAAGGAACAGGGACCGAGCAACGGGAGCTCATCCCGTTGCGGGGATTCGAACCGCCGACCTTCTGATCGGCAAGTCCTAGGCTCTGTGGTTTAACCCACAGCGCCACCCATGTCAGTGTAAAGAGTCAAGAACTCAATAAGAGCAGTCATTGTGTTAGATAGCAGGTGGGGCCTAATTGATTCCTTCAAGTACTGTGACCTCGCTAGTTTGTGATGGTAAAGGAGCATGCCCATGTTTTATTTGTCTGGGGCCTTCATTATACATCTTTAGGTGCCAGGCGAAAACATTATAAGGGAAGATAGTAATTAGTCCTCCCAGCACACCAGGTCTGAAACTACAATGTTTATGAAGGGCTACACAAGTGAAATGGATTTTATATTTATAAGATGTAACAGAGGCCCTGTTTGTAAGGGGGGTAAAGGTCAGCTGCAAGAATGGACTAACGACCAGTGAAGGATGATGACTCGACATTAAACGAGATGATGTGGCTACGGGAGGAAATGGATTGACTTATGTTTGCAACAGGAGTTGGAAACCTGATTTTAAGAAATTGTATTAAATTTAAGTAATTTGGTTTGATTTGTAATAATTTGGAAATAATTTTTAAAAAATAATTAAAAAAAGAAAAAGAAAACATTCCTCTTCAACCAGGCCTTTGGCTGATGAATATTCTATGGCCTTTTAAATATGTTTGTGGGAGGGGCATTTTTGTTTTGTTTTTGTTTTAGCTGTTAATTTTGTGCTTCTATCCTTTTTTTTATCTTGTGAACCACCCTGAGACCTTCAGGTGTAGGGTGGTATATAAATAATAATAATAATAATAATAATAATAGTAATAATAATAATAATAGTATCACCACCACCAGGTTCAATTCCTGGCATCTCTGGTTTATTATTATTATTCATTTATTTCCCTTTGGTTAGGTTGTCACAAGACAAGAAACCCAAAGCATCAGAGAAGTCTCAGGAGTGCGGAGAGTCGCCCCAAAAGACCAGGAGGTATCACGAGAGTTCCAAGCACCCAACATCTGATGATTCATCCAAGGAAAGCACAAAGGCTTCAGATCCTAAAACTGCAGTTGTGGAGCCAGCCCCATCTTGTAGCATCCCAAGAGAAGCTCCAGCTCGTGCTCAAGGTGACAAGAAGAGGTCCAGCAAGACCTTTCATGGGGACCGCAGCGACATCGCTCCTTCCCACTGGGATTACACCACTATTGCTTTCCCTAACATGGGTGCCGATTGCCCGCAGACCCTCCTGGCAGAGCCTGATAAGAGGCTCCTTCCAGAGAACGTAACGGCCCGGGAGGTTGATGCAACCCGTTGGCGCAGGAAGCTCAACCAGAAGCACGAGAGGCTGACCCGCAAGGAGCGGGAGCAGCTGAAGTGGGAGAGCAGGTACAAAAGCAGCGTCAACGAGGATAGAGAAGTCCGGCGTTGCTCCACATGGCAAGAGTATAAGGCGCTTCTGAAAGAGAGGAGGCGGTGGGAGGAACGGAACCGCCCTACACACCTCTGGGAGCAGGCGGTCACCCCGCTTGTGAAGCCAGACCAAGAACTGTCAACAGGTATTGTTGAAAAGAGGCTTTGTTCCCTTTTGCGGTAGGGTGACGGGCTAGAATTCAGGTTTCCCCAGAGGCTCCTGAAGGGCAGTTCTTACATCAGTCCTCTGGATGGAGCAACTCCTTCAGAGGGATGACATTCCCAAACAGGCCTAGGACCAGGCCAAGAAATTGTCAATTGCATGCACCTTTCAAGCTGATGCCTCCAGGGATGTGATGCTATTGGTGGCAAGAACCATTGGGGCAGAGTGCCTACTAGCTTGGTAACCCAGTTCATTATTTCCCCCTTTATATTGCCTTCACCACATCTTTTTCTGTGCCTTCCCCTACTGCCCAGCTACTTATATTTTATTTTAAAAAAAATATTTTAATAATCATAAATTAATAAGAATAAAAATGTGCACCCCACCACCGAGACTATTCCATTGTAACTATCCAACCTCCCAAAATTTTAAAACTTCTTGTGATGGTTTGACCCCTTTCCATTTTAACAGTACAAATTCTACAAACACCTTCCATATCTCCTCAAAATCAGTTCTCCTGCATATTCCCCGCCTTACCTTAATGGCACATGTTAATTTATCATTCATAGCTATATCCCACACCTTTTTTTTTTTTTTTACCATTCTTCCATTTTATATTCTGCCTGTCCCTTCCACTTCCTAGCTGTAATAATTTGTGCAGCTGTCAGTAAATTTGTGAGCAAGTCCTTCATAGCCTGTGAACCTTCCACCCCATTGTAAATTAATAATAGTGCTACCTCTGGACTTTGGGTCAACTTTAACCCAGTGATTTCTGTTATCTCCTTAATCACCCTTTGCCAAAAAAAAAGGTACTTATTTATACCCCCACCACGTGTGAACATAATTCCTGGTTTCCTGGCATCCCTTCCTGCCCGGCTACTTCAATTAGAAAACCTTCTTGTACTTTGAGAAAATCAGTACATGCTCGCCCACCCTCTTTCTATTTACCGAATTTGCATTTTATTGCTGCATAGACTTCATTCTCTTTGCATGCAACTATTCTCATTCACAGATCCTCTGGGCAGAAGGAGAGGAAGGTGCATATAGCTTTGTTGGAGTGGAGGGTGGGGTGGTTAGAATGATGAGAATGCCTAATCAGGGCAGATAAGATCTTTGAAGAATGCATGTCCCTAATCCAGACCTCTCTTGTGTTCTCCCCACTAGCGAGTGTGCTCCAACAGATCAGTGTGTTCCAGCCCTCCCATATCCTGGATGAGGCATCTCTGTAAGTATCAAAACTAGAAAGCTGGCCAAATGCTTTTTCATCTCTCTTCAGTGGTTCTAGGTGTTAGCAGCTATTCTATACTTTGTATACCGACTTTAAAATATTTCACTCCTGATTTTAAGTTGAAACATAGCTCAGTTGGTTAGACTCGCAGGGGTCAGCAAACTTTTTCAGCAGAGGGCCGGTCCACTGTCCCTCAGACCTTGTGGGGGGCCAGACTATATTTTTTTTTGGGGGGTGAACGAATGCCTATGCCCCACAAATAACCCAGAGATGCATGTTTAGGGAAGTTTTTAATATTTAATGCTGTATTGTTTCTAACACTCGATTGGGAGCCGCCCAGAGTGGCTGGGGAAACTCAGCCAGATGGGCAGGCTATAAATAATAAATTATTATTATTATTATTTAAATAAAAGCACACTTTCTACTCATGCAAAAACACCAGGCAGGCCCCACAAATAACCCAGAGATGCATTTTTAATAAAAGGACACATTCTACTCATATAAAAACATGCTGATTCCCGGACCATTCGCAGGCTGGATTTAGAAGACAATTGGGCCAGATCCGGCCCCCGGACCTTTGTTTGCCTACCCATGGGTTAGAGCATGGCACCAATAACGCCAAGGTTGCAGGTTTGATCCCTGTATGGGACAGCTGCCCATTCCTGCATTGCAGGGGGTTGAAAGAGATGCTCCTCAGGTTCCCTTCCAACTCTCCAGTTGTGTGATTCTGTGGCAGCTCATGAACTTCGAATGCTGTTTTAAAGTATGTGCCAGACACGTGCTTACCAAAGGACTAACATCCAAACTAACTAATCATCATGGGCAAAGCGCAGTGTGTACCTGAATGTCCCTGCTTCTTCCAGTCATAGAAGTGGGAGGATATCAGTTGCAAGTTCAGTTCAGATTTATCTGCTTGCCATTCATCCTTGCGTGGCGAGTTCCCGCCCCCACCAGGATAAATAAAGACACAAGACACCGTATGTAAGGTTAATTGGGCGAATTAGGCCACAACTTTATTGAATTCAGGAATGAGAGGCATTGGCATAGGCATTGGTCCTAACGGCTATCCGGCTCCAGCCCATTTGCTGGAGACACGGGGAAGGGTTAACCTTATATCGGGGGAGACTCCAACGAGGCACGTCGACTAGGAGCTCCCCCGGGTCATCGCTCTGGGGCGTGCCTTTGGCCCACACCTCCATAGGCTTCGGACAGGGCCACGCCTCCCGGGGTCCTTTAACGGACCACCCTTCGCTCGCTGGGGGGATGTGATGGCGTTCCTCCCCCACACACATCGTCTTAACCCCTTCTTACCAATGCCTACCGCCACACGAGCAAACGCTCGCCGCCAATCCTCTCATGCCTGAAACCAATCCCTTATCCCCATAGCTATATCCTCCAGCCATCTATCATTTCCTGCATCAGACAGATGCACGCCATCAAACCGGTAGAGGGCCTCACAATTGAAACGAATGCCCGGGTGTCGTATGACCTTTCCCCCCAGGGCTGCCACTCTACGCACCACCGCCCGATCCACGGCTTTCCTCGCCCTATTTATGGCCATCGGGCACCTGCAATCTCTCCAAACCCGCCTCTCCATCAAGGAGGCCCAAATGATTGTGAGGTTTGGGTAAGCGGCCTTAAGCTCCTCCAAGTCACCAAATATGTGCCACTGCAGATCGGCCGCCTTCCTATAGGCTAGGTCGTTTTCACCCAATTGTATAAGTAAAGCATCCGGGGGGCCCTCTCTCGCGACTCTGATCTTAAATGCGGGCAACATCTCAGCCCAACGCATTCCCCTCCGTGAGACCCAAGATATTGTGATGCCCTCAGGCAAGCCCAGTCGCGGCCCCAGACCGGAATTGATGGTGCGGACCCTGGCCCAATGCACGATGCTGTGCCCGATTATCCAGACGCGCACCCCCATAACTCCTGCAAGAAATCAAAAGAACAGGCCATGGTCAGTAAATCCCCGGCTGGGATATCATAAATTATTTCTCAGGTAGCATTTGTATGCGTCCGATTTCCAGCGGCCTAGATCCTTAATCCTCTCGGCCGAAAGGCCCAGGTGCATTGCCGTGGTGGCAGCTCTAATCCTAAAGGAGTGCGCCGCAAAAACTGCTGGTGGGAGGCCACAAGCTTTAAGTGTTAAGCGCATGACCCTGGTGAACTGGTGCCACGTCAGGGGTACACCGTCTGCATGGATCAATAAAGGCCCCGCCATGTTAGGTCTCATAAACAAGAAGCGCCTGGTGTCTTTCACCGGACATGGGCCAAGTTCCCCTGTTGCGAGTAGCCGGACCAGAGCCCCCCTTCCGAACTGGTCTGTCTTGGAACTACGAATCCGCATGACCAAATCTTCACGTGAAAGTGTAATGTCACTCAACAATAAGCCCCGGGAGGAGCCATGCTGCCCTTCCTCAAAAACCACCTCACCCACACGCATTGCCCCGAAAAAAGGCGATGGAGTATGCCGCTGAAAACAAGCGCGCCTCATACTTTGACCAACAGACCGTTCTCAACCTTTTATGGATTTGGAAAAGTATGTCAAAAGATATAGGCCTCCTCGCATCCCGGGCTGGGGGCTGCAGTCTACGCCAGCCTTCTAGGGTCTTACGTATGACGAACTCAGCGCATGGATCTGATGAAAATAACGCTTTGCAAAAGAAAGAAATCGCTGCGGCCTGTAGGTTGAGGGTTTTTGGGGCACGTCCCAGGCGTTTCAAGTGCACTAGATAGGACAAGACCTCAGACCTAACGGGAGGGGCTTTGCTCCTGGCGGCGCTGGATTTTTCACGGAACTTTAAGAAATCTGACCACGCCTTCTTATAAGATCTCAATGTGGAGGGCGCCAATGAGGCTAATACTCCCTGAATCACTTCTGGTTCCCAGTACTCTGGTCCCCAAGTCTCCACAGCTGTTCCGGGAAGGGCTGAGGTAGTAACTGAGCATCCGGTGCTAACGAGCGGAAGCGGTCCATCTGAAAACGAGATAGGGCATCCGCGATATCATTGTTAACACCAGGCACAAATTTGGCAGAGAAGTGGATATTAAGTTCTAAACAGCGGAGAACAAAGGAACGCAGAAGGGCACCAACTCTTGAGGAATGCACGGCCTGCCTAGTAATGACTGCTACTACCGCCTGGTTGTCGGTGTGGAAGCAAACCCTATGGTTGCTAAAGACCTCTGACCATAAGTGGATTGCCACTACAATCGGGAAGAATTCTAGGAAGGTTAGATCTCTGGTAATGGGCCCTCCCCTCCAGGCTTCAGGCCAACGCTGGGCACACCATTGCCCCTTAAAGTAAACGCCAAACCCGAGGGAGCCTGAAGCATCCGAATGCACTTGAAAGTCCACCTGCAGTGACAAGTTCTCCTGCCATAGGGAAATACCGTTGTAGTTCTCGAGGAACTTCAACCAAACTTGTAAGTCAGATTTTACTTCCCTAGAAGTAAAGGGGCCGGCTACCCTACCTGCTTTGATTTCTTTGCTAATTTTCTTTCAGGCAACCTCCACTACGAAAGTCACGTGTTCCAGCAAAATGGCGCCGGGACCAGCTGGTCGCTAGGCAATGGTGCCGACCGCTGTTGAACAGATCAATCCGGCCCTAAGCAAACAAGCGTTGTAATCAAATCCCAACAAAAAAACGAATGAGCGCTGCACAAAGTTAGAAATTAAACCCACTTTCCTAGTACCCTCCTGAATTAGCCAAAGCAACGATAAAGACGCACTAAAGACTTAGTTCCCACGTGGCTTGCCTCACCTAAAATGGCTGCCGCCGCAAGCCCACGTGTTCAGCAAAAAATGGCTGCCAAAACTATCTCGTCGCCTAGCGACGCCGCACAATCTCCGAGCAGCAGCTAGAAAAGTGAGAAACAGCAACCCCAAAAGCAACTGCCCTCACAATAAAAGAATAAAACAATTAAAGAAGCACGTGGCCCGAGTGCCAGGCGCGCTGGGAGTAACTTTCTGAAAGGCACTGTGGTAACAGTCGCAGCAGCAGGGAGACACGACCACAGGGAGACACAATAGCAGGGAAAAAACGCTGGGAAGCGACCACCCACTGAGCAAGGGACCCACGCGCTCCTCTAACAGCGGCTAAAAAACTCCCCGACAGAATCAAAATAAATTAACGAGATACAACCTGATGGCGAAGTCCTCTTCTGGGAGTCAAGCAGAGCCGCAGGAGAGTAAACAGCTGGCTGGCGGCTGGCGGAGCCCCGCAGCTACGGGGTGACCGACACTGCCCCAATCCGTGGCAGCAAAATGTGGGAAAGCGGCTGAGCAATCTGGGGCAGGACGGAAGGGTGCGAGCGCGCTGTTCTGCAGCAGAAGGGAGGGTAGGCAAAGCGCAGGCGAAGCGCTGTCCTGCAGCGGAGGGAGGAGGGTGGACGAAGCGAAGGCGAAGCGGGGAACCGGCTGGGTGACTAAATGAGCCGCAGTACCGCCAGTCAGCTGATCGCAAAAGCGCGCGTGCTGGAAAGAAGAACCAGCCCCGCTCTGACGCTGTACAACCACCAGAAAACGACCTGCAGAACAAAATTCAAAAGGCAGCGACCAAGCACGAGGTAACAGGAGTCAATACAAACCAAAAACGTGGGGGCGAGCCGGCGAAAAGAGGGCAAGCCCCCTCCGCGCTGGCCCTAAATAGGGCAAGCCACGCCCCCCAGCCGACCAGCTGATTGGCTGGCTGGGGGGGCCGGCCCGACGGGGATTCCCCTGCTCTCACGGGGGCTGGAGCCAGCCCCCGCTCACGTGGGGTGGGCGTGAAGCCCGCAACCCCACCTCCTGGGGCAGGCCCGGAAGTGGCTTTGTCAGTAGAGAACATCCTTTGAGAGACGCTCTCGTTCATGAGTCTCCGGCGGTGGCAATGCTTGGAATACTGAAATCCAGAGCCTGTGGTTTCGTATCTGATAGGGAAGCTTTGTAATTCTGGGTTGTGTAAAGACTGCATAAATCAAGTTAAAGACTTGTTTGCTGTTAATTGGGAGCGTGCAAATGAAATATGCTATGTGTGGTGGTTGG
Organism: Podarcis cretensis; assembly: GCF_951804945.1. NCBI lineage: Eukaryota > Metazoa > Chordata > Lepidosauria > Squamata > Lacertidae > Podarcis > Podarcis cretensis. The sequence goes on from NC_137171.1 coordinate 35,073,585, forward strand.
GGAGGTGGATTTCAGAGCCCAGAGGAAACACTGCTGTCTGTTTAAAAGCTAATGTATAACCTACCTAGCTGTGGAATTAATCTGGATGTCTGTTAAAGCAGGCATGGCCAAACTTGGCCCTCCAGCTGTTTTGGGACTACAGTTCCCATCATCCCTGACCACTGGTCCTGTTAGCTAGGGATGATGGGAGTTGTAGTCCCAAAACAGCTGCAGACCAGACTGGAAGACCAGAGTGTGTCTTTGCTATCCTTCTGAGTTCCCTGGCCTTATTATGATGCCCACTCTCAACCCCCTCTCCCAACCAACTCTTTTAACACCTTAAGAAGTTATGGGTCCCCTTCCCTTATTTCCACTCTAGATCCTGCCAAAATATGCTGTAGCTAAAGATGTGCTTTCCTGTTTTTCCCTCCTCTGGTACTTCTCTGTGGGTACAGGAGACCTTTCAAGCTTTGTACTGATAACTAACCTCCTCAACAGACTGCAGAACGATACCAGGGATATGAAGATTGATTTTGATGTTTATCAAGCAGATGTGGCTTCCAGCTTCAAGAAGAATGACCCTGGGAAGCCTTACGCCCGGATGTGTGTTCGGAGGTACTAGGAACTCATCAGTTTATTGATCAGCAAAGCTACATATTCTAATCTGCTAAAGAATTTAGCTTACAGTTTTGCTATGGAGAGAGCCTAAGCCTTCCTTCCAAAAAGTGGAAGTTTTAGCTCTAATGGGTTGCATCAACAATCAGTTTTTAGAGTACTGTAGTTGAATGGTTTGAAATCCTTAAAAGCAATGTACATGCTGAGAAAGTGGAACTCTTCCGCAGTCAGTCACCAAGGATGCCTGCCTTTAGAGAGGAGATCATGCCAGCTGGGCAAGTTCCTGCTGCAGTCCAGGCATGGGTGTAAGGATAAGAGAGTCTTCCACCAACCCAACAGACACACAAGGAGTGTCTTGTTAGTAGTGCTCTTTGATTTGGGGCAGGAACCTGGTTGTGGAGACCATGTGAGGACTCTGAATCCCAGCTGCTGAATTCCCTAGCCCCCTCTATACTTTCTGGTTCTGTGGCCGATATTTTAGCCCAGAGGTTTTCAACCTCTTTGAGTCCACAGCTCCCTTGACCAACTACATTCTTTCTGCGGCACCCCTGTGGGGCTCAGGAGCCCAGTTATCACCCCTGGCCTGCAGAGCTGGCAGCCCCTCACCCTTTTTCAAACACCCTCCCTCGTGGAGTGTTCCCTCAGCCTCCTCTCCTCTCCCCTCTCCTTGGGAGTCCTCTGAGCAGCCGCTGCTGCCACCCCTGGTCTCTGAGCTACCCCCTCTGCCTGAAAGAGAGATGCCTCTTCACACTGCCCCACAGGGGACTGGGACTTACCTGTCCGTTCCCAACAGCAAGGGCTGGCGAACTGGCTGTCTGGGCTCCCTCACCCACTTGCTTGTTTACTCCAAGGCCGCCTCAGCTCCTGGCACATACCCGCACTGCCATCAGGGGCGTCTTACCCATAGAGGCTAGTGGCATGGGGCACCAAGTTCTGGAGGGCACCAGGAAAGAGGCAGAGGTGGGATGCAGCACCTCCTAACATCAGCTCGCCGCCTCCTCCATGCAACGCCAAAGCAGCACCGTGCCTGGAGCCTCCGTCTGCCATGGCCACCACGACACGAAGCAGCCAGCTGAGCCGGGAGGCGCCGCGTCCAGCCTCTGCCTCTTCCCCGCCGGAGGAGCCGCCCTCCAGCCGCTGCCCACCTCCTCTGGGAAATGGGGGGGGGGGCGCCGCCGGAGGGAGCTGGATATGCTTAAGATGGCCCTGACTGCCATGGCACACTGGTTGAAAACCACTGCTTTAGCCAATACTTACCCGCATGGTTATCAAAATTCTGTGCCTAATATTGAGAGCTTGAAATTCCCTGCCGCCCCCCCCCCCACTGAATACAGTACTAGATTCCCAGGAATTTACATATGTCACCAGACAGCTAGATCACGGGAATACCAGTTTCCCAACCTGCTCCAAGTTAGATGTCTTTTTTCAGAAAATCAAGCATGCTTGCTGTTGAGAAAGATAAGCATCTCTCTCTCTCTCTCTCTCTCTCTCATAGGTTTGACGAGCCGATCCCATCCCTGAGGGCAGTGAAGCAGCTTGCTTGCCAAAGTGGAGATGTCACAGTGGTCTTTGCACTAGTAGACAATGGAGACATCTCTTTCTACTCTTTCAAGGAATTCAAGCTGCCTGTGGACGTTCATCCCTGATGTTCCTGCTGTCACATCGGGAAACATCTTTGGAACTGGTGTGTGTTTTATACAAAATATTACTAAGGACTATATAGAATTTAATATCTACCTACCTTGTGTCGCCAGTAGATGCAATTTTCATGCAGCAAGAGCCTGCCCATTTCATAAAAGCAAAGAGTAGTTCAAACAAAACAAACATTTCTGGACAGAAACATGCAAATGTATTTTGTTTGGTTTTTGCCTGGACACGGCATAGTGGCTCTGCCAATCTGGAATGATTTGCTAGTTATTTGATGCCAGGGAAGTGTTTCCATGATAAATAATGTTGCTCGTACCATCTGGAAGCCTTGGCAAACATAAACTCTAGAAACCAACATTCAGTATCAGTGATTCAACAAGTGACGCGGAGCAAGCCATTATTGCAGGGATAGCCAATGTTGTTGGACTGCAACTTCCATCATCCCTGACCATTGACCTTGCGGGCTCTGGCTGATGGGAATTGTAATCTAACATCTGGAGGACCGTATTGTCTTTCCCTGTGTTTATTGCATGGTGTTCTTTCTAGTCACAGAACAGCCAGTGAAAACCTGAGAATAGTCTTCTGTGGTTGGGCGGATAGATGATTCTTCAAGTGCTTTCCTCACCGTCTTCAACAGCAATGATCTTTCAGAGGAAAGGAAACTACAGAACACGGAGATTTTGCAGAGAGTCCATGGAAAAAGACACCACCAGTTTGTGTGTGTGTGTGTGTGTTATTTCCATAAAGTTAGTGAACCTTTAATTATTCAGAGCTGGAGTCATTATTACTGGGCTGCCATACTTCTGCTTTACAGCTTCTCTCCAGGATGCAAATTGATATTCCCTGTTGAGAATTAACTGTCTGTATTACAAAGTTTATTTATAACCCTTGCTGCTATGGAGTTTTTTTCTTCTTCTCCAGATACCAAATTTCTGCCTCTTTTTTGCCTATGAACTTGCTACAGTCGTTGAAGCCAGAAAGCAGTTATCAAAAATAAAGGGCCTGTGTGTTTTTTCCTAAGAAATTTTAGAGGTAGTTTTGTTTATGAAGGTTGGGTTTTTTTTGCCAAGTGTGGAGGCTAAAGCAATAAAATAACAATTAGGTTTACATTAATACAGTGTCTTGTGGTCCTTTTAGGGTGCTTTCATAGAGTGCATTTCTCTTAGGCAAAATATGATTGACAGCAGTTAATGCATTCTGGTCAAATACTTCAGGGCTTTCTTACTTGGCAGTAGTTTGCAGTTTACTACTGCCAGCATTTGCTAACAAGTGGATTCCCAAATGAGCTCCCAGAATGCACTGCATTTCTTTTGTGCCCAAGACAGAGAGAAGCAACCGAAAATTGTTGGGCATTTAGCAGCTTTGCCTACCCAGTCATAGTTACCTGAAAGAAGAGACACTAGGTCTATGATCAGAGCTGTCTTAGTGCTTCAGTATAAGGGGAGACAGAGACCGTATAAGGGGAGACATGGTGTATGCTATAACAGAAAACCCGTAATCCCAACCCAACCCAAATACCATCATGTTTATATGATGTCAACATTAAGCAGCAAGCCTTGCCTTCTCATAAAGTGTATTTGTTCTACCCAATTTGGATGGCTGGCTGAAAACGAGTTCTTTCTGGAGTAGCTCTTCTGACATGGCTGGTATGTGGCTATTACCCTGTCTGGATTATGCGGGTTGAGCTGTCAGAGGGCGGAACACCCTGATTTCCTATAGAAGACTGGGCTAGAGAGCCTCTAGATATGTTCTGCGCATCGTTATTATTATTATTCATTTCATTTCTATACTACTTTATATGTTTAAGAAAAAATCTCAAAGTGGTTTGCAACACACTAAAACCGCAAATAAAACAATCCAGAATACAGCATTACTGAAGAAAGTCAAATGTAAATTATACCTTTGAACATAATGAACAAGCAACTAAAATGTTATTGTAAACATTTCAAAAGAATACATTACAAAGGAAATCAACAATGGTATGTACATTTAATGCAGCAAAGTTAACAAAAAAAATCTTAAAACATTTCAAAAGAAAACATTTCTAAAGGAATTCAATATAAAATGCAGATTTAAAACAGAATAGTTAACAAGAGAATAAAATATTCTCTTAAGAATAGAACATATCTGCTGCTGTTGCTGCCAATCCTGCAAAAGGCGGTTCATGATGTGGAAGCTCAGGGTCGAAGACCTGGGACCGCCCTAAGAGACAGCCAAGATCAGGCATAGGCAAACTCGGCCCTCCAGATGTTTTGGGACTACAACTCCCATCATCCCTGACCACTGGTCCTGTTAGCTAGGGATGATGGGAGTTGTAGTCCCAAAATATCTGGAGGGCCGAGTTTGCCTATGCCTGGCCAAAATGGTCTCTGGCTTCTTTGGCAGCCTCATCTTTTGTAGCTGGAGTCAATTCCAGGGCCTTTGCCTCCCAGGCCAGGTGGAGAAAAGCCTGCAAGGCAGGAAGCAGGTCTTCCAGGACTCCCACACACAAAATGCTTTACAGCCCAGACCTAACCTTGTTCATTTAGAAGTATGCCTCAGTGAATTCATGGGAGATTTTTCTGGCTTGAGTTTCTGAGGGACCAAAGAATTTCCTGATCTGGTACCAAACCACTACAGAGGGAGAACTTGTGGAAAGAAATGAGAACTTTTGACTATGATGCTGTGTTGCAGTTCACAATTATCAAAGGTGGCTTTCTGAAATCTGCAGACCATAAATGGGAAACTAGTCAATCCCTTCCCTGGGCTCCAGGATAGTACATCACAAAATCACAGCAGTTTTGTTTCCATTAGGTAAATAATGGATAATAGCACTCCAGCTACCTCTAATGGTCTACTTCTCCACACATGCGCAAAGTTGTTGAACCATGTCCCAAACTTATGTTTTTTTCATGCCAGCAGAGAGTTTTATACAAAATTGTTGGGAGACAATAAGCACTACATTTCTGCCACTCATCCAGTCCATTTTCATTATTTTATCCCTGTCTGAGAGCCACCCATTATACTTGGCTGATCAGGGAATGATTTCCCGACAGTACAGTACGAAAACACAAAACCATCTACCTTAAAATATGCCAGAAGGACTGCCATTTTTTGCAGCCAGTCCAGCAGGAGCCACTAACATCACTGTGTCTTACCAACCCAAATGCTAATCTCCCTTGTTTTGGTGACAGAATGACATTTGCTTGCCTTCAGGGATATATGGACCAAAATTCTGATGAAACCAGGAAAAGAATAGCGAAAAAAATAAGTAGCAATTCTGGAGCTTCCAGTTACTTGCTGCTTAATAATGTGTTGTTATCTGAACAGTGTCACAAAAAGGTGAGTGTGGCAAGGTGACTCAGTTTCAGCCTTCCTTGTAGCCAGGCTTCACAGTACCAGAGTTGTTTGCTGGACGGGGAAAACCAAGATGAAAGCTACAGAAAATCCCCTGAGGCTGAATTCACAATCTTTGTCATTCAGCTGAAACTAAATCTGTTCACTTGTTGTTGTTTTCTTTTCCTGCTGTTTAGCCCTAGTTTTGCTGATGCACAGAGCAGCCTCCAGCCTCTGATTTGTGGCATCGTAACTCAATCATAAGCCAGTTGGCTTGGGCAATACAGAACAATGAACAAAAGTAATTTGATTGCTGCAGCGTGGCTTTTGGGTTTCTTGTTTGTTTGTGTTAATGGTGAATAATATTTGAAAGTTGAGTGTTTTATTGTGGGCTGAAAGACTATCAACTACAAATAAAAAAGATCACTTTCACAACTGCTAGATCAGTAATTTTGCTTTAGATCACGCCTTTCTTTTCCAAAACTTGCAACCTTGTGATTTACTTTTGGGGCTGAATGCTCTTATGCAGCCCATCTTTTGATTAGGGATGGCTAATATTGCATCTGTAGGTGCACATATGCCCACAGTGGCCTTCTTGCAGGGGTTTCCTTCCCTTTCACCCATTCAAATTAGCCTTGAAAGAAGCATTTTATTGTAGCCAATAGAACAGGTTGCAGTGTGTGCTTGGTTAGTGCGGGGGGGGGGGGGAGGGGAGGTCCATGACACTTTACTCAGCTTGAATGTGACTCAGAGACCCCAAAAGGCTGGTGACTATTGATTTAGATGTAAGGTAGCACTGGTACTCTCTGGAAGGGGGTTTCTGAGGGGGCATGTGTTTTAATTTACTTCAAAATGTGGCAAGATAACCCCTGTTTGTGTATGTGGGGACTCTCCTGCTTATTTTGTTGAATGGGGCCTTAAACCTCTGCCCCCAAATCCTGCCCTAACAGTACTACTACCATGTTTAGCCTTGCAAATATGCATTTATGTGTGCTCATTTAAAAAGGGAGTAACATGTTCAGGCTCTATCAGCAGCCTGCATACAACTGTGGCACATGTGTCATTTGAATCAATGCAGTTTGTTATTTCTGCTCCATCCAGGCTTACTGAGAGAAGCAGGTATTGAAATAATTGTCATGTCAGTGCTTCCCCTTCAGAAACAATAGCAAGAAACTGGTCAGATCCTCTTAAAGGAGTCTCTTCCAAGCATAATTGTGAACACAGTACCTTTAATCTACAGCATGATATTCTAGGACGCAAGTTTAATATACTACTGTTCAATAGGATTACTCTTAACGTAAACAAGCAGAAGATGTGGCTTGTTTTTATCGCTTGATCAGACCCTGCCTGCTGCTCTCACCACCACAGCAAGCAGTATAAACTCAACTACTATCACAAATATTATAAACAGCCTTGTGGCAGCTTAAAGACTACTCGGAGATATATTGTGGTGTAAATTGTGACACAAATTGCTGTTCTTGCTGCAACAGAGTTAACAGGGCAACACCTTTAGAAATTATCACAAGTATCGTGTGTGGAAAAGAGAGATAAGAAGAAACAAAAGACATTTGGCCATGATCAAGAGTTAGAACTGTCATGAATATTAGTATGAACAAGACCTCTAATTAACGGTGGTAATCTTTATTATACAGCTTGGGAAGGGATCTCCCTAAAGGAAGATGCAACGACTTGGCTGAGAATTTTAATTCGAAATCCAAGTTACCCTGGTATCACGTCCAACAACAGTAGTACGATCCTGTTCTAATTACTGTGTGCACTGAGCGGCTGTTTTACTTTTTTTGCGACCGGTATCTCTTTCCTGATTGGAATACGAATCCATCCGCTCTTGACTCTCCCTCACCTGCTCCAGAGCAACACGCAAGAAAACGCAGTCAAGATTGGAGGAAATGCAATCTGGAAAAGCGCCACGTTCGAGTTTTTGTTCTTCGCAGGAGCTCCTACTTGTTCTGAATCAAGGGAGCAGCCTTAATTACGATCTAGCACCAGGAAAGCAGCACCCAGAATCCTATCTTTGCTCATGCCCTTTGTACCCCTGCTTGCACACCGTCTCTCCTCCACCGGAAAAAAGCAAGGTAGGTGCGCCCAGAACTCGGCGGATATGGGGCGTGACCACGGCGTCTTAAGAAGCCAAGATAGTCATACTGGAATTAGCCTACTTTGATCTCGATCCCCCCCCCTCTCTCGCGCGCCAATTGCTATTGGCCGGATGCAAAGTGAGAAGAATGCAGGCAGAGGTTTGCTGATTCCCGATTGGCTAGGCGGGTAGCGGTGAGCGCGATGAATTATTCACGAGCGGCAGAGTTGGGGGGGGGGTAGAAAGGGATGTACCACGCCCCCTTTATGATTTGCATATCCGGCGGGCACGCCCCCCCCCCTGCTGGAGGTATCCAGGAAGGAGAGGTGGCGGCGGCGCCGGCGCAAGGAGGAGCTGGGGCGCGTCGGGGGACATTGCACGGTAAGGCTCAGCCTGGCTTCTCTGCACGCGGCCCTCCCCCCCCCCGGTGAGCGGGGGGCCAGGGCGGGGGGACGGGACGGGGCTGAGGCTGCAAAGAAAGCGGGGCGGGGACGCCAGGTAAAGGGGGGGGTGCTTTCCGGGGGGGGGGAGAGGGAGAAGCTCCTTTGGACAGGCGTTGGGTGGAGTTGAGGCTTGGACTCCATGCTGGAAGGTGAGCAAATAGGAGACTGCTCTGAGCTTTGTCATGGATCCTGGAAAGAAAGGGCAAGGCTGGTCGGGGAGTGCCTTGCAGGGCGGGCGTCGGAGGGATTCATTGGTATGATGGTTAGGGGGCGTGAAAGCTGGTCGGAGTGGGGGTGTTGCAGTGGGTTGGTGGAAGGGTGCTCTCGATGGGCTGAGAAAGCGTGTAGGGGGGCATCACTTGGGTGCGCTATGCCTTGAGAATTATGTGGGGTCTTTTTCTGGTGTCTGCCAGAAGTGTGGGGAGGAGGGTCTTTGTGGGTAGTAGATGAAGTTTGGACTTTACCTTGGCCGAGTTAGTTGTGGATTGTTGTTTTTTTTTGGGGGGGGGGGTTGCCAGCATTGAGATCTGGCCCTGGGGAGGCAGGTAACTGGTTTTTGTTTTTCGTTTTTAATTTTCGCCGGTGAAGCAAGCAATAAGTTAGGACTCCTGTTGTTCTTCCGATGCCCCTGGTCAGCATTGCCTTGCTATGTCGGTTGTTGGCTGGAGGTATCTCAGAAAGGTTTGCTTTTGTTCAAGTACTTGATACTTTTTTGGCAGGCTGTGCTGTTTGCACAGGTGCTCTGGGACTACAGTATGGCAGGCTGGCAAACCTCTGTGAGGGGGCTTGAGTTCCCCTCTGACTATTGTTGATTTCAGGTGGCTTTTTATTTCTTTGGTAGCAGGTCAAGACGAATCTTGCTCGTCATTTCCTTTTCTTTGAAGGTCAATATGTCGCTGTTGACTGAAATTTAGTATAATAAGCTCTAGGAGGTATAGGCCAGTAATTGGCATCTTGGTGCCTATTAGTTGTCTGAACCACTCCATTAGCCTATATAGGGTCAGTAATCAGTGGGAAAATGTGTCCCTCTGATGTGTTGGACTCTGACTTATATCAGCCCCAAGCATAATCAGTGGTTAGGGAGGATGTGAGTTGTAGTCCAACAGGGTTTGATGGACCACATGCTCTCTATCCCTGGCATAGGCCAAAGGTTGGCTCTGGGATTTCATTGAGGAAATCCAAGATGGCAGATCCTCTCTTACAGAGCAATGTGGTATGTGTGCTTTGGGGCATTTGGCGTTAGCCTTGGGCAAGCATGATGATATCAGCCCGCATTGATGGAAACCTGCCCTTCATTGTATTAGATAACTGTTTGTGGTACCACAATTACCACATGAACTGGGCCAAATTTTCCCTTTGTTCCCCAAACACTGCTGACATCTGAGGTAATGAATGCCCCTACAGATAAGCTTGAGGCAAACTGAAATCTCCATGCAGTCTTTAGCAATATGAGTGGACACCACACCCTAACTAGTAAAGGTATTTGTCAAGTATCACAACTGAGAATAGCCTGGTTGTGTTCTCCAAAGGCCAGGCACATAAGTAACAGATCAGTTTAGGCTTCTATAGCTGAGAAATTCCCCTCCTGCCCTATTCCCCCTCCCAGTTTAATTTGGACTCCATGTGTAACTTCTAAGACAAGCTGGTCTCTTCAAACAATGAAGGCTTGCTAGTTGTTCAACCTGAAATAGTAACTGCTTTGGAGGCTGGGAAAACTTACCGGGTCTCATTAAATCTGAGTTGTTTCAGTGGAAATTGGAGCCCTTTGAAATAATTTCATTGTTAAATAAATCTCTTTGAGGTTGCCTTATTAATGGTCTTTCAGCAGGTTTTCATTCCAAGCTCAGACAATGGTGTATTATTGCGGACAAATGGCTTTCTACCCCTGCTCTGCACCTCTTGCTGTGCTGAAGTGAAACATGTCATCTTTTTCTTGGAGGTGGGTCAGGTGACCCTGTAGGTGTTCATGCCTATTGTATTGTTGAAACTGGAACATGGGGGTGGTTCCTTGAAGTTACCTGTCTGCTGTTCATGGTTGAAATTTGTGTTAATATTCAGAGTCTAGAGTCACCTATACAGCATAATGTTTCATGAGCAGCAGCAAGTTTGAGCTGTTAAAGCTGTTTACATTTTCAAGGTCTGTGTAGGAAGCAAGGGTGTACTATGTATTGTTGATGCTTCTGTTAAAATATATTTTGCCACAGGTGTGCTCAAGCTGCAGCCGGTCAAGCAGCTGCTGCCTAATATTACATTTAATATGTGGGTTTCATCTTAAATGAGAACTTGTAGTCCAAGGTGTGCACAATTTTAATAATGTTTATTCTGCTCCTATGTGATCTTCTCTGTGGTTTATTGTTGAGGTCTGTTCCTGCTTTGCTGCGGCATCAGGTGTTCCCAGAACATCCCTGGTTCCCTTGAGCGTACGCAATTACAATAATGGGATTGCTTTCTGAGTAAACATGTTTAGGGTCTGTGTAGTAGGGTATACTTCCAGAAGGGAAAATCAGCAATTATTGAACTTGACAAACCTGTAGGATGAACGACAACTAGTATTGGTATACAACCAAATGTAAACAGAGAGCCACTTTTTACAGTCTTTCAGCAGAGTTGGGGAACTTCACTTGTAACTTCCGTCATCCTGACCATTGACCATGCTGACTGGGGCTGATGGTAGGTTGAGAAACATCTGGAAAGCTGCATCCCTGACTTACAGGCATTAATATGTGGTATAACAGCAATGGAAACTAGTTGCCATTGCTTCAACAGAGGCGGGTGAGCAGCTTTCGGTCACAGAAGACTCCATGTACTATCACACTTAAAAATATCTCTGACTCTTTGCTATGCAAATACTTCTCATAGGAATTAACACTGAAGCTGCCTCACTGGAGCATACATTATATTTTAAAATTGTCATTCTGAAGCTTATGGTTAACAAGTTTGTCCCAAACGGACAATCTTTTTCGGAGTAAGTTGGGTGATTAAAAGGAAAGATAGCCCTACCTCCTTTTGCAGGATTATGGGAACATTTTTGTGTGATATGTGGTATTTTCTGTCTCTAATATGAATCAACTATCATGGAATGTCCTTGCCATGTACAGCATCAAATAAAGTGGAAAATGGAAAATACTGACCTGTCTGTTACATCACTCAAAGGATTAATTAACTGTTGCCTTTTTTACGTATATTCTCTGCAGTAACTTAAATGTGGTATAACTTCCACGGTTTAAATGTGGTGTTGTGGAATTATCCACAGTGTGATTTTTACTGGTGTCTTGTATAGCTCAACTATGAATTGAGAAGTTAGCTTCTGGCAATAAAATGACTTGGTGGTGCATGTATAGTAATAAATTTAGTAAGCAACACAAAGTTTTTATTGCTGTTGTTTTTTTCCTTACAGACATCATAAATGCCATTGGTATTTGGAGTGGAGTTTTAGATTTTGGGCTAATCTTGCTTCTGTATGGAATGCAGATGTGCTTCAGTGGTATGCTTTGCTGCAGAGATGGGAAATCTGTAGCCCTCTAGATGTTGATGGAATACAACTCTTATCATTATGACCATGCTGGTCGAGACTGATGGGAGCTGAAGTACAACATCATCTGGTCATCTTGCTCTGAGGGTTGTAAATAAGGTGGCTTGTGTGAACTCCAAATGCTACTGTTCGCTTGCACAACAGACTTCTTCTTGTGCAATGGAATGTCCCTTTCCTCTGCTGTCGCCTGCAGGCCTCTCCCACACCCACAAAATCTGCTTCAGAGTGTCAAGGGTCCCTCTGGATCAGTTTTTGGAAGCATGCAGGGAGAAGAAAGGGGAAGCTCCATTGTGGGAGTGGAATGCTGTTCATGCAGCATTGGATACAAGTCTTATTCTGGATCAGGCTTAGGCAAACTCAGTTCTCCAGATGTTTTCGAACAACAACTCCCATTATCCTTAGCTAACAGGACCAGTGGTCAGGGATGATGGGAGCTGTAGTCCTAAAACATCTGGAGGCTGAGTTTGCCTATGCCTGTTCTGGATCCTGTCCTATGACCTGGCTATCTTCTTGGCTGTTTAGTCTGTCACATTTGCAGTAAGGTGAATGCTCTGTCTGACTGAGGCCTTGTTGAAATGTTGATAACTTCAGTTAATCTGAAATATTTCTGCTTTGTGATTAGTCCTCCTATAAAATTTCCGTTTAGTCGTGTGTCATTTTCCCAGATATTACATCTGATCTCTTCAGGTCTCACAATACAGATTTAAAATTCAATGGTCACCTGTAAAAAGGAATTAAACCCTGTGTTGATTGTGCATCTTCTAACTCAGTCCTAAAAAGGCTTACTCAAGAGGAAAACCCCACCAAGTTTGGAACTTGCCTTCTGGACATTCCATGTTTAGAATTGCAAGCCTTATTCCTCATAGCAGTGAATGGAAACCCTCTCTGTGCTGTAGAACATACACCAAATGTTCTTGGATATGATCAGGGCTTTTTTCCAGCTGGAACTAGCTGGAACTCAGTTCTGACACCTCTCAGGTGGGCGCCATTATAAGAGAACAAGGGAGGCGTTCATGGTGAGTTTCGGCAGCTCTTTTTCTAGAAAAATAGTGCTGGGTTTGATGCTTTTCAGTGTTCCTTCCTGATTATGTGTAGGCATATGATTATAATTTTAAATGTGATTTTGCCTGGTTTTCTCAAAATTAACTAAAGTGGAAACAAATTTTGGAGAGTTCTCAAGTATGTGTGGATAAACCCACTTTTCAAAAGCTGCTCTGAGTTCCTGAAGACTTGCCACTGCAACATTTTATTCAAACATTCTGTTTAAATTCTACTTGGAATAATTGGCTTAACTTGTCACCTTGTCAGTCTGCATTAATTTCTGTTTGACTTTTTGCCAGCTGCACATATCTCTGTTCTTGTCAGATTTGATTTTGGGGTCTTTAGTTTAGAGGCAGGAAACTTGTGAACTGCAATACCTCAGGATCAGAGGTTTGTTAAGAGGCTACAAAATATGGAGTATTTTAGTTCTGTCACTGCAGGGAAGTTCAGTGATGACCTTTTAAATAATATTCACAGGTCTTCCTTAATGGCCAGAAGTAAGTCTGGTGGGTTGGGGATGGCACAGAACAAAAGTCTTAAACATGCAGATTACCCTTCCATTTAAGACAGGATAAACCACTTCCTAACTGAAGAGTCTTGCATATTGTATCAATCAGAGACCTCTTTTAATGAAAGTGATAGGATAACAACATTTGCTGTTGTTATGAGAACCATAGCTGTCAACCTTCCCTTTTTTGTGGGAAATTCCCTTATTCCATCACCGTTTCCTGCTGCTTCCTGCTGCTATCCCGGATTGATAGATATCCCGTAGACTGTCCCCGGGACAGGTGAGGCAGCTGATCCCTTATTTTTAAATCTGAAAGTTGACTGCTATGATGAGAACTGATTAACACATTTTCTGGTCTTGTTGAATAGGTCTGTTGTAAGCCTGCATTGCTTACTGAATACCATAGCTGCAGGGAGGGGCATAAGTCTCTCTCTTGATCACTTGTCAAGCCTGTATCTCTGCTACCAGCAGCTGGGCTACTCGACAAACATGGCTGACTGAGTGCTTCATATTCTGGGTGCCATAATGAAATTTCTTATGTATCTGTGCCCCAAACCAGGCATATTCTGCTCTATCTTTTCCCTTTCCGCCTAATCCTCTGATTGAGAGCAGGGCTGCGTGGGAAAGGAGTTTGTTGGGCATGCAGAAATGGTGGAAAGGGTTAATCTGCTCCTTTTCCTGCTGCTCTTCAATTTCTGATGGGAACCTCTGTTGTTGTTGTTTGTTGTTGTTTTTAAAGGAACCCACAACTATGTAACATGTAATTTGGCCCTGAGAACATACCTGGCACCTTGGCTTCATTTCCTTCATTTCAGTACTGCCATGGTAAAAAAACACCCTAGCAAATACACCTGAATCTTACAGATAAGACTGTGGGCCAAAATGAAAAGAGCATCTTTGCAATCTGATGGGTTGCTAGTCTTCCTATACGTTTCCTGTTGTTGAGATTTTTGGAGACAGCATTTATCGAAAGTTACTTTAAGAAAGAGGGGGGGGGGGAGAGGAAAGAAAGGAAGGAAGGAAGGAAGGAAGGAAGGAAGGAAGAAAAGCATGCCATGATGTCTGTCTTTCTGTCTCTTTTTTTTCTTACACACTGAACCACTGCTGTTGACTGTCTTTATAACTTATCACGTGGCTGACAATAGCCAGTAAGAAGAGGGCCAGGGCTGTTCAATCATAGGATTATTTTCCAAATTAAACCTTTAGAAGTAATGTACTTAAATTGTTGAAGTTGGCTGAGCTTAATCATCATCCCTAATGTTCTACGTCCCTTTAATCAAAACAGCCTTGAAAACACTCACATCTTTATATCCTTCTAAGAGGCCTCAGAGGGGGGGAAACCACTTGAACATACTTGTTCTGTGATGGGGTACTCCTCTTTCATCCATTTGAGTCAGCAGTGTGAAATTATACATTTCTCTAAACCTATTGGCCACTTCAGCAGTGTCAAGTAAGTATTTGGCAGCTTTGCAGTACTTTGGATGCTTATGCCACTGCCACAAAAGATTTTCACAGGTAAAATTATGCATCCTTTGAAGAAAGTGGGTAGAGAGGGAGTTTTCACACACACACCCCCCTCCATCTCTCATAGCACTAGAACCCAGGGTCATCTATTTATGCTAAATATTGGAAGATTCAGGTAACAGCATATTAAATGATGGTGGCCACTCCCACATTATATAATGGTGGCCACCAACTGTGATGGCTTTAAAAAGAGCCAACAGATGAATTCATGGAAGACCAGGTTACCAATGACTATTTGTCATGATGGCTGTGTGGTGCCTTTTACATCAGAAGCACTTCTCCTCTGAGTACCAGTTGCTGGGGATCATGGAATCGTGGAATTGTCGAGTTGGAAGGTACCCTGAGGATCATTCAGTCCAGCCCCTGGCAATGCAGGAATATGTATATGTCCCATATGGGAATTGAACCTATGACCGTGGTGTTATCAGCACCATGCTCTAACCAGCTGAGCTATCCATGAGCCAGGATAGTGCTCTTACACCCATATCCTGCTTGTGAGGTTCCCAGGGGCATCTGGTTGACCGCTACAAGAACAGAATGATGCACCAAGTCAATCTTTTGGTCTTATGTATCAGGACCCTTTGTATGTTCTGCATTTGCTTGGAGCAGGGCTGTGAAAAGCATAACCAAAGTTGCAATGTACAAACTGCTAATTGGCGCTGCACAACTGGTTAAAATGTCAACCTAGAGTAAACTCCCGAAGGCCAATTGTGTTAGCATGGTGCATTAAAAATTACCTTGGACTCACCAAAGCTTATGCACAGTAACTGTTTTATCTTCAAGGTGCTACAACACTCTTGATGTTTCAGCCAGAGTTTTAAAGGTCTTCTGTGAATCTGCCAAGTAGTGCATTTGCAAATTGTCTGAGACCCCCTTCTGTGTTTCCCCACCTTAGGAGATGAGGCAGATGGTAAAAGGTGAGAGGGCCTTCTTGGTAATGGTGATCTGGGTTCAGAATGTGCTCTGCAGGTGAGGCTGATGTCTTTTCCAGCAGCATTGGCCCATGAGGCGCTAGAGTGAATATGCCTCAGCTTCTGCAATGAGAGCAGAGGCAGTTTTACACTGCACCCCGCCAGCTGGGGCCAATGCAACTTGTTTCAACATCACAGTGGATCGCGAAACCGCGATGTTTGGCTGGTGATACATCCGTGTTGAAAACCTAACATCGTCCAGCCCTAATGCTGAGGATGGTTGTGACCAGTGGAGAAATTTGTCTCTAAGGCCCAAGGCTGTTCTATAAGCTTTATTGTTCAAACTGCGTGTGCCCTGAATTGTGCTCTGTGGAATTGAGGAAGCAAAGAAATTGGTTGGGATCCAGTATGTTGGGGTTTCTCCATCACTGAAGACTTTTCCAATATCTATACGTTGCTTTCTTCCTCAGGCCATCACAGCCCTATTCCACCCACAGGTGGTGAAGAAATAGAAGTTGATTTTGTGGATATTGTGTGTATTGTATCGTCAATGTTTGTAAAAATCGTTTTGAGTCAAAAGGAAGTTGGGTGCAGTCTTCTGCATGAACTTTCAGTTCTGTAGTGGGTGCATTGGCGGGTAAATCATTTCCCAAGTCTGGAACAAGAAATCTAGTCGTTCATTCATTTTAGCATTATGTTGAAAGAAGCACATTTCTCTACTGTCTGTTTGTGACAATGGAAGTTAAGTGTAATTTGACCACATAAACCACATTTATGAGCATCTTACTTTATTTACTACTTCCTTCCCTCTTTTCCTCTCTCTGTTGTTTTCCTTCTTGCAAAAGTTTCCATGGCAGACAACTGGGCACTCTTTCCTTCACACCTGTTTTTGCTAATTGTCTTTACCAAGCGCTCCTTGCCCTGTCAAACTAATGCACCAGATAGTTGCAGTTTTTGCTCCTGTTGGTATCTCAATACTCAGAGGTTAAGAAGCCACAAAATGGGTTATGAAGTCTGTGAAATAATTTGCTCAAGGCCTGAGGGTTACTTTCCTGAAGTGGAAAGTACGCACAACTCCCAGCTTGGAGGAAGTGGAAAGTGAAAAGAACTCATGAAAATTATACCATACATTTCTGCCAAGTGGCTTCCAGGTGGTTGGTTTTTCAAGCAGCATTGGCCTATTGTTGAGGGACATATTGAATAGTCATGCCTGATACTGCATTCTGTAGCAATTGGTTGCTGCCAGACTTATCAGGGTATGTGCAAGGCAGTCTCAGAAACAAAGTTGTTGTCATGCTTAGTCTCCATGCTAGGAAGTGCTTCCTCTTCAATGAGACATTTCATTCGTCTTTTGCTGGTTGTTGGAAGAGCTGCCATTTTGAAAGCAGCCTTGGAAATTATCAAATGGATTGCTTATGGGCGGCATCCCAGTGTCTGAACATTTGGATTGTTGGTTGGTTATACATGGGAAAGGTTATGATGAAATAGTTACTTGCCCAAGATGAGATCTTCATGGCTGAGGTGGGATCTAACTTGGGTTTCCCAAGTCCTAGTCTAACAGAGTAACCGTTATAGCTTGCTAGATAGGTGATCATTTTCACTCCCATCTGCTGAACGGTCCTGCTTTAATGCCTACCCACTAGCATATCAGTCACAAGCTTCTACAAAAGAAGCCTTCTAAATTAGGGATGGGAAACCTATGGACCTGCAGATACTGGTGGACTCAACTTCCAGCAGCTCCATGGCTGGCGGTGAGAGGTGTCGTCCAACAACATTTGGAGAGCCATAAGTTCTTCCTCCCTGTCCTAAATTCTTCTGTCACAGTAAAATGTGTGAATGTACTGTTCTTTCCATAGATAAGTATGGAGTATTGGGTGATAATACTTTAGGAGAAGAAAGCTTACTCAGTCTCTATGCACTAAACCAGCACACATTGGCTGCACAACACCCTAACATCACTGCTTGTATATGGAGACATTGAAGAATTTATTACAAGAAGGGGGAATAGATACAGTTGTATGCAGTTTTACTGATTTGTTCTTCTTTTTTGTACAGTCCAGAGCAGCCTTTCTCAACCTTGGGTCCCCAGATGTTTTTGAACTACAACTCCCATAATCCCTGACTACTGGTCTTGCTAGCAAGGAATGAAGGGAGTTGTAGTTCAACAACGTCAGGGGACCCAAGGTTCAGAAAGGCTGGTCTAGAAGGTAAGAAGTGCAGCTGTGTGGCAAATACCGAATTAGCTGGAATTGGTAGTTTTCTACATGGGAAGCTGCCTGTGTACCAAATCAGACCATTGGTCTATCTAACTCAGTATTGACTACTGATTTGCAGCAGCTCTCCACGGTTTCAGGCACAAATCTTTCCCAACCATACCTGGAGATGCCAGGAATTAAACGTTGGACTCCGTGCTACTGAGTTGCATCCCTTCTGCTACAGATCATTCTAGTTGGGTGTAAAATATGTTCGCCTTGCAACTTCTGTCCCTTAATTTGGCTATCTATCCTTCACTCTTGTGTGGTGGCAAAACTCATAAGGGAATAGTTTGATTTATGACATGCAGGGGGGGCAACCTCATTACTGGTTGGAATGCCAGAGTGAATGAGCCCACTTGTTTATATAAGCATAAAGTAATAGAAACATCCCCAGCTGTTAAGACCTTTGCTGTAGTCCAAGAATTTCATATTAGAGTGTGTGTGATGAGTGGCCTCCCCAGGGTAGCGACCTTTATTGTGCCCCTCAGTAGAAAACAACAGTAAATTGTTTGCTTGCTGCTTCTAAGTTATACTATAAGTAATTTGGTTACGTTTGCAAATATATGGGACTCATTTCTAAAACTGAACTTTTCATGCTTGGTAGAATACTGTGCTGATTTATGAGAATTCTTGTATTTTCACATTGCCCTGTTTGGCTAAATTACCTGGTACCAAAGCAGCATACTGAGAGGCAACTTAACTTGTTCTTGCTTTAAGCCTTTATGGTCTACCTTTCCACTCAAAATTCAAAAGGGTCTTACAGTCTAAAGTTGAACAACTGTTAGATGCATCTGCAGGGGTAAAGCTGAAATTCTTACCTGTGGTCTGCCACTGACTACTGTTCCAGTTGATTTGCTCCTTGGCAGACCACCTTAATTTCTTACGTTATTGCTTTTATGTGTGTGGGGTGGTGTTTGTGCTTTTGTCCTGTATTTTTGTATTGTGAACAGTCCTGAGATCTTCAGATGAAGGGTGATATAAATTCAATAAATAATAAAGTAATAATAATGAGGGTCCTTGTGGGACGTGGGTGGCGCTGTGGGTTAAACCACAGAGCCTAGGACTTAACGATCAGAAGGTCGGCGGTTCGAATCCCTGCGACGGGGTGAGCTCCCGTTGCTCGGTCCCTGCTCCTGCCAACCTAGCAGTTCGAAAGCACGTCAAACTGCAAATAGATAAATAGGTACTGCAATGGCAGGAAGGTAAATGGAGTTTCCGTGCGCTGCTCTGGTTCGCCAGAAGCGGCTTAGTCCTTCTGGCCACATGACCCGGAAGCTGTACACCGGCTCCCTCGGCCAATAAAGCGAGATGAGCGCCGCAACCCCAGAGTCGGTCATGACTGGACCTAATGGTCAGGGGTCCCTTTACCTTTACCTTTTAATGAGGGTCCTAGGTTCAGGTCCCAGTTAATGACATGGCTGTCCAGACTGAGATCTCTTCTCAGTCAGGGTAGGTGAGACTGGGTGAGAGGGACTGATAATCTAACTCTTATTAGAAAGCAGCTTTGTATGTTCCGCATTAAAAAACCCAAACCCTCCTAAGTTCATATCCAATGGTTATTAGTAATAATGGCTATGTTCTCCTCCTACTTTTGGAAACTGTATGCTTCTGAATACCACTTGCTGACACCGCAGAATGGGGGAGAGTACTGTTGTGCCTCAGGTCCTCCTTGTCTGGTTCCCATAAGGTATCAGGTTGTTGGCCACTCTAAAAACAGGCTGCTGGACTAGATGGGCCACTGGCCCAATTCAGCAGTGTCTTTTTCATATTCTCACTTCAGCCTAAAGAACACATATGTGGCTTGATAGAACTGGGGAAAACTTATCCAATATGTGTTGCACATAGAAAACATGTTCCCTGCAATGATTGTCCACAGCAGCGGTGGGGAACCTTTTTTCTGTTGGGGGCCACATGGGCTTATTGCTGTGGCTTAGAGCCTTAAAGTTGTTATCATTTGCTATTGTGAGATACAAAGGTGGTCCAAAAACAGCTCAAGAATAATTGGATACAGCTGCTGCCCAAAATATACATGGCAAGATGGGTGGTATACCAGCCATCATTTGTATGCAAAATTTTCTAAGTGAAACTGCAGATATCCTTCTGCTCTACTGGATCTTCCTTTTCCTTCCCTCCAACATAACACCTTTCCCTAAAACATGTCTATTCATCTTGGATTTCTCCAAGTTCCCAGGCCTTGCCCTTCTTAAACTGCTTTCTTCCAAGGCTTAATGTTTTTCACACCTTGTTTTGTGAGTGAAGGTAGTTGAACTCTTGGATTTGCATTTCCTGCTCCAAATGCTATTGTTAGCTCAGTTGCTTTGGGTTATTCCTGTATTTACCATCTTTTATTAGCTTTTGGAGAGGCATTGAGCAGCGGTATCTGCAGAGGTGCAAAATACCTTAAGGCTGTTGCATCTTCCATGGCAGTTGCTGGTTTAAGCGTTTGTGGTTTTTTGTAGAAACAGATTAACAATTAACCTGTCTCCACACCAGATCTTGATGCATCAACCAAGGACCGCTGAACATTTTTCTCAGCGCTGTAAACACCGGGAAGACTCCCATGTGCAACCGCTGTAGAAAGCATCCATGTAATGTGTACAACTGCATGTATGATTGTGTGTTCCCCAGAATTTGGCAGAGCGGCTCCTTTAATGAAAGCCTTGCTTTCCATTTGCTTTATTTTTAATAAAGGCTTCAATCCTCCATGCAGCAACAGATTATTTCACTGGAACCTAAGTGCCTGTTTTGAATTAGAATTTCAGCTAAAACCTCTAGGCTTTCATAGTGTCAGGGATTAATACAACCCCTTTGAAGAGATCAAAAGAGAGAATTGGTGTCTCTTGAGCAGAGCATAGTCTCTTACTGGTGGTGCCTTATGTGCCACAGCCCCTGGCCTCACCTACACCTTTCTCTAATCACCCAAAATATTCTGTGAAAATGCAGATATTCTAGCCAGATACCACTAGACAAAAGTAAGTCTCTGAGCACAGGTTGCATACTCAACATTACAAAAATTCTAGGTAGTTGTGTTGGTCCACTAGGGAGAAAAAAATAAGAACTTACAATAGGCTATTGATTTTATTAGTATTTTGATTAAGACCTTCACAATTTGACAAGATAGTGAGCAAGCTTTCAAGTTCTCCAGAACTCTTCTGGGAACGATGTTGGAAGTCCCAAAGTATGCAGTTCTCAAGAACGTTATTCTTTATATATTTAACAAAACGGTTGGGGTAGATCAGGCATGTCCAAAGTCCGTTTCGGGGGCCCACTGGTCGGTTTAATCCGGCACCTGTGGCAGTTTATTTCCTGGGTTAAAATTCCCAAAAACCTCCACAACTTCAATCCTAAAAAACGTTCCACAACTTCATAAAAAAGCTGAACATCTTCAATCTTAAAAAGATCGGCAACTTTGGTCGGCCCTCACAGCCCTTCACTTCATCAGATCAGACCCTCTTTGAAAGAAATTTGGACACCACTGATGTAGATAAAGCTGGGTGATGTTTTTTGTCCCTCAGGGAAGGGGAATCTTTTTCATCCTGAGGGGTCTCACTCCCTCCTGGGCAACCAGTGGTGGGTGGGGCCAGAGGCAAAAGTAGGTGGAGCAATGCAGGTGGATGTTACTTTAATATACAGTGGTACCTCGGGTTAAGTACTTTATTCATTCTGGAGGTCCGTTCTTAACCTGAAACTGTTCTTAACCGGAAGCACCAATGGGGCCTCCTGCTGTTGCTGCGCCGACAGAGCACAATTTCTGTTCTCATCCTGAAGCAAAGTTCTTAACCCGAGGTACTATTTCTGGGTTAGCGGAGTCTGTAACCTGAAGCGTATGTAACCTGAAGCGTATGTAACCCGAGGTACCACTGTAGTAGGTTACATTCCACCCATGCAGGTGCAAGAGGCTTCTGCATGCACACACATCTCTCTAACCCTGGTTCATATTCCAGTCACATACAACCACTTAAGGAGGTCATGAAGCAGACTCAGTAAGGGCTGTGGTTTGGCTGTGGCCAAGAGAGAGTCCCAAGCACCACTGGGTTGAACTTCACTGCATGTAATGCTTTGAAGGAAAATGTAATGAAAATGATATATAGATGGTACATGACCCCAGTTAAACTTGCCAAAATATACCATTTGTCTGATAACAAATGCTGGAAATGTAAAGGAAATGAAGGAACATTCTTTCACCTCTGGTGGACGTGCCCTAGAGTGAAGGCCTTCTGGGAAATGATATATAATGAGTTGAAGAAGGTATTTAAGTATACTTTCCCTAAGAAACCAGAGGCCTTCCTCCTGGGTATTGTCGGCCAGAGGGTGATAAAGAAGGGCAGAATTTTTTTCCTGTATGCAACAACGGCAGCAAGGATACTCATCGCTAAGCATTGGAAAACTCAAGATCTACCCACACTGGAGGAATGGCAGATGCAACTGATAGACTATATGGAATTGGCTGAGATGACCGGCAGAATTCGAGACCTGGGAGAGGAGAGGGTTGAAGAAGACTGGAAGAAATTTAGGATTTATTTACAAAAACACTGTAATTTGGTTGAATGTTAAGAAGGATGCCAGATCATAAACAATTGAGCAACATTAAACTAGATGTAATCTGGATGATAAATGAGATTAAGGAAAATATAAATTTTTTGGAGAATTATTAGATTAAATTAAATGAATGAGATTTAAGAATGTAAACAAGTTGATAAATTGCTGGAAAAACTTTTACAATGATGCAAGTGGGAGCGGGAGGCGTGAGGGAGTCCAAAGAAGCTTTGAAAATATGTTACGATACATGTTATATTGTTTATTATTTTTTGCATTTTTGTATTTAAAAAATCTTAATAAATATTTATTAAAAAAAAAGAGAGAGAGTCCCAAGCACTAGGTTTCGGTTCCTCACTCCTTTCCTACCCTTTTCACTTGCTGCTTACGGGTTGAGTGTGGATCCTAATCCTGGCTTATATACCCTGGTTGGCCACTGTGACAACAGGGTGCTGGACTAGATGGCTTGATCTGGCAGGTTGTTCTTATGCTTAGCAATTTCTATGTACCAGGATGGTGCAGCTTTGGAAGAAATAACGCTAAACAACATAATGTTGTAGTCTTGGGCATGTGACACTGCTGTTTCGTTTGACACAGAAAAAACTTAATTCTCTTTAGTCTCATGAGAATAGTTGAACTCCCTCTTCCTCTCTTCCCCTTGTTCATTTAATATGAGACTGGTGTGAAAACAGATCCCAGTCAGGGTTGCCAACCAATCTGGGAAGCTGGGAGAGTCTCTAGAATTGATCTTTTAAAATGCTTATCTGCTGTGTTATCTCTCAGCTGTTGCCCAACTTCTGGTGCGCTCTCTTTTCCACTTCTAGTCAGAGAAAATTGACCTGAAATATGCAAGTTATTTCAGTTTTCCTCATGTGGAATGTTCTAGGTAGGTTGCATGTGATCCTTATCAAATCTTCTTGTTCTTCCTTAGGTTTAGGGGCCAAGCAGTTAAAGAGGAAAATGAGAAGATTTTTGAGACCTGGACATGACCCAATAAGAGAGAGGCTCAAGCGTGACCTTTTCCAGTTTAACAAGGTAAGTTTTGGCCCTGAATGCAGCCTAAGTGGAAACTAGTATGAACGCTTTTAAAGAGCAGCCTGCCTAGGCAGGCTTGAAGGTGTGGGATCACTTGGCGTTGTGTGGGACAATCCTTCCTCGGCCTTCAGGTTAGCACAGAGCATACGACTAAACAAATATTTGGTAAACTGGTGCGGGGCTTGCCAACTATGTCCTTTTTATGTATGTATGTGCCTTAAGCTAACAAATTATTTCCTGAGTTCCAGATGGACGTTCAGATCCTGTGGCTTTTATTTATTTATTTATTAAGGCAGAGCGGGCCTTTATCTCTTGTTTAGCAGTATTTTCTCCTTTGAGGAGTTAAATGGGAGCTTTTTGGTTTGGTTATAGCACTGCCATTAAATAAACACGTATGGGGCTGTGTACAATTCTCGGGCTTACATGCACTTCCGTATGCTTGGATGTGGTTGGGAGGAGTGTTAGAATATGCTTCTTTTAAAAGCTTAAAATCAGTCTCTGTGTGCTGCCGATTTTCTTCCTTTGGCAGCAGGTGTGTTATGAGCCAGCGCTTTAATTGCTAAACCACGGTAACAGTAAACGGATCTCTCTTAGGATGTACAGAAGCTTGACCTTCAGCTAACATTTTGCTGCTTCTAATCTTCCATCGCAAAGTGGTGTAACTATCGGCTCAGATGTAGTAAAAAAATTATAGAATTTGTGTGGTGTGTACCATATCCTGCAAACTCTTTTACGGGTGGTTTATTGGTGTGTGTGTGTGTGTTTTGCAAGTGCGCAAGTAGTAATTTCCACACCTTGGCATTCATGAAAAGGAGTGTCATGTGGATAAAAGGATGGTGCTGGGGGGGAAAAACAGGAGGAAGGGTATGTAGGGCTTGATTGCCATCTTTAGCAGTGGGAACCGTAGCTGGACATGATTGCTGCTTGTATTTTGTAAATGCTGGGGGCAGCTAAGATGACTTGATTGCTCAGTTGGATGCCACACCAAAGCACTCCTAGCTTTTAAGAGGCTGAAGCTTTTTTTTTTTCCATTTTGGGAACGGTAACTTAAGACACTTCTGTGTTGGAGTGTGTGTGTTTTTTCATGCGTTGAAACTATAATCTAAATAACACCCATGAATAGCCCACCTTGGAAATTCTGGACAGTAACCAAGTGCCAGAATCAGACATTGAAAGCTTCATTGTTGACGTCTGAACCCCATTTGCCATTATCCTAGGAGTGCTGTTCACACTTTGATCTGCTAAAGTGTGAATTAGGGGTGTAGGAAGTGTGTCCGGTTTAGGCCCTTTTTTCATATTGCTCTACTGCATGAGTAGGCAAACTAAGGCCTGGGGGCTGGATCCAACCCAATTGCCTTCTAAATCCAGCCCGCGGACAGTCCGGGAATCACTGTGTTTTGACATGAGTATTTAAAACGCTCTTATTTAAAATGCATCTCTGGGTTATTTGTGGGCCCTGCCTGGTGTTTTTACATGAGTAGAATGTGTGCTTTTATTAAAGATGCATCTCTGGGTTATTTGTGGGGCATAGGAATTGGTTCATCACCCCCCCCAAAAAAAAATATAGTCTGGCCCCCCACAAGGTCTGAGGGACAGTGGACTGGCACCCTGCTGAAAAAGTTTGCTGACCCCTGCTCTACTGCTTAAACTGAAATCCGCAAACATTACATTTTCATCAGTTGTCCTGTTAATCTATTCTCAATTTCTCTGGTGTATGTTGCGTATATTCGCCAAAGCAATAAGATTTGGTGGCAGGAAAAACAGACAGCTTGCTTTTTAAAAAAAAAAAAAAAAAAGCCAGATGCTTGCAATTCATGTACAACTTGAACATATCCCCTTTAAAAATCTGCATGAAATGGGAAGAGGGAACAATTTATAACATTGGTGTCATTCGCCTGTGATAGACTTCCCAGTGTTTTTCAAGGTAAGATTAAATACTTTGCAGTGCTGGAGTGCCTTGCATAGTTAACCATTTACTCAGTCCCATATCTCCAGAGCAGGTACTAACTTACCTGTTCTTAATTAACTATTTGTGTTCCATATGGGAAAGTGTTTTTCTGGGTGGTGTGCTGCCTAGATGGAGTGTTTGCTTGTGAAGGACCCTTGTAGGTAGTGTAAAACTGTCAGATTAATTGACATTTTACTGGGAAAAGTTCCAGAACCCGGTAATTTAAAGCATATTAAATCTAATATTCAAATTTTCAGCGTCTTAGTGAAGGTGGTAGAAAAGCCCATTAACTACAATCTTAGGGATATGTTCAGCTCACTGTGTGGAGTAATTCAGTAATGACTCAGTAGAATGCCACTTTCTCAATGAGTTTATCAAACCTTCTTCATGATGAGAAACCGCTCTTTCCATTTTTAATTGGCAAGATTTGTGTGCGCGCACATGCACATTGCTTAGAAACCTTTTTCTTGTCTCATCCCCCCCCCCTTTTTTTACTATAGGTTACATTCAGCTAACCTTTACCTAGAGTTAACACATTGAAGCTATTGTACAAATGGGAGGTTGAGGTGTAATTAGGGATGTTTACTTTGGGGTGCATAGTTCATGTGTGGGGCTTTTAAGACAGGAAATGGCGCCTTTCATAATTAAACCAACCATTTCTAAGGCTTGTGCCTCTTCCTGCACCAGCGTAAGTCTATCCTACTCTAATGATAGAAACTTTCTATCCTAAACTGCTGGAATGCTCTGTCTACCCCTCCTTTGCTGTGAAATCTCATCCACCCACGTAGCGCAGCCAAATTCATGGCATTTCTAAGTCAAATCCATGCCCTTGATGACTCATTAGTAGTGACACAATGCTGGCAACTTTTGTGTGAGCATGCATGTACATTGTCTAAGCAGTTCTGTCCTTGCTCACTTCTAGAATTATTATTATTTTCCAGGTTGGCTGGGAAGCCGGTATAAAATCTTGGCTGGTATGGAAACACTGGGTTTCCACTGCTCTACTGCACCTGCAAAGGCTGAACTTGTAGATGTGGCTGTCAGTGCAGTGTGTGGTTATAGCCACAAGCTGTTCTTAATTGTTTCTGGGCTCCCCCCCCCCTTTCTGGGACTTTTGTTCATGCAGTACATCAAAAGCAGTTTCTCTGTGTATATTGAATAGCATGACAAGGGAAGTGATAACTTACTGAGTGCAATTTTGGCTTCTTAAAAATAAGAAAAGAAGTTGTCAGACTCGATGGCGTATTTGTCTACAGAACAGAATGGAAAACAGAACTTCCTGTTTGTAGATTCTGCTTTTCAGCTGTAGCCCTCAAAGTGGCTCCTGCGGAGAGAGACAAATCAGCTGTAATAGAAGCAGGTGTTTGGTGCTGGTGTCTTTGCCTCCTTCCCTCTCCTCTGCATCCCTTGTGACTGGGTAGTCTGTTGGTTCACCCTGTGTCAGGGGAAGAGGACATATTATTGGTAACCCTTGGCTTCTGAACGGAGAGACAAAAGCTAGTTGGAATTTTCCCTTGTACAGCACTTAACTGTTGGGCGGTTCAACAGTTCAACAAATCCAACATTGCAGGGGTCAGGCAACCTGGCTTGGTTTATCCCAAGAATAAATTCCCCAGTATTTCAACAGTTCCTTCTTGCAAGGTGTCTGCTCTCTGGGTACAATTTCAAGTGCCACCCATGCTGGATTAGGCACTCCGCCCTGGTTTTGAAATAGTGTAATAATAGAATTGTGGAGGGAAGGAAAGAGGTGGTGCATAGCACAAAGTTTGTAGGGGGTGGGGGTGGACTGGGGAGGAGAAATCCTGAGCAAGTGTAAGGAAAACAGTACTGTGGTACCTCGGGTTAAGTACTTAATTCATTCTGCAGGTCCATTCTTAACCTGAAACTGTTCTTAACCTGAAGCACCGCTTTAGCTAATGGGGCCTCCCGCTGCCGCCGTGCCGCCAGAGCACGATTTCTGTTCTCATCCTGAAGCAAAGTTCTTAACCCGAGGTAATATTTCTGGGTTAGCGGAGTGTGTTACCTGAAGCGTATGTAACCTGAAGCGTATGTAACCCGAGGTACCACTGTATACTTTAGTAAAGACATTACTTTTCAGATCTGAAACCATTAGTAAGGGGCAATGCTCCTTATATCATTATTTCACAGAGTGGCTCTTCTAGTGGTGTCTTCTCTCTTATTTCAACACCCCCCGTTTTTAAAAATATTTTTAACCCTCCTCCTGCTGGACAAAGGCTGTACAATAAGGACGGGGGTTTATGATGGCAGCGAGGGAGCTATGACACCCACATCCAAGAACCTTTGGGATGGATGTGCAGGTGCTCCAAGAGACTGAGCTGTGAATTGGAAAGTCCCCGGTTCAAATCTTGCCTCTGCTAGGAACTCACAAAGTGGCTTTAGGCAAGCTGCTCTCTTGGCTTCAGTCCCTGCATCTACAATACAGGGGATAATAATACAGACGTGTATAGTTATTGTTTTTTATTAAGTTTTAAAACTGGATTGTGCCCGTGAAGCACTTTGAACACTTAAGACTTCATATTGTTTTAAGTATCACATGGGAACAAGCTCTTGGTGGTTTTCAGCAGATGCACAGTGTAACATTGAGCCTCCAAGCCTTTCGAATTGCATCAGATCCAAGGGTTAGGATTGGTGGATTCTCTGACTGCGGTTCCCATGTATTACTACTGCAGCAGGGAAGGAATGCTTTGAAACTGAACCTCCCCCCTGCCGCCCCAAATGGCATGACCTCTTGCCCTTCCAGCTGCAATGGTAGTCCTGTTGAGGCCATTTCCCACTTCGAACCAAAATCTAGCCCCTCCAACATTCTCTGCCTCCCCCCCTTTTTTTCTATTCTAAAGACAAGTCTTAAAATCTGCTGACTTTCAGGTCGTCTTTAAAAATAAAAGAGACATATTAAACACCCTGTTAATGCAGCTCCTAAAAGCCAGCATTTTATTTTCATACACTTGCAGTGCTGGCAATCTGGAGTGCTGTCCAACCTTCGTTTAAAACAGGCACCCCGAAACTTGGCCCTCCAGATGTTTTGGGGCTACAACTCCACATTGCAAGAAGCCCAGCAGAAGCAGCCTGCAAGTATTGTGGAGTCTTGGCTGATGGGCTGAGCTGCTTAGTCATAGGTTTCTGCTGCTAGGTAGGGCAGCATCACATTGCCAGAGAGGCAGGCTGGAGTCCTTCATAGTTTCTCTTTGCAGCTTTATTAAGGTTGAGGTATTTTGATGTTCCTGCAGATTAAAAGCAAAGCAGATGTGAGCACTTGAAAAGAAGCCATATATGATATGTGGTTTTACCTAGAGTAGTCCCATTGAACCTAACGAGCATGACTGAGTTAGATGCATTCATTTCAGTAGGTCTGCTCTGTGTAAAACCTAGTTGAATACCACCCATTGGCTTTTGAGTTGAGGTTGAATTTTATAGGTCTACAAATATTTGCCAGAGTAAATGCCAGCATGTGCCAATTTTAAAAACAAGGCTCTGGGCCCACCTTACTTCTCTGAACATACTGGCATTTAATGGCTTCTTATTTTGAGTTGCTTGCTAGGCGCTTTTGTGTTTAGTTTCTTCCCTTTAAATTGTGTCCCTGTTACAGGTGGGCAGACAAATTTGTTAAAACAGTTTTATATTGATCTGTTTTCTGTTGAGCTGGATAGCTGTATTGGTAGAGCGCAAGTCTCTTAATCTCAGGGTTGTTGGATGGTTCTCAATAAATAAACTGCTATCTTAGAAAGGACTTGCCAAAACTGTTTACTTTCAATGCCAGTCCTGAATATCCTTTGGTGGGAAGACTCTATCCAGTGTGCTGTCTGAAGAGCAGTTCTGCTTGCAGCTTTTACAGTCAAACCTCAGTTCCCGAATGCCTCCGTTATCGTACGTTTCGGCTCCCCGGACACTGAAAACCTGGAAGTAAATGCTCCGGTTTTTGAACAACTTTTGGAAGCAGAACGTGCTATGCGGCTTCTGCTTGAGTGCAAGAAGCTCTTGCAACCAATCGGAAGCCGTGCCTCGGTTGCTGAACATTTTGAAAGTCAAAGGGTCTTCCGGAATGGATTACCTTTGACATCAGAGGTTTGATTGTATTTGGCTCTGTTGTCCTCTTTACAATGGCATGTTTGCTGGGAGCAGTATTCCTCTGCCATTCAGACCATTGCGAGGAACATTGTGGCAAGTGAGTGCCTTGCAGGAATCTGCTGTCAGCCGGATGGGGAAGTTTAGGATGAAACTCTTCAAGGAAAATAAAGGCGGGGTACCTCCCTCTTAGTTTGTCTCATGTAAAGCTCTGTGGGGCAGGCATGTTTCGACTGGCGGTGTTAAGTTCGCTGATTGGCAAAGCTCAGCTACCAGACAGGCTGGTTCACCTGTGTTTTACCTAACTGGAAGCATTCCACTTAATTCAGGGGTTCCTTGCTTTCTCCTGTGTCTCCTAACTTGCCCCGTTAATTGATGTAAACACAGGCTGTGTCTCATTGACTAAGCAGTTGTGAAAATCTGATTCACCACCGGCTAGACTTCTGCTCATCCCTCTCCCCTTCTGAAGGAGAATTCTGCAAAGCAGCTGTTCCCCTTGCAGTTGTAAAAAAAACCCCCAACAACAATGGCAGAAGTGAGTGAAACAGCTGCCAATGTAAATCCTTTCAGTTTTGTGCTGGAGTTGGCCTGCTAGTTTACCACTGCTTCTTATTACAGGCAAAACTCCCAACCAAAAAGTGTATTTCTGTGTTTTTATATTTTCCACCTGATCCGAAAAGGAAACAAAAGCGCTCTTAAAAGTGAAGGTTGCTGCTGATCACCTTCTGAGTCTCTCTCTCTCTCTCTCTCTCTCTGCTAAGGCGCTATTACAAGAAGTCCATTGTTCTCTCTTCTTCCCTTCCCCCACCCCCATTCAAGGTACACCTGCTCCTCTGGTCTCTTGGTGCATGTGATGTAAAATAGAGCCAGGCATGCAGTTTCTGTCTCTCCCTCCCTTTAAAATCTGAAATGAATGCATGTAAGTGCAAGCTAAAATGTGCAAATAAATCTTTGTAATCAGCCTCATTCATTATAATCTGTAATCACACCTGCAACGCTATAAAGAGCTAGAAAGCTGTGGTCAATGTTCATGGAACTAAGAAATAAGTAGTATTATATGGAATGTAGTACATTAACACAAATATTATTTGTGTAGCTGAAGCCATTACAGAAGATAGGTGGAATGTAAAAAATTGTGAGTCTAGTTCTGGTTATTCAAGGATGCTAAATCAGCTACTGCCACACTCTCCTTTGCACTGTAAAAAAGCCGTGTGTGTGTGTGTGTGTGTGTGTGTGTGTGTGTGTGTGTTAGATAGTGCCTCAAATGGGGTGTGAATGATGCAGAACTGGGAGGAGAGGGGAATTTGGAGGACAGGGGACACCTTGTGAAAGCAGAAGAGCCTTCCATTTATGTGACATGCTCTTTGGATCCGAGCCATTTTTCCTATTTTATGCCCTTCCCCAAAGCCGGAGGCAACGGGACAGTTAAGCACTGTCTCTATGAATCCATGTTCCTTAAAGGACATGGCTAGAAATAGTTTTTTTTAATTAAAAAAAACCTGGATTTTAAATGGTTGTTTTAAACTATGTTTACTATTACCACCACCACATAGAAAGCACCTAGTATTTTCTAAGCACTGTAGAGAGATTAAAAGATAAGGCGCTCCCTGCCCGCAGGCTCAGTCTAGTGGATATGACACAAAAGGAAACAAGGAGCTGGGAGGGAAGAGGAAAGCTAGCGAACTGAGGCGCCAGTTATTGAAGCTACATAGTTGCAGCAGCAGCATCTGATGTGGTCAGGTGGGCCTTCCTGCCTTTAAGTGCAGAGATGTAATACCTGTAGCCCTCTGTCACCCAGCTGATGACAGAAGATAATCGACCCTCTGCTGCCTGCAACTGGCATTTGGAGCCAAGTGTTCTTTTCTGGTGGTTGGGTGGGGGCGAACCAAGTTTTCTGTAGCTTCTGCTGCTACGGCCAAATTATGAGCCAATCTTCTTGTGTTTTCTTTCTAAAAATCTGATTTAAAGTGTCATCGATATTGAACCTTTTAAACTGAAGCCATCAGATTGTGTTTTCCTGTTAAAAACAAAAATGGAGGGGGAAACAACGTATTTTCCCGTCTATAAGACGCTCCCTATTTTGGGGGACTCAGATTTAAGAAAACGGGGGGGGGGAGAGATGTATCAGTGTATAAGACACCCCCTAATTTTTGACATTTATTTAAATGGGGGAAAAAACCTAGCCTTATAGACAGAAAAATACGGTAATCTGATGCAGTCAAGTATTGCAAATATGGCCTATTCTCATTTTAAGTTTTTCTGTTGGGCCCATGTCTTGACGTATCATTATTAATATTATTTATTTCTATCCTGCTTTTTATTCAAATAAATACCAAAGCAGCTCACAAAAAAAGATGAAAATAAAATAATGGAACATCAAAAATACAGCATAAATTGTATAGAATACTTTACAAATCATCAGTAAAACAATCACAAATCGCAAACAAAACAAGTACCATCTATGTAACACTATTAACAAAACAACTAAGAAATAAGCTAAACATCACCGTTAACACCAAAAATAATATTCTAGGATTCACAAAGGTACTACAGCATTCATATGTATGAAACAATATTAACAACATTAACAAAATAGCAACAAAACAAACAGCCCTGTTGAATTTGTACACATACTTGCCTCACCACCATGACTCATAAACTTTCATTCTATTCAATGCATCAAAATACACTGGCACATAATGTTCCTGGCAGCAATTCCCTTCTGAAGGATTCTTGCGATGGAGGTAGTCAGCACAAAGATACTCTCCCCTCACATCCTTTCTGCCACTATGACACTTCCATTTTCATAACAGAAAAATGGAATACCAGAATAAGACGAGGCTGCAATTTGGAGGTTAGGTGATACTCTGACATGTGTTCAACTACGATTAAAAATATCATTAGTTAACATATCTACATGATCAGTGTGGGAATGATAACATACTTGAAATATCACATTAGACCCTTGAAACCCTTTTCCAGTTTTCTTAGGGAAAACGCCTTAAAATTATTACATTACCATCACAGGCACTAGCTTCTCTAGAGCCTTGGAGATAACAATCGTGTATTTCACTAAGATCGTTTTGTTGAGTCTACCTTTTTATGCCTTAAAATTACCTAAACTCTGCAGTTTGTAAATTCCTCAGATTATTAATATTTATGACTCTACCAACCCTGTACTGTATTGACATTTATTTCCATAGCATAACACTTCTGGGAAGTTCTGGGCTCTTGTGCTGCAATCCTAAAAGTCCTGTTGAAGTCTGGCTTTCCATTGAGTAGACATGTACTGTATAGGATTGCTCTGTAAGTCTTTAAATCTTGCTAAATGCATAAATACAAATAATCCCTTACAGTCACAACCGCCCGTTTTTCAGTAAGCATAAATAATTCTGTAGTGTGATAGACATGTGATTAAAGACACAGACTTTGATTTGTTACTCTAATAAAATCTTTAATAAATATGTGAACTACAAAATAAGCAACTTTGAAAGATTAAGAAGTTAGGAGAGCACTTCAGTATCCCAGGACTCTCTGAAGACCTTTCAGATCCGCACTGTATTATTCTCTTCCTCCAACAATAAAATCCTTGAAAGACAGACTACAGTGTGAAATTCCTGAAGTATAATTGTTATCAGTTAGTTTGAGCCCTGAATGAATACAATCAAGATAAGGCTTTTCACTCCCACTTAGTCAAATTAACATAACAAAGCTAAGAAGAACTATTGTCACAAATAGCTGCAATTCTGTATGGTTAAAAGGTAAAGGTACCCCTGCCCGTACGGGCCAGTCTTGACAGACTCTGGGGTTGTGCGCCCATCTCACTTAAGAGGCCAGGGGCCAGCGCTGTCCGGAGACACTTCCGGGTCACGTGGCCAGCGTGACATCGCTGCTCTGGCGAGCCAGAGCCGCACACGGAAACGCCGTTTACCTTCCCGCTGGTAAGCGGTCCCTATTTATCTACTTGCACCCGGAGGTGCTTTCGAACTGCTAGGTTGGCAGGCGCTGGGACCGAGCAGCGGGAGCGCACCCCGCCGCAGGGATTCGAACTGCCGACCTTTCGATCGGCAAGTCCTAGGCGCTGAGGCTTTAACCCACAGCGCCACCTGCGTCCCATTCTGTATGGTTACTGTGCTTGTTATGTTCAGAGATGAGCTTTGCACGGAGACACTGCAAACTCTACTCATGATCTTTTGACCTCACTATGTTTTTCTGCCTCTAAGCCAACAGAGGATAACATTTCATGCAAAGTGCATGTCCAAAACCTTAAGGCACCATGAATCTCTAAAGGGTCACAAGACTCTTGCAGATCTGCTTGCTGCAGCAAACTAGAATGACTAGTAGCCCTTATGCTGTGGAATTATCTCACTTCTGAGTCACTGCCTTCCTCTTTCCAGCTGAACTTCAACATTTCCCCCCCTTTTAAAGGGAAGCCGGGTTTTACAGGCCATACATAAGTACTTGGGAAACAGATGGACAGTTGTGCTTGCTTGCTTCTTGTCTATAAACTAGCATGTGCATATGTGAACAGAGTCAAAATATTACACATGTTTTTTTCTGTACTTTTAATTGTCATGGATGACAATATTCTTGCACCTTTAAAATTTGTTCAGGGCTTTCTTGTGTGTGAATCTAAAGCAAGGCCGCGCAGATCAGGAAACCAGAACAGGGGCCTGAAGCACATTGCTGCCCTTGAACTGTGACAAAAGTGCAACAAAGACATGTTAGAGCGGGGGACGATGAGGCATTCCTCCAGTCCACAATCCCAAGCCCTTCTTAAGGTAGCACCCTTGGCTACAGTACTAGGAACAGCCTATTGAGTAAGGCAATGAGGTGAAAATGGACACTTCCCAACTGGCATAGTTGTGCTCTGGCTTGGCTTAGACTGCTCAGATGGTATATGGGAAACTGAAATGGGACCAGTGTCCCTCTTAGGCTCTGGAGATGGAGAACTTGCTGTCCCTCCAGATAATGTTGTTGAACTCCAGCTCCCATCAGCCCCAGCAGTCATGGCCAGTTGTCAAGGATGATGGGAGTTGAAGTCCAACAGCATTTGGAGGACTCCAGGTCCCCCACCTCTGCCTTTGATACTCAAGGCCTCCGCCTTCGCTAGCAACTCCCATCAGCATGGAATGATGGATGTGCAGGTTCCCCATCCCTGCACACAGGCATGATCTGTTGAACCTCTGCCTTGTAGTTTCCTGCAGTGAATCCCGACTGAAAACCACTGGGTCAGTTTCTCTTCATGTCCACAGTGCTTGCTCAGCTACTCTTGTCCTGTAGTAAAGGTAAAGGTAAAGGTACCCCTGCCCGTACGGGCCAGTCTTGACAGACTCTGGGGTTGTGCGCCCATCTCACTTAAGAGGCCAGGGGCCAGCGCTGTCCGGAGACACTTCCGGGTCACGTGGCCAGCGTGACATCGCTGCTCTGGCCAGAGCCAGAGCCAGAGCCAGAGCCGCACACGGAAACGCCGTTTACCTTCCCGCTGGTAAGCGGTCCCTATTTATCTACTTGCACCCAGGGGTGCTTTCGAACTGCTAGGTTGGCAGGCGCTGGGACCGAGCAGCGGGAGCGCACCCCGCCGCAGGGATTCGAACCGCCGACCTTTCGATCGGCAAGTCCTAGGCGCTGAGGCTTTATCCCACAGCGCCACCTGCGTCCCTGTAGTAGGCTGACGTTTTTGCTGAGGAAATGTTGACTTTATTCCGGCACTCAAATAGCTGCTGTCCCTCAGGCGTGGTCTTACTGTTTGGCTGCCTTGTGGCCTTTGGGCTCCTTTTGAAACGAAGGGAAGAAACACTTCCATGTGTTTTATTGGTGGCTTCTCAGAAATGCCATGCGGGGTGAGGTCATAGTTCTGTGGTGAAGCATGTCTTTGGAGGCCACAGTCTGGGGTTCGATTCTTTGCTGTCTCTGGTTAGAGGGCTTCTGGCAGCAGGGAAGACAGGTCTTTTGAAGCACCAAGTTGCAAAGAAGAATGTGGCAATGTTCAGAAGGCCAGCTGCTTCTGTTTACGTTACAAGGACCGCTTCCTCAAAAGGAGACCCTCACAGTGCTTCTGAAATAAAACATGATGTTTGTTCCTACGCAGCTGGATCTTTGTGTGCTGGTTTTGTTGTCCTGAGACACTGCAATTAAGGGGTGCTGTTGTCAAAGAAGGCTTAACTAGGCTATGTGGGTTATTGATCTGACTCTGTGTAAGATGGCAACAGCAGACCTTCCAGCGAATAGGTGTCAACTTTTGTGGCTAGCTGTGTTTACAGAGCAGAGGAAGTGCCATGTAAGGTGGCTGCGGCTTTGTTTTCTCAAATAATGCAGACTCTCTTCTGCCTGAGAAGATGGATTCACATAAACAAAGCGAAAATGAGAGTTCAGGAAATAGCTCTAAGTTACTTGGAAACCAATCTCTCTCCCGCTCGTGCTGAAGCCATGGTGGTTGGATTGCACAGTAAACCTTTGAAAGTCTGTTCTGTTCAGTACCTTTTAAAAACTGGTTTAAAATGGGTTCCCTAAATCTTGTTCTAGAAGTAAAAATTGTTGACGTAAACCCCCTCTGCCAAACTTAATCCAAAATGGTACCTTATCTTGACTATATTGTCTGACTTCAGGATTGAGGTATATTAATGATGGAAGGAAAATAGTGATTGCTCTGGTGCAAGTATTATTTGGCTTCAGCTGCTTTTTTGTCTGCAGTAATTGTCTTTTGTGCTTGCATTCCCAACAGACTGTTGAACATGGCTTCCCGCACCAGCCCAGCGCACTGGGCTATAGCTCTTTCCTTCATCTCATGGCTATCGGGACCCGATCAGGAGCCATTAAACTGTATCCTTTTCATTCATTTCTGAGCTGCATAATGGCTTTTCAGCAGCAGCAGTAGGTATGTCAAAATGTGTAGAGATAGTATTTATGTGGTGCTTCCTTCAAAGGGCTTTGCATTTGTAGAATCAGTAATCCTAACAATCGCATTATCCCCATATTGCTTTCTTGTCTCAGATTACCTAGTAGGTTGTCGTTAATGTAAGTTTTGAACCTAGATAATCAGTTCAATTGCACCTCTGATAATGAGGGCCTCTGGTGATCAGCTCTTGTGAAATGTACTAAAATCGGTGTGGAAGCTACTCTTGAGCTAATCTGGTCTAGTGGAAAGTGGTGCCTGTAGATAAATAGCTTTATCACCCACATTCCAAGTCTGTTTTAAATATCCTGACACAGAGGAAGAGTTCATTTTTAGCACAGTGCAATATTTGTGGTTTGAATTTTGAGTCATAAATAAATCTTTGGCTTTCCTGTCTTGGTAGTCCTAAAATACTGGGCTAAGCAACAAAGTGCTTTGAAGGTGCTTTCCTTTTATCCAGCCTCAATGCAGAATATACATGAACACAAATCTGTTTCTAGTGGCACTGAGCCAGCTAGGGTAGGGGAAGTGAACTGTTCCTCTTTCACTGAGGGACAATCTGAGTCCTTTCCAATGACACTGCCATTTTCCAGCAACACGTCTCTCTGGAAGACTCTTGCAAGCAAGCATTGGGCCATCTGTCTCCTGATGATGGATTTAAATGGAATTGCAGCACCCGGAAGACAGGAATAGATGGGCTCCTGTCACTCCATCTTGCCCAACTTCCAAAAGTGCCACATAAGCAGGCTCTCCCAACTTTTGAATTTAAAATCAAGTAGATGTCTGTCTGCATTACAGTAATCTGCTAACGAATTTCAAAATGGGTTCCCGGACAACTCTTGTCTCCTTATCTGTTACTAGCAAATGTTTCAGCAAGCCTTTGCTGCATGGTACACTTGCCTCTTAGTCTATGCCAGGCTTCCTCAGCCCCGGCCCTCCAGATGTTTTGAGACTACAATTCCCATCATCCCTGACCACTGGTCCTGCTAGCTAGGGATCATGGGAGTTGTAGGCGAAAAACATCTGGAGGGCCGAGGTTGAGGGAGCCTGGTCTATGCCAACAGTAAATGGTTGTCTTCGCTTGTTTTGCTTATTATTTATTTATTAAATTTCTATTCTGCCCTTCATCCAAGGATCATAAGGTGGTTTGCAATATAAAAAACGTAACGTAATAACAAATGAAACAATAGCCCTCACGGTTTAAAAGGCCATAGATCGTTTAATTAGCCAAAGGCCTAGGAGAAGAGGAATGGTTTTTTTGGTCTTGCTCCTAAAGCAAAGGCACCAGATGAGCCTCCTTGGGAAGAGCATTCCACAAATGGGGAGCCACCCCAGAATAGGCCTGTTCTCAGGTTGCCACCCTCCAGACCTCTTGTGGAGGGGACAAATTAAGAAGGGCCTCAGATGATGATTGCAGGGTCCAGGTCAGTTCATATCTGGTGAGGCAGTCCTGAGCCATTTAAGGCACCTTGACTTGGGCCTGGAAAATAGTTGGCAGCCAGTGCAGTTGGACCATTGCAGTTACTGTAATATGCTCAAACCATCTTGCCCCAGTGAGCATCCTGACCACCGAATTTTGCACCAGCTGAATTCTCCAAACTCTATGCGGAGGCAGTCCCAGATATAATGCATTGCAATAATCTAACCTAGACATTACTAGAGCATAGGCAACAGAAGGTAGGTGTCTGCTTCTTCTAAGTAGTGATAATGGAAATTACCAGGGGTGACGAGCCTAATACTAGTGCTTTATGGGGAGACATCACAATTATTCTAGGATAGAAGACAGCAAAAATCAATGTACGCATAAATACTATTGACCTCAATCAGTCATTCAGCTATGGCGCTCCAGGGGTTGAGTTCATGGGCTTGCACGAAGAGACCAACACTGTCATGCAAATACATTTCATTCCTGGCCAGGTGAGTAGAATTCCATCCAAATTCTGTGCTTCATACATCAGATATGTTTTCAACTTTCTAGGGTCTGCTCTAGGGTTTCAAGGACTGAGATGGACTTCACCCACTAGCCCTCTGTAATGTGAAAACATGATAGTTGCCATGATGTTTTTGGCAAAGGGATCCAAAACTACTGAACGTTTTAATTATTGTTCCTACTTTTGAGCACCTTGGCAAACTCTTGAGTGTGTAGATGTAATTGCAAAAGGAGGAGAGATGCCCACCTCCCCCAACAGCCTGCAGTTCCTTACCCAATTCCTCAATATCCAAGGGCAAAAGCTGGTTATGCCTCCTGTTTCAGCACTGATAAGAACCTAACATAAGAAGAGCCTGCTGAATTAGACCAGTGGCATTGCGAGCTGTGTGCAGGTGGCGTGTCGCTTGTTGGATCAACGTCTTAGCAGTGCTTATGACTTTGCCACCCGTGACCCTTATTTGGGCGCTGTATTGAATTACTAAAGGAAGCCTTTAAATAAACTTGCCATAGTGAAAGTTCTAATCCTGAGTCTGATGAGGGGAGCCTGGACAAACAAACTTTGAGAAGTCATTTGTCATTTTAGTCACCCTTCAGGCTGCCATCTCCGTTCTGCAGCAGTCCTAGAATACAAGGGAAAAGAAAAACGATGTTTGATCATTGTTGGAGCCAGAAAACTGCTGTGCACAATTCAACAAGCATCCTTTGATAAATGCAATTATTGTGGCATAAGCTTTTGTTGGCCAGAGTGTAGGTTCTTGCAGCAATAAATGTATTCTTTAAAGTACTATAGGACTCGGTTATTTTCCCTACAATATACTTTAATAGACTCTGCCTCTACTATGTGGCACTGCTTGTAGATTGAAGATCGTTTTTGTGTTCATTTTAAAAACTGGATATACTTGAAGGAGCAAACATCTTGAGGGAGGAGAGCACATCAACTAGCCCTGCACTTAGCAGTCTCAAACCTGATTTTGGTTCTAGACCACTGGGAGTAGTCTGAATATATTTCAAGAATGCTGCTGTGTCACTCTTGCTCATAAACATAAGCCCCAAATCCAGCTGCGGCCAGACAGCTTTTAATTATGCTGGAGAGGATTTGGAATTTGGTTACTGCTTTGGCATTTGTCCTGTATAGAGAGATGGCTCTCCATGTAGGACAAGTGGATGTGAATATAAAGAGACCCCCTTCTACTTTATTAAGAAACCTGCTGCAGGAGTAATTTCATAAAAGTTGTAACTCAGCAGGTTGACTGTCCCCGAAACTGATGTTTCAGAAGCACACTTTCATGAGTACAAACTCCCAATTATCCTGCGATGTTAGAAGAACCTTCAAATTATTTAAAAGGGTTTTGCTTCTAAGATTGGGAAGGAAGAATTCTGTGTTTGTGAGCATTTTTATTTTAGCATGCTGCCTTACTCATTTGCCAAGCCTGGGCTGATCTTCATGCCTTAGTGGAATCGCATAAAGAGAGAACATTTGGAATGAGCAATAACTCAGAATACTCATGGGAACTGTTACCTGCTGTACTAGGTGTAGCTTCAGCAGACAGTGCTTGGTTTTAAATACTTAAATATTAGCCAGGGTTGGGCTTGTAACAAATATTCTGGGGCACCACTCCTTTAGGATGAAGTCAGGTGAAAAGAATGCAAGGTGAGAAAGAGAGTCACAGAATAGGAGCCACTCGCTCCTAAACAGGGTGGGGATGTGTTTTTCACTCAGAGCTACAAGGAGTTCAAATTATTAGCCCAGCAAAGCTGACAATTGAACAGGTACTTCTCTGGAAGTGCAGAATTTTAACATGACAAAAGAGCACAGAAATGACTGGGTCTCTACATAGAGCACTTGACTCTGTGCTAAGTGAACAAAACAGAAAGAAAGGGCAGGACCAACTGAAAGATTTTGGTGCTCTTCAAGCACAGCATCCTCAGTACTCCCTCTCCCTGACCTAAGAGAAGCAAGACATGCAAACACAGAATTCCCAAACTGCTGCTTTACTCTGTGCAAAGGAGTGGTGATGGTCTTGGGGCCCTGGCAGGTACCCAGCCTTGCCACTGCTTGGAGTTTGTTCTGGGGAACAGGAGGTTGATTTAAATAGCAGTCAAGGTGTGTGTGAGTCATGGAAAGTAGTGGCTGATTGTATTGTGGCTCAGGAAAGCCTTTAGTAAAGTGGAGTTGGAGAGGTGCTAAAGGAGTGACTTAAATATAAGAGATGGAGGTGGTATTTCCAAGAATAGAGAATCAGCACAGATGAAGGCATAAAGATCCTGATTGGAGAAGGTGGAACAGGCCAATTGCTGATGACATACTGCATTACAAAGAGACTCATTCTCAACTAGAATAAGCAATTAGGTATATTCAGGTTCATTTGATTTGTATGATTCTGATATTTACTGGAGCTGAAATTAGCCATCTCCCCTGTCCTTCTCGTCAGTTTTCCTCTGCAAATTCTCACATCAAATATGTGCTGGATGTTGAGAGGGAATTCACAATATCAGCATCTGAAACTGATTTTGCAGTAGCATCCAGCATTCAGTTAAAAACATCTTCTTGAATGGACAAAAGCAGATACCAGTTGCAATATGATGTCACACAAGGTTCTGAAGTAATATTTTAAATAATTTTATTTAAACAATATTTAAGCATACAACAATCTAAGCATTTAACTTACCAGCATAAGATAATTTACAAAGTTACATAAAAACCTGAAACCTGTATGTCAAATGGCTGGATCTGATCTTGACATTAGAATCCAAACTGCGAAAATATTGAAGATTGTTTTGACGTTTTGATTTAGCTTTGCTTGCAAGGTGCTGTCTTACCATTGAGTTTCCCTCCATAAGGACCTTACCCTATATAGGAGTTTAATATCTCCTGGTCCTGTGCTGAAATGGGCTACCTGTTTCTATTGATTTTTTTCCGCAGGAGAGCCATGTTAGTCTCTTGAAGCAAAAAACCACTGGAGCTCTGTAGCATCAGTTTTGTGGTCTCATGCTCACTTTGTTTATTTCTACCAAATAGCTTACCTTCACATTAATAGGACAACAGTAGTACAAACTCTTCTGACGGCTAAAACTTCATTCTTGATTCGTCATGTACTGTGGCTTAATAAACACAACTGCTGAATAATGTGCCTCTTGAAACGTTGCTGCACTCTGTACTACTCAGATGCTTGCTCATTCCTTCTTTTGTGTGTCTAATTTTCAGTGCCGCTTGTTGACATTGCTAGATGATAACAGCCTGCATTTATGGACCCTGAAACAGACCCACAGCAATATGTCTGAGCTGCAGGAAGAAAGACATTTCACACTCCGAGGGCCTCCTGGGTAACTGGGATACTTCTTTCTCCATCAGAAGTGGGCCAGGAGATGCGTTCTGATAGACACAGCTTTTTGTTTTGTTTTTATTGTTTAAGCAAATGCCTGCTTTTTTACTAGTTCTGTGCGCTCTGGAAAGCCTGTTTCTCATTTCTAAATTGGGAAGAAAGGTTGTGTGCATGTGTGTTACATGACTTTCTACAAACTAAGGGTTTATTCAGAAGTAATATTCGCCAACCTTCATGTTGTGCAGGGATTAGGAGTGTAGACTTGTACTTTCCTCTGACTTAATGGAGCTGAGTTCTTCCATACATCTTTGAGCAAGCCACAGTTTGAATTTTTTTTTGGGGGGGGGATTGCTGCAGATTTTGTTGTGCCAAGTGATTCACTAGCTTAAAGTTTGAGTGTGCACTCGTAAAATGTTTAGTACATAACCTGTTCATTTGTTTTGTCTTTAAACCCTGCTTAAAATATTCTATTGATTGCTTAAATCAGTGGTGTCCAAACTTTTTTCAAAGAGAGCCAGATTTGATGAAGTGAAGGGCCGTGAGGGCCAACCAAAGTTGTTGAGCTTCTTTTAGGATTTTACCCCAGGAAAGAAACTGCCACAGGGGCCGGATTAAACCAACCGGTGGGCTGGATTGGACCCCCGAAATGGACTTTGGACACACCTGGCTTAAATCGTTTGTTCCAGTAGAGTTGTAGGACAGCTTACTAGCAAGTTTCTGTTCCCACATTAATGTTATGCATTAGCCCTTTTTGTATCATATGTCCTCCCCCCGGCAACTGAGAATTGTGGGATGAGAATTTATACTTAAATATCTGGTAATGAATAACGATTTCCGAACCTTTTACACACAGCTGTTGGATCAAGTATCTGCTTTGTATTAGTTTATACAAGCTGCCTGGGCAACTAATTTCACCCAGCTGTAATTTACCAGTATCTCTTTTCCCCTCCACTTACAGTTCCCCTCCAAGTGCTACCCAGGTAACAGCAATCCTCGCACACTCCTCGCAGGAACTTCTTTATCTTGGCACTGAGAGTGGTAATGTCTTTGTGGTGGAGATCCCATCCTTCAGAGTGCTAGAAGACCGGACCATCAGTCCAGATGTTGTGCTGCAACGGTAAAATGAGACGCTGGAGTTGCGCTATCTAGGGATGATTTCGGGGTGTTGTGTTACGCATGTGTTACAATGAGGGTAAAAAGCCTGCAAGACCTTTGAACACTGGTTATCTTAACATATTACAAGTAGTAGTATTGGTACCACCTCCGTGGTTGCTCTGGAAATGTATTAATGTCCCCGCCTACATGGTCTAACTTGAACTCTTTCTTGCTCCTGGGACTTGCCTGTCATTTTGGTTACACAGCAGCTTCTTAATTCCAGTGTTCTATGCTGGTTTGTTGGTGTGGGTGAGCAGGTCTCTTTGTCCTGGCAGACTGAGCTTCACAGGTAACCAGGAGCTGTACTCAGCCCTGCCCCCCAGTGGTTTGGGGGCACTTTTTAAAATTTCCCAGTGTGGGTATGGCGGCGGGAGTGAGTGTAAAAGTCCAAGTAAGGTTCAGAAGCTTGTTTTTAGTATTTTCAGGATTCAGCTTTCACCCTTTAGTGATTTAAACACAGTGGTACCTTGTTTTTCGAATGTCTCCATTGACAAACGTTTCAGAACTCGAACACTGTAAACCCAGAAGTAAATGCTTCGGTTTTCAAACATGGCCTCGGAAGTTGAACATGTCACGCGGCTTCCGTATTGAGCTTTCTGTACTGAGGCTTCCATATTGAGTTTTCGGTTTTCAAACGTTTCAGAACTCGCACTGGCTTCCGGAACAGATTACTTTCGAAAACTGAGGTACCACTGTACATTAGTTGTGACTACCTTTTAAAAACTTCATAATAACTGTGGTACCCTTCCCCAACCTAGTGCTGTCCAGATGTTGCGGGCTGCAACTCCCATAA
This sequence comes from Podarcis cretensis, assembly GCF_951804945.1. Lineage (NCBI taxonomy): Eukaryota > Metazoa > Chordata > Lepidosauria > Squamata > Lacertidae > Podarcis > Podarcis cretensis. The sequence continues at coordinate 35,117,148 of NC_137171.1, forward strand.
TCTCTGACCATTGGCAATACTGGCTAAGGCTGTTGGGAGTCTGGAGTCTGACACTGTCAGGAAAGTAGCTGGTTGAGCTACAGCAATGTTGTCGGTATAAGTCAAATTGACACTTCTGTTGCTTAAGGAAAAAACCAGAGTGAATAGAATTATTTAATTGTAATAACAGTGACTCAGGACATGGGAAACAATTCCATTGCCTGGAGATTTTGGTGCTTCTATGGGAGAATCACAAGGAGCGAGGAGTTGGTGGGAAATGGCATCAAGATCTTGTATGGGAAGCAGTTAATAAATGGAAAAAAAAATTACCAGAATGCCACCGGGCTGCAGTGGCAGATATAGAGGTTAGGGCAGCATAGTTCGGATGGAGGCTATGAAGCTTCAAGCAGGTGGTTTTAGCCAGGCTATTTTCCAGGTTGCCCAAATTGATCCCTGACATGATAGTGCAAAGGAGGAGAATTTCCAACTGTTTCCTTTCTGTCCTTCCATATATTGGTGGCTTCATTGGTATTCATAATAGTTCATAACCTTTCCCCCTGCATTTCTTCGCAGTGTGCCAGAGGAGTACCTCAACAGAAGGTCCCTTGAATTGGTGGAAGCCTTACGGGAACACCCCCAGAACCCCAATCAGATCTTGATTGGCTACAGCAAGGGCCTCATTGTCCTCTGGGACTTGATAAATAACAAAGCAACACACCATTTCCTTGGCAATCAGGTAATAATACCTTCCGGGGCTGTGAGTTGCAGCCAGGAAAGCTTTTCATTCCTGGAATATACAGCAAGATACAGGGAGAATTCTGTATAGGAAAACAGAACAGGAAAGCCTACTTGAGCAATTAATTATGTATTCTATGTAGCATGTTGGAGTCCTGGAACCATTTTTTAAATGCTGATGTGGAAGAGACAAACGCAGGAGGTGGATGCTTAACCTTGCAGTTCATTTACACAAAGTCACTCTGAGCTGGCACACATGAAGTTAGTCCCTGGGCTATAGATCTTCAGTCTTCAGAATAAGATTGCATCCATAACTGTGTATAAACTGCACATACCGCCCCTCTCCAAATCCTGTTCTATGTTTGGAATAAGCTTTAAGTCAGGCTTGCCAGAGGCCACCTTTTAGTTTCTGACCCTTCAGTGGGGTACTGTAAGCACAGGTTTTTCATTTGTTCCCTCGCAACCATGAGGGCTTAGAAACTTATTTCCATTCTCCGAGACTTGCATGCAATCCCATCCTCGTGATGGTCAGGTGACCGAATTCTGTGACTAGCAGAACACACACAGTTCTTGGTGGGGTGTTTCTTCTGAATTGGACCGCAGTGGTGATGAGACCTTTGAACTTTTGTTTGCTGATTCTCCCTAGCAACTGGAAAACCTCTTCTGGCAGAGGAACGGCCGCCAGATCATCAGCTGCCATTATGACGGGAGTTATGCCCAGTGGCCTGTCTCAAGTGATGATAGGCAGCCAGAACCCCTGGAAAGCAAAGTGCCTTACGGTCAGTATGGGCGGGGGCTGGCAGTGCATGCCTTCGGAACCGTACATGATTTGACGTGTGTTCAGAGCAGTAAGTCTTTACAACATGGGGCCCACCAAGCTGAATGCCGCCCTCTTGAGGCTCAAATGTCTGAATTGTGCCTGCCTGAGGCGGCAAAAACAAGAGAATTATTATATTGTGGCCTGCCAAAATGCATATGTCACAAAATATATTTTGTGTAGGCCTTAATTAGAGCTCCACTGAATTGGAGCAGTACCCTTGGCAAGTGATGGCATCTGAGGATCAAAGTCTTGCTAAAGTGATGGTGGCTTTCCAGACGTTGGGGCTGCGGGAGCCAGTGGGAATAGTTGGCTTTCTACTGTTAGGAGTGCCTTTAGTGAGTGACTGGTCTGTTTTTAGTACAAGTAGTTTAGCGTTTGGTTCATAAGCAACCTTCATTACATGGGTATTCATGGTGCTTCTGATTGCACTGTCTGTGTGGATAGCAAGACGAGGTTGTCAGGGCAAAGTTATGTAATGAGCGCTTTCTTCTTCATATGGGAAAATTAGGGGTGTGTTGCCATGCCGTGTCAGGTTAAATGATAAAACTAAAAGATTCTCCAGCTACTTTCAGTCGTGTGGATTTTTGACTAAAATAATTGTCTTGGATTTGAAATGGTTTTATATGTGCAGTTGTTTTTATATTTGTTTATTGCATTGTGAAATTGCTTTGTGGTGCTTAAAGAAATAATAAATTGACAACAATATAATAAAATAAGCATTTATTTAAAACATGGCATTTTCTTTAAAAATCTGCCCTTCTAGGTCCTTTTCCTTGCAAGGCCATCTCCAAGATTTACTGGCAAACAACAAAGAACGGGTAGGTACTTTGGCAGGGAAGGGGGCACACAGAGAAAGGTGCTTGACAATGTTAATTGATGGGTAGTGAAAGCTGGCCTTGAGATCCTGTGCCCAGGCCACTTAGGACTTTAAAGCAGCAAATTTGTGCTTCTCTGATTGCTAGAGACTTAAGAGAAATTCTAAAGATTCAGGGGGATGCATTTTGCCACAAGAGAGAATTATTCTGTCTCTGCAGTGGTTTGGTTAGCTTGTAGCATGAAATGCTTTTAAGTTGGAGGAAGGTACCTAAATTGTATATCTGTTACATTTTCTTTTTCTCTAAGGCTTCCTTACATTATATTTCAAGGAGGGATGCCACGGGCCAGCTATGGTGACAGGCATAGCATTTCTGTCATTTATGGCAATCAGCAAACTGCCTTTGACTTTACATCACGAGTGATAGACTTCTTTGTTATTGCCAACGCAGATCCACTTGCAGGTATGTGGCGGATTTTGATTTCTCGGGGAGCTTTAGTTGGAACTACATTTTACTTTGAGGGTTCACATTCTGGGTGCTGCTTGGAGTTGAACTACCCAATGTGTTGTTATTAGCGCCCAGATTTGGGTGATCATTGTGGAATACTAGTTGTGTGTTGGATTTTTTTGTTTTACAGTATTTTATTTTTTGGTAAACTAGTAAACGGATGATGTTTTGTATTTATAGGCTCCATCTTTTGGGAGCTAAAAATGTAAAGCATTTTGATAGAAATATAGAGAAACTTGATAGCAATTGCAGCTTTCAGGTGTGAAAATGACCATTGGAAATCTTTCATGGGGGTAGGATGCTGTTTCATAGTGCTAGATCAAGTACCGTATTTTTCGCTCTATTGGACGCACCAGACCGTAGGAGGGGGAGAACAGGGGAAAAAAATTTCTTGTTCTCCCCCTCTAAGTCAAGGTGCGTTCTGTGGATTCAAGGTGCGTTCACCCGAAGCCTCCAGAGCCCAGCGGGAGTTCCGGAGGCTTTGGGTTCCTTTCGGCCTGCTCTTTGGGGCTGGCAGGGGGTGGGGAGCGCTGCTTTCCCCACCGCCAGCCTCCAAACCAGGTCGGGTTTGGAGGCTGCTATCTGCAAGCCTTGGGAGCTCAGCACACCCCAGGCTTCAGAATGCAGGCTGCTATCCACAAGCCTGGGGAGCCTGGCGGGCACTCCCGCCGAGCTCCCAAGGCTTGCGGATAGCTTCCTGAAGCCTGGAGAGCAAGAGAGGTCGCTGCACACCGACCCCTCTCGCTCTCCAGGCTTCAGCGAAAGCCTGCATTCGCCACATAGGACACACACACATTTCCCCTTCATTTTTGGAGGGGGAAAAGTGTGTCGTATAGAGTGAAAAATACGGTAGATATTACTGAACTACAACCCGCATCATCACTGACCATAAGCCATGCTGAATGCAGCTTATTTGTTTAAGAGTTTTTATACCTCTTGGCTAACAACACAGCGTACAGTATAATTTAAGCAGGAATATAAAACAGGTGTAAAACCATATATCCATTATAAACACAGCAACACTAAGTCTAAACTCCAACCAGCACCAGCACCATAATATTCCGTATAAGTTGGAAGTCCAGCAACATCTAGAGGACAACAGATTATCCACTGTTAGACTAGAGATTCTTCATAGATTGCATCTGCAGTGCTGCCCTTAATTACTCTCCGAGACGTGTATCAATTTCTTGAAATTATTTATACACTGTTATGAAAAGTGCTCAGTGTGGTTTACTGTAAAATCCATTAAACAATAGAATCCAGCGGCATTAAAAGTCAGCACAAAGCTTAACTAAACAGATTGGGACAAACAGCTGGCATCCATAGCAAACACTTCAGTAAACAGGTAAGTTTTCCATGTGTGCTGAAACTGCATCACTGTAGGCATATGACTCATTTAGTTTTACAAACACATGGCTATTAGTGAGAAGGAAGTCAGCCCTGTTCTCCTTGTCCATGAAAACAGACTTTTAAGGTGAAAGGACAATATTTTACCTTCCCGCCACAGCTATTTATCTACTTGCACTGGTGTGCTTTCGAACTGCTAGGTTGGCAGCAGCTGGGACAGAGCAACGGGAGCTCACCCTGTCACGGGGATTCGAACTGCCGACCTTCTGATTGGCAAGCCTAAGATTGCTTCTGGGCAAGAGGAGTGGTGTTAGGTGGAGTTCCTCAACATTTTGGGTCTGAGCGATTGTCTCCCAACTTGTTGTTGCACAGCTGTTCACACAGGCCACGTGTGCAACAGGGCATACAGGAACTGAAGAAGGAAGTGCTACAACTGTTGCAGGCTTAGCCCAGGAAGTCGTTCAGTCATCTGAGGTTCCTGTGGTTGGCCAGCTTCCCTGTAACTGACCGCTTAAGCCTAATGGGAATCTGCCTTGGCTCACCTCACATGCTCCTTCCTTCGCTCAACAGAGTGTGAGAGTGGGCCACTCATTGTGCACCAAATCCACTTAGGTTAATGTGTAATGCTTATGTAATGGCTCTGGTGGTGTTGGGAAGCTATTCTTTCACTTACCGAGTGTCCGTGCTGTGGGCAGGATGCTTTCAGAGCTGATCATTTGGGGCGACTTCTTAAAATGCGTTATGTAACTGGAGAGGTGGAGGACAGAAATGCTTTGTATCGTGTCAGTTGTGTGTAAATGGCTGCTTTTCCTGTCCTCTTCATAACACAAGAGCAGGGCTTCTATCTTTTCCAGTAAGTGGGGCTGGAAGGGTGGAAAGCAGTCTTTTTTGCAATTGGTTTGCTACTATAGCTGGAGTATAATGTATGCCTGCTGTCTCTGCCTTGGTACTAAATGCACCATTAGAAACAACTCTTTGAGATTGCTTAATTCTACTACTTGACAACTTCCAACGAAAGGATACACGATCAACTATGCTCAGCAAAGATGACTTTGCTAGCAACGTTAACTTTCAAAGCACTTGGAAATTTTTGCAGATGGGGGTTCCAAATAAGTTGTCTTAAGCTTTTATCCCTCCCTAGCAGTTCGAAAGCACGTCAAAGTGCAAGTAGATAAGTAGGTACAGCTCTGGTGGGAAGGTAAACGGCGTTTCCGTGCACTGCTGTGATTTGCAAGAAGCGGCTTAGTCATGCTGGCCACATGACCCGGAAGCTGTACGCCGGCTCCCTCAGCCAATAAAGCGAGATGAGCGCTGCAACCCCAGAGTCGGCCACGATTGGACCTAATGCTCAGGGGTCCCTTTACCTTTACCTTATGCTGAAATGTGAAAACTGTGGGCAGTATCCAATTAATTCGTTCTGTCAGCACAAGGGTTTCTGCTTGCATAGTGGAACACCGCCCCCCATGGACCCCCTAAATCTGTTATGGGTTTCCCCCCAACCCTCCAGAGCAGATTTGCAGCGGGTGTGAGATGCACATGGGGGAGGGGGAAGTTCCTTTGTGCAAGTGGAAATCCTTCTGCTGAAAGAACAAATTAGTTGGATTCTGCCCTCCCACAAACCCCCATAGCTTAATGTTCCATAGAAAACAAAAGGCTAGCATGTATAATAAATAAAGAGACACTTGATCAGTATACCTGGCATCCCCATATTATTTAATAATTCCCACATTCCAGCCCTATATGATGGATCGCAGTATCTATGGGCAGTGTAGAAATTGTCAGTGGCAACAGATGCTGAAGAACCTTTCTTTAAAAGGAACAAGGTGTTCAGCTCTTTACAAAGGCTCTCTCCTGATCAGAGAGTCATTTGTATGTTTACTCAGAAGCAAGTCCCGCTGTTTTCAGTGGTGCTTGCTTCCAAAATATGTGTGTAGGATTGCAGTTTTAGTCTGTTACCCGTATGAGTGGTGCCTATTCATTGATTGGCTAAATTTGCTTATGAGTATAAGCAACACATTTCAAGCAAATTGCACCCTTCTGTTGGACTGTGCCTGCTCTGCAATATAGGTGCATACATCAAAAGAGGCATTCTGTCCTATGTGCTTTTCTTAACATAGTGGTTCATACCTCTGTTAATGTATATAATCTGCTGTGAGGTAATTGGGACCATTTTTTAAAAGTCTTATCAGAAGATATTACAGTGGTACCTCGGGTTAAGTACTTAATTTGTTCCAGAGGTCCGTTCTTAACCTGAAACTGTTCTTAACCTGAAGCACCACTTTAGCTAATGGGGCCTCCTGCTGCCGCTGTGCTGCCGGAGCACAATTTCTGTTCTCATCCTGAAGCAAAGTTCTTAACCCGAGGTAATATTTCTGGGTTAGCAGAGTCTGTAACCTGAAGCGTATGTAACCCAAGGTACCACTGTAGTTGCTTTAAGTTTAATCCATGCAATCCTACTCCCTTAAAACCTACATGTGGTTTTAAAATGACAAATACTGAAAAGATAAAACTTAAAGGGAAGTTGTTTAGGGAAGTTTTTTAATGTTTGATGTTTTATCGTGTTTTTAGTATTCTGTTGGGAGCCGCCCAGAGTGGTGGGGGAAATCCAGCCGGATGGGCGGGGTATAAATAATAAATTATTATTATTATTAAAGGGACATTTAGGAGGAGGCTTTTTGTTTTGTTTCAAGGAACAGCCTTCTGGAAGCACAACACACCCAACAGTATGCATTAACTCGGTGCAGACAAGTGCTTGCCGAATTGCCTCTATCCATTTTAAATTACTGTAATACTTCAATTAGTTTAAAATGCACCGTGACTTCTTTTTGTTGCAAAGCTGCTGTGCATCTCCATGTTGGAGGAGCCACCTTTTGCCAAGTTCATTTATAACGGAAAACAATACGACATGTGATTCTGTGACACATTGTGCATTTTGCTTTCCAAAAGCAGAGCAGTGATGAGTTTCTGGAGCTGGCTGCAGAAGCGGCTTTCCGTTTGTAATGAAATTCTTCTTGTTCTCAAACGGATCAACCGCTCTCAGAACCAGCAACGCTGCTACATTTTAAGCAGCTTACTTTGCTGGGATTGGCCTAAGTTCCTAGAAATGGTCTAACATACAACTAACTGGGTCACTGCTGAGCATGCACAATGCAGCCTGTCTTTTACCCGTTAAAGGATGGCAGATGAAAAGAGTCACATAGCCCACCTGCTTGCATCGGGTCCTTGATTTCCAGTTCTTGGTCATTTCACGTGACATTTTTTACTCCATAGATAATCTTGGATAAAGCACATAAATGGCCTATTAGGGGTGTCAGCGATTGCACCACAGGAACTTGGATTGGGCAGAAAAATAAAACTTGTGCTTCACAGACATGCACTTTGTTGTTGTTGTTGTTTTTGAAGAATTTTTACCCTGCCCTTCAGCGGGTTTCCAGGCAGCTTTCAAAGTGAACATTTCAATACAGCAAAGATGAAAGCAGACATGAAAACACCGTAATATAAAAGAGCAGCATAAAGGAAGCGGGAGTAAAAACAAAAATTCAAAGCAGCTTAAAAACAAAGCACAGATGATTGCAGGGTGGGGAGCCCATCAGCTAAGTTTGACACATAGTAAAACCCACTGGAATTAATAAACATGCCTAAGTTAATGAAATTCAATGGCTCTACTTTGCGTAAAGCTTTTGAAACTACTTTTTTGACTGGGAAAATAAAATATTTTTGCCTACTGCCTAAATGACACCAGATTAAGCTCTAGTTGGGCCTCCCTTCAGAGCCAGATTTAGGGCAGTGCGGTTGGTTCCCTCGCACTGGGCACCAAGCTAAGGGGGGTGCTATAACTATGATGCAGTGCATGCGCAGAATGAAAGGCGAAAGGTAGGGACACCAAATTTTGGTCTCACAATGCACCACTGAAATTTGAAAGACCAAAGTCCACCTTTGCTCCCTTGAAGAGAGTATTCTGCAATTGGAGTGAACCACTGAGCAGAGCAGTCTGTTTCCCGCTTCATGTGGCCGCACATGAAAGCAAATTGTTCTGGTGAAGGGCTTTGAAGGCCGAAATCAACACTTTGACTTGAGCCCTGGAACAAATGGGGGAGACAGTGCAATTGATGAAACCACAGGCATAATGTGCTTTTGAAAAGATTTTATTTGATATGTTCTTAATCCGTTTAAAATGCTTTACATACGTGTCTTCTTTCTTTTTTAAAAATTGTATCCTTTTGCTGCTTGGTTATTTGCCTCCATTGGGAGAAAGGAAAAGATAGAAATTCAATAAATAAAATGTATATAGTACCATCTCTATATTTTCTTCTTTGCCAGGGGCAGGTCTGGCTGGTTTCTTTGCCAGGGGATGTGCGGTCTAAACTAGACCATTGGAAGAAGGATGAAAATAGGGACAAGGGTAGAGAAGGGGAGGAATTGTGTGATTATTTCAAGATCCATAATGTAACTAATATTGCTCAGCCCCAAGCCTAGATAAACCATGCTGCTTATTTGTGTCCACTGATGAAAGTACTTCACGATCGTTTTCTCCCTGCTGCCTCTCCCCCAGTGAAATGATGGCTATTTATTGATTCCTTTTCCTGCAGAATTTGATGACCCATCTGCCATGGTGGTGCTAGCAGAGGAAGAGCTAGTAGTCATAGATTTGATGTCTCCAGGCTGGCCATCGGTGCAACCCCCATACCTGGCATCTCTTCACTGTTCAGCCATCACATGTTCCCACCATGTCTCCAACATCCCTCTCAAATTATGGGAAAGGATCATCAGTGCCGGGAGTAAACAGAACTCCCAGTTCTCTAATATGGTATGGCTTGCATGCATGAACGTTGGAACAGAATGAACGAGTCCCTTTCATATTAATACTGGATTTCACACTGCATCTGAAGTCCCGCTTGAGAGATAGAAGGCACAAGCAAAGGATGAGGCCATTTCAGCAATGTAATCTTGCATTCCAGCCTGAGTACTCAAAGATAATTATGGACCCCAGACCCAAATCTGTTTGCTTATCTCATTTATTGCATTTATATCCTGCTTATCCCCCCCAAGAAGATCAGATTGGCATATGTGGCTCTTCTCCCCTATTATCTTTGTAACGAACCCTGTGAGATAAGTTAGGCTGTGAGAGACTAGCCTAAGGTCACCCGGTGAGCTTTCATGACTGGGTGGGAATTTGAACCTGATTGCCCAGGTCCCAGCTCAGCATGCTAAACATTACACCACACTGGCACTCTTGTCCTGGGGCACTCTAGGAATAATGCATTTTTTAAGGTCTCTGCCTTCCTTGGGGAGCAAGGCCTTCTATGTTCACTGACTCTAGAGGTCCTGGGGTGCTCCAGTGAGATCTTGCAGGTCTTTCCAAGTTCCCATGACATCTTGCACAGGGGCATCTCAGACCTGGTGCGCGGAGAGGGCCTTGCTTCCCAAGCAAGACAGAGAGCTTAAATGCTCTTTTCGTGCTAGGAAAACGCACCACAAAAAGCTCTCTGCTTTGCTTGCTTTTAATTTGCGGGATTGCAATCAGCGGCCTTCAACAGCATATGGTTGAAATTGCTGAAGTGTTAAACATGTGTAGGATGCAATGTTAAAGGTAAAGGGACCCCTGACCATTAGGTCCAGTTGTGGCCGACTCTGGAGTTGCGGCACTCATCTCGCTTTATTGGCCAAGGGAGCCGGTGTACAGCTTCCGGGTCATGTGGCCAGCAGGACTAAGCCACTTCTGGCAAACCAGAGCAGCACACAGAAACGCCGTTTACCTTCCCGCCGGAGCGGTACCTATTTATCTACTTGCACTTTGACATGCTTCCAAACTGCTAGGTGGGCAGGAAGGATGCAATGTACTGCACAAGAAAACATGCTGAATTATATTGTTAGTTTGCCTGCGCAACTTGTCACAGAATTCAGAAATTTAATAACTTTAATTTGGGGGTGTTTGTGGCTCAGGGACTGAGGATCTGTTTTACATGCAGAAGTTCCTAGGTTCAGTCTTGGGCATCTCTTCTCCGAAACCCTGAAAGCCACTGCCAGACAGTGCAGCTAGAAGAACCAATCTTCTGACCTCTGTTTTAAGGCAGCTTCTGTGCATCCCACCCTAATCTAGATTTCTGGTTCCCTCTGTTGCAAAGGTCTCTGGCTCTGAGCTCACATCTAGATGCAGACAAGCAAATTTTACATGTTTTGTACACTGCTGAGAGATCAGAACACTTGAAGACAATATTCTGCACCCTGACAAAGTTGTAGTTGCTGTGGGTTCGGTTTCAGAAAGCCCCAATAGTTACAGTTTGCAAATATTTACAAGCTTTCTGCAGCAGCAGCTGCTTACAGAAAAAAAATGTAGGTTAATGGATTCCTCCCCATCTTATATTAAACCTTAGCATAAGGAAATTGGCTAGTAAAACCTTAAGAATGTATGCCTTAATCCAAACAAAGCTTAATCTGCATAGATTTGGTGTTCAATGCTTTCCTGCTCCCTCTGTGTCTTCATTGCTTATGTACTTCCAACTTTGCATCCATTCTGTCCCAATTTCTGTTTTCCTAGCAATGGCCAATTAATGGAGGCACCAGCAAGGCTCCAGATCCTCCTCAGAGAGACTTGCTGCTTACTGGGTAGGTATGAAAACAGACGTTTTTCCTCTGGTTACCATTCTGGAGCTTCTGAACTCACGTTTTGTTTCCACCTCTGCTTAGTCAGTCCAATACAGCATGTGAAGATCATCATTTGTGCAACAGCCGTTAAAGTGATTACCATTTTGAACTTGGGTATTTAACACTTCATTGGTAATGAACTCTTCTGAAGGCAGAAAGTTCCAAAACAATTACCGTATTTTTCGCTTTATAACACGCACCTGACCATAACACGCACATCGTTTTTAGAGGAGGAAAACAAGGGAAAAAACATTCTGAATGAAACAGTGGATGTATCATTTTTGTGCTTCATGCTGTGGCCACAGACATGTGATCTGATGGTGAATTTGGGGTGACCGAATGCAAAAATCCTGAGAATCCCTGTGGATCCATTCTTTGTAACCACGTTTTTGCACCATTGCAGCCCCAGGCAACAGTGGGTGCGTGATTTTTGGGGGGCAGGCTGTAGCCATGGACATGCTATGTGCTCTGATGGTGAATTTGGGCTGACCCAATGCAAAGATCCTGAGGATCCATGTGGATCCATGTTTTGTAACCACGTTTTTGCACCATTGCAGCCCCAGGCAACAGTGGGTGCGTGATTTTTGGGGGGCAGGCTGTAGCCATGGACATGCTATGTGATCTGATGGTGAATTTGGGGTGACCGAATGCAAAGATACTGAGGATCCATGTGGATCCATGCTTTTTAACCACATTTTTGCACCATTGCAGCCCCAGGCAACAGTGGGTGCGTGATTTTTGAGGGGCAGGCTGTAGCCATGGACATGCTATGTGATCTGATGATGAATTTGGGCTGATCCAATGCAAAGATCCTGAGGATCCATGTGGATCCATGCTTTTTAACCACATTTTAAGTGGGGAGGGAAGGAAAAACACAGAACGGACAAGGAGCACGAGAGGGGTGTGCAGAGAAGCAGCTGGCTAAGAATGCAGGAGAGGGGTATAACGGGAGGGAGGAAAGGAAGGCAAAAGTTTTCCCTCACCTACGCACCCAAGCCAGCCAGCTCTCTCGCGCGCTCTCTCTCTCTCTCTCTCTCCCTCCTGCATGTTTTCAGCAGCACGGAGCACAGAGACGACACTCTGCTTTCCCCTCTGCTTGCCTGGAGGGGAGGGGCTTTCCCTGCTCTTTGTTCCGTTTGAGCAAACACAGCAAGGAAACAGAGGTGGGTGGGCAGTAAGACCCTGAGGCAGAATGCAGGAAAGCAGCCGCTTCCTCTTTTCAGGTTTCCCTTCTCCGAGACGCGCGATTTGATTTTCGCCTGATTTTTTTTGCCTCTCCTCGCGCCATTTGGCTCCAGGGACCACACATTCGCTCAATAACATGCACAGACATTTCCCCTTCCTTTTTAGGAGAAAAAATCTGTGTGTTATAGAAGGAAAAATACGGTACCTGTTTGTGTGCGTAGATGTGTATAAAAAGTCTCACATCAAGCGGATGGGATGGAACAATCGTTTCGTTTTGCCCCTCCATATGTCTTTCTCTGTACGCTAAATAGGGCTTCGTTGTTGCTTTTCATCTGGAATTTACAATATATGTATCCTTAATACTCCTGCAAGGACGAAAGAGGTTTCCTGTCAAGATTCCTGATAAGATTCTCCCAATTAATGGTCCAGGCATCCTGCCAGCCATGCTAAAAGGATAACATTAGCATACAGGAGCTAGAATACTCAGTGTCCCTGAGAACCGAATGTACTGATGTTGTGGAGAGAGGATTGAACGTAAGAGCCCATCACCAGACTTCGTAAAACCCAGTGGGATACAAGCTAATTTCTGGAATGTCACTTGGTGTATTTCAAGCAGCAGTGATGCAGGGGGAGAATTCACGTTGATTCACCCAAACAAGCTTGGTGCCTCAAGTGCCGCAGCATAATGTTCTGTGTTACTTATTTAACACTTTGTATACCACCCCGCAAGTTAACGTGGTTTTACAGTTTTGGAATAATGGCTGAGGATGTAAGAGGCATGATACAATAGAGAACAGAGGTGCCAGGTTGCCCCGCAAATTGATGGAGGAGACAGAGTGCTCTGGAGGAGCCAGCCACTGGAACTTCGACACACAAGTCGTCGGACATTGTGTGCAGGGCCACCTCAAGATCGAGGGGGCCTGTTCCCCTTAAAACAAATACTGAGGGAGCCGAGGTGTCTTTGCCCCCCACCCCAGTTGATGCACCTGATAGGGAAATGGTAGGAGGAGGGGGGAAAGCCAGGTCAGGTGCCAGCCGTTTAAAACTGTTAAAGAATGACCAGGCCGAAAGGTCACCACAGGAGATTGCTTGAGGAGAGGGGAGGAGCCCAAATGGCAGCTGGTCCCAGCTGAGCTGATGGAGTGGTCCTTGCTGTCGACTGGCCACTGATGGGAGACAACATGGATCTAATTTGGCTGCTGCGAACGCATTTCTGTGTATGCCCATCAGATTATTCCTGTCAAGATTTATTTTAAATGCTCACTGCAATTTATGTTCCTTAAGTTGACTTCACTAAGCTGGACCTAACAAGAGCCTTTTTAGAGCGATAGCCACAAGGAACTAAAGCTCTTTCAGCCTGACAAAAATATTAATAGCTTAAGTTTGTGTGGAAACATATATGGAGAGCAGTTAACTGCCTTGGGTGGTAGTCTTCAAAAAAGTCAGGAACTTCAGGAAAGTCCAGTAGTTAGTAGTAGTTGTCGTAGTAGTAGTAATAATAAGAATAACAATAATATTTATACATACATACATACATACATACATACATACCCCACTCATATGGCTGGGTTTCCCCAGCCACTCTGGGCGGCTCCCAAACCGAATATTAAAAGCACGATAAAACATCAAAAATTAAAAACTTCTCTAAACAGGGCTGCGTTCGGGTATCTTCTAAAAGTCTAGGCTTCCCCGGTGGGCTTGGAAGCAGTGGCAGCTAAGCTTCCCCAAAAGACCCTTTGCCCACCATTGCAGACATTTCCTTGCAATGTGCAGACACAGGGGTGTGGTTCTGGGTATATAGTTTTCCTTTGTACTGGGCCGCAGTGAGGTTCTGCAGGTGTGAGTTGGCTATTCACTCCACCAGAATCCCCTTTGGTGTGCATCAGTTCTCCAGCAGTCAAGTCAGCGTAGAAAGGGGATCACGAAGAGGAAAGTTTTGTAGCCGCCTGGGCTATCTGTATTTAAACAATTAGCCCAAAAGGATTTCAGTGGCTCATGTGGCAAATGTTCAGTGTGTTCACTTACCTGGAAAGTAAGCCGTGCTGCTGGTGTAATCTGCTTGCCCCCTTCATTTCCCCCCCCCCCCCAATCAGGCATGAGGATGGCACAGTGCGATTCTGGAACGCGTCCGGCGTTTGTCTGAACCTCCTGTATAAGCTGAGCACGGTGAGGGTGTTCCTCACGGATGCTGATCCCAATGACAATCTGAACCAGATGGGGGAGGACGAATGGCCTCCGCTGCGCAAGGTGAGGAGTCCGTGGCCCAGCTTAAACCTTCCGAAGCCAAGGCCTGCTGAACTGAGCAGCAGAGAAGCTGCCCCGCAGAAAACCTTGCTTTGTGTTGATATGGTATTTTCTTTCTTGCCTGTCTGCCCTGCTAGGTTGGCTCCTTTGACCCTTACAGCGATGACCCCAGACTTGGGATCCAGAAGATCTTCTTGTGCAAATACAGTAGCTACTTGGCCGTGGCAGGAACAGCAGGGCAGGTACTGAAATGCACTTGGATAGGTTTTTGGGCACACTGCATCCAATAGCACAGACCTTACTTTATCTTTTGCCCCCATCAATTGGGAAATGCCAATCCTAGTGATCTGCAGAGTGTAGGAAGCATTCTGCACATGTTCAGATACCGTCATGTGCAAATTTCTCCACGTGTATTTTGTACCATCTTCACCTTTGTAACTGCCAGCTGTGCAGCCGATCACTAGTTAAGCTGTTATTCTGGCTTGTTCATCTTAGGGTTTTCAATTTGAATTTGTTCGCTCTCTAAATCATTGTGTTTCTTGGCCAGCTGGATCCTGGTAGTAGTATATATAGTAGGAATGTGTGTATATATGTCTGTATATGCGGCAATGTCTGTAGGGAAGATTAAGTCGCTGCGTTGATACTAGGCGAACCATTCCACTAGTCAGTGGACTGTGTTGACAATGCAAACTTTCTGGGCTAGTTTCCAGCTTGCAACTTAATTTTTTTCTATCTCTGCTCTTTAATTCCCTGTCAGAGAGCACCAAGGAGAATCCTTAGTTTTGAATTACTGATTTGGGATAGAGTGGCCCTTTCCATGGAAGACATTTTGACAATTCCTGCCTCAACACCACTGGCCTATTGAAAGCCTTTGTTGCTGTTTAGACTGTGGAAGGCGAGGGCATAGACAGGGTTCACAGATGCTCTGCCCCATATAATTGGATAAAGAAGTTCATCTATGTCAACGGGGGGGGGGGGTATGGGGACAAATATGCATGTCTTCTCCTGTGAAATGCAAAGCTTTTCAAAGAGCCTTAATTCAGGTTAGAAGATAGTTACAACTTGCTCTTGGGCTCTCAGCTGTGACGCACCCACTCCTCTTCTTTTTGGCTTTCTTAACTTTGAACTGTATCAGATCACCTTCAATGTTGCATTTTTAAATTGCTGCAACCTGTTCAGGAACCTTAAGGTCAGGGCAGGTAATAAATCAAAATAAATAATAATATACACCGGCTCCTGGCATCCGAAACACACTCTTCATAGTAGATTCCCACTGCACTTGTAGGAGTCATGCAGCTCTTTCAAAAAACCAAAACAACACGCCTGCTTGAGTCATGTGGGCATTGGCCGCAAATGTCAGTTTACATTGGATTGCCAAACGAGCTGCTTTGCCTCAGGGCTAGCAACTTGCCCAACCCACCTGTGATGAGAAAGGAGCAGCATGTAGTTTTCTGAATTATGACTCTTCTACTGCTCTTTAAAGACTTCAGATGGGTGAGTGCAAATCATCATGAACCAAATGGGTAACTCAGTCTGTTGTGCATGTAACTGCCAGGCCTCTCAAGCAAAATGTCCTGCCAAAGCTATGGGCAGAGAATCTTGTCCACATTAGGTCAGAAATAAATGAAAGCAGTGGATAGATTTAGCATTGCTGCAGGGCAGAAAAATAAAGATTATTTTTGCCAAATAGTTTAGTGATAAGATATTCATGAACGGTGGTTGTTGCTGTTGTTTTTTTAAATGGTGTTGTCCTTACATTCCACTGTATTTGGGTTTTGCTGCTTCTTTTGATTATATGTTCTGCCTATCACTTTCAAAAGCTGCCTTGAAAGTATCTGAAAAGGTGGGGTAGAAATAAATTGAAATAAGACTGCTAATGCTTCTTAGATTCACAGTGTGCTACAAGTGCCACTTGGTAAATGACTGCCTCTGTTGCATAATTACATAAGCCTACAACCTCTTTTCTTTTGTTTTACTTCAAAGTTCATTACGCTGTAGGAGGGTGTTAATACACTTAATCAAAAAATGAATTGGGTTAGCTCGAACTCCCCTGCTGCTGACGTGATGTTGAAAAACCAGCGAGGAAGGATATAGGTGAAATGCAAAAGTATATGAAAACAGTAGCTGGTGGCGCTTGGACATACAACACCACTTCAGCGGTGACAGTGAAATCTGCCATCAGAAGACTGAAGGAGTTAAAAGACCAGTAGAAGCATATTTTTGTTCCACTGTTGCTCTTCCTCTACAGTTCATGTCCTTATTGTCAATTAAAGGTGGTTGTGAACATTGGGGGAAAAAAAAAAAGTATTCCTCAATGCTTTCGAGGGTGAAGGCCCAGAGGAGGAAATGCATTTGTCCTGGCCTTCGTTCTTGCACAGACTCTGTGGATTTTGCAATGCTAAGGTTTCAAAACACACTTCCAAATGACCTTCTCCCTTTTCCCTACCCTGCCCCATCCAGGTACTTGTAATGGAGCTAAATGACGAAGAAGCAGAGCAGGTGGTTGACCATTCAGAGGCGGACCTCCTCCAGGATCAGGAAGGCTATAGGTGGAAAGGTCATGAGCGGCTCAAAACTAAAGATGGGCCTGTTCGGTTTGAGCCAGGCTTCCAGCCCTTTGTCTTGGTCCAGTGTCAGCCGCCAGCTGTGGTCACTTCGCTGGCCCTTCACTCGGAATGGAAACTCGTAGCCTTTGGCACAAGCCACGGTTTTGGGCTCTTTGATCATCAGCAGAAGCGGCTGGTCTTTGTCAAGTAAGGGGGTTACTTCCTGATTGAGATAGATAGATAGATAGATAGATAGATAGATGATAGATAGATAGAGGTAGATAATGTTTAAATTGTATTCCTGACACAGTGTAGGGTTGGAAGCCGCCCAGAGTGTCTGGGGAAGCCCAGCCAGATGGGCGGGGTATAAATAATAAATTATTATTATTATTATTATTATTATAAAGGGTTTAGGTGAAAGTCTTGCATTGAACGTCCAGCCATTTTCAAAAGCCATGTGCTTAAACAGGGTTTTCCTGCCAGACTGGTGAGGCGTAGTACTAAGGGTTCAATCAGTGAACTGGAAGTCCTGGATAAAAAGTTCGGGCAGGAAATTACTTAGGCAAAGCATTTTCCTCCCAGCCTTAGGCTTAGATCTGCAATAGCTTCTCCTGATTGTTTAAGCGGGTTCTCACAGTGGCCCTCCAGATGCCATGGGAAGCTTGCAAGCAGGGCTGAACACAGCAACGCTCTCCCCGCCTGCAGTTTCCTGAAAAGTGGCATTCAAAAGCACACTGCCTCCGACAGTGGAGGCAGAGCAGAGCTGTCATGGCTAGTAGCCACTGATGGCCTTATCCCTCTCCTTGAATTTATCTAATCCTCTTTTAAAGCCATCCAAGTTGGTGGCCCTCATGGCCTCTTGCCAGAGCAAGTCGCATAGTTTTAAGTACGCACTGTGTTAAGAAGTTGTTTTGTCTGTCCTGGATCTTCCGGCGTTCAGCTTCTCTGGATGTCCTTGAGTTCTAGTGTTATAGGAGAGAGGGAGGAAAAACTTCCTCATCCACTTTTTCTATGCGGACACCATGCGTCATGTTGTACGATTCTGTCATATTGGCTCTTTCTTGACTTTTCTCTCAAGTTACAAAGCCGCACTTGTGTGAGGGTGGGTAGGCAGCAGGTACCCCCAACATATTCAGGAATTGGGGAGTTGGAGAGAACTCTGCCTTCCTCCTAGCCCCCACAAAATGCTGAGATCCATCCCTGGCAGCCAAAGATTACTCCAAAGCAGGAAGCTGTTTCCTGACCACAGCTTAGTCAACACTATTAGGCTCAGGCAGGCGTGCTCTCTTGAAGTCCAAAGGTCTTCTCTTCTCCCTTTTGTTGCCTTGGGGACAAAGGGAGGCTGAGCCCTCCCTTCCTCCTGATCATTATGGGGAGAAGGTTTTCCCCACAAATGTTACAGGGCGGAGTACACTTCCGCGAAATTAATACTGGTGTGTCCTACAGAGTGATAAAGATCATCAAAGTAATGCATTTAAAGCCCTAAATAGTATAATCCTTGTGGAATGTAAGGGCAAGGCAGTGTGAAATCTTACATGTAGAAAAGGAAAACAAAAACACACCATCAGGTTTACTTTGAATCCTCAGGGCTGTTGAGAAATACTGAAATGGATTTTACTGATGGAATACCTTTAGAGCCTTCTAGGAAAACTTTAGTAATTGCCAACATTCCACAAAAGCAAATACTGTGAACAATATAAGGTGTGCAGTTTAGAATAGTTCTGGTTTTCTGAATGCTCTCTTGCCTGGTTTGAGAACTGCAGGCAAAAAGCAACAGCATTGTCCCATGTTGCTTTACATCTGGGGTGGCCACCTCAGATGATGTTGAGCTCCCAAGTCCCATCAGCCATAGCCTGTGGGCAGGGATTATGAGACCTGCAGTCCAACAAGCATTTGCAGGACTAGAGTTTCTTATCACTGATGCAAAGCAATTAAAGTCCTTGCCAATGCCTATGCGCGGTATTTCAGACCTCTGCGCTGCAAAATGTGGTAACTCTCTTAATGGGCTTCCAATGTGTGGCTGCAATTTGACCAAAAAACAGTTTGGTTTAAAAAAGGAAACTGAACCAGCCCTGTTGGTTTCCTCCTAGGTGTACCCTGCATCCCAGTGACCAACTGGCCTTGGAAGGCCCTCTTTCCAGAGTGAAGTCCTTAAAGAAGTCCCTCCGCCAGTCCTTCCGACGAATGCGAAGGAGCAGGGTGTCTAACAGAAAGCGACGAACTACAGAGGTGAGGGGCTGTGCTGTCTCGGCTTCACGTACAGTGGTACCTCGGGTTACAGACGCTTGAGGTTATAGATGCTTGAGGTTACAGTCTCTGCTAACCCAAAAATAGTACCTCGGGTTAAGAACTTTGCTTCAGGATGAGAATAGAAATTGTGTGGTGGCAGCAGGAGGCCCCTTTAGCTAAAGTGGTACCTCAGGTTAAGAACAGTTTCAGGTTAAGAACGGACCTCCAGAACGAATTAAGTTCTTAATCTGAGGTACCACTGTATTCAGCAAAGCCTTGCTCTGGTGCCACGCATGACTTTAAAAAAAGCCCCCTTGTACAGTATTGCATCTCAGCCTTGCCACTCATGGCGTTGATATGTCATGTGAGGAGGAGATTCGGGCAGCTATAGGCTGATCCTTTTGGAGCAGAATTGTGCTTGTTTCCTGGAGTAAGGCGAACTTAGTCTTCTGCCATCATAAAGAGGTGCAAAAGGATTCATTACATGGCCTTAAAGCATTCTCTTTTTTTAAAATAGTTTCTCTTCTTCAAAGCAAGCATCTCTATAAGAAATGGCTTTTTTTTGGAACTGGCTTGACTTCTTTTTAATAAAACCACCTGACGCCAGCTAACATGCATATTACCATATAACACACCCCCATGTATAAGACGCCCTCTATTTTTTGGGGACTCCAAATTGAGAAAATGGGGGGAGATTGTATCCGTGTATAAGACGACTCACAATTTTGAACATCATTTTTTAATTTAAAAAACCCCCTAGTCTTATACACAGAAAAGTATGGTGTGTGTGTGTGTGTGTTTAAAGATGCCACTTTATCATTATAATCTCATTATCTGCCCACTTGAGAGATGCTAAATTGATTTGGGCCTTTAGTGTGGTGGTCTCTACACTTTGGAATGGTCTCCCTTACGTCTGTTGTCTTTTTGACACCTATTGCAGACCTCCTTCTTCTGGCCTTTAAAGCACAGATCTTTATCTCAGTCTGTGCCTATATTGGAACTATTTTAACTGCTGTTTGCATTGTTGGAATTGTTTCCATTTTCTGTATGGAATGGTTTTTATCTGTTTTATGGCTGTAACTGTTTTATTTGCTTTTATAAATGTATATTTTTTCTGTTGCAAACTGCCCCAGGCCCTTACGGTAAAGGGCAGGTAAGAAATCTAATAAAACAAATGAAAAGGGGTTGTTTGCTTAGTTCTCGTTTTTGTTTTGCGGGCAGGTACAAGAGGGAATTTCCAGGCATGAGCATGATGCATTGCAGGAGATAGAGCTAGCTCCTGTCCAGCGGAAGATTGAAGCGCGGTCAGCAGAGGACTCTTTCACTGGCTTCGTTCGCACCTTGTATTTTGCCGACACCTTCTTAAGAGACAGTGAGTAAGACCAGCTTCGATGTGCTTGAACAATATATTACACCCACAAAGTAATGTACATGGGTAGATAAAACCAGCAAGGTCCAGCATGGGGGTATAAGGAATGGTCTTGCTTGCTTTCCCTTGGTGATATGTGAAAATTTGGCTTATGGGCTTTGTTATCTCTGGTCCAGGTTCCCGGCACTGCCCCTCCTTATGGGCAGGCACCAATGGGGGTACGGTCTATGCCTTCTGTCTGCGTGTTCCTCCAGCCGAAAGAAGAATGGATGAGCCTGTCCGAGCAGAGCAGGGTGAGTGAAAAGATCAGATGACTTTCGATTTAGGTGAAATTGCTGCCCCCCAGATTTAGGATTGAAGGTACCTTTGTAAAATGCCCTGGTGATGAAACCACAGAGACTCTGGATGTTTCTAGACTCCAACTCCCATCATCCTCTGCCTGTTGGCCATGCTGGACCAGGGCTGATGGGAGTTGGAGTCCAACAACATCCAGAAGGTTACACGCTTCCCACCACCTGACTCTTGAGAAGCCTTAGTGCTGAATGTGGAGTAGGGTGTCGGAATCTGTGTGTGCATTCTGGAAGAGCAAAACAAGACACATTTCACTGCAGGACTGTACCAGCCCCCAGGTATGTGCTCTGATTCTTTTAGGAGCAGCATTTTTTGGTAAATAATGTGGTATTCTGAAGGAAACAGTCTTGTACATAAAACACCTACCTAGAAATGTTGTGAGCTTGGGCAACAGTTGTGACTTCATTTTAGCCTCTGTACTTTTTTGGAAAAGTCCTTAACACACCATAAAACAAGCCCAAGAGCTGTTTGTAAACGTTTCTCTCTGGTCACAAAAATCTGGAAAAATTTTCTCTGAGATAGGATAGGTGTTTAAAAGTCAGGAGGGTCATCCAGCCAGACATATGAAATGGAATTCATTTCTGTAACCGTATCTATAGGACGGTTATGTGTATTTTCCTTACAGATCTAAGGAAGGTGACTTGGCAGCTTCTCCTCTGGCATCATGCGCCATTAATCACAGTTCAACCTCCAGTACAGGAGTAGGCAAAGTCCAGAGCTGCTTTGTCTTTGATAGAAACCCACCAAGCAGAGCAAAGTGTAAAAGACATGGAGGATTAAAACACAAAACAAAATAGGGCATCTTTGAGCACATTCTCAGCCTAGAAACTTGTTTTTAGTGCTGGAACTGAACTGAGCTCTCAGTGGCGTCACAAAAAATGTCTCCTGGTTCAGTTTTCTGCATTTTGCAGTCTTATTTAGCTGGAAATAGTTGTTTTGTCTTTGGGGTGAAGCAACTGGAAGCCAGGAACTCTTGTTTATCACCGCTAATCATCCAGAGATCTACCACTAGACCCTGACCTTCATTCTGTCCCGTCCCCTAAATACCTATACTTGCCTTCGTACAGTGTAAAAAGTGGCTTTTTGACTGCACCCAAAGAAATAATTATGCAGTTTCTATGCGACATCACGGCTTAAATACTTCAGCTCTCCTCTAAACTCAATCACTTTTTAATGCTTATGTGTGTACAGTGGTACCTCTGGTGAAGAATTTAATTTGTTCTGGAGGTCCGTTCTTAACCTGAAACTGTTCTTAACCTGAAGCACCACTTTAGCTAATGGGGCCTCCCGCTGTCACCGCCGCCGCGCAATTTCTGTTCTCATCCTGAAGCAAAGTTCTTAACCTGAGGTACTATTTCTGGGTTAGTGGAGTCTGTAACCTGAAGCGTCTGTAACCCGAGGTACCACTGTATTGTATTTGTATCCAACCATTCTTCCAAGGAGCTTTGAGTACCATATGTAGTTCATTATTGCCACAACCACCCTGTGTGGTAGGTTAAGCTGAGAGATAGTGACAGGCCTCAAGTCAGCCGACGAGCTTCATGGCAGAGTAGGAATTTAAACCTGGGTCTCCCCACTCCTAATCTGAATCTCTAACCACAACTGATTGTGTCCAGTGCTGACGTGCAACACTGGGTTCAGTCCGATATTTCCTCTCTGCTGCCCTTCGTATGTCCAACATGTAGCTGGGTTCTGCGAGAAGAAAGTGTGCCTTGTCGGAACAGTTTGCTTCTCTCTGGACCAAACCTCCTGCCTCATTTGGCGTGTGCTTTCTGCTGTCTCTCCAGCCAAAGAGATCCAGCTCATGCACAGAGCTCCTGTTATCGGGATTGTTGTCCTGGATGGCCAGAGCACTCCCCTTCCAGAGCCGCTGGAAGTGGCCCATGACCTTTCCAAGAGCCCCAACATGCAAGGGAGCCACCAGCTTCTCGTGGTGTCAGAAGAACAGCTTAAGGTAACACAATAGAGTGCTTGTGTATATGCATTCTCTTTGCCTATTGGAATAGAGCAGCCAGAGAAATTACAGTATGAGAATTCATTTCCTCTTGCAGATCCTTCCTGGAATTTGCTTGTTTTGAGGTTGTCACCTTTGCTGAAGGGCAGAGATTGGGGAGATGGAAAAGCATGCTATATGCTTGGAAGTTTGCAAAGATTCCAACCTTCCCTGCCACCTGAGCAGATCATAGAGTAATGTGCATTACTAACCCTATGTCTGATACACTTTCCCCACTCCTGAATTTGATATTCTGCCCATAGATGCTTCTCTAGAAAGGGGCAGAGTTGGGCTAAGGAAAAATGACTCTGTTCAGGGATGTTGACTTCAAACCGGCTCTCTGCTTATTTTTATGTATCTGAGGATAGATGTTTGCAAGCCCTGATAATCAGACTTGATATGACCTGGTCATGTGAGAGATGCTTGCAAATCCCTTATGTACAGCAGTGAGTGGCAGCAAAGTTTAGCTACTCCTTCCCTTGCCGCTGTCAGAAATCCAGGCTTTTTTGCTGCTGAAGACGGGAGAGAGACTACACAGCTTCGTTTTGGCAGCTAGACTTAAAGCATGCTGCTTTGCTGCCACACACCAGCAGGAAACTCATTACGCATTGACCGGAGATTGGATGGCTCTTGCATGAATGAAGGATTTATTACGCAGCTTGTTTACGTTGGCAGGTTTTCACGTTGCCCAAAGTCAGCTCCAAACTGAAACTTAAATTGACGGCCCTGGAAGGCTGCCGCGTACGGAAGGTGACAGTGACCAACTTTGCCAGCTGTAAGAGTGAGCACAGTGAGAATGACCTGGCTGTTCTGACGAACCTGGGAGACATCCAGATTATTTCCCTGCCTGCACTCAAGATACAAGTGCGCTACCCCTGTATCCGCAAGGAGGATGTGAGTGGCATTGCCTCCTGTGTCTTCACCAGATATGGGCAAGGTAACAACATGGTCATCCACAGGTTACCAAGCTCCATTGTGTTAGGTCTTGGAAGCCTTTCTGCCTCTTGTACAAAATAGATAAATGTGGGGTGGGGGAGAGAAGGGGGAGTTATTTTGTCCCTCTATCCACAATACTGTGAAAGCAAGAAAGAAAAATATTAGTTGGGATAGTAGTATCTGCTTTGAAGGTGACCCGGAAACTACAATTAATCCAGAATGTGGCAGCTAAACTGGTGGCTGGGAGCAGCCGCCGAGACCACATAGCGCCGATCTTGAAAGACCTACATTGGCTCCCAGTATGTTTCCGAGCACAATTCAAAGTGTTAGTGCTGATCTTTAAAGCCCTAAACGGCCTCGGTCCAGTATATCTGAAGGAGCGTCTCCACACCCATCGTTCTACCCGGACACTGAGGTCCAGCACCGAGGGCCTTCTGGAGGTTCCCTCACTGCGAGAAGCCAAGTTAGAGGGAACCAGGCAGAGGGCTTTCTTAGTAGTGGCACCCACCCTGTGGAACGCTCTCCCACCAGATGTCAAAGAGAACAACAACTACCAGACTTTTAGAAGACATCTGAAGGCAGCCCTGTTTAGGGAAGCTTTAATGTTTGATGGATTACTGTATTTTAATATTTTGTTGGAAGCCACCCAGAGTGGCTGGGGAAGCCCAGCCAGATGGGCGGGGTGTATATAATAAATTCTTATTACTACTACTACTACTACAGTGGTGCCCCGCAAGACGAATGCCTCGCAAGACGGAAAACCCGCTAGACGAAAGGGTTTTCTGTTTTGGAGGTGCTTCACAAAACGAATTTCCTATGGGCTTGCTTCGCAAGACTAAAATGTCTTGCGAATTCCTGCGGGGGTTTTTTCCTCCCCCCCCCTTTTTCTAAGCCGCTGAGC
This sequence comes from Podarcis cretensis, assembly GCF_951804945.1. NCBI lineage: Eukaryota > Metazoa > Chordata > Lepidosauria > Squamata > Lacertidae > Podarcis > Podarcis cretensis. Next base: position 35,141,750 of record NC_137171.1, read on the forward strand.
CGCTTAACAGCTGATCCGCTAAGCCGCTTATCAGCTGATCCGCTAAGCCGCTAATAGCGCTAATCCGCTAATGGGCTTGCTTCGCAAGACGAAAAAACCGCAAGACGAAGAGACTCGCGGAACGGATTCTTTTCGTATTGCGAGGCACCACTGTACTACTACTACTATTTTATTAATAATAATAATTAAAATTTTATACCACCCTTCATCCGAAGATCCCAGGATCGTTCACAACATAAAAATACAAAATGAGAATACAAAATACATAATAAAACCTAAACAAGCCAGTAACCCCCCTCTCACAAATACATTTAAAAAGCCATAGAATGTTAATCAGCCGAATGTCTGGTTGAAGAGAAACATTTTTGCTTGGTGCCTGAAGATATGTAATGAAGATGCCAGGAAAGCCTCCCGAGGAGAGAGAATTCCACAAACACGGAGCCACTGCAGAAAAGGCCCATTCCCATGTTGCCACCCTCTAGACCTCACGTTGAGGAAGCACATGCAGAAAGGCCTGAGATTATGAACGCAGGGTCTGGTTCGGTTCATATACAAAGAGGCGGTCCTTGAAGTACTGCAGTCCTGAGCTGTTTAAGGCTTTGTAGGTCAAATCCAGCACTTTGAATTGGTCCTGGAAACTAACTGGCAGCCACTGCAGTCAGGCCAAGATTAGTGTTATATGCTCAAACCATCTTGCCCCAGTGAGCAACCTGACCCCCAGCTGAAACTTCTGAACCATCTTCAGAGGCAGCCCTATGTATAATGCATTGCAGTAATCTAACCTAGAGCATATTAAGTTAAAAAATGGTTTACACAGGGGTCTGGAAAGAGTGCGCTTGAGAGAACATTGCATGAGAATCAGACAAACATACAGTATTTGGATCTTTCCATGCATAGGACTCCCAGAGATCTAGCTGAGAAATATTAAATAGTAACATGGGATCTCTTTAAAAAAATCTGTCACAAGCACCAAGCATGACTTTGGAAAGTGCTCATGCAGCTGAGCCTTTGTATGTTTACTCTGAAGTTAATTCCAGGTCCGCCCGCCGCCCCCCCCCAAATTGCCCTTGCTTCAAAATAAGTGTATGTGGGTTTGCAGCCTTAAGCTTAGGCTTCTGAGTGAGTAAGATTTGTAAAAATGTATTTTGGGAAACTCTTGTGGGACGCTTTCTGCATCTGTGCATGCACAACTTGCCATTTCTCCATCTTTCTCCTCTGCAGGGTTCTATCTCATCTCCCCGTCAGAGTTTGAGAGGTTTTCACTTTCCCCAAAGTGGCTGGTTGAATCACGATGCTTAGTAAAAGTACCTGAAAACACAGGCAACAGCCATGTGCACAGCACACCTGGTGTGGAGAAGGCATCAAGGATATCCAAGTATGAATGATTGTGGCATTTGTATTGTGTGGATGATAGAAAGGGTGCAACATTCTACTTTGTATTGCTGGTTTTGTGTGTTGAATATAACATGCGTAGCCATGGGAACTGCAACAAAGGAGGCCCATGGGGTTAGGGTTGCTGTCCTGCCACCATATGCACCTCCATGATCTGACAATGCCTCTGCTCATCCCCTAATGCAGGCATAGGCAAACTTGGCCCTCCAGATGTTTAGGGACTACAACTCCCATCATCCCTAGCTAACAGGACCAGTAGTCGGGAATGATGGGAATTGTAGTCCCAAAACATCTGGAGGGGCGGGCTTCGGGGTGCCTGTTTTAAATGAGTTTGCCTATGCCTGCCCTAATGCCATCCCAATGTACTGACAAGGCTTTGCTTATCTGCCACCCACTATTCATTGTTCTTATTGAAAAAAGAAGTGGTTTTAAAAATGCTGAAGTTGCATATTGCCATATGTTCTGGTGCTGAGATTCTACCACCTGTGGATTGACTCTCCACAAAACAAAGCCTTCTGAGCTGGGTACAACATACAGTCCCCAGGCTGTGTAATCATTTTGTGCGTGTACTAGGTGGGATGGTTAAAGGGTAGCAGCAAAATATGTCAGAACTGGTACACGTCAATTCTAGCTAACTACCTAACCATCTCCTAGTTGCCATAAGCGGATACGCCTCTGCCTAGACCACTGATGGGGGTTCACATGGGGGAATATATATCTCCCTATCGGTCTATCCCTAGATGTAGAAAATCAATCAGTCGTTTTATTTGTATGACACGTTTCCAAAGCTAAAGCCATGCTGAAGGCAGAATACAACATGTACAAAATTTACAAACATAACAAAAGTAGTCTTAAAGAAAAAATCAAAACATAGAGAAGGGTTCTTCTTGTTTTGCTTACTCTTCTTCTTGATACGTTAGTTTTCAATATGCTGGGGAATTTTATAAGGATGAGCAGTCATGTGAACTCCCACACAAATTTTGAACTGACTTAAAAGCTGAAGGTTTTTTAAGAGGCAGCATGTACCTGTCAAAGTAGCGCAGTGTAAACCAAGGGTGCATGACTTTCTGTGTACCTATGATAATTGCATCTGACTTGCAATGTCTAGGGGGTTGGAATTGGTTTATGATCTTGTCTAATTGACTCTTCTTTCTATCTTCTGCAGTAGCAAGGAATCGGGATGGAGTGCCAGTGATCCGGGGGCAGATGGTAAGAAAAATGTGAATGTACGGAGAGAAATTGCTGGTCCAGTGCTGCCTGCTTAGTAATGTAACATAACATCCAGTTTGGATTACTCCAGTAGTGCAGTACAGGAAACGGCCCATGAAGGCAGGTCAGAAACTCAGATTGGCTTAGGATCTAGCTCAAAGGCTGTTGGCTTGTTTCAATAGGAGGGATAATGTCTTAAGAGCTTCATGGAATACCAGTTTGTTTCTGGACACAATACAAAGTGCTGGTTGTGACTTGTAAAGCCCTCAGCCTAGGACTTGGGGTACTTATGTCCCATGTCAACCTACAAAGTTAAGATCTTCAATTGGAGGCCCAGTCTTCTGAGAGTTTCTGCTTGTTTCCTTTTCAAGGGAACTTTAAAATGGGAGAAGCCATTCTGTGTCACAGGAGCATAGGTTGGTGGAAGTATATTTGGTACAGCTGCTTGTATGTTGGCTTCAAATTCTAAAATAGGCTCTTAAAGACCAGATCATGAACATCACTCAGAGGAGTCATAGATTGTCAGAATCGGGTTAACTTGCCCTTTTAAGAACTTCAAAGGGTGGATATGCCAAGTATAATGGGTTGTCTTCATCTATGTTTTACCCAGAGTAGAACCACTGAAATGAATGGCCCTAAGTTAGTCATGTGTATTTATTTTAATGGCTCTTCTCCGAGTAGAACTTACATTGAATACAACCCAGTACAGTGGTGCCCCGCAAGACGAACGCCTCGCAAGACGGAAAACCCGCTAGACGAAAGGGTTTTCCGTTTTGGAGGCACTTTGCAAAACGAATTTCCCTATGGGCTTGCTTCGCAAGACGAAAATGTCTTGTGAGTTCCTGCGGGTTTCCCCCCCTTTTTTCCTCCTTTTCCTAAGCCGCTTATCAGCTGATCCGCTGATAAGCCGCTTAACAGCTGATCGCTAAAAGCCGCTAAACCGCTAATAGCGCTAATCCGCTAAGCTGTCATTGGGCTTGCTTCGCAAGACGAAAAAACCGCTATACGAAGAGCCTCACGGAACGGATTAATTTCGTCTTGCGAGGCACCACTGTAAATGTAATGTATTTGGGGGGCGAGCTTTGTGAGTTTCTTTGTATTGTGGGAATTGATCGCCTTAACATTTGTCTGATTTGCCTTTCAGAGAGGACGCATGGCAGATTGATGGAGCATGCCCTGCTCAATGATGAAAGTGAGAAAGACATGATTTCTTTCGTGCTATTGGGGTGGAGGGATGGGCATTCTGTAGGAATTGGCTTGAGCCACTTTATTCCCTTGCTTCTGGTTATTGAGTCTGCTCCCCTCCTTAATACCAGCAGCCATACAACATTAGGTAGATTTCTCTTAGGGATGTTGTCTTCATGAGTTTGCCTCAGTTAGGCAGGCAGTTGACCAGTAACATACATGAACATGTCTACATTTGTGTACAGCTGCCCAATGGCATCTCATAATTGCTCTTTGGTGTTTAGCACATCAGTATCCAGCAGACATTCAGAGTTCTGTGGCTATTGCACTAGGAGGACTTGATCTACACATTGGGCAATGGATATCCCAACATCATGTCCACATCTGTAAAATGGGAATAAATTGTGACCTATCTCACATGAATTTTCGTGAGGGTAAACACAAAGCCTTCAGAAGCATTTTGCCATTTTAAAACTGGTACATTTAATAGTGAGTAAACTTGCTATACAGTAGTACCTCGGGTTAAGTACTTAACTCGTTCTGGAGGTCCGTTCTTAACCTGAAACAGATCTTAACCTGAAGCACTACTTTAGCTAATGGGGCCTCCTGCTGACGTCGCGCTGCCAGAGCATGATTTCTGTTCTCATCCTGAAGCAAAGCTCTTAACCCGAGGTAATATTTCTGGGTTAGCGGAGTCTGTAACCTGAAGCGTATGTAACCCGAGGTACCACTGTACTGACATATGTTGTTGTTGGGTGCTTCCAGAGCTGGCAGCTCCCAATCATTGCTGTTCTGCTTTAAGCCGGAAGTGGGATAGCAAATTTCTAAACACTCTGTAAGCAAATGGTCAGTTCCTCTTTCCCCAAATGTTGGAGGGGAGCAGTTTCATTGGGATCTTTGTATGTGTGGGACGGGTTAAATAGTCCCCTCCCATCACTGCACCTCTGCTGCAATTTGGGGTGGGGGGAGGGAGATAATGACCAGAATAGTAGCTTAATAGCAGCTATATTGACTATAAGTAGGTTGGATTTGAGGGGAAGGAAGTAAAAGCCTAATGGGGAAAATGTGAGAGGGGGTGTTTCAATCACAGTATCATGCCAATGCCCTGTAAAAAGTGACTGAACAAAATGTGGTTATTCCACAATAAATGTCTGGTGTGGAAGAAGTTTCATTTTTTAATTCAGCCATGAGTGTAGGGTCTGTGGAGAAATTGCCCCAAATAGAGATACCAGAAATGCTATTATTTGTGTACATGGTTGCCAAAAGAAACATCCTACGCATGTTGGCTTCAGCTGGGGTGGACCATTTTGTGCACATCTGCCACTATGCACAGATTTCCTTTTTGACATGGCACTACAAATGCTGGCATCCAACTTTAAAGACTTTGTTTGGCGAAATTATGAATTTAAAGAAAAAAAATACCTAAACTTGAGACCTAAGCAACCTTGAGAAACACAAAGTATGCACACCCTTATCTCTTTTGAATGCTAGCTGCAAGCTTTTATGCCGCATAGTATTCTTTCTGAAGTGCAACTGAGCAAGCTAAAATAATATCTGTATGTCTATGTTTGGTGTCCTCCTTGGCACATTGGTTGTGAGACGCTGGCAGTTGTTTAGCACAACAGGATTGTATTCAGTTACCCTGAATCTAAACAAAGTTATTGCCCAACTTTTAATCAAATACATTCCAGACATAGATCTGTTATATTAGACAGTAAGTTGAACACAACATCATCAACTAGATGTCATCCTTCCTTAAGGATAAAATCTGAATGTCACGTCAGCTCTGTAGGAATGGTTAAAGTTCGTTTATTTATTAATGGTACTTATCTGCTGCTCAGTAGCAAAGTTATCTGGACAGCTTAATAACAATGAAAGCATTAAAATATAAACCGCAATAAGCTAAAATAAAATGAATTCTGCATGAAAATTCCAGCAAGAGAGAAGGAAATCAATAATTAAAACATTTATCTTTTAAAAGTCCTGTCAGCTCAATCTTTGGAAGATGGGGCTTAAAAAAACAACTGTTCCAACAGTGGAAGTAAAACTGCTTCTTGAATACTAGAGATTGAAGAATATATGCACTTCTTTCGCATGAATGTTTTTTTCCTCCCTTTTCAGAAGTTCTAAAAGAGATCCAAAGCACTCTGGAGGGTGGAAAAGGGTGAGTGTCCATGGTTTCTCTTAGAACTTGGGGAGTTAAACTGTTCTGTCCTTGTGATAGAAGGGAAGTGACACAGTGAACATCGGAGAACATCTATTTAGCAACCCTGAAACCTGGTGCTGTGTTCCTCAATGGCTTCCTTCGCATTCTCAAATATTTAACATTCTATTAAGTCTGCTGCCAACACTGAACAGATTTTGTATTTCTCTGTACATTCTGATATGAGGGTGGTTGTTGTTGTTTTGCTTTCTAATTAAGATCTTTACACCCAACTTGAGTTAAGATACTCACTATCCCAATCTTATGAATAGCTCAGGGCAGACATCTTTCATTTTTAGGGCTTGTCGACCAGGAAGGAGATACAGATCTAAAAACAACATTAAGTCAGCTGGTGTCGAAGAGGAGGGTGGGTGAATTGGGTCCCATGGATTTACTTCCTGGCACTGGGTAGGCAATTCTTCTTTTTCAAAAGGAGAACCAGTAGAATACTGGTTGTCACATATGACTTACTTTTAGGATTTGACGGGGGGGACGGAAGTGGGAGAGAAGGTGCCACTATCTACAGGCATATGGAGATTTTGGTGTTGAGAACCAGAATGGTACAAGTTGTCTGTCACAGTTTCCATATGGCGATTTTGTCTTTGCAGGAGTTATAGTGACAAAAACTCAAGGAGAATTCAAGTAGGACACAGACTAAGCAATGGAGGAGGTATGTGGGTATATATGCTATAGCTGTATTTAGAGAAAACAGTATGGTTTGTTATAAAAATACATCTTTATGTAGCTTCCTTATGCAAAAACTGGTGTCTTACAAACCATGAACAGAAAACTTGAAGCTTCTGCTCATGGTTTGTAACAGATCAGTTTTTCATTTTGTCTGAATATGGGAAACAGTAGCTTCCACAAATAATAATTCGTTTAACAGAGATTTGACCTCAATGCCAGGCTTGGCCTCCTCTGCTGTCTTCACGCAGTTTTGTTCTTGAGATGATGGCTGCCAATGCCTTCTAGAGTATTTTTGTGTTTCTCCCATTCAAATTCACCACTGCAAAAAAGTACTTGACAAAAAGGAGGAAGTAACTTCTCACTTTTCTCCCATTCTCTGCAATTTTCATCCTTAAAGGTAGACTGCAGCTGGGAACCTGGCCAGAGTTCACTCTATAAACCAACATTATTTAAAGCAGAACTTGATGCCCCCCAACTTGGGCTGCATGTAGACTTTTCCTCTGCCAGCTCCCACCAGTGATGCAGAGTAGGAGATAGGGACATTGCAGAAATTATATACAACCGTCAAAGGTGTTACTTCAGGATGCTGAATGCCTTGCTGTTGTGAGACTGGCATTTTCAAAACATTAGTTTGCACCCAGTTACCGTATTTTTCACTCTATAGGACGCACCAGACCATAGGAGGGGGAGAACAGGGGGGGGAATTTTTTTCCCTTGTTCTCCCCCTGTAAAAAAAGGTGCATTCACCCGAGCTTGTGGGGGGAAGCGCTGCTTTCCCCCATCGCCAGCCTCAAAGATCCCTGAAGCCTTAGGAGCGCAGCGCCCCGCTGCCCTGCAGAGGCTTTGCACGCAGCCATCCCCAAACTAGAACAGCGAGACAGAGCTCTGCACAGCGCTCCGTCTCCCTGTTCTGGCTTTGGACTTAGCCACGCAGCCTGCATTTGCTCTATAGGACGCACACACATTTCCCCTTAATTTTTGGAGGGGAAAAAGTGTGTCCTATTGAGCGAAAAATACGGTATATATTTGAGTCCTACCAGGCTGGGACACATGGACACACACACACACACACACACACACACATTCTTTACCAAAAACATACCCATGTGGTTTCACGAAAGTGCAGTATGCATTAGACAATGCACAATAAAGCAACAGCCTCTTCAGGTTGTGTAAAATGATTCTGCCCTTTTCTCTTCCCAGCAGAATGATTGTGCTCCTGCAGTGTCTCCGTGATGTCTGACGTTTGGAAAGAGTGCCATAACACTACTGACTACAGGCCCACCGTCACTGGAAGAGACATCCACTAACCGTGGCCTTGGATTCAGTTGCAGGGCTGAGTCTTGCCTGGCCACTCACCTGCTTATCATCCTCTTCACTGTGCCTCACCTGAAGCCCTCATTTTCTCTTTGAGATGCCAGCCTTGCACTAAGGCTGGAATGCTTCCCTTGGCCTGTTTCCCTTCATGCCTCTGGATATGTTTTTGCAATTCTTCAATCGTTTGCACAATTTCTTTTAAAATAAAATATTTCTACTGGGATGGGTTTTAAATTATAAATATTACTGCCTTGGGTGCAGAGATTTTTTTAAAAAAATAAATACTGTTACCTCTGACTAAGATTATTTTTTGTACATTTTTTTTAAAAAAAATCATACTGGGTGTTTGTTCAATAGATATATTTTAGAAGAGTTCTTTTTTTAAAAAAAAATCTTGAATGAAATAATATATGTCATTTTAGATTCCTGTGGCTGCTGTAACTTTTTTTTTCTCCTTCAAATGAGGAAATTGCAAGGGGTTTGGGTTTTTTTGGTCATGTTACTGTTAAGTAGTTTTGCAGACTCAGGTAGATTCTTATTTTTGTAGCTGATCAGAGCTGGAAAAATTAATCAAATTAACTTGATTTGTGTGTGGACACTACATTGAACTGTTGTGAAATAAACCCGTACTTTTAACATGCTTTTTAATTTGACCAAGAAACTCTGTTGCCTCATTTTGATGCCCTCTGAAATGTTTTAACAGCCTTGTAACTGCAGCACGGGAAGTGATCCTCTTCATTTAGATGCTTGTAGTGCTTTCCATGGTCACATGAAACTTGTTCTATAAGCCACGAGTTCCCCACATTCTGTGAAAGGCAGACAAATCTTACCTGGAAGGGGTTATTATAGACCACTCAGCCTTTCAGCGTAATTGCCTAATGCATTTCTAGGTTGCTTTCCAGGGGATTTTACCAATTCTCTCAATCTAGTCCAATTCACTAGACCAAAGGCAGAATCCCAACTGTATCCTAACCTTCCAAAGGTAACAGATCATATTAATTTAGGTTTGATTCTATGCACCAATCAAAAGCACAGTATAACACCCAGAGAATGAAGCGTGTGATAATGATAAAAATTATTCCTTACTAAACCTACAAACAAGCTGCTTTGCTACAGGGCAAGGTAAAAAAATGCCTTGTAATCAAATGAATCTTATTTTTAAAAAATTATTCCTCCATATATGAAGAAATATAAACTGATGAAGGGGCCTGTATAGTACTGCTAGGGAGACTAGAGCTAGGTTTAGATTCTGCAGGCAGGGGACTAAGAAAATCTTGGGAAGATGATTTATCAGTTCCCATTTTGTAAAAATTGGAATAGCAGCGCGAACCACCAAGAACTTGCTCTTACGTATGTGTAGAGAGGCGAAAATGACAAAAAGGCACCAGGAAGTAAATATACAAACATTAAAAAGAGTTTATTTGAAAAGTACAAAATTAACTTACTTTATTAAATACCTCAGTTAGGGACTATGCTAAAATATATAAATATATATACATATATATAAGGAGAAGGAAAATCCTCCCCAGTTTAAAAACCCTGTGTACCGGCTGCTCCTAGTACACTGCCAATATTGCAGCATGTGTCTCTAGAAGAAGCCTTGGGTATACCTTTTCTTTGGCGGAAGGTGGCCGTTTTGAGAAGAGTCCGCAGACCGTTTGGTTGCCACCATGAGCTCAGACAGAGGAGCGCTCCTCTTCAGGCTCAGCTTCCGGTTTTGTGTGCCTCTCATCCTGGCGGTTCTCCTGGCACCCTGTTGGCAGGAAGCTGCTTCTGTGGCCCTGGGAGGTATCCGACACTCTACCTGTGGGCAAAGCTGCCCATCCCTCCTGGAAGATCCTTTCCGTTTCTGCCCGAGAATGAAACTTCGATAGAAGGATTCCACCTCAGGAAGGTCTGCCAGATTAGTCATCTCTATGGTATCGAGCAGATGGCTGTACTCCAGGGGGACAGGACTTCTTTGGCACTCTTGCAGTGGGGGCGAGTCCTGCCTCTTCAACACCTCCACGTGCATCTTACGGTTTGGCGGCAGCAGCCGTGGCCTCTTCCTCTCTGCAGACTTAAGCAGCAAATCTGAAGCGCAGATCTGCAGGAATTCCTCTTTGGGATTTGCTTCCGGCTCCAGCTCTTGGGCCACATGATGCAAGTCTCTTTGGCGGGGGCACTGTGCCGTCATCCGGCTACTTGCGTACAATTGCGCCTGAGGGGGAGGCACCACCATCAGGTAGAAAAAGGCATGTGACAAGGTTGTGTCCCTTGTCCAATTCTCCTGGCTTGGAGCACAAGCTGGTGACCCACACCCTGACACTTGAGACGACACGGTGGGGTGTGTCTGGGGTTTCCGTTTTTCATACCACGCTTGAAGAAACTTCTCCCGGCTGGATTTGGGCCCTCCTACATCACTTGGGCACACGGCTTCCTCCCCTGGAATGGCTCCCGTTTCCATGCAAGGATCTGTGATTTCAAAGAGCGAGACGGGGGGGAAAATAAGTGAAGGAACTTTCTGACGTGCAATTTAATAAGGGGGTGATAAAATGGAGTCTCGAATTGACCTGCAAGGAATAGCTGTAGCGTTGCCAGGCAACCACACGCATTCTAGATCTCACCAGTCTCAAACAAGCTTCTTGGCCTAAGCCATCACAGCAACAGCAGTTGGGACAAGAGGGATCAGGCTTCCCGATGTCATAAGCACTCTGATGTCAGTAACTTGGACAGTTGCTCACAACTGTTCACAAACCCACTGTGTACTATTTATGTGACCTGACCACTTGCCAAAGCTGTAGCTGGCAAGTCTTGACTACTGAGTGTTAGTGGTGGCTGGAGTCCTGGAGGTGTGGCCAGTGAGGTCACAGGGGCATGGCCAGTTCTGGTTTTCTCCCCATCTTGCCTTTGCAAAGATTCTGTGGATACTTACGCATTGTAGTTGTACAAATACTTAGGACCTAACTAAATCGATAATTGACTTACAGGAATGCAAAACCCCCATACTTATCACAAATCCTACACAAGTGTTGAAAGTTGCAAAACACACACACAAGACACCCACCATTTCTCCTTCCAATCCTCTTACCCATTCACAAAAATAAGTGGAAAATAGATATTACAAAGACACACACTGTCCACCATTGCTCTCAACAAATATTAATTTGAAAACAAGCTGCTCAAATTAGTAACCACACACATTCTTCCTAGATAGCTATGAAGAATGTGTTTTGAGGTGTGGCTTTCAAGAAAACCGTTCTGAGCAGGGTGGATAGAAATTAATGATTTAAAATAAATAAATCAGATTTTTAAAATAAAATGCTTTTGGAGGAAACACCTTTCTAAAGATAGTTTTCCATTTAAGTTACATTATAGTCCAAAGGCTATTCATCAGGAAATAAGGATTTGTTTTAAGTTTTTCATATTAAACTTTAACTCAGTCTGGTTTTTTTTAAAAAAAAACACATTTAACCACATCAGTTAACAAACATGGATACATATGCTATGTTATTGTTTTAGTAAAGTACAGCAGAAAAGTCAAAATATAAACAATTTCATAATTACCTGTCTTTGTATTTCTAATAGTACAGTATAACCAAATCAGTAATTGTTCATATAACTGTAAAAACTACTCTGAAAATTTATTATTCCAAAAATGAAACCTTCATCTGTTGTTAATATTAATATTATACCAGCAAGAATGAGTCTTTCTATAAAAAAATGATTTAATCAAGCCTTACTGACTAGTGATTTAAATCAATTTGATTTAAATAAAATCAGTTTCCCTTTAATTCCAATATCAGTTACGTGGTACGTGGGGACTTTTTAAAAACATAGCTACACTTTTGGATTAGCAGTGGCTGAGTGCTGCAGAGACCTGATTAGCCAGAGAACTAATTAACTTTATTTTTTTACAATTTATACACCATGATTGGGCGGGGAGAGAGAAATCAAAGCAGTTTACAAAAAGAAAGAATAAAATTATCCGTAAAAAGTTAACAATGTTTGAAGAGCTTCTCTGAGTGAAAATGAAAGTACAAAATGTGTCTGAGACAGGAAAGCTGGGGAGGGATTTTTTTTTTTTTTAACATTCTTCTCAGGAGGGAAGGCTCCGCCACAGTGACCAGCCTCCACCACCCAATGTGTGTTTACAGTAGCAATACTGTTTCTGAATGCATAATTTTATCTGGTGCCAACAGCTTTCATAACAGAAGAGAGCATCGTAAAATAACGGGTATGCACCACTTCTGTTTACAGTAACTAGGTAAGCCCCCCCCCCCCCGCCAAAAAGAACTCAATTAAGAGGCCATTGCAAGTTTTCCAAGCTCCTTTTGGATAAGATGTCCTCCCACATTGCCATGGGAAGCTGCAGCGTTTAGTGCTAGAATAAGCATTAAATATCTCCGCTGCTTGTTGCATCCCCTTGTCTGTGTGCCAGGTTACGTTAGGCCCCTGGCTGAAGAGGATCTGATTTAATACCTTTGCATTGTGCTTTTGTTAGATTTGGCCATGGCAGTCGTAATCCTATCCGTTTGGGAGTAATTCAATTGGCTCTGCTTCTCAGGACTAAGCTCTCAGGCACTTAAGCAGTTCCCGTGCGCTCCCCACCCACCACAATCCCCGTTTCCATTTCCTGCAATCTTGTCCTATGAAGTGGGCGCATTTACCTATGACACTGTGCCAGCCCCCTTTCACACTATTTGCGCGGATGTTCTTGAGGCGGAAGAGAGCTCAACCCAGCCACTCGGAACAGCTGCGCTCCAGGCTTGTGTCTTCTAATTACATCAGTGAAGAAGTGTTGTAGGCAAATGACTCCTCCAGTAGCAGAGCATTGCAGTTTAATGTGCAACATGAGCTCCTAACCGGCAGGCAAAACAACACTTCAGCTGAGATGGCCGGCCCCATGACCTTGGCTGTGTTGTGTGGGTGGGAGGGTGAGAGAGAGAGAGGAGAGACATGGCTCTCATAACAACAGGATTATTCCCTTGAACCTTACAGAGCAGCTGACAATTAGGCAACAAAGAGCAAGTGAAATATTTAGAGGACTTTTTCCAACCTGTGTTGCTTAATTGGTTTGGTTTGCTTTCCCTGGACATGAATATTTTATCATCCCACCTCAGGTTTCCTTTGAGGAACAAGTGACTAGAACCTACTTTCTTTTTAAATAGTAGCATTGTTACCCTAAAGCTGTAGAAAGCTCGAGGATTTTTTGTGGGGGTGGGTGGGGGAGCAGGCAGGTTTCTCACACACAAAAACAGTGGTACCTCGGGTTACAGACACTTCAGGTTACATACGCTTCAGGTTACAGACTCCGCTAACCCAGAAATAGTACCTCGGGTTAAGAACTTTGCTTCAGGATGAGAAGAGAAATTGTGCGCGGCAGCAGGAGGCCCCATTAGCTAAAGTGGTACCTCAGGTTAAGAACAGTTTCAGGTTAAGAACGGACCTCCAGAACGAATTAAGTTCTTAACCCGAGGTACCACTGTATGGGAGGAATAGTGCCTGAGCGTTTTGTCAGGTGTCTCACGTCCTACAGATGCTGGAACCATAGGATTGTAGAGTTGGAAGGGACCACAGGGTCATCTAGTCCAATGCACTGCAATGCAGGAATCTTTTGGCCAACATGGGACTCGAACCCACAACCCTGAGAGTAAGAGTCTCATGCTCTACCGACTGAGCTACCAAAGATACTCCTTTCTTTTTTTCTTTTAAATGAAAGCTGGGAATCTGGTGATGATGCCACCCCTAATGGATGGCCATGCCTGAACCTGAGAAGTAAATCCATTCTGAGCCATGAAGCTCCTGTGCCTTTAACTGTACAGCAAGCATAAATTCAACAGAAGGGGGAAGTCATGTGTTTTGAATGTGCATTGGATGTGCATTAAACTAATGGTGTGGATTCCGCCCCCCTTTTCTATCACTGCATCTTGATGGTACAAGTAACAGAAACAACACTTTCTCCACTCCTAATAACACCAGTCAGAGAGGTAAGGAAGGAGGGGGCAGAGAACAGAACTGGTTTTAATAACTCTGAGAGGCATTAAAACACTCTGCTTATATTCAGAGGCACTCTTTCTAGAGGCGTTTGAAACCCCCATTGCTCTAGACGTGTTTTGCAACAGGGAATTTCATTCATGCGAACAGTTTCTGAGCTCTGGGCGCAGTACTGTGCCTAAGATTTCAGATTAAAACTGACACTGACTCTCCACTTCTAGCCACTCTCTGAAGACTGGAGAAGGGAGCCTCATAAGAATATTAGGGGGGCGGACAGGGGAGGTATAGCTTTGTGTGTGTGTTTTTTGCAGTCTTTGGATGAGGACTAGACCATGTGAAAAATGAACATAAGATTTTAGCTGCAGTTCATTCATCTTCAGCTTTGTATTCTTGTTATTAAAAAAGTGTGCCTAGACACGCCATTGCAGCGCCCACAACCTAGGTTTAAGGTGCCATCTAGCTCCTAGCTTTCATATCTCAAGTTTCTAATACTGAGATATGAGCAGCTATTGGGAACTTTGGGCTCTCCAGATGTTGCTGAAAATGGTGATGAATGGAAGGAAATTGTTCTTCTAGTTGATGGGAGCCCAGTAAGCCAGGGGTCCCAGGAAAGGCTGCTGATTTCTTGCAACAAGACTGCCTCCAAATAATTTCCTGCTTATTTCTTTTATGGGCGGGGCTCTACTTTTCCTGGGCTGCTGAGGATACACTGAAGCTTGTTTCCATCCCCATCTCCCCAAAAATTGGGCCTGACAGAGTTTTGAGTAATCTTTTCTAGCTAGGACACTGTTCAACACTGATCTTAAACCTTATCATTTACTTATTTACCACCTGCCCTTCATCCTAAGGTCTCAGGGTGGGTTACAGAACTAAAAACAATATTAAAAGTCAATTTAAAACATCTTATATGTTTAACAGAATTTACAGCTGTTAATATATATAGAAATGAGCAAACCAGTGATATTTTAGGGAGCAGACTAGCAGGCGGGGCCCATTACTTACATCATAGGAGCCTACACAACACAAAACACTGTTGCTGTATGTAGGTTTTATTTTATTTATTATCTTACATTTTGGAAATGTGCAACCAGTTTTTCTTCCCTTTAAATTTTTTGGGTGCCCCCAAGAGAGTGGGACCCTAAGCTATAGCTTGTTTAGCTTATAAGTAAATCCGGCACTGCTCCTAGCCTGAGTGTCCAAAACTGTAAAAAGAAACCACAGCGACTTGAACCTGCCCTTACACACCCAGGACCCTACTGTGTGTCGCTGTTAGAAAAAGTCCTAGAGCTGCGTGGGTTTTGCAAAGGTTCCAGGATTTCCTTTTATCATACTTCTGTCCAAAAACTGAAGCTGAGAAACCTTGGTTGCTGGGATGCGACAGGCTCAGGGTCATCCCAGGAGCTTCAAGGTTAAACCTAGCTGTCAACAGCTGTTGGCCTCTTTGGAAAACCCCTTATCATATCTTATTAGCAGGGAAGAGCGAGATGCTGCTCAACCCCCCCCCTCTTTCCCCCCTTATGTCCACGCACTCTTTTTGCAGGTGGGTCCCAGGCATTGCACTGGAGAAAGCGAGAAGGCGCTGTGGAAGCCACACACCCCCCGTCCCCCTTCAGATTTCTGATTGAATTGTATGGAGGTGGGGAGCGACGTGTGCACTCTTGCCCCCACCCCAGTGAGAAAACGGTGGAGGGTTAATCATATCTACCGATATTGAGCCTTGGTAAACCAAAGCAAAAGCCCGACTCCATTCTGGCCTCGTGACCAATGCTGCCACGTTTGCTTTAGGATGGGTGAAAAGTTCTTTTTTTTTTTACAGTGCGTGGTTGGGCCCAGTTTAAACTCGTCTGTTTTTTTTTTTTAATGCGCAAACCGCATTCGTGTTTTAGTTTAGGTTTTTTGAGTTGTTTATTTTTAAATGGTAGGAATAAAATAGAACCTGGAGTCCAGGCCTCTCCGAAGGCCTCTCGAGAGGGGTTTGCAACGAAGCGGAGCCAATCTTTTTATCTTATCTGAAGGCGGCGCGTACGAGGCGCGAAACCCCCGATAAGGGGGGGGGGGGGGACAACCTAAAATTTTGCTAAGCAGCTTTCCTACACAGCACCACAACCAACGTGGATGGGGAAACCCAAACCTCCAAACGGGTTAGAAAAGCGGCGACCTTAAAAGCAACCCCTTACTATGACGGCGGCGGTATAAAGCCGTTCTAGTTCCTGCTCGGTTAGCTGTATTATTCTTATTAATTTATTTTTTATTACCCTCCCTCCCATCTGATTATGTTGTTCCAGCCACTCTGGGCGGTTTCCAACGCATTTAAAAACCATAATAAAGCATGGCTCTTTCAGGCGATCCTCAAAAGATGGAGAATCGCAACATGTCGGGGAGGATTGTATGTGTTCTGCGTGTTTTCTTTGGTCGGACGAGGTGGGCAAAAAGCCCTACGCCTACTCTCCACTGTCTCCCCTATAGAGAAGCTCCTCTTCAAGGAGGCGCTTTGCTAAAAGGCGACGCCTTGGGTCTCCCTCTTCTGCCCCTTCCTGCGCCCACCAGTCTAACACGGATGACAAATCTTGCTGGACAGCAGCGATTGCCGCAGCCAGATCCTGCACAACTTCGAATTTTAGTGCTTGTAAACCGCAGAAAGGCGATGTCTTTAACTAAGGCACACCCGCCGCCAACCCCACTTCTAATGAATGCGTAAAACGCTGTGCAAGGTAATATTTCCTGATTCGGTTGCAGATGAAGATGACTCGGGTGGTGGAGAGGAAGCCAAAGCCCGCTGTGTTCAATGCGGCTTGTTACTCCCAGGTAATGGAGTACATAACTGCAACCTTCACATGCCAGCTACCCCTTCAAAGTGCACACACCCCTTCAAATCGAAAAGGGATGGGATTTGGAAAAAATATATACCGCCGGGCCACATCAATAATTTGGCCTACGGGAAAAGGAAGGAGGGGGATTTATTATTTCGGACGAATTAGCTTTAAATATAGCGGGACATGCAAACAAACAAACAAACACAAACAAACAAACAAAGGAGATGGTGAACTAACCTGTTTCTTTCCAGCTACCCGTTGTGTGATCCCACCTCTCCTGACTGGAAAGGGACGGCAGGTAAAATGCAAGTGGCAATCTTGCTTTTTTCTTTCTCTTTTAAAGATTCCCTCTAAACGGAGGTTGGCTAAGGGACCTTGTTGGGCAGAAATACAGGCCCCACCCAACAAGCGTAAAGTAGTTCCTGCGTATGGAAGCCTTATCTTAATGATCCTAATGATGGTTTTGGGGAGGGGTGGTGGCTATCCTGCTTGTCCTTTTTTAAAAACAAAAGTTAGCTCCGCCTAAGGTTATTTCCTATTTACCCCTTTTCCCTCCCGCTAGCAAGTAGGCAAGTTATTTTGAGAAAGGAGCTAGCTCCTGAAAAAAAGACCAAAGTAGGATGTATGTTAAGAAAGGCTGATGGGCTTGACAACTTGGCCCTATGAACTTTACTTACTGGACACAGGCATGGCATGGTTACCTCTAAAAAGGGGCCACTATCTGGAATATTCTAGTACCAAGAAACAGAATCATACCTATTTGAGGAGAAAACTTTGCCCCAAGGAACAGAACTTTCTACTCTATTGAATCTTTTCAGTTTTCCAAATGGAAAGGCCAAGAGGGAAAGAGCAACATTTTGTTTTCAATTTGCTTTTCCACTCAGGATTTAGCTATCTGTCCTGTTCATAAACCAGACTAAATAAAATGTCACTGAAAGTCTGTGCAGGATTCAGGATCCCCTTAGTAAGCAAACATGAGGAAAGAGAAGATTCCTGGTAGGGCCTGAAACAGCAAGGCCTGCTTCCACAGCAAGCAACTGGTCTACTTTGTAATATTTTCTCAGCCAGTTAACTATTTGTATTATACAAATGCTCCCATTGTATAATATGAAGAAAGACTACAATGCACAACATTTTTTTTTATACTGTTGCTTTAAGCATAAACAAGGGGAGTAATATCTCCTGTAGTGCAAGTATGCCCCCTACCTAGGCAGTAAGACTATCATCTATTTAGCAGGGATACAATATTTTAATTTTGGGGACCAGTGTTCACATCTTCCTATTGATTTCCAGAGAGAAAGCCATGCTAATCTCTTGCAGCAAAACCAGCAAAAAGCTTTATGGTATCTTTAAGGACTCGCACGTTTGCCATGCCATAGTCTAGTGTCCATAAAAGTTTATGCCATAATAAATTTGTTGTATTTATAGCGCTGCTAAATTATTTGTTTTTATGCTACTGGTAAAATTGTTGAAGCTTCCCTCACCCTAATCTGGAATGCCCAATACAGCAGTAACAGCTGAAACAAAAACATTTCTCTATTTTAAAAAAATGCATTAAGGTCCCTATACTTCAACTGACAACTTTAAAAAACAATGCCCCAGACTGATGGTGTTAGCTTGGAATTCATATGTAAATTTGACACTATCAGACTGAACAGAAAGAAAATGATTGAATTTTTACCTCCACAAGTGCTTTAGGTTCTTTTGCTAATTAATTACCAGCTGGACTCACTCTGATTGGATCTTTTTATCCATTTGAATGGCCCTTGTTTGCAATAGTAATGGATCACATTATTATTATTATTATTATTTTGCTTTCTAGCCTTCCTTTCTTCTGTCTCCTGCTTTCTGAGGATTTCACTTTATCTGCAATCTACAAGCTTGTATTGTAGTTACACTGATTTACACTTCAGTCCCAGTAAGTAATACATGTGTCTTTCAGAGCTTCATGTTTTGCTATTGTGTCTGACTCTAGCATATGCTTTACTCAGGCAAAGACCGTTGTCTCGGTTTTCCCAGTGCCACTGCTAACCATCTGCTGCCATCATTGGTTGAAAAGTTCGGCCATGCCATTGGG
This sequence comes from Podarcis cretensis, assembly GCF_951804945.1. Classification (NCBI taxonomy): domain Eukaryota; kingdom Metazoa; phylum Chordata; class Lepidosauria; order Squamata; family Lacertidae; genus Podarcis; species Podarcis cretensis. The sequence goes on from NC_137171.1 coordinate 35,160,609, forward strand.
AATCTTGAATTATTGATGCCATCTTTCCTTCATACTCCCTGTTCCCTCACGGCATAGGTATCCTGGGTAAACCTAAGTTTGCTATGAAAGTGGATGTACTGGAAATATCAAGAAGGGCTTCTACAGGCTGTTGAAGAAGAAAGGAACACACTTATTAAAGCATTAGGCTGCACAGAACGCTGACTTCTGATCTCATCACTGCTAATCCCATTGTTGGAATTGAGAGGGAGGAGACTGGTAAGTTGGATAAGGACATTTAGACTAAACTGAAAACGTAAACAAATTGGCTGACTTCGAAATGGAAACTTGAAAAAGTATTCTTAAAGTGGCGCCTCTAAAATATTGAAAGCTGCTTTATATTCAGAGCCCACATAATTGTAAAGGATGCAAAACAAAATAATGTATTTTATTGGACCAAGTTACGTTAACATAAGATTAACATAGGCAAGTGTTTTTAGCAGATTTGCACTGCACTCATTCAGACAAGATTAAGGCCTTAGTATTCAGTCTAGGTAGCATGTTATATTGCAGAATTTCACTCATATAACAAGTGAAAATTTTCATTGGACTCAAAAGCCAACATATTGCAGTCCTGTTTTCTTTGGAGCTCAAGTTCCTTCTCTTTTTTTGTTTCTTAATTTAATTTTCCTACAGATAATTCTTGAGGCCACTGCCTTTTCCACATAAAAAGGGTGAAATGAAACAAACTATAAATAATAAGTCAGTATAAATTTTATCCATTAAATGTTTTCTGATATAAAATCTTCTGTTCCTAACAATCCTTAATAGGCTTCCTCATATCTGGCATGCTGGAACAGATTCTGACATTTTGTTATGCTGAGTGCACAAGAGTGCTTCTATGAGTTTGGAACACAAATAGTACTTTCCAGTATTCCTCTTATCTTCATAGACATTTTCTGCTTCCCAAACTAACAGTGATTTATGGAAAACACTGAAACCACATGAGAAGTAGTTGACAATGGTCTACTGGAAATTTGTGTCTGAATACTAATTTCAAAGCTATGGGAGTATAGAGGTCTATTTTTCTGTATCAGTCAAACCAAGTGAGTCTCAAATTCCCTTAATTGTTTGAAATACATTTGCACAGTGATGTAAATATATCCCACAATACATGGTATATAAATTAAGGCAGATGGTGGAGTTTATGTGCCCAATTTGTATTGTATGCCTTATTTAACAAGAACAGAAACAGCATTTTTGGATGCCATCACAGTTTTCTCAATGTGGGCTGAGCAGAGGTGTGCAAAGTTTTGTCTTTCTAATTTACTTATTACAGGGGTGGATAATCAGGCTGCAAATGTGGTAAAATCAGAGGTGGCTAAGATGTGGCCTTCCAGGTGTTAGACTACAACTCTCACCATCCATAAACATTGGCCATACTGGCTGGGGCTGATCTGAGGTGGAGTCCAACAACATCAGGAGGGCCACAGCTTAGCCATCTTTGATTTTACCACATTTGCAGCCTGATTATCCATCCCCCATGGAGGTCAAGGTAAGTTGAAGTATTTATGGAGATGAAAGCCCCCCCCCCACCCCCAAACAAGGAGTGGCAAAAGTTTTGTTTTGTTTTTTTAAAAAAAATTATTGAGAGTTTTAATAATACAATAAAGAAAAAAAGACAGAAAACAGAAAACATCAAAAAAATAAAACAAACATAGGATTTTACATCTTGTAGTAACCATCTTTTCTTCATTTTTCCCTTTTGGACTTCCTCACGTCTCTCGCTCCTACATTCCAAGTTAATAAAACTTTAACCAGCAACTTATCACCTTATTTTCATTCTTATTATACACAATTCCAATATTTTATCCCTAACTTTGAATATTTTTATCAAAATCTTAAATACCTAGTTTTAACATGATATTCATTCAGAGTTTGTCTTTCTCATAAAATTCACTCATTCTCATAGTCTTTTCAGCTAACTTTATGGTGCCCTATTATTTTCAAATCTCTCATCCTTCTTAACACTCATATAATTTACAGTGTTTTTGAAGATAGTCCTTAAATTTCTTCCAATCCTCCTCCACTGCTTCTTCTCCCAGGTCTCGGATTCTGCCGGTCATTTCTGCTAGCTCCATGTAGTCCATCAGTTGCATCTGCCATTCTTCCAGCGTGGGCAAATCTTGAGTTTTCCAATGTTTGGCGACAAGTATCCTTGCTGCTGTTGTTGCATACATAAATAATGTTCGGTCCTTTAACACCCTCTGGCCAACAATGCCCAAAAGGAAGGCCTCTGGTTTCTTAGGGAAGGTATACTTAAATACCTTTTTCAGCTCATTATATATCATTTCCCAGAAGGCCTTAACCCTAGGGCAAGTCCACCAGAGGTGAAAGAATGTTCCTTCAGTTTCCTTACATTTCCAACACTTGTTATCTGGCAGGTGATATATTTTAGCTAGCTTGACTGGGGTCATGTACCAAGGAGTGGCAAAAGTTTTGTATGCAGGTTCACCTGGAAGGGAAATACAGTGGTACCTTGGTTCTCAAACTTCATCCATTCCAGAATTCCATTCCAAAACCGAAGCATTCCAAAACCAATGCACGCTTTCCCATAGAAAGTAATGCAAAATGGATTAATCCGTTCCAGACTTTTAAAAACAACCCCTAAAACAGCAACTTAACATGAATTTAGCTATCTAACGAGACCATTGATCCATAAAATGAAAGCAATAAACAATGTACTGCAGTCACACAATCAATCAATCAATCAATCAGTAGCTGAACTGGGTTCCACACAGTCACAAAAACAAAAAAAGAGCAGCAGAAACACAAAATAAATAGCAAAAACAGACAGACCTCAGTGTAACACTCAAAACGGAAGCATGGCACTCAAATCGGAAGCATAACACTCAAAACAGAGCACGTTCAGCTTCTGAAAAAAGTTCGCAAACCGGAAAACTTACTCCTGGGTTTGCAGTGTTGGGGTTCCAAGTTGTTTGAGTACCAAGGCATTTGAGAACCAAGGTACCACTGTAAATTTGTGTGCATGTGTGAGAGAAGTTCCATACTTCAGTGTAACATTTCCATGTCAGTTTTGTTTGTGATGCCATAGGCATGTCTGAGCAGTTCCATAATTGTGGTGCCTTTACTGCTATGTGACATCAGTTTTGCTATCAAGCTGCCCAAATCAGTAAAGGGGTGTGACAAAATACAGTTTCAGGTCTTAGACCATTGGAGAATAGAGAATAAGAAATCCAGATAATAAGAAATCGGCCACCCCTTCTGCAGGTGATTTGTGGATTTTAAAAAAAAAATTTACTTGCACATTCATTGCACATAGAATATGACATCTTTCCTCTTAATAGATTGTGTGCTTACATATATAGGAAGAATGGCACCTTCTCGGTCTAAAGCAGAACGCAAAACATCCAGAGAACAGAAAGCTGAGCATGGCAGCCAGGAAATAACAGCACATGTTTCTCGAAAAAAGAAAAAGCATGTTGACGAATCAAAGAACCAGGACAGAAGGCTGAAGAAAAGAAAGAGCAATGAGAGAACTAATTCTGAAGATTCATCCTCTGAAGAGGATGGGGTTCCTGTTGTCTCAGTGCAGGGCCCAGCAAAGGGCAAGGGAGAGGTGAGAAGGCGGAAGGAAGGAAGAAAGAGTAGCTTCAAGAAAGAAGGAAAAGAGAAGAGAAGTTCCAAGGTCAGAGAATGTCATTCTGATAGAAGACATGAGCAGTTAATGTGCAAGGGAGAGAAGAACGAAAGAAGGGTCGTGAGGCAAGATGATCAGATTTCAGGACAATGGCACAACGCCAGCGTGAAAAGCGCTGAATCAAAGGACACTGAAGACAATGAGAAACACAACTTGAAAAGGAAACGTAAGAAACAACCAAGCAAGAGAAAGAATATCGCTGATACTGAGTCCCTCACAATAGAAAATGAACAAGGTTCCCCTTGGAAGAAGCAAGAGTCATACCAGAGAAGTCATACTGAAAGCAAGGAACAATGTAAGAGGAAGCCTCGCTATAAGGCTAGTGGTAAGACTACCAGAGAAAAAAGTGGAGGGCACAAGAAGACACATACTGGAAAGTCAGCTAGAATACTTTCCAAAGCAAATCCTGTGGATTCAGAAGGTTCATCATCATCATCATCTTCAAACTCCCAAGATAAATACAGTTTGAACCAAAGAATGGGAGATAAAGAGACTGGAAAGGACAAGTTCAAAGTCAGAGAGCGTAGACAGAACTCTTTGGAAGATGAAGATGAAGAGCTCTGTTTTAAGAAAGTGTTACCCGCTATTGGGGAAGATCAACCTGCAGGCGAAACTAGTGACTGTCAAGAACTTCAGGAAACAGCCAATGAAAGTGAAGGAAAGTCAGAGATCATAGCAGCAAGACAAGAGGCTGAGAATGAAGAGAGTCACTCTGAGATAGATGAAAAAATAAAAGGGAGTGATAAAAGATATGTGGCAAGAAAAGTTACAGCAAGTGATAATGATGAGCAAAGTGGTGACTCAGACAATTGCAGCAGTAGCCCTACAGAGGAAGAGAGCAATGATGGGGAGCATGAAAATCTTTCGGAAAAGGGGAGTGGCAAAGAAGCCCCCGACTATGAGCAGAGTATACCTGGAAGTGAAGAGGAGGAAAGTGAGACGAGCAGCTTTGCAAAAAGAAAAAGTAGAAACAAGAAAAGATCAAAGCTCCTCAAGTTTGGCTCAAACAAAAATCCTCAAGAGAACCACCAGACGGAAGAGAACTTGAGTGTCAGTGACAAAACAACCACCTCCTCACTACAACTAATAAAGCACAAAAGTGAATATTGTGGTAAGACTGATCCATCCAAACAAGGCATGCATTTAGAAGAGCAAACAAGCCGAGATGCAAGTTCAAGAGTAGATGCAGTGGCCTTGCTCGAAAAGAGATATAGCCATCTGACTTCACAATCCCAAATTCTGCTAAGCCTAAAAAGCAGGCATAAGGATGCTAAAGCCAAACTATTGACAAGTGGCAGTTGTCCTAAGGCAGCAGAAATTGGCTCTGATTTGAAGAAAGCTGGAAGCATTCATCCGAAAAAGAGTACCAAAAGAAATGACAAAATGGTTTCTAGAGCCAAGGAGATTAAAGAATCAAGTCTCTCTACTGCTTCAAGCTCAAACGTTAACACTAGAAAGCTTTCTGTTGAGAAGAAAAAGAAAATTGGAAAAGTAACTGGAAATGTCAAAATGGCTTCAAATCAGGTCCTGGAGACAAGAGAGGAAGAGGAGCTAGCGGAGGAACAAACTGTTGACGATGCTGCTGGAAAAGGCACAGTCTCTTCTAACAAAACGAAATCCAAATCTCTACAAACCCTTTCAGCGTTTAGGAAAGTGACTCATTGGCTTAGCCATAAGCCTCCCAAGAAAGCAAGCCTGAAAGAGCGCTTCTTACGCATAGCACGTGCAGTTGGCCTCTCAGGATGGCTCTTCAAGAAGTTTGGCAAGAAGAAGAGGAGCAACAAATCATTTGGATTCAGGAGAAGAATGGCCATTCGGGTTGTTGGCACTGTTGGGCTGGCCAAGAGATGTGGCAGGCCTTTCCATGACTCAACAGGGGAGCAAATGAAGAAACACTTGTGTAAAAAAGGGTCTTCCTGTTCCTTGTTAGAATGTGATCAAACCGGAGATGAAGATACAGTTGTGAACAAAGAACTGGAAGAAGGGGCAAGGTCTTCAAGGAATTTCCCCTGTAATGAAGACAACTTAAAACCTTTGCTGATGAATCTCAGTGGACAAACCGAGGAAGAGAAAAGCAGTATCACGGATGCCAAGTTTGCCATTGTGTTCCCCAGGGTTCATCAGTTGGTGAAGTCCAAAAACGCTTCTCTTGAAATTGACTGTAGTGGACGACAGCTGCAGTCATGTGATCAACCAAGCAGGAAAACAATAATATCTGTCCAGCCAGATGCTAAATTGCAACATGAATATTCTAAGCCAAATGGCCAAAGGAATAGTCAAGTGCTTCCTTGCAGTCCTCAAGCTGATGTATCTATACCAGGTATGTAAAATCAAGCTAATCCTAAAGTAAGGTAAAGGGACCTCTGACTGTTGGGTCCAGTCATGGACGACTCTGGGGTTGTGGCACTCATCTTGCTTTATTGGCCGAGGGAGCCGGCATACAGCTTCCGGGTCATGTGGCCAGCATGACTAAGCCGCTTCTGGCAAACCAGAGCAGCGCACGGAAACGCCGTTTAGCTTCCCACCGGAGTGGTACCTATTTATCTACATGCACTTTAATATGCTTTCGAACTGCTAGGTTGGCAAGAGCAGGGACCGAGCAACGGGAGCTCACCCCATCATGGGGATTCAAACTGCCGGCCTTCTGATTGGCAAGCCCTAGGCCCTGTGGTTTAGACCACAGCACCAAAAAAGCTATTAAGTTGCTTATGCCAAATAATAAAGACTCTTAAGAAAAGGAAAAAAGGCAGGTCTTTAATTATGCTCCATTTCCCCCCAAATATAGTCCTCCATATACCTTCCTCTCAGCTTTCCTGCAGTGCCTCTTTCCAGTCAATGGCCATGCCTATTCTATAACTTCAGTTTGTAAGCCAGGAAATGCACAATTAGCTCTCCCTTACTCAGCCTTACGCTATATATCCCCCCCCCCTCTCTCATTTCATAAAACCAGACAATGAAAAGAGGGGGAGAAATCCTTTGGGCATTTGTAATAATGATTTTGAATGTTCTTCTGTTTTTTTCTTTTAACTCTAGCTGAGGTAAGAGCTGTTACCACACTACCTCAGGAGACAAACATTGCTCTTTGCCATGCTGCCATTTTGAAATCCCATCCAGTAGGCTTTTTCTGTTGAGCTGAAATTCTTGAGGGGGAATGGTGGGTCAAAACAGTGTTTTGGTTTTCATTAGTATACATTAGTGAAGTTTTTAATATTTGAAGTTTTATTCTGTTTTTAGTGTTCTGTTGGGAGCTGCCCAGAGTGGCTGGGGAAACCCAGCCGGATGGGCGGGGTATAAATAATAAAGTTATTAAAGTTATTAAAGTTATTATTATTACTGTGATGTTCCTCTAATGATGTGCCTTTGATCCAAGAGGAAAGCAAGATCGGGTTCCTTGGATAAGAGTGAAGCATTCATTTGCAAACTTCAAACTTGGATACCTTCAAATACAACTAGAAACAGTTGATGTAACATGTAACCTGCCCTCTTTTCTTCTAAATTGAAGGAAGGGTGTTACAAGACTCTGTACCTTCCAGCTTGGGGGAAGATGACAAGGCAGACCTCACCCAGAGGTGCACGCCAGAAACAGTGGATCAAGTGCACTGGACTCAGCATCAACCTTTGACATGTGACCCTACCGCTTGGCTGAATTCTGAAACACTGCTCCCACGGTTCACCATTGAAAACTTAAGCAAGTGGACTTTATATAAAGAGCAGGATCTGGCCAAGTCTCCTAGGTCAAAAAAAGCATTGCAGGGAAGGTGGGAGGCAGAAGATGTCACTGAAGATGTTCTTGAGATGGACATGATGCAAAAGCAGGTTGGTGCATTCTGTGCTAGAGATCATTGTGTGGGATGTGGCTGAATTGATGTTATGTATCTCTTTGAAATGCCATTGTCGTATACCTTCCAGATGTACAGAGATGAGGATTGCTACATGGAATTTGAAAAAGTGGAGGACCTTTCCAGGTTGGAGTAAGTATGGTACAAGGCGTTTTTCTGATAGAAGTGTATGAGGAAACCCAGGATCATCAGGGTCCAATCCAGGATTCAGAGTGTAGTTATGTATTGATTTACTTCCGACATCAGTAGTAAACATTTCTTCAAATTAACTGCTGGATTTTGTTTTTTTGGGGGGGTAGAAAAATAGGTATGCTATCAAATCAAAATCCTCAAATATAATATTTCTTCCCCCCACCCAGGGAAGTCAGCGAAAGCTCTGTGCTGCTGTGCCTGAAAAAGAGATTCCATCGCAACTTTATTTATGTATGGATATTACTTTCTTAATCTCTGTAATTGATTGTCATAAGGAGTAAGTGCATGTGTGTAAGAATGTTGAGAATGGGAGACACTGATTTCCCACATGGGGAAGAATCCACAATGGAACCCCTTGTGACTGAATAACAGTGCCATTTTCTTAGTGTAGAACAGGGGTTGGGAGCATTTTTCAGCCAGAGAGCCACGTCTTTATCTCTCCCTCTGCTGGTGGGCCAACCTAGGCAGGTGGGCAGAGCTGGCTACCTGTCTCTAACCTGACATCGTAGTAAGACCAGGGAATGCTTCCCGTTGAAGTCCTAATGGTTGCAAACCAAACCATGGGGCTTTCAAACAACCCTTCATAATTGCAAGAAGAGCTGGCAGGCAGGTGGGAGTGAGCCTCGCTTGATAAAGGAAGAACTATGAGCTGTTTGATGTTGGGTGTGTGGCAGGTGTATGAAAATGGCCTCATGAGCCAGTTGGGGAGGCCTAGAGGGCCATGTTAGGTCTGCAGGCTGGAGATTCTCCACCCCTGGTCTTTACAAGAGTTAAGAGAGGGGACTTGGGTTTGAAATTCCTGCCCTGCTTTTGAGGATAAGTAAAGCCAAGGCAATGCTGTGCTTCTTCCTAGACGTACATTGGGCATATCTTGATCTGCATGAATCCTTTCAAGCCACTCAGCCTTTTTTCAGAAGACGTGGTGATCCAGTACCAGAATGGCCTGCTCTCCAGAAATGCACCGTATGTCTGCATTGTGTTTTCTCCTTGCCTTATTCTGATAATCTTATTCATGCTGCATACAAAATCCTGGCTTTCATTTGCAATCTTGGGCTCATTTCACTTGGCCAAAGTGATTGTGCCTCTCCTTGGAATTTAGGAATATGGCACAATTCTTTCACTCATACTATGAGTGAAAGAATGTTGCTATTGGATTTTATATATGCTTGCCCACACACACACACACACACACACACACACACACATGTTCATCATCTCACTCAGATCTACAATGTAATTTGTTTATGTATTTGTTTTAGATTTCTGGGGCTTGGGCAGCAAATTACTGATTTTTGTCATAGGGTTGGAGTTTTTGTCCCAGGGAAGCAGGTCACACACAATAAGAGTGTTCTAGAAACAAAGAACTTTACAAAGTGCTGCTAGCCCATTGTGGGTTTAAATTCCCACCCAAACCTTTGATCATTTTTAGCAATGCTCATGCTAGGGTTTTTATCATAGAATACTGGTATTATTTTGAAATAAAGCTGATGTCCTTCCCCCCCCCCCCTTTTTAAAGCACTTTCTGAACACATGACTCCATAATGGAAAGCCTGAGTGATCAATTTAACACACGCCTTACAAAAAGTTGGACTAGGACAAGTTATCCTTGCCAAGCTGACTTTAATTACCAGCATGTTGTTGGTTTTTAAAAGATATTTCATAGACACTCCACAAATACTCTAATTTGTAAATACTTTGCAAAAGCGGAAATTACTGAAAATAAGGTGTTTGGGTGCTGACCTTTGCACCTGAGCAGCTTCTCTAGCAAGCTGTGGCTTTTTCTCCTATGCCCTAATGATCCTATGAAGGGTAGTCTCTCCTATTCCTTAATTCAATCAGGGGAAAGAAAGTGGAATTGATTGTTTTCACAACACTGTGTGCTTGCCTTGCAGGGTTGCAGTTTACACAGAAATAAAACAAAAGACAAAAAGATTCCCAACACCCAATATATTTAGTAGGTTACTGTAAACTAGGTTGACTTTGAGATAGTAATGGTCAGTCTCATTTTCAAAGAGTATACAGTTGTTTGTTTGTGTTGGTAAAATCATAAACTAGAGGGTGTCCAGAGATCCACAGCAAAAAGCAGCCTCTATTCAATAGCCCTGTGTGGTAGACAAGCTTTAAGATTGTAATCCTTGAACTGAAATAATTTCATTAACAGTAAAAAGAGTCTTTAAGAACTTGATTAACTTTTAGATGCAACTCTCTTATTTATCCCTTCACAACAACATTGCTGTAAGGCAGACAGATTTTAAAATTGTAATGGCCAGACTCATATTAAATCAACAGGGCCTGACTTATATATTTCCCATTGGGGAGATTTTTTTTAAAAAATAATGAAACAGTTCTTCACAATAACCCTCTATGGTAGGCAACTTTTAAGTAATCTCTGGTTTCAAACCAAAAATAGAAAAATTCATGGTTTCTTATTGCTTATGGAAAGTAATATGTAAGTGTGCTGCTGATTTAATCTGAGGCTGGCTATTACAGTCTTAAAGGTCTGCCATGCAGGGTTGGTGTTAGTGAAGGGTTGCAGCTAAGAACTAGAAAAATCCACCTGTTCAGATGCCAGTATAATGCTTTGATCTGAGACTGGCTTAAACCATAGAACAACAACAACAAAATCTGTATGAGACTCATTTTGCTATTAATATTCTCATCACTCCAGTTTTAAATACCTTCTTATCTCACATGGCTGTATTATGCCAAAGTGCTCAGCTTTGGGGTTTGCTGCCAACCAAAGTACTTTATTACAATAGCTTGTGGAGGACTAAGTATAATGTGGGGGAGTTTTTAAGCCTACTGGCGTGCATTCCACTAAATCTAATGTTTATCACCAGGATACTCAAGCCAGTGTGGTGTAGTGGTTAAGAGCGGTGGACTCATAATCTGGTGAACCGGGTTCACGTCTCCGCTCCTCCACATGCAGCTGCTGGGTGACCTTGGGCTAGTCACACTTCTTTGAAATCTCTCAGCCCCACTCACATCACAGAGTGTTTGTTGTGGGGGAGGAGGGGAAAGGAGAATGTTAGACGCTTTGAGACTCCTTTGGGTAGTGATAAAGCAGGATATCAAATCCAAACTCCTCCTCCTCCTCCTCCTCCTTCATCTTCTTCTTCTCCCAACCTCTCTCCCAATTTCATTCTTTAACTAAAACTTTCCATGGCTCAAGCACTCTCAACCCTAGACTTAATGGCTCTGAGCCACAGCATCTGCACAGTTTGGTTCTGTTAGGTTACAGGTGGGCAAGCTGTGACCCTTGGTATAATTTTTGACAGTTCTCGGATACAACAATCCAGAGAAAGTTAAGCACAATTAAGTTCTACAGAAATCTTGCATTTATTGGAATAAGCTGCTCTGGTCCCCTCCCCCCCAAGGAGTGTGAGGTATGAAATGTTAATAAACATGGTCCAATTTCAACATCTGCAACCCAATGTGGCCACTTCTGCCTCAGGAATTTCCTGTCCTCCCCTACCTTACCGCTCTGCCAACTCTGCTGCCTAAATATTTCAATGTGTTTGTACAAAAAGTAGCTGTTGATAAGGTGTTGTGTCAATCTCTGTACAAATAAGCCTGAACTAATTTTGATGCAACTGGAATTTAGTAATAACTAAAAACTGGCTGAGTAATAACATGGGTTTTCTTCTTTCTCTCTCTCTCTCTCTCTCTCTCTCTCTCCCCCCCCCCCTCCATTTCTTTTGGTCCCCTTGCAGACATATATTTGCCATCACAGAAATGGCATATGCCTTCTCTCAGAGCTCAGAGAAAGAGCAGTGCATTGTCCTCAGGTAAGAGAGAGATAAAGGCAACTTTCCTAAGATTGTCTGAGATTTATTCTCCATCTCCCTATTGCTTCTTCCGCACTGATGCAAAAGGGGCCCAAGTGTCATTAGGGGCACTATTCAGGCCATGTTTGTTGGGTGCTTTCCTGGAAGTAAGCAATTGAATTCAGTGGAACTTACTTCTGAGTAGAAATATTGTGGTGTTGAGATTTCTCTTCAGGATTCTGCTGCTTCTGCAGCTAATCTGCAGCCATGTAATACAGAGGGCCAATAGACAAGCCACCTGCTTGACTAGCACAGGCTTCCTCAACCTCAGCCCTCCAGATGTTGTTGGCCTACAACTCCCATGATCCCTAGCTAGCAGGACTACTGGTCAGGGATGATGGGAATTGTAGTCTCAAAACATCTGGAGGGCCGAGGTTGAGGAAGCCTGATCTAGCACATTCTTTCATTGGGACAGGAGGGGAGGAATTAGTGCTTTGGATATGACTTGCCAGCATTTGGTGTGTTTAGGAGCATCATACCAATCTTCCAAATATGCATCTCGTGTTGGGACAGTATGTGGGAACCTTGGTGCGTGGTGGTGGTGGTGGGAATCTGCCATAGTTGGTTTTCAGCATGGCTTTATTTTATGGACTACTTGCCCCTTATGATCAAACCTATTGATTTGGGTGGCCATTAACACCATTGAGGTTTCTCTTGAGCTTCCAGCAGTCTTTTCAGACTGGTTATATTGCCATAAAAGTTGTGCTTTGTTTTTCCCCCCTTTTTGGCTGACAAATTATCTTCTTCTTTGTTGCTGTTTATAATAAGCAATGGACAGTGAGATCTTAATTGGATTTTTTTTTTCAAGAAAGAAAAGGAGAAAAACCCACCAGTTCAACTGTTGATAAACTGCACTGGTGGAGAATGTGATCCAGCAACTTAAATAACAGTGACGATCTTTGCATTACACCTCCCTCCTTTTTAATGTTTTCCAGTGGACACAGTGGCTCGGGAAAGACTGAAACTGCCAAAGCGATCATCCTCTATTTGTCCAGGCTATACCAAAGGCAAGAAAACCATGGGATAAAGCAAGTATGTGTACTATTATTTAACATTTCTTTAGTGACAATAAGATGTTCAGAAGTTAGGTTGTCATTGAGCACAATTAGTGCATGTTGCAGCCTGAATACTAAATGCTTGGTCTAAAAATAAATCTTAATGAAATCTTCCATACAAATACATTAAAAAAGGTAATGAATTAATTAGAATTTTATATCCGCTTACCCTGGGAATAACCACCATTGAGCTCAATGGGACCCATAAGATTGTACTAAAAGTAATGTAATGTTATTGATTGATAAAAAAAAATAAGGCAGCATCTTTAATATTAATATTTTCCTTGTCCTTACAGCCATCTGATGTGTTACCCATCTTGGAAAGTTTTGGAAATGCAAAGACCATCTTAAATGACAACTCCAGCCGCTTTGGAAAGTTCTTGCATGTCCACCTAAGACAGTGAGTTTAAAAAAAAGAAATTAATATTTCTGTTTGAAACAGAAAAAGCATAGATAGTGGGGGATGCAAAATCAACAGTAAGGTAATAACTTTATTAGGAACAATGTATTTTTTAAAAACTTACTGAACGTGTAAAGCTAGTGGATGTGTTAATGGAGGATATAGCCTTATCAGTGATTCCTGTTGGCTCATGTTCACATGCTTGGGATAGATTCCAAGGGATTCCAGTCAGCTTCTCTTTGCTGTTTGAGGAATGATTGTCTGCTCTTAAGAACCGTACGGACGCACCAAGGAGTCTTGAGCACAGCTTGCCTCTGTCACATGAGAGGCTGTTCTCGGAATCGTTTCCAATGAGAGACTGGTTCTCTTGGGCTCCACCCAGAGCAAGGGCAGGTTCCCTTCCAGCAGCAGGAGGAATGGAGCTGAAATGGCTTACCTCAGGAATGGCAAAACTATTGGCCCTCCAGACGATGCTGGACTCCGGTTCCCATCATCCCTGACCTTTGGATGTTCTGGCTGGGGTTGATGGGAGTTGGAATACAACAACAACAGTAGGGCCAGATGTTCACCATTTCTGACTTATTGTAAATCCGTTAAGAAATAGTGTGCAAATCAGCTCTGGTCTACAAGCTGGTGCCTCTTGGGAGATGACAGTACTTCTTAATTTATTATGTAAAAGAGACTGGTGCAGTAACAACAGATTCATCTTTAGTTTTTCTCACATAAAATCTACCACGTGCCTTCATTTGTATGTCATGCTTTCATTGACCGGGTCTCACTCTGCATTTCAAACAAATAGAGGGATTTGAGAGTCAGCTGTTTTGGTTGCTATAGAATAGGGAGTTCTAAACTCCCACAGCTTTGAAATTCCAAGTATTCAGACGCCAGTTGTCAGTATTTCTCAGCATTTATTTGAATCAAAAAGACCTCCGTCAGATACTTTTCCATGGGATTTCAGTGTTTTCCACAAATCACCGTTATTTTGGGGAGCAGGAGCCTGTGTTTTAAGAATGCTACTGAATGCCTTATTTCTTCAATGGTGAGTGTTCAAAAAATTGCCTTGCATTATTGAATAAGACCTCCCATTCCATAAAGTCTATAGTCAGGCTAGAAAATAAAACGACTCGTCTTACAGGAATCTCTTCCTCATAGCGGATTTATGGTGGGTACGTCCATCTCTCAGTACCTTCTGGAGAAGTCCAGAGTTGTTTTTCAGGTAAGGAAAGTGTTCTTGCATGTCAGATGGCCGATAAATTACCCCTGTGTGCATGAGACGCACAATTCTATATTAAGTAATCCCACTTCCATGTGTGAACTGCAAACCCATACAGTGGTGCCTCGCAAGACGAAATTAATCCGTTCCGTGAGTCTCTTCGTATAGCAGTTTTTTCGTTTTGCAAAGCAAGCCCATTGACAGCTTAGCAGATTAGCGCTATTAGCGGTTTAGTGGCTTTTAGCAGCTTATCATCTTAGCAGATCAGCTGATAAGCGGCTTAGCTGCTTAGAAAAAGGGGGGGGAGGGAAAAAAACCCCGCAGGAACTTGCAAGACATTTTCGTCTTGCAAAGCAAGCCCATAGGGAAATTCATTTTGCGAAGCGCCTCCAAAACGGAAAACCCTTTCGTCTAGCGGGTTTTCCGTCTTGCGAGGCGTTCGTCTTGCGGGGCACCACTGTATAGGGAAGAGTTTTTTGGGTAAAAAGGAATGGGATGGGGGACAGGATTTGTAGAGACCTGAGTTTGTGCTAGTTGTTTGTAGATGCTTTTGATATTTCTCCTTTACCCTGGCCTTTGATACCTTGAGATGTAAATTTTTAGGACCCGCCCTATTCTTGTGATTGCAATTGTATTTTAAATGGCTGTGATCCATTCTGGGATGGTAATGGTGATGATTATGATACCACCTACACATGATGTGGGAAGTCACATCCTCCTGAGCAAAAGCTGCACCTCCATGTGGGAAGGTAACTAGTCTACAGAATCACCTTGCAAATTCTGAAGCTTGAACATGGCAAACTAAGAGATTTGGGGGGGGGTCCATAAACATGGATCAGTGAAGTTAGACATCAGTCAGTAGTATCCTACAATCACTGTGTCCACCATCTGTACAGTTCATTTTAAAATCTCAGAAAACTGCTGGCAGTCAGCAACCTTTTTTTCTCCCAAGTAGTATACAGTCATACCTTGGGTTAAATATGCTTCAGGTTGAGCGTTTTCAGGTTACGCTCTGCGGCGACCCGGAAGTAACAGAGCACGTTACTTCCGGGTTTCGCCACATGCGCAGACGCTCAAAATGATGTCATGCGCAGAAGCAGCAAAACGTGACACACGCAGACGTGCAGTCGCGTGTTACATTCTACTCAGGATGCGAACAGGGCTCCGGAACAGATCCCGTTCGCATCCAGAGGTACCACTGTATTCCTGTTAAAGAGAACAATGCTGATCCACACTATACAGTGGTGCCCCGCAAGACGAACGCCTCGCAAGACGGAAAACCTGCTAGACGAAAGGGTTTTCCGTTTTGGAGGCGCTTCGCAAAATGAATTTCCCTATGGGCTTGCTTCGCAAGACGAAAATGTCTTGCGAGTTCCTGCGGGGTTTTTTCCCTTTTCCCCCCTTTTCCTAAGCCACTAAGCCGCTTATCAGCTGATCCGCTGATAAGCCGCTTAACAGCTGATCGCTATACGAAGACCCTCACGGAACGGATTAATTTCGTCTTGCGAGGCACCACTGTACACTTATAGCACATCCATGACCTCCCCTAAAGCAGGCATAGGCAAACACGGCCCTCTGGATGTTTTTGGGACTACAACTCCCATGATCCCTAGCCAACAGGACCAGTGGTCAGGGATGATGGGAATTGTAGTCCCAAAACATCTGGAGGGCTGAATTTGCCTATGCCTGCCCTAAAGAATCCTGAGAACTGTAGTTTGTTAAGGTGGCTGTAGTAATAATAATAATAATAATAATAATAATAATAATAATAATAATTTATTTATTTATTTATTTATTTATTTATACATACATACATACATACATACATACATACATACCCTGCCCATCTGACTGGGTTTCCCCAGCCACTCTGGGTGGCTCCTAACAGAATGTTAAAAAAACACAATAAAATATCAAACATTAAAAAAAACTTCCCTAAACAGGGTTGCCTTCTCAAAGTCAGATAGTTGTTTATTTCCTTGACATCTGATAGGAGGGCGTTCCACAGGGTGGGCGCCACTACTGAGAAAGCCCTCTGCTTGGTTCCCTGTCTAGGGATTGGTCCTCCAAGAAGGGAAAGCTGCTGTTCCCAGGACTCTTCAGGGCTGAGCTCCATGCTTTAAATGTGTGTTGGATGTGCTTTAAATGTATGGGTTGGGATTCAACTTGAGTCCTGATAACTAGTGCAATGGGGCTTCCACCCCTCCCCTTGTGCTCCCCCTGATATTGACTCATTGGAGTCAGAAGACCCTCCAAAAAATGTGCAGGGTGGAGGAGAAGGAGGATTGTTCTGTCTGGCAAGTGAAAAAGCCTGAGATGACAGAACAGTTGCTACAGCAGAATGTTAAATTCCTCCCATGGTGTGGATCTGCGAGGGCTACCTCCTCTTTGTTTTTTAGGGCCAAGGTGAAAGGAGCTTTCATGTGTTTTATGAGCTGCTGTGTGGTCTTCCAGTAGGACAAAAAGAGGAACTTTACCTGCAAGAGGCAGAGACTTACTTTTATCTAAACCAGGCAAGTAAATAGATGGTTTTAGAGACTCATCTGAACCACAGCAGTGCTTGTCTTGCTTTACAGAAATAGCTTGACTCTGATGTATTTTTCCCACTCCCCAATCCTGCAGGGCTAACCCTTTTATAAGGATTTAAAAGGTTTTATAGGGGGTGAAATTACTGGACTCGAAAAAGAAATCTGAACTTAAATATCTCATGGGCAGGCTGACCCATTCGTATCGATGCAATTTCATTTAACCTGCCTCTTTCTGAGGGCTTGCAGAAGTAATAGCGTGTTCTTGTTGTTGTCAAAAATTTCCATACTGTCCTTCATCTGAGGATCACAGGGCAGCTGAAACAAAATGCATACAAAAGTAACAAACCAAAGCAACTCCCCCAAGAAATTCACTCTATACCTACATAATCCTTGCTGTGGAATGGCATCCAAAAGAAGGCAGTTTTTAGCACTTTCAGAATGCAGAAGCTTTAATAGACCAGAAGAGGAAGGATGTGGAATAGTTATATACCCAGTCTACAATATGCCACTTATACACCCAGTAGGTCACTGCAGTCTGTGGGGGAAACTCTTCCTCATGTTCCAAAGAGCTCAGAAGCTCCAAAGTACCGTAACTTGAAGCAGGGCTTTAGGGTGGCTGCTCCCGCTCTTGCACTTTCTGGAAACAACTGAAGACGTTGTTGTTCCAACATCCCTTCCCAGGTGGATGAATAGGTCTCTGCCATTGGTGCCTTACTTGTGTGGAAGGCGATTAAATGTGAGGTGCTCATTAAGTAAAGGTAAAAGGGACCCCTGACCATTAGGTCCAGTCGTAGCCGACTCTGGGGTTGCGGCACTCATCTCGCTTTACTGGCCGAGGGAGCCGGCGTACAGCTTCCAGGTCATGTGGCCAGCCTGACTAAGACGCTTCTGGCGAACCAGAGCAGCACACGGAAACGCTGTTTACTTTCCCGCCAGAGAGGTACCTATTTCTCTACTTGCACTTTGACGTGCTTTTGAACTGCTAGGTTGGCAGGAGCAGGGACCAAGCAATGGGAGCTCACCCCGGCACGGGGATTCGAACCGATGACCTTCAGATCAGCAAGTCCTAGGCTCTGTGGTTTAACCCACAGCGCCACGCGCGTCCCTGAGGTGCTCATTACATGAGAACAAATTCTGCTGCTTGGGCTAGAGTTAAGTGGACTTGGAAACCCTTCAATGGGTGTAGTTCACAGTGTAGAATACCGTATTTCCCCCCCCCCCCCATAGGACGCACCGGCCCATAGGACGCACCAAGTTTTTTGGGGGGGATATAAAGAAAAAAAAATTATTTCCCCCCCAGGCGCTTGCGGGGCCGGCAGCGGGGAGAAGCGCTCACCTTCAGACCAGGTCCGGGGACAGCGGGAAGACGCGCTGCACCTCCCCGCTGTCCCCGGAGCTTGCGGGGCTGGCGGCAGGGAGAAGCACGCGTCTCCCCACCGTCAGCCTCCAAACCACATCAGGAGGCAGCGGGATGGTGGCGTTCCGCCTCCCCGCTGTCCCCCGACCTTGTGGGGCTGGTGCTGGGGCTCTCCTGAAGCCTGGGGAGCGAGAGGGGTCGGTGCGCACTGACCCCTCTCGCTCTCCAGGCTTCAGTGAAAGCCTGCATTCGCCCCATAGGACGCACACACATTTCCCCTTCATTTTTGGAGGGGGAAAAGTGCGTCCTATAGGGCGAAAAATACGGTATGTTGGCAACCCAGGTCTAACTTCGCATGTACTTTGAAAATAGCCCCTCATTCACAAAAATCCAGGGTTTATGGGCTTCCTACCAGGAAGCGTAAGTATTCCCAGGGCAAGTGCATTCCTAACTATGCAAACTTGTGTTGACTCTCAAGGGCCGAGTGTGTGAGCTTCCAGGAAAGCGGGATGATCACGATTTTCTGGTCTTAATTAAGGCTCTCCAGACGATAGGTCTCTCCAGTGACCAGCTGAACTCCATCTGGGCAGTGCTCTCTGGCATACTGCAGTTGGGAAACATCTGTTTTACATCCTGTGAGGTATGTTGCATCTTTGCAAAATCAAGGTGTTATTAGCAATACCACCTGAGCCCAGTAGAAATGGCCCTGGGACAATTTTTTTTTCCATTTAGGGTGCCTCTGAACAGTCAGTATTTTGTGTGTGGCAGCAGGGGGATTCTAGAGCTAACCAAAACCTTAGGATTGCACAGTTAAAAGTGCATTAAAGAGCTCTAGTGCAACAAATCCAAAAAACAGACTTTTTGCAGTTAGGAAACTGACGAGGAAATGTACTGAAAAGTGTGGGATTAAATAATTGTTAACCACAGGAAGATACATAATGCCTGCAGATCAAGACAGTTGCTTATTGTCATCTAACCACCCCACAGAGAAACTGGAATAAATGCTCAAAAAAGACCCAATGTGTTCTAATCTCCAGTTAGGCATTTGCAAGAGAAGATGATGATTTAGATAACCTAATCCAAAACTAAGGAAGATCTTAAGAGTTTTAGGAATACTGACACCCTGTGAAATGACTACATTGCACAGTGCGGTCTGTGTTCTTGGATGTCTTAAGGATTGAAATTTTGGTGTAAATAATGTCCTCATTTCATATCTTCCTCTCTCTTTGTATACACGACCATCTAGAAAGAATCCTCTGAGTTTGCACTCATCCCCAGTGAAACGGAAATCCAGATTTTTGCCAGTTTGCTGCATATTTCAGCAGATCTTCTTCAAAGGGCCATCACCCACCGAGTCACTGTGAGCATCTCTTTCTCTTGTTGGCACGTCTTACTTCTTCTCATCATGCTTTTCACAGAGGAGGATTTTGTGTTTAAGTGATACGGATTGTGTTGTGTTGTGGGAACAAGATACAAGAACCTATCTGCCTGCCTTCCCTGTGGTTTATCTGCAGTGGGATCAGAAAAGAATGTCTACTGGTAGCTGGCTCCACTTTGCCATCTATTGTACATTCGTAGGACTGTCCTATCTTGCAAGCACTCTTTTTTTTATATGTCCATGTAAATGTCTTTAGGAAAACAAATAAACTCCTTGATTTTCCTAGCTGGAGCATAATCAAACAGTCAAATTGTGATTTCGGTTTGGTTCAGGTTTAAGCCTTCACTCGCATTAAGCATGTTTAAATTGGTTCTAGCCAATAAAGCAAAATAATGTGAAAAGCACTTGCTAGATTTGATGGTGCGTTAGACTTGAGTAAGTACGGTATTTTCAAAACAAGGTGAAAGGGAATGCATGTTTTTCATCTTGGTGCAGATTATATCAGTTTATGGGTACAAACAAGAATGCCTACAGATGAAAAGAATAAACAAAGATGCAGAGTCATATTAGAGCTTTTGTATTCCAAAGACTCCTGAGCAGAAATCTTTATTGTACAAAGTGATTGAAATTGCCCAAAAGCTCCTATTTTGAGAAATTAAAATGCCACCAGTCTCTATATCTAACATTTCTCTCTCCTCAGGAAACATGTTATGACCGGATATTCACTCCATTGTCAGTAGAAAGTGCTATAGATGCCAGGTAACCTTCATTGCTTTTATCTGTCTGGTGCCTGTCTGCTAGCTTTTCATCCAAATAACAATATTTTCTGTTTTTTTTCTTTAAAAATAAAATTGCTCTCTCTCCACTTCTTCAGGGATGCAATCGCCAAAGTTTTGTATTCCCTGCTCTTTGAGTGGCTGCTGATGAAAATCAATGAGTGGCTGGCCCCGTTGGAAATGGACAGCACTGTTGGCATTGTTGACATATATGGCTTTGAGGTCATTTCCTGTGTTTACTTTACAGTGTCTCTGAGGGCAGCTTTGTGTTTTTGCCCTGTGCTAGTGTATGCATGAATGCTGGCGACAAGTCTTCTTGAAGTTGCTTGCGGGAAATACGTTGGCAGGTGCTTTTCCATGCAGTCTCCCTTGATATTTGCTATGTAGGATCAGTTGGCATGTAAGCATTGGAGTCGTCTGCAAAGCAACCACAAAAAATTGGGAGCATTGGCAGTTTGTCTGTATTGAAGGTCTGGGACACAGTGGGCAGCACTTGCAGAGATCTGGTTATGATTGGTTTAATGAGCACTCATGAAGGCTTGTCTCTGGCCACTATGTGGCATACCCTCCCCACAAGCATTTAGGTCAGGGCAGTTTTGCTTCTCCCTTTCCACACCTCTATGGTTCTAAGATAGTACTGACGAATGGTTCCTTTTGCTACAAATGCACGTATGATATATATCTCTTTCTCTCTATACTGTCTTCTCGCTTTGTAAAATTTGGAAAATTCAAATGCCCACCAGAAAGAACAGTGGAGAGGAGAGGAGGTGCATATGGACTTTCTCTCAGATCCATAAACTTGTTGTATTTCCAGGGCAAAACTACTGTAACGGCCAGCAGGTTGTAGACAAGTCTCAGCCATTAAAATTGGTTAGCGCTATATGCTGAGACCATGAGGGTCTGTTGCCATTTTCTTCTTCTTCATGCAGGGTGCCACCTGCCACTTTCCTTGTGGACTTTGTGTACCGGAAGCAAAAGAGGTCTGGGTCTTTCTTTGTATCCACAGGATCTTGGGGTGAACAGCCTGGAACAGCTGTGCATTAACTTTGCCAATGAACACCTCCAGCACTTCTTCAGCAGAATAGTCATCACCCAAGAGGAGGTAAAATATAAAGCTAGGCACATGTAGGTAGGTGCAGAACTTGTCCTGGAGCAAAAGAGGGAACCATTACATTGCACAGAGGCAGCTTTGTGTTATTGCGCTTCAGCTTTGTAAAGGCAAGTTGATAAAGAAAAAATTCACAATACATTTGCAGGTCTGAATCCTTTTTTCATGATTCATTGTGGCTGGTTGGGGCCAATTCATGCATAGATCTTGTCTTTTAGTTTGTGAATAAAGGCACAAAGATTTGATGTGTATACAGCTGGCTCCAACCAGCATCATTGAATCATGAAAACAGAGTCCTCCTTATCAACCTGTCTTCTCATAGCTTCCTACCTCTCATGCAAAGGGTGTGTTTTTGTATGTATTGTTGGGAAAAGATACCCGAACCATAGATTAAGAAATAGTTTACAGCACAGCTTTCCAAACTTTTAATGTTGGTGAGACACTTTTTAGAAATGCATCACTTTGTGACAAATTCCGTTTTACTAGCAAACCAGAAGCTAATCTAACCCCTTTCCAGCTCCAGGAGGAGTATGGGGAGCATTCATGTGACACACACACTGCAGCCGACACACTAATGTGTTGCTGCACAGAGTTTGATAAAGCTCTGGTTTACAGAATGACACATTTGATATTATGGATGCAGGCTTCATTTGAATTATCTTTGACCACTAGGAGGAGTATGCAGAAGAAGACCTCATCTGGAGTCCTGTGTCCAAGATACCCAGCGAGTCCTGCCTGGATCTGATAGCTGCAAAGCCCCATGGGATTATGTGCATCCTGGATGATCAGACTTTACTATCACAGGTCAGGAGTTCATTAGATATCCTTTTCATATTTGCATGTCGGCAGTGGCATAGCGTGGGTTGTCAGCACCCGGGGCAAGGCAAGTAATTTGCGCCCCCTAACCCGTGGATTTGCGCCCCCTAACCCTACTCCTAACCCTAACCCCCAGATGTTGCGCCCAGTGCGGCCGGCCCCCCCTGCACCCCCATGCTACGCCACTGCATGTCGGGTCCGGGGGTATTTTTGTGACGAATGGTTCGTAGAGAGGGAGCAAAATGGGTGCTCTCAAAGAGGGTCCATGAGTGCCTCTTCCTCAGAATGTTATTTTTCTTACATTGGATTTTGTTGAAGTGTTACAAGAGGTAGGTTATACCTAGATCTGGTGAGCAACACACGCACGCACACACACAGAGAGAGAGAGAGAGAGAGAGAGAGAAAGTTTGACAAGAGTTGTTAATCAGATTTGCTGTGTGTACTTGGGTGACACATTGGCGCCGGTAAAGGTAAGGGACCCCTGACAGTTAAGTCCAGTTGCAGATGACTCTGGGGTTGTGGCGCTCATCTCGCTTTACAGGCCAAGGGAGCCGGCGTTTGTCTGCAGGCAGTTTTTCTGGGTCATGTAGCCAGAATGACTAAGCCGCTTCTGGCACAATGCAACACCGAAACCAGAGCAGTGCACGGAAACACCGTTTACCTTCCCGCCAGAGCGGTACCTATTTATCTACTTGCACTTTTTGGTGTGCTTTCAAACTGCTAGATTGACAGGAGCTGGGACCGAGCAATGGGAGATCACCCCGTCACGGGGATTCGAACTTCCAGCCTTCGATTGGCAAGCCCAAGAGGCTCAGTGGTTTAGACCACAGTGCCACCCGCGTCCACAAAGCAAACACACAAAGTATGTACAACAGACACTCATCTCTAAACACCAGCAGATGCGCGTCAGGGAGCCCTGATTGGGTTGGCCTGGTCTCTACCATGTTTGCATGTTATGGGCATTCAACACAGGCATATGCTGTTCCAAATATGTGTTTGCAAGCATGTGTGCCTAGGGGGTGACTATCTTGCTTTTGCCAAATTTAATAGATTCCTACACAACATTCTCAAAAGCCAACTGCTCTTCTGGCAGAAACCTTAATAATTTAAACAGAGTGTGTGTTGGTGCAGTTGTCTAGTCATTTGGCCTATTTTGAAGGCATTTTCCAATTCTCTTGAGATGACCATCTGCCAAAAAAAAAAAAAAAAAAAAAAGTTGGAATTTGGCAGGCATGATAAAATAGAACAGCTGTGGACATTATTTAATAAATATTTGCTTTCTAGATTTCTGACTGCTCAGCTGGTATTCATTTGTTGCAGGAGATTCAGACATCTTTCCTCCAAAGGAAGCTTCTGTTCTGAGGACACTTGATTTCCACACACACACACACTGCCTGGTGTTAGATCCAGGTTTTGGAGAGTTGCCTTGGGCAAGTCACCCTCCCTCCTGTGAGTCTGCTTCCTCACTGCTGCAAGTCCAGAGGGCTTCTTCCAGTAGGCCCCCTTCCTGTGGTGTGGGCCTTTGGCAGATACCTGGCCATGCTGACCCTTGGCACCACCCTGCTGAGCAAGCAGTGCACTCCCTTTCTCCAGAATTAGCATGAACGTCTCCCTTTCCTGTAGAGAGAATAAAGAAGTGGCAAACAGGATTAGACTGTCTTTTCACTTTGCAGCAGTCCAGTACAGTGGTACCTCAAATTACAGGCGCTTCAGGTTACAGACGCTTCAGGCTACAGACTCCGCTAACGCAGACATAGTACCTCCGGTTAAGAACTTTACCTCACGATGAGAACAGAAATCGTGCTCCGGCAGCAGCGGGAGGCCCCTTTAGCTAAAGTGGTACCTCAGGTTAAGAACAGTTTCAGGTTAAGAACGGACCTCTGGAACAAATTAAGTTCTTAACCCTAGGTACCACTGTACTTGGTACCAGACGGGGGAACCAGTGGCGTAGCGTGGGGGGTGCAGGGGGGGCCGGCCGCACCGGGCGCAACATCTGGGGGTTAGGGAAATCCACGGGTTAGGGGGCGCAAATTACTTGCCTTGCCCCGGGTGCTGATAACCCACGCTACGCCACTGGGGGGAACTAATATAAGTTTAGCACTAAGAATCCCTTAAATATAAGATTGTACTTGTATCATATAGCAGTGGTTCCCAAACCTTTTTCTTCCCACTGACCACTTGAAAACCGCTGAAGATTTTGGTGGGCCATGCAATATTTTCCCCCCTGCCAAATGTAATGCTCTGTGCTGGATGTTGATATGATGTTTATTGTATTTTATTGCTTCTTTTATTTCTTATAATGCATTACCACTTGGTTTCCATAGAATTCGAATTCTAAGTGTTTTTCACAGGCACTCTGTGAGCCACCTGGTCCGTGGACCACAGTGGGAACCCCATGTCCTATTGAAATGGCATGATAAGAAGCAAATTTAGTAGCATGTGGAGGTATTTTTAATGTTTAGGGATCCAAACCCACAGATAAACCAATTTGCTTGTTATTTGCTTGTTTGTTTTTATTTATAAAAGCATTTATCTACCACAGTTTATACACTGCAATATCAAGGTGGTTTGCAGCAATAAAACATCATTAAAAAAGCAATCATTACAATCACTGGCCAGTCAAAACAGCTTCAAACAGCAGCATAGACCTGTCAGCATAAAAAAGGTCTTGAAAAGATGCCTAAAAGTCAAAAGTGAGGATACCTGCCAAATCTCGGCTGGTAGACAATTCGGCATCATGGGGTTGGTGACACAATGGCTGCATATGCACTATACATTTAAAGTATATGCCTGCTCTGTGAGGGCTACATTGCATTGCCCAGCATTCTTTTTTTTGGGGGGGGGGATGTTCTTCCAAATGTGCTTGAAAGGTATAGCATGCACACAGCCGAAACGCCCAACTTCTAGTTGTTATTTTGCTGTGTGTGAGAGTTTTCTTTCCTATCCAGGCCACAGACCACACCTTCTTGCAGAAGTGCCATTACCATCATGCCAACAGCTCTTGGTACGTCAAGCCGAAGCTGCCTTTGCCTGTCTTCACTGTGCAGCATTATGCAGGACCAGTTACCTACCAGGTATATAGGAGCCTGCTCCCCTCCCAACATCCCCTGCTTCCCCTATTTAACCTGCGCTTGTTTGCCTAGCTCAAGCAGCACAAAGCAACTTTTGCTCACCCAAGCGAGTAGGACAGGCACAGGCAAACTCCGGCCCTCCAGATGTTTGGGACTACAATTCCTTTTTTTTTTTAGTTTAAAATGCTTTACTTACTAAATCTAAAGGTCTGGTTCATGAGTTGTTCCATGCAGCAGTAAGGAGAACACAGCTAACAAAATACAGAATGTAAAGTGGTACCTCAGTTTAAGAACAGTCCTGTTTACGAACTATTCGGTTTACGAACTCCGAAAACCGGAAATAGTGTCCCGGTTTGCGAACTTTACCTCAGTCTAAGAATGGAAGCTGAACAGTGGAATGTTACCAACGGCGAGAGGCGTCATTAGGGAAAGCGCACCTCGGTTTTAAACGGTTTCTGTTTAAGAACGGACTTCCGGAACGGATTAAGTTCATAAACCGAGGTACCACTGTAGTTTCATTTTTTTTACATATTAATTTTTATTAATTAACATCAATAAATAAAACAAAACAAAATACATTAATTTCACATCGTTTTTCACAACTTATTTCTCTTTTGGACTTCCCTCAGCTGTTCCGTAAATCATCCATAGTTATAATTTTAATTACACATTTCTCAAATTTAGATTGACATTGTTTATCTCTTTTTTCCTATTCCCTTTAGACAATACTTCTTACTTTTTCACAGTGCTTCTTTAAATCCCTTAAGCGTCATCTGTCCCTCACTTATGTATTCCAGATATTCCACAAATTTCCCCCAGTCCTCGATGAACTTTTGGTCTCTTAAGTATCTAATCTTCCCTGTCAATTTTTCTAGCTCTGCGTAATCTAACAGTTTCATTCTCCACTCTTCCACAGTCGGTATTTCTTCTTGTTTCCATTTCTGGGCCAGTAACACTCTTGCAGCTGGTGGGAATGTAAGAAAGTGAAAGACTTCTGGGAAAAGATATACAATGAACTGAAGAAGATTCTAAAATATACATTTACAAAGAAACCAGAAGTCTTTCTGTTAGGAATAGTAGGAAATGAGATAAAAAGGAAAGACTGTAAATTTTTTCAATATGGGACTACAATTCCTATCCCTGACCACTGGTCCTGTTAGCTAGGGATGATGGGAATTGTAGTCCCAAACATCTGGAGGGCCAGAGTTTGCCTATGACTGAAGTAGGACATGTCAATTTGCCACAACTTCATCTGGTGAGGTTCTGGATGGCAGCATACACAAGTGCCACTTTACTGCTAGTAATCCAAAGGAAGAGCCCTGGTTGTATCAGTCTCTTCACTCTGGATTGGTCACCCAACAGGGGTGTCCAAAGAGCTCACAGTTTTGCAACCCCAAATTTAATAGTCTTAAAGTGCCTTCTAAACATGCATACAGTTGGTACCTTGGGTTACAAACCCTTCAGGTTACAGACTCCACTAACCCAGAAATAGTACCTCGGGTTAAGAACTTTGCTTCAGGATGAGAACAGAAATCACGTGGCAGCAGCAGGAGGCCCCGTTAGCTAAAGTGATGTCTCAGGTTAAGAACAGTTTCAGGTTAAGAACGGACCTCCAGAACGAATTAAGTTCTTAACCTGAGGTACCACTGTACTGCTCTTTCAATTTGTCCTCTTCCAATCTGTTATCTAGAGTAGAATTCTAAGTAGCACTAAATGGGGTATGCATACACCGAATGAGGTCCCTTCGCTCAATAAGACTCCCCCTGTCTTATTTCCCTAAATCTGATCTTGGTTTTTCTCCAACCCTCCAGAACAGATTTACGGGACAATGGAGGGGAAAGTCCCATTGTGAGAGTAGTTCTTGTTTCAGATATGCAACAACTTACTTGAACGCTGTCCATTGTATTGAATGGTTCTTTAGAAAAAGAAGGGCTAGACAATTTTTTTTGGGGGGGGGAATAGAACTGAAATTATGACTTGACTATTATTACTTGATTTGGGTTGGGCAAAATTGTTTATTTAACTGGATAGTGGTCCAGCTCCAGCTTTGCAGGCAGCTATCCTGGTTTTTAATCTGCAAAAACAAGTCAAGAATTGGGGTTGAAGAACTTCCTCAGAAAAGGCTGGAAATCAGGATTGCAAGTAAACTAAGAACTATACTGACAGGAGATTCACAGTGCACTCCTGAACATGTCTACTTAGAAGTCCCATTGATGGACTTCAGGGGAGTTTACTCCTAGATAAGTGGGAAAGTTGGTATTGGATTGCAGCCTCAGAAGCTCTGTTAACGTAGTTTTTAAAAACAAATGAGAGTGATATGGAATTTGGCTTTACAGGTCCACAAATTTCTGAATAAAAACCACGATCTGTTACGCATAGAGGTCCTGGAGATATTTTCCCACAGCCACCACAAGGTACAATCAAATAGTTTGGGTTAATTATTATGCTTCACTGCAGACTATTCCTATGATCTCACAGTCAAGAGATGTAGAGCTCTGTCTGATACTAATTTCTTTGTGCTGCAGTACTGGTAGACATCAAGAGACACTTAATTGTATACCAGTTTCCTGGTGGATAGAAAAATCACTCCTGAGGTGTATATGCTTTCACATGACACTCCCTTGTTCCAAGATAGCTTTGTTTTGTTTGTTTGTTTCAGAGAGGAGTTGGTTTATTTTTAGATTTATTTTATAACTGGTGCAAACATCTGCATCTATAGTTTCATCTTTTGCATAAGCAGCACTGGTTGATCAAACTTTTATATATAAAGAACACAGTGGTACCTCGGGTTACAGATGCTTCAGGTTACAGACTCCGCTAACCCAGAAATAGTACCTCGGGTTAAGAACTTTGCTTCAGGATGAGAACAGAAATCCTGCTCCGGCAGCACAGCAGCAGCAGGAGGCCCCATTGGCTAAAGTGGTATCTTAGATTAAGAACAGTTTCAGGTTAAGAACAGAGCTCTGGAACGAATGAAGTTCTTAACCAGAGGTTCCACTGTACTGTGTAATTGTAGAACCTTATGTAAAGGACATATGTTCTAAGAGGCTATAATAAAAGTTTTATTTTATTTGATGATCTATTGGATTGTTTGAAAACTGCTCTTTGCTTTTTTCATTGGCAGAGTATGGAGGGAGCTAGCTCCATGCTAACGTTTCAACTAAATGTTCTAAGTTTATTCTGAAACTTTGATTTCTTTTGTCCACCTCTCTGAAGCTGGTGTCCCACCTTTTTGAGAAAGTGAAGGAACAGCAGATGAACCAGAGAGAACCAGGAAGTGGAACTAGAGTCCAAGGGCCGACACATCAAGCTTCTACGTTAGTGTCTAGATTCCAGCACTCCTTGCAAGATCTCACAGCTAAACTAGACAGGTGAGGGAATGTGGTGGTGCTACCACCAATTTGTGTTGCCACCTCACGGCACGGAGTATGAGCCTGTGGGAAGGCGAGGTCAAAGAGTGAGCTGCTGATCACCCATTCAGTGAGCTGTGGTGCTGAAGATGGAGAATTAGTTTGGAGCCACATCTCATGCTGTTTTAAAATGGACGCACTTTACTTCCTTTCTCTCTATCCTACAGGAGCCACATTTTCTTTGTTCGGTGCATCAAGCCTAATTCCAAAAAGGTAAGTTGGTCTTTGCAGGGCTAGGCTGTACCTGAGGCTGTCTTTGAGATGCTACCAAAACAATGCTCCAGCTGAGTTATGCAAATCAATTGAAAGTTCTTCCATACACATGCTCAAGGATAGCTCAGTCAGTAGAGTATGGGACTCTTAATCTCACGGTCACGGGTTCAAGCCTCACGTTCGGCGAAAGATTCCTGCATTGCCGGGAGTTGAGCTAGATGACCCTCGTGGTTCTTTCCACCTCTACAATTCTATGATTCTGTGAAAACATGCTCTAACCCAGGTGTTGGGGACCTCTGGATCTCCAGGTGTTGCTGAACTACCGCGTCCATCAACTTTTGCCATTGGCAGTTCCATGGATGCTTGTCCAATTACCAGAAAGTCTGCTCCTGAGCACAGTAACGTTTTGGCAGCCCACCCCACGTATTCTGATGGCTAGAAACAAGCTAGAAACTTGCTGTAAAAACAAAGGACACTTTAGATGTCCATCTAGTTCCTCTGCTAGAAACAGTGTCAAATTACATATACAGTGGTACCTCTGGATGCGAACAGGATCCGTTACAGAGCCCTGCTCGCATCCTGAAGCAAACGCAGTGTGCGCGGGTCGCGATTCGCCTCTTCTGTGCATGTGCGTGACATCATTTTGAGCGTCTGCGCATGCGCGAGCAGCGAAACTTCTGGGTTACTTCCGGGTTGCCGCGGAGCGCAACCCGAAAACGCTCAACCTGAAGCAACTTTAACCCGAGGTATGACTGTATTTGGAAGCTAGATGAGAAACTGTTTTGCTCATTGCAGGTATTGTACCAATATTCCCTCTCATGTATTCAAAATCTCAGCCACCCAGTAAATAGTAATTATGTGGACTATAACACCTAAGAAGGGCTGGTGTCTTACTCTACATAGGCTGCCCTGACACAAGCCATTTGGGTAGCCATGGATTTGCATTATCCATCCCTTTAATGCAAGGGTGTCCGTATGATGTATTCCTCACCCCAGTGTTGTCCTTTACCTACCCCCCCACACACACTTTAAATGTGCTTTTCCTTTAAAATCTTTGGAAAGTCAGAATTGGGAAAAGACCTCCAATTAAAGAGGGGAAATGTCCAGGGCAGCACAGGAATATCCACATGTTGTTCGGATGTGGACAAGCCCAGGGATCACAGATGTACCGGTAATTTGTGGGGGGAGCCGACAAGGTACTGGTTCTTTCCAGTGGCCTTTCTGTGTCTTGTCCTTGTTCCCTTCTTTATTTGGCTAATTGAGACCATTCTCTTTAAACTTCAGGTGCCAAACATATTTGATACTGAATACGTGGCTTCTCAGCTAAGGCATTCTGGGATTTTGGAGGCCATATGCATCAGGAAAGAAGGTTATCCCATCCGCATTCCATTCCGCCATTTCCTAATCAGGTGAGCCTGTTACCTCCTATTTTAACACATAGGGGCCCTCCTCCTATTTTAACACAACGTTGTAAAAGAAAGGCACACCAATAACATAATAACAATTTAAGATGCAATAACGATAGTAAATCAAGCACGCCAAACCAAACAGTTGGAGCAATAAAACACAGCGGCTCTCGCAGCCAACTTCAAAAGTTTTAGAACACTAATTGGAAAAGACTTCCAGGGTCAAAATCGGGTGTTATTCCAGACTATAGGAGCCATACTCAGAAGATACAGCAGTTGATCCTACATTTGGACATTCTCTGCAGACTCTTCATCTGACATTAGGGAGTTGGAGGGGTGGGAAAGAGGGAGGTTTCTGAAAGCCTGGAACTTTGTGGTAAGGAAAAATGCACTGGAAAGCATAGAACCACCAAGCAAACAAATCAGAACAAATGCTCCCTAGACATGTTGTCCCTGGCTCCTGAAGTGCTGGGATTTGCTTCCTTTCTCTGTAACACCCTGTGATGAAGGAGTTTTAGCAGATGGTTCTGTCTCCTTTCTGCTCATCAGGTATGGAGTCCTGGCCGGCCGAGGGCAGAACTCCTTGCAGGAGAGAGATGGCTGCGCCGCAGTGCTTTCACAGGTGGTGGGAGATCTCTCGGAGCTCTATCAGATTGGAGTCACCAAGGTGGTGTGCCTTAGCACTTCTCTTCCCCGCAACTTATGAAAGACCGTGTGCATGCTGTTGGTTTCATGGGGGGGGGGGTGCATTCTCTTGGTAACCTCATGACTCTTATCACTGCCATGTGCTCTGTACAGGGCTACCCTTGGCCTGGTGCTAAATGCTGCGGATAGACAGTTGATGGAGACAACAACTATCGTCAGCATGTAACTCCAGCGCTCCAAAGCTTTCACTGGCTAGTCATACGCTACCAGGCCAGGTTCAGGGTTCTTATATTGATTTACAAGGTCCTTAACAACTTGGGTCCAGGGCATCTCAAGGACTGCCTAATTCTGGTCCTGGTCTAACACCTGGCCACTATACTACAAAGGCTCTTGATTCCAAAGGGGCAACTGGATTAGAGACTTGAGGAATCTCCAGGCTTAGGGACCAATTTTGGCCCTCCAAGACTCTCTATCAGGCCATACCCTTCACTGACCCAAATGTTTTTGCCTGTAATGTGTCCTTACACTCTGATAGCGACTCTTACTTATCTGAATGGAGGATAGAGGGTGTGTGTTGGAACTAACTGTACAGGGATAAAATGAACATTTGTTGCTCTACCCACTTTCACCACTGGCATGCGGTCCTTTCGAGGTTGCCCAAAAGGAATGCTGCCCTTAGGCTGGAAAAGGTGGTTAGCCTAAATGGGCTCTTTTAGTTGCTAACTGGTAAAATAAATATTTTGGTATAAATCAAATATATACACTGAGCCTCAGCAACTCTTCATGCTTGACTGGAGAAAGAAAGTAAATATGAAATAAACACTCACTAGATGCATTTATTTGCATAGTCTTTGACAAATTGGTCATTGAAGACTTGGGCGTAGGTAATAATTAGGGCTGTTCACTTGCAAATAGCAATGTTCTTTATTGCCTCCTTTCCCCGCCCAGGTGTTCTTGAAGGAAAAAGCGAGGCAGATGCTAGAGAGAAGATGGAATCAAAAGCTGAGCTGGGCGATTGTTACCCTTCAACGCAATCTCAGAGGCCTCATCAACCGTAGGCGGTTCCAGGTCTTCAAGGAGAAGGCCTTGGTCATCCAGGCTCATTTCCGGGGTTACGTGGCAAGGTCAGAAAGTGCAAAGGCTGTAGTGCTGTTGGAAGGCTTGAAGGCCACAGAACTGAACTGTTTTTAGCATTAAATGAAAGGCCAAACTCCATTCAGCCCTGGTGCAATCATGTGTACTGATTTCAGTGGGACTGGCTAGAAAGCTCCCCACCACCACCACTTTCTCACAGTTGTCTCTTGTTTCCTGACTTCCCCTTTTCTTTGTAACCTCCAGGAAACGGTACCAAAGATTGAAGAAGACCCTGATGCAGTTTGGGGTGGCCATGCTCGTCTCTAGACCACTGACTCATAAGAGGAGGCAATACCAGGTAATAGGGTTACTGACAATTGGCAATGCAATAGGTAATATACTTTTCTGCTATAAGGTTTTATTTGAGGGATTGTGTGTGACATGGGTTAAAGCTATGGTTTTCCCAGTAGTGATGTATGGAAGTGAGAGCTGGACCATAAAGGCTGATCACCAAATAATTGATGCTTTTGAATTATGGTGCTGGAGGAGACTCTTGAGAGTCCCATGGACTGCAAGAAGATCAAACCTATCGGTCCTGAGTGCTCACTGGAAGGACAGATCCTGAAGCTGAGGCTCTAGTACTTTGGCCACCTCATGAGAAGAGAAGACTCCCTGGAAAAGACCCTGATGTTGGGAAAGATGGAGGGCACAAGGAGAAGGGGACGACAGAGACGAGATGGTTGGACAGTGTTCTCGAAGCTACCAGCATGAGTTTGACCAAACTGCGGGAGGCAGTGGAAGACAGGAGTGTCTGGCGTGCTCTGGTCCATGGGGTCACGAAGAGTCGGACACAACTAAACGACTAAACAACAACAACAGTGTGACATGGGGATTCTCGGCACGTACGTTTTAGACAAGGTCCCAACAACAGAAAGCAAGGCAAGTTAGCAGGTTAATGCTTGCAACAGTGAATGATAGTGGAGATGGTCGTACTTTGAAGTTGTCCGGAGGTCCAGCAGAAGATATAGAAAAGAGAAGCAGTTTCTCTGTGTGGGCTATCCATGTGCTGTTCACACACTTCAGGGTATTCTGTTATTGGAAGTATGTCACTGGACAGAGAGGGAATGCCCTTGGGGCAAGGGAAGGGGGAGCATCAGAGCAAGGAGAATCAGAAAGGAAATACAGGGCTCTCTGATGCGGCAAAGCCCTGTCACCAACCAGGAAGTTCAGGAACAGAAGGGGAAGCGGTGCCTTCCCACGCCTGCTATGTTGGAGAAGGAACCAAAGGAAGCCACTCCCCAAATCTGACTCGTCGGATTCAGATGCATGATTAGGAACTGTAGCTGTTTGCACATATGTTAATAAAGAACTGTAAATATCTCTCTGAGTGAGCAGAGGGTGTTTATTGCGAAGAGCAGAGATCACATTGGCAAAGTAGGACTGGTGGAAGGGGTGGGGACAGAGGTGCCGAAACTCACCATGAACACCTCCCTTGTTCTGTTATAATGACAATGGTGTCCACCTGAGAGGTACCAGAACTGAGTTGCAGCGAGTTCTGGCTGAAAAAATGCCCTGATTGTAACCATTATATACACAGGGCAGAATGATGTGGTCGATTTGAGTAGTAGAAATCTGGGCTGTACCTCTTTAGGAGTCATATGGAGTCATTTATTTACTTTTTGAAACTCTATGCATGTAGAAAGTTGTGCATCAGATTGGGACTACAGTTCCCATCATCCCTGACCACTGTTACTGTTAGCTAGGGATGATGGGAGTTGTAGTCTCAAATCATCTGGAGGGTCGAGTTTGCCTATGCCTGATCAAGAAGCCTTTTTAATTGAGGAAGCAACTAGCTAAGGGCAGGAAATGAAAAACAATCCAAGGTGGCATTTTTGGCGGGGACGGTAGATTGGAGTAAGAGTCTCTGTAATGCATTTCCAAAAACTTGCCTAGGGAGTAGCCCAGTTTGGACCTGTGTCACCCACATCTGGCTACTGGAATTATCAGGTGGTCTCAATCTTTGTGTGAGGTTAGTCCAGAATAGTGTGTGCCCAACTCCCAGCTGTGAGCACTAATCATGTGTGTATCTTTTGAGAAACACTCTGAACACTCGTCTGCTGTGCTCTGACAACTTCATTTATATCTCTAAAATATTTGTTACCAGTGCTAGGGTATTACTGGTGTTACTATACTAGAAAATTTCAGCGTTTTCACCAGCAGTCATGACTCTGGAGAAGATGAAACTTGGAAAAGAAACCGAGGCTAGCACTCATTGTCATTGGTTTTTTTATCATGTATATTCTGGCTAAAAAGCAACCCCCCACCCCTGGGCTTTTAATTTGGGGAGCACCTTCTAACGATAGTTTTGTTCTGGGCACCGGCAAATGAGGACTGCTTTTCAGTCCAGGGGCAGTCATGGTAACCCTGTGGGTAGCCTCATTCTATTGGTGGGTAAGGATGAATGCAGGCTAAAGTGGGTGGAGCAACAGATGTGACCATCACTTTTGTATAGCCAGCTTCATTCTGTTCAGAGGTTTCTGAACAGGGCCGCTTGTGGACGCTAACTGGTTCACAGCACAAAAAATGTTTGCTTTTTGCAATCTGGAATCATTCGTGTTCATCCTAAACATGCTGCTTTCTGTGTAAATTGAATCTGGATCCTGCCATCCACAGGGACGGGTATGGTTATTGGATACATGTTTGAAAAACCTTCCCTTTGATTAGGTTATTTGGAACCTTTTGCTTGCTGTACATGCCCCAGGTGAATGGAGAAGGAAGTGGCCAGTGTGAATGTGGTATATGCCTACCCACAATGTCACTGAGCAGGTGTGGATACACCTCCCCACCAGAGCTGCCTTCATCTGTTGCAAGGGAGCAGGTGGCACTGAGCTTCTTGGTCTTGCTGATCAGAAAGTCGGTGAGTCGAATCCCCACAACAGGGTGAGCTCCCATTGCTCTGTCCCAGCTCCTCCCAACCTAGCAGTTTGAAATCACATCAGTGCAGGTAGATAAATAGGT
Source organism: Podarcis cretensis (assembly GCF_951804945.1). Classification (NCBI taxonomy): domain Eukaryota; kingdom Metazoa; phylum Chordata; class Lepidosauria; order Squamata; family Lacertidae; genus Podarcis; species Podarcis cretensis. The sequence continues at coordinate 35,195,614 of NC_137171.1, forward strand.
ACCCCTGTGACAGGAAGGTAAATGGCATTTCCGTGCGCTCTGGTTTCTCTCACAGTGTTCTCTTGCACCAGAAGTGGTTTAGTCCTGCTGGCCACATGACCTGGAAAGCTCTCTGTGGACAAACGCCGGTTCTCTCAGCCTGAAAAGTGAGATGAGTGCCGCACCCCATAGTCGCCTTTGACCTGTCTTAACTGTCCAGTTGTCCTTTACCTTTACATCTTTTGTAAAAATGGACTCACTGCGAGGTAATGCAGTGTGGATCTGCAATGAGCTTTAGTTTTTGGAATGAAGCCACTTTCTCAGTGAGCATTTTTAAGGGAAGAAAAATATGAAATAGGCGTACATTGTGTGAGGACTACATAGAAAATACAAGTACAGTCATACCTTGGTTGTTGAACGGAATCTATTCCGGAAGTCCGTTCAACTTCCGAAAATGTTCGCCGACCAAGGCGTGGCTTCTGATTGGCTGCAGGTGAAACACTTATTTCTGGGATTGCGGCATTCAGGAGCCAAAACGGACGAGTCCCAAGGTGTTCAACAACCAGGGTACAACTGTACTCTGTATCCATTGATTCTAAAATAGAATGCTAAGTGTGTACAGCCACCACACTTTCTTTAGCTTAGAAAGTAAGAGGTATTGTCACAATCCGGGCAAGTGTGTTCAAGGAGGGCACAGAGCAGGGCCAGTGAAGACTCTGGTCTGGGAAGGGGCTTGGGAGAGTCTTAAAGGCTTTATAGAAAGGCCTGAGGACCATATTCAGCGTCTCAGCCTGAGGTTCCCAACCCCGGTTGTAAATGAGACTTGTCAGGTTCCTTACATGCAAAGCACAGGCAGCCTTGATCTCCAGGAGCTACGAAGAACCCTGGCTTATTCAAATGTGACGCAATTAATATGTGGGAAGGTACAAGGTCAACATGAGAAACTCTGACACACCTTTCCACATGTTCTCCGAGACTCCCAGATAAGCAGAGAACATCCTGGTGTACCATCCAACGCTACTGGCTAAATTGCTTTGTGACTCGCCCTGTGAAAAGAAAGCTCAGGGGGCCAAAAGCCATGACAAGGATTGCCTCTGAAAGTACCAGGAAAATGGCTGCCAGGTGTGTGGTGATAAGTCCTGGGAGGCTCTGTGATATGCATGCACTTCAAGTCTTCCTAGTCTGCTGTTCTGCCTGAGTTGAGCATGTGCTGTGCACCTGTTCTTCCCAGCCTGAATAGCTCCCGGCTCTTCTTTCCCAGGAAACCACCACAAAGCTGTGCTTTGGCTTCATCATTCCTGCCCTCAGTGTTTACTTTATGAATACACTCGGCACTTAGGAAAGAAAACGCAGCAGTGTAAGGTCTCAAAGTTCACTGTTAAGACTTGCAGAACCTCCCTCTCCTTGTCATTCCGCACTGGGAGGACTTTAGCCCTCTTCAGCCTTAACCTGGGCTGTGCCCCCTTGTAGCTCCTTTCGGCTGCTCAGTGGCAACAGCCACACAGCTGCGCTCAGTGGGGAGGAAGAGAAAGGATACTCCATAGATCACGGAAGAGCAGGCAAGTGCCATTGTACAGGGCTCAGCAAATGTTTCGTTTACATATGGGAAAGACAAAGCCGGATAGGAGATTATGATTCTGCCACTCTATATGTCCTTCTGGGGAGAAATAAACACTCAGCTGTGAACCTTCATGGGCTGGTTTAAAATTGCATTCTCTAGCAGCTGGAAGGACAGGGGGAGAGGTGATTAAATTTTCCTAGCACAGTACTGTATACTTTTGTCATATAGGACGTTCGTAATGTTAAATGCTAATGTAGCTTAGAGTTAAATAACTGGGACTAAATAGCATTCGGTAGAGAATTGCATTACCCTCTCCCATTCCATGCTGTTAAAACTTCCTGAAGCATCTGATTTTAGCCACAGTTGGAGACAGTATACTGGATTTGATGAACCATGGGTACAGGGCCCACCCGAAAATAAAGTTGCATGTGTCCTGCCAAGGACATTGCTATACAGCCATTGATTCATATTCTGGTTAAGCATCTGTGGATAATTGTATTGTAGGAATAAAAGAGTTACCGTATTTTGCCATGCATAAGACAATGTTTTTTGCTGAAAAAATTGGGGGTCGTCTTATACATGGATGGTGAATGCACAGGGGTTAAAGAAAACACTACTTACATCCCCGTGGCTGCTGTGAACAAGCTGCCGGAACCGCCCAAGCCACTGTCCCTCCCGGGTGCCAGGCTTGGATGATCTCTCAAAAAACACTCAAAAACTTAGGGCGATCTTGGTTCCTGGTGGGGCACGTTACCCCAGGTTGCTATGCCAGTGCCGGTGCTTTGAATAAAATATCAAAGTTTTGTTTGATGTTTAAAATATTGATTTCTTAATTCTGGGTTCAAAAAAATAGGAGTCGTCTTATACCTGGGGGTGTCTTATACACGGAAAAATACGGTGTCTCCTGCCCTGACATTACAACAATGATGTTGTGGTGTGTGCTGGGTACCGATTGTAGGGTTTAACAGGGTAAAAGAAAGGTCTGTGAAACAAACCAGAAAGGAGGGGAAAGTGAAAAAGTCTTAAAGAGCTCAGCCTGCTTTGGTTTTCAGTCGCACCTTCAGAGATGGGAGTTGCTATACCTTACAGCGAGGGTACCCAGTGTGGTGCCCGCCCTCCGATATTCTGAACTACAACTCCCATTATCCCTGATTGTTCACCATGCTGGCTTGGGCTAAAAACATCTGGAGGACGCCACATTGGCTGCTGCTCTACAGTAGGGAGATTTGCATCATCTAGATTGACAAGAGAATTCAAATCCCCTTATCATAAGGAGAACATAAAAAGGGCCTGTTGGATCAAGCCAGTTGTGGTGCATCTAGTGCAGTACCCTGTTCTCACAGTGGCCAACCAGATGCCTATGGAAAGACCCAAAAAGAAGGACATGAGAGATGAGTGCCACAACTCTCTCCTCATCTCTGATTCCCATCAACTTGTATTCAGGAGCATACTTTTCTCTGGGCAGTTTTGTCACACCATGCATAAGCTTACCGCTCTGTATCATGTCTCCTCTTACCTTTTCGTTTAAACTAAAAAGGCCAACCTTTCCTCACAGAGGAGTTGTGCCATCCCTTTGATGATTTTCCTGAACCTTCTCCAGCTGTATAATACCCGTTTTCAGGTGACTGGAACCGTACACAGTACCCCAAGTGTGGTTGCAGCATACGCTGTCATAATATCAATACGATCTGTAGCAATTTTATTTTAAATTCGTCCCTAATTATTATGGAATTTACCTTGCCTCACATGGGTTCATCTTCATCAAGCTATCAGGCACGACCCCCCAGGTCGTATTCCTGGTCAATCATCTCCACTTCATTTTTTAATAATAACAACAACAACAACAACAACAACAACAACAACAACAACAACAACAAAATAATAATAATAATAATAATAATAATAATAATAATAATTAATACTACAGTGGTACCTCTGGTTACATATGCTTCAGGTTACATACACTTCAGGTTACAGACTCTGCTAACCCAGAAATAGTACCTTGGGTTAAGAACTTTGCTTCAGGATGAGAACAGAAATTGTGCTCCGGCAGCACGGCAGCAGCGGGAGGCCCCATTAGCTAAAGTGGTACCTCAGGTTAAGAACAGTTTCAGGTTAAAAATGGACCTGTGGAACTAATTAAGTACTTAACTCGAGGTACCACTATAATAATAATAATTTATTTATTATTTATATTTTTTAACATGCTTTCTATTAGGTTATTACTACAACACATACACATACACACCACACTTTAAAAATATATAAAAAAAATCAAGTCCAGACCCCTTTTACCCTTGTTTTCATTGAATTGCCTTTGCTGTTTTGCATCCCCTTTGTTCAGTTCAGAGAGGTTCTTTTGGAGCTCTTCGCCACCCCGAACAATTGAGTATCATTCGCAAACTTGACTACCTCATTGCTCATCCCAAACCCTTATATCATTTATAAACAATCTAAAAAGCACAGCTCCTAGTAGCAATCCTTGGGTAATGCTGAAATTTCTTTTGCGCAAAGGATAGTCTGTCAGTGAACACACCTTGCAAGCATGCATGATTCTTTTTTATCCTGTCCTGATTACAGAGGAACGAGTCACTGGGCAAAGGTGCTGAGGAACGCAGGTGTCTGGAAAATGGTATGTCAATTAAATACAGGGTATAATCTGGCAAAGCCTGATAACATTTGTGAAACCATAGCTTTGTTTTAGAGTTTCAATCTGACACTCCTGGTTTGCATGGGGAAGAACTACCATTCACTTCAATGGGAGATGTTTCCCCCTGTGTAAATCTCCAGTATGGAGGCCTCAGTCCAGATTGAGACCATAGTGGGGATGGGGGGTGGGCAAAGGTCTGGACTGGGCAGCTGGGCTGGCAGGGATGCTGTCACAGCAGAAGTCCAGGGTCCCTCTCGCCATAAAGAACAGGAGGGGTCTGACAAATGCAGCAGGTTTCACTTACACATTTGAAAGTGAAGTAATTGCCCTCTGGGATGCGGGTGGCGCTGTGGGTTAAACCACAGAGCCTAGGACTCGCCGATCAGAAGGTTGGCGGTTCGAATCCCCGCGACGGGGTGAGCTCCCATTGCTCAGTCCCTGCTCTTGCCAACCTAGCAGTTTGAAAGCACGCCAAAGTGCAAATAGATAAATAGGTACCTCTCTGGCGGGAAGGTAAACGGCGTTTCCGTGCGCTGCTCTGGTTCGCCAGAAGCGGCTTAGTCATGCTGGCCACATGACCCGGAAGCTGTACGCCGGCTCCCTCAGCCAATTAAGCGAGATGAGTGCCGCAACCCCAGAGTCGGTCATGACAGGACCTAATGGTCAGGGGTCCCTTTACCTTTTTACTAATTACCATCTAAAGAGGGTCCTCACATCAGGCCACTAAGTACGAAATCTAAAGTTATCTGACTCCAATACTGCAGGTTGTGTGTTTTTAAAATGCCATGCTCTTAAGGACACAGTTACAGAGTCAACATATTGTCTAGTTGAACCCTTGGTGTCTCTACTGTGTCAGAGACAGCGTTGGCAGCAAGTTGCCCTGTTCTGTGTCAACTTTCTTGAAATTGGTGCCTGCAGTTATAAGATGGATCATGCAGTTACAGTGCCGATACACCAATGCCAAAACATATAGGTGCTTAAGGTGCTGCCAGGACTCTTTGTGCTTAGTCTGTCCCTACAAAAGATCTGTCTATCCCTCTGGAATACTGGCACAGCTGTGTGTGTGCAGATTCAGCAAGCACAAAGCACAGTTCTTTGATGTCCATGCATGCCCAGGTTCTTGGCAACGCCCTAATATTCTGAACATTAGGGCAGATACAAATTGAAAATTCTGGTATTTCTCTCACAGTTGTTTTAATAGGGCCCTGCCACAAAAGGCAACATGGTAAAACAACCTTCTCCAGGTGGCAGCAGAACTTGGGAAGGGAAGATAGATGAGGGCAGAGATTGGGGTCTGAATACTGCAAGAAGGCTTCTTAAAATGTTGACACTATTGTGGGGGGAAGGTGCTAATTGAGTTCTACTTTAAGCAGCAAAACCTCTTGGCATTGTCAAGGTTTGGTATTGCCAGGTGACTTTAATCATTGATCTTTCCACTCTGCGATGATTGGTTTAGTGTGATTGTTAATCATTGGTTTAAAGTGATTCACATGATGTCACTCAAGATAGCACTTGTGTTAAGGCAATTATCACATTTTGTTGGCGCCCATTACATAATGCCTGTGGCACATGAGATGCAGCTTCTGCCACCATGCATGTGCCTGTTTGTTTTAAAGGTTAGCATTTTAGTAGATACGCTTTTTACATTGTTTTAATCCCATGGATAGCTCAATAGCTAAAAACATATGAAAGTTTATTGTTTAAAAATTATGTGTGTGTTTTGTCTGTATTTATTTTATTTTTTGTGAGCCCCCTTGAGCCCTGGTTTCAGAGAAAAGGTGGAGTGTAAACAAGCAAATAATCAATAGTCACTGAGTGATTCCACTTGGCAGGTTTTTGAGCATGAGTAGGCAAACTAAGGCCCGGGGGCCAGATTCGGCCCAATAGCCTTCTAAATCCAGCCCACAGATGGTCCAGGAATCAGCGTGTTTTTACATGAGTAGAATGTGTGCTTTTATTTAAAATGCATCTCTGGGTTATTTGTGGGGCATAGGAATTTGTTCTTTCTTTTTTCCAAAAAAATGAAAGAGTATGGAATTTGTTTGCAACTTTATGATGTTAACAGCATGTATTAACATCATAGACGTACATCCATCTTTGCTGCCCCTTTCCTTTCTCCCTAATCTGACCTGTGAATATCTTTTGTAATGCCTCTGGTATTTTATGCAAGTGCAAGGAATAGGAAGGTGGACCAGGGGTGATTGCAAGGATACACAGAAGCAGACTGGGAACTGCAATGAGACGGTTAATTGAAATCTGGGTGGAAGGTATGGATATGCAAGAGATTTCTGGGAGGTCCTCTTTGGGGGGAAAATATATCTCTGCAGTAATGGGGCAATTGATACCCTATTAGCATTGGCCCTGTGTTGGTTAAGCTGTCAGAATAGCTCACTGGGTGAATAATTACCGGTAGATGAGCTGCAAAAAAAAGGATAAATTTGGCTGGCTTAGATGCCTTTCTTGACCTATATAAACTGGAACAGGAACTTAAAGCAGCCTTCAGAAACTCAGGTTGATTTGTGGAGAGCATTAATATGAGATGAAAACTAATTAATGCTTCTAAATGTCTTTTAACTGAGCAGGAATAATGCACAGCTGTGTTTGTATTCTATGCTTTTATTTTAGTTGGTCAAATAACAAGTTTGTACTCCCAAGTGTTGTTTCTGATGTTGCTTTATTGTGTTAATTTTTTTTTTTTTTTAAAGCTGAGGCACAGCAGGTGGCCAGCACAACCCCCCCCCCTCCTTATACCGCTGCTGAGAGGATAGTTTGCTTTGAACACTAAACTCCTTTGAGGCTAGACTGAAACAGCCACAAAATGTGCTACTGAAGAAATTAAAACTGTTCTTGCAAAAAAAAAAAAAAGCACTCATTTGTTCTCCAGAAGGCCTTCCTGTGACAATTTATTAAAATATAATTAAAATCTTAGTTTTTCCATTAAAATCTTAGCTTTACATTGTAAATAACATGTCAGACTTACTGGCACTGAATGTTGTAATGGGCAATAGTTGGGGAGATGTGTGAAATGTGTGCAGACATGAAGGTGCCATCTGTGTACAACCTTGTACATTCTTGAATTTGATTAGATGCTGTAGTGATTGTAGGTTTGTTCCAGTAAGCTTCCCAAACTTCATCTTCAAATTCTGTATTCAAATCAGTTTCCCAAAAGTATTTTGAGGCCTGACATATCGCCTCAATCTATATCTAGCAAGACCGAGTGGATAGCAGAGACTATGTGTTTGTTAAGCCCCTTTCATTGATGAGGCATCACTGTCCAGGTATTATTATTTTTTGCAAATGTAGTTGCCACTCGGATCACGATGGGTCATCACACTGTATTTCTTTACCATACAACTCTGCATCCCCCATCACTAATCAGTCGTTAACTGCATGGGAAGCGGGTGGTGTTTGAAAATCACATGTTTTGATTTCGTCACATAAGCATTCCGGCAGGTACAGTCCTCTGTACATAGAACATGGTATGTCTTTTACTGTTTTCCTTTCCCTTAATTCCTGAATTCATACACCAATGCATAAGTATTAAATATGGAAGTTTTTCACCAGCTTCTATGGATCCTATGACTCAGGCTCTACTTAAAATAAATCAATCCCTGGAAGCATTGACAAAACTTTCGACAGAGAATTCTAAAAAATTAACAGAGTTGACAACAAGGTTGGATGTGAATACGGCTAGTGTCGCATCGAACACAGATTCTATAAATAGATTAATTCAGGAAAATTCAGAAACACGAAAGATTGCAGAAAGTGCAAAAATAACAGCTGAAGAGACAAGGGAAAAATTTGGGCCTATTATTAAAAAAGTGAATGAGCATGATGCAGCCCTCTCCTTACTGGAACTTCAACGTAAAGAGAAGAATTTAAAATTTAGATTGGTGCCTGAAGTGGAAGGGGACAACCTTGTGAAATTTCTCACAGAGAACATCATAACTTTTTGGCGGGAGGAATGGGAGGAAGATGAGGAACTTGAGATAATATCAGCCTTTCGACTGGGTAGAAGGCAGGACAAAAAACCAAGGGACTGCCTAATTACATTGAGATCAAAAGAAGAAAGAGATAGAATATTGAATTTGCATTACCAAAAGGCACTGGTGATTCAAAATTGTCAGATACAGATTTTTAAGGACATTCCTAAATACATTTTAGAGGTGAGAACATATTACAAGAGTTTAGTAGACCTGCTGAAGAAAAATACTATACCATTCAGATGGGAATTTCCACAAGGATTGTCCTTTAACTTCAATGGAAGGAAGATTAAAATAAAAACAATTCAGGACAAAGAACTATTTCTAGAGAAGTATCTGGAGGATTTGCAGAAAGGAACCGTGGAGGAGAGGGAACCACCCGATATAGCAAATTTGTCATTTGGACTTTCATTACCACCATCGGAGGAAGAGCAGAAGCTTGGAGCAGTTGGAGGAACAGCTACCTAAATACAAAATGTCTCTGCAACTCCTTAGTTGGAACTGTAATGGTTTGAACCTTCCTCGGAAAAGAAGACAGGTTTTTCACATTTTGAAGAAAGAACAATTAGACATAATATGTTTGCAAGAAACCCATATTGCCAGGATACACAGGAAATTATTAATAAATAAGAGACTCGGTCAAGAATTCATTTCATCAGATAAAGTAAAGAAAAGAGGTGTGGTGATCTATGCAAAGGAAAAGTTGGTTCCAAAATTGATATTTAAAGATGAACAAGGAAGATACCTGGCAATTGAAATACAAATTCAAGGAGAAAAGATATTAATTGTGGGAGTTTATGCCCCAAATGAAGGGAAGGCTGAATTCTTTAGGAAGTTGCATGAGACATTAGTTGACTTTTTAGATTATAAAATCCTAATGATGGGAGATATGAATGGAGTTGTCTCAACAAACATGGATAAAGCACAGAGACAAGTGATCTCGAAAGAAGGGAGACTACCAAGGATCTTTTTTGAAATGACTGAAACAATGGACTTGATTGACATTTGGAGAACAAAGAATCCTTTAGAGAGAGAGGGAACTTTCTTCTCAGAAGCAAAAATGACATGGACAAGAATAGACCAAATTTGGATTTCTAGCAGTCTGGCGTCAAGAACAAAAAAAGTAGAAATCTGCCCAAAAACGTGCTCCGACCACAACGCGGTTAAGATGGAGATGAAACTAACAACTACTGGTTCCTTTAGATGGAGAATGAATGACACCCTATTTAAGGACGAAGAGATCCACAAGAAGGCCCTTAAAACATTAAAAGATTATTTTGAGATCAACAGGAAAACAGATGTGGAAAAAAGAATAATTTGGGACGCAAGCAAAGCCGTGATGCGAGGTTTCCTAATTCAACAAAATTCTATTAAGAGGAAGCAACAAAATGAAAAGAAGGAAAAAATTTTAGAAAAAATAAAAGAAGGAGAGAAGAAGTTGAGGTCCAAACCAAAGTCTCATGAGATTTTGAGAGAAATAAAGTTTCATCAGATGCAATATATGGAACTCATGAACCAACAAATAGAATGGAAGATAAAGCAAATGAGACAAAAAACTTTTGAATCAGCGGATAAATGTGGGAAACTTCTGTCATGGCAATTGAAAAAAAGGCAGAAAATGAATACGGTAACAAGTTTAGAAATGGATGGAAAGATTATCCACAAACCCAACAAGATCAACAATTGTTTTCAAAGCTTTTTTAAGAAATTGTATGCACAAGGGCCAACCAACGAGCAAGAAATAGAAGAATTCATCAGAAAATACGGTTTACCAAAAATCTCAGAACAAAGTAAAAGGATCTTAAACGAGGAAATAACAGAACAAGAAATAGAGGGTACCATTCAAAATATGAAACTGGGAAAATCACCAGGACCAGATGGCCTGACGGCCAAATATTACAAAATGCTGAAAGAATGGCTGATACAACCATTGAAGGAAGTTTGCAATGAAATTTTGAAGGGGAAAAAGGCACCTGAATCGTGGAAAGAGGCTTTCATCTCACTTATACCGAAAACAGAGACTGAGAAGAACCAAGTTAAAAACTACCGCCCTATATCTTTACTCAATGTGGATTACAAAATTTTTGCAGACATTTTGGCAAAAAGATTGAAAAGAGTGTTGGTAGAAGAGATTCATAAGGACCAAACAGGCTTTCTCCCAGGTAGACATATGTCAGACAATGTGAGGAACATTATAGACATTTTGGAGCTGCTGGACGTTGACATTAATAGGAAAGCAGTTTTGATTTTTGTGGATGCGGAGAAAGCCTTTGACAACATTTGTTGGACTTTTATGAAAAAGAATCTCCAAGGGATGGGGGTAGGTCAAGGTTTTGAAAACGGTATAGGTGCAATATATTCTCAACAAAAAGCCAAATTAATTGTAAATAACGTGGTAACAGAAGAAATACCTATAGAAAAAGGTACACGACAAGGTTGCCCAATATCCCCTTTACTTTTTATATCAGTCCTGGAGGTTTTGTTAAACATGATCAGAAAGGACCAGTTGGTTAAAGGAGTTCAGGTCGGAGTTAGACATTATAAATTAAGAGCATTTGCAGATGATCTAGTATTGACCTTGCAACAGCCAGATACTAGTACTAAAAGAGTTTTAGAATTAATTGAAATATTTGGTCGAGTAGCAGGTTTTAAATTGAACAGACAAAAAACGAAAGTGTTGGAAAAAAATTTAACAATGGAAGAAAGAGAGAGTTTTCAGAATGAAACAGGCTTGGAAATAACAAAAAGGGTAAAATACCTAGGGGTAAACTTAACATCTAAGAATGTGAATTTATTTAAGGATAATTATGAAAAATGTTGGTCAGAAGTTAAAAAGGATCTGGAAATTTGGTCAAGGCTGAAACTTTCCTTGTTAGGCCGAATCGCTACTATTAAGATGAATGTATTGCCTAGAATGCTGTTTTTATTCCAGACGCTGCAGATTGTGGACAAGATGGATTGTTTCAAGAAGTGGCAGAAAGATATATCAAAATTTGTCTGGCAGGGCAAAAAGCCCAGAATTAAATTTAAGATTTTAACTGATGCAAAGGATAGAGGGGGGTTTGCCCTGCCGGACTTAAGACTCTACTATGAATCAGCAGCTTTCTGCTGGTTGAAACACTGGCTACTTCTTGAGAATACTGACATTTTAGATCTGGAAGGGTATGACAATAGCTTTGGTTGGCATGCATATTTATGGTACGACAAGGTAAAGGTGTACAAAAGTTTTAAAAACCATATTGTAAGGAAAGCATTGTATAATGTTTGGATTAGATACAAAGATCTGTTGGAAAGCAAAACCCCTAGGTGGGTGTCACCAATGGAAGCTAGGGAAGTAAAAAAGCTTAATATGGATTCTAAATGGCCAAAATATCATGAGATTATAGAATACGATGGTGAAAGGGTGAAACTTCAGAGTTATGAGAAACTAAAACCTAAGGTTCGAGATTGGTTGCATTACTACCAGATAAATGAGACGTTTAAACAGGACAGGAAAATAGGATTTCAGAAAGAGAAGTCAAAATTAGAAACAGAATTGTTGGAACCCAATACTAAGAATTTATCAAGAATGTATAACTTGCTGTTAAAATGGAATACACAGGATGAAACGGTGAAATCAGCTATGATTAAATGGGCACAAGACATAGGTCATGATATTATGTTTGCTGACTGGGAACAGTTATGGACCACCGGTATCAAATTTACTGCATGTAATGCTTTAAAAGAAAATATTATGAAAATGATCTACCGGTGGTACATGACCCCAGTCAAGCTTGCAAAAATTTATCATTTGCCTAATAATAAGTGTTGGAAATGTAATGAGATTGAAGGCACTTTCTACCACCTTTGGTGGACCTGCCCAAAGGTTAAAGCTTTCTGGGAAATGATCTATAATGAAATTAAGAAGGTCCTTAAGTGGACTTTTCCTAAGAAACCAGAGGCTTTCCTCTTGGGTATGGTGGGCCAAGTGGTGTTAAGGAAGGATAGGACATTCTTTATGTATGCCACTACAGCAGCAAGAATTCTACTGGCAAAGTATTGGAAGACGCAAGAACTACCTACTCTGGAAGAATGGCAAACAAAGGTGATTGACTTTATGGGACTGGCTGAGATGACGGGCAGAATCCGGGACCAGGGGAAAGAGACAGTGGAAGAGGACTGGAAGAATTTCAAGATATATCTTAAAAATAACTGTAAAATTGAGGAATGTTAAGATGTCAGGGGGTAAGAAGTAAAGAATTGCAGCAGTAAACAAAAAAAACTTAAGAAATATTTATGAAAAAGAACTAAGACAATGGACTTAAGGGTTGCTAAAGAATTTTAAACAAGGATGCAGGGATAGGGAGGTATGGGGAAGTCAGAGAAAAAAGGTTATGAACCGATGATTATGAAGTTATACTGTGTTACATTGTTCTTTATTTTATGTGTGGAAAATTAATAAAAATCATTATAAAAAAAAAAAAAAAATAAATAAATATGGAAGTTTTTATCAAGTGGAAACATCTATCTTCTGCTTTTAATAACAACGCTTTGAGTGTGCTCAGAGAGGCACTCTGTTGTTCCATTCAAACTGCATGACTTTTGTACCTCGCTCTGGATTCTAGATCTTGGGGTTCTTGGGGGGGGGGGGAAGCAGCTCATTCAAGTCTACCCACCCACTTATCCTAGTTTATTAAGTTGTTTATGGAAGGGATAGATTGCTGTTGTATTCTTTTGAGTTTTTTTCTTTTAAAAAACAAAACGCTAATTTTTAAAAGAGGGGGAAAGTTATTCAATCAATCAATCAATCAATCAATCAATAAACCACCCCTTTGATTCATTTCCTCTGTAGGATGTTCGACGGCTGGAAATCCCTGCTGAGCTTGCTGCCTTACTCCGTTTGGCTGAAGGTGAGCAGAGAGCCTTTGACTCCTAATTTTTTTTTTTTTTTTGCTACAGTCCACACACTTCACACATGTTATGCTTTAGAGTAGAGCTGAAATAAATTCCCCCTCCAAAATAAAAGTCTTGTAAACTTATATAGGGTGTCCTTACATAATGTCCTGCTGCTTGTGGGGTTCCTAGTGGCATCTGGTTGGTTACTCTTGGAACAGAATGCTGGCCTGGATAGGTCTTTGGTCTGATCTAAGCAGTGCTCTTTGTATAAATATTGTTTCAGCAGTTTGGTTGCTTAAGTGATCACTAGCCAGTAATGTTCGATTTCAATATTAGATACAGTGGCACCTCGGGTTACAAACGCTTCAGGTTACAGATTCCACTAACCCAGAAATAGTACCTAGGGTTAAGAACTTTACCTCAGGATGAGAACAGAAATTGTGCGGCGGCAGCTGGAGGTCCCATTAGTTAAAGTGGTACCTCAGGTTAAGAACAGTTTCAGTTTAAGAACGGACCTCCAGAACGAATTAAGTTATTAACCTGAGGAACCACTGTATTGACAGACAGTGCTTGCCAATTTGTGATAGCTAATACATGCAGTGGTCTTCCAAGCTTTGGGGAGATACTTTTGCCATTGATTTGTTTGCCAAAGGACTGGAGTGTCTGCCATAGAACCACTACTTGTCACAAAGGATTCTGGGCATAAACACTGCTGGGCCTCACCATGAACCTGTGTGAACTGAGAATGTGCTAGTCTAGAACCCACCAAGCATTTGCTTCTGGTTATCTGGTTGGCCACTGCTAGAACAGGATGCTGGACCGGATGGGCCATTGACCTGATGACCAGGCACTTCTTAGGTTCTTCTCTCCCCCCCCCCCACCCACCCATTGTAGCTACAGTTGTGGTTATTGCTTTCGCTTAGTGTTTGTTTGGACACCCAAAAAATCCCTGTTGATCTCAGTAGCCGTATAAAAAAAGCAAGAGTGTGCCTCACCAACTGAGCTAACATTATTAGTGTTTTCCTGTCTTGCAGGTCACCACCATGCCCAAATTAATCAGGTCACAGAAGTCTCCCCTCCGGAAGTTAAAGCAAAGGCTGATCTCTCTCTGCCACCTGACATCAATAGCTTTCCATTCTCTGCGTTCATAAGGTCGCATTTTCAGGTAGGAGGTTGTCTCGGAAAGTTGGAGTTCACTAGAAAAGCCACTCACTTCATAAAATGTTAAGAGTTGGAAGGGACTTGGAATGCCATCTGGTCCAATCCTAGGTGCAGAATGCAACTTCAACATCCCTGACCCATGGCTGTCTAGCCTCTGCTTAAATGCCTTAAGCAAAGGAGAGCCTGTCATATTTCAAGGCAGTCTAATTCATTGTCAAACAGATCTTAGTTCTGTTTATTTCCCTGTAGTAAAAGTCCATCTATTTGATGGTGATCATCCGAGTGTTTTGCGGGAAGAAAGGCTCTAGATAAGTCTTTCCCAGACACTGGGTCTCCAGCTGTTTTTGGACTAAAGGTAAAGGTAAAGGGACCCCTGACCATTAGGTCCAGTCACAGACGACTCTGGGGTTGCGGTGCTCATCTTGCTTTTTTGGCCGAGGGAGTTGGCACACAGCTTCTGGGTCATGTGGCCAGCATGACTAAGCTGCTTCTGGCAGCATGGGGATTCTGGCAGCACGGGGATTCCCCCGTCACGGGGATTTGAACCGCCGACCTTCTGATCGGCAAGCCCTAGGCTCTGTGGTTTAACTCACATCGCTGCTTAACCCACAGTTAATCCACAGTTTTTGGACTACACCTCCCTTTATCCCTAGCTAGCAAGACCGGTGGTCAGAAATGATGAGAATTGTAGTCCAAAAGCAGCTGGAGACCCAGTGTTTGGGAAACACTGATCTAGATCTTTCCTTCTTGCACCTGTAGCCCCCCAGTCCACTGGGCTTCCTCACCCTTCCTCTTTACTTTGGCTGTCAACTCTGCTGCTGTCACATGGGAGAAATGATTGGGGGAAACAAAAGGCCCATTGCTTTGCCCTACCTGAACAGCGGTGGCTCTGAGAGCGATGCACATCGCAGTGTCTTCACTTTGCTTAACATTAGTAATGCTGCTTATGAACTCAGCACTTTTGTTCCTCGTCCATTGTAGGAAGCGGGTTTCCCTGCCCTTGGGCAGCCCCTGCAACAGCCTTTGACCAGACTGGATGGTGAGCAGAGGCAAAGTGCTCTGCAGCTCAACAAAGTGGTAAGAAAAACAAAAATAATGAGCAAGCAGCTAAGTAGCTAGGCCTCGCTGGAGACAGGAGATGTCCCGTTCCCCCACTCAAAGTTAAAGGTGCTTTGAAGGTGGGGATCACTGCCCATGGTGTGTACAGCTATACTGATTTTCCTCTGGGGAACAAGTTTTGCAAATACAGATAGGTAGCCGTGTTGGTCTGCCATAGTCAAAACAAAATAAAAAAATTCCTTCCAGTAGCACCTTAAAGACCAACTAAGTTAGTACTTGGTATGAGCTTTCGTGTGCATGCACACTTCTTCAGATACACTGAAACAGAAGTCACCAGACCCTTCTATATAGTGAGAAGGTGGGGAGGGGTATTACTCAGAAGGGTGGTGGGATTGGGTGACTGGCAGATAGCTGTGATGAGCCTGTTGACGACTCTTAACGACTGCAATAGGTCTTACAGGAAAAAGCAAGGGGTGAGAAGGTGAAAAATGGCTTTGTCATGTATAATGAGATAAGAATCCAGTGTCTTTGTTCAGACCAGGTCTCTCCATGGTTTTAAGTTTGGTAATAAGTTGCAATTCAGCAGCTTCTCTTTCCAGTCTATTTCTGAAATTCCTTTGTAATAGAACAGCTACTTTGAGATCTTGTATAGAATGTCCTGGGAGATTGAAGTGTTCTCCTACTGGTTTCTGTCTTGTGGTTCCTGATGTCGGATTTATGTCCGTTTATTCTTTGGCTTAAGGTTTGGCCTGTTTGTCCAATATAGAGAGCTGAAGGACACTGTTGGCATTTGATGGTATACACAATGTTAGACGATGAGCAATTAAATAGTCCCGAGATGGTATGTGTGATGTTGTTGGGGCCAGTAATGGTGTTGTCCGGGTGTATGTGGCAGCAAAGTTGGCATCTGGGTTTATTGCAGGCTCTGGTGCCAGTGTCCGTGTTAACTCTGGTTGTAGTATTATTGTGGGTTAGGAGTTGTTTAAGATTGGGTGGCTGTCTGTAGGCAATGAAAGGTCTTCCTCCCAGAGCTTGAGAAAGAGAACTGTCATTGTTCAGGAGAGTTGTAGATCTCTGATGATGCGTTGTACTGTTTTAACTTGGGAGCTGTATGTGATGACTAGAGGTGTTCTGTTATTTTCTTTTTTGGGTCTGTCTTGCAGCAAGTTCTCTCTGGGTATCAGTCTGGCTCTGTTGATCTGTTGTCTAACTTCATCTGCTGGGTATTTTAGTTCTAAAAAGGTTTGCTGTAGATCTCTTAGGTGAGAGTCTCTGTCTGTAGAATTGGAGCAGATGCGGCTGTAACGTAGTGCCTGGCTATATACAATGGACTGTTTGGTATGTTTGGGATGGTAGCTAGAGGCATGTAGATATGTTTGTCGGTCAGTTGGTTTACAGTATAAGGTGGTGTCTATGCGCCCATCCTGTATTTTTATAGTAGTGTCCAAAAAATGTATTTCTTGCATAGATTGATTCATTGTTAGGTTGATTGTGGGGTGAAAATCATTGAATTTCTGGTGGAAGGTGTCCAGGGTCTGTTGACCATGTGTCCAGATGATAAAAATATCGTCAACGTATCGCAGGTACAAGAGAGGTTTGAGTGGGTAGGAGTTTAGGAAACGTTCTAAATCCGCCATGAAGATGTTGGCATACTGTGGGGCCATGCGGGTGCAAAGTTTTGCAAAGTTTTAGTATGGCTTCGGAAGCCTGCAAAATCTCTTTGACACAGACACAAAGATGACCTGTTGCATGCTTGGCCGGGGGTGGGGTGGGGGGCTGTGTTTCTACACTGTGGTGCTTCCAGTCGGGGGCTTAATTGCCAACGGGTTGTTCTGATATCATAAAGGAGTAGTTGGCAGGTTCTTCAGATGGGGGACTGAGAGGTGCCAAGAGTACTCCTCCACAACTCAGAGAGCTTCCTTTGCGTTTGTGGACTTGCTGAGGAATCCAGAACAGGAAAATGCTGAGCAATTGAGAAAAGAGGGGAGAAAAGGATCTTGGTGCCCAAGATGGGTGCAGGTACCTGAGGCCCAGACACCTTTGTTCTCTATTCAGGAGAAGCTCTGGGAGATCAAATTGAGACACAGGCTTGGGTATCACTTTTTCTGGAGGTGGGGGTGGGAAACTTTCTCTCTTTTTTGGCCTGTCAAGGCTTCCATTCTCTTAGGGGTCCCATTTGGTTAGGGGGTCACATGCCAGATATGGATTGGGCCAGGGCCACCCCACACTCTTTGGCTGAATACTATACACATTCTGAGTTTGTTTTGCCCCTCAAAGCATTCTGTCGTTTACTAAGAGTTGCTAGGAATTGTAACTCTGTGTGAGGAGTAAACTACAGTGCCCAAAATACATTGCAAGGTGGCGGTGTGAGGAATGAGCTTTTCATGCGTCGTAAAGGTGCAGTGCTTATGCAGCCTTTCTCTAATTGCCCCACATTCATTCTCTGTCCCTCCCTCTCTTTCTCTCTCTCTCTCTCTCTCTCTCTCTATCACACACATGACAGAGAGAGAAGGGAGAAGACAAGTCGAATGCTGAAACATTTTTGCTGTAAATGCAAGGTGGCAGAATGGGTGCTCCTAGACAGGCGCACTCTTTCCTTCCCACATACACGAAGCACCCCATACTGGGAGTGGCCAGGAAAAGTGTTTGGGGCCTCCCCCTGCTCTGCTTCCCCCTCCCACTTCCACCTGCAGGATATTGCTATTGAGAGGCAACAAACAAGAAGCTGCAAAGTGAGGGTTGCGGCGCTGCTCCTTTCTCAGACCCTGTGAAGGGGAGAAGAATGTAGACTTGGCACTTAGAGCATCTCTCTTTGGGTGGTGAAAGGGAGGTGGCAAATTATTAACCACACGTCTGGAGAAGGGTGTCTTGCTTCCACGGGCGTTGTGGCTTTGTTGATGGACCTTCGCCCCCTCTCACACAAAGATACACAGCCTAACACCTCCCCACTAACCCCATTAGGGCCAGCTGTGCATGCCCCTTCTCCCCCACCCCAGGCCACACCATTGTCATGCGCAACAGTGGAGTTGAAGGCATTGGCTTCACAACAAAAGGATGCAAGCAGTTGCTTGCCAACCTTCCCTTTTTCTCACTCTGTGTGCAGTCACCGGTGTAAAGGAGTGGGGAAGCAGAGAGGGTGAGATGTCCCCGAAACTCAGAGGAAAAGAACGAGCCTGTTTCTCCCTCTGCCCTCCAATCTCTCTGGCCGCCTCCTGCACACTCTCACCTCTCTCCTGTTTTCACAGTATTCTATGTCTTCCCTCTCAAATCCTCTTGTTGGGGAGACCGCAGGGCGATTAATGTGTTACTTGATGTCTGTTAGCGTGCAGTGGCTCAGGACTTGCAACTCTTATGTTCGGAATCGTTCAGAAGCCATTGTGCTGGGAAGCGGGAAGTGACCACAACTGATCCACTGGCCGCATGTTTTGCAAATCAGTTCTGGTAACTGGCTCTAGTGAGAGGATGCACACTGCCTTCCAGTTAGTCCTTAACTGTCCACCAGTTTCCATTCTTATTTATAGGTTCTTAGAACTTGAAGGAACTGAGCAGTAGGTGGATCATTTTTGTGACTTTGCTGTGATCATGAAGAGAAGCTATTCTTAGGGAGGAGGCTGAGGGAGGACCAGGGCTATGGAGATAAGAATAAGTTTGACTCATACAATGTGTGTGTACTACTAAACCCCTTCACACATCGCTACTTATGTAACGATTCTTAAAGGAAGGCGGTTTTCTTTTTAACTAATCGTCTATGGGAAGATGGTGGCTTTTAAGTAACTCTTTTTTTAACAGGGTTTTGTTGTAATAAGAAAAAAAAAGAAAGCCACCATTTAATCCAGCTTGCACATTGTGTGTATCTGCACCATACATTTAAAGCACATGACTTCCCCCCAAGAATCCTGGGAAATGTAGTTTTTCCTTGCAAAGTTATAATTCCTCTTAACAAACCACAGCTCCCAGGGATCTTTGGGTTGAAAGAAATGTGTTTTAAATAGGTATGGAATGAGTTCTAAATGTGTGGTGTGGAATGAGAAAGAATGAGGGCAGACTCAAGGTCCGAGCAACTGAACAAGAATTCCTCCACTCTTAGCCTTGGACATATGGAAGAGCTTTCCTGCACGATGGGCAAAACGGTTCCCACATGTAGCTCAGCAGCAGTGGAGCACGTGGAGGCTGAGTGCAATCCAGATCTCGTGCATATTTTTTGCCACTGAAAAGCACGGAGAGAAACTAGTTTTGTTCCAAAAATAAATGCTCATTGCCTATTGATTCTGCATTACCCTACAGTGTGTCCATTTGAAAACAGTTGTAGGTGGTCCTGGAAACTGGAGGTGCATCCACATTGTGGCATTGTGGGTTGGGGTGTCCCAAGATCACAATCGCTACACCCTCCTACATTCACTTGGGGCAAGTGCAAGGGTGATACTAATCAAGGGGAGGGTTTCCAAATGCAGATCAAGTAACCACACCCACCTCCTTGTTTAGGGCTGAATCTAGACTCAATCTAGATTGAAAGCAGCATGTTGAAGATGAAGATGAATGACTCATTTTTTTTTTAAAAAAAAAAACCCCACTACATTTTTGTGTGTGCAGCAAAAGCGAAGTAATCTGCTTTGGGCACAGTTCTGCTGCAAGTGCCAACTGCCTCTGTTCCTACCTGCCATGGAAAAGCAATGGTTCTCCAAGAGGGTGATCAAGGTGGGGGGCTTGATCTTGTCGCTTGAGGTCTGCTGCCTGACTCGATCACACCTTTACCGGTTCCCTTACAGATCCTGCGGTTCATCAATGACAAGGACCTGCAGGACTGGCAAGAAAAGCTCCTGGGGAACTATATAGCAAGTCGAGGGCTAGCCAGCCTCTCCCTGCGCAATGAGCTGTTGAGCCAGGTGGCCAGTCAGGTGTGGAAGAACCCAGACCTGGAGCAAGGCCAACGAGGTTGTGTGTTGATGGCTGCCCTCTTGAGCACTTTTGCCCCTTCTCCAGCTCTGGAGAAGCCCCTGCTGAAGTAAGAAAAAGGCTCCGCTCTCCACTTTTTTTAAACACCACTCATAAAATGGAGCCGTTTACGGAAGGATTCTGCTTTTTTGGCTTACAGGTTTGTGTCTGACCATGGTCTGGATGGATATAACGGCGTTTGCCAGCGTAAACTCCTGATGTCAATGAAGCGGATGGAAAGCGACCCAGAAGTGTCCCGTAGCTTTCCTCCCACCCAGCTGGAGTGGACTGCCAATCAGAGGAAAGGCAAGATGGTGTTGGATGTTTACACCTACAAAGGTAACAGCGAATACTTAGCATACTCATAAGGGCAGACCTTGGTAATATGCCGCCCTGTGCAAGACCATTGGAAACCCTCAACCACAGCCCTCGTGGCACCAACTTAAGCCAGACTCTGCGAAGGATGTGCAAGGCCCTCTACCTCTTTCCCAAAGCCCAGTAAGTGCTTGGCCAGCTTTAGGAAGGAGGCAGGAGGACTCTAGTACCCTTTCAGAGCCCTACACCTCCTTCCCAAAGCAGGGCAAGCGCTTACCAGGTTTTGAGAAGGCACCCTTCTTGGCTATGTGCTTGATGTGACCGCACCACTCACACTGCCCTAAATCTGCCTGTGATACCCATCAGAATTGTTGGGAACAAATAGTATTTCCGGACCAGGCCCTCCTTGATGTTGCAGTTTGCAGTTGTAAGGCTTTTATTTTAGCATTTTGTCTTTCGCTTTTTTCCTCCCTGGCTTAGAGGAGAGGCTTTCAGCTGAAGTGGAGTCCTGGACAACAGGAGAGCAATATGCAGGCTGGATCCTGAGTTCAAGGTACACGCAGAAGCAAAAGGAGTAGGTTTTGATCTGACAGTTTCTGTTGTCAGAGCAATTGATCTTTGAGGTCAGCAAAGGATCAGGCTGTTATCAGCGTGTTCTGCAGCAGCGTGAGAAGGGTAAATAATTATGTAAGGACCAACCCCAGGCCGTGTTATTACTTCCTCATCCCAGGCTGTTGGAGTTTGTCTTTAGTCATAAAAATGAATGTTTGAGCTCCCACCTTCCCTTTTTTATTTTTTTAACTGGAAATCCATTTCATGCTTTGCAGAAGTTAGACTGTCTTTGGAGAGAAGAGTGGTATTCATGGGCCTGAGTTCAGCTCTTTTTCCTCAAAGAGCAGTGGCCTCCCCCCAACCTCATGTGCCCCCCAAGTGTTTTGGACTACAGTGGTACCTTGGGTTAAGAACTTAATTCGTTCCAGAGGTCCGTTCTTAACCTGAAACTGTTCTTAACCTGAAGCACCACTTTAGCTAATGGGGCTGCTGTGCCGCCGGAGCACGGTTTCTGTTCTCATCCTGAAGCAAAGTTCTTAACCTGAGATACTATTTCTGGGTTAGCAGAGTCTATAACCTGAAGCGTCTGTAACCCACGGTACCACTGTACAATTCTTGATCAGCCCCAGCCAGCATGGGCAAAACCAGAAGCCTCTCTGCCTCACACCCAGGGCCGTCTTAAGCATATCCGGCGCCATGGTGCAAAGATCCCTCTGGCGCCCCCCCCCCCGAGTTGTCAAACCTTTCCCCAAGCCTCTGCAGGGATCGCTCTCCTCCCACTGAGGCTTGGGAGGCAAGCTGCATACCCACCAGCCATATGGTTGGCAGGGTGCAGCTGGTGGGCATGCAGGGAAAGGGGAGGCCGCCGGCAAAGCCGCACAGCTCCCCCACTTGCTGGGGTGCCCCTGAGAGGCTGGCGCCATGGCACAACGCCCCACTAAGCCAATGGGAATAATGGCTCTGCTCTCGCCTTCTTTCTCGCCCCTGTCTTCTGGCACCCTGCACTTCCTCTCTGTGTCGTAATGTCCCCTCCCTCTGCTGATTTCAGGGGCCTGGATACAGTACCTCGCGGCTGGTCTGTGTCCATGTTCACAGGCAAGGCGTGGCAGGATTTGCCTGGTTGTGACCTTGTGCTGGATCTCATTGGAGAAATAGAGGAAGGCAACTGGCCCTCTGAATCCTCCCCTGACTATCCTATAACCCCAGAGTGGGATGAGAGCTATTCCTATCAGAGCTCTTCAGATAGGTGAGTGACCTCCTTCCTTGCCCCCAGCTACAACCTCGATCGTATTCCCATAAACCTCTGCTTCTGTGACCTTACTGGCTTTCTCCCCTGGCAGGATGCCCTTGGACATCCCCCCTGCTCCAGGCATTCGGGCACCTTCCGCCCCCCCACCCCCCCTGCCTCCAGACTTGGACAACATCGCTCATTCAGGTGAGTCCCAATCTCAGGGCAGTGATGGTCCTAAATTCAAAGGCGGCTGGACAGCACCAAGGAGTGTGTGAACCTGAGTGTCTGGTTTCCAGGCTTTGAAGCAATGTGGGCTTTGTGTGTGTTCAGTGTGTGTGGGAGACTTAAAGAGAAACTGTTGAGGCTGTAGAATTAGCATAGGTAAAGGTAAAGGGACCCCTGACCATTAGGTCCAGTCGTGGCCGACTCTGGGGTTATGGTGCTCATCTTGCTTTATTGGCCGAGGGAGCCGGCGTGCAGCTTCCAGGTAATGTGGCCAGCATGACTATGCCGCTTCTGGCGAACCAGAGCAGCGCATGGAAATGCCGTTTACCTTCCCGCCGGAGCGGTACCTATTTATCTACTTGCACTTGACATGCTTTCAAACTGCTAGGTGGGCAGGAGCAGGGACCGAGCAAAGGGAGCTCACCCCGTTGCGCGGATTCGAACCGCTGACCTTCTGATCGGCAAGTCCTAGGCCCTGTGGTTTAACGCATAGCGCCACCCACATCCGTAGAATTAGCATGGGGAAGCACAAATGGTCCTAAGAGAGTAGGGAGGAGCTTGGCCTGATTTGTTTCCATCTCCCAACAGAGTCGAGCTACAGAGGTAGCTCCAGATCCGCTGGAGGGCTGGATCACTATGTGGACGGTCTCTTCATGCCTCTGCTGCATCATGGGGCCAGGAGTCAGACGCCAGTAAGTCTGCTCATTTCTCATCTGTTCAATTGTTTGCTGCTCCTTTTCTCATGCACTGTCCTTCCAACAAGTCTGCCTTTCCGTTTCCCGTTTCGTTTGTTAGCATTTAGATCTGTAGTGACCATTCATGTAATTCATAGTGAATTACAACCCTGTCCTACGTTCAGTTGTCTGAACTCAAAGACCAAATGAGGCGGATAAGCTGTGTACTAAATGTTGGGCTGTCTCTTGCTTCTCTGCAGGATATGGAGAGTGAAGGGAATCTGACTGGACGCATGAAAGGAGGTGGGAGAATTGGACCCACTCACCATGGAGCCTTCTCAGGTGCGACCCAAGCAGGAAAGATCCAGCATTTGTACATGATGGGGAAGGGAGTTCAGGGTTTGGTCCTTCGGGGATGATGGCCACCAGCGGCTGTTCTTTTAGCAAGCATTAAGCTGTATGTGATCTAAGATGTGTGTGGAATTATGCTTATATACCTGGCACACACTTCATGCTGTTGGGTGTGAATAATGAGATTCTATACGTGCACACTTTGGACATGTATAAGCCCTAGGAAATTCTGTCAGGACTACAGAATCAGGCAGGGACCTGCTTCCACAACATGCAATGGTTACCATACCCAGAATGCCCAGCAGCACCATCACTATATGGCCAACTACGCCAAGGTTATCTCAGTGCAAGTCCTAGGAGATATAATTTTTTAAGGATTTTGCCTTGAATGTCATTTCCCCTAAGCATTTCTATGAGTCCTCCATTTTCTCCATTCCATCATATTTCTACGTGTGGTGAAATAATTGCCTTCCCTAGAGCCAAATGGTAGTAGGCTCCTTCTTTGTGGTGGTGGTTGCTGACTAAAGATGAGGGAGAAATTTGGTTCCATTCCTGTTTTAATGCGAACCTGCTTAATTCACACTTCCTGAAACAATATGAAATGACTTCCTGAAACCAAAATCTGCACTTTTCTGACTTTTGTAATGTTGTTCTCCAAACGAAACAGTGTTCAGGAATGTGTTTATTAGGGGTAAGTGTGCATTGCGTAAAAATGCACATATAAGTTAAAGTAACATACAGAAATGCATCATTTTAGGGGATGTTACATGCAAAGAGGTGCCTAGGAGGAGGAGAGGTGCACACTAAAATGCTGACTTTTCATGATGACTTTTTTTAAAAAACAACCTGCTATGAAAATGTGGTTGAAAAAAATGAGAAACCAAAAGAAGGGTGTTGCATTTTGGGCAGGAATTTAAAATTCCTCTTTGCTGCTCTCTTCCAGCCTTCCCAAGTTATTCAAGGGGTTTGTATGTCTCTTGTGGTGGTTTGTGTGCATTGCGTGCTGTTGTTGTCCTTGGTGATGTCTGGTTGCTTGTTCTGACTTGGGAAGATACTTAGCCGGGTACCACAAGGATGGAGCCAGCAGCCTCTAGGTTTGCTCCAAAGGTATGGAGTGTGTGTGAAGATTAGTAGTTAATGGAAACCGGGGTGGGGGTGGGGATTTGCCCGTTGCATGTGAGCAGGACCATCAGTAAGTCTGGCCGTTCAACTTGGTGATAACTTTCACACGAGACACAGCAAGCCAGTCTTTCCTTCTTCCTTTTTTTTTTTATAAATAATTTTTATTAACAGGCCAATCACATCACATTAATCATATCACATTAGTTCCAAATTATACAGCCAAATTTTAAATTTTTTGTTGAGGGTACCCATACATCAAGCTCATCACGAGTCCAAAATTCCAGATAACTCCAGGCATCACATATTTTACTGCTTTAATTAGACAATTCTATCCAGTTCGATCCGGATAGTCCTTTATTACTTTCTTTCTCATCTTGTTGTTATCATATATTCCTTTCTTTGCGATCTCTGATGGTTCTCACAAGCAGACTGAAAACTGGCGTCTCTGTGTGGGTTTTGTACTCTTCAAAAATTATCTCTCTCCAGGACAGCCTCTGTTCAACGCTTCCATAAACAAAGTTAACCTTTGGTCTGTCCTTTATTTTTCCACAGGCTAGCCAGATATATCAAACAATATATCAAACAGATCAGGGGGCTCTGTCAGGTCAAACTTGCATTCCAGCACTCCTTCTCTTTTGAACGATCCTGATTCTCCTCCCCCCTGTCCTTCTTTCTCCGGCAAGCCTGTCTTGGCAAGACGCCATTTTTTAACTGCGTCATAAAAATTTTCCTCTTTCTCATCGTTCACCAGTCTTCTCTCCTGTTGTAATCCATCCCCACACAGTTCTTAAAATCCTGCTTATGATTGATAAAAATGCGACAATCTTATTTATTTCTAGGGTGAAGGGTTATTGTCTTTCCTTCTTCCATTAGGCTATTCGGGAATGATGAGCATGCCGTCTTACCAACCTATGCCCGTCATGGGCGGAATGATGCCAGCCACCATGCCGATGATGCCAGCGCTTGGTGGAATGGGAACAATGCCAGGTAAAAATAATACAGAAACTGTGGCAAGGGTTGGAACAGGTTGAAATGCAGGAGATTTTGAGGTGGGGCAGTGGGGAAGGCTGTCATTCATCCTTTGCACAATAGATCCCCGTGTCTCTTTTCTTACTATCCAACTGGCTTGCTAAAAGGAGGCTGAGAAGAAAATGTGTAAGCTTAAAAACAAGTCTTCCTGCCTCAATGCGTTACAAATGACATAAAAGCATGTGGAATGTACTCTGCAACACTGTACTTCTGTTTCAGTCATGCTTAACAACTATTTTACAAGCTTTTTTGGATTCACTGAATATAGTATTGGAAAGAGGAGAGTTAGTATGGAATTGTGTTGAATTTTTCAGTCCTGTCCCCTGATAATATTATCCCCATCTGGGAGGAAGAGCCTCTGGTTGCTATGCATTCAACAGGAAGTAACCACATGCTGTGTGGATCTCAGACGTTAGCTTGATGAGCCTCTTTCTCTCACTCAGCTATGGCCATGCCTCAGCCTCAGCCCATTATGCCATCAGTGGATCCAAACCAGATAGCTGCACAGCAACAAGCCTTCATCAACCAGCAGGCCATGCTCATGGTAAGTGAAAGGGTTAAGAACAATGGGCGATGAGCAAGTGAGTACAAGGAGCTTTGGAAACATAACTATGCTGTTGCCTTTTGCCATGAATCATGTCTCACTTGCCAGTCGCCTGCTAAAATGTTTATTATGCACCACAAGTGTCCGGTTGTTAGGTTTTTAATTCTTCTTTCAAATGTTGTTTTTGTGTTCCTAACTGTTTTTAATTATTTTATGTATAAATCGCCTTGGGATGGCGGTTTAGAAGTCAGTTAATGAATTAACTGTAATAACAAACAAACAAACATATAAGTGGTCTCAGTAGCTTCATCCCTTCTCTTTCCTCCAATATATATCTACTAGTCTCAAAATCCCCCGGGTTAAAAGCCTGAAACTGCCATGTTGATCAGGCCAAAGCTCCTGAAAAATTGGATTTCATGTTTCAGGCTCAGCAGATGACCCTTCAAGCCATGACATTCTCCCAGCAGCAGCAGCAGAAGGAGCAACAGCGCCAGCAAAAAGACAGGTCTCCTGAGCTTTCAAGGCCAAGACGAACATCACCACAGAGGAGGTCACCTGAATTTTCAAGGCGAAGTCGAGCATCAGAACAGGAGCGATCGCCTGAATCTTCAAGGCCAAGGCGAGTGTCACCACGGGAACGGTCACCAGAATCTTCAAGGCCAAGGCGACTGTCTCCTCCTCCACATCTGCCAGCTCCAGCTGCTAAACCCAAGAGCCTCAAAAGCACCACCAAGCAAGATGCATCAGTGCCTGATCTACAGGAATCTCCATCTCCGCCACCAGCAACGGTACTGGGTGTCCAGCAAGTATTCCTCTGTAGAAATGCCCGCACGACTTCTGCATCATAGCGTGGTTTCTGCAAAACCAAACCTTAAAGCATTGGTCTTCCAGATGTTGCTGATTTGCAACTCCCATCACCCCCAGCAAGCAAGGCTAGTTGCCTGGGATGATGGGAGTTGTATACAGCAACATCTGGGAGTTGTAGTTCAGCAACAAAGGTTCCCCACACCTGACTCTAAAGAGAGAAAGAGCTGAACTCTGGCCATGCTGCTTTATGATTTTACGCTCCCGTTGCTCGGTCCTTGCTCCTGCCAACCTAGCAGTTCGAAAGCACGTCAATGTGCAAGTAGATAAATAGGTACTGCTCTGGCGGGAAGGTAAACGGCGTTTCCGTGCACTGCTCTGGTTCACCAGAAGTGGCTTAGTCATGCTGGCCACATGACCTGGAAGATGTACTTTGGCCAATAAAGCGAGATGAGCGCCGCAACCCCAGAGTCGGCCTCAACTGGACCTAATGGTCAGGGGTCCCTTTACCTTTACTATTAGCTTGTTAGAACTCAGATCTGATTCTCACAAACAGCAGATAACATTCTAAACCTGTGTCCAAGTGGGGGCTCACATGACTGAATGCTACTCAATACAAAAAGAGGTTCCTTCTATATCAAAAAGATGCAAAGGTGAAAGCCAGAATTCTTTCCCTGACATCTAGTTTTGTTGGGGTTTTCCTTTAAAAAAACCTTAATGGGGGAGCATTTAGTCATGTGAGCTCCCACCTGTAGCTTGCAGCGTTAAAGCCCAGGCACGGGTTTCTTTTAAACTAGCTTTGAGTTGGGCATGACTGAACTGCCACAAAATGCTATATATGGGGTGGGGAGATGGCTCCTCGTTTTTTCAGACATCCCTGACTAGGATCAGTCAGTGAGGCCTAACTGAGGAACATATTGGGTTATGTGTTCTAGATCCCCCTCCTCCACGGAAACCAGTCCTCCGACATCAGAGAGGACCCCATTTCTCGAGAGTCATTCCAGAAGAAAGTTGAGTTCTTCCAGAAAATGGGTGAGCCACTTCATGCTGTTGCCCTGGGCTTCATCCCAGACTGGGCATCATTCCATTTTTACACATCAGTATATTTTCATGCTCCACACTAATACAAATTACTATAATTATTAACTGCTTTGTGGTACTAATTCATTCCTGAGGGAAGTGCCAGTGTTTTGTAAGAACCCGAGTGCATTCCTGGGGAATAAACATTCCTTTGAGTTCTGCAAAGGAAAAAATAAGTATCTCTAGGTGAATGGGAGGCAAGATGAGGAACCTCTATTGACAGGTCCGTCTTGTGCTTCCATGGCTCAACTGTTTGGGTTGAGGATGAAAATGCCCCCACCCCCCGGTAAATCCTACTAGGAACATTTCTTCACCACCATCTTTAGCAGCCTTCCTCAACCTTGTGCCCTGTGGATATTGTCCCATCTGCCCCAGCCAGCATGGCCAGAAGTCAGGGATAATGGGAACTGTAGTCCAAAACACTTGCAAACACCAGGTTAAGGAAGGTTGATCTATATCCATGTGTACTTTACTAATCTCTCACCTAAGGTATGACACGTTTTATGTCCCTTCTGCTGTGCTTGTGGCACACTATCACTGAAAATAAAGAAATACAGTGGTACCTCGGGTTACAGACGCTTCAGGTTACAGACACTTCAGGTTACAGACTCTGCTAACCCAGAAATAGTACCTTGGGTTAAGAACTCTGCTTCAGGGTGAGAACAGAAATCCTGCTCTGGCAGCGCGGCAACACCAGTAGGCCCCATTGGCTAAAGTGGTACCTCGGGTTAAGAACAGTTTCAGGTTAAGAACGGACCTCCAGAACGAATTAAGTTCTTAACCCGAGGTACCACTGTACAGTTGTACCTTGGTTTTGGAACAGCTTAGTTTCCAAACGTTTTGGCTCCAGAACGCTGCAAACCCAGAAGTGAGTGTTCCGGTTTGCCAACGTTCTTTTGGAACCCAAATGTCTGACCTTCCACAGCTTCCGATTGGTGGCACGAGCTTCCTGCAGCCAATCAGAAGCCGTGCTTTGGTTTCCGCACCTTTTAGAAATCGAACGGACTTCCAGAATGGATTCCATTCCGACTTCCAAGGTCCGACTGTAAAAAACATTAAAGGAGGATGCACAGTCAGTTTAGGGAGAAGGGGTGTTTTGGGGAACATCCTAAGGGCCAGACAGAGAAGCCAGGAGGGGCTCATTGAGTCTCCAGGCCTGATGTAGGCTGATCTGCTAATATGGGGCTGATTTACAAGTTCCTTCCAAACAACAGTGGTTTGTATTTGGTATTCTAACTGGACTGATGCTGCCAGTCCAGGTTTAAGAAATTATTGGTGCTTGATTGCCCCTGCTTCTCCACACAGGGCAGCAGAAAAGTCATGTGAAGAAAGCACCTCCTTCTCCAAAGAGGTGGACACCTCCAAATAAACCATCATCAGAAGACCAAGAGACTAGCCCACAACCAAATTCAGGTAATTTCTGGTCATGAATATAGTCTTCACAGAGCCTTTTCATTCCTTGCCCGCTGCCTCACTTGCCCATTCTAGCTTCAGTAATGGAGATGGATTGCAGCTAAATAAGGAAGTAGCAAAATACTTATGCATGAGATTGGGAAGGCACTACGTAGAAAGAGCTAGCCAGGGGTAGAGAAGTGTGTAAGGTAGAAACAAGGCAAAATCTTCTTGCTTATTTAGAAAACAAGCGCGCGCACCTTTTCTCTTAATCCTCTGCTGCAGGTTCGCCACACTCTACACAGACAGAAAATGACCAACATTCTCAACCAACCCAGGAGATACGGAGGATCATCAAAACTCACAAGGCTCAGCCTGTCCCACCACCAAAACCCATCATCCCACTCAGGTGAGGAATGGACCTGAGCCTGGTCACGGAATTAGAACTCCTTTTAGATATTTGTGCCTGCAGAAGCTTCCATGGTTGCCCCCATGCCAATCAGAGAACATCTAAAGGTTTGGTGGGTTGCCACAATGTTGGGCTTGTCCACATGTCACATTAAAGCCATAGCTAATGCCAACCGTTTATCCTTCGTTTATGAAGCTTGGTTAAAGAGGAAGTACGATCGGATTAACCTTGGTTTGTTATGCCGCAGCTGAGTTTATCTGAGTTAATCTCAGTGCCACCCAGTGGCGTGCGGTGAAATTTTTTGTAGGACAACAATTAGGGCATGGGTAGGCAAACTAAGGCCAGGGGCCAGATCCAGCCCAATCGCCTTCTAAATCCGGCCCGCGGACGGTCCGGGAATCTGTGCTTTTATGTGAGTAGAATGTGTCCTTTTATTTAAAATGCGTCTTTGGGTTATTTATGGGGCATAGGAATTCGTTCATTATTTTCCCCCCAAAATATAGTCTGGCCCCTCACAAGGTCTGAGGACTGGCCCCCTGCTGAAAAAGTTTGCTGACCCCTGAGTTAGGGCCAGAGGAGCCAGCCTGCAAGGGCGATGGGGGAGGGGATGTTGTGTGTGTGGGCATCATGCCCTCCCCCCCCATCTCATTGCACCTCCCTAAGCCAGGCAGAAGCTTCCCAGGCTTTGGAAGGAGGCACCAGGCATTAATACCATAATTTACCATGAACATTTAGGAGACTAGCCTAATCCCTCAAGTACACTGACCACACACCATTGGTGCACCTTCTCCGTGACTCCAACTTGTTATCAGAGGCCTTTGTGGCACCCTTTCCCTGGCAATGCCTCACTGTGCCAGTGGCATCACTAGCCTGCTTGCTGGTTATTGGCTGGTTAGACAGACGCAGTGGGCCCAGCGAGGCCAATGCGGTTAGCTGCTTCGCAAACCGTGAACTTCCCAAGGGGCTTGATGTTGCCTGTGCAGAAACCATCTTGTCATAGCAACCCAACATAGGCAGAACTCTCTAGCTGTTCTTTGGCCAACATGGGAGGAACGGCAGAGTTGTTCAATTGCATTTGTAAGAGACTGTCTGAAGAAGGGTCTCTGAGGACAGGCGTTTTGTTGACTTTTACTGTTGGCCCATGCAGCTAACTCCACCAGAGCCCCCTCCTATTTGACTTACAGAAATGTCTCTAAACCTTTCGTGAAGAAGAATGACCCAAAGGAGGAAGCTCTGGCAAAACTGGGGATTGTGGGACACTCACAGGTGAGTAATAGCTTGTAACTTCCAGATGGTTTCTGTTGCGACACACCTAGAAAAACCAATGTGGTCAGCGGCCAAAGTCCTGTTGGGATTGCCCAATTAGCTGTCAGGGTGGCAATAAAAATGAGAGAAATCCATATAAGCCACTACATGTTCCTTAGAGAGAAAAATTGGGATACAAATAGGACAAATAACAAACAATATATATATATATATACACACACACCAAGTGTGACTGGATATCAGAAGGCTCCAGACTTTTATCGATAGACTTGCTGTACTACCATCACCCCTCTGTCTGCACCTCTGCTTTTGGAGCAGCCCCATGAGAGCCATCTGGTTGAAGCTTATTTGGGTTTTAGAAAGGTGCTTGAGATTGAAATGAGGAAAGTATCACAATTTTCGTTAAGAACCATTCACCACTAACTCTGACCCCGATGTCCTTGGAAGGCAAACTTTTGTTGATTTCCAATGCAATAAGCTCACTTTGGGGGTAACTTCCCTGCCACACCCAAGTCACCTGGAGTCTTGTTACTGATATGGTTACTTTAACCCTCCAGTCCAGGCCTGCTGGAGTGGGTTATCCAGAGAAGTAGCGACACGGATGCCTCTTGTCTCCTGCAGTTTACGAGATTACTGCCAGAAAGCTTTGCTAAGTGGGTTAAATTAAGCAGTTTGTTTGCTCTTCAGCCTTCCATGTTGCTACTCTAGGACTGCAGGTGTGACCTGTGGCCATGTTAAAAACGCTTCTCCTCCGCCTTGCTTTTTCTTTACGCAAACAGCTGTCTTCTGCATCACCAGAGGGGAGCCCCCAAGCATCTCCTCCTCCACTGCCACCACCTGGCAAGTTGTCCAGCTCCATCAAAGAAAAGCAGCTGCCCCTCATTAACCTATTTGCTCGGCCGCCACCAACCTCCCCTCCTAACCCGGAGGTTCCTCCTCCCCCCCTGCAACCTCCACCAGCCCTTCCTTTGGACTACGCTTCAGAAGAAACTGGCATAAGAGGTATGTGGAGGAGCTTAGACTCTGCAGCCTTGACTTTGTGATTAGTGAGTTGATCTTCTCATCCCCTGTGCCTGCTGATTATCTGTGGCTCATCTTTAGGGTGCAGAGCTATGTGCTCACTATCCATTCAAAGCACATTTCCTGTCCTCAAAGAATCCCGGGCACTGTGATTTATTATTAAGCATTGCTGCAAATAGTAACTCTGTGAAGGTTAAACTGCAGTTCCCAGAATTTTCTGGTGGAAAGGATGTGATTCGAATGTGTTTTAAATGTATGTACAGTGGTACCTCAGGTTACAAACGCCTCGGGTTACAAACACTTTGGGTTACAGACTCCACTAACCCAGAAGTAGTACCTCGGGTTAAGAACTTTACCTCAGGATGAGAACAGAAATCGTGCAGTGGCAGCGGGAAGCTCCATTAGCTAAAGTGGTACCTCAGGTTAAGAACGGACTCCCGGAATGAATTACGTTCGTAACCAGAGGTACCACTGTAGTGTGTATGCACCTTGGGGCAGCTTTCCCTGGGTCTGATGGGAGTTGTAGTCAAAGCATCTGCAGGGCCACATGTTGGGGAAGACTGTGGTATGGGCCACAATTCAAAGTGCTGGTCATTATCGATAAGAGGCCTGTTAGAAATAATGTCTTCTTCCACATGCCTCTGCCAAAGCCCTTCTTTTCATCACAAAGACCACCATTTTTATTATTGTGTGTATCATTATTCTTTATAAAACCCTTAAAAAAAAATTATTATCTGAGGCCATTGTTTGAGTCTCTCTTCAGGTGGAGACCAAGGAGAGTTTTCTCAGTGCCCAACATATGAATCATCTTCCCCTGAGAAGCTGACATGACGTCTACCTTGTTATCTATTTGACATCAGGCAGTGGTTCCAGCTTGGACTGTTAGCTGGTCTTAAATGTCTTCTTCAGGATATTGCTGACTTTGCTTACTCTGCGGCTTTAGCTTCTGTGTATTGTTTTTTTATTCAGTTTTTAAGGGTTCGTTTTTATTATTTTAAATCGTACACAGCCTGGGGAGCCTTGTAAAGTAGGGCAGTTTAGAAATTCACCCAACCAGCAAAAACACTTCCCTTTTAGTAAGATGTTGTTTTAGAAAGCTTTTTACCTACCTTATGGATACGGTAGGCTATAAATCTGAACAATTCAACAAATCTACAACAATCTTTACTGAAACCCCTAAAAGGGGCGTTAGATGAATGATGCTTTCTTATTTTGGGGAAAACATGACGGTAGATAGTGAATATCTTGGCAGTACCACAATATATTGATTTGTAAGCCCCTTTGAGGACCGCTTTGGTGAAAAAGTGGCATATAAATGGTGAAGCAACCATAATAATAATAATAATAAAATCCCTTCTTCTGACATCCCTTTTGTTACACTTAGACTCAGCTCTGACAGTGGTGGAAGACGGCGGGATCAGAACCCAGCTCTTAGGACACTCTGCTAGTGTTACTTTCTCCTACGCCAACCCTACTTGGAAGCTCTTCCTACGCAAAGAGGTATGTCAAAGTCCATTGCATCCCAGCGTTGTTTTCTGGAAGTGGGAGAACTGGTTAATCCGACTTTGCCGTGTACATCTGCGATGGGAGCATCTCACAAGAGCTGGGAATCCTGGTCATGTGACCTGTCACGGGCACTGCTCTGCTTTGTCCTGCTTTTCAAATTGAGCTTGAACCATCTCAGTGTGTTCCCTCGTTCTAGGAAGTGCAACAAAACAAGTGTTGTGGTAAAGACATGCGATGGCACAGCCTCATGGTCTCTCCCACCGTGATAAATTCTGTAGGTTTGGAGTAGGAATAATCCTGAGAATGGTGAAGGAGGAAAATAAATTCTGAATAGGTGTGATGACCACAAGGCCCGGGGCAGATATAAATCCACACACTGTAATAGG
The DNA here is from genome assembly GCF_951804945.1 of Podarcis cretensis. Lineage (NCBI taxonomy): Eukaryota > Metazoa > Chordata > Lepidosauria > Squamata > Lacertidae > Podarcis > Podarcis cretensis. The sequence goes on from NC_137171.1 coordinate 35,229,720, forward strand.
GATTGATTTGGACTCTCTATGTCATGTTTGCATGCCTTGCCCTGAGGAGGACAGGAGATGAAGAGCAAAAATGGGACTCCTCACTCTCCCTATGCCAAGTGTGTTGGGTGGGCGAGTTGTGTGAAGAATCAGCTGTTCTTCTTCTTTGAACTTCCGTCAAAACTGTGTCCTTAAAAAATTAACTCACACCAGTGCACTGGATCACTGGCTGGCTTGGATGGAGAGAGAAATGGATACATGTTTTGAAGACAGCTTTGTGTTTGTTTCCCCAACAGGTTTTTTACCCCAAGGAAAACTTCAGTCATCCTTATTGCTTAAATTTGTTATGTGACCAGGTGAGCAGCATTGGGGGTGGGGTGGGAGTGGGAGTGGGGACTCACTTTCCTTCTTCTTGGTCCATTAACATCTGCACATTTCTTTCTTTCCCCTTTTTCCTCTCTTTGGGTTTTTGTGCCTTCTTAAATCCACGCACCTGCTTCCTGCTTTGAGCTTCAAAGCTCTTGGACTGAGATTCCAGTAAGACGTATGTGAGTCTAATCAAAGTCAATCTTCTTTGCTCCCTTTCAGATCATGACAGACACTTATTCGGAGTCATGCATTCGGATCTCCAAAGAGGAGAAGCGTAAGATGAAAGACCTGTTGGGTAAGCAGCCCCCTCTCCAACCACTCAACCCTAACCCATGCCCCATATATCTTGGGGACATACAGCTTCTTCCTGGACTTAAAAAGGCTTCTTGGATGCATCTGTCACAGGCTCTGCATTAGGGATGTATGGACTGTCATGTGCGTATCCTGTCTTATAGCACACTTTGTGCTCCCTCGGTATTTTATTAACTTATCAAACAACCACCTAAGATTCCTCTTCGTTCCACAAGTGTGATTCAACAGATGTTAGAGTTGCCTCTACATTTTTGCAGATATAGTATTATATTACCTGTCCTTCACTCTAAAATCCCAGGGTGAGTTACAACCATTTAATGCAACATTTAAACAGGTTAAAAAAAAAGTTTTTACTGATTTTCACGGATAACAGAGGTACATATAACATCTTTGTCTTCAGTTACATTTGGTGTGAGACATTGCTGTCATAGCAATTGTGAGGTTTGGTGGCGGGGGTTGGGGAGAGTTGAGAGAAAGAAGTGGGGTGGTGATTTTGCTATCAGAATATCAGATTCCTGCTTCTAGAATTTTGCTTTCCTTGCTTGAAACGTTTGGGGTTTGGTGCTGCTTAACTAAGGGGGCTGACTAAATGTACGAGCCCATTTCTCCAGCAGAGTTAGCACAGCTTAACTCTGTTAAGACTACTAATGACAAATTTGAACCATTTCCTGTCTCTGCTGATGAAACGTTTTCCTTTCTGCATCCTTGCCAGTGGCGTTCCAGGTGGGCATGGATGCCAGCTCCATTCTAGATGATGGGATAAAGAAGAGGATTGTGGTAGCTGCTCGTGATAACTGGGCCAACTATTTCTCTCGCCTTTTCCCAGTTAAGGTAAGTCAGGCTAGCTGTTGCTTGAGGGACCTGGGACCTTGGTCTCCTGTAGTGGGGCAGGGCGGGGGGAGAGACTCTCTTGGGTTTTGCTTGCGAGTTGGGTGGGTGATTCGTTTATGTCCCTCACCCTTTTATTAGCTACTACTCAACATTGGTGTTGACTCTGCCTAGGTCACTACTTGGAATGTTTTAAACAGTTAAACTAACAACAACAACAGAAACTTTTATTTATACCCTGCCCTCCCCAGCCAAAGTCGGGCTCAGGGCAGCTAACATCAGATATATAGTATAAAATCAAACAATAATTAAATTACCTCCTAAAAACAGGTCAAAATCAAATTAAAGTCTAATTAGATGGCTTTCCGCAGGGTTAGGGTTGGGAACAGTAAGTGCTCATCAGCCCAACTGTGAAGCCACAAGCTTCAAGTTAAAGCTAATCCCATCCGTTACCTGATTGTATGGTGTCTTAGGCAAGCCATGATCCCCTCAGTGTCCTATCTTCAAGCAGTTGGGGGCAAGGGTTGGAGATGGAGTAAGAAAATAGTACCTCACAGGGCTAATGTAATAAGGAAATACAGTGGTACCTCGGGTTACGTACTTAATTCATTCCGGAGGACTGTTCTTAACCTGAAACTGTTCTTAACCTGAAGCACCACTTTAGCTAATGGGGCCTCCTGCTGCTGCTGTGCCGCCGGAGCACGATTTCTGTTCTCATCCTGAAGCAAAGTTCTTAACCCGAGGTACTATTTCTGGGTTAGTGGAGTCTGTAACCTGAAGTGTATGCAACCCGAGGTACCACTGTAATTTATGTGACTATCTCAGAATGCTTGAAATGCTCTGCATATATATGAGGTGGTACTATTCAAGCAGGCCTAACACATCCTCAAAGCCCAAACCAAATGCATTCAGAACAATCCAATGTGTGTGTGTGAAACTTGTTGTACCTGAACAACTTAATGCTGCAGTTGGGAGGTTGCATATTTGAAAGCTGGCCAATGTGTGTATTGAGAGGGGGAGACTCCCTGCACTTAGGAAATGACCTCATTGGCAAGGAGATACTGTCGTATTGCCCTTTCCCTGGTGAATAAGTTCCCCAGCCCAGTTTAATCAACAGCTAGTTGAGTGGCAATAACTTTTCTGCTCAGCATTTCATGCTGCTCTGCTTCCTTATCGAGGAACATAGAAAGCTGCCTTAATGGTTGCTCAGACTATATATATATCCACCTGGCCCAGTGTACTGATTAGTGGCAGATCTCCAGGGTCTCAAGCAGAGAAGGGCCTTTTCCAGCACCCACTTCCAGTATTCTTTTCTTACACGTGAACTGCTGTGGGTTGAACAAGAGGCCATCTGCTTGCACTCCACCACTGGAATCATGAAGGCCGGCAGCTGTTAGGTGTGGAGTGTTAAGCATGATAAGTTGTCTGGGCCATACCTCCACCCACCGCAGCATGCCAATGCTGTTCACACAAAGTGACGGGACCTGGTTTAAATGAGACATAGGACACCTGGAACACACCACACAGTTACATTTTCCATATACGCTTCCCCTTATGTTTAAATGAGGCTTCCCCCCTTCACAGCGCTCTGTTTCTTTATGCTTAAGCATAATGGCTTCTCTCTCTATCCCTCCATCTCGCTTGGTCTGGCCCCCAATGGACACATCTCAGAGTTGCTTGCCCTGCAAGATTTTCTGACGCTTCTTGCTATCTCTGCACTAAAGGTGCCCCTCAGGCCACCACAAGACATTCTGTCAGTCTTTTCCTCCTCCTCTTTATTAAAGGGAGAAAACGGGAGTGATGTTCAGATTCTGGGTGTTTCTCACCGGGGGCTCAGGCTGCTGAAGAGAGCAAAAGCAGCCAGCTTCAATGCTGAGCAGCTGAAAACCCTTTGCAGCTACAGGTAAGAGGCAATAAAATCCAGCTTTAAGGAGATGGTGGTGGGTTCTGGGTTCATGAGGCTGCTGAGAAGCTGCAACAAGTTGACCCAAACCTGATCACTTTGTGGATGAATGCATAATATAGATCTAAGAAGTTGGCAGCATGTTGGAACGTATCCAAAATTATTAAAATTTGTATGCTGCCCTATACCTGTAGATCTCAGGGCTGTTCACAAAATGGCACAGCTCTGTGGAGAAATCTCTTTGGGTGAGTTTTGATGGAACACAAGTTCCCAGTAGGATTCAGAACATGTGTTGCTCTTTATGGCTATAGCAAAACATCTCTCCCCTTCCTTTGGTATGCCCACTTCCCTTTGTGCTGTTAGATTGTAAGTCTGTGGTCAGGGCCTGTCTTGCGTACATTAACTCCCGTGCAGCACCTGAGATCTTTGGCATAGTTATATCTTCTGATTCTCTCTCACAAGATCAACTGTGATTCCCCCTTTCCATGGCATTTATGTCCCAGTCTTAACAATATTTATCCCAGGGCAGTATCCCAGGGCAATATTTATCCCAGGGCAGTTTACAATGCATATCAATAAAGCAAAAATCAGAATAAGATATGCAGCAAAACAATTACAATCAGTAATCAAATAATACATTTAGTATGTAAATTGAAAATAAGAAACATGGCTTGGTTCAGTTGCTTGATTCATCTGGAGATATTAACTCTGCAAACGCACTGATCGTGGCACACTGTAGTCTGGTTGGATGAATTGGTTTGTGTGGGAATCATGGAGGGATGATCTAAGCAAGGGCAGGATGGCCTTTCCCCTCTTCTTTGCATCTTATCTCCTTGCCCATGTCTTGGCACCTTTTCTGCTTGCTATTATATGTGCACCAACCTCGGATTTCTTTCGAGAGGCATCAAGGCTAGGAAGGTCCCAGGGGCCTTAGCGAGGTGCAGCCACTGAACTTAGCCAGGTATAAAGGCCAGCTAATATTCTCTGGGTTTTTTCAGTTATTCAGATGTGCTGTCCTTAGAGCTGATGGACCGCAATACCCTTCAGTTCTCTCTGAAGGATGAGCAGCTCATCCTTCACTCTCGAAAGGCTCGGCAGATTAAGACCATGGTGGAGCTCTTCCTGCTTGAACTGAAAAAGGTGAGAGAAAGCGCCTTCGAAACGCCTTTACTCTTTGCTAAAGAAAAGTAAAGGACTCACTGCCACCACCTCCAGAATAACCACAACTCCTTAATTGTGCTATTCCTTCCTCTCTCCGCTCCTCCCCACCAAAAGGACTCCAACTACGTCATAGCTTTGCGCAGCTATGTAACAGATGACAAGAGCCTCTTGAGCTTCAAGAAAGGCGACTTCATCCAACTGCTGCGCATGGAGGGACTGGAGCCAGGTGAGAGGGTCTGGCCGTGAAAGACCACGTTACTGTTCAAAGGTTCCTTCCACATTTCCAGGTCCTTAGCAACCTCCATGCCTGCTACAGACATAGTACTTGGTCGGTTAAAACATCCCGATACAAATGATTTGAGCAGAGAGCCCACTGTAGAAATGCACTTAACCAGCTGCTCAATCTTGCTCTTAAGGAGCAATCTCCAAGGAATCCTGGCCTTCCCATTTGCAGCCAGAATGAGCTGTGCACAGCATGGATTGGCTAATCCCTGTGATACCATCTCCAATCTGCTTCAGAGAAGTTTTTCATAAAATTATCGTAGGTTTGGTTGTTTTCAAAAGGAGGTTAGAAGCCAGCACTCACTTGAATGTCTCTGTAGTGCTGTGCTTAAAAAAACCTAAAACTTCCAAAAAAAGGCAGACAGTCCCCTAATTTTTCCCCCTGAAAGCGCCAGACAGTGGAGGTGGTGGGTGGAGAAAACAAGACAACTGATGAATCCAGAGTATTAATTGTAAAAAACAGAAGAAAGGAAAAGGAAGCCAGAATTGTCCTGCTGATACAAAATTCAATTACTGGGTGCTCTTATTTTATTTTATTTTTCATCTGTGTGCATCCATTCATAACAATATATTAAACATATGTGTGAAGTGCAGGGTTTCATAAGAAAATACAGGCTCGGAAGCAACTTAGCTAGAAGCTGGGTAGAGAAAGGGAAGCTTCATAAGCAGCCCTGTCCGCAAATGTCCAGGTGTGAATTTCAGCCTCTTTTCCCCACAGGCTGGCAGTTTGGCTCCGTCCGAGGTCGCTCTGGCCTTTTCCCTTCCAGCATGGTGCAGCCAGTGGCAGCTCCCACTTACCACAGTAACCATCCAAACCGTACAAACCGCCAGGAAGCCATCAGGAAGAGCCTAAGGAGAGAAACACAGCTGGAGAGAAACATTAGCAAGGAGGTGAGGCAGGCTGTGAGGAGGAGGAGGAGGAGGCGGCGGCAAATGATTCTACAGTTTCTCTCATGGGTGGGGGAAAATGCTCTGACAGGGAGTAGGGCCTGTGGATTTGAGAGGTCTGTGAGGAAATACAGAGCTCCAAAAGAGTTCTGCAGTAGGAGAGAAAGGTTGTTTGGGCATATACATTTTTTCCTATTGGAAGCATATGTAGACTACTGTTAATTATAATTATTTGCTTATAAAAATATTTATTTATGATTGGCTTAGTTATAAAATAGGGGCACGGGTGGTGCTGTGGGTAAAACCTCAGCGCCTAGGACTTGCCGATTGCATGGTCGGCGGTTCGAATCCCCGCGGCGGGGTGAGCTCCCGTCGTTCGGTCCCAGCTCCTGCCCACCTAGCAGTTCGAAAGCACCCTTAAGTGCAAGTAGATAAATAGGTACCGCTTTATAGCGGGAAGGTAAACGGCATTTCCGTGTGTTGCGCTGGTGCTGGCTTGCCAGAGCAGCTTCGTCACGCTGGCCACGTGACCCGGAAGTGTCTCCGGACAGCGCTGGCTCCCGGCCTCTAGAGTGAGATGAGCGCACAACCCTAGAGTCTGTCAAGATTGGCCCGTACAGGCAGGGGTACCTTTGCCTTTACCTTTAGTTATAAAATAATTATTTATGTACTGCTATTCATTTTTTAAAAAACCAGAGCAGTTTTCCCAACAGTTATACATAAAACCTGAAGTGACATTTATATGAAGGTTTTCTCTTCCTGCCCCATCAGAACTTGACCTCCAGCCTGGAGTCAGAAGTCAATAGTACAACAGCCAGCACTCCTCCTTGCAACTATACCATGACGGAGTTTGCCGCAACACACTTCCAGGAAGCCCAGTCCGCGTGAGTAATATGCACCAGAGGTCCTTAATTATTGTGGGTGCTTCTAGATTGGTATTTGTTATGGGATGGTTGCTCCTCATGTATGCAGCTTTTTCACACATGGTTGGCATCAAAACACTAGCCAGTACTCCCAATCCCATTTTATTTTATTTTATTTTTTAAAAAGATGGGATTAAAATATTTTAAACGAATAACACTCTGCTGACCTCCCCTCTCTCTATTTGCTTTATACAAGAGGTAGGGAACCTTCTTTCCTGCGAAGGACCTTTGACCAATGGGAAAAGTCAACTGGAGGTCGCAGCCAATAGCAGGCGGAGCTGAAGGCAATGGTGGGTGGGCTCCCAGCTGAAAGTGGGTGGAAAGAGGGCCAAAATTGAGTAGAATTTGCAGCAAGACTGCAAGATGCTGTAGCTTTGCTCTTTCTTTCAAACTGCCACTCCGTCTCTGAGGGCTGCCTGACATTAGGCTGCAGACCACAGGCTCCTTACCCTTCCAGCTTTACGCCATATTTTTTGTCCCACCTCCACATAAGAAGTTGTATGCAAAAGGGTTCCCAAGGAGGGCATGTCCTTTGGCAAGGTCTTTGCCCCCACCCACCCCAAATTTCTTTGGGCGCAGATATTCTTCCTCTCCCCTCCTGCCAACCTTCTCTGTACCCACTTATTTTAGGTTACTAATATTTCAGAATATGTAGGCATGTGGAATGGTTTGAGTTTGCAGTATAGTAAGCACATAACTGCAAACTCAAACCATTCCACTTGTATAGTAAGCACATAACTGGGACGTGGGTGGCGCTGTGGGTTAAACCACAGAGCCTAGGACTTGCCGATCAGAAGGTTGGCAGTTTGAATCCCCACGACGGGGTGAGCTCCCGTTGCTCGGTCCCTGCTCCTGCCAACCTAGCAGTTCGAAAGCACGTCAAAATGCAAGTAGATAAATAGGTAACGCTCTGGCAGGAAGGTAAACGGCGTTTCCGTACGCTTGCTCTGGTTCGTCAGAAACAGCTTAGTCATGCTGGCCACATGACCCAGAAGCTATCTGAAGACAAGCGCCAGCTCCCTCGGCCTGTAAAGCAAGATGAGCGCCGCAACCCCAGAGTCATCCGCGACTGGACCTAATGGTCAGGGGTCCCTTTACCTTTAAGCACATAACTTACACAGGGGTTACACTCCAGGGATTGCTCCTAAAGCCAAAATCATAGAATTGTAGAGGTTTTTTGCCCACAACCCTGAGATTAAGAGTCTCTTGCTCCTATACCTGCGGGTGTAGGCTGGTATACACATAATAAAATAATAATGATGCTCTGCTGACTGAGCTCTACTAGGAGCAATTGTGTATAGTCAAAACACATTGGGTGCAATTGCCAAAGTCTTCCTCCCTAGACTTCTGCCTCCTTTAAAAAATAAAATAAAAGTTTTCCAAGCACGTAAAGCTGAATTCACACATTAAACACGCATAAGTTGTGTGCTTACTGTATTGCCCTAGCGCCTTTGAAACAAGAAATGTACTGTTTCTAGTGATAGCACACACACACACAAGTGGAAAAAACATTGATGAGAGTAGGAGACTCACTGGAAAAAAGAAACTTCAAAGGTAAGAATACTTCTAGAACCTTCTTTTTCACGCAGATAACCAGAAGAAAGCTGAGCCTGCTCCTCTCCCTCTATATCACTACATGCTTTTTAAACCAACTTCATATCAAATTGGCAGCCGAACACTCACTTGTGTCTCTGGAGATATCCATGGAACAGCTACCCTATCAGCAATGAATATTATAACAGCCATAAATAATATCTTCTGAACACCCCTTCTGTAAGAGAGCCACTCTTACATTTGTGTTTGGGAGCTGGACTACTTGGACAAGAGTTTGGAAGATAATGACTGCATTGCCCATTTGAGAATTCATTTGCTACGCTGTCAAAATGAACACAAAGAAGCTCCCATATGATGCTTTTCAGCTGATGGTATATAACCTCTCAACTCCCGTGAATACTTCCAAACTCTAACAAACACTTTTGGAAAGAATGTGGACAAATGGGCACCTACTTACACCTTTGGTGGGAATGCCCTCCTTCAATACAATGATTTTGGAATGTCTGCCAGAACAGTTGCTCTCCAGGCCATGTGGGTCCTCCAAAGCGGTGCTAATGAATTGTTTTGAACACAGTCATTCTGGCTGTTTGGATAAAGACTTCAATAAACAACTACATGACAACAAAATGATGACTAGTGAGGAAGTAGAACCATGTCAGCAATAGGGTCACCATCCATCCAGATTTTCCCAGACATATCCAGAATACTGCAGTCGGCAGCAGTGTCCATGCAGAAATCGGGAAGAAAATATCTGGGGAAATCCAGACTTATGGCAGCGTATGCTGTTTTTGCCTGTTTCCCCGCAAAAATAGCTTGAAAGCCCTAGTCAGCAACCTTCCCAGAAAAGTATATTGATAAGATATGGAAAATACTGGCTACATGCTAAATTACCCATCTATTACTTCAGGTAGCAAGGAATCTCACTCAAAAGAAAAGTGCTATGACCCCATGGTTTCGTTTACATTTCCTTTGCTGAGTCCTTACTAGGCCGTGAGCACATTCACTATAAATGCTAATGTGTATATTTAATTTGATGCATTCCTTAGAATTTAGCATTCCACATCTTACTAGAATTCTCAACAAAATCCCAGGGATCGTGCAAATTCCTTACTATTCAGTTTCTATTTCTTTGCTCCATTTTGTTTACTGAAATCCCTCTTGATGTGCTGTAATGATGTGCTGAATTTTTTTTGTGAGTTCAGTAAACCTAAATAAAATACGGTTTAAATTATTTTTCTTGGAATATAATCAAATTTTACAGATAGCATTTGATTTGCCTTTTATATATTTCCACACACATGTCAATAAAATCATGTTTTAAAATTCTTCTAACTTTTCTAACTTGCCTTCATTTGTGTTACTATGATGAGGTGGTACCAAGATCTAAAGGAGTTGTGCTAAGATAGCATTACATTTTCTGATGACAAAATTTCCCTGGGTGGGACCTGTCTGACATTTTCTTTCATACCACTTCAAAGGAAAGTATGGGCATCATGGGATATTAAGAGGGGAGAAGTTCATCCACATGACTTGACATGTACCTCAAGTGTTGGGCAGACCAAGAGGAAAGGATTTAGAGTTACTTTGGAATTCCTCACTTCCAGGGCTGACGTTGATTAATTGATATGCATCTAAGTTATGCAACATCTACCCTCTTCCTAGAAAGGGCTCTCTTTTCTCTTCATGCCATCCATTTATTATTGTAGACCGGGGAACTGTGAAGTTTTCACCACAGCAAACAAAGAACCTTCAACTCACTCTTGTTGTTTTTTATTGTTGTTTCCCAGACCGCTGGTAGTCCATGGACTGCAGCTTATGAATCACTGCTGGAAACAGATAAAGCTGCTTTATACCATTTCAGGCTCTGTACTTCTAACAAAAGACTGTCAATGCCTGGAGCAGGGAACCTCAGGCCTTGTGAGGGGGCAAGTTACTGGCCCTCCAGGACCAATTCTCAAGGCTCTCCCTGGGCCATACGCCTCTGCTTCACATCCCAAGTGTCTTTGCCTGGGTGAAATGTGTGGTTGAACTCAGAAAAATTGGATGAAGGATTCAGAGGACTGTGTGTGTGTGTGTGTGTGTGTGTGTGTGTGTGTAGAACCTAGCCTGCTGTAAAATCGTAAAATCTCCATTCATTGCTCCACCCACTTTTGCCTTCGGCCTCATCCACTAATGGCATGTGATGTTTAGGGAAGCTTTTAATGTTTAATAGGTTATTGTATTTTAGTGTTCTGTTGGAAGCCGCCCAGAGTGGCTGGGGAAACCCAGCCAGATGGGCGGGGTAGAAATAATAAATTATTATTATTATGTGGCCCTTGGAAAGTTGCCCAAAAAGGAATGTGGCCCTCAGGCTGAAAAGGGTTCCCCACTTCTATATTCACCTGTTCCAGACCTTCAGGGTCACCTGATACCAAATAAATCTAGGATATGCCAGGGATAGAACCTGCAACCCGCATGTGCTTTGCCACTAAGCTAGACTTTGCCACTAAGCTAGACTGCAAAGCAGCTGGAGAGTAGGGCATATGTCAGACCAGATTCTTGAATGTTTTTTTCTCCTGGGTAATACCCTAATCTTCTGTCTCTGCTAGGCTGGGATGGAAGGGGATGAGTGCTGAACAGAAGGACCCAGCTCTCATGGTTCAGCATACTAAGGTACCGTAAATCAGAGGGAGAGGGGAGTTATGCTCTGGGTAGTTCCTTTATCACTTGGAATGTGGATAGTTGAAAGCTTGCCTTCTGGAAGTCAGTGCTGAAGTATCTGATGGTGCTTGTTACATGGGTCACCAGGCAGAGGGCCTTCTCGGTAGTGGCGCTGGCCCTGGGGAATGCCCTCCCATCAGAGATCAAGGAAATAAACAACTACAGTGGTACCTTGGGTTACAGATGCTTCAGGTTACAGACTCCACTAATCCAGAAATAGTACCTCAGGTTAAGAACTTTGCTTCAGGATGAGAACAGAAATCGCATGGTGGCAGCGCGGCAGCAGCGGGAGGCCCCGTTAGCTAAAGTGGTGTCTCAGGTTAAGAACAGTTTCAGGTTGAGAACAGACCTCCGGAACTAATTAAGTTTTTAACCCAAGGTACCACTGTATCTGACTTTTAGAAGACATCTGAAGGCAGCCCTGTTTAGGGAAGTTTTTTTGTGTTTGATGTTTTATCGTGTTTTTAATATTCTGTTGGGAGCCGCCCAGAGTGGCTGGGATCGAAATAATAAATTATTATTAAGAGTGTGCACACTTCTACTAGACCCACTTGAACTTTGCGCTGAGGGTGTCAGCCGCCTTCTTTGGCTTTGCCTCTTCTTGACTGCTTATATTCTGACCTCACAGGAACCAATCAAAGAATCACTCCTGTTCTACTCTGATGGCAAGATGAATGACCTGGCTACGAAAAATTTTCTGAGTAAGTGGTTTTTCCTTGTGCTAGGTAATAGGGGAGGTGGCAGTGGCTGTGTTTCCAGAGCTCTGGGATAGGTCTCATTTATGCGGTTCTGGCACCAGGGGAATGGCCTGAGAGCATTTCTGCTTCTCCCCTAATGGGAGAAACCATTATCCAGACATTTGACTTTCCCCTTGGTTTGTCAATATTGGCAGAAATGGAGGCTACAGTTTTCTTAATTTCACTATTCCCAGTGCCTTTGTTTGCCTTTTCCAGTTCTGAAGTAGGAGCAGAGATTAATGCTAGCTCCTGTTTTGCAGCTCTGATGAGATTCATGGGAGACCAGCCAGGCCTCAAGAGCAAAGATGAGGTTGATTATGTCTATGAAATCCTCCAGGTTTGTGGCTCTTTTTATGGCTTGCGTGGGTGATGGCGACCAGAATGAGCTAATGTTTGGGGAAGGGAAGATCACAATGTCTCCTAAGTGCTCGACTCCTATAAGGATGGGAAGTAAATAATCTATCGATAATGAGATTTTTATCCTGCCTTTCTGCTTCAAACAGGGAGACCCCTACATTATTAATTTAAAAAAAAAAAACCCTCAGAGATAAAGCAATTTAAAATACACAATATGGGAAGCCGAAACAGAACAGCATCAGGGAGCAAAGTAAAAAGTAAATAAAATAAGCTAATCAGGAAAGTGCCATTGCATTCAAGTCCTGCTTGTGGGCTTCACATAGGCATTTGGTTGAGCACTGAGAGAACAGGATGCTGGAATAGATGGGCCAGCAAGCGATTTTTAATTCTTATGTCTGGCCAAATACCTGCTGATGAAAGGGAAGGAAAAGCTGGAAGATACCAAAGGCAGGTGAGTGTTGGAGGGACCTTTTAGATCAGGGGTCAGCAAACTTTTTCAGCCGTGGGCTGGTCCACTGTCCCTCAGATCTTGTGGGGGGCCAGACTAGATTTTGAAAAAAAGAATGAACAAATTCCTATGCCCCACAAATAACCCAGAGCTGCATTTTAAATAAAAGGACACATTCTACTCATGTAAAAACACACTGATTCCCACACTGGTCCGCGGGCCAGATTTAGAAGGCAGTTGGGCCGGATTCGGCCCCCAGGCCTTAGTTTGCCTACCCATGTTTTAGATGCAACGTGCTTATTGAGCCAAATTATTTTCAAATATTCTGGTTTAGGAGTTGCTATCTTAAGTACAACCCAATCAAATCTTTAGACTCTAAACCGCTGCAAAATTATTCTGGTCATCGTCATCTTAGACCAGTCAAGCTAGAGGCATCTCCTGGGACAGTGAGTCCCACATCCTTTGCACTGCATCAGAGAAGGCCCTTTCGTCCTGTGTTCCTACCAACCACAACTTCATGGGACACACAGAACAGCCTCCTTCACTGACCTCAGTGGATGGGCGGGATCGCCTGGGAGGAGTTGGGTAATATTACCAAACCACTGATGGCTGCCTTGGGGGAAGAGGTGCCAAGTAGGGATCAGCTTGAGAAAGACAGGCCCTCATTAACCATCCCCCCCCCTCTGTTGACCCCTGCATTGCCCAATCCCATGCAAGATAATAAGTCAGGAAGCAGTACGGCGGTCTTCCTACTCTATGTAAGTTATGGATGTTCCGAAATGTATCTGCTTTTCCTCTTATGCTTCTCTGCCTTGTACAGCTGTGCAAAGAGAAGGAGAATCTGTGTGACGAGGTTTACTGCCAGGTCATCAAGCAGATCACGCGGAACCCCAGTCAGTAAGTACCTCTGCATGTGTGTCTGTGGGCGGTGGGAGCTCTGAAATTGAAGGAATAGGGGAACATGGGTGGGGATAATTGGGATGTCAGTGTGAAGTGTTAAGTAAGGGAGCCTCTTGTTAGAATAGAGGAGATGTAGGTGTTAATTTGAGTGAAAATTTCATCATTAGAAAATCAAGATCTTTTGGTGGGTGGGAGTGAACCCTAATGATGCATTTTTTTTACATTGATTTAACTGGCTGTTGGCTCCAATCTGTTTAATTTTTTGCCAAATTGGAATGGTGGAAGAAAAGCAGAGATCTGAGTAATGGATTACTGATGAGCCGCAGCGCTGAGGCTCTGGGCATGAACTGGGTGTTGGATTTTAAAGGAGTTGTTTATGTATATTGGAATCCTCACCATGCCTTTCTTCAAAGAACCTCAATTTGGGGTCCTTGGGCGTCCCTCCCCCACTTTATCCTTACAACAGCCATGTGTAGTTAGTCAGTATGAGATATAGGGACTGGCCCAGGGTCTAAACACCATAGCCTAGCTACTACAGCACACTAGCTTCAAAAAGTAACAATAATGAAAATGTTCTAAACCAGAAGTGCAGGGAGTCCTTTCCAAATATTATCTGGTTTCTACACCTGTAGCAATACACTTGCAGAACTCCAGCTCTCATCAGTCAGGCATGTCCAAAGTCTGTTTCGGGGGCCTAATATGGCCTGCTGGTTGGTTTAATCCGGCCCCTGCAGCAGTTTATTTCCTGGGGTAAAATCCTAAAAAAAAAGCTCAACAACTCTTTGGTTGGCCCTCACGGCCCTTCACTTCATCAAATGTGGCCCTCTTTGAAAAAAGTTTGGACATCACTGGCCTAAGTCAACATGACCAGCAACATCTGAAGAGCCCCCTTTTCATGGAAAAGTGTTGGTTTTCTCTGTAACCCTCTTTGGGCTTTTATTGAAAACAAGATCACAAATACTGAGGATTCTACAAATTCAGCACTAGCCTTCCAGGTTCCCAGACATTGCGGCCGCCCATTCAGCTGCACTACAGAAATGTCAGTGTTACATAGCTCTCATTTGTGGCCTGTTATAAAACAGGACTGATCCCATTCATGTGAAGGGAGGAGTCAATGAGAGAGCAGTCTAGCCTCAGATATCAAGTTGGGACTATGGTATATCCTCCCATCCCTCTGCTGTCTTCCTCGCTGTCAATCATGGACTGTATTTTCATCTTCTGAGGACTATAGCTGTGGGCTTGAATAAAGGGAATTGTAATGTTGAAGTCACGGCTTAAACATATTTATTTATTTATTACACTGCAAACTGCCCATCTGTAGACCTCAGGGTGGTTCACAAGTAAAAAACACAACATACACACTCAAAACAAAACAATAACCTCCCCATGTGTTGATACAGTGGCTTTTGTGCCTTCCATCTGCCTGCCTCACTGCTGTGAGGCTGTAATTGCCCCTTAGGATCTTTGTATTGAATCATAGCCTTTGAAAGTCAAGGACCTTAAAGTGAACTCTGTGCTGTAAACACCTGCGACTTCTTTGGAGCAGCTGCAAGGCTCATCTACTTCAGGCTCTTTGCTCTTCCTCAGGGAAGATGTGTTTCTTATGAACTGAGCAGGTACATGGGGTACCTTAAAGGTAAAGGGACCCCTGACCATTAGTTCCAGTCGTGACCGACTCTGGGGTTGCGGCACTCATCTTGCTTTATTGGCCGAGGGAGCCGGCGTACAGCTTCCAGGTCATGTGGCCAGCATGACTAAGCTGCTTCTGGCGAACCAGAGCAGTGCACGGAAACGCCGTTTACCTTCCCACCAGAGCGGTACCTATTTATCTACTTGCACTTTGACGTGCTTTCGAACTGCTAGGTTGGCAGGAGCAGGGACCGAGCAATGGGAGCTCACCCCATCACAGGGATTCGAACCGCTGACCTTCTGATGGGCAAGTTCTAGGCTCTGTGGTTTAACCCACAGTGCCACCCACGTCCCTGGAGTACCTTAGACACACATAATCCCCCCCTCACTCCTTGGAGCTTCTCATTTCCCCATCTTTCCCTTCCAACTTTTCTCTTTTCTCTCCCTCTCAGTCTTCCTTTCTTCCTGGATCCCTTTCAGCCAACCAGAAGTTGTCTTTTGTCTAATCCTGCTCTGTGCTCTGCCCAAGGGAACTATCCCCCATGTTTTTCTCTGTCCTGCAGAGAGAGCTGTCTCCGTGGCTGGAGGCTCCTGGGCCTCTTGACTGGATACTTCCTCCCTTCCAGCATTTTGATGCCATATGCCACCAAGTATTTGCAGCAGGCCAGCTCTGACCCCAGTTCCAGCACAGGTATCGTCTGCCTCCCACCTTTTTGGCCATATTTGCTGGCTTCATTCAGCACCAAGGGTGGTGGTCCTGGGAGGGATTTTGCTGACTTGAACTGAGGTCACACCACATCACCTGCAGGATTCCATAATTCCATACACATGGCTGTTGTTTACACAATATCTCCTCAAGTTATGATAGCCAGGAACTCCAAACTCTGCTTCAGTAAATTACATGAGCAGTAGGCCCTAGCCCTTGAGGCTCAGCTGGTAGGGATATGAACACAAGAATAGTCTGTTGGATCAGGACAATGGACCGTCTAGTGCTCATAGTAGCCAACCAGATGCCTGTGGAAACCAGGGAGCAGAATATGAGCACAAGAAATCTCTCCCCTTCTGTGGTTTCCAGCAACTGGTATTCGGAAGTATTATTAAATCCAACTGGAGGCATAGCATAGCCGCCATGATAGCCCTCTCCTCCATGAATGTGTCTAATCCTCTTTTAAAGCCATCATCCTCAGGGTACTACCTTCCCAATTGAAAATTGGGCGGGTAAGGGCTAGAGTAGGAGGCCATAACAATCATAATGGACTTGGAGCTGACCATCTCAAGAGGTATGGAAAGAATCCATTGGCCTTCTTTGGTCTGTGATAAGTTAATGAGGTTGGCTGTGGAAGAAGCAACTCAAAGCTTCATTGAATTTGGCTGAGGGGTTTGGTGGGATCTTCCCAGTGTTGGGCACAGTATCACTGACTGCCTCACTCCCGTGTGGTTCTTTGGACTTCCCTTCATTGTCACAAGGCAAGAGATATCCCGAAGGCTTGTTGGGGCTCCAGTTTTCACACCAAATCAGGGGCTAAATTCAGAATCCCAACTGAGCAGAGTTCTCTAGCTTGTAGTACTCGTAAAACAACACTCGTAAGACTCATGAGGTGGCAAGCTCAGCCCTTTGCCCTTTCTCAATCACAGAAATAGCCAGGATTTGCCAGAGCAACCTGAGGAAAATGGTCATGTACGGAGGCCGTCGACACTTGCCGTTCCGTGTGGAGACTGAAGCGCTTCTGGTAACTGAGTGAAATATGGTTGCAGGAGGTCGGGTGTTGAAGAGGGTATTCTACCATTTGGGTTGCTAAGGCAAGTCCCCGAGACAGCAAATATTTGGGGCTAGGAGGTATGTGCCAGTACAGGAATTGTGGAGTGGACTTTCCTTGATGCAGGGCTGTGCCTGGACATTTTGCTGCCTGGGGCAATGGACAAAATAGTACATACAGGCACACATTACACATAAGAGGCAAACAGTTGAATCTTATTTCCATATTGGCAATGGAACAACATCTCCCACTACACATGAGGGAAGGACAGTTTAAGGACGGGCTGTGTGGCACTTTCAGCCTGGTGCCGCTTGCTGTGTGAGGCAGTTGCCTCACTCTGGTTAATGGGAGGGCCGGCCCTTGCTTTATGTGCTGCATGAACGGGAACTCTGTGGATATATACGGGAAGGAGACAATATTCAGCAAGTGAGAAGAGGAGTTGGGATTGTATACTGGTTGAGATTGTTTGTGAGGGGTTACTAGCGTCTGACTGGGAGGTTGTGAGCCTACATGTGTGTTTATAAAGGGGAACTGAGTTTCCTTTGTGGATAAAATTTATGAGGAGAGGTGTTAGCGATAGCAATGGATGTTCTGAGGAACAGACAGAATTTCTTGGGATGATGGATGTGGTTGAAACAGGATTTGAGAGAGATAAGAGCTGCCAATAGGAAATGCAAAAGGAATCTTCCCCATCCAGCTATGCTGCTCTCCCAGAAATCTCAATGTGTTTGATCCATGATGCTGAAAACCCAGAGTATGCTTAAGTAATGCAAATATCCTCATTCATTCAAGCTATGTTCTTAAAGATACGAAAACCCCAAAGATCACAATCAGGTCAGGTTTTTAAGCCCTATTCATTTCACTGTGAGAGTCAAGCAGATGCTGGAATCTGTAATGGAAAGCCCCAGTAGGGCTTCATCGTGATTAAATTTGCCTGGATCCTGCTCTCGGGGAAGGGGACAAAGATGTCTGTACTGGATTCTGTCAAACCCTGAATCCTTTCCCATTGGTAGAAGGGACGTGGCTCACGTCATATATCGGTCAACCTACCTGGAGGTATGAAATACAACACGAAAATCAAGACATTCACGGTGAGTCGCTCTTTGGCGTGTTCATCAGAGTGTTATGGGGTGGGGGGCTTGTGGGGACAGTGCTGGCCATGTCCATTTTTGGGTGGATGAGACTGACTTTTGAAATATTTATGTCTTTTGATTTCATCTCCCCTTACCGAGATGACTCAGAGTAGGTGACCCCGTTTTTTAAAATGCTATTTAGACACAGAGATCAAGAGAGCCAATTCTGCACCTTCTGCCATTGAAACAGCCTCTTTCTATTGCAGGGGCCTGTGGTCAGTCTCATCACCCATCTGAGCCGGGGCTGTTACGCTTGTGCTATTAATTTCTCTTATTTTCAGGGGTGGGGTGGGGGCATAGTTCAGTGTTAGAGCAGTTGCATTACGCACAGAAAGTCCCAGTCTCCAGATTCATTCCCTGTCACCTCCAGTTAAAAAAAATTAAGGTAAAGGTAAAGGGACCCCTGACCATTAGGTCCTGTCATGACCGACTCTGGGGTTGCGGCGCTCATCTCGCTTAATTGGCCGAGGGAGCCGGCATACAGCTTCCGGGTCATGTGGCCAGCATGACTAAGCCGCTTCTGGCGAACCAGAGCAGCGCACGGAAACGCCGTTTACCTTCCCGCCAGAGAGGTACCTATTTATCTACTTGCACTTTGACGTGCTTTTGAACTGCTAGGTTGGCAGGAGCAGGGACCGAGCTCACCCCGTCGCGGGGATTCGAACTGCCGACCTTCTGATCGGCAAGGTAGCTGGAAATGTGGATGACTTCTGCCAGTCATGGAAGATACATCCTGGGCTAGTTGGAGAAGTAGTCTGTCTTGGTCAAAGGCAGCCTCCTGTGTTCTTCGTCTCATGAACTTAGTGACTTCCAAGGGAATCATAAGGGCTTGCGTCTGTACACTGTGATTTAGCCATTTCCCTTCCCAGGGAAATGGGGGTTGGACGCGAGCCCGCCCTGTGCGCAGGGGTGTGGCTATCCCCTGCATCATAGGGAGTCCCCTCCGTGTCACGCCCCCAGACCAACCAATCCGGGTGGCCAGGGGGCGGGTGGCGTGCTTTAGGAGTTGGTTGCAGGTGTGAGGGTATTGCAGTGAGCCGTTTGGCTTGGGTGGTAGTTAGGCATTGGAGTATTAGATTGGAGGGGAGGGGAGGTAGAGGCCATCACCTACCCCTCCTATTTCAAGGGTATTCCATTAAAGGAATCTGGGGGGTGTGATCCTGTCCAAAGCCCAGGCGGAGGCTAGGGCTATGGCACGACGCCTATTGGTAACCCTGGAGGGGCTCGAGTTGGTTTGCATCGATGGAGCTCTCCCTACCGGTGGTTAACCCTTCTGAGACTTCCTGCAGGTGAGCAGGAGTCAGGTATAGTCGGTTCAGTTCCAGTGCCTAATCCAATACCACTCACATTCTGTAACCAATAAAATTGTGGCCTTTTTTAGCCCATTAACCTAAAATACTGCTGTCAAGTGTCTTTATTCCAACGAAGGGGAGGGTTTGGGGCCTTGCCACACAACCCCCATTCTTTCCAGCAGTTCCCCATGTCCTCCCAGAGGCTGCTTGCAAAGTATCTCTGAATTTGGAGGGAGGGTGCTGCCAGAGGTGTAAGAGTGTACTCTTGAGAAGCCCTGCTGTATGCATAGAGCTCACCATGCATCAGTTTGCCACTGGGGCCTATGATGAGCAGACTGAGCATCTCCCTCCTCTCCCACTGATGTGAATCCAAGAGGAGCCATATCATCTTTCGGAAGGTGGCCAGATTTGCAGCTCACCTGTCCCTTCCCAAACTTACTGTTTTCTATTTGTGGCTGAACGCATCACAATGGAATTAAAACTACATTGGTACCTTGGGTTACATACGCTTCAGGTTACAGACTCCGCTAACCCAGAAATATTACCTCGGGTTAAGAACTTTGCTTCAGGATGAGAACAGAAATTGTGCGGCGGCAGCAGGAGGCCCCATTAGCTAAAGTGGTGCTTCAGGTTAAGAACCGTTTCAGGTTAAGAACGGACCTCTGGAATGAATTAAGTACTTAACCCGAGGTACCACTATGTTGTACTATAAAATCTTACTAGCCCTCCTCCCTCCCACCACTAAATGAGGGGGGCTGGAACTTATGCCAGCACAGGTCTTTCCCTTGTGTTTAGAAGCCCTTCCTGGTCCTTCCAAATGGCTAGGATGCTACTTTTAGACAGCCAGTAGCAGGGTAAGGGCTAAAAGTATTCCTTTCCCATTTTGGTTGTAGGTTGCTGCAGACATCATGAAAGAAATCGCTGAGCAGATGGGGGTCACTGAGCCAGAAGAGATTCAGGAATTTGCCATTCTGGCCAACAAAGATAACGGTAAAGTGCCCCCATAGCAGTGGCGAATGGTCAGCTGCAGGATACTTCCTTATATGATGAAATGTGCTAAAAATGACTGCCCAACAGCAGGAGCAGGGTAGATGAGTAAATGGCAACCGAATCATGACAAGATGGGGATATTTCCGTGGGTAGTTTGTTGACTAGCATGACGTGGGTGGACTCGCATCCCTCCTAAGACCAGCAAGTGCCCACCAGCCCAGGAATGCCAGTATGCAGAGAGAGAGAAGCAGTGTGAATCACTTCTCAGACTGCATACCTGGCCCAAGGTATGGGGTGGCCTGCTGAGGCTGTATTGATGAAGGGCTTCCAAAATCCTTCATCTGATGGCACCACTAAATGAGAGTGAATTTAGATCTTTTATTTTCATCTTAAAAACACCACCACCAAAACCTTCAAGGTTCTAATGGGGACAGATGGAGACATAGGTGCAGATTGTGTGAATGAGATGTAGTAGCCGTTGTTGACCAGTCCGTTTCACATGAAATCGCCTTGTGCAGGAATGTGCAACACGGTGCCGTTAGGGCTGAATCCTGGGGAATAAGGTGCCTTTGATTTGATGGGGGAGAGGATGACTTGAAGCGCCACATCCTGCTCTCTTTGCTTTACTTAGAAGTGGAGGTGATGTTGAGGTGAGTAGGGTTGTGTCTCTTGTTTTGCCATGCAGGTAAGTTTGTACGTCCCTTGCGCCAGACTGAGTACATCCATGATTATTTGCTTGAGGGAAGTTCGGTAGAGCTGGAGTTCTGCAGGATCACCTGGAGGACGCCCTTGCACTTTGAGAATGACATGTATATTAACCTTCACTTCAACCAGGTAAGCTTAAGGAGAGGCTCCTTTCTTCCTTCTGTGCGTTTTAAATTACAGTTGTAAATCTTTTAGTGGTAATGTTATCTTTTTTTGGTAAACCGCTTTGAGTTTTTTCTGCAATCTGTAAAATTTATGTAAAATTCTGTAAATTTTATAAACAAATACATAGTTACAGGATTTCAATGGCAAACAAAGCCGCATGTCTGCCCAAAAATTTTTGAAGGCACAAACAGTGCTGAAATCAGAACTGCAGATGACCGTTCTAATGCCATTATGAGCAGAAATCACAGTGAATGCACAATAAAAAGGATGTCTGAAGGAACCCTTTGCAAAAGGCTGGGGATTCCTCTGAAGATGCCGCACACATTGCCTGTGAGCGTATGGTGACATCTTCTTCCCATTAGGCTAAATTTGCTGTGACCTAGCTTGATGTTTGGGACACTTTCAGGGCATCAGCTGCCAGAATTTGCTGAATATCTAGAGTTACATAACCATTAATAGGACTGTGTTGTTCAAGCAGCAAAATGCTTCCCTGCTGGTTCCTGCTCAAGGGATTGTAGGTAAAGAGTGAAGTACAATGCAATGCTCTCTTTGTTGGGAGCGCCCTACTCTCGTGTAGGAACCTGGTAGGGACACATGCCCAACTGGCATGTTCTCTCCCTCCTGGCCGGTCGTTCGGGAGCTTCAAAAACTTTATTCTGCCTGAACATCACGGCGACTGATACCAAAAGGCATTAGCATGCTTAGGGATCCGCAGAGTATTTGCAGTTTGCGTAACAGACCTCAGTAGCACAGCATTTTGGCTAATATACATTTATTTACATATAATAGACTCGGAGCATTCTGACTTAGCTCCATCCTCTTTCTCATCAGACAGCAGAGAGAGAGAACAAAGGACAATAGTCCCACTTCACAGAACATAGTAACACAAACATCCTGTCTCTGTCACTTCCCACACTGTGGAATGAAAACACACACCATCATGTGATAGACAACAATCCCATGACTGCAGACACGGGGAATGAATCTCTAACACTCTTGTGGGTTGTTCCTAGGTGCTGCAGAATTATATGAAAGGGAAGCTGCTGCTGCCACACACCAGGGAGCTAGAGAAGCTGGTGTGTGCCTTGTCTCTGCTCCAGCACTGGGCCAAGGGAGCTGGATCAGTCCCTTCTATGTAAGTCTCCTGTTCGTAGCCTTGGGTGGTTTGTGTAGGCCAGAACCTGATGCTTGGCAGAGACATTTCCCTACGTGTGTCAAGAAGACTCATCTCTCAGGGAGGGTGAAGATGTATTCACAAAGTGCAACCATCCTTTAATATAGGCAAGATGAGGGCCCTGGCCAGATCCTCATTACTCACATACCCCCCTCAGCAGTTCTTCTTGTCTTCCTCAGAGCATGTGCATACTGTCACGCTCCTAGTCCACACGCTCAGAAGAGCTACTTGACTCCTCCCTGCCATTTTGGGGGTTTAGCCAATGTTGTTTAGAGACAGAGCAGGTAAAATGTCCCTCATACTTGTTTGCTAATGGTAACTGTTCCAAGCAAATAAAGTGGTAACAGGGCCAGTCCGCCCATTAACCTCAGTGAGGTAGTTGCTTCAGGCAGCTGGCTGGGGACAGCTAGAATCCAGATGCCTGAGGAATGTGCCGTTTGCCACCTCCTGTGCTTGTAGCTTGTGGGCATTGCCTGGGAAGAGTGGATCCACTATTGCCACCTGCTCCTCTCTAGCCTCCTTTCCCCCCACCCTTCCACTTGCCTCAGGCGGCGGAGGCAGGAAGGACAGTGGTGGCGGAGGAACACCATTCTCCGTTTTGCCTTAAGTGGCAAAATGTCTTGGGCCGGCCCTGGTGATAAGGGGACTAGCTTCTGTCACTCCACTATAGGTTGTGGATGATTCTGTACTCTTACCCACTTTTGCATGCTAAATTTCAGCCCCATTATGGTTTACTTCAGGGGTGGTGAACAAGTGGCCTTCCACTTGAAGCTCCAGATCCCATCGGTCCCAGTCAGTATGGCCAGAGCTGAGGGGTGATAGGAATTTTAGACTAGCAATATCTGGATGGCTGCAGGTTCACCACTCTTGCTTTACATGATCCATGTACCCTGGGGGTGAGAAAAATGATGCAAGAGGTCCTGCTTACTAGTTTATTTCCTCTAATTAATCTACTGAAGGTTAAATGAATTGGAGGCTGAAGTAAGGACCAAACTTGGAGGCACCATTCACACAATCTGAGTACAGAGGTACATTGGTTCTCGAACTTAATCTGTTCCAGAAGTCAGTTTGACTCCCGAAACAGTTTGAAAACCAAGGTGCGACTTCCGATTGGCTGCAGGAACTTCCTGCACTCAAGCGGAAGCCGCGTTGGACGTTCAGCTTCCAGAAAACGTTTGAAAACTGGAACACTTCTGGGTTTTTGCTGTTCGGGAGCAGATTTCTTCAACAACTAAGCCATTCGAGAACCAAGGTAAGCATATTTCTTACTTGGGCCCTGTGGCAGCAGAGTTCTTTCTACTAAACCCAGCCTAAGGGAAATAGTAGTATTCTTGAATTGTTGTTCAAATATTTCTTTCTATGGAGCACAGCTATGTGTCCTAACCATACCTTTATTTTCTGATCACCTAAATAGAGAGGAACTAGTAAGTTACATCCCTGATGACGTTGCACGCCTCATCAACCCAGTCATTGTTCAAAATTCTGTTACCTATCAGCTGAAAACCACAAAACAACTTGAGCGACAGGAAGCAAAAATCAGTTTCATTGGTAAGTTCAAGCGGGCAATACGGTTGGAGCTGGTATGATCTTATTCTGTAATCCCAAACTTTCTGCCAGTTTCCTGTTGCCACATGGTATTCCCCCCCCCAAACATCAAGGCATGGAATCCAGGAGCATACTGACATGTTTATTTTGCATTCTCCAAAGAACTCAAGGCAATTTACATGGGGTTATCTTATTTCATTCTTCAACCTAATTGTTATGAAGTACGTTACCCAGTGCTTGACTTTCAGTGAGATCTTCCCTGAGTCTGGCTTTTTTCTTTTATGTACATGTAGATTACTTGAGGGAAAATGCACACATATTGCAAAACGTGCTTTCTCTTAAGGGCAAGCATCTACAAATTATAGAGGTAAAATGGATTGAGGCATTTATTTATAGTATGTCTTAGTGCCTGTGACTTTTGCTTTTCCTTTGGCACAGCAAGATCACCTCTAGGTTCCTAGAGGAGGATGGTCACAGCTTGTTCCTAGTTCTCCTTTATTACTGTTCAAGTAATTCTAAGGATATTTTTGTAAATCTTTGGATTATCACTCTTCTGGTCCCATCAATAGCCTTTTTTGAAACACACAATAATTCTGATCAGGACACTGGTCTGTAGGGTAGGCAAAATGTGAATGCAAAATGTTCACGTTTTTATGTAGTGGGACTCTTGGTGTCAGCAAAACCCAACACGAAAAGCGTCTCTTATCTACAAAGAATGCCCAATCCTTCAAAACCATGATCACCATCTGCAGGATCCTTCCAGCTGAATGTAGAAATGTGGTCCCTGCTGTCGACACTTTGCAAACAGCCTTTTTTGCTGCCTCGGCTGCACTATAACTTCCAAATACTGAAAATAGGTGGCATCCAATGCATTCATCCCATTAGATTTACCCTTGTGCAATGGTATTTTCGTCCCGTACCTTCCCCAGAAGAGATGGGGTGGGGTGGGAGCTAAATCCTATGCTAACAGAACAAGGGACTTGTGTTCTATATTGGATATAAGCCACTGTGTGTGACTGTAGAACTGTACGGCACCACAGTTCAAGAAGGACACTGACAAACTGGAACGTGTCCAGAGGAGGGCAACCAAAATGGTCAAAGGTCTGGAAACGATGCCTTATGAGGAACGGCTAAGGGAGCTGGGCATGTTTAGCCTGGAGAAGAGGAGGTTAAGGGGTGATATGATAGCCATGTTCAAATATATAAAAGGATGTCACATAGAGGAGGGAGAAAGGTTGTTTTCTGCTGCTCCAGAGAAGCAGACACGGAGCAATGGTTCCAAACTACAAGAAAGAAGATTCCACCTAAACATTAGGAAGAACTTCCTGACACTAAGAGCTGTTCGACAGTGGAATTTGCTGCCAAGGAATGTGGTGGAGTCTCCTTCTTTGGAGGTCTTTAAGCAGAGGCTTGACAACCATATGTCAGGAGTGCTCTGATGGTGTTTCCTGCTTGGCAGGGGGTTGGACTTGATGGCCCTTGTGGTCTCTTCCAACTCTATGATTCTATGATTCTATCAATAATGTGACAAATCACTGCTTCTGTAGTTTTTGGATATGCCAGGGTAGTTGTGCCCTCTGGCTGTGGCAGCCTTGGGAATACCAGGCACGGCACAATAGTCTTGCCTTTTAGCCATATTCTTTTCAGGAGATGGGGCAACCCCACTGCTAAATAGTCGGCAGCAGCAATACAGTGGTTTGGCTTGGCCTGTTGGGTTTGACATCATGACCACTTCCTTCTCTTGTCCCAGAGCACGTGATCCAGCTGCCGCTTTTTGGCTACAACGTTTACACTGTGGAGAAGATCAGTACACTTGGGATCCCCACGCCTTGCTTTGTAGGAGTGAATGAGGAACAGATCGTTGTAGTGAATGGGAAGACCCAGGTATGGTTTTAGTAGAAATCCCTGGAGTATTAGCAGCTTACTTTAGAGTAAGTAGCAAGTGCAGGGTGCCTAATCCAGATCAGGACCATACTGGGGGGCTTTAATCCTCACCCCCCCCGCCCCCATCTGCTATCCTTACCTGGTTCAGGGAGGCATTAATGCATTAAGAGGAAAACTCACATTGGTTTCAACTATAAATCACAAGTGTGGTGGACCAACATGGGTTGGGGCCTCAAAATAGGGGAGCATAGCCCTTTGCTTCCTGGGTCTGCACACAAAAAAAGAAAATTCATACAGCTGTATCTAGTTTAACTTTTCTGAAATGTTCATCTGTTTCATAAACTTAACAGTAAGAACCCTTTATGTATCTCATAACGTGGGCTCTGGTCCATGAAAGCTTCTTTAACTTCTTCAGCTTTCAAGATGTCACAATAATCCTCATTTTTAAACAAATCAGTGAGTTTCCATGTGATTGGGCTGAATATAGTAATCAGCATGTAAATGTCATAGCTACCCACAGTGAGCGTTACCCAAGTGTGCTTTGGCAGGCTTCATACAGAATCTGAATTAACCTTATTATTTTAATAGTACTTACAATAATTTCAATAAAGAATAATTGTGGAGAATGATGGAATAGAGTAATTTCCACAAAATTTTCAAGTTGTGGTTCTTTTTTTTACTATTCCTGCAGCTGCATTATGGAATATCATGAAATGGGTGTATAGAGTGATTTACATTTTGAGGAAAGAATGTCCCTGAAAAGGCAGTTTCAGGGGGAGGGAGACTCTGCTATGAATATTTGCTCAGTTCAGAGGACTGCTGTTGAATTAGGATTCCTAAAAGGCAATTTGAAACATGCATTAAATTCTGTGAAAGCTCGTGCGGACAAAATAACAGGAATTAACTTCTCATATGATTGGCTACTTATGAGAACAGGACGCTGCCATGAGATGAGTCACTGACCTGATCCAGAAGGTGTTCTTAATAGTCATGCGGTGCTTTTGATCCTCCACTGCAATATACGTGTCCTAACGGCAGTTTCCCTCCCTTCACCCAGAACCTTCACAGCCTCATTCCACTGGCGACGATACAGAGGATGCGGACTTTGCGCCCCATGAATGAATCTGGGCTTCCTGGCCTGGAAATTAACTACGGCTCAGCAGCAGACCCCAAAACGATTTGGTTTGAATTGAAGCAGGTAATATCCCTGGTCGTCGCCTCTTAAGTTAAAAAATCCAGATGTAATTTTTAGCTTTGCACATTTTGGGCCGTAACCAAGTTTACAAAAACAGACACAGCACAGTTGGGAGATCCGAATCTTACTAGGGTTTAGCAGTATTCTACGGCCTTAAATTAGTCTTATTTCTGGTTTGTGGCATTCCCCTAGTGCAATACACCATAATAGAAGCCTGCTCTTTCTACAACCAGTCATCCAGGGCTCTTGGCAGAACTTATTTCTAGAGGTTAAAATCAAGTGAATTTCTAGCTACCCCAAGGCACTGACGTATGCTACAAAGAGGTATGTTCTGCTGCTAGAAGGCAGCAACTCATGGGATTAAAGGCAGGAAGCCTGTTCTGCAGCATCCCTTCATGCTGTATGCTTGGGGATAGGGTACATCTCTGGCTTGCAGGAAAAGAGCATAGTGAGGAGTCCTTTATCTGGAACTAAACCCACTGTTCCTGCACGTGGTTCCCTGGAGGTGCTACTGCCAACCTGTGTAGCTGAACCACAGGACAGCGTTGCTTTTGAAGCAGGAGAAAGACCGCCATATGGGAAAACAAGTTAACTACAAGGCTTTTGACTACTGGATTTTTTTGTTTTTTGTTTTTTAAAAAAATACTGGCACAAGGAACACCAAGCTCTAGTAAACGAAGGCTCCATCTGGGTCTCACTTAAAATTATTTTTTTAGTTGGTGTGGGCTTCCTTTTGGAAAGTAGAGGTGCAAGCACAAAATGAAACAATTTCTCAAAATGAGGGGGAAGGAAGTAGAGATGGCAGATGAGGGACTTTTGTTTCATTGAAGTTTCTATCTTGACAGGCTAAAGCATTGTACCACACGACTGCCATCATCCTAGAAGAAACCGAATCTGAGGCTTAGTGAGTGGCAGAAATGTCTTTTTTTTGAACTTGAAATCATAAAGCTTCATGCAAATTCTGTTCATCACAAGCATCTGAAGTAAGCACTGTTAACTTGGTTCTTGCTCTGCCTCCTAAGCCCAACCTCACTGGAGATTTTCCCTCTTTATTCAGATGCGTTGTTTTTTTTAAAAAAACACATGTTTAGCCTTTCAGTTACTAGAGAGCAAAACTGGCTTAACAGTTCTAGACATGCTTCTTATTACATGTAATGAAGTTCAAGGAAGGACACGGGTATTTACAGTTTGTTTTGCTCAAAGCAGATCCAGGTTTACCCAAAGCATTGCTGACTTTCACCGTTACTGGCGCTGACAAATTTACACTACCTAGATGTTCAGGTATTATTAAAGCACTGGCATTCTACCTTTACTGTCCTCAATGGCTGTCGTGACTCTCCTTGATGCTTGTTTAATTGTGGTTCATATATGTGCTCTGAGCAGCATCAGTATGAATATTCCTTATGCAAACTGGAGGGGAAGGGGCTTGATCAGCTGTGGGAGGGGGCCAGGAAGCTTGCCTCTCAGCTGATCAACCCCCCCTACCACTCTTTCTTACGAGAGCCAGAGCAGTATGGGGCTGGGTGATGTTATCTCGGCTGCTTCTTCCTCTCCCAAGGTGGGCAGGAAGATCCTTCCTTTGTATATGAGCTACTGCCCTGGCTCCTGTGTGATTTCCAGTGGTAAAAATAATGAGATTAAGCAGTGTAAGCTCTTTAACATTCATTTTATTAGCAGCTCACCATGAACCTTTTAAAGTAACAAACCCCTAGCTCCCAAGTGCAAGCTATTAAGAAGGGGGTCCCTCTGCCAGGCCCACCTTTGTCTAGGGAGTTTCCACTAAAGGAAAAGGTTAATGCTTCTCTAAGGCACAGAAGAAGAAAATACAATTGTAAAAAACCATAATCCCAGCAGGGAATCTACAGTCTATGCCGAACTTGAACTATACATAAATAAAGCAGCATCTTCCTGCTAAAACCCCTGGGCAATTTTGTCACAGTAGTCTGATAAGATGACATGAGAGGCACAATGCAGCAATATGGCTTTAAGTGAATACTTGCACAGCCCTCATACCAAAGACTCTGCTGTGCAGACTCACCTCTGCCCAGTCAACTGTGATATTTGGAAGGCTGGTTCTTTTAACATCCTGATGGACAATACAAAGTGGCTAATACAAATGGCTACATCTCATATAATAACCTGTAAAGTATTTTGCATATACACCTGAAAAACATAGTTCTGCACATGCAACACACTCATGTTTTCTGCAGGTGCAAATGTCCAGGACTCCTTACCGTGCATCAAACGCACCTGTCATCACAGAGCTTGTGAAGCAGCCCTAATGTGAACCTACCTGAAATCACATGTCAGTAATAAGCTATTTGCAAAGGTCTCTGATTTCTTTAGACTTATTCCATATGCACAAAGAAAAATGCAATTATGCGTTGCAATGGCAACAACTTTCCTGAAATACGTATTAGGCCTTTTCATCAGAAGGAGGTGCTCCTGGATACAACTGTTTACTGCAAACAAAAAACAGAATATAAACACTAGTAACCACCAAATAGAATTTGGCTTGGAGGGAAGGGTTGCCCCATGGCCTCTATTTATTCCTGAGGTTTCACAAAATATAAAACTCTTCAACTTATGTAAGCAAGGACATGCCCTCAAGCCTTGAAGAAGACTGTTCTCTCCTGAAAAATAAAATTGTATTAGTGTCTGACTACATGTTACATGCATTTGTATGTAACACAACTCTGATGGCCATGGGGAGCATAGAAGTTTGCAAACATGTATTTCACAACCTCATGTGAGAGTGGAGTCATTTGGGATAACCCAGCTGACAGGAACTGGCACCAATAACCTCCCCTGCCCTGCTGGCGTTACAAAATCACCCGCTTCCCATAGCAGCTGCTCTCTGTTTAAAGAGGTAGCTTTCTGGATTTTATTATACTGTAGATTGATTTCATGCAACCTTTAGTTAGGCCCTAAATTTACTTTGAGACGGAGAGAGTTGTCCCTGGCAGCACTTCTCATTCTTATTGCAATATGCACAGTTTAAAAAATAATAACTCTAGTGCAAGGAGACACTTTTCAGCACAAACAACACAAATCAAAAGGGACCTGGGCAAAGCAGCTCTGCCAGACTCCCTCCCACAGTATCAAAATGAGAAAGCCTTCTTCAAAGCAAATGTATTCCATGACAACTCTGAGTGATGTTGCTGCTGCTAATTAAAAAAACATAGTAACGGACTGGGGGTTGAGGCGGGAAATCTTGGGTAGCAGCAAGATTCCTAGTCAGCAAAAGAATCAATTACAGTCTCGTGGTATGTCTAAAACAAGCAAAGTTGACCGTATCACAGAGCAGCCTTGTAACTTAAAATTGGTGACTTCATCTGCACAACAGACTTTACCTAGCTAGGATAACATCTCAAAGGCCTTTCCCCCAGGCCAGTGCTTAACTGGGTCCACCACCCCACTCCCATAGCTACGATGATTCCTTTAAGTGCTTGGGGTCCAGCAGCCACAGGAAGCAGAGAAAACCAGTGCCTTTCAGGTGTCATGTTTCCAAGCTGGTTAGCTCCTGCCAGTCTGTCTCATTTTCACACTTGTCACGGGTTTTGAAAAATTCCTTGATCAGTCTCTGTGCTTCTTCTTTTACTACAAACAGAAAGTAACACACAATACACTGATGCCCAACCTTGTTCACCACTGTTAACTATAGTATCATTTAACTTTGTCTCCAAGCCATCTGTGAAGAAAAGAATCTGCATAAACCTCCCTTCCCAATAACACACAAGCAAAATTAGGTTAGTTTGATACTGCATCTCTCTTATGCACATTTGCACAAATGCTCTGAACCATGAAAATATTCCAGTGGCAAATGCTGTTTAAAGAATAGGGGACTCGGGGAGAATGAAATGATCTACCACCGAAACACCGAGGAGATGCTAAGGAATGAAAACTATGTGCTGACACCAGTCTTATAACATTCCACATACACCTTCCAATTCCTATACCTTAGATACACCACTTGCATATTTCAAATATTTTCTTCAATTACACATATTAGATTATTTTACCCTAGCCCCCCCACCCATCATACACAGCTGGCTGCCTGATCATTTTGTACTGGTGTTAGATCCAGTATCTACTGGTACAAGGCACTAGACATTCCTCCCCAGCCATCACCTGATAACTCACCTGTCTTACGGAGAGGACTCTTGTCCGCAGCCAGTAAGTGAGAGAGGTGCCGGGCAAACCCTTTAAACAAATCCTGCCAATTAGGGATGAAGAAACAGAATGAGCATAACAGGGTTCTCACCCTCACTGACATATGATTGCTTTTGTGTACTCTCTGGGACATCTTGGTACTCCTATAACGTTTCCCATATTCTAACGACTAGGTGCCGAGACCAACATGGTAGGACCTAGCATCTTCCAGTTGTGCAGCACCCAGGACATGTATCTGACCTAATGAACTAATCACTTAGAAATAGAAAAACACCAATGTCTTGTATAAGTAAAACTTGTTGATCTGCAAGAAGTTCCTAAGGAACAAAGTCACAATGTAAGTATTTAAGCTCTCATTACCATCACACACGATTTAAAAACAAACACAGAATAAGCGTGCTGTTGTCCCACCAGTATTTTTTTCTGATATTGTCTATCTAGCTCACTGAACATTGGCTATAGGAAAGGGTAATATACCCTGCTCTTTCCAGACATGGTTTACCCTCACCCTAAAAGGGACCCAAGACACTGGCCAATACAGTGGAAATGGTCTCTCCATGCTGCCAGTTAGATAGGACAGACAACACTGCTAGGCACCCCTTCAAGAGGAGGAAAAAGCAACATGGCTCATAACCAACCTTGGAAGCAAATCTGCCACCTTTGTAGAAAGGGGTCAAGTATTTTACAACAATGTCTGCCGTTTCCTTAAGTGACAATGCCTTTGTAGTTGGCTGGATGATTCTGGTTGTTCCTTCTTTATCAACCTGCGACAAATTGGGATCAAACGTAACTTTCTTTTTCATCAGCCCATCAGCTTTCCCCTCTGATTGCATTGTGATGGAAGACTTGGTCATCATCCGTAGCCTCTTTCCAGAAGGGCTTCCCAGATCCTTGAGAGAGAACAACAGAGGAACAAATACTCATGAAAGGAATGTTGTGAGAAACAGGGAACGCATAGCCTCTGCCAGCAATCTACCAGAGTTTCCTGACTTCTATTTCTTTGTGCCTTCCTAATGTCAAGGGATGGGGTAAAGGTCCTTTCCAAATACTTTAAACCTTCAAGAAACGGTGTGTGGCTAGCTCACTTAAGAAAGTAAATGTCCCTCTTCAGGTATTTTTGTGTCACTGATCTTGCTATGCCTATTCATTACCAGTGGCCCACATAGTTGGGAGCAGGTCACACCCTTGCTGATTGAATCTTTTCCCCCCTTTGTGTTCTGTGTATAAATAGGCTTCTGCATAGCCTTTTCATCTCATTAAAAAAACAAAAAACCTTTCATCTCTTAATACTTGGAATGTAGGTGACCACTTCATTCATCTAATGCCTCCAGCTCACAAAATCTGATGCCACAATATATTTGTTAGTCTTTAAGTTGACACAACATTCTTTACAACAAAGTAAATCAGTTTATTTTACAACAAACAAACATGTCTGGCCTCCTGGGGTTTGCTCAACACATCCTAAGGTCTGAGTGAGCTTTCCCACCATAAGTTCCTGCAAAGCATGCTTCGCCTGTATCTCAGGGATGTTTTTGTGTGTGCTCCTATGCAAGAGAGAGAAGGGGATTTAATAATAGTAATGAAGTATCACCTCAGCTGACCCTGGTCTCTTTCCATTATGGTTTCGACAACTGTTTGTCATTCCATCTTCAATGAAAGGCTTAACTCTGTGGGGGGATAGGAACAATCAGATACTTTGTTCAAGGATGGTGTATTTATGGTATTCAAAGGAAGCAGTAAAAACAACAGTCTTGACATGTGGTTTTCAACAGGTGAGCTACGGAAATAAAAAAATAGAGCTGGGGCCCTGATTTTTAAAACTGACAAATTCTATTAGCAGCTCCTGCAACAGACACAGATGCCATCCACAAAACATCTGTAACCACCTGAATTTTAAAAGCACAGCCTAATAAATATTGGAAATATATTTTAAGGACTGATTCAGCTGAGAATTCTGTGAATTTAAGCAATCCAAGCATACTTATCATCCATTTGCTGTTTAGAAAGATTTTACTCAAATAGCATTATTATTATTATTGTGGAAATTAGTTACAGATAGTTAACACCCATGGAATGCCCGACTCAGGCCTGCTTCTGCAACTCCAAACTCAGTTCTAACCATCCTCCTGATTTACAGCCCAGACACCTTTGCTTCTGTTCTAAAAGCCTTTGCCAGATCAGAGGTATGTCAATTCAACGGCTGCCTTCAGCCTGAGTCTTAAATACAATTGTGAAGGAACAGCTATGAATAATCACTTTTCTTCTAACCTTCTACCAATTGGGAATTGGGTGGGTATCAGTTAGGAGGCTAAGGAAGAGCAACAACAAGGAAATATACCCCTCACCTCGGTTTTCCAAAGGTTGTTCCTGAACATGAGGATTCTGTTCCTGAGCTAGGAATTCTAAGGGTCAGACCTTCTCCTGCTTTTTCTGATTCTTCCTCTTCTACATGGGATGTGCTAGCTTGTTCTTCTTTGGAGACCATTTCAGTTTCCTGAGATTCTGCTTTCTCGTCACATGTTCTTTGGGAAGGAAACTGAGGTAGTTCATCATGGTAGCAGTTGTTCTCTTCTGCCAAATCAAGCGCTGACGCCAAGGACCCTGCTTTGGGGATGGAGAAGAATTTCGATATCTTCTGAGAGTCTTTCCTAGCTGCTTCTGCCAACAGCAGCTGTTTCTTACTGGGTTTGCCCTTCTTGGTGGGACTAACTCCCAAGCAGGCTATAGCATCAGGGGTGCTTTGCTGCCCCTTCTTCTCAGGAACCTCCTCAGCATTTTGGCAAACTTCTTCAGCAACTTTTGCCTGTCTCTCAAGTGTGCCATTAATGTCCATAGGCTCAGGGTCACAGTGGTGGCTTCCCTTCTGGTTAATGTCCTCCTTCAGAGGCTTAACTCCATCATCTCCCTTGGCAGCCAGAACTTCTGAAGCAGATTGGAATACATCAGATGACTTCCGAAATCCAATCCCCACCCTCTTGGGTTTGAACTACATTAGAAAGAAATGAGATGAGAGGTAGATAGAGGGCTAGTTTTTGCCTATCTGCCTTCTGTCTTGGAAATCAAATCCTAGTCCAGGGAAACTGTAGATGCGCCTTAAACTCAAAGACCACCTCACACCTTAATGTTTTCCATAGAGAAAAAATTAAAAGCAATGGGACAGGACAAAGAAGACTGCTGGAAGCCCACATAAAAAGAAATTATGAAAATGGAAACCTCATAGACACCAGGACACAGGTTGCTGCTGCAAAATCACTTATATATATATATATATATATATAGAGAGAGAGAGAGAGAGAGAGAGGGAGAGAGAATGCTATTTAAGGTTCTAATAGTGCCTATTTGCACTTACCGTATTCACCTTGGACGCGGGGATGAAGCCATCATCAGCTGTTGCCACTGGTTCAGTCTTCAACTTGGAACTGCCATTGACTCCAAGGGTGGAATACAGCTCCCCATCTTTGGAAGCCTTGTTAATTTCGGTTACCTTTATGTAACAAGAAAGGGGAAAGTTGTCTTGATAAGCTCTCTTATGTACAGCATTTTTTGCAACACAAAGCAAGGACAGGGTTCACAAATTCTGCTCTTCTTGTCCAAACTAATTAATGCGGAATTCGCACCACCCTTAATTCTCTAAGTGACCAGTAATGCCTTAATACAGCATAGGGTCTATTCTTGTAACATTCAAGCTTGGATGAACATCAATTAGGGTTGCTATTGTTTATTTACTTCCGCTACTTGGTCGAGCCAGGATTATAATACGTCAGAATTTTTGGGGTTCTACCCTTGTTTGAATTTTGGAAATTTAAAGTTTATGATTTTTCTATTTCCTTCTGAGGAAACTGAGTAGTTCAGTGAAACGAGGTTTGTAGCCGGCATCCCGTTAAGGCTTTGTTCTATTTTAAATTTTGGAAATTTAAAGTTTATGATTTTTCTATTTCCTTCTGAGGAAACTGAGTAGTTCAGTGAAACGAGGTTTGTAGCCGGCATCCCGTTAAGGCTTTGTTCTATTTTAGGTTTTTCTAATTTTTTCCCTTAAGCTTTTTAATTTTTATTATTTAGTTGATTTCCACAAGATAATATTTCTAGTTGATTACTTCTTGTTTCAGGGATTTTCACGGTATTTTAATTGTTTTGTGCAATTTCCCAGAGAGGAGCTGGCAGCCGCTCTGTTCCTTCCGGGTCCTTTTTGCTGCTGCACTAAGCTAAGCCGAAGTTTGGCTTAGCGTTTGATCCAAACTGGGGCTCTAGTTAAGCTCTCTCTGCACTAAGCATGAGCTGCAGTCAAAGTTTATTGACTCACAGGAGGTGGAGGGAATGGAAGAGCCAGGCTGCCAGAACCAGATCTTCACTCTGGCGCTAAGTTGACTGATTGTTTACCGTATTTTCCCGTGTATAACATGCCTCCGTGTATAACACACCCCCTATTTTGGGGGACTCAAAATTAAGAAAATGGGGGGAGATTGCCCCCATGTATAAGACTACCCCCCTTTTTAGCATTTTTTAGTAAAAAAAAACCCTAGCCTTATACATGGAAAAGTGGTGTACAAAAAAACTGCTCCAGATGTTAGCTGAGCACTGCCAAGACAAGACAGAAGTGATTGCAGTTGGAGCAATGCACTTTTCTGTAATGCTTAAAGCCACTCAAAGTATGGATTTATACATCTGGAAGGTCAAGACAATAACTCAAGTGGTTTAGAATTACCACCTCAGTGACCATCAGTGGAAAGCAGGCCATGAATTAGAGCCCATTTGTATTTCTCGACAAGCAACACAGAATTACATGAAGCCTGCAGAACTGTATAGCTTCAAAACCCACTGCTCATTAGAAAAACAAACAAAATGCTTTCAGAATGATGTCAAAACTATTGGCATATTCTCCAAACTACGCATCTGAGCTTTGCTTGAGTTGAGTTCTAGCCTGCAGAAATTAAGGGTCTGCCCAAACAGCCTCTTCTAAGACAGCAATGAGAAAAGATGGAGTAAGCAGTGTTTTCTCCATAGTACACACACAGAAAATACCTAGCCACTTTCTCTAGCAGAGTTGCATATTTGAGAAACCAACACATCAGGGAGATCAAATGAAGCCCCTTAAAACTACCAACTATTTCTTACCTTCTTTAAAACAGTCGCCTTGTACAGGTTTGCCATTTTACTGGCCTGGAAAGCTTCATACTCCATTTCCACAGCATGTACTAGAACATCTGAGCTGAAACACAAGACAGCTTGATCAATTGCAGTGGGACATATTTCTCCAATAACAGAGGAAGTTCTCCAACACCTGTCAGGTCCATTACTATGGAAGAAAGGCTGGAACACTAACAATTAAAATCTCGGTGCAGAAATATTGGTGGAAACTTGTGGTTAATGTGGTGTTTGTGTGGGCAGTTGGGAGGCAGGGCAGAAGACAGGGGTCTAAGAGCATATTTCCCCCCTCTGGATTACTTTTACCCTATTATGAAGGTATTTCTACCGTTATCAGTGAAGTATCACAACCTCCTCTGTGATTTCAAAATAATACGTTTGTGCAGTATATTACTACCCTCTAGCGGGAACTAAAGAAAATTGCAAGCTTCATAGAAAAAACAGGGTTGTAGCTGTTAAGATTCATTTTTGCACACCCACCTCAACCTATTCAGAAAATATTGCAAGAAATTATTTTTAAAATGTTATTTTGGCTTTAGCACACAATATTGTCTTCCTTAAAGGTGAAGATAAAGGGACCCCTGACCATTAGGGTCCAGTCATGACCGACTCTGGGGTTGCGGCGCTCATCTCGCTTTATTGGCCGAGGGAGCCAGCATACAGCTTCAAGGTCATGTGGCCAGCATGACTAAGCCGCTTCTGGCAAACCAGAGCAGCGCACGGAAATGCTGTTTACCTTCCCACCGGAGCGGTACCTATTTATCTACTTGCACTTGATGTGCTTTCGAACTGCTAGGTTGGCAAGAGCAGGGACCACACAACGGGAGCTCACCCTGTCGTGGTGATTCGAACCGCCGACCTTCTGATCGGCAAGTCCTAGGCTCTGTGGTTTAACCCACAGCGCCACCCACGTCCCTACTGTCTTCCTTAGGAGTACACAATTTTGAATTCTAATTTAAAGTATGACATTTAACTTGAAGTGCTCAACTTTCTTTAAGTTTTGATCTACAAGTTTCAAGCAGTTTCCCCACAAACCTGAAGTTATTTATAGCCCCCCTTCCAAAAACAAAAAAAACAAAACCTTTTGCAGTGCAACTTTGGAACATGTATATGTTCCATATGTCACATGTTCCACGGGGCCTCTTTTAAAAGACTCACCCTGTAGAAACACATTAATAGAACACAACTAATAAAATGATAGAAAATTGTTCTTTTAAAAACTACCTTAGAACAACAGACACCTGTTTCTCATGCTCCCAAAAGCAGTGAGAGGGAATGAGATGTTAAAACGTTGGAACCTGCAGCATAATATTACTGGTGGCTGAGAAAGTATTTCAAACCACAACACTGCATTTTGCAAATGGCTGCGACATATAAAATTAGGTTAAGGTATATAAGTTGATCCAGCACTGGTGCAGTGCCTGCATGTGCAGGAGCTCTCTTTTCCTTGCTTCCCATCACTACCACTGCATGTGCACAAGTATGCACATGGAAAGCACATGAGCCACTGGAGAGAATGGGAGGCTTGCACAGCTCATGAAAGGAGGGCTAGATGGGAGATACGTGCACATGAGCCCCTAGTGCCATGCACCGGCTTGCATAAATTCCCTGGCTTGCATAAATGCCCACTGCTTGCCCTACGGAGATCTATGGGGCTCCCCCCGGACTAGATAATAACTTCCTACCCATCTCTTGTTAGAGCTGCTTCCCGGTTGTTGCTCAGTGCTTCTTTCAGCATGTTCAGACAGTGTTCTCTAGCCTAAAATTGAAGGATAAGAGATGAGAGCCAATTTCAGATTGCAGAAGGAAAGTGAAGCATCATCTATTCTAACTAGCAGTTCTGGGACAGTACAAATAATGTAAAGTAAACTCAATATCAATTTTTTGTATTGTAATTTTTTGTTGTGAATCTCCCTGAGATCTTCAGAGGTAGGGAGGTATACAAATTTAATAAATAATAATAATCAAACCTTCTTTCACTACTATATGGACATGAGTAATCTTTT
Source organism: Podarcis cretensis (assembly GCF_951804945.1). NCBI lineage: Eukaryota > Metazoa > Chordata > Lepidosauria > Squamata > Lacertidae > Podarcis > Podarcis cretensis. The sequence continues at coordinate 35,267,851 of NC_137171.1, forward strand.
CCCAGCTGCTCTATAATATCTGTTGTTGTCTCTGCATCCTCTCCAATTTATTTGCTTTCCTAAAACCTGCCAACTGAAACCGGACAATATACCCCCGTTACATTCCTATGCTACAATCTAATATAGATCAAGATGCTATCCTTCTCTTAAGGCATTCCACCACACCACGCTTTTATGCCTTCACCCCATTTTCATCAGTGCTATTTTCTTGCCAGTTATTTCTCACGCCCATGTCGTAATCCAGGTGGGGAGGGGAAAGGAGCTTGGTGTAAGTAATCACAGCCCCTTCTTACCTTCACTGTGATTTTAGCTATTTTTCTGCTGGCTGCATCCTTCAAGGGACAATCAGCATCTACAATGAGACAGATACACAAACATTTTCTGACATGTTGCCTTACCTCTTGCAGTAGATGAGTGGGTACAAGAAGGATATAGCCATTTAAAATAATAAACTAGACAAGTATCCAATGTGGTGATAGTACTTTTTAGAAGCTTTTTTTTATTACATGTTTTAATATCTCCAAAATCCTAGATAGCAGATTTTCTAAAGTATTCTTCAAGGACAGGTGCTATCCTTGTAATCATTTAGAGCTGGAACCAGCCTTTTGTGTGTTTTTCTACTGTAAATTCTATCAAGGAGTCAGAGAACGTTTAATCTATCCCCTTATAAGATTCCTGGTCAATCTTTAGACACCCCTGTGAGAATCGTATTGGAGGGAGGTCTAAATAAACCCACTACTGAGCAGGTGGCACTCTATTTGATTGGCATGTAATTGGTGATGGCTCAGCCAGGGTATTTAAGTGTCCTCTAGTTTGTCCTGTGTTTCCCATGCTGATCTAGGGTTGCCATTTTTGTAAAAGTCAGATGTGAGGGCGATCTGGCTGCAACATCTGTCACCCCATCGATTGCCAGGGTTGATTCGGCTTATCTGGCTGGCTAGGCGGGTGTCTCCTTCACTGCTCCATGTGCATCAATGAAAGACGACAACCATCTCATACAGAAGGAGTGCACCATTCTTTGGTGAAGGGTATACAATAGCTGCGCTCCTCTGCCAGAGCCTCCAAACAAGCTCAAGGTCTTTTTTGTTAAAATCAGTTAGGAGATGTAGGCCTTTGGCTTGCCAGGCCCTTACTTGGATGCTTTGGGATGCATAGTGGAATAGTGGTTGTTGGGTTGGGGGAATTATAGTGGAGATGAGGTTGGGGACAGTTTCCCTACTTTTTCCTTCTATCCTTTAGCATGGACTGTGTGAACCTGTTTAGTGTTCTGGGGATTTTCCTTAGTTTGTTTTGAAGGAATGGATACGCTGTAGTGGGAGTCTTTCTGACTGTATCTATTTCCAATACCATTATTAATAAATATGAGACTCCATCTTGAACTTCTTGAAAACGACCCAGTGACTGAGGAATTTGAGATCCAACACTGGCCTCCACTTCTTGTGGCCTTTTTTTTTTTTTTTTTTTGGAACCACAAAGCTTGAGCAAAGTCCTTGAAATGTTTCCCAGAATTCTTTGCTTCCCCGCCTCCATCACGTGAAGAGGGTCATAACCCAACCCATCTCATCACAACCCATTCGGTTCATCTGCCACCGGCTGAAATATGTAAATTAACTGAAGCTATTGGGTTTGATACACCCATAATTTTCATGTGAAATGGGAAACAGAAGTAAGAAATTAATTTGGGCAGATAGCAATCTCTCCAACTACTTTTGCTACAGTCAAGTTTAAGCCCAATTTTTCTGGCAATAAGCTCATCATTGTGGGCCACACTTAACTTTGGGTCAAGCATTAACTCCTGAGCTCTTTAGCTTCATATACAAATAGTGCTATACTGTATAAATAGTAACTTTAGTCATTGTAAAATCCCCAGAAAGAACCATAAATGTTTTGTCTGAAGCATCTGATCTATGAAGTAATGCAGAAATTTACCTGGAGGGACAAAGTTGTCTTTTTCAGGTTCCTGGCCCTGAAAGAAATATAAGAGAGAAAATTCAATGACATAAACCAGGAAAAATGTATCTAAAAGTATAGGCTGGAACACAAGACTAGATTTAGAATCTGAGTTTTTTTTTACACAAAAGACCTTCCACATTTACGCAACAATTTTTAGTCTGAGCCAAAGCTTGCTAAGGCTTTGTTAAATGGCGTGAGTTGATAATGAATTGGAACAATCTAAGTAAGAACTGGAAACATTATAAAAGGAATGAGGGACTTTCACCACATACAGTGGGAATGCCATTTCTAAAAAAATATTAAGAGCTCAATAACAGGAATTACAATGCTATCCCAATGGATCTGGAATTTTGTTTTTTCATTGAATTATATGGAAAGTACAGTAAAAAATAAACATAATAAATTTAGTCTTATACACACTGAAAGCAGTACGAATATTATAAACTAGTACATAACGACTGCCAACAATAGAAGAATGGATTAATAAAACATGGGCATTTGCCTTAATGGCAAAATTAACCTGATTTACAAGAAAAAAGACAGTGGGAAGGTAATTTTAAGAAGTGGAATTCATTTACTGAATATTGTAGGAGAAACACAATGCCTTAATGGCAAAATTAACCTGATTTACAAGAAAAAAGACAGTGGGAAGGTAATTTTAAGAAGTGGAATTCATTTACTGAATATTGTAGGAGAAACACAATACCTCCCCATTCAGCAGGTGGTTTCATACTGTTTTGAGATGTAAGATTAGATGTATAGTAATGGCTTATTTTATGACATTTCTCATAGTTGTAGACTGAATAAATAAAATTGCTACCTTATTTTAACAAATGGACTAATCAAAAGGGAATAAAGCAAAAAATATGTGGGGCAGCATGAGAGGATGGGTGTGTAAGTCTGTATGTGTATGTGTGCACATATATTGATTGCATGGATGGACTGCACACATATACTGTATGCACCTTGCATTTTGAAGACATAAAAGCAGAAACAAAATGATCCATGGGATAAAACATTGGGTCATTCATTTTCTTCCAAGCTGGTTTGAGCAAATAATTAGAGTTGCCTCTATTAAGTGCCTCATCTCTATGTTTTCTTCTACAATATAGTGCAATTTTACATTTTCTTGTATTTAAAAATGTCATTTTATAATTTGCAGCTGCAATGCATAACAAGGAATGGTTGGCTTTTAAAAATAGCATTAGAGTTACTAGTTAAGTCTTAGAAGGACCCTTCATTTAGGCAGTAATTTAGCCCAGGAGTTCTTTTTTTCTGTGTGAAAATCAGACACCAAGAAAAGCCATCCACTTTCCATCCCAAAGTCCCTATTCTGCACAGATGGGGTTTGGTTTCAAGACTGAATGGGACTGCATTCTAGTCACATAGGAAGGGGTGGTGAATTCAACCAAGAAAATGCTTGGAGACAGAAAGAAAGCACACAGAGAGATGTGCACAAAAAGGCCACTTTAAGAGCTCTCCTCATTAAGCACCCTGTGGTAAAGCATCATAAAAATTGAAAGAAAAAGGTACTATTCTCTAACTAACAAAGAAATGTCAGAGCAAGGTAAGTTCTTTAATGTGTGAATGATTTCTCACATATTAACATAAGAACACAATAAAGACCTCATGGTAACACTTAGGCTGCAATCCTATACAGTGGTACCTCTGGTTACGTACTTAATTCGTTCTGGAGGTCTGTTCTTAACCTGAAAATGATCTTAACCTGAAGCACCACTTTAGCTAATGGGGCCTCCCGCTGCTGCTGTGCTGTCGGAGCACAATTTCTGTTCTCATCCTGAAGCAAAGTTCTTAACCTGAGGTACTATTTCTGGGTTAGCGGCGTCTGTAACCTGAAGCGTATGTAACCTGAAGCGTATGTAACCCGAGGTACCACTGTACCCTTTTACCTGTGAATAAGTCACGCTGAACTCAGTGAGGCTTACTTCTGAGTAAGCACATATAGGACTGCGCTGTTACCTACTCTTTTCCCACCCGTCAAGATAGTACCCGTCTCCTGCAAGGAAGTTACCAACTTACCTTGCGCAGACTCATCTGCCTCTTATAAAAGTTGTTCCATTCACTTTTCTGATGGTCCTCATTCGTTTCAGCCACACTCCCGCTGTCTTCATCATATCTGAACAATAACCCGGAAACAGTTGGAAACTGAACAGGAAGGTTGACCAGAATTACTTCAAACATTATACTGGCATCAAGGAAATTTGATCTAGCAAATACATCACAATATCCCAGAGGATTGTGGGCCTGAGTCCCAGTCAGATTTCATTCCAGGGTGAGACTGTCACATTTCCAGGTTTTCTCTCAAATAAATCAATCCAGAACCAATCATTTCCTCAAAACCAACACAGACCTCTATGTTCCTCTTGCCATGTGTTTTATCGGTTGAATTCAGAGAAGATTGAGTTGAACTCACTTGGGCAACAGGGTCTTCCCAGCTCCCCACTACTGTCCCCTGTGCCCCCCAGAATTTGCTCCTGGAGGCCAGAAGACCCTCTCTGGTCTGGCATGAGAAGGGTCAGAAGAGCTACAATGTGACAGGGAAATCAGAGGAATGTGACAGGGCACAAGTGTTTTTCCACTCATGCAAACCCTCTCTAGACTGAAGCTGGTTCATTTATGAATTGTTAGCATCAGAAACATATGTGTTAAATAATAAGTCACTTTTAAAGTTCCGAAGCTTTTAACTACTTAAAAGCGATCACTTTCCTTTAAAGACCACCCTGCATAAAAAGAATAAATTTACAGATGAGTTTATGCAAAATATGCAAGTCAAGTAGAGCGGAAAATTAAATTACAAAAGGTGAAATATATGGCTGGTTTATCTTTGTTTCATAAGAAGTACAGATGTTAACCGCATGCAATGATCAGGGGATAACAAAAGAGAAAATATATAGTGCAAACTATTTCATTTAACCGGGAAGTAAAAGGAAAACAGCAACTTAACATTTGGTTTTAATCTCGGCTTAAGGAGACTAACAGAAGAGATCGTAAAGGAAAAAGAGAAATTATACGAACAAGATATGATGTGGCAACACCAAGATAAGACTGGATAGAATTATGAACTTTGTTTGGACTGATTGGGACTGATTTGGACATTAACGCAGTAACAAGAAGATGATTTGAATTCCCCTTTGGATCTTGAAGTATGGGTTCCCCCAACAAAATTTAAAAATTTGGCTTTGTAATTCGGAATTTATATGATGTGATTTAATTTGATGTGATTGGCCAGTTAATAAAAATTATTTTAAAAAAAACAACATTTGGTTTTAATCTTTCTGCTGCATACCAGAACAAAACGCAGGTCACGAAACTGAACAAAGGCCAACCTAGCCAAAATTAAGCACTTTCAGATCTTGTTGTTCGCAATGGGAGAATGGTGCTAAACATACACTTAACTTTCCCATTGAAATCAGTGAGTCATTTGCTTACGATCACTAGTCAAATTCTTATGAAAAAACCCCAGTCATGCTGCTGTGAGCACTTTCCGGAGGATAATCAGAGGCAACAGGGCAAGAGATGAATGTCTGGGGCACTTGGAAGCTAAAGAGGACAGTGACCTGCTTCTTACAGCATGGGCAATCTTTCTCTTTCTCTTCCCGGGGTGCTCCCATCCCTCCTTTAAGAGGGATTAGAAAGCACAACATTTTGCCAGAAGCTACTGCTCTCTGTTGTATCAATACAGAACAGGGAGGAACAGCTGAAAACACCAAGGTCTAAGTTTCACACTTTTACTGACTCAAGCAGTCTCACTGAAAATCTCCCTGACTATGATGAGATGAGAGCTGGGCTTTGATAAGCGAGACAAGTCTGAGGCTTCCCCCAAACCTAGTGCTAAAGAACAGAATGGATGAACCCTACTTCCTTCCAGCCCTAATATTCAGCCGAAGCCTTGGATGTGTTCTGGCTCTGTGCTTGCCAGGAGAGGCACGAGTGATTTGGCTTGCTCTTCCATCAAGCCCATAGGAAGAGGAAGGCTCTGTTGTCGCACCTCCCCTCTCCCTGCTGCCAATCCTTCAGCCATCAACTGCTTTTTGACCTCCTTCTCCAACTTCATTGCTGGAGAAAGAGGAGATTTCCTCCTGGCTCCATTTGGAGAGAAAACATGAGGTCAGATACAAGACCTTGCCACTTGAGGGTGAGCCTGCAACAACAAATTGTTGGCTGGCCAGTAAGAACAACAATATTTGTTAACCCCCGGCTGCATCACGACATAAAGGCATTTATGCCACATTTTTAACCAGCGTTTTCTTTTAAACCTATTTTCTGTTGGTTCTACTAAATCCAGCTATCAACTCCCAGGCTCAATTACACTTCAAGGAGTTATCTATTCCTCTGGCTGATTCATGAAGTCACAGTGGCTGCTGAGGTCACGGCATTTGGCTTAGTTTGTATGCAGCGGGGAGGGATTCGGGACTTCAAGTATGAGGAAACTACTAGTCCCAAAACAACTGAAGCCGCCATAGGGGAGAAAAGAGGAGAAATCATTATTATTGTTAACAGAACTCACTTCTACTGGAGTCAGAAGCAAACCCATACCTGCTGAAGCCACCCATGCCTCTTCTGCCTCCTTCGTACAGGTCTGGGTCAAAGGCATTCCAAGAGGAAGCAGAGGGTCCAATGCAGGTTCTATTCCAGCCGCTGCCGGTGTGTTCAAGTGCCTCTACGTGCTTTTTCACTGCTGCTGGATTCTTACAATAATCACAGCACTTATTGCACTGGGGGACGGCATCTCCAAAATAGTTGGCTATAGCGGCATGACGACAACTAAGAGGCAAAGACAGAATAATATTTCGAGGGAAAGGGGCAGCAAAGAGACTTTGCTCTAAATCAGGCATAGGCAAACTCCGGCCAAGACACATCATATGGGGACTTACTGAGAAGAAAAATGGTGGGTGCCACAGCAGCGGGCAGCTCCTGAAGCCAGCCAGAGCCAACTGCACTACCAAGCTGGCTCCAGGCTGCTGAGGCTGCCGCAGCCACATTTCCCGGGGACATTCCGGGGATGGAATTTGTCTGGGGACAGATTTGCAAATCCGGGGACTGTCCCCGGAAACCAGGGACGTCTGGTAACCCTAGCCTAGAGAGGTGTTATAATGGTGATCAAATTAAAAATAACCTCACAATCAAGGCACACTGCCACAATGGGAATAATTCAGAAAGCAAAGTTTCTAGGTTACCTGAATCTGGAATTTGCTGGTTTTTAATTTTAGAATATTCAAGCACATGGCTTGGTGGCCACAAATGGTTTCTTGACAGTCTCTCCTACTTGCTTTTAAACAGAATGTATGTTAGCAGTTATGACGCTCCAAAATGCCAGTAATATTTAAAAGAGCTACAAAGAAAACTTTGTTTCAGGGCTGCTTTATACTGCCTTCCACACAACCAGTTGCAAACATAGTCAAAGACAGGTACACACTCAAGCAGACAAATATTGTGATTCACACGTCACGATCTTCATGTGAGGGTAACAAACAAGTGGCTGAAAATGCATTGAACTCCTTGCAGCATGAAGCAGCTCTTATGTTGCTTGGGCAATAGTATTCCTCTGGAAAAGGGTTTTATAAAACAAAGTTGACCCAGAATTTTAGCAAAAACTTCTGCATGCACAACAGAATTTCCCTCCCTCTCTTTGCATGCTCCCAAGGCTCCCAAATATGCTCTGGAGAGTTGGGAGAACCCTCAAAACATGGGAGGAGGAGGAGGAAAAGTTCTGTTGTGCAAGCAGAAGTTCTTGCATGAACAGTATGACTTGGTTGGATACGATCCAAAATATTTGGGGCCCAGCTCATCAAAGCACTGCTTCAAAATGCTCCTTCTTGCCACCACAGCTTCCAATAGTGCCCATTTATGTACATCCTAAAGTTCATCTATAGCATAGTGAAGACACATCACTAATAAAGAAAAGCAATTGGCCAAGCTTTCCACTCTTGTTGGAATCTTCATTGTACAATGAAAATGCACAATATTGATGGGAAAACATATTCACCAAGGTCCATTTGCATTCTTTTTTCATATCTGAAGGAAAAGCTCCAAAGCTATAAATGACCCCATGTATGTATGTTTTTTAATAGGCTACAACTAAATGGAAGTCCAAATGCTCATAGCAGTTTAAAAACTAACATTCCCCCCCCCCCGCCATTTGAACACAAGCTTGGGTGGGGGGTGGGAGCAACACTGAATCCCAGTGAAGTTTAGAATCCCAGCAAAGCACTTTTGTGGTATTTAAAATAAGCATGTGAAATGTTTCCTACCATCCTGGCAAAGGTGTCAAACAGAAGTTTCCTGGAACTAGTAGCTTTTGAGACACCACCAGGCAAAACTAAGAACTCACTGTGCTAAAACGGGAAGGGATGGTACCCCACCTCAGGTAGAGAGAGAGCTGAGCCAGTGTCAGCCGCTGCATGGAGAAACAGAGTGGGGAAGCGAGAGAGATGCGACAAAGCTATCTTTATAAACCTTGCAAAATGGCACAGACTCATGTCGACTCTTGAGCCTAAAGAAAGCACTCTTTTCACAACCTCTGAAAGGCTATCGTGTGTAATTCCAACCCCCCCCCATGCCCCTCCAAAATCTTGCTAACTCTATCCAGCTGGAAATGCCAAGGGTCTTTGGCAAGTCAATCCTTTGTTTTTCAGAACACAAGAAAGGCAAAATATAATTCCGTCATGCTAGGAGGATAATTTGTGTGTTTCAGTTAACAGGAACGCACACACAAAATGAATACTCATTCTTCCATTCCCCCAACACTGCTTGCAGAAGAACAGCTCCTCCAAAAACCCATACTGTAGTGGCAAAAAAACCTACTGGCGAGTCAAAGGATATTTAATGTTTCTAACTGGTGTTGAAGGCAAAGGGTATATCTTAAACAGACTCCTTAATGAAAAGATCTCTGCCAGAGATGATAGGAAAATGCTGGTCTGCCAGGATTACTGTCTGGTCACTTGGCTAGATTGCATCATTGTTCTGACTTAGCATATTGGGAAATCCAGAGCTTTTGCTCATGACATAAAGGAGAACAATCTCTTAACTAGAAGAAGACAGGGTAGGAGATGGTAGGCACTCTGCACCTGCAGAAAAATAGCAGAAGATTACACTCCCAAATTTCCTTTATGGAGACTGAACATGCAGGTTTCCTTCACCTGCAGCAGAGACAAGCACATAGGGCTTAACCAACATAATCCCTTTGGAAGTGCTTAAGTGAAACTCAGTCAACAGACCAGGAAAACTCTGGGGAGAATGTCAGGATTTCATCCCCTCCCAAGCACCTTCAAGCAGCTGTCTCAGCTTCCATGGAGTCTTCCTGCCCCTGGTTCTTTCAGGGGCAAGCAAAGCTGTACGTAGCTTCTGGCATATTGAGTTGTAATCCAGCGAAGTCTTCCCTTAGCACAAGGACTTTCGTCTGCACAACACAACTCTCTCTTCTCTTCCTCCCCCTGCACAATCTGTTCTGGGGTTTCTTTCCCAAACCCCATGGAGCAGATTTGGGGTGAGGGGGTGAGGAAGTCTTCTTGCACAGGCAAAAGTTCTTGCACTAACAGGACAACTTTGTTGGGCGCAACCCAATGTCTCTTAGCCCAGCTCCTCCTTCCCTAACCCTAACCTTCATTCAGAAAAAATGTGTTAGCTCAGTTGGTTAGAGTATGGTGCTGATAATGCCACGGTTGCATATTTGATCTCCGTCCAGGACACCTGCATATTCCTGCATTGCAGAGGGTTGGACTAGATGATCCTCAGGGTCCCTTCCAACTCTTTGATTATATGATATGATACTATGATTATTTAATTAGGTGTTCCCAGAGGCCATCAGATACCCACTCCTGCTTAAAGCAGCCTGAGGTGATAAGATATAACCTGTTTACAGAAAAGCCAACCAACAGTCACTGTCCACAAATTCAATTTAAGACTATTTAGAACACTGACTTTAATGGGAATAAGACGTACTGAAAAATCCAAAGTTATTTTGTCTTTCTGAGGAGACCCGCTGAGAAAAGCGTAGGAGTTCAAATGTTTCCACATATTTTAAGTCCAAGAGCCGCTGAGAGCTCTCATTCCTTATCATTGGCTTCTTTACAGAATAGCTGTAGATTTTTTACTGGGAGCTAATAAAGAATTCAGTAGCCTGCAGAAAAGCAAGTCACTTTAATATACAGGCAGATAAAGGGAAGGGAGCTCCCTCAACACTGACCCAGGCTGCGTGGAAAGAGGTCTAATAAAAATAGAGAAGAAACTTTATGCACAATCAAGAGTTACACAATGAGCTTGTAACAAGTGTTGGTTTCGGGAGCTCTGCACTGGGGAGTTTGCGCTAGCTGCGAGTCTCCATCTGTGATCCTCCCCTTAGTGCACATGTAATATGAAACTTCACATCTCCAGGACGACCAACAACAAAAAAAAAGAGGGAGAGGGTGAAAGAGAAAGCGCAGGCACAGAGCAGCTGGCTGTCAGCAGCAGGGAAAAGAGGAGTTGAGGGAGGAAAGAGATAGGAAGCAGAGAGGGTGAAAAAATGTGGGGGGGGGAGGAGAGCTGACATGAAATGACAACAGAAAGAAAAACACGAAGGACAAAGGGACGGCTGGTTCTGCAACACTACTTGGGTAAGGCTGACTTTTACCTCTTCTCCTACTCACTACAGCATCTTTGTACGGGACAATTGGTTTGTTCAACTTAAGCCTGTGCCAAGATTTCATAGTAAACGTTGCAACGTGGGATGTCAGAGGAAAGTGCGTGAGGAGGACGGGTCGGGTGGGAGAACGTGAGGCAGGGAGACAGAACGGTTTGTAAGTAGAGTTTCTGAAGTTGCACTGCATTAAGGAGAATGTCAACAGATTAAGTTCTTCCATGTTCACTGGGATTCTGCTCCCCTCTGAATCGGGCACACAGTTAAAAACAACAACCTGAAAAGTAAAATTCTAGCAATTTTTTAAAAACTTGTGCAAATATGACAGCCAGTTGCAGAATTAATTCCATACAATTTTTAAATGCATACGATCCTAGTTGGTTTGGAATGTGTGTGTTCACTTTAAACAAAATTCCAACAGCTAAATTGCAGATTAGCCATGGGACGATTTGGGCTATCTTCCCAGGAACCGAACATCGTCCCAACACCAGGCCTGGCATTTTCTGACTGTCAGCTACATCCTGAAGGAATTCTACTGAAGATGCCAAATTATGTGACATTCACTCAATTTTGTAGCACATTTACCCCAGACAGTTAAAGCCTTTCCTTGAGCAACAGAGCTCTACTGCTGCTGCTGCTGCACACAAATAAGAGTTTGTCTCAAGATTCTGGACTTTGTGCCAATTAGGAACCATTCAACATTTGTATGCTGGCAATTGGCTCTCCAGCAGAGTTAGAAAGCAACAGCTGCAGAAATAAGGCTCAGGTTTTAATGGAGTATGTTATCAAAGAATTCTGTGTTGATCATATGTATTTTTATTTTTAACCAATTACTAGCAGTACTGCAGTCATTGATTTTGGTTCAGAGTACTATTTTAACAGAACATGACGTTCTTCCAAGCACTGCATGCTCTAACCATTAGGAAACGCTGGCCAGAGTAGAGCACTAAAGCTTTCATTGAAATCGGTTTATTATAAGCAGAAATGAGCCATTTAATGGAGACAGAAAATGAGGAACAAACCAGGTGCCAACTCTGTGCCTTTTCTCTATGCTGCTAACACTACCAAGCCATGTCATCAAGAGCTTGTTCACCTGAACCTCTTCTTAAGAAAAATATATTAACATCAGTTATGCAGGACAGTCTTTATGCAAGAGGCTTAATGGAAACAAACCACATGTTAAGTATTGCAAAACTAGGAAACCAGTGGGGGAGCTTTTCAATCTCTTTGAACATTCTGTAACATACATTAATGTCACCCAACTCCACCCAGGTAGATTCAAAAGAAGACTCTAGTGTGAAGCTGCTGAGCTGGAATTGGCACATTTTACACTGTGACATTTGGTCTGAGCAAGCCCTGGGAACGGATAGCTTACTACAGAAATCAGTTGTCCCTCCCTGATTTTTTACTTTTCAGAACTCAACTTGTTATACCTGTTCACTAGCAGCAGCCTGTATTTGGGAGTGGGGGACACTCACACCGACTGGCTTCACTTAATGTAATAAAAATTATAATAAGAGAAGTGCTCTTGCTTTCTTTGTTCAGGGATATTCACATAGACTTTACAGATGCCTATTGGGCCATGGCCCCTGTGTGCTTATACTGCACAATGCTTTCGTTACTCTTCAAAGTGACATAAGACACTTCATTGTTTTTGCTGCAACTAACTCTGACTTATTACAAAGGCTCAACAAGGAGATCTTGCTAAGCAGCTTTAGGCAGGGATAGTGAGAAGATGAGAGGGATTCTGTTCCAAAACAGAGGTTCCTGGTTGTTGTTGTTTTATTTAAAAACAACAACCCCAAAGCATTTGTTAATAGGATACATGAACCCGACCAATAACTTGTGCTACTCTGTCTCTAGCAAGTATACACTCACCCATTGAAGATTAACTCTTAGTTTACTTGCCATACTGAGCTTTCATTGAGGAATACCGTATTTTTCCGTGTATAAGACATCCCATGTATAAGACGCCCCCTACTTTCGGGGACCCCAAATCTATAAAGTGGGCATATGAACTATCTGTGCATAAGATGCCCCCAGATTTTTAACCTTATTTTAAAGTAAAAAAACCTAGTCTTATACATGGAAAAGCACGGTATGTTGCAATGAAAAGTAATCCACAGCTATGGCAAGGGACTAGATCTATTAAATCTGAAGCCCACTTTTGAGAGGTGCTTTAAAGCAATTTTCAAGTCTACCTAACTATGTGTGTATGTGTGCATGCACACACACACATGCACCCCCACCCCCACCCATAAAAGACCAACCTAATAAGTGCTTCAACAGTGATAAAACCAAAAGCCTAAAGCCCATCATTTACCTCCAAAAGGTCAGCTGTAAAAAGGGTACTCCCTTAAGAGGAAGCTCTACAAAGTTAGGTGCCACAACCAAGAAATTCAGGATTTAGGCAATGTACTTGCACACACCAGAGAGAAAGCCAGTTTTATTGCCACCTATCAAGGCTTTCTACTACCAAAATATCTTTCCTCACTTGTTACCAAAGAGAAAACTCAGGGAGTTCCCCCCCCCTTTTTTTTTATTTGCACACAAAGCCAATTCAGCCTAATTACTTCCATAATGGTTCTGCAGCCATTTTTGGATTGGTACCCCAGTAGTCTATTGTTTTTTGCCTGCAAACTCCTGAAAAGCAGAAACAGCCCCGAGCCAATTTCGCCTATAAAATATATTTCTTTCTACCACTCCCCACTTGATGCAAATGTGCCTTCATGGAAATCTGCAAATTCGCTTTGGATCTTGCTAACTTGCAAGAGCTTGCATATTCTGACAAACTGGTTGTATAAAGAAATTAGAATATTTATATGGAAGGCCGCAATAACTGAACACACCACCCTTCTTCCTGGCAGAAACCTGAATTCCAAAGTTCCTCTTATAACACAACTTCTACCCCTTTTTGAGAGATCGGCAGCTTCTGTTATTTGAAGATGGAAGAAAAAGTTAAATAAAAAGGCAAAAAAGCAAGCAGAGGAGTACAGGAGAAAAACAGACCAATGTTTTCTGGAAAAAGAAAAAAAACGCTGAAGGGTTTGGAAGGAGCCTTATGCTGCAGCTATGGGGAAACATGCAATTTGAAACACATGTCTAGGAATAAGAAGGCAGAGCCCTGGCTTGTGTTACCAGCTGTCATACGCTAAAGAGGCCTCTCAGACTCCATAAAGCACAACTGCCCAAGAGTGTTTGCTAGAGACTCTACACAGTATGCAGCGAATTTGTGTACCAGCCACTCACATCAGGAAACACTGACTTCGTGGTGTTTCTGGAGAAACTGTAACACACAGCTCCAAGTCAAAATTTTGTTTTTAACTTGGTTCTATTTGTTTCCCCCACAAAGTTGTGGTGGATTTTTGTGCTATTCGCAAACCACTTATTGGCAGGCAAGTTTGATTAAATGGCCTGTTTCAACCTATTTGTTTGTCCTTGCATTTCCAGCTCAATTTTGCTGGCCACCACCAGTTTTTCTATTGGGGGATAAAGTGGGAAATACAGTGGTGCCCCACAAGACGAACGTCTCGCAAGACGGAAAACCCACTAGACGAAAGGGTTTTCCGTTTTGGAGGCGCTTCGCAAAACGAATTTCCCTATGGGCTTGCTTCGCAAGACGAAAATGTCTTGCGAGTTCCTGCGGGGTTTTTTCCCCTTCCCCCCCCCCCTTTTCCTAAGCCCTAAGCCGCTTATCAGCTGATCCGCTGATAAGCCGCTTAACAGCTGATCGCTAAAAACCGCTAAACCGCTAATAGCGCTAATCCGCTAAGCTGTCAATGGGCTTGCTTCGCAAGACGAAAAAACCGCTATACGAAGAGCCTCACGGAATGGATTAATTTCGTCTTGCGAGGCACCACTGTAATAAATAAAGTAATACTAACTTGCTCAAATTCAGTAAGTAGGTGAGGTGGTACAGGTCATATTATAAAGGCAGGTCACGTGGGAACCACTATTTCTTTATGCAAGTTGTTAAAAAACATATCCAGTGTGCAGAGAGGCTTTGATAAAGCAAGTTTTGTATTGCACCCTGAAAATGCTGTTGGAGGCCCCATGGAGGCACATTTGGAAGAACGTGCAGCTAAATGAGACAATCTGCACATGAATGCAACTGGAAGAATTTCCTCCAAAAACTGACTATATAAACATAGTACCAAAACATCTTGCTTCGCCAAGAATCATGTGAAAAAAAATATTTTCCTTTGTTTCTGTTAGGCGTCTGTAAGACCTAAATATTAATCATTTTTATTGTAAATAAAGTTGGAATAAACTGGTGGTTTAGAGGAAGGAACATCTGCCTTTGGGGAAAAGAAATTACTGGAATTATCCAACTTGGATCACTCCATGATCATCGTTTGAGAGGTTTGTTTCTCTGCAACGATTAATGCTAATTCCTTTCAACAGAGTCCCATTTCACAGGACACATACATGCCAGGTCACAAAACCAAAGACAAACCTTCAAAGAGATGTACAGAGTGCCACACTAGCTTTAATGACTCGCAATAGTCAATGCTTGCAGAGCAAACTTTTGCTTAATTTGAAGGTAAACCATGGCTCTCTGCCATGTGGATGAGGTTTGAAAGCCAAATAACCAACTATTTTCTCAAAGTACAGAGAAATGATAGACTGGTGTTCCAATTCTAAATCTGGAAGCTCTATTATGGTTTACAGATGGATGTTCTACATGTCCCATCAAAAGGTGTAGTTAAAAGCGCAATAAGAAACGCTTTACAGATCTCCTATATCACAAATGCCTTTGGTCAACATTCTTTACATTTTATGTATTGGGGATCTTCTGCACAGCTTCATGGGTAAACTGTGGATATTTATATCCAGTTCACTTGGGGCCAGAATCAACATTTTGTCCAGTGAATCACAGCTGTGGTATTTTAACAGACACTGTGAACAGTGACTGAATATTAGTTGGTAGTCTTGGTACATCAGTCTGAGGATAGAAAGAGTGTTCAGCAACATAATATTCTCATTAGTGTGTTTCCAACATACTTGTTTGCCTGCAAGAAAGTCTGGTTTTGCACAGAACAGTCAAATCAACAATTACTTCCAGTATTCAACCTCCACTAAGAGACAGACACAAGTCATAAATACCATTTAGTCTCATTTGTCAAGCCTGAAAGCACAAAGCTGAATTATTAATTTTCAGAGAAGTGGCCGTGTTTGTCTGTTGCAGCAAAAACAAGAGAATCCTGTGGCACCAGGCACCTTAAAGACTAAAAACATATATATTATAACATAAGTTCTCAAAGACCAGAGTTGACTTTGTGAGATGAAATGATCTATTCATCTGATGAAATGGACTCTGGTCCACAAAAGCTTTGCCATAATAAATTTGTTAGTATTTAATGTGTCTGGTGCCACAAACTGAATTTATTTGGCATGTAACTAGTCTGCTTTGTTCAATCCTTACCATAGGCGTACCAAAAAAGCAAACTATCGACTCAACTAGGTATTGATTTCCTATGGGCCTGAAAATGATGATATTCAGATGTCACACAAAAATGGTTGATTGTGAAGGGAATAAGCCCAGACTCACTGCTGATGAATGGGAGCTCCTGCCTCGCCACGGGTACAGCTCTGAGATTAGAGATGTTCACTTCAGATTTCAATTAACCAGACTTTAGCATGAAGTCTGAACTCTAACCTCTGGTTCACTTTGTCAAAGCAAGCCAGTTTCATAAACCACAGTTTGAACTTTGCGTGTTTCCAACAAACCACAGTTAACCACAGTTTGTCAGGTTCAGACACAATAAGCTGATGTTAACTGCAATCTGAAGCACTGGGACCACTGGGAGGTTAGGATTGTTCCTGTCTTCATGATAACTCATATATTCTTATTAAGTTGGGAAACAGTTACTGAATATCTCGAACATGTAATTTAAAATCCATTGACTGGCTCTCAAAACTACTTCAAGCAGGACCGTGTGGAAATGGAGGCAGAGCAGCTATGAGCCTGACTATTAATGGGCACAAAGACAGCCCATCCAAAGCAGTTCAACAGCTGTCAAGTGCCAGTGGTCTCCTGCCACAGAACATATCTCCTGGGGAAAGTGATAAGAATTTCCTTTTCCTTAGAGGAAGGTGTCTGCTTTGCAGTCAGGACTCAGAAGGAAGCAGTCTAACGAAGCATTTAACACCCGAGAATGCCTTTATTTAGCCATCTGCAATTCATCACCAGCTGACAGAGCTGCATACAGGAAAGGCAGGTACGCATCCACTGCTATACCTAAATGCTGACACTGCTCTGAACTGTAACAAGCTTTCACAAGAGCTCAAGTGTTATATAGCAGGGATGGGGAACATCTGGTCCTCCAGATGCTGTTGGACTCCAACTCCTATCAGCTCCAGCTAGCAAAGGCAAGGATGATGTGAGCTGTAGTCCAGCAATATCTGAAGGCCCTCAGGTACCCATCCTTGTGCTATAGGATTTGGGTGGGGAGGAGATTATTCAGAGGAACAGCCTAGGCAAGACCATTCTGAACAAGGAAAAGGCAGGAGCTAAACTGGAGAACTCATATGATGAACAGGCATTCTCTTAAGTCAAGGCAGATAATGCACAAGCTTTAACCCCCTCCCCGCGCACAGAGTTTTTTGTAGCTCCCAAGACACCCAATATTTACTTATACTACTCCTATGGTTCCACCACTGCGATGCCAGCATGCAGAAGTTTTCTGTAGGTCTCCACGTGGTGCCCCTATTTGTCTCTTTAAACAATATTTTTAAAAAGGAAGAAAAGAAAATGTAAACAGAACTGTGATGCCAAAAGGATTTTGTGTCCATTTGTCCTTTACACTTTTTTTGGCAATGCTGCTTTTATATTTGGGTTAGCTGCTGCTGTATTAAATGATGGGATTTTTACAGGTGAAACTGGTCATTTAGTCAATCTTTATGCAACCTGCTTTAGGAATGCTTAGCAACACCTCCCATTACTTCTGCTTAGGAAGACACATGAAAATGAAGGCCCTATAGGATTAAGACATGTTTCTAGAAGCACTCAAAGGTAAAGTTCATGCAGAACATGCAGAATTCACAGCTGTTAGAATAATTATGTACTTCAAGCACAAGGCCATCCTCAGTCAGTATGTACAAAATGGTGTGTTGAATTAGTGCCCCGATAGCGGCAACTTTCACAATATTCAATAGGCGTTGCATAACAAATCCACATTAAAAAGCAGAAAACGAACATGAATGTTTTCTAGCCACTACTTTAATCTTAAACAGCAGCAAGACAGCCAGCAGAGCTTATCTAGTGCCATGATGCATAGAATGGTAAGATAAAACAGGCAGCTGAACATCAGTGGCTACCCTGCTGTGTTGCATTGCCTTTTCAAGCTCTTTAATAGCTATCTTGTCCTACAGCTTTAGTCACGTTGTTTTCCTTCACTTGCAGAAGGGGAGATCAGAAAGTCACGTGAAGGTAAAGTTGTTAAATGAAAGGATTTTTGAGCTTTTAGTACAAATATCTATTTCCAACTACAGTCATACGTCTTGTTGCGTTTGCTTCACGCTGCGGCTTTTCGGGTTGCGAACGCAGCAAACTCGGAAATGTATACTTCCAGGTTTGGCCGCAAGCGCATGCGCAAAAGCATTCTATCGCGCTCCGTGCTTGTGCAGATGCACCGCTCTAGTTGCAGACTTTTCGGGGTGTGAACGGCACCCCGGAACGGATCATGTCCGCACTATATAAAACCACAATAATTCTTGTATTTTGAGATAAGACATCTTTTACCTGCAGTCATGCAAGCAAGCCATAACTAAAACAACTCCCAAGATTTAAACTCCCTTTCATGGGCCAAATATCTTTCCTAAGCCAGGCGTTGGCACACCCATGGAAGGTTCAGCTTCACACCAAACCCTGAAGGCCTAGCTCTTGCAACAGCACTGCAATGAGGTTTCAAAGCCCAAACCCTGGATGTATGTTATGTGGCTGCTGACAGTAAGGCCCAGAAGCTCTCAAAGTTTTAAACAGACAAGTTAATTAGCTGCTTCAACCAAGAAGAGAAAAGACCATGTATTTCTGCACACTGTTAACATGAGGATTGGAAACCCAAAAATCGACATTTAACTTTTTTTATTTCTTAATGCTTTGTTTACGCGCATGATAGGCTACGAAATAGAAAGGGGACTGTTCACACCAAATTAAATACACATTCTTATTTAATAGCTGCAGTGTTCAAAACTCCTCCAGGAACAAACTCCAGATTAAGGCACACTGTGAAAATAATGCACAGAGTATGCCTGAGTTACGTTTAAATTGGGGAAATTTACTGTATTATCATTCTTAGATGTTAGACCATGGGTAGGCAAACTAAGGCCCGGGGGCCAGATACGGCCCAATTGCCTTCTAAATTCGGCCCGCAGACGGTCCGGGAATCAGCGTGTTTTTACATGAGTAGAATTGTGTGCTTTTATTTAAAAAGTATCCCTGGGTTATTTGTGGGGCATAGGAATTCATTCATCCCCCCAAAAAAAATATAGTCCGGCCCCCCACAAGGTCTGAGGGCCAGTGGACCGGCCCCCTACTGAAAAAGTTTTCTGACCCCTGTGTTAGACCTTTTAGAACAAATGACAAAGCAGCCGGTGTCAAAGCAGCTCTAGAACGAAAGAAAATGATTCTCAGTGGAATAGAACTGAGAATATGGAATGCCACAGCATTACGTACTTCATGTGGAACCCAGGCACTTTCTTCTGAAGGTGAAAAGAGTAGAGACGTAAGCCATTTCTTCTTTGATGGAAGATCAAGAAAAACTTCACTATAAACTTTGATAACTATTATGGACAAAATAGTTATGGATAAGTCTGTGCAGAAGGCTTATTTATTTATTTATTTATTTACACACACACACACACACACACACACACACACACACACGTAGTCTGCCCTGTGGAAAGATGGGATATACATATTTTAAATAAATACCTGACATGGGCAAATATTTCTGTGGAGGAAGAAATTCTTCAGGAAGAAGAGCAAGATTATTGCTGTAACCTCTGAAATAATGAGAGTCAGAATTAGGGAAATCAATTTCTGATTGGCTTGAATGTACATTCTGTTTGGATGTGTCTAATAAGCCTCCTTCTGAACTGCCGTGCACATGACTAGAAAATCAAGGGCAGAGCCCTGCTAAACTTGTTTTGCTGGTGATCTCAATTTAGTTAGCGCCACAGAAAAGGCAGTTCCTTCTTGGTGTTCAGTTTATGAAAGTTAACAGTAGAAACTCTGACAAATTCTCTCTTTTGTTCTCCGCCCCCCCCCCCCCGTCCTGTCCCCCAGTGTTACAAAACGTGGGTTAACCCAAGCAGGATGTCTTTCAAGGAATTTCAGAATGAACTCTATGCTCTTGGTAGCAAGCTATGGCTCAAGCTCGAGGGACTACCCAAGGCTGAACCTTTGGAGATTCTGTTCTTTTTCATCATCATCTTGTTCATTGGTAAGTATAAATCATGCTTGCAACTTTCTGGGCTCATCAGATGGGTCTATTTTGTCATTCAGGAACTATGAATAATGTATTATTTTTTTTGAGCTTTTCTTTAATCTACATGGTTTCTGACTCCTCAGCAATTGTGATGTTCAGGACAGGCTTGAAGTAAATGTTTGTAAGAAATCAGTGCATATCTACGCTGCTAAGTTTCACCATACAATATAAATGCTGTTTATATATGTGAATATTTGTGTGGCAGAATCAGGACTGGCAGCCAGCCCCTAGGTTCTATAGAATTTAAAGTTTCAATCTGAACTTTATCATATGAATGGCATGGGAGCCAACATTTACAGAAATAGTTAACTCTGGGTCAAATGGTAGTGTTGCTTTGGGCTTCCGCACTACAAGATTATGCAGGAGGTAGTATGTACAGTTTAGAGCTAACAGCGGAATCTCCCAGCATAGAGAGAACGAGGCCCAATTCACACATAACTTCTCATCACTTGCATTCTTAGATGAATGTATGAAGTGTGCATATCCATTGCAAAGCAGCATATCCAAAGCGGTAGGGAAGCTCTGTCTGTGACAGATGTTCAAATATGAAACAGTCATCAAGTGATTAACATAAAAGGTAAAGGTAAAGGTACCCCTGCCCATACGGGCCAGTCTTGACAGACTCTGGGGTTGTGCGCCCATCTCACTTAAGAGGCCAGGGGCCAGCGCTGTCCGGAGACACTTCCGGGTCACGTGGCCAGCGTGACATCGCTGCTCTAGCCAGAGCCAGAGCCAGAGCCAGAGCCAGAGCCAGAGCCAGAGCCGCACACGGAAACGCCGTTTACCTTCCCGCTGGTGAGCAGTCCCTATTTATCTACTTGCACCCGGAGGTGCTTTCGAACTGCTAGGTTGGCAGGTGCTGGGACTGAGCAGCGGGAGCGCACCCCGCCGCAGGGATTCAAACCGCCGACCTTTCGATCGGCAAGCCCTAGGCGCTGAGGCTTTAACCCACAGCGCCACCTGCGTCCCTTAATGTTCAAATATGAAACAGTCATCAAGTGATTAACATGCATGTGTCCAAAGATACACCAGGTGGCATGGAGCAGTTCCTGAAACAAGTGACGGGGTAATTAACAACCACAGATACCGAAGAAAGCTTGTAGATATAAAAGCAACTGTATCATGTTTTCTTCTGTTGAATTTGAAAGAAGAAAAGCCTGCTTGTGTACTGCAACAAATCCTCCCCTTGTTGGAATTGGGAAATTGCCAGATGAGCCTAGCCTTCTTTCAGCTATAACTCTGGGCTAGCCTGAACTAAAGCTTTTTGACTAAACATGTTGAAGATTATTTCCTTTGCCCTTTTCCTGCTGGTACTCTTTACATTAGAAATCAGCTGTACCTTTAAGAACAGCTACTACCACTCATATACTGTTTGATTTGCAATGGGGTTTATAATCATTGTGCAGCTCACACCATCCTTTGGGAACTGTCAGTATTATTTCTGTCTCTCTGATGTGTTAAACAGTGGCTTGTACAAGGCCTCACAACAAGTTCGTGAGAGAGGTGTATGACTTGAATTCTGAGATTCCCAGTTCCAGCACTCAGTGCCACTCTAGCGCTGGCATGATGTAAAAGGAACAGGGAACACAACCCCACACTTTGTGCTCTTTTGCCATATAGACAAAAGCCATTAGTAGTAATAGTCATTGTTCAGCAGAGTGGGTTAATGTTCGTAAGTTTGAAAGCCATGCAAAATCCTTCCCCAACCCATTACAAGAATTTCCTTTCCCAGTCTCCACTACAGCCCAAGTATTGTTTATGTCCTTTATCCATTCCACTTCCCAGGCCTCAGAGAACCAGCTGCTTCTTCATTTCACTCCCTCCCCCTGCCTGTATTTTCTAGGAACCCATTACCTTGACAGTGATCATGACTGCCTACTCTCCACTCCAAGCCTGGGCGCAGCTGGGAGAGCAGAAAAGCGAAGGTTACTTTTTTTTTTTTGTAGGTGCCAAAAGCAAAACAATTAAAAACAACGAGCATAGTTTGGGTTTGTTCTAGAGCTCATGTTGTTAGCAACTCTTGCGCCCTCTAGTAATTCCAGAGGACACAAGACAAATGTAAAAGCCACAACTGTCCCTTTCTGGTGAGCCTATTCATTGTATTAGCAGGTTGGGTTGTTCTAACTCCTGGCTAGCAATTCCAGAAGCTAATATTCTCTCTCTCTCTCTCTCTCTCTCTCTCTCTCTCTCTCTCTGCCTTTCAGTTACGGTACTTTCAATGATGATCATAGCTTGCAGTGTTTGCTGTGCCTGCTGCTGTAATGGAACACCTGTTCACAAGCCTAGGAGGATCCAAGTTCGGCCGGCAGACTGTGTATGAGAATGCATTAAGAAAAGGGTGTGGAGGTACTGAGGAATGTGTGCAGACTGCTACCAGCTGGCACCACAATACTCTTCTACAAGATAGTGGATGAGAGCACTAAGGAAGAGCAGCGAGAAAGAGACCGCGCCCTGCCTAGGGTTTTATGCCATGGTCACTGTAGGGCACTGATGAAGTGATGGAGTTCAGTATTTCTCTCTCTGCCCCTTTGCAGACAGTTTACTATCAAGACGAAGATAACTGCATCATGGCTGGCCAGTGAGTTAATCCATAAAAGTGTGCAAAAATGCCACAAGCAAGTTAGCCAGGATTAAGACTGTTTATACTTTTCCACCTGGTGGTGTTCCAGGAAGATGTTGAATACAAGCAGTTTCCACTGAACTTCGAGCCACGTGCAATGGCTCAGCAGAACAAACGACAACATAAGCAGTGTTTCCTCCTTGATGTCCAAGTGTCTGCAGCCAAGAACACAAGCACAACAATACAAACAATTTCATCCTTTCACAGAAGATGGCTCGTTCTCTGTTTGCTCTCTATGGCAGTTTTCCTCCCTTAATGGAGGCAGTGAAGGATGGGGGGGGGGGGAGTTGGTACTGATGCTCTTCTTCACTGTCTCTGAATCTTTTAAAAACCAATCACAACACACAGGGGTTAGTTTTTGGTTCACTGTTGTGTCAAGAATACAAGAGCATGTGATGTCTGATCAAGGTGATGCAACACTGCAGTTGGCATATGATTTCAGAGACTGTGAAGAAGAGCACCAGTAACAACTCCCCCCCCCCATCCCTCACTGCCTCCATTAAGGAAGGAAAATTGCCAAAGAGAGCAAACAGAGAACGAGCCATCTTCTGTGAAAGGATGAAAACAAAAGGATGCCGAGCCACCAAAACACTATGTCGTTTTGCTTGCCTGCCTTAAAGTGAATATTTTCCTCTTTCAAAATATATATTACATATTTGAGTGTTTTCTTTTTCATTCAAAAAGCCTGCCTTGTTTCCATGTTACAAAGCAGTTCTTTAGTACGGTGAAAGGGGAACAACATATTGTTTATATGCTTGGGGTTTATAGTTAAATGCATTCTCTTAAATATATGTGATATGAATAGTTTATATTTGTGGCATTAATACATCTTATTTAAGGCAGTTGTACTGGGAGAGTTTACAAAAAGAGGGACATTTTAGAGTGTTACTTTAGAGTTATTTGTGGAAAGAACATAATAAAAAAGGTTAAATTCTTCAATCCATTAATTGGTCTCTGTAGTTTAAAGTGTGCTTGTACACAGAGCTAATAAGATACAGCGAGGGCTGGTTTATTTCAGGAAATGTGTGCAGCAACTGGGCAAGCTAAAGCACAGCCAAGAATGAGCTGCCCAGCTACAGTTTGCAACTGAAAGGAAATCCATTTCCACAAAGGCAGACCTTGTGGACATTTGGTTTACACTCCAATGAACTTCAAAAGAGTTACATGTGTACAAGGCAAAAGGAATGGAACCAACCACGTGCAAAAGGGGAAGGATTATTGCCACAATGAAATGAACTGCACAGGTGTCATTCCTAAAAGATATGTCATCTATAGCAAAGCCCCTACATTTAGGAGATGCACTTATTCAAAAGATCAGATTAGCCGAAGTCATCAAGACCATGACCGTGCACCACCAGAAGCGAACAAAGAATTATGTGAAGGATCTGACAGAATTCTGCAAGTCTTACAGTGTACTCTTATTCGCAACTACTCGTTAAGTTCAACTGGAGTTACCCACAGGTAAACAAGTATGAGATCCCAGGCTAAACAATGAACTTTAATGCATACCTTCATTTTTGAAAGGGTAAACGTTTAATCATTACAAACCTGCAGAAGGCAATTAATTCCCTATGTTGCTCCTGCCAGTCTTTTGTGACAGATCTACCTGCTTCCACACAATTGCTGGATCAAGCTCAGTTGTGGGACCTTTGTAACACACAGCAGGTGGGATTCAACATAGAACTTAGTGGAGAATGCATGCACGAAACAAGTTCCACTTGAGGAACAAGATTTTCCTGACTTTCCTCCCCCCACGAGCCCCTGAAAATGTTCTGGGGGTTCCCGCCAGTGAGGATCCTGCCCAGTAAAATTAGTGAAGTATGGTCAAAGACCAGAAAGAAGAAACAGTTTTAGCCTGCATGTTCTCCCATGTGCCTTCTCCAACTAAGCAAATATTACTGAGCTCTGGAGGTGGCTCAATCAATAATAGTACAACATGGATAAAATGAAGCCTGGTTGTATAATTCAGGCTTTCAGATAAGCCTCACCCTCTCCTGGCTGTGTTAATAATTTGCTAAAGTACAAACAGATATTAGACATTACACACTTTCTCTTTGTGCAATTAAGGAGGTCTTCCCAGCCAACAGGTTCTAAAAAGGCGACTACATATGGCTTAAGGTGAGCAGAGAGTTCTTCTCTATTCCTACTTTTCAAAAATTTACTAGAATCATCTGTAGTGATCTGTTCACTCTGAACAGACTGCCACAATTATTAATTAAGTTATTCTTGTGCCACAATTACTTCCGTCCTTTTATGGGAAACGGTTTAAGGGTCACTATAAGGGTCCTCCAGATTACAGATGAAATTTGCACAAAGCCCATTGCTGTTTCTACTTTTATTAATCTGGCTGTACACATATATGACCTTGCTAAAGTAAACTGTTTTTATTCCAACAAGGAAGCATTATCCAAATATTTTTGCTATGGTGCAGACAACTGGAGCGTGCCTGAGAGATTCAAACTGAGCATGGCTTTGTGTGGGAGAAATGTTACATTCCCCCTTAATCCCTCGTTTCATGCGGCATGTAGGCAAAAAGAGAGAAAACAACAAAAACCCAGAAAGCAAGGATACAAATGCGGTGAAATTTAGCTGATGTTTCATTCTTTCTGCTCTCCAATTACTCCAATCTTTCTGCACAGCAGCAAATGTGAAGCGAGGGAATAATCCACATGCCCTTTTCAATGAGAACAGAACGTAGCAGGGGAATTAAAAGTACAAGCTGCTTCCAAAGAGATGTCAGACTGCATTTAGATGTCACAACAATAGGCCTGTAAGCACTCCAATCTGAAAGGTGATTGGAGAGATCAGTCCTCTACAATTCTAAGAGGCTTTTAAGTGGGTGAGATATTTATTTCAGCCACAGTTGCTTTGGGACTTTCTATTGGAATCTCTAAGAACAAACAAACAAACAAAAACCCGTAACATATGAAACATTTGGCACTTTGCAGGATGCAAGTCTTTTTGAATGGATGTATGTCATCAACTGAAATGCTAATACAGGCATAGGCAAACTCGGCCCTCCAGATGTTCTGGGACTACAACTCCCATCATCCCTAGCTAACATGACCAGTGGTCAGGGATGATGGGAATTGTAGTCTCAAAACATCTGGAGGGCCGAGTTTGCCTGTGCTAATATGTGAAATTTCATGGTGAGCTCCAAAAAGAAAGGCACTGTATAGAAATTTGCAAGGAACTTAAGGGGAATTCTGTTTAGTACCACCATTTGGTCACAAGAAATTAACAATATTGACAGCCAAGTGAGGCAGGGAGAAAAGTCCATCCAGTCTGCCTTCAGTAGAAACCATTTCTGGATATGATAGGGTAAAAGTAGCAGGAACTCAAAGAAGGAGTGGAATGCTGCTTCCTGTTGCTTCTATCCTCTATTAATTTCTTTACTTCATTTCAACATTTATTCGAGTGCCTGCTACATTATAGAGTGGGGCAGCAAGTTCTGCAGATCTGTTTACAGATAACAAGTCTGAACACACTTAATGTGGAAAGCAAGCCCTGAATTCACTTCTATTTCTGGTGACTTAAGATTCAAATTTTTGAAAATGTTATTTGAGCAGACGCCTAGGATTTCTCGGCATACACATCCGTATTAAAGTAAACCCCCTCCACTTAAATGGAACAACACTTTAGCTAGAATCATAGAATTGTAGAGCTGGAGGGGAACCTGAGGGTCATCTAGTCCAATCCTATGTCAGTGCCTTTTCCGTTTCAGCATCTTTTTATGTACAGAATGCAATGGAAGCCGAGGATTCCCAGTAATGGCACCCAGCTGTTAACAGCAGCAGAATTAGCAGGAGCAGCTGCAAATGCAGCAAGGTGCAGAATGAGCAAACAATTGAAAATAACCTTGCAGAAAGCATCATAATTCTATATATATTTATGGTGACTAATTCCTGTATCTGTGAATTGATGTAAAAGTCAATTATGTTTCTACAAGGTAAAGAATAGAGGGGGGTGTTTCTGTATCTCTCAGAAGACAATAGCAACAATAAACAACACGTTGAAACTTGAACCTCTCCGTGCCAGGCAAATGTCTTTTTCTTTTCCTAGACACCTTAACTTCTGGTAAGCATATTCAAAGACAGGGGAGCCCTTAATAAAACCCACCAACCCTGACTCATGGAAATTTGGCCAAACAAGGCCCCTGAAGCCTTTTAAAAAGAGTAGCTAAGGGGACCCGGCACCTCTGCTCCCAATAGAAGTTGACACTGTCCTAGTGATGCTGCTCCTATTCCAGTGGTCTATGTATTAAATGCACATATTGTTTTAATTCTCCAGGGCCTGGCAATGATGTCCACTTCAATACAAACTGCTTCTCAAGACATTCTAAAACATCTGAAAACTCGGATTCTGTCAGATGACTGGGCTCTTGGGGGACTTGTAGTAATAGCTTCATTCGTCATGGTTATCATTGCACTCCTGTTGTTTGCTGCCATCTTTGGCTACTGCTCAACTCCAAGGAATAAATCTGGCCCCATATAAAACAGCAAGAGCAGCCTTGTCTGTGGAAACTGAGGAATGCTGAAGTGGGACCAAGAAGGGGGAAGTATTGTTGCTTCTTGACATCCCTGTTTCACATGTACAACATGCTACAGAGGAAATTTGGCACTGTTCAAAGGCACACGACCAGCTTCCACACGAGGCCTGATACCAAATGAAATCAGCATTAAAGAAGCATGTGCCTGAGCAGGTCTGATTCACAACTAACTACTTCTAGCAAAGGAAGTGACAAAAAATTGTTTGAGAAATAGCTGACATGTAAGAATTTGAAAATTCAAAGAATGTTCAGTTTTCCTTGAAATTGTACATTTGTCTTCTTTTGCAACCAGTATAAGTATAGATAACCTAATCAATAGTGAAACTAAATGAAACTAAATGAGCTGTATTTTTTAAATGCATCCACATGAATCCCTTCCCCCAATTCTTATTTTATTTCCATAATCTTTCAAAGGCAGCTGGCTGATAGAGCTGAGCCAAAGGGTGAAGGAATAATGCCCATTTCATTAAAATCTTCAATATAATTGATGATCCTCTTTCTTTTAGAGATGTTTCAGGCTGCTTCAAAAGGGTTGAAAAATTACTTTGCTTGTTAGTAATTCTTGAATGGAAAGGATGACCAGTATAGAACACATTGCTCTCTCTAAATGAGATTCATTTGTCACTAGAGAGTTTAGCACCTAGCCCACCCAGGCATAGGCAAACTCGGCCCTCCAGATGTTTTGGGACTACAATTCCCATCAACCCTAGCTAACAGGACCAGTGGTCAGGGATAATGGGAATTGTAGTCCCAAAACATCTGGAGGGCTGAGTTTGCCTATGCCTGACCTAACCAAATCTGATTGGCTACTTAGCATTGTAATATCAGCACATGAACCCTAAACAGCTAGAATATCTCAAGGTTGGGAGGAGCGACCTTGAAGCAACAGTAGAAAGGGACAACAGTAGCTATTATCATCCAGCACTCTCATATGAATTCAGGCAGCCACCACCGAAAACTGTAAGAACTGAACTCAAGGATTGTATTATAAACTACTTGTCTTAAATAGTTTAGAGATATTTTGTTTCAACCAACACACAATTATTTCAAAATTTTAGACCAGGGACGTC
This sequence comes from Podarcis cretensis, assembly GCF_951804945.1. Classification (NCBI taxonomy): domain Eukaryota; kingdom Metazoa; phylum Chordata; class Lepidosauria; order Squamata; family Lacertidae; genus Podarcis; species Podarcis cretensis. Next base: position 35,296,172 of record NC_137171.1, read on the forward strand.
CAAATTCTCATGGAACACATGAGCCGCCCCCTGCCTTGTCGCACGGGGTGGGATGGGAGTGAGGCCAAATTCTGACACCCTGCCAACCCTCACGCTATCTTCTCAAACCCCAGCACCTCACTTACCCAGCTTTGGGAAAGCAGCATGAGTGGGGGCATCAAATATTGTTGAGTGCCATCGGGTGCTTCAACACCCTGTTTTAGACCATGCATAAGTCAAAAAAGGTAACCTTACTTTGGAATGCCAAACAATTTGTCTTCAAAATTACTGAATACATATTCTATGCTGGAATAGCTCTGTTGGTAGAGCATCAGACTTTTAATCTCAGAGTTATGGGTTTGAACCCCGCTAAATTCACATTACGAGATTCAGACTATGGAACCAAGAAATTACAGTTACACAGGATAAGAAAATCAAAATAAGGAACTATGGCCTTCTACCTGTCCCCTTATTTTATTTTAATAGCAAGTTAACGTAACAGCAGTGTGCATCATAAGAAAGCTGTCGAGCATTTTTATTTGCTCCTACCATATGGCCATTCCTGTAGTAGGGCATCTGCGTTAGATTATGGGCATATCTACATTTGCCTAGAGTTAGCTAGATATATATCATTCTTTTCTCTCCAAAAATAAGCCAGCGACAGCTTCAGCATAGCATTTTGTTTCAAGTACAGTGGGCTTGCTTCGCAAGACGAAAAAACCGCTAGACGAAGAGAATCGCAAGACGAAAAGAATCTGTTCCGCGATTCTCTTCGTCTAGCGGTTTTTTCGTCTTGCGAAGCAAGTCCATTGACAGCTTAGCGGATTAGCGCTATTAGCGGTTTAGCGGCTTTTGGCGGCTTTTAGCGGCTTAGAAAAAGGGGGAGGGAAGGGGAAAAAACCCCGCAGGAACTCGCAAGACATTTTCGTCTTGCGATGCAAGCCCATAGGAAATTCGTTTTGCGAAGCACCTCCAAAACGGAAAACTCTTTCGTCTAGCGAGTTTTCCGTCTTGCGGGGCACCACTGTACAGAGTTCTCAGTTTAGTACAGGTTGCAATTTGTGTAGTGGTTACTTGTCTGTAATTAGGGACCCCTGCTGGATATGTGCATATTGGGCTGTGTCGGGTCGGCCAGGGGCATGGACGACCCCCAGGCAAACGACAGGAACGTTTCCAGCCTGTCCCTCCCATCAGCATGCAGCTCTAGGAAGTTCCGACGTCCTTCCCCGACAATTTAGAGTGACTCATGCCTTGGAGACACTGAGCACACATCCAGAGTCCAGCAGAGATAAAACGCAGTCAGAGCTAGCCTGGGGTTGTAAGCACTAAGCTACTTTATTAAGCATAAGGCAGAACAAAAGAAAACATGTCTCCTCTCTCTGGTCTTCCTCAGAGAGAAGTCAGAAGTGAAAGCAAAAACAAATGGAAGCAGAATACAGTAAACATCCGCTCCCATGATTCCAACAGTTGGTGGTGGAATGCATAACACAGACATGTGATGAACCAGTCCTACACAATATCTGCACAGTGAGAGGAATAGAAACCCAACAGGCTGCAGTCAACAAAATAGTTTCGCTAGCAGGAACCAATGCATTGAGACTCCCCGCCCTCCCCATATCTCTTTGGGAGATTGGGAGAAACCCCAGAAGAGTGCACAGGGATGGGAGAGAGGAAATTGTTCCGTTTGGCAAGCAGGAAAGCTTGCACTCATGGAACGACCATAATAGTACTGCAATGAATTCCATCCAAAATATCCAACTCTCTAAAGGGCTGACCATTCCCAACTTCTATGCAAAGTTTCACAACCAATGGACCACCATACACCACAGGAGGCAGCTTCATGACTAAACAATATTCAATTAAAATTATTTCTACATCAAGCCATTAGGTTTCATATTGCCTTTCTTTTCAAAGAAGTTAAAGCTAGTAAGAGGTTCCAAAAATACAGTAATATGTAGAATAGATTTCCTACCAGAAATCTGGTAAACATTCCTACGAGAAATTTCCTACCAGAAACCTTTAGCAGAAATCTGGTAAACATAATACAACATGGGCCATTTGTGCTACCACATACACATAAACCTCCATTATGAGATCAGTCTATCATGCTGCATTTCCACGTCATAAAAAGCAAAGCCCTCAAGATTCCAACCACTAGGAAAAGGAAACAAATATATGTTTCTCCAATCCATCAACTATTAGGATAAACCTACCCCAGTTCTTCAGAGAAGGCCACCATAGCATCAAAGTCTTTCAACATAGCTTTACTGGAGTCTTTCCATCTGGAGCCTCGCTTTTCCTGAAGAAAGGTAAAAACAAATAAGCAAAACCACTTATTTTTAGAAACACTGTGTTCAAAAGCAAGCTTTCTTTTAGAACTACGCCTCTTTCCTCTAGTTGCATTGTGACACAATAACCAATATTCATTCAACTGTAGGAGTGCTACACATAGGTAAAACCACAAACTTTTCAGGTGCACCTTTTGTGCACTTCAGTGCAACCAAACCTTAATATTATATTTTTCATCCTAATGTTGCCTCCAGAACTTCTCTAATGCAGCAACAAATGACTCCATATGTAGCCCCTCTGAAGTGACAGTAGGGAAATCGAAAGGTCTCTATACTGCCACGTATTTAGTAAAATGTGTATCTTCCTCTTAATTGGCATGTGAAAGGACCTCACAAAACTAAAATTACATAGAATTACACTACATCAATGGAAGAGCATAATATATAGTTCACTGTAATCAAAGGACTATTAGCTAAGGCACGTGAACTGCATTGAACCATGTCACACAAGGTTCTCACCTGCAACGTAGCAAGTTCCTTCTTGATCAGGAAGCTGATTTGATCCCTGTCATCCCGCGAGTAATAGAGGCGACAGCTGGATGGCTTTCCATCTCTCCCAGCCCTTCCGGACTCCTGGTAATATCCAGCTATAGATTGTGCAAGATTCCAATGTGCAACAAATCTGCATGGTGTAAGACAATTAAGCTATTACTTTCAAATCCCTATCTGAACAAAACTAGAACGGCATACAAATCCCAGACCAACCTAAGCATACAAAAAAAGAGAGACCACTCTGTGAGAAGCCCAATTTTTGCTGTTAATTACACCCTTCTGTTAAGAGGGACAGGCAAGGAAATATAGTGGTACCAGGTTCTTCCAGATGTTGAGCAAATGTATATTGAACAATCAGTATGCATCGCCCATTTGGGATGACTTCACACACCTGACATTAGCTTTGTCAACTCCCATTCCAAAACTGATAGTAGCAACAATAACTGGAACCTTCTCCTCCATCCATTCATTCTGAACCGATGTTCTATCTGCTACTTTCAGTCCTGAGAAGAAGCAAAAGACAAGAGTGCGATACCAGCAGGAAGAACCTCTGCTCTTACCATCATCACCAAGGGGCAAACCACACCAACCTATCAGTCCCTAGTTGTCTTTGAATCCATCTACCTGCCTACTTCTCCTATCCTGTTTTGCCAGCATATGTGAGGGGAATCCAAGACCTAAAACAGAATTCTCATGGTCTGAGGATGGAGTCTAACTCCATAAGCTCCCAAGACTATGTGTACTCAGATCCCCAAACCTCCTTCAGACACAAAAGGGAATAAAAATGTGGTCCGTAAAGCACTGTAATTAGCAGGGAAGCAATGAGGCTTCCAGTTTGGCCAGGCAGAAGAATTAGAAGTCCTGCTTGGGTCAACAGAGCAGCACCTACAGCCTGTGACACTCTAGGACCCAGCTCCTGATGGCAGGGAGCATGTGTTAGAGTATACATTCCAGTTCCTTGCATAGCTGCCTGTGATCTCAACCTAGTACTGACAAGAAGTATCATCGAAAAAGCAGTACAGAACAAGTTTAGAAGCCAAGTATGAGACGTTTTCCCTTGGAACTCATGTGTGGGGAAACTAAAGCAAAGTTAAGTGCAAAGGGCTTCAGGGAAAGTCAATACACCAGAAGTACTCAATTTAGCAACACTTTTGGCATTAATTCAAACATCCAGTTGCAAGCCAAATAAAAAGGAGAAAGGGAAGAAGGTAGTGGATTGAGATAAGCGTTCAGAAATGGCAGAAGAAACAGGAGGACTAGGAAGGGAAGCGTGGGAGAATCATGAGGCAAAGAAAAGCAAGCCGGAGCAGGAGAAGTTTGGGGGAAGTCCAGGAAAGGAGAAATTACAATAAGAAAGCACATAGAGAAAAGGGACTAGGAGAAAGGGAGCTGGGCTAAAGTTAACTAGGAATAGAAAGGAATGCTGGGGTATGGCAACCATTCACACACATCAGCCTCCCCAAACCCAGTGCCTCCCAGGTGCTATGGATTATAACCCCCATCGTATCTAACGATTGGCCATGCTGAAGAGAGGTGCAGTCCAGAACAGATGCAGGACTTTGCCACTCCCTCTGGCCCTGAATTTTGAGCGACCTGAAATCTTACCCCTGACACAATGATCTGGCAGGATAATAAGGCTCCTGTGCTTTGGAATGGACTCTATTCAGCAAGATCATATCAGTGTGGTACTAAATTTGCATTCTAAAGAACATATTAAAGAAAAACAAGTCAAGACCGGGCTTTACAACCCACAGTATACTGACTGGACCCTGAGGCTAGAATAAAGAACTCTTTCGCATACTTAAAAAATGCTTACGAATCAAAGTAACACAGCTTTTTCTACCTGCATGATATGCCTTGGAGTTGACTCCTCTGTAGCTAAGTTCAATAGCTACTTGTTCACATACTTCTCTCTTCCTGCAGTAGACAATTCCGCAGCCTGAGTAGCGCTACACAGGGGGAGGAAGAGTAGGCAACATAAATCCAAGTGTCATAAGGAAACCTATTAATGTTATTAAGAGCTGGTATAGATCCAAGGTATCAAGAAGAACAAAACAACGGGTGGTATTCAACTGCCACATCCCTGTCAGCAAAAGGATTTCCACTTGTGCAACAGGACTTTCCCTCTTTTCCACACAAACAGAAATCCTTGTGCTGACAGAACAAGAAATTTAGTACTGTGATGGATTCCAGCCAGTGGTAATAGCCTTTCATATGCATGCCTTATGGTCAGCATTGTACATATTTTATGCAGGAATTTCATAGAAGGGAACATGCAATCCAATGAAATCAACTCTCTTGAGAATCTCAGATTTAACTCTTCCTCCTCTCCCTTAAAAGAAGTTATTGGGAAATGCTTTAAAAATGTATGAACTACAATAAACACTAAATCCACAGAAGGGCTTCTGGTCCTTAAATTCTATGAATGACTCTGACAGATCTCTCAATCCTACCTTCGCAGTGAATGACAGCATGACAGCATTGCTTTACAAGCAAAGCCTCTGGTCCTTGGGATACCAGGCTGCCAAATTAGTGAGGGGTTCTGAAGAGATTAACAGGGTAAAAGATGGGCACTTATCCAGTGGGTGCCCTTACAATGCTTGCTGGCTGGAAATGGAGGCTATGGCAGCACTGGACAGAATTGCTTCAACTCCCCTGTGCAAGGTGTCCATGAGCCCCTCCTGAGGGACATTATTAAAGAATTTGGCCTGCCAGTCCATTGGCAGAGTTTGGAGCTGGGCTGCCAGGAGAGGTGGTGGCTTTCTTCTCTGAAGCACCTCAGTGACTGCAGAGTGAGAGAGCATGCTGAGTGCTGCACATGCCCAGTGTGGTGCCCCACCCCACCCCCGTTGCCACTCCCTTTGCCGGTGAGCAGAGCACTTAATACAGGAGGGCTTGGAGACGTCTACTCACTACTCTTGAATCTGCTTGCTACTCTGGGCAGCTATCTCCTTCTCTTGATGGGGGATGCAAGGGGCTCAGGGAGATCGTTTGCTACCCTGGGCAGCTGTCCCCTGTCAGCTGGAGGCTGTGCAAACTGGAGGATCATACAGCGCTGGGCACCATCACAACGCCCAATGCTCTAAAAGCATTGTAATCTCTCCTTGTCCCTGTATACGCCTAAGGACTATAAGCAACTGCCAAGCAGTAGCCCAGGAGCAACCACATTGCCCTGCTTTTCTCTAGAAGGCAGAGCCCAAAGCTGGAAGGTTCCTCCTTTCTAGACAAGACAAAGGTTGTTGTTTTTTCCTGATTGGCCTTGCCTTTTTCCCAAGTGGAGTTAACTGTTTACTGTCTGCTCTGCTGTTCGAGAACCCCCTTTCATTTATCCCCTGCCCCGATAAAATTAAGTTTTAGGAAATATATATATTTCACTTAAAATGAAAGCTGCCTAGAGTAAGATAGGCAGGGGAGAAAACTTTAAAAACAAAATGTTTCCTACAGATTTAACTCACCCCAGAGTCATTCTTCTGCCCAAGACACTTCAGACAGAACTGTTTCAGGTTTTCATACGGATCCGTTAAGGTATCTTTATATTGCACATCATAGAACAGGTTGGACCTGAAGCAAGGTGTTTTGAAAGTGGCAACAGGCCTCTTTAGCTTAAGCGATGCAACAATATCATCTTGGACCTGTTTAGTGGCTGTGGCCGTCAGGGCTATGCATGGAGTGTTGGGTATTTGACCGCGCAAAGAGCCAAGTCTCAGGTAGTCTGGTCGGAAGTCATGCCCCCACTGAGAAACACAGTGAGCCTCGTCAACTATTAGGTAGGAAAGGAGGTTTCGAGACACTAGAACCTTCAGGGTAGGCTGAAAGGAAGAGGAAGCTGCCATCTCTGGTGTGATGTAGAGGAGCTTTATCTGAGGCTTGTCACACATCAAGTCAGCTAAGATGGCCTTTTTCTCCTGAGCAGAAATCTTGGAGTTAAGAGAGCTGGCTTTCACTCTGAGCAAGAGCAAATGGTCCACTTGGTCCTGTGGAAGAAAAAAGAGCAAGGTGCTTAGAGGAAAGCATCCTTCTACCAAAATAGCTGTCATACAGATATATTCCTAATCAATCAGGCTTTACCACCAGCCCTGTAGTTTGCAAAACACATCTCCATGTTATATTTATTTTAAACACTTAAAATATTGTTCTTTTACAGAAATTGGTTGTAATTAGGCAGCCTAACATAATCAAATGACAAGACTGTCACTCTCTAGTCTATTTCATTAGCAATGATAATTTCACAATGTCTGGCAATCAATTTGTTTCTCTTAGGTAGTGAAGTTCAAGAAACCATATTAGTTTACTTTAGAGAACAGGGAATTGTGTCACAATATATTGCATTTTTATCTGCATAACAGATACATTAAAAAAAATAGAATAACCTTCTTCACTCAAACATCCAATACATTAAGAATATTAGGAATTATTATAAAAAGGATTATTTCTATCAGGTTATAGCACACCACTGAATTATACAATAACATAACTATGATCTGTGTTTGGTCAACTAGACACCACAGATGAGGTGGATTCAGCTAATATGGTACCTATTCTATTTCAATCATCTCAGATTTTACTTTTTTGACCATAAGCAAGACACAACAGGTTCTTCAAGATTCCTTTCTTTCTTACAATAAGAGGTTTTACCTGAATCAGTGAAATTAAAGGTGAAATTACAATAGTGATTCCTGTTGCCAGGAATGCTGGAAGCTGGTAGCACAGGGATTTCCCTGCGCCAGTGGGCATGCATACAAAGACATCCTTCTCCCCTGCAAAGGCAACAGTGCAGCAATCAAGGCTTTTTAAAACACAAATATATTTATCTGCATTTCTGGGCTGGGGGCGTGGACACTAAATGTTTTGGGGAAAGCTGATAACATTTACAAAATATCTAGATAAACATTGTGCTGGCAAGAAAATAAATTGATAGTTAACAGGAAAATAGAACACTTGTTACACAGAATCATAGACTGTGGAGTTGGAAGGGGCTCAGAGTTGGAAGGGGCTCACCTAGTCCAACACCCTGAAATGCTGGAATCTCAACTAAAGCATCCGTAACAGATGGCCATTCAACCTCTGCTTAAAAACCAGGAGAGTCCACCACCTTCTGAGAGTCCATTCCACTGTCAAACAGCTCTTCCTGCCAGAATGCTATTTCTGATGTTGAGTCAGAATCTTCTTTCTTCTGACTTGAAGCCATTGGTTCAGATCCTACCCTCCAGAAAGCCCTGCACTAGAAACTGCTAGTTTCTGTTCACAGCCAATAGACTTTGAAGGCCAAGAAAGATAGGGAAGGGAAATGTCCCCTTTCTCAAATTTTCTAGGTTTCCACATCTCTTAATGGCCAAGCAGGGGCATATGCCAGCCATCAAATGACAACATAAAACCCAGCTTTGTAGTAGACTATGCCTCAATGCACAGCCATACAAATAAATATAATGAAATGGCCAAAATCTAAATGTGGAATGTCTCTTGACTGCCTTTCAGCTTCCAGCTGGAAAACACGACACCTGTATGGTATCTCTGGCTGCTTCTACTTCTCAAGCACCAATGCCAGTATCACACAGTGAATCGTGCTTTAAGTTTGGGTGCAACTGTTCCAGGTTTAAAGCTTTGCTCAGCTTAAGGCAACCCACTTTCAGAAAACATACTGCAAAACATAAACACAACTGACAGTAAATGTCAGTGAACAGAATGAGGCTTACTTCCCAGCAAGCACATTTAGCACCATGCTGCAAACCTAATAACTCAAAAAATACAGGAATTTCCATAACCAAAGAAGTAGATTAGGACGCAGTGAATTTAAGAGACTGAGAGTGCAACCCATGTTTGCTTGGAAGTATACCTCACTGTTCAATAGAGCTTATTCCCTTGGGCAGCAGCCTTGGCCAAGCATTCACTTGTTCTCTGTAAGAGACATTTCACTGAGGAATTTATAATGGATTGTAAGTCCTATGCTCCTTTGGGAAGAAAAGGATATAAATTTAATAAATAAAGTAGGGCTGGCTAACTTGTGGCCCCACAAGTGCTGTTGGATTTGCAGTTTCTATCAGTAACACCTGGAGGGCCACAGGTCAGCCACCCCTGCCTAAAATTTGACCAGAACACCTTCAGCTATAGGGGAAATAGATTTATACAAATTGTATAGCCTTTGTACCATATAGTGTAATTAATGCAAACTCAAAAGCAGAAATCTAATTTCTGTAAGTATCATTTGTCATCATGTTTTCACATTTAGCAGAAATGAAGGAACTGTGGTGTTTTGAATAGTATGTAAAAAAGAAAAAGGCAAAATTATTCAACTCTACTATATATTGCAAAAACAGGTGTTTGCAATTTACCTTTCACAACAGTTCTGGTTGCACTTTCCTGCAATGAAGTCTTGAAAGTGTCAAATCCAAACACTTTTTTCAGAGTTCGTTGAACTCTATCGTCTAGTCTTGAGGAAGAGCAGTTACTCATCTTATAAGGAGATACTGGAGATAATTCAAAATAGAGATAAGGAGAGGATCGTTGTGCAATTATGATTGTCTGCTACAATCCATCATTTAGCCACAAGCGGCTTCTCAGGGCAGGCAGAGTGGAACAGCCCCATTTAGATATACCCAAACTTACTTATGTCCACACTTTCCTTTTGGCACAAACATCTACATTCAGCTATGTTCTCTAATCCAATAAAACAGAAAGAGTTCTCGAAATGCCTGCGCCATCTGAAAAGCCAAAGATGTAGGCGCAGCAGAAGAGGATGCTACCTGAAAGCAAAAACACCTCTCATAGCAGAACACACTGCTTCTGATTAGCTGCTGCGAGTCACTTTTGGGCTGGTTTTCTTCGCTCCTACTAACCCTACGGCTGCTTTTTAAGTTATGTTACTTCCTCTGAAGCCTGACCTCAAACCCATTTATACATCCTTTTAACCCAACTCACATGCCAGCTCTTTCAGGGGAAAGAAACTGAAACAATTCCTAAGCACAAAGGTAAATCAGCTCCCACCCTTACTGTGTAGCCATAACACTACGATTCTTAACGACCCTCTTCCTCCTGAATTTTACTAGAGTTGCAAGGCCTTCCCTGACCAGTTTCCGTTTCCTTCTTCCCAAATAATGTCCAGCTGCCCAGAACTACCACAGATAAAGCGGGAGGGCGAAAGAGCGGGGACTACGTGGAGAGCCTCAGCCCGGCTTTCGACTTCGCGCGCACTCCAGTACCCTCCGTCTCAGAGAAGGCAGGCCACTGGCTCCCAGCTACGCCTCTGTCAGAGCGAGTGTTTTAGTTTTACAACATCGTCCAACGACACTCCAGGGCCCTTCCGAGTCGCCGCTTACCGCCCACCCGCCACCCGCGCGCTCAGACACTTTCCGGCAGCGGCACGGATTGGGCGCGCGGCGAGATGACGTCCGCAACGGCTTCCGTTCGGGAGGCTATGAGAGCGGTTGCCGCGGCAACAGCATTTTCCCCAGCAGACCGCCTCGTGCGTCACTCTCGCGCGCCGGAAGGCAATTCGCTCGCGACGCTCGGATAGAAGAAAATGGCGGCGGCGAAGAAAAGCGTCCTCTCTTCTTTGGCCGTTTATGCTGAGGATTCCGAGCCCGAATCCGATAGTGAGGCCGGTGGAGCGGCCAGCGAGCGAGGAGCAGGGACGACGGGTGAGGCCTTGGTGGGACTATGGCGGAGCGGGGAGGGAATTAAGGAATAATGAGTGTTCGGGGATGTCTTTTTTTACGCCGGGGCCTCCACGGAAAGCTGGAGGGGTCTGTGGTGGGAGGATATTCCCCGCCCCGCCGCTGTTCGGTAAAGGGGGGAATTAATCACGCTTCTCTGGGATGATGGAAGACGACGTGGCGTTTCGCCAAGCAGCATCTTCTGCCTAGCGTTACTTTGTGTTTAGGGCATATAGTGAGGCTACCTAGAATTTACGTGACGGATTTACGTATAAGCTAAACAAGCTATAGCTAGGGCCCCACTCTCTTGGGGGGGGGGCAAAAAAAGTTTAAAGGAAAAAACTGGCTGTAAATTTCCAAAATATAAGATAAAAAAACAAATAAAATAAAACCTACATACAGCAACAGTGTTTTGTGTTGTGTAGGCTCCTATTATGTGCTAATGGCTTTAGATACCTATTAGGTTCATAAATTATCATATAGCATATATTCAAGACACCAAAAAGTCACAATTTGTTGTTGACAAAGGACAGCTGGACATATAAAGGGTCTCATTACCTTCAGAAGCTTAGGGCCTCATCAAATCTAAATCTGGCCCTGACGTAAATTATTGTTATTCGCTGCTGTATTGTGGCTGGCAGTGGATCCCAAAAGCTTGGGCCGTTGGCTCTTCCTTGGCATTAGTGCTTGATATCCTTTTAAACGGAGATGCTTGGCATTAGGCGTTCTACTTATAAAGCATATGTTGCACCACTGATTTATTTCCCCATCCCCAAGCCTACGCAGGACCTTAGTCCCCTCCCCCCGTGATGTCTGCCTTCCAGCCAGTTTTCTTTCTCAGAGGTGTATTTCAAATGCCTATGATTCAAAACTAGCTTCTGATGTGCAGCCACTGTGGAACCTTTATATGTAAAATGTGCTGTTAGCTTCTTAACAACAACAACTGCAATATGCAGCTGCAGTGTTTGATTTTATGAAAGCTGTGAATTGTGTGCCCAAATTTGTAATTATTGGGGCCATCACACAATTTTAAGGGCCCCTTGCAGTTGTTTTTGTGTGTGTATGTGTATTAATTGTTATAAGAATTCTAATGTCTCAAATATAGATTAAATGTTCATAAATGTAACCACGTATATAAACCACATATCTAACATAGTACAGGACAGCAATCCTGAAGCCATTTTGTCCCTTCCAAAAGGGCCTCAAATATTTCTCTGCAGTTGGAGGAAGTTTTCCAATTATCTTTTCACCTCCAAATCCAGTTAATAAAACTACCTGTAATGTAGCGGCTTACATCTCCCAGCAAATTCAGTCTGGCAAGAATCTGTTAAGGTGAGCAGGCTATCAATAGGTATAAGTTAGTAAAGAAGATAATCAGGAACTATAGTATTTATCAACTCAAAAGGAATGGTCTGGCTACCCAGGCAATGCAATCAGGAAGATGTTATCAGATACCTTGATAGACAGGAGAGAAGTTGCACTCAGATTTCTGCTGGAGACTGCCTTCTTCTGTGATGTATGTATGATGTTTTTGGGGTAGTCTTGGGCTAAGGGGTGTGCAGTTTCAAAAGTCTTCATAGGGGCTTGCACACCTTTATTCTGGGTCTCTTTCACCTCCTTGCAAGTGTGACTCTGTTGCAACAGATAATGAAAGATATTCTTTGCTTTCACTGGATCCTTGCCTCCATCTATGCATCTCTGACCAGTCACGGACTATGGGGACTCAGTCCCTTGGGGAGTTGGGCAGCAAAAGCCAACCCCCCATTTTTCTACAAAAACACATGCTATTGTTAAATCTGTATCAATCTCTTGCATATGTTTCCACTGGAATACCAAATGATCACTAACTTGATTTTTTCCCCCTTGTTTTGGATGAGGTAGAAGAAAAAGGAGGTCTGGTGTCAGAAGGCTACGGAGAGGATGACTTCAGTAAAATGGAGGGAGAGGAGGATGGTTATGATGACGATGAAGATGAAAATAGTAGACAATCGGTAGGTATATAATTATATTAATGCTGAGTCTATACAAAATTCTTTTGTGCCTTCCACTTTGTAATAGATTTGCCTGACTCCTCACCTCTTATTTCTTTCTCCTATTGCTAATGTATGTGCTTATGGAGTTATAGCTTAAAATGTCAGAAAAGTAAATCTTAACACATCTGGAAGTATGACTTTTCATAGAACTGTAGAGTTGGAAGGGACAACTGGGGTAATGTTGTCCAACCCCCTGCAAGGCAGGAATCCTTTACCCAAAGTGGTGCTTGAACCCACAACCCTGAGATTAAGAGTCTCCTGCTCTACCAACAAGCCATCCCTTCAGTCTTATAGTGGGCTCTTTGGCACCCACTTGTTACAGTAACATTCTCTATGGTTCCTATTTAAGTTGTCAGTTCTTTTACTAAGTGGTCTGTACCCTAGACAAGTTGTAAAAGAAACTTGGTTGTATTTCCTCCCCTCCAATTTTAAGGAACAACATTATCTCAAATAAGCTGTTAAAATGTATGACGAAAGATGTCTGAGAAGGGTCTGTGGTAGACCTGTAGTCTAAGATATGCTGGAGAAGGTGTTCCTTTACACCATATATTTTATTACAGTAGTAAATTCCATTTCCTGCACTGTGTGAGAAATGTCTAGTACACAAGAAGATGAAGTGGGGCGGGGGGGGGATCTACAATACAGTTTATATTAAAATAGTTGCTTGATGATGTTGGCAATATTAGCATGACAGACATTTGAAATGTCTTGTCCTATACCTGGTTTGTGTGTGTCGGGTTGTAACTGTATAAATTTCATCCTGTAACCTGTCAGAGGGAGAGGACAATTTGCTCCAGTTGTTTTGCAGTAATGGTTTCTTGCTGGGTTAAGATTTTTTAGCATTGTGCTTATCATTATCTGTAAAATTGCTAGAGCAGACACTCAGATGGCATTTTGTAAGAGGTTACTGTGATGAACATTTCTCCAAACTTTTTTTCATTTTATAGTACTCGTTTCACCTTTCACAGCCTTTTCCAACAGAAGTCATGTGCATTTCTGTTTGTTTTTACTAGTTTGCAAGAAGCATAGTACTACTGCAGTATATGTGGCTTCCTGTCTGCATACGTGTTCCTTTTGTCTGGTGACAACTTTGCATATGTATATTATTCAGAAATAAAAATTAACAACATTCTTAGAACCAAACACATTAAAAAGTAAATATCTTGAGGACAGTTTTTCAGACTATGGTCTAATTCCCTATTTTTCTGTATGGTATTCACTTTAGCTTGAATAACAGTGCCTATAATTGGTATTATTTTACCTGAGAACAAAGCATGTTTGTATTGAGTGGAATTTTTATTTAATGTTTTACATAATACAGTAACTAAGCTTTTGTTCTTGTTAAAACTTAGGTAATCCTTTTTATTGGGAATGGGATGAGGGTAAACTACCTTTTTATAGTCTTGGTTGATTTTTATTTTGGTGTCTGTGAAATGGCAATTGTTCAGTATACAAGTCTCATAGAGAACCTGCTAGGTCTACATCAGTTGTAAAAAGATGCACAAAATGGGTGTGGTAATAAATTTGGTCTCTGCTGCTGAAAGAGAATGGAAACTTTGGGACTTCATTGAATTGTTCTTTAGCAATTACCAACAGATTGGTAATGTAACTTCAAGGCAATACTTGTATGCTGATCTTCTTAAATACTGTCTTCCCCATTCTCACATTGATTTCATCTTCACCAACAATTTGGGTTGTCCTCTTCAGAGGTGTGGATTTTGTTGGTTTAAGAGCATAAGAAGAGCCTGCTGGAATGGGCCAAAGGACCATCTCGTCCAACACAGTGGGCAACTAGATGCCTATAGGAAGCCCACTATCAGAACCTGAGTGCAACAGCACTCTCCTATCCTGAGATTCCTCTGAACTGGTATTCAGAGGCCTACTGCATCTGACACTGGAGGTAGAACATAGCCTTATCCTCCATGAATTTGTCTAATTTTCTAAAGGCATCCAAACTGGTAGCCATCACTGGGGATGTGGGAGCGAGTTCCATTGTTTAGGTATGCACTGTGTGAAAAAGTATTGTCCTGACTCTTCTAAAATTGAGCTTCATCCATGAATGTCATGAGAGGGCAAAAAACTTCTCTGCATCTACTTTCTCCATACTATGCATCATTTTATCAACTTCTTATTCACCTTTTCTCTAGACTAAAAAGTCCCATATGTTGTAACCTTTCCTCTGTCCCCTTGGTGATGCCCCCCCCCGAACCTTTCTAATATCTTTTTTGAGATAACACAACCAGAACAGTACACTGGTTTCTCAGCATGGTTGCACCATATAATGAATGGCATTTTTATATTGGCAGTTCCGTATTCAGTCCTTTTACTAATGATTCCTAGCATAGTATTCATCATCTTCTCACCTGTCACACACTGGATTGATGTTTTTACTAAGCTATCCACTACAGCCCCAATGCCTTATTCTTGGTCAGTCACTGCCAGTTCAGACTCGGTGAGCATACACTGTGTTTTGGAGGTCACAAAATCAGAGAGGTGTTAATAATTGCTAGCGTGTTTAGATCTCATGTTTGTTCACTCTTTATGAACTGTCTTTGTATAAAAGAGTGGCAGTGAATAATTTCCTCTTGACACAAATTTCTTTTCCTATCTGTGCTGGCCTTTTTGTTGTCTGTTTTTCGACAAATCAAATGTTGTATGGGCATTTGGAATCTATACCGACACCTGTTTGATTAGATGTAGAGATGTCTTGTTAATGTCATATTTTATCTGAATTGATGTTTTATCAGAGGGAGGGGAAAGCATTGCAAGAACAGCTCAGCTGAATGCAGAGGTGAAGCTGGGCTATTTAATGCAAGTCCCTTGCAACACATGCAAGAACTTGCTGAGCCCACTCTTTAAAGCTTAATCCTGTAAATTCTTTGTCTTATAGGAAGATGACGATTCAGAGACTGAAAAACCTGAGGCTGATGACCTGAAGGTATTTGGAAGAGTGTTATGATGGGAATACAGTGTAAATAGCATGATTAGTTCATCATTTGCCTCTCATATTGTTGACAAGCTGGTGCAAAATCTTTTTGTGGGGTCTGTGGGAAGGCACTCTTGAAACACTTAGAAATAGCCCAGATTTTGAAAGGCTACTAAAATGACTTTCTAGAACAAATTAGGTAACTCACTACATTATGAAATATTTTGCATGGGTTCTGATGGGTATTGGCTGAAAACCTAGTCCATTCAACGAACATATTGTGAATGATCAGATTGCTTCTTGCCATGTGCAAGCATATTTTTCTAAGAGTACATGTGTACTTATTTGAATCTATACAGTGTTTAATACTGCATTGTGTTTAATAAATACTGGAGTATGTGGTGAGCCATGCTGCCCAGAAAGTTCTCGTGTTGCCACCCTCCAGACCTAATATGGAGGAACAAAATAAAAATGGGCCTCAAATGCAGATTCCGGGATTGTTTATATGGGGGAGAGGTGGTCCTTCAGGTATTGCGGTCCTGAGCTGTTTAAGACTTTATAGGTCAAAACCAGCAGTTCAGATTGGGCCCAAAAAATAATCGGCAGGCAGTGCAGTTGGGCCAGGATTGGTGTAATATGCTCAAACTGTCACGTCCCAGTGAGTAACACTGGGGATTTGGTCATAGCAACTGATTTTTGGCACAGGGGTGGGGAGTTGTTGTAAATAATTAAGTGCTGCAGAGTAGACGTAAGAGGATGCCACTGGCGTGTGTTCCCGCCTTCCTCCTCTCTCCTGTATGAATTTGCTTATCTTTTCCAATTTTGCCCCAAGTGTAGCATTGCAGTATGTACTGATGCCAAGCAAAGTTCAGAGATGATTTGCAGACCCTGATACAAGCCTGCTGGTTTGTACTAACCTTGGTGAAAATGTTAGAGCAAACCAAGGAAAGGAAAAGCAGGAGCAGTTTCACAGTATGCTTCCTGTCTTCTGACCATCATTTAGCAGTGTCTGTGCCATGTCAGTGTGATCAGCAGCTATCATTGTATGTTGAATTGTGCTGTGGCCAGAATCTTGGGCCTTCTTTGCATTGACATGCTAAACTTTATGCTGACTAGGTAAACTATACTGATGGTACACTAATGTAATCTTTTCCACATAAACTCTTAAGTTTATTTTGTGATTTTTTTATATATATATAAATCTACTCATTTACATAATATTCTAGCATGGTGTTGTCTGTTCTGTCAGTAGTTCTCCAGAGCCTTGGGCAAGCTCCTTTCCCGCTATCCACTAATTTAAGTAGGGTTTTTCATTTTTTCTGGAGGGCCAGGAATGGAACCTGGGACCTTTTGCATGACAAGCATGTGCTGCACTACATGTGCCATATAGATACTACATTGAATGTATGGAAGCATCAAAGTTATGCCATACTAGCGGTGTTAGAAACACGGATATATAAGCTAGGTGCCAAATGGCTCTTTAAACCAGGGTTACAGTCACCAGAAGGGAATGCCTAGTTGCCATTTGGGGGCCTGATGGCTCAAAAGTCTTCCCCGCCAACCAAAGAACTTTTTTGGTCCCTGAAATTCATTCTGATTGTGCTGATCAAATAAAACGAATAGCAATCAAGATCCAAGGATCCCCAGGGATGCACCTCCAGGTGGTGATTTCAGGTGCCATCCTGGCTCCCAGGAATCTTCACTCGGTCACAAGTGGCCGATAGCAAGGGCAAAATGTGCCTAGCGTATATTAAATGCTGTGTACCACATTCCAATGGGACGCAGGTGGCGCTGTGGGTTAAAGCCTCAGCGCCTAGGGCTTGCCGATCGAAAGGTCGGCGGTTCGAATCCCTGCGGCAGGGTGCGCTCCCGCTGCTCGGTCCCAGCGCCTGCCAACCTAGCAGTTCGAAAGCACCTCCGGGTGCAAGTAGATAAATAGGGACCGCTTACCAGCGGGAAGGTAAACGGCGTTTCCGTGTGCGGCTCTGGCTCGCCAGAGCAGCGATGTCACGCTGGCCACGTGACCCGGAAGTGTCTCCGGACAGCGCTGGCCCCTGGCCTATTAAGTGAGATGGGCGCACAACCCCAGAGTCTGTCAAGACTGGCCCGTACGGGCAGGGGTACCTTTACCTTTACCTTACCACATTCCAAAACTACTTCATATGTACAAACAGGCCGTTTAAATGGTCTTGTTTGGTCTCCTACATTCTGTGTAATGTGGTCGTGCAATACTGTTTTTCTCTTCCTGTCATAGCCCCTCACTGAATCAAATACCACTTTTTATAGTTTGTGCATGTGGAGCACTGTGTGTGGCCTTTGAGTTCCTTCCTGTCTTGTAGTTACATAACACTTTCTGGGCTGGTTACTTGATTATCTGTTATGCAGTACAACTTAAATCTCTTAATTTAGATACAATGACTGAACTGGAGGCCCCTCGACTGACTTTAGGTCCAGTGTTGGACCATTTCGATTGGATACTCCCTGCTGATGTAGATAGATTCCTCCAAGTTGGTAGGCCCACCACCTGCCTCCTTGATCCGTACCCGTCTTGGCTGATTAGGGAGTGTCCAGATGTCGCGCAGACCCCCCTGGTTGACATTATCAATTTGTCCCTTGACACGGGGACATTCCCAGGGGAACTGAAGGTAGCAGTAGTGTGTCGAGTCTTAAAGAAAACTTCATTAGATCCCT
Source organism: Podarcis cretensis (assembly GCF_951804945.1). Classification (NCBI taxonomy): domain Eukaryota; kingdom Metazoa; phylum Chordata; class Lepidosauria; order Squamata; family Lacertidae; genus Podarcis; species Podarcis cretensis. The sequence continues at coordinate 35,314,290 of NC_137171.1, forward strand.
TAGACCTATCCAATTACCGCCCAGTTTCAAATCTTCCATATCTGGGTAAGGTAATTGAGAGAGCGGTTGCTGAACAGCTTGGTAGGTTTCTGGGGGAAACATCGGCTTTAGATCCATTTCAGTCCGGTTTCCGTCCTGGTTTTGGGACCGAGACGGCTCTGGTTGCCCGAACAGATTATCTCCGTAGACAACTGGATCGAGGCAGGTCAGGACTGGTGATCCTTTTAGATTTGTCAGCAGCCTTTGACATGGTCGATCATGATCTTCTGGACCACCGCCTCGCAGACGTGGGGATACAGGGCATAGCCCGTAACTGGCTGTGCTCTTTTATCTCTGGTCGGGGACAGAGGGTGGCACTAGGGAGGGAAATGTCGTCGTGCCATTCCTTGGTGTGTGGAGTGCCGCAGGGCGCAATTCTCTCCCCGATGCTTTTAAACATCTTTATGCGCCCCCTTGCCCAGATTGTCCGGAGCTTTGGGCTGGGCTGTCACCAATATGCTGATGACACTCAGCTCTATCTGCTGATGGATGGCCATACCGACTCGGCCCCGAACACACTGACCAGATGCTTGGAAGCTGTGGCTGGATGGTTTCGTGGGAGCCGATTGAAACTAAATCCTTCGAAGACAGAGGTCCTATGGCTGGGTCGGGATGGCATGGGGATGAGGGACCAACTCCCTTCTCTTGCGGGGGCCCAATTAGTGCCATTGCCTCCGTTAAGAGTTTGGGTGTAATCCTTGATGCCTCCCTTTCCATGGAGGCACAAGTTACAGCAACAGCCAAGGCGACATTTTTCCACCTTCGCCGCATCAAGCAGTTGGTCCCTTACCTTTCCCGCCCCGACCTGGCCACAGTGATCCATGCGACGGTCATCTCCAGGCTTGACTACTGTAATTCGCTCTGCGCGGGGCTGCCCTTGAAGCTGTCCCAGAAACTCCAGTGGGTGCAGAATGCTGCAGCGAGGCTCCTCACGGGGTCTCTGCCATGGGAGCATATTCACCCAGTGCTTTTCAAGCTGCACTGGCTCCCGGTGGAGTACAGGGTCAGATTTAAGGTGCTGCTTTTGACCTTTAAAGCCCTTCACGGCCTAGGACCCTCATACCTATGGGACTGCCTCTCCCGGTATGCCCCACGGAGAGCCTCAAGGTCCATAAATAGCAACACCCTAGTGGTCCCGGGCCCTAAGGAAGTTAGATTGGCTTCAACCAGAGCCAGGGCCTTTTCAACTCTGGCTCCGGCCTGGTGGAACGCTCTGCCTCATGAGACCAGGGCCCTGCAGGATCTTATTTCTTTCCGCAGGGCCTGTAAGACAGAGTTGTTCCGCCTGGCCTTTGGCTTGGAGCCAATTTGATTCCCTCCCTCTCTTTCATTTTTCTTTTCCTTCTCCTCCTGTGATGAGGCTACATTTTAATATTTTAATGTTTCAATATTTTGATGTTGTATTTTAATTTTGTTTTTAAGTTGTAATAATTCAACTTGTTTTTATTATTGCTTGTAAGCTGCTCTGAGCCCGGCCTTGGCTGGGGAGGGCGGGGTATAAATAAAAATTATTATTATTATTATTATTATTATTATTATTAACTAGGTTGAGAGCTCTTCCTTATACAGTGGTACCTCGGGTTACATACGCTTCAGGTTACAGACTCCACTAACCCAGAAATAGTGCTTCAGGTTAAGAGCTTTGCTTCAGGATGAGAACAGAAATTGTGCTCCGGCAGCGCGGCAGCAGCAGGAGGCCCCATTAGCTAAAGTGGTGCTTCAGCTTAAGAACAGTTTTGAGTTAAGTACGGACCTCCGGAACGAATTAAGTACTTAACCCGAGGTACCACTGTATTCAGAATCACGCTGTCTGTTCAATAGTACACCAGAAGGTGTCACTGTTCTTCCAAGTGGATTTATCAAAGTTAAGCTACTATAGGTTGTATTAAGCTGCTGTGTGTTCATAAAAGGCTACCACAGTATTTTTTCATTTTTGGGACTTGTGCTGCTCTTGTCGATGTTGCTATAGATAATATAGTTGAAACTTGACAGAAGACTTTACAGCCACATTGCATATGTGAACAGCATGTTCCAGTAAGGTTTTCAAGTTCAGACATTGATGTCAAACAGTGATTTCCTCTTAAGCCTCAGGGCAAGGCTAGTTAAAGTAGTCCAGAGTCTTTTTAAAAAGGAGGCTCTGGATAGAGCAGAAAGATGTCACAATTCCTTTGGCAATATTACCTTGATACAGAAAAAATGCAGCAGTAATAAACTACAATCACTGTATAGCTTCCATAATGTCAATATGGAGGTGTTATAGAACCATTTTCTCCCTAGATATTTCTTTAATGTAATTATTTTCAACTATGGGCAAAGAAATGGAAACAATATTTCAACTAGCACTTAGATTGAGATATGTTAAATGCAATGTAGAGAGCATGTTCTAGATAATGTTAATATAAAAGAAAATTATAAACTGCTTTATTAGTGGCATATACCATATTTTTCTGTGTACTAGGTTTTCCCTCTAAAAAATAATGTCAAAAATTAGGGGGCATCTTATACACGGATAGTGCCAATGGTGGATTTTCTTAAATCTGAGTCCCTAAAAATAGGGGACGTCTTATACATGGGGGTGTCTTACACACGAAAAAATACGGTAATTCCATATTGGCTAAATCTGTCCAGATAAGGGCAGTAAGTGTTGGGTGTATGGCTAGTAATGGGGCTGACTTTATTCATGTATGGTAGAAATGCCCAATTATCAATCTTTCCAGAAAGAAAATTGCATATGTAATTTCTCTCATAATTCATACGAAGAGTCCTGCTGAATCAAACTTGGATTCAAAGCTCAGGAAGGTGGGTAGCATTAAAAGGCAAGTTCCAGTCTTATTTTACCCCTCAAAAAATCCTGCTATGTTTCCTTAGCTCTGGAAATCTTTGTATCAAGGAAGTAAAGTATTTTCCATGAGCTTGAATAGACTGTGTGCGCGCTCCATATAATGATAGAGAGTTTTGATATCTTGGAAAGAAAACCTGTATTTTGCTACTAGTGTGCCCTGGGCTAATTAAGAAACTTGCATACAGTTACTTATTTTGCATACTTCTTTTGGTCATAGGAAGGGGAAATGAGCTTTGCCGAGTTCTGAAGCCCCCCTAGAAGAAACACTTTCCCTGTGGCATTTAAGACTTTCCTCATAATTTCAAGTTTGCTTTTACAGCCATAAAGACTATATACTTTTTCATGAAGGTTTGCTTGACCGCCCCCCCCTCAGTAAGTATTATCATTTATTTAAAGTATTATATGAACTGTGCCAATGCAACACTTCCCTGGGTGTAATCCAGTTGTTGCTTTGTGCTCACAAGAGGGGTTTTAATCCAGCTGAGGCTTCAACTAGTGGAAGAGAAAAGGAGTTAATATTTTGACTGTTCATCCTGCAACTCTTTGTGCTACCTTCCATTCTGTTCTGGAGGGTCTACCACCTGGAGCTGATTTTCAGTGGGTTCTGGGAAGTGGAATCTTCATGAGTATAAGGGCAGCAATTTGTTTCCACCTCTCCTTTTTAAAGAAATTGTCCCAGTTAGACTTCTAAAAGAATTCCAGTCACTGAATGCATTGAATAAAAAAATCTAAAAAGGTAACAGCAGAATATGCACCTTAAAGTGTGTGTCTTGCAGAGGACTCTCCTCAAGGATTCTGTTTCTAAGTTTGAATATAGGTAAACTACAAGAGGTAACAAGTGAGACCATACCTTCTGCTTAAGTCATCCAGGTAATGTTCACAGAGGAATAATTAACTTTGCCCATGATTACTAATCTGACTATGCTGATATGAGCAAGTTAATACACAGTGCCCTGCCCTTTTCAAGTGAGCCTTTGACACTTGCCTGTGTGTTTTAAAACACTTAAACTCCTTTGAGGAGCTCGTTCTCTTTATGCCCCTTTCCAGATTTGGTTAGAATGCTGCCATGTTAGAGTTCGAAATTTAAACAGTATTGAATTTGCAACACCAAAATACTTTTTCCTGAACATTACTTCCAGTGATACTCTAAGAAGCCATGTTGACTTCTCACTGTAACTTTGGTATTTGGCTTTAGCTCTGGTGGGAGTTCAGTGTAAGATGTGAAAGATCAGGTTGTCGCCATACCCTCTCTCCTCTTTACCCCCATTCCCAATGGCATGCTGCTTTTGTATAGTACAGTCATGATCTTTGACAAAAAGGCAAGAGGTTTGAACTGTCTCTTGCCCTTTGGAAAGAGCGAAGATTCTCTAGAATCCTTTATTCTGTTGTCGGATCCTGTGCCAAGGACTAAAGTCTGCAAATAATGGATTGTAAATTGCCACCCCTGGTCTTTAACAGGAAGAGGTATTCAGATCGTTACTTAAAATGCCAAGAGGAATGAGGGGCACAGTGTGAGTCATGCACTGTCTATTGTGAGTCAAGATTAGAAAACCACTGATAGTCTATAGCAGTGTTTCCCAACCTTGGGTCTCCAGAACTGTTGGACTACAATTCCCATCATCCCTGACCATTGGTCTTGCTAGCAAGGAATGATGGGAGTTGTAGTCCAAAAACAGCTGGAGACCCAAGGTTGGGAAACACTGGTCTATAGGGATCACCAACTGCCAGTCTCTGAGTCAAATTATCCTACCAGCTACCAATCCAGATGCAAGAGGGGTATAGGTGGAAATAGGAGATGTACTAGTAGAACTTTCTAGCAGGTCATTTGTGGGAGTAGGGTTACCACCTTGGCACAAGCATTTGCTTCTCAAAGTAACCCTCTTAGCAAAACCTAGTTGGTGTCTGGTCTAGAAAGTAACATATGGTTGTCCCTCATGCATCTAAGCCTAATGTTTAATGGTTAATCCAAACAGGAGCAAAAAAAAGGAAACCCAGAACAAAGTCTCTGTCTCCTTCATTACTTCTTTCTGCCCAGTTATTTATACTATAAAAGTGAATGAGGGAATGAAACTTCCTAGGACCTTTGTAGAACAGCTTTGGTTAGCTGTTTGGAAGATGAGACATGTCCATTACGTGTCTGCTTGTTCTTCCCACAGCAGGAGTGCAAGCTGCAACAAACCCCTGACTCCCTCAAGTGTTGAATACCACAGATTGTTGACATGGGTGTGGTGTGACTTTCAAATGGGAGGGAAGGGTATTTTAGATTGTGTTAGCTGCCAGAAGAAAAAAACCTACCCTTCCCAAATGCCCCTTGCTGAGAGACCTGATGACTTGAGCTAGATGGGCACTGTTCTTTCCTTGCTATTTCTTGACTGTTGACATTCTAGCATTTAAAAAAAACCAAAACCATTTTGTATATTAAGCATGTCAAAACCTATCTTAGGACCCAGGTTAAAAGTGAACACTGCATCTAGTCAGTTTCCGCATCTCACGTCATCAAAAAAGTTACCTCTCTGCAGGAAATGGCTGTTCCCAGGGCAAATTGAGACTTGTCAGACCATGAGTGTGTTCATCCACATGCCACTAAGCAAAAGTACCATAGAGGTGAGTGCCTCTTGTGAGAAAAGGTCTTGGGATGAATTCAGTTGCTTTTTTAATCCAAAGAGGCTCTCTAGTGCATGGGTAGGCAAACTAAGGCCTAATCGGCTTCTAAATCCGGCCCGCAGACAGTCTGGGAATCAGCGTGTTTTTACATGACTAGAATGTGTCCTTTTATTTCAAATGCATCTCTGGGTTATTTGTGGGGTCTGCCTGGTGTTTTTCATGAGTAGAATGTATGCTTTTATTTAAAATACACCTCTGGGTTATTTGTGGGGCATAGGAATTTGTTCATTCCCCCCCCCATATAGTCCGGCCCCCCATAAGGTCTGAGGGACAGTAGACTGGCCCCCTGCTGAAAAAGTTTGCTGACCCCCTCCTCTAGTGTAAGGAGAGGTGCTTTTCCTTTTCTGTTTAAGCCAGCCACTAGTAGCTGTTCAAATACTGTACATTACTAGTGAGTGGGATTTCTGTTCAAGATATGGAGAGCATGCTGCATGAAGCATTAATAGCAACTAGCTGAAAATTGAGAAACCCTGGGGAACTGTAGTGTTGGCACCCTGCCTGAGCAAGGCAGTAAAAACCTACAATTCTTAATTATGAATGTTCCTAAACATACTTAACAAAATTCAATTGTGGCATACCATTTTCTGACTAAAAGCCAGAAAGTATCTCATAGAATCTTAGAGTTGGAAGGGATCTTGAGGATCCTGTAGTCCAGCCCCCTGCAATATAGGGATGTGCAGCTGGTCCCTTACAGGGATCAAACCTGCAACCTTGGTATTGTTAGCACCACACTCTAACCAACTGAGGTATCTAAACAGTGGGCCAGCAAATAAACTCTTCCTTAGTCTAGATGTTGAACAAAACAAATCAAGCAGGGTACAGGGAGGGGATGTTGTTGGTAATTGTATAGTAGAAACTTCATATGCAGCTTATTTAGAAAATCTTAATAAAATGTCCATTGGGGGGACGGAAACGATGAGCCACAATTTCTGTAGCTGCTTTCAGCTCTGAAGCTCAACAACTTTGGGGTAGACTTAAGTCCTGAAAAAAGCTAGTAGTTGATGACAGGTGACTGGACCTGACATTCAGTGTTAGGGTATTTAAGGACTCCCGTGTGTTTAAAAACACTTTCATGATTCAGTTGACTTCTGGTTTGCCAAATCTTGTTTGTTTGGGTGCCTGCCGTACTAGTTCAGTGGATTTATACAGTGTTAATATAGCTTAAAGGTAAAAGGCGATATTAAAGACATCTGCTTTCTGTTATGTTAAGATCGAAAAGATTACAATCTGAGGAGTTGACTCTTCATATATTGATGTTCCTTCCTGTTTGCAGCTGGGATAATATTTTTTTTGTTCTCGCCTCTGCAAAATAAATATAGTTGTCATGCAGGAATCTGGAAAAAGGGGTTTATTTACAGAGGTATACATGAATTTCTCCCTTTACCTTTAGCAGAATCCACAATGTAACCTGCTCAGCTTCCTAATATTTCCCCCCAGAAAAAAAATAGTTTCTCATCTTAAGTTTGGCATTTGTCCTACGGGCTTGTCACGAAGCTGGCAAACAGGATACATCCATGGGAAGTGTGGTTTGTTTTGGGCCTTCTCCCAGTATTTTTCCTCCCACCCTCATTGTTGGACAGGAAAACTTCCTGCTTTTACTCTCCCACAGCTCCATGCAGACTGAAATTGGCACAATGTATTGAAGTTAATGTATGCCATATAATTTTCAATACATGAAAATAGTTTGTCATGCAGTTCTCACCTTGCATGTTTGTTTCCTGAATTCTGGTGGATTTCTAGATTGGGTTGGGGTTTTTTGCCCTTCCTCTAAAGTAATAATCTGTTATTAAATTATATACAGTGGTGCCCCGCAAGACGAATGCCTCCCAAGACGGAAAACTCGCTAGACGAAAGAGTTTTCCGTTTTGGAGGTGCTTCGCAAAATGAATTTCCTATGGGCTTGCTTCGCAAGACGAAAATGTCTTGCGAGTTCCTGCGGGTTTCCCCCCTTCCCCCCCTTTTTCTAAGCCGCTTATCCGATAAGCCGCTAAACCGCTAATAGCGCTAAGCCGCTAAGCCGTCAGTGGGCTTGCTTCGCAAGACGAAAAAACCACTAGACGAAGAGACTCGCGGAACGGATTCTTTTCATCTTGTGAGGCACCACTGTATATGTAAAGCAATTTACATATACATTAAAGCCAAGAAGTCTGACAGGTTGAGAACATTAGCTACTTACAGGCCTTTATATATGTTCCTCATCTTGTATAGATGTTGCCTTTTAATCAATCAAGTTCTGAATATGTAGATTATACTTTTTAACATTTTTTATTATCGCTAGCATATCTTCCTTTTTAATAGAAAATTTGCTGGATAGTCTGAAGAACATCTCCTGGTGATTTAGCAAAGAACTATGTAAACAATGAATATTGCCATTATCATATCTAGAACTCCTGTCCTGTTTCTCCTGTTCATGTGGGAAAGTGCAGAAAGCTGTACAACTCCCTGTGGGCCACATTTGATAGGTTGGTGAGACCACCCACTTGTCAATCGCCTATTGTCATAATTTCAGGTGATAGATATCTGTCCATGTTCCAAAGCAGTTGCTGTAACTACTGATCCTTTGAAGACATGTTTTCAGCGCCAGTCAGCTGATTGGTGCTTGGAGCTTGCCTTTGAAGGAGTTCACTGTAACAACCAGCTGATTGTTGGTTATAGGGAGCCCTTCTGCAGAGAAAGCTGTTTAAATCCCAAACACTGGAGGATGTGGTTTTGAGTCCAAGCCTCTTCCTTCAGCCTTCTCAGCTTCATAAATATAGCTAGCTTAAAAATGAAAAAAACTAAGTGTTTCAGAATTGATAGTATTCATATGTTGTGATAGCTTGAATTAATAGCTTAGTTACAGATTTGGTACTGTCAGGTGCATAATAAATTCCTTTGTCTAGAATTACTGTTATGGACTACCATGCAAATGTCCTGTACACATGCTCTATAACTTGAACTTGCAGGCAATATTTAACTTACTGGGAATCATTTAAAAGTTGTGATAGCTCATGATTGCAAAGAGAAACTTAAACTGCCATTCTGTGACAAGTGGCATTTTTCAGTAACTCCAATATCCTAAAGATGAGATAGTCAAGGCTGACTATGAAGAAGGAAATGATCCAGGTTGCACATAACACCAGGTCATGTTTTAGTGCAAGAGCTGGAACGAGTCCAAGCAATGCTGCAGGCCCCCACCCTCCTCTCCTCCTGTACTCCTGCAACATTTGGCTTCACTTTCCATGAATCTTGGCTTGTCCTTGACTACACAGCAGAGTTTAGTGGTTTAAAACAAATCCAGGTTAGTTTTGAAATAAACCAGATTCATAATCCATAGTTTGCCTCTTTGCTTCATATGTTGGGACAAGCCAGGAAGTGAAACAAAATAATTCAAGAGGAGAGGCAAGTGGAGGATAGGATTGGGACTATGGTCATGATAGTGCTAAACCATGATTTAGTGTTAATGTGAACCAGACCATTATTGAGCTGCTTGTATTTTGGAGAAGGTTTTTTGGTTGCTTTCCAGTAGCAAACATATAGTAGGAGCACACAACTTCAAACTTGATCTGTTTGACCTAAAGCTTGCAATGAGTCACTACTACCACTAGAAATCTTGGGCAGCATGTACAGCCTGTACTGTTTCTGTAAGGTCCTGTCATCTAAAGTGCAAAGCAGCTTTTATTGATTGCTCTGGCCTTGCTGTCATGCCATATCAGTTATCAGATAGGACAGAAGTGCCATGATTGACCTTGGTTTACAAAAGTGCAAAAGGTTGCCTGTTCTTACTGTCTGTTTGGGATATTTTCCTGATGATGCAAGGTAGCCAGCGGCCAAATAACCTAGCCTTTATTTGCAAACTGATTTGGTTAGAGTGGTTGACAGCACAGCTTGTTTAGAAGTATACATTTAACTTGACCCGCTCTCCCATCAGACACCCACAACATTCCAGAGCTCAAGGTTACAATAACAAAAGATTGTCTTGTTCTGTACTGCTCCTAAGTGAGATCCAAAGATGACTGATGACATCCTAACATTTGCATGACCTTTCATTATGCTGAGGGTGTTCACGTATAGCTGTGGGTTCCATTTGTGTCCCTAGGTTTGTGATACCTCTATCTCAGAGAAATTTGGAAATTTGAAAGTAGTAATTTAAAAACCTTCCTCTTCTGATATTCACTGTAGTCATTTTAATGACATTCTCAGTCCTACTCTGCACTAATACCCTCTCATATTTTGTACCTCTGAATAAAGCAGCGCTTTCCCTTTTTATATGACAGATCAACCTTTATACCGAAAAATCTGAGCCAAGTCTGTGGGAAGTGCTGTTTAAGTATTTCACATTATAATATCTGCACCTTGTGAAGTCCATAGAATTATAGACCTGTAGAGTTGGAAAGGGACCACAAGGGTCATCTAGTCCAACCCTCTGCAATGCAGGAATCTGCTGTCCAATGTAGGGCTTGAACCCACAACCCTGAGATTAAGACTCTCATACTCTACCGACAGAGCTATCCCATGATTCATAGGATCATTCATCTCTGCTGCTGCCACACACTCACTATGTACAATAGCATTTATTGTTCCATGTATTACATAATTTTTGATAGTCTTATTTGGCCCAGGGATACAGGTTTCATGAGGCTTGAAACCTAGGAGACTTAGCTGCTAGAGCCATGTGTGAAAAAGAAGGAAAAACACTCTTGCCTTGATGAAGGCATGACTTGCTTCTGCTGCAAGTGCTTCTGAGTTGGACAATATATTGCAACGGTCTAGATTTGACTGTCCACTCATTTAAGAGAGAAGCAGTGTACAGCTCTGGTCCACACATCTCAGGAAGGCTATTGTAGAACTGAAAGAAATGCAGGAAACAGCAACCAAAGTGACTAGGGTCCTGGAACAACTTCTCTGTGAAGAAAAGTTTGGAGCTTTTAAATTCATTGGGAGGGGTGAATAAGGGGGAGCATAATAGAGGTGCTCATTTGCTTAATAGTGGGAGTTTCAGGAAGTAACGCTTCACACAGCATATAGCTAAACTATGGAATTTACTTCTGCAAAATTTAGCAATGACCACCAACTTAGGTGGCATTAAAAATGGATTTGACAGATTCATGGAGCATAAGGGTATCTAGCTGCTCGTTTTGATGGTTAAATACTACCTCCAGGACAAGAGACACCATGGCTCTGATTTACTGTGATTTACTTAATGTTCTAAAATGATTCCATGTGGTAATGAGAGGCATGAAAACAGCATTGAGCTAGTTCAGTCATGAAGCACTGGGCACACCTCACTCTGCAGTAAGCAGGATTCATATCCTCTGGGCAAAGTGAGCACTTGATGGTTGATTACTCAGCAGGGCCTGTTTACTTCATTGTGACGAGTGCCTCAGATATACCCCAGGGCCGTGAAGTCTACAGCTGCGCACAAACCATACATTCAAAGCACATGACTTCCCCAAAGAATCCTGGGAACTGTAGTTTAAGGGTGCTGCAAATTGTAGCCCTCTGAGGGGTGAACTACAGCTTCCAGGATTCTCATAATGTGCCATTCATTGGTGAAAGTCTTCCTTTAAAACAAGGATTTTGAAGACTTTGTAGGCACTTATGAACTATAGTTGGTCTACTGGAAAATCATATAACTTTCCAAAATCATACACACAAATATTTATGTAGCTCTGTTTTTCTAATATTGCATAGTTCTCTGTTTGGACATTTGATACTTTCCTATAGTTTCAGTGCTTCAAATTGAAGCCCAAAGCAAGAGTGCAGGCAGGACACAAGTTTCCATTTTTCCATCAGAAATATTAACTTAAAGTTTATATGTACTAAAAATAGTTCTCTGTGTTAATGAACTAAAATCTTGCCATTAATTAATTAAAACACCTTTACTCATGTTGCAGCCCTATTTCAAAGACAGCCTGGAGATGTCAGATGGCTCTCTGACATGCAGTCCCCCCCCCCAGCTTGATGACCTCTATAAAGTTCAACATCATTATGAATCCATCTCTTCCATCATATATTCATTTCCTTTACTTGGATATAAATGTCATGGAGTATAAGGCTATCCATGCCTACCAGCTACAACGGTTATGTTTACCTCCACTCTCCTAGGCAGTATGCCTCTGAATGTCAGTTGCCACTCAACAAAAGTGCAGAGAGTACTGTTGCGCTCAGGTTCTGCTTTTGGACTTCCCACAGGCATCTGGTTTAAGAACAGGAATGCTGAACTAGATGCACCACAGGCCTGATCCAGCAGGCTCCTCTTACGTTCTGGATTTAAATAAATCTTTTGGCGAAAGCACTTCTAATTATTCATCAGTTCATTGTGCGTAAGTTTCCACATGCCAGACTATTTTGAAGAATGCCTTCTCAGCCTTAGGAAGAAATAGCAGCCCAGTTCACTGCACTTTTGCAAACAAAAAAACAAACAAAAAAAGCTAGACTTGAGAGTTTTATGACCTCAGCATTCTTGTAGCTACATAGTGTTCTTTAGCAAAGGGGCTGTAAAAACCCCTTCACTGTTGCTAGTGGTACAAAAAACAAACCAAAAAAACAAAACAAAACACCAACTCGTAATCCCCTAGGGCCGGCCTAGGGACACTATGGGCATTTAGAAATGTGTACATTGCCATCTTGGATTTGGCAGAGCACATTTCCAAACTAGCTAACTGAACCTTGGCTTCCCAAAAAGCCATTACTTTTGCCCACCTAAAATTGAAAAGGGAACTATAGTGGCACAGTTGCATTGCTAGCCAACAAGCAGGCAGCATTTGTCTACTTGAATGAATAGCATCAGTGTTTAAGGACCTGTGGGCATTCAGGCAGAGTCTTGGCAAATTACGAAAGACTTGCTCAATGAAAAGAGGATGGAGCTCCCAATGTCTGCTTCGTTTTGTCTAAGGTTAATTTAATAGGAACTTGTGCTTCTTGATGCTTGCCCTTTCTCTTTGTTTGCCTTGTATCCCTCATCCTGATGCTTCTGGCTTCTCATAATCTGCCCTGACTTAATTTCTCAGGAGTATCCTGGGTATAGAACCTTCCCTTTCAAGACCTCCTTGGTCTGCCACTCTATGTAAATGTGAAGGTGCAGTTCTTGTGGGTGTCCCTTTGACTGTATTAAAGGAGCTAAGATAATTGATCTTGAAACCTACCTTTTCCTCTTAGTACACTTCCAGATTCACTGTTTTGACTAATTAGTGTTTTACCAACAAGAATATGCACATAAAGTTGTATCCAATCAAGTTTTCCCACTGGCAGTGATACCTCTGCGGATGCAACCACACTTCTGTCCTTTCTGCATGCCCCCACAATCTAATAATTCTGTCACTATTTTGGATAGAAACGGAGGACATCCATTATTTCAGTGATGGAAGATTTGGGTGAGGGCAGCCACCTACTTGAGAATACAGTGGTGCCCCGCAAGACGAACGCCTTGCAAGACAGAAAACCCGCTAGACGAAAGGGTTTTCCATTTTGGAGGCACTTCGCAAAACGAATTTCCCTATGGGCTTGCTTCGCAAGACGAAATGTCTTGCGAGTTTTTCTGACTACCCCCCCTTTTTCTAAGGCGCTAACCCGCTTATCAGCTGATCCAATAAGCCGATAAGCCGCTAAAAGCCACTAAGCCATCAATGGACTTGCTTCGCAAGACGAAAAAACCGCGAGACGAAGAGAATCGCGGAACGGATTCTTCGTCTTGCGAGGCACCACTGTATACATTGTATTAACTTCAGCCATGTTTCTGACAATATAGTGACATGAGGGCTCTAACCACAGTTGTCTTGGAGTAAAAATAGTTCTCTGGAATCATAAGTATTGATTGCTGTGAGAGGTACAGTTGCTAGATATTGGGTTGGCACATACATAATAAGCCAAAATACTTTGAAAGTGAAATGAAACATTAGTGAAGGTGCTTCTTCCGTCCCTCAAGAGAGTAGAGGGGGAGCGTGCAGGTCCAAGGCAGGCTGTCTCTGGCTCATGGACATAGCATTGAAACATGGTTGTACAGTGTGTGTGAACCAGCCCAATGTGCCTTGTTATGTGATCCAATTTGAAACTGAGTTATAGCATATTTGCAATTCAGTCGAAATATATAGTGCTCTTCTCAAAGTTTTTCAGTTGTGTCTTTGTGACACATGCATACTATAAAAGTCTTCGTATAATGTAAGTATTTAAAGCATGTTCACAGCAGTGGTGGGGAGCTTGTAACTTTTGAAATGTGCCTGGACTCTAATTCCCATCGGTCCCTGTCAAAATGGTCAGTGGTTAGGGATGATGGGAGAACTTTGTAAATCAGTAACATCTGAAGAGCCACTGGTTCCCCACCTGTAATTTGCAGGGTAGGATTGGCTAGTACATACCCGTTTTAAAGGGCTTATTGTACTTACAACTTTTGCTTTTCTCTTTGTTTAGGACTTTTCAGAACTGGAGAAGAGAGATCCCCAAGAACTAGTTGGTGAGTATGAACAAGCTCTAGCATGCCTGTTCTCGTCAATGTTTCCTTGCCTTTCCTGCTCTTCTTGGTTGGCATATGATACAGTATTGGGGATATGCTGGATTTTTGGGAGGTTGACAGAAGTTACCATTTTGAAAAGAGCAGAAACATTTATGGAAAACTTCCATTGCAGTCATTGTTTTCCAGTATGCTGCTGCTTAGGTTTTGGAGCAGGGGAAAGAGGGAAGGCACCATCACCCCCATTGTCAGGCCAAGGAACCTTTGCTTTGGTATGCATGTCCCTTGGAAAGTGCTGCAGCTAAAAGGGAAGGCTTCAGCTTTTGTATGCAGATCCTCTGTACTGCAATACTTTACTTAAGTGCAAAGCAGTTTCACATTCTTTGAAAATTTGTTAAAGGAGGCTCATTTCCCAAGGGGTGAAAATGTTTGTAAAAACTTCCCTGCCACTTCATTTATGCTCAGCACTCTATAGTACAGTCGTACCTTGGTTCTCAAACACCTTGGTACTCAGATGTTTTGGCTCCCGAACGCCGCAAACCCGGAAGTGAGTGTTCCGGTTTGCAAACATTTTTTGGAAGCTGAACGTCCGACGTGGCTTCCAATTGAGTGCAGGAAGCTCCTGCAGCCAATCGGAAGCAGCACCTTGGTTTTCAAACCGTTTTGGACTCCCGGAATGGATTAAGTTCAACAACCAAGGTACATCTGTATAGGCACATATTGAATTGGTCACATCTGTTAACATTTTATTCCCATTCATAGGAATTGCTACCTGTATAAACTGTGGTTCTGATACTAGTGGCTGCATCTTGCTTCTTTGAAGAATTTTCTGATTCAGCAACTAAATGTACCTTAGAGCAGGGACTCCCAAACTTTGATGTGCGAGATTCAGGTGTCCCATAGCATGTCAGTAAAAATGCAATTAAAAATCATATAGCTCTTAGGACAGCACATTACAATTGCTACAACTAGCAGAAAAATCATTAGGTGGTTGCCCACGACCCCCAGCAATTTTCAAGTAGTCAGGTGTCTTAGAGCATTATGTCTCAGTGTCTTAGAGTTACAGCATCACGTGGTTCATTCTTCACACTACACACGGGTCCTGCTTTACTAATGTTCACTATGTGAAAATTCACTTATCCAAATATGAGGAATTAGTACCCAAACCATGCTATACACACCAGAGATTCAGATATCTGAACAAATAACATTTTTTTACTTCTTTGTTTGCCTTTTGCTGGTTGGCTAAAGAATGGAGGGGGAGTGATAAGATTTTTCGGGGGGGGGTTTGACTTTTGGGTGTCAAAAATCCTTGTTCGGGAACAGATTACAAATTTTGCCATAGGAATCAATGGAAATTGTTGGTTCATTATGCAAATGCTCACTTAACAAATGATTCCCAGGGAATTCATTGTATTTAGTAAGCGGGACCTGTGCATATATGCAAAATTGTATAGCCGTTTTTCAGTGTATATGAAAATGTACGCAGTACTCTAGAGCTTGTATACAAGAGTTGCAAATGTATCAGATTAGAAAAGATCAGAATGTGCTGATCTTGTTCTACATTCTTGAGCCCACAAACAGAAGTCAGTAACTGTAGTGGCCTTTCAAAATTGGATGACTCAGTGGCATATTGATGCCTCATATACTTCCCTACAGTTCTATTGTTAGTTGCCAGGAAATAACGAACACCCTCTCTCCCAGGCATGAAGTTATAGCTGGCCCATCCCATTTGAGACTGAAGAGGATTTAAGTAAATAAATGATGCTTCCTTTTGGGTTAGCATTGTGGGGAATGTCTCAGGGTGATTTTGCACACTTGGCTGCAGTTCACCAGCTGGCTGTAAATGTGTAGAATAATTTAAAAACACTATTTGTTTGTAGGGTTTATTATTCAATGCAAGATCAACTGCAGAATGTGTTATTTAATGAAGAACAAAGTTGACCATCTCTCTATACCAGTGTTTCTCAACCTTAGGTCCCCAGATGTTGTTGGACTACAACTCCCATCATCCCTGAGCTCTGGCCTTGCTAGCTAGGGGTGATGGGAGTTGTAGTTCAGCAACATATGGGGACCCAAGGTTGAGAAAAGCTGTTCTATACAGATACCGTTTAGAAGATTTATAACTACGTAAGTGGTGAACCTGCAGTAAAATGTGATGCGGCGCTCCTCTTCAAGATAATCATCCTTCAGTTTCCCCACTCCCAATGGTCAGCATTCCATACCCACTGAGCAGACTCAGTCCTTACTGCATTGAGGGTGGGATCAGTCCATCTCTGCTTAGAGTTTATTCTAAAAATACTTAAGCAAACCTTGGGGTTCCCCCAGCCTGCTGTTACCTCCCCTTTATGGGTGGGAGATGCTGCTTAGTCTAATGGCAACTAATTATAACCAATTAATAAAAGTATGCTAGTATCAATCCAGTTTCACTTTAATCCATTTAATACTACAATGGCACCTCGGTTTTCAAATGTCTCCATTGATGAACGTTTCAGTTTTCAAGCACCGTAAACGCGGAAGTAAATGCTTCAGTTTTCGAACACTTTTCAGAAGTTGAAAATGCCACATGGCTTCCATATTGAGGCTTCTGTATTGAGTTTTCGGTTTTCAAACGTTTCAGAACTCGAACGATCTTCCGGAATGGATTACGTTTGAAACCCGAGGTACCACTGTATTCCAGACCATGATCAAAAATAGCCCTTAGAGTGGGGTGAATTACTGGTAATAGTAGGTAAGCTTACGGCTGTCTTAATTCCAAACCTTTGGCCTGGCTAATAAAACTAGCTTTGTTCAGTTCCTCTTGTAGCCTGTTGGCAAAAGCATAAACTTTAAAGGAGTTCCCCAATATTGTTGTGGAGACTTCTTCCATTATTCTTCCCTTCAGAAATCCATTGGGATAAAAAATGTAATTGAGAAGCATAATGATAGAATTAGATGAGCTAATTCCTTCCTTATTTCTTACTACATATCTTTGTCTTGTTTTGGTATGCTGGAGGTACTAGCTAAAATTTGTAGACCTTGTTCGGATCCTTTGCAGCCTAGAATCAAGCAAGGAACTACTGCATTTGTCCTCAAGACCAGCCAGCAGCTTAAATTGCTGCAGCACCTTAGCTGGAGTCAGTCATCTCTTTGGGGATTTTCATCCATATTCATGGCATGTCAAATAGCCAACTGTGGACAGTTGTACAATCCCAGTTCTGTGTTTTGGTTTTCACAACCATGGGCTAGGGACACAAATGGTATCAAAAGCCTCCCTGCTACACATTTAGACATGTAATGGATTTGGGTAGCCAAGTGGCCACTAGGACAGTTTAAATGTGATCAAATGGGAACGATTCCCCATGGTGGGTAATTGTTTGTAACAACCCCAATGCAAAGCTTCTGGTCTTCACAGCATGCATGGTTTGGCTTTCAAGAGGCATTAAAGGCTGTATTTTGAGGAAGGATTTTAAAGGCACAAGCATTCCAAGAAAATGTTCGTGTTTTGTGAGGCAGCAAAGAGGAACTGTAAATCTTTTTGAATTGAGAGAAAAACCTGGCCCTGTTGATGGACAGGGAAGTAAGACAATAAAAGTTTTTGGCTGGTCATAAGATGAAAGAACCGGAAGGTGATGTAGTACTATAGAAACCCTTGAAGTGGCCAGTAGATTACTATGAAAGGAGAAGGATGCCTGTCCGATTTGCGGGTAAAAAGCCAAATGGGCAGATCTGGTACTTTATATATATGGCTTGTATTCTAGCAATACAATTCCAGTTGTAGTTTTAGCCCCAGCTTATTGGTATATGTTCCCTGTGGCTTCCATTGCCTTAGCCAAGTGCTTAGTCAAACCATAGCTTCAAGGTATGAATAATTATTTACTTCGCAAGCCAGAGGTTGGGTGTGCCTATAATGGTGAATCATGCTGATATTCAGCTTCCTGCATTCCCCTTGCAGTACGCCTTAGGCTGGAAGCCAGCAGGCGCACACACCCAGTCAAACGGTACAACCAATGTCAGGTCACCACACCTGACTGGCACAAAAGTGGATTTGATCTTTGGGGGAAATGACAGGGTGTAGAATGCACGAAATGTCTGAAAGTGCGCTCTGGCAACATCTATACATTTCCATTTATTGCGGAATTAAGGTGAAGGCAGCAGGTGTTATACACTCCAATGTTGTGCATTTCACACTGTTTAAATTGTGTAACAAACTTTATTCCTGAGACTACCTCCTTGATTTCAGTACATTGATAAACAATTGGTTCTTGGTTATCTTTCTGTGTCACTCAGGAGATTGTATAGGGGCTCCCTTGGGGCACTTTTTATGGCTACTTGTTAACTTTTGTTGCTGTTATCATAAGAAGCGCCTGACGCACATGTCTATTGCCATTTCCTCTTGGGTGCAGATTGGCATGCAGAGAGAAGGTGGCACATAATCTTACAACAGAAAAGAGCGAGGCTGAGAATGGGGAGGGGGATAGTGAAAAGTGCACAAGACTGAATTCTGAAACAAACCTTCAGCCATATAAGAAGCTAAGTCTCAAGAGAATCCTTCTTGATTCCCTTGCACACTGAGCTCTGGAGTAGTCAATCATAGGAGAGCGACCAATATTCAGGTGTTAAAATATTAAACTATTCGCTACCAAAGAAGCTCATTAAACAGATTAGATTTATTTAGAAAGCATGTGCAAGGATGCAATAAAATCCCAAACCAAATTATTAGAGGAAAACATATATAGATGAAACTAACAGTATTTGCTGCCTAATTGTAAATGCCATCTCTCTAGCATGCCACTTCTGGCACTGTTTGCCATTCCCTGAGCTCCTGTCAGTGTCTTCTGTAGAACAGTATTAAATCCGTTTCCTGCCTAACAAGGACCTTCAAGAAAACACAAAAGCCTAATACCTAGCTAGCTTTAAATTGCACATGAGGTTTGGGTATCTGACTTCATTAAAGTCTTTTTAAAAATCACCTTTTCCCTCAGATGTCTGGTCTCTGTTGTAATGAAACATCGGTGGTACCACCACTTGGTACTTGAGACATTCTTAATTAGAAATGAACACACCCCTCACATCACTGGCTTTGTAACCTATAACAAGTCCGTAGCTTGTTGTCAAGGGGCTCTGGAACCAAACTGTGTTCCTCTGGGGATGTTGGCAAGATTTCTGTTCTTCACAGAAGCACATTCTCTGGAAATGCCAAAGGACATTTCTTTGTTACTTGTGACTGCTAGCGAACTTAACCCTAAATAGCATCCTAATGGAAGAGCATGGTGCTGTAGAGGAGGGCATGGGAGATGCCCAAATTGCAGAATTCTGAAGGCAGAATTATAATTTTAAACTGAGGCCCAGGTGTTTGTTTGCCTTTGATTACGGTGGATACAAACATGACAAGACACCAGTGGTAAAAAGCTAGACGCAGATGCACGGCTAAGTCTTCAGACAGTTCTATATGCTCATGTTTGTAGAGCCGTCCTGTCTACAAAAAGTTCAGAGCAGATAAGAGTAATAGGAATATAGCAGAATATTTTGCCCCTCCATCCTTTGATGGACATAAGAGTCAGTCCTTCAGTTAATATTAACTGGAAGCAAGTAGTGTAATACAGTTGCTTGTGAACTATAACGCCTGCCTGCTACTGGGGAAATCTTTCTGCCGACACAGGCTGTTTGTGATGTAAACATTACTGCCCTAAAACTAGGAAAGTTCTAATCGTATTATTATTATATTATTTAAAAAATGGGAAAATGCAGTGGAAAAAGGATTTCCATGATGAATGCCCCCACCCTGCCCACTTTTTAAGTAGCAGCCTGTTTTCAAGCTCAAATAAAAGTATTTGTTCACAAATGGCATATTGTCTGAGCTTTTCAGGCCAAGACTGAAGGCAGAGCCTGATGCCAAGGAAAGGGACAAGAGTGTGGTACACAGTGTCGCCTTGGAATAATGTCCTTTTGAAGAGCAGCCTTTTTCCTGTACTTGTAGAAACATTGTGTCTTAATTCTCTCTATCACCAACAGCCCAAGAACAAAACCTGGACGCTGCTGCATGTTGGTCAGGTTATGCCCCTATTTTGGCAGTTGTGATACATTTTAAACAAGAAATGTTCAGCATTTGACCTGTATCTTGTTCCAGTTCTCTCTAAACAATTCTCTGCTGCATTCAGTTCTTTGATAAACTTCAGGCTTTCACTTACCCCTTTTAAAAACTGATTTGCCCACATAATTTTAGAACCATCATATTTTGAGATGCAGATTTTGGAAATAATTGCAATGCCAAAATTCTTGGTCATCAATGTTGGGTGAAATATTTAACTGGCAAGAGGCACTGATCACACTTCACGATGCTCCCGGTTGTGGTTCTTAAACTGAATTGACAGGAATTACTTGATGCATTTGTAGTTGAAAGTAGCTCTTGGAGAAGATGTCTTATTCCCAGGGCAATAAGAAAGTTTAAACAATAATTGTCTGTGGCTAGCAATTTGCTTTAAGAATAATCAGCAGTTATTGTGTTGCTCTTATTAGGTACTGTGCCTTGCATATGAACCAGTTGTCACCCTGATCTAAACCAATACTAATAAAATAAGATAGTAAATATGAAAAACACTTTCCCAAAAAAATTAAAGCTGAAGAATTGCGTTAAAGATAGAAGCATTGAGCTTCAAGTTTCCTGCATGTCTGCCAATGCACTTGCTTCTCGGTCTTCAGAAACCACTGACAAAAAGGGGATTGTTTCTTTTTAAGATCAGAAGTACAGGAAGTTAACATGCTTAAATCTCTTTAATGCTCTTTGCTATTCTAATGGCCTCCTTTCTATTTCTAGCTTCCTTCTCTGAGCGAGTAAGAAACATGTCTCCTGATGAGATCAAAATTCCTCCAGAACCCCCTGGCAGATGTTCCAACCACTTACAGGTCAGCTTAATTTTTCATTTTTCAAATACTATTTCTGTAACCCATGTCATATATTGTATCTTGTTGAGGTTTTGACTGTAACTCAAAATTCCACAAAGGTTGCTGGTGTTCTTAACCACCTTTTTGTTTCAGCCAGCCTTGCAAAAAAATATTGAATTTGCATATTCTTGCTCACCGCTGAGCAAGGCCTTCCTACCTTTGCCTTCTTACCTCAAGCCCCACCCAACCCCCCTGAAAATCCACTTATGAAGGTCAAGGAGCCTTCTGGAATGGTGTACAATGTGGTATGGAGAACTGAAATGGGCATGAGACTTAGTGGGAATCTGGTCCTCCTCTGCCTTTGAGCTAGGGCACTGTCAGTGGGCAGTTCCCTAAACCGGATGGATGGAAGGTTCCCTGCTCCTGATGGGATTACACTCCCTCTGAATGAGTGAATATGCAGCTTCTGGATCCATTGCTGTCACCTGAGGCTCAGGTGGCCTCAGTGATGCAGAGTGCCTTCCATCAGCTTCAGCCAGTGCAGAATTCAGCAGCCAGGTTGCTTACCGAGGCAAGATAGTTTGAGCATATAACGCCAATCCTGGCCCAACTGCATTGGCTGCCAATTAGTTTCTCAGCCTAATTCAAAGTGCTGGTTATGACCTATAAAGCCTTAAATAGCTCAGGACCACAATATCTCAAGCACTGCTTCTCCCTATATGAACCAACCTGGACCCTGTGATCGTCATCCACGAGAGGTCTGGAGGCTAGCAACATGAGAACGAGCCCTTTCTGCGGTGGCGCAATGCTTGTGGAAAGCTCTCTGCAGGAAAGCCCACCTTGTGTCTTTATGCAAATACATTTAGGCGAATCCCTCATCTCCCAGGCCTTTGGCTCATTAAACAATTTATGGCCATTTAAATTGGGGGGTTGTGTTACTGTTTAACTATGGTATGTATTTTTGTGTTTCTAAATAGTAAAGAACCCTGTGATCCTCAGATGAAGGGCAGTATAGAAATTTAATTATTATGCCATTTAACTTCTCTTTCAACACATGTGTGTTTGCTGTGAAGCATTCTGGAATATTGCCACTGCTTTGTATTGATTCTATGACTCTTTTCTATTTAGGATAAGATACAAAAGCTGTATGAGAGGAAGATAAAAGAGGGCATGGACATGAACTATATCATTCAAAGGAAGAAAGAGTTCCGCAACCCAAGGTAAGACTGTCTGGTTGCATCTAAAGGGTTGCACAAGCTACATATAGCCCTCTTCCGTATTTGTAACCTCTTCAGTGAGAGGAGGGCCTAGTCAGATATGAACAAAGATGTGCAACGCTGAAAAATAATGTACTTTGATTGTTTATTTCAGCATCTATGAGAAGTTGATCCAGTTCTGTGCGATTGATGAACTTGGCACAAATTACCCCAAGGTGAGTGGAACAAATAACTTGGGTGGGGAGAGGGGATGTTAGATGGGATTCCTGACGTCTGTGAGAATAGGTTCCTATTCTCCAGGTTTTTTAGACAACTGGATGAAACAGTCCATGGAATGCAAGCAGTTTCCTGTCTTTAATACCTCACACCATTAGAATTGATGAGGGGGAGAGCAGGGCCATACTCACTGGTCCCGTCCCTTCCCATCATCTAGCTCTGTTAGTATACGTATTTGAAGATAAACACGTGGGTTTGGAACTTTGCATGATTTAGGATCCTAGCCATGACGAAGATGCAATAGAGGGGATGGGGCGAGTGAACACAGCCCCACTCTCACCTCATGCAGTTCTGGCTAAATACCCTCTGCACAGAGTTCAGTACGGTCTCAACATTCTACTGTTACTGAGTTACTCTTCCCCATAGTTGTGCCAAAGTACATGACCTGATGAAGGCATTTAAGGGATGAACGTTCTGTGACAGCTAATCCCCTGGCCATCATTCTCTGTCCTTTAGCACCATCTTTCTTTCCCATTTGGATTCTAGCTGTTAGGATAACGTTGTAAGGTCTATGAACTTTTATATATTGACTTTTTTTTAAAAAGGAAATAAACAAAACTGGAATGCAGAATTAAGAGCTTTGCCTTCCAACTTGATATACTGTATATCTTAAAATTCATATTTACATAACTTTTCTTTCTCTTCTCTTTTAGGACATGTTTGATCCCCATGGGTGGTCTGAGGACTCCTATTATGAGGCACTAGGTATTGCATCCAGCTTTTGTTTTGATACCCTCTCTAGTGTTTGTGAATGATTCTGGAGCTTTAGAGATGGTTTAATTGAACCTATTTATCTGTACAGTGCCTTTTCTTTAAGGAGCTCAAAGCACTGTATATGGGGATCTATACCATTCCCCCCCCCCCCTTTTATCTGAATGGGAAGAAACTAGTTGCTTGTTGGCTGTGTCCTGGGGAGAATATTTATTGGAAAGGGCTCTACACCGAAAATATTTTTTTGGGAAGCAGACACACTTAAGAATCAATGCTATCAGTATCTTCTTAAGTGTTGTTGCCCTGTTGATCCTCCTGACGTGGGAAGCTCTAATGGGGATTCAGAATTGCTTTGCGGTGTTAAATCTATTGAGTGTGCTCACTGTTCTGTGGTTCTATTTCCAGCAAAAGCACAGAAAATTGAAATGGACAAGCTGGAAAAGGCCAAGAAGGAGCGAACTAAGGTACCAGATTATAACTTCAGAATATAGAGAAATTATTTTGATCTGTGCTCCTTCTACTGAACTTAATCCAACTGCTTAGCCACCCAATCACAAAATTTCTATTAGTCACACTGAGCAAATCAGAAATTTGCTTTTTATATGGGTTACCAGTATGAGCATGAGATATTATTTGCGATACTTCACAATTTATCTGTGCATTCATCCAGAGCCACCCCATTGGTATCCATCATAAAACAGAGCAGACTTAATTAGGAGAGGCCTGAATTTGTGTACATTACCCAAATAGTTAGCAAGACATGCACACCCCTTTACATAGCAGTTTAGAGTTTCCTGGCAGCAGATATTTCTGTGGCTAACTTCTTTGTCTCCGTCATTCAGTTTGCCCCTTTTGTTTTACTTCCTATAATAAGTGCCCAGCTCTGTGATATTGTTTTCTCCCATGATCATAGACTTGGAGACGTGTGCTTAGACTGTGGTTTCTCTGGTTGCTAGATTGTAATCTGTAATGCAGACCATATAAGTCATGCATGTAGAGACATGAATTGCAGAAGCATAAATTGTACAGTGAAGGAACGTGAGATTCTAACCTCGTTATTTGAAGTATCTTATGGGATTAAAGAAGGACTAGAATTTGTCCCTCCAAAATCGCTCCATCTGAGTCTGAAGATGGAGTTGGTCCCCTTGCCTGGTGTGTGGGTGTGTATACACACACACACACACACACACACACACACACACAAAGATTTTATTAACTACTAGCAGCTAGTTATATCTGTGTTTTTGTTTATTGAATCTCTAACAACTTATATAGTTGTGTGTCTTCAACAGTCAACAAAGATGTCCTGCTCATAAACCCTTTTTTGCCATGTTTCTAATGCCAACGAATAGGTATCATAAGTACAGAATATGATTTGCTTCCACTTCTTTTCTAGATTGAGTTTGTAACAGGCACTAAGAAAGGAACAACAAACGCTCCCTCTACAACCACCACAACAGCCAGCACTGCAGGTGGTGGTAAGTTAAACATCCTGACTTTGCATCTTAACTCTGGGATCTTAACTCTGGAACACACAAAAGCCATGGAATATTCATCATATGTCTCTTCCTTTTGGCATTTACTGTGAGAGAGCAAATAAACTGCAAATTATGTTTGGCAGCTGAGAGTTTGCCCCCCAAAAAACTACAGGATAAGTATCTTATATAATCCCATCTGCAGAAGTTGAGCATTCTTACCAGAACAAGCATGCTGATAGACACTGATAGAAGTATTTTGGAAAAACAAATTACATTTTATGTCACACTGTGGAAATGGTCTAATTACATAGGAATTGTGATGCTCTGCATGATCTAGCTTATAGGACAGTGGCACTGTATTTACTTTTGGCAGAGAGACTGACAGCTGTATTTCTATGGGGCCTGTAGAACAGGGATGGAACACTTTCAGTGGCGTATTACAGATTTTCAAAACACAAAACAGTATATAATTTAGACTGTTTTGCAGGAGGTGGGGTAGAAATACCATAAGTAAATAGATGTAATTCTTTGGTGGTTTTCAGTGCTTTTAGACTGCCTTCTGTCATAATCTGTGTTTTTATGCAGACTGTCCCACTTCAGAATGGTGGTGGAGGAAACTGCATGTTTAAAAAGTTCCCGCACAGAACAGGAGGGGAAAATGGATAGACTAGTACAGGGATGTCCAACAGGTCGATCGGGATCAACTGGTCGATCCCCAGGAGGTTGCAGTCGATTGCGGGCTTATTTTCCTGTGCTTTTTCCTAAGAGCACCCAGCTCCGGCCACTCTCCCCTGCCTGTATTTTCTCCTGATCTCTGTAACGGAAGACGGACTTTTTGCTGTGAGGCAAAATGCTTCCACAGTGTTCTTTTGGTGAGCCACTAATCCCCTTCCCCCTTAAATGTTGCCACCCCCCCAAAACGGAACTTTCATCCCAATACCTCAATAAAACAGGCATAAAACGGGCCAGTTCCCACCTCTAAAGAAAGCTCAACAACTTCAACCTGAACCCCTAAAAAGGGGGGTAGATCACTGCCAGGTTTTAATTCTGAAAGTAGATCGCAGTCCCTCAGGAGTTGGCCACCCCTGGACTAGCAGAATCCTTCTCCCTGCTGTACTAGACTCTCACTAATAGGGGCTTACTGATATGAAGAAATAATTCAGATATATGCATTCTACTACCAGAATTCTAAATTGGGACAGTCATAGGAGGGCTGTGCAACATGCTTTTTGGAGCACGTAAGTTGGTTCTGTCAGCATGGAATGGCTGAAAGTGTCATCATCTAAGGGTTGCTCTTCAAGGAATAGTGACAAAAAGCATCTTGTCTGATCTGGGCTGCTGAAATTAATGCTCGCTTTTTTACATACACAGATGCACAGAAGAGGAAAAGCAAGTGGGATTCTGCCATTCCTGTGACAACAATAGCTCAACCCACCATTCTCACTACCACTGCAACACTGCCAGCTGTTGTAACCGTCACAACTAGTGCTAGCGGCTCCAAAACTACGGTGATCTCTGCAGTTGGCACCATAGTGAAAAAGGCAAAGCAATGACAAGTGCAGTGAAGAGACTGACTATAAAGTTTCCCCCCCAGACTGACTCATGCCAAAAGCACCACTTGCAGAAGTCAAAGGGGTAGGAGATACTCTCCTTCTGGTGCAAAAACGAAAGACTGTTTAAAAAATGGACACACAAGAAGAGGAGGAGGTGGCTATGCATAATCACAACAGCTATCTACGCGTGAAGAAGCTCTCTTTGTTGGAGGAGCTGCCCCTTACTGAGTTGCGTGCAATGAAATGTCAGTGTGTAAATATTAGTTCACTAAATGTTGTATTATAATTGTGACTGTCTTAGGACCCTTTGAACTCTGTGAAATGAGAACTTGAGCAAGAAACTACTGAAGTCAATCAGTTGCACTGTGAACCATTCAATACTGAGTAACATCTACTTGCTCTCGCTTCTCATCTCTGCCTCCAGCAATTACAGGCAGGGGTGCCTTATTCAGTTTTCCTGCAGATAATTGTAAGAGTCATAAAGAATTGATTGTATATAGGCTCAGTTTCATGCAAACCATGATAGAGACTTGTGTGGATTGCCCTTATGTCTCCCATTTAGTTTCAGTCATCTGGGGCTTGAAAGCCAGGACATTTGAAACTGCAAATCAACACTGATGTTTATGTCTAGCTGTTGGAGAACCATTGCGCATAATTTGGACTCTACTGAGGAGAAGGAGCTTATGAAACAGGAAGAAGCACCAAATAGTTTCTACAGATATAAGCTGGTGCCAGAGCTCATTTGCCCCCTTTAAATGTCAGTGTGCATGTTAGTGACATAGGTACCAAACTGTGTAATTGCAATAATGCTGCCATTTTCACCATTCTAATGACAAAGATGCTGTTGATTTGTATAAGCTTTCTTACCTGTGTAACTGAACTTTGGAATATAAAAACATTTTTTTTAAAAAAAAAAATTGCTGCTGGTGTTTAATCTGCCTTCCATTCTAACTGGTAGAAGAATTTGTAACACAGGTGGAGGGGAGAATGCTAGGGGTGTTGTTGCTATACTTTTAACTCATAGAGTCACATACAGTGGTACCTTGGTTTAAGAACAGCTTAGTTTATGAACAACTTGAATTAAGAACGCTGCAAACCCGGAAGTAGGTGTTTTGGTTTGTTAAGTTTGCCCTTGGAAGCAGAACATATCCCACTTCCTGTCGAGTGTGTTCCATTTGTAAATTGAGTCCCCCACTGCTATGGGAAAGCACGCCTTGGTTTAAGAGCGCTTTGGTTTATGAAAGGACTTCCAGAACGGATTAAGTTCGTAAACCAAGGTACCACTGTACTCATAGTCATTTCTGTTAACATAGCTGGCTGACGTCTAAAAATTGGACATAAGAGCACTGTTCCCACACAGTGGCCAACCAGACTTCGGGGAGGAAGTCCACAAGCAGAACATGACAGCAACAGCATTCTCCTGCTAATGATTCCCAGCAACTAATACTCTTTTTAAAAAAAAAATTATAAAAATTTCAAATTTAACAATAAATAATAAAGGGGAAAAAACATTCCATTTGAATTATACATCCAAATCTAATCTTTCCACTTTCAGACTTCCTTCAGTCTATCTGGAAATTTTCATGTTTTCACAATTATTCACATTTCTTGCATCTATATTGTTTTGTTTTTTTAACCAAATTAATCTTAACAATTATTATAAAACAATATTTCTTTCCATTATTATCCCAGAGCTTCTTGAAAACCTACAAACGTTAATTGACCTTCACATATATTCTTAATATACTCTGTAAATTTATCCCAGTCCTCGGTAAATCTCTGGTCTCGCCGGTTCCGAATTCTCCCCGTTAGCTTGTCTAATTCTGCGTATTCCATCAACTTCATTCTCCATTCTTCTTTCGTTGGGATTTCTTCCTGTTTCCATTTCTGTGCCACCAAAATTCTTGCCGCTGTTACTGCATATAAAAACAACTTCTCATCCTTCTTTTTTATGTCATTTCCTAGTATTCCTAACAGAAAAGTTTCTAGTTTTTTAACAAAGGTATATTTCAACATTTTTTTCAATTCGTTATAAATCATTTCCCAGAAACCTTTCATTTTTTTACATTCCCAGCAACTAATATTCAGAAGTATCAAGACTAGCAGATTTAATTTGTCTGCAACCCCCTTTTAAAACAATCCCAAGTTGATGGCCATCTATGGAAAAAGACAGTGTAAAAGCTTAGGCCTAAAAGCACAAGAAAGGTGGTGCATACTGGGAACTATGTACTGCAAAGTGCTCCAAGGGGAGGCTTCAGATGGTCAGAATGCAGCCTCTCAAGTCTTCTTCTGCACTACCTTGATTCTATCCAGAGACAGTTCATGCTACTGGTTTGAATATGTGAATGGTGTAGGCCTTTATACCTCAGCTAGTCTCTCCCCCATATATGTTAACATCAACAAAATGCCTTTGAAGATTAAATCTCAGCACTGTTGGCACAGAAGCTCCTTACTAATGGGGCCGGTTATGGAATGAGTTCCCTAGGCATGTCTACCAGTATTCAACCCTACAGTCTTTGGAATCTGAAAAGATTCCAAACCAAAACTCTCCCTGTCCCTAGTCTTAAAAAGTGCCCCATTGATTGCAATCCTCTGCACACTTGCCTTTGAGTAAGCCCCAGCTATGCCTAAGATTGAATAATCAGTCCTCTGCTGCTGTCAGTTCTCCGTATTAACTTAGCTGCTCCTTGACTTGGGGTGGAGTTGACTTTTTAAATTTGTTTTTTTCATACTTGGTTTTATTATATTGATTTTGTAAATTGCTTTGAGCAAAGAGAAGAAAGCTTGGCATGTTTTTTTATATTAAAAAAATACTTACAGGTCAACATTCTTGCCTCTGTGCTTATCAAAACAGAAGTAAAAATAAAAAGTGTGGAGATTTTGTAAAGGCTCAGAAGGGCATGCTCTGGATTGCTTTCCTTTCCACACCCCTCTTCTGAAAAATGATGCTGTTTGTGAGAGATCGTTCTGCTGAGCTTTATCATATATCCTCTGACAACTCCCTCACTGCCCTCAAAATGAGTCAGAACTGCTGCTGCTATTGAGTCTCCTGGAGGAGACGCTTTATAGTCAGATACAGCTGCTTTCTTGCGGCTGACTAGCTGTTCCTAGTTTTCATATTGGGGTGGTATTCAACTCTCAGTGCACCCACTGAAAGGAACATTTCTTAGATCCATATGTTAAGTCTACCTGGAATAAAACTTAGTTGAATACCACCTTTTGTTATGGTTTAACCTGCTTTTAAATCTTGGGCACAACTCTGGCTATTTTCATTGCATGCCCACAGTGAGTATGAAACTAATAGCAATTTGCTAAGATGCTGTGGCAAAGTTCCTCTCTGCCCTGCTACCCCTCCAAGTCTGTTCCAGATTATCAACTTGATGCCATGCTCTCCATGATGAAGGTAACCCTCTGGAAAGAGACCTCACCTGCTGTAAAATGTAAGAAGTGGGTCCTAAGACCCTTAATCCTGCTCCTTAAAATACAATCTGAACAAAATTGGTGAAGCAGCAAAGAGTTTATTGAATACATACGTTCTTGCAAGAGCGGGTGTCCAAAGTAGGAACACCCAAAACTGACAAAGCATAAGCTTATATTCCCTATACCCAAAGCGCAACTTCCCTTCCTTGTCTCCCCATTAGCTGGGTCCTAAAAGGTTTTCAGCCTATCACAACCCCCTAATTTACCTACTAACATTCCTGTCCTCGTTGACATCTCCCATTCCTCAGATTTCGACAACCACCACTTCTGTTTACTGTATTCCTTATTTGGTCTATGTTTCTATGCATTTACATACTGACACAAGTGACAGAGGCAAACCTGACCACTAGTCCCAGTTGCAAGCATTCTAACCACAAGCTGTTTTTAGTTCCAGCACTGTGACTTATGTGAAAAAGCAACATCCTCATTCCTCACACCTGCATTTATTGTAGGCATGTTCTAAGCATAGTGAGCCATTGGGGGAGATCTATTGATCATTGAAACCACATGCTTCACAGGCAAATTGGCTCTGATTCTATCTCTGACATCTCCAGGTAGTGGGAAATTTCCTGTCTGAAACCCTGGAGAGCTGCTGCCAGTCAGAATTGACGCTACTGAGCTAGAGAGGCCAAAAGTCTTGACTTTGAGTAAGGCAGCTTTCACTGATCCTGTAAGTCAGAGCAAACTAACACCAAAGGAACTGCCTCTCCCTACTGCTGTTTACTCCTGACATGTATTGTTTTCAGCCTTCTGTAAGCTAGGGTTATATATTCAACTAATTTTTACTGAGAAGTTGAAATAAATGGTCATGGCTAACTTAGGTCCATTAGTTTCAATGGGCCTACTCTGAGTAAAAGTAAGTTGAATACAACCTTTAGTGTCTGAGCCTTCTTTTCCTCTAGAAACACCCTTCCTTGGCATGCTAGAACAGCTCCCATGCGCTGCAGCTCTCAAAGCTACACAGTGGAAGCAGCAGCAACACACACCCATAGCCTCCAGGTTCACCATTTGGAGCTTGTAAGGTGGGGTTGGTAAAGTTTGTTATGTTTACCTCTGCAATAAGTCCACCTGAAGGCTCGAGGAAAAGTCTAAAGGCTTTCTGTGAGGTGTGAAGCTGCTAAATGGAAACCAAGTTGTCGCTCCGTCACATCAATGGCACTAATCAAACCATTCCTGTGATGTGCATTTAAAAAAGCACATTGCATTGGCTCCTCTTGCTGGTGGGGAAAAGACTGCAGTTTCCCAGCAATAAAGCCATTTTAAGTAGTGGGATAATGCAATGTCCTTGAATTCCTTTGAAAGCAGAGATCATTCCTACGTGACAAATTGGCAGAAACAGTGTTTATTATTACAAACTGATCATCTGGAAAGGTTTTTAGGATAAGTGTATCTTAGTTCTTAGGAAAAGCAATCTATACAAGTTCAAAGACATTCTCTTTATCAGGAACTCTGATTATCATTTTTAAAAAAGAAAAGCTTTGGGACAAGCCCTTGGCTCAGCTTCAGCCCACCTGTGGAACACAAGAAGTGTTCAGTATGGGGTGCCACGAAAGAGTTTACTGAGCCACTGTTACAATTGCATACAAAAAACTGACCTATGGGGGGAAGCAACTAGAAACACTGCCATATAAGCATGCATGCAAATTTAAAGAAATGGGCGGGGGGGGGGTGCATGCGTGTGTCTGACTTAAACAAAAAGTCTTGCAAGGACAGTTTTCAACTGAAACCAGAATATTCAGTAAACAGATATTGGGACTACAGTGGTACCTCAGGTTAAGTACTTAATTCGTTCCGGAGGTCCGTTCTTAACCTGAAACTGTTCTTAACCTGAAGCACCACTTTAGCTAATGGGGCCTCCTGCTGCCGCCGCACCGCCGGAGCACAATTTCTGTTCTCATCCTGAAGCAAAGTTCTTAACCCGAGGTACTATTTCTGGGTTAGAGGAGTTTGTAACCTGAAGTGTATGTAACCTGAAGCGTATGTAACCCAAGGTACCACTGTACATGTTTTTGTTCAAACTGCAGGGTTGGATAACCTCAGCCAGACTGGTGTCTGCTTATCAGCTCCTAAGTTTTCTTGGGATGTAGCAACTGTAACAGCAGGAAGAACGAAAGCTTAACTTTTACCTTGCTATTGTTCTACCCCACCCTCCTCCAGACAGGGCTTCAATATTGTTCTAGAACCTGGTGAGGACGAAAGTGCCAAGCCACAGATGTTTTAGGAGGAAGAGTTATGCATCCACGCATGCAAAGACCACCCCATAACGCCATTGCATGTCAGATAAATGTTACATGCAGCTGTATTACAAATTTGACAACTAAACACCTTTCTTGAAGATTTCGCTAAATGACTCAACATATCATAATATATATTAACAGCTGTATCATTTGGCCACCTTAGATTCATGTCAGAATATCTGCAGCAAAGTTGATCCTCCTTGGGAGGGAAGAAATGTGCAAAAATACTT
This sequence comes from Podarcis cretensis, assembly GCF_951804945.1. Classification (NCBI taxonomy): domain Eukaryota; kingdom Metazoa; phylum Chordata; class Lepidosauria; order Squamata; family Lacertidae; genus Podarcis; species Podarcis cretensis. The sequence goes on from NC_137171.1 coordinate 35,346,309, forward strand.
AATACAAACCAACTACAGAACACTGTAGAACATTTGCTATTGGGATCAGAAAGGATCTCTACTGCAAAATGTGGCCAACATCCATTCCCATTTTATTAGTGGAACTGAGGCTGCAAAGCAGCTGTTCAACCATATCTCATGTGATGCATGAGAGCCATTATTTTACTTATCGGATATTATTTATTAAAAAATGCTTTCACCCTACCTTTCAATAAAATATTTTCAAGGTGACTTCAACATGTCAATAAACAGTAACTCAGATGATGATGAAGTAGCAGCAGCTGGAAGCACTGAAAGCAAGTCTCTAAGGGTATGTGCACATCAGAGACTTAAAATACAGCAATGTTGTTTCACCACCTATGTTTCAAGCCACACTAGCTCTACACACCAGATTGCTCTACACACCCCATGGGCATTGCATGATTTCCCCCTCTGTACCTGGAACTTCCCAAGCTCCTATTCTAAAAGGTAAAGGTAAAGGTACCCCTGCCCGTACGGGCCAGTCTTGACAGACTCTGGGGTTGTGCGCCCATCTCACTTAAGAGGCCAGGGGCCAGCGCTGTCCGGAGACACTTCCGGGTCACGTGGCCAGCGTGACATCGCTGCTCTGGCGTGCCAGAGCCGCACACGGAAACGCCGTTTACCTTCCCGCTGGTAAGCGGTCCCTATTTATCTACTTGCACCCGGAGGTGCTTTCGAACTGCTAGGTTGGCAGGCGCTGGGACCGAGCAGCGGGAGCGCACCCCGCCGCAGGGATTTGAACCGCCGACCTTTCGATCGGCAAGTCCTAGGCGCTGAGGCTTTAACCTACAGCGCCACCTGCGTCCACGCTCCTATTCTAGGAAGCTGTAATTTGTGCATGTGAAACTGCTGTCTGAACTGTATGCACCTCAGCTTAACCACGACGTGTTTTCAAATCAGGGAAAACACAGTGAACAGGAGTATTTCTCGAGAAAATACAAGATACAGATAGACTGTGGCTAATGTCATGTGTACTTGGCTTCAAGCACCAGTGGTAGGAATGCACTGGAAGCAGAATAAATGGTAATGTGCACGTATTCTAAGGCTGTCCAGTTCTATACACACTTAAGGGGAGAAAGTTTTAGAAATAATGAATGAATGACTATGAAAATAATGTCAAACCTATGCCTAAAAAAAAGGCTGCTCTGGAATAAGGGGGTACGACCCTAAGAAGGACTGAGGTGCCTCTCTTCTCCTCTACACAAGATTGCAGCCTAAGTGCCTGCTTCAGGTAAATATAAACAAATAAACTTCAGCCCAATAACTACCTGTGATAACACATCAGGTGTAGTTTCTGTCTCTTGACTGCTGTCCACAAAGGGCAGGGATCTTTTCCTATGCTCACATGGAATCCTGAACATTGACAATGCTTATGGAAGCCAGCACGTCAACAGAAATTTCCAACAAAGGCGCTCCAGAAATCCACAATGCTCAGAATTACTTGATGCAAATAATGTTGGGGTTTCTGTATTCCAGCCTTGTGCACAGCTGTCTTCTAAAGTGGTGGTTCCTGAAAGGTCTACTAAACCTAGCAGTGAGATTTTGTGTCTCTTCAAGTTAGTCCTACCCTCTCCAGCATCCCTTTCTGATGTGCAATCCTTGCTATTTCTGCTGCCCTTTGACAAGACTCTTACACCAATAGACACCATTTATACTGTGAACATAAAGGGGACGCAGGTGGCGCTGTGGGTTAAAGCCTCAGCGCCTAGGGCTTGCCGATCGAAAGGTCGGCGGTTCGAATCCCTGCGGCGGGGTGCGCTCCCGCTACTCGGTCCCAGCGCCTGCCAACCTAGCAGTTCGAAAGCACCTCCGGGTGCAAGTAGATAAATAGGGACCGCTTACCAGCGGGAAGGTAAACGGCGTTTCCGTGTGCGGCTCTGGCTCTGGCTCTGGCTCTGGCCAGAGCAGCGATGTCACGCTGGCCACGTGACCCGGAAGTGTCTCCGGACAGCGCTGGCCCCTGGCCTCTTAAGTGAGATGGGCGCACAACCCCAGAGTCTGTCAAGACTGGCCCGTACGGGCAGGGGTACCTTTACCTTTACCTTTATACTGTGAACACAGTGAGGTTCAAACTCAAGCTTCCCAGATCCCTTTCTGTTGCACTCGGTGGGATCCAAACTTGTTCTGAGAGTGCAAGGATTTTACACTTGTGCAACAGAACTTCCCACCACCCTCTCCTCATGCACACCTCACACCCTCCCCAAATCTGCACCAGAGGGCTGAAATTGGGTTGGGTGAGGGAATTCCTGCCATAGTCATTGCCTCCTCTCTCATACACTGAAAATAAATTCAGTGAAATTAAGTCAGGTGTCTGAATAAATTGATCACATTAACACATGCATGTTAAAATAAACATTCCCTGCGGATATTCTGCCTTATTACCGTAATTGGTGCAAGCAGTTTCACTGTCACTAAATCCAGAGGAATATGTTGAGGAGGTGAAGGATTATTCGTTTTGACGTGGTCAGCCATCTGGTAGCACATGTTTTGTGTTGTTGTTTTTTTTAAAAAAAATCTATTAAAGATTTTATTGGTTACAAAAGTATGTGCATTTTCTCTCTTGGTGTTTTCTTTCCACAGAGAGATCAGTTACATTCGGTGAGAAACATTAGTGTTGTATAACAGGCTTAGGCAAACTCCAGCCCTCCAGGTGTATGGGATTACAATTCCCATCATCCCTGACCACTGGTCCCGTTAGCTAGGGATGATGGAAATTGTAGTCCCAAACATCTAGAGGGCTGGAGTTTGCCTATGCCTGCAGTATAAGGTTGGGGAAGAAGAGAGGGGAGGGGAGAAGGAGAGGGGGTTGGGGTGGTAAAATGTACATTCTTTTATTTAATATATGTGTGGGGGTTTTGTAAGGCATGCTTTTAACGGTAAGCTCCCACCCTGATTATCAGTGCGATGGATCCTAACAACCGGTTGGCAGTGGCATCCTTCTCTATTATTTACATTTGTATTGTCTAGAGCAGGAATGAGCTGACTTCAAGCTTGTGGATCTACTTTGTGGTTTTTTTCTTGGATGGGAGAGAAATTTGTCTCAGTTTGCATTTAAAAACTTGCCTAATTTGCTTTCTCCAAAACAATATGTGAACTGAAACACAGCCATCCTTCAAAATCCACACGCCTAATTTCACAATGCAGTTCTCTAGCCAGGTAATAATGTGTACAGAAATATGCATATACCAGGGTAATGTGCAACATGATGGCTTAGAAACAGTGGTAGACAAACATTTAGAACTAAGGAAGATTTATTTTCATTACCAGAAGTGAGTTCACTGACCTTTTACACAAAAACCAATTCCTGGTTCCCTCGTAAGTATTGTTCATTTCAGCATCTCAGTTTGGGGTGGGAGGTGGGAATTGTTTCTATTGTTAAGCCATCTGGAGTCAAAAATCTCTTGCTTATCTACTGCAAATTACCTAGAGATCTACAGGTAGATACTGATCTAGATTCTGTTCACCCTAAACCTTTGGAACTTGGAGCACAGTTTGGCATAAGAAATACATCTATGTAGCCTTCTGGTCTTGAAAAACCCATAGGGCGCACAGCTAGGAACCAGCCTACTGATGAAATAAGGGCCTAGTTTAAAAGCCTTTTAAATGCTTTCTAAATTATGAGACGCACATAGTAGCAGCTGGGAAAAAGTACAAAGTAGCCTCTCTCCTTTAATTCCCAACCATAGCTGCATCTTTGTTTACACATTGCAAATTAGCCTGGGGTGGACTTTTATTAGGGCAAATCACAGGACATAAAAAAATGACCACTTCTTGCATGATCCCCACTTAAAACACATCTCGTGGCTTAGCGCTTGGAAGAGCCAGCTCTGTACTGACCAATTGCACAAACAGGATTGTGCTTTCAAGTCACCAGTTAGCGGAATTAGGCTGATATATAATCAGACTTGGGAAGCTGTGGGCTTTAGTCTGGGGGTACTTAATCTAGAGATGGTGGGGTCCAATTGTTCTTTCACCTATTTGAGGTACAAACAGAGGATGCCGGTCATTAAGCTTTTGTCTGGCAGCGAAGGAAATAGGGAGCTGGAGCTTGTTGATATAGCAGGAACATTACTGACCTTTCCTCAGGGGGCTGCGCAGGGCTCAAATACCAAAACACAATGCTCTCTTGACTTCCACAGCATAGGATGTTTGGCGGGCCAAGCTCTAAAGAGACAGAAAACTGGGTTGGGGGGAAAAGGGACTTCAAAGCAGTAATCCAGCCGATTTTATTTTGTGGGCGTACGTGGATGAAACACTGAAGGACTGGAGCGATCTTGTGGCACCATCAAGCTTATCAGATTTGTTTTCCTTCCCCTGCTATCTAACAACCCCTTTTGCAAATTTTCGTTGCAGACGTTCAGCTGGGTTGGGCTCTGTCTCACTCCAAGCGTTAACCCCTTTTCCTGTGGGTGGGAGTATTTTTTTTCCCCTTCGAGAAAAGAGCATGTGTTTGGGAAGAAAGGAGTGCAGGCTTGGCTGCCCGAGCTGTTCTTGCCCATACAGGTGTGCGTAACTCACAGGCATGCCAGACAGACCTGAGTCACGGACAGCCACCCCTCCTCCCCTCTGTGCGCACACCTGAGCTAAAATAAAACTGTCTCTTCAGACTCCACTTGCCTGAGAGCTGTTCCCATTACTGCTCTGCAACTCTTCCATATGCTCTTGGTGAGAGAAAGGCAGCCAGAGGGTGCTAAAAAGCAGAAGTAAAGAGAGAGGAGAGAGAAGGTAGAAGTCAACAGCATTTGATCAGAAGGAACCAGGAGCCCTGCAAAGGTATGTCACATCCACCAGTTCCTTCTTCCTGCCTTCCTTCCTGAGGATTTCCATTTGGCATCTAAAATAAAAACAGGAGTTGGGGGAGCTGGGGGCGGGGGAAGAGCCAGGAAAAAACCACCACTTTCATTTGGAAATGGCAATGAAGCAGTGAAGTCCTCCTTCCGCACCCCGCACAACTCTTGCCTCTAGAGGAATTTCTTGGCTTGGTGTGTGGGTGCCTGCTATTTGGATTGTTGCACAGGATTTGGACTTTGAATCAGACCCAGCACTAATGAGGTTTGTGGAATTAATTCATGTCTGTTCTCAGCCACTGAGCTTCCTTTATTTTTATTTTTTTGCCTATCGATTAACCAGAGAGACGTTAAATGAAGCGTACGGCTTCTCACCCAGGTAGGCACTAGGACACTGTGTGTTCATGTATACTTTCAAAAAGTTTGTAATGTGCTTTCTCTTCTCTTTGCGCCGCTTGAACCTGGCACAAGTTGTTGATCAGCCAGTTTGATGTTGCAGAGCCAGGCAAGTTTTTTCCTTCTTCCTGGAGATTCGTTTGTTTGAACAACAACCACACAAGAAAGCTGTACTGTATCTGTAATTCATTCACACATGCCACCAGCACTGGTATGCAACTTGTATTATGAAATAATGGACAGTTTCTAGGCAGATGTTCAGTTTGTGGATACTATCCTAGCATGTTGATACAAATGATTGAAGAGGCTTAACCTGTTTAATGCCTACCTGCCATGCAACTATTAAATTTGTTAAAGGCATAGGAGCACTTATAGGGGTGGGCTGGGGAGATGACAGAAGCTGTGCTTTTCTAAGATGAATCATTTATTAAAATGGGATGATGGACACATACTCAAGCTTCTTATCTAGATAGGAGTTTGTATTTCAGACTAAGAATGTTTAAACAGTGTTGTGATGTGATTTCTGTTTAACTGAAAATAAAACATTTGTCCTGATTGCAGATTCTGATGTAGCATGTCCAGGAAAGGAAGGCAAATGTGAGGGATGGAATAAGGCAGGGAAATGGTGTGCAAGAGGTTTTGTGAAGGACTGTCTGAATGCGAGAGACAGCTCGGAACAGAATAAGCAGGAAGCGTGATAGAACGACAAATAAGATGGAATTATATGTGATAGGAGAGTAGAGTGGATGTCAGAGAATGGGTTACAGCAGGCATCCCCAAACTGGCCCTCCAGATGTTTTGGGACTACAGCTCCCATCATCCCTAGCTAACAGGATCAGTGATCAGGGATGATGGGAATTGTAGTCTCAAAAACATCTGGAGGGCCGAGTTTGGGGATGCCTGGGTTACAGTGTAATTTAGAGGTCAGGCCAAGCTCAGCCTCACAGACCTTTATTCAGTGTGAAGGCTCAGCAGTTACACATGCAAAGTAGCAATAAACAGAATGCCTCTGAACACGTTCAATGAATCATAGTCAGAAGGGACCTTAGAGGTCCTCCAGTCCACTCCCTACTCAAAGCAGGATCTGCAGTGCAGGATGCATTTACAGCATCCCTGGCAATCCTCTGCCAGGACAACCCCCGACAACCCCCCCCCCAAAAAAGGACAGCATACTACCCTATTGTGAGGCAGACAGTTCTCCTACGATTTCGCTAAGATCTGCTTCCCTGCAATTTCCACTCATTCATTTTAGTCCTGCCTTCTGGACCCACAGAGAACAAGTCTGCTCCACTAAACACCCCACAGCATTCAAAGATCAGTGAGCCTGGTATCCAGGCTGGGGATCCATTTTAAATCTCAGAAGAGGGCCGAGGAAGATCCAGCAGGGTCCAAATGATTGTTCCTGGTTAGATTTTTCTTTCTAAAGGGCAAATAGGCACTGTTTCATTTTTCCCTGAAGAAAAGGGATTTCTGCATTTGCCATGGATATCATAATGCACAAGCCCATTTAGCTTTTAACAGCAGAGTTTCAGCAAACCGGGGAATCGCTTGCCTGTGGGCAAGAATACAAGGAAAGAGAGAACTGGCCTCTCGCCTCTGTAAATGGCAGCCAACACCTCCCTTTGTATGTTAAAACACATCTTTCACGTGGGGCTCTGTTCACCCCATACAGCCCACACTGCAAAATGTTTTCTAGCCAACGTGTACCCTGTGACTTCATTTGTGATAGAAAGGCTAAGTCGTGAGAGTGTAATCACCTGGAAGGAAAGAAAAAGAGAGCTAGCAGATGGAAAGGACATTCATGAAGTGGTGCTACAGGACTAAACAGATAGCTGAGCACTGGGTAAAGGGAACAAGGACAATGGTGTTAAGCTGAGCTAAATCCTCAGGTGTTCAGGTTTTCTGCTGTGTATATTACAAGAGGAAGAAAGAGGCTTACCTCTTAAATATCCCTCATTGTGCTGGTTGTTCCCCACTGGTTCTTCCATTTTATCAGGATTTCCTGCCATCCATTGTTGGCAATACATAGTACTGCCTGTCCATGCTTCTTCAAGCAGGCTGGTCTTTGCCAAATGTGCCGTGTGTAGCTTAACTGATGGGGTGAGGCTGAAGCACAGAATTCCCCCCTGAAAGAGATCAAACCATGGAGAGGCAGCAGGAATCTAGTGAAAAGGTTGCAACTGCTCAAAATAATAGTGTGCCTGGCAGAACCTTTTGTAGCAGACACTGAGAATGGAAACAGAAAGCAGAGATTTGCTCCAGGTTAATGAGTTTTCAAGGCCCAAACAGCTTTATCGTTTGCTTTCGAGACCACTGGTCTCAATTCTGGTCTATGCTATCTCCTCTTAGTGCTTCAGATGTATACAATGCTCTGGTGGCATAAAACTACTGCTATTGTAGTTCTGTTTGGGGTGGAGTATTAGCGCATGTTTGTAGAGTTCCTTGCTTGCACAGGCTTCTCTCTCTGCAAGAAATTCTGAGGATGTAGATACACCCTGCTGCCATGCAGCCTCATTCAGAAAGATGACAGAGGGTGGTAGCAAAATATCTAGTAGCGATACCTGTTACACGTACCTCTTTACTGTTGTGTACTTAAAATTATACCTTATACTTGAAGATATCCTCTATTGGCCTTTCCCAATTTTTTGCATCTTTCTTTTAAGATTTTATTATGAATTATTATCAAAGTGGAAATCGTTCAGTTTGGTTCTGGGGTGTTTTATTTATTGTTCACAGCTGCTTTTGTTATGTTTGTAACTATGTAAATCTTGTCATGTTGTAAGCAGCCTTGAGCAGGGTTTTTAATTGTGTGGAAAGGCGGAGTCCTGCCTGGTGCCCTCCAGATGTTTTGAACTAGCACTCCCGTCAGCCCCAACCAGCACAAGCAATAGGGGTGATGGGAGTTGTAGTCAAACAACATTAGGAGGGTACCAAATTGGGGGAGGCTGCTTGACATGTATCTACTATGGTGACAAAAGCTTATTCTACTTCTTTAGCATCTTCTTTAGTGTAACTTCAAACTCCTGTATTTTACAAATATAAGCTGAGAATTGAACTTCTGCAAAATGACTCACACCAGAAATTAGAAATTAAGTTCTGGAATAATTGACTGTCCTTAAGTAGACAAGACTTCTGGTTCCCCCAATTGACTGTTCTCCCTTCTGATCTTAGAACTGTTTAGTATAGTAAATGAAGTTCTTCTCCGTGAATGCCCAAAAACTTCTTCATGTGTTCAGATGAAGCCAACTGGACCCAGAGTTCGAGTTGGAGTCCAACAACTTCTAAAGGGTCACAGGTGCCTCACTGCTTTTTTACAAGGAGGTTGTGTAAGAGCTGAACTTCTACTAAGTCAGACAAGACATATTTGTGTGAAGGGCGACTGTGTATAGATTTGATGTGATGAATGAGAGGCCTGTTTTGTTTTTTGTCTCTGGTGGGAGGGAATAACCAGGAACCAGCTTGTCTGCGACTCAGCCAAAAGTTGTGATATCGAGCATTTGGGCTATCTGACATGCCTTCCGTTTTGCTATCTGTATGCCTGCAGTCTCTCTTTCGCTATCTCTCAAGCTGCTCCCTTCTCCTCCTTTAAGCCAAATTCTTCTAGGAAACATTTCTTTCCTGGGTCATTATAACCCCAGTTTCCCCCGCCCAGTACTTCCTCATATTGGTTAACACTTCTCTTATCCTCTGATTCAAGCTCTGCCCTTTTTCTCACCTTTGCAACATTAATGTACTTAGATCTCATGCTTTGTCTGCAGAGGTGTTTTGTCTTATAAAACAGTACCAAATAGATGTGCAAATGTCTCATCTTCGCACCTTTTGGGCTTCCACTTCCATGTCCAAAGCGGAATTGTGCATTTGGGGTGGGCATGTGTAGCCTGTGTGTCTCTTTCTGTATTCTGTACGGTGCCAGTAGAATAGGCTATGCGAAATGGAAGGCATAAGGGTTGAAGAGAGCAGTCAAAAAACATGAAGGCAGTTTCTGCCTCAAGGCTTAGAAACCAGCACTAATCTCAACACAGGTCCATCCCCATTGTCCTAGTTATACATTTATTCTACTGTCATCCTTCTCTCGCTCTCTCTCTCTCTCTCTCTCACACACACACATTCTGTAAATACATTAAATTTTCTTCCAAAGTTGCTTGCAGAACAAATTTGGAGTTGGACAAACGTTAACATTTTTGCACACACACAAAAATAGCAGCTGGGTCAAACTATAAAGGTAAACAGAGATACAGCTGGGTTGCCACCCGCTGGCCATGCTGGTGCACAAAGGCAAACAGCTCAGAAACAAGACATCATGGAAAATCCACAGTGGGATTAAGCCTGACCTACCACACACTTGCATTTCCCCTGCTTTAAATAAATGGTATGTGGGAAAGGGTTAAACTCTCTCTCCAACACCCTAATCCTAGTCCAAATAAGCCCCATATCGCACAGCAGCTTATAAGCAAAGAGAAAAAGTTGGATCATGGACCTCCAATATCACATTTAGCTGGGTGCTTTGCCACCCTCAACACGTATATTGCTTCTGCAACAATTGGCCAAGATGCTCGGATCCTTCAAAGTTCAAGTGTTGGAGATGTTCCCAAAATACACATAGACAGCCATGGGTGTAGCCAGGATTTTTTTTGGGGGGGGGGCAGCCAAAGTTGTCAAGCTTTTTTAGGGTATACTAAAAAGAGGACATTACGGGGAGCAGCCTTTTTCAATGCTTTTCAATTATTTTTGTGGGGGGGTGTGCCCCCCCCCCCTTTGACTACACCCATGTAGGCAGCCACTACTGTGTGTAGAGGGAGGTAAGCCAAATGGGCAGGCTGGTACCTTTATTGGGCCAATGTCTGTTGACGTAAACATTTGCAATCTTCCATATTTCACTAAACATCTACCTCTGCATTCTACAGTATTTGAGCGAAAGCTTTGTGTAAGCCCTGAAATCTTGCATTATTCTTTCACCAACTACCAAAGGGGGTTGGGTTGTGGGGGACCTTATCTGTTTTGATGTTTACATACAGTGTATGTGCTTATAGCCTCTCCTATCACAAGGTTTCAGGATCATGGGCTGTCTGAAACGGCCAATCAGAGAGAGTTAGGAAGTTGATATTAGCATTACATCAGACTCAAGAAGAAGCATCAAGCTGCTGGACCAAACGGTTGAGAGAACTTGCATCCCGCTAGTTCTGTGCTTTGTACCTGAGCTTTCAGGGATGAAGAGGGAGGTTTATGGGCCTTGCGAAAACAGAATTCTGGAAGGGTGTGTGCAAAAAAAAAAGCCACCACAGAGACAGCAAGCAGCCCACAGACAGACAGAGAGGGGAGGGGAGCAAACACAGAGTCCTTTCATATCTTCTGGGATTTGGGTATAACAAAAGAGCTGTTGTATCATTTGCTTGCGGTAGCACTGGATGATTCTTGCAGGGCACAAGAAAGAGTTCATCTTCCAGTATCACACAAGCTTAAGGGCTGCTATCAAGGGACAAAAACCTAGACACCTTCCTGAATGTACAAGTGTGGGGGTGGGGATAAGAGAAAGCGCTCACTTCTTCTCTCTCTCCCCCCCCCCCCGCCACTTTCTCCTTTCCCCCAGTCTTTCAGCATTGTGTCAGAGGTTTCACATAAACAACAGATTGATTGTTTGTTGCATGTTTATATCGCTCTTCTTACTATATGCAGCTTAGGGTAATGTTCAGTAATGTTCAAACAACATCCAGTCTATTGAAATGCATGCATAAAAATATGTTAGAATATCCTCCAATGAACCATAGTATGGAATCTCAGCATCACCAAATATATAGCCAGGTGCTGAACACCATTATCTCACAAAAGCTTGGGTGAACAAATAGGTCTTCAATTGATGCCTGAACTTTAAAAATCAAAGAAGAGAACTGGAGTTCCAAGGGAAAGGAGTTTCACAGCAAGGGTGCCACCACAAAGAAGGCTCTGTCTTGTGTGCACAACCACTAAACTTTAGCAGGGACTTTAACATTTATGTAACTGATGATGTCACAGACTCCAGACTCCTGCAATATGAACTTGCTCGTTTTAGCCTAGCCTAGCCTATGAAGCAGCCTTTGTAGACCACACTTATCCACCTAGCTCAGTATTGTTTTACACTAACTAGAGGTGTTTTCCGGCTTTACCTGGATATGCCGGAAATTGAATTTAGGACTTTTGGTATGCAAAGTGTGTGCTCTGCTAGTAAGCTATGGCCACTGCCTCCTGGATGGTGGTATTTTCTCTCTAACTACAGAATGAGTGCCGACAGGAAGGAGCCTGCACTTTGGACTCTTGCAAAAGCCTCGCCCTGGTCTCCCGGAAGAAGTGAAAGTTATTAAGAAAAGCTACATGTCTAGAGTTTTATTGCTTTCTAATCTCAATTATGTTCCTTAACTCATTATGGCTCAGTTGGGTAGCGCAGGGGCTTACAGACCTTTTCATAGTGTCCTTAAAAACAAACAAACAAAAAATGTCTAAGCCAGGGGTACATCTGCAAACTGAAGTAACTGTTGTGGGTGCCACACACACAATTTAACTTACCCCTCCCCAGTTGTACCCTTCCCCACATTGCAATTGCCTCCTTCACCGCAGGAGCCTTCTATTGTAGCGGTACCTCAGGTTACAGACTCCGTTAACCCAGAAATAGTACCTCGGGTTAAGAACTTTGCTTCAGGATGAGAACAGAAATCGTGCTCCGGTGGCGCGGCGGCAGCAGGAGGCCCCATTAGCTAAAGTGGTGCTTCAGGTTAAGAACAGTTTCAGGTTAAGAACGGACCTCCGGAACGAATTAAGTACTTAACCCGAGGTACCACTGTACTTTCATGGACAGCTTCTTTCAAGCCTAATTTTAGCAGGTGGCAGGGAAAGGGAATGGGACACTGGGGGCATTAAGGAAGGCTTCTTTGCCCCCACGAGCACCCATTGTAAATTCATGGTTTAGGCTAACTAAACAGAATTTACTCTTTCACATTCTGTCTAGAATATTAGGTGAGGAATGTCAAGATTCTAAAGCTGCACTCCAGTGACAACCATAAAAAATTACCTAGCCTAAGCTTATACTGGTGAGGAAAAATCTAATGAACCCTTTCAAGTGGAAGCCCTCCACAAGGGCTTCCATTTTTGCAATGGGGCTTTCTTCCTGCGCCACCGAGAACATCACATGGGGAGGGGAGGGAAATTGTTCTGTCCAGCAAGCTGATGTGCTTGTGCAAGGGGAACATGTAGCATAGCCCAGTGTTGAATTCCACCCCTTGTTAGTATCCATTTGATATTTCAAGATGTGTACCTATGCTAGTGGCAAGCAATTTCTTTAAAGAGTTTTCTTATTCTTATGGAGTATTTAGAACAGACCCAGAGCCTGAGAGAAAACATGACAAAAGCAGAATTCAAAACATTCCTTAGATGGAATTGCTCTTCCTTATTAAACTTCTGCCTTCCTCTTTTCTTTTCTTTTTTGCCCTGTGGCTGACCAGTGATTTGAACTTCCAAGTATATTGTTGGATTTGTAACTATATAGCTGAAATCATTCTTGAAATGCCCAGGGTATTTTTCCTGTTGACTGTAGACGTTCTCCTCGGCACAAGGATGTAACCTTGGGTTACATACGCTTCAGGTTACAGACGCTTCAGGTTGCAGACTCTGCTAACCCAGAAATAGTACCTCGGGTTAAGAACTTTGCTTCAGGAAGAGAACAGAAATCGTGCTCCAGTGGCGCGGCGGCAGCGGGAGGCCCCATTAGCTAAAGTGGTGCTTCAGGTTAAGAACAGTTTCAGGTTAAGAACGGGCCTCCGGAACAAATTAAATACTTGACCTGAGGTACCACTGTACAGTACCACCCAAGAGCTCTACAGCTGTTTGTGAGAAGGATGCAAAAGATTGCGGGGTGTGGGGGCTGGAAAACGCACCTCTCAGTTGCATAACCCAATATTGTAGGCAACTGCCCTTGAGGAGTCATGCTTTCATATGCCATATTAGGGGCTTTTCCTTTTGTTTGTTTTACTCAGAGGAGGGAGTGATATTGAAACCATCACTATGATTAAAAGTTGACAGCAGCAGAACAGCAGGAGGTGAGAGCCATACAAGAGATGTAAACACAAGGTAGCCACACAGAGAGCCATTGTCCTGAACAATTTACAGTTTAAGAATGAGAGATTGTTAACGCCACACACTCAAGCTTCCAACGGTTCTGTTGTGCAGCAAGGCAAACATTTATTCAGTACTACTGATCACTTACATCCCCTGAAAGCAGAATTCACACACACAAACTTTGTACGATTTGGCATTCACCCAAGGCATTAAATAACTCATTCTCTCCTCTTAACAGTCGCTTCCTCTCTTTCCCCTGAACAATCTGGGACACCTTTATTCCTCTGCTGTTTCCAAGCACATAAATATCCATAGAGCTTCAGGAATGGCCTTAGTGATTTGCTTTGTTTCGTTTCCCAAGATTAAAAAAATAAAAGAAGCAAAGTTTCTCCCTCACACTGATTTAATCACCTTCTCCTAAACTCCAGACTCCTGCTCCTCGTTTCCCTCCTTCTCCAGTAGTGAGGTAATGTCTCCAAGGTGACACTGGATTTGCATACTGAGTGCAGGCTTTCTGTGTTAGTGTCCCAGAGTTGATAATATAGGTTTAGGGATAGAATAACTGTTGTGGGAAAACTGCAAGCAGGTTGCCCTACCATTAGTGAGGCAGCCACCTAAGGTTCTGAATGCCAGGGCAGGGGGAGGCAGGGAGAAGTAGCAAGGTGTCGAAGGACAGCATTGTGTGTGCCAGGTGGCCTACCCTGTGCCCCCTAAACTAGCCTGCTGTCCTCAAGATGTGGCAAAGGACGTTCTCCAGTAGACAACGAAATAAGATTCAACTTGGAATGGAGGATGGGGGCAACTTGTCCTTCACCTCAGGCAACGAAGTACCTTAGTATGCCTCACGGAGGACCTTAAGGTTCACAAATGACAATATTTTAGAGGTCCCAAGTCACAAGGTGGTTAGACTGGTCTCAACTAGGGCCAAGGCCTTTTCAGTACTGGCCCCGACTTGGTGGAACACTCTGTCACAAAAGACTAGGACCCTACGGGACTTGACATCTTTCCGCAGGGCCTGCAAGACAGAACTGTTCCGCCTGGCCTTTGGTTTGGACTCAGTCTGACCCTTATGTTTCCCTCCCCTTATGGTTTTGATCTATGGGCTACTTTTAAAATGAGGCTGCATTTAAAATTGCATTTTAACCTGTATTTTAAATTGGTTTTCCCCACCCCGCTACTATGTTTTTTACTGTAATTTTTACTGTTGCTAGCTGCCCTGAGCCCAACTCTGGCCGGGGAGGGTGGGGTATAAATAAAATTTAATATTATTTATTATTATTACCTTGGGCCAGTGCTACTACACACAGCACAGGCTTTTGGAAGAAGGCTGGAGGACTCTAGGTCCCTGTCAGAGCCTTCACGCCTCCTTACCCCGCTTTGGGTAGGCAGTGTAAGGGCCGCAGTGAGGAGGTTGTCAAATGTTGCCAAGGGCCACCAAAAAAAGCCTTGAGGGCCGCATGCTGCCCTCGGGCCACATGGTGGACTACCATGTGCTAGGCCCTAGCAAATGGGGCAGAGTTGTGCCCAGTTGCTGTGTAATTTCTCACATTGTTGAATCAACACCTGGCCCTATCATTAGGTAGAGTGAGGTGGTTGCCTCAGACATAAAAGGCCATAAATTGTTTTCGAAACAAAATTTAAAAATTCCTTCCAGGAGCTCTTGTGTGCATGCACACTTCTTCTGAAGTGTATCTGAAGAAGTGTGCATGCACACGAAAGCTCATACCAATAACAAACTTAGTTGGTCTCTAAGGTGCTACTGGAAGGAATTTTGTTTGTTTGTTTCGACTACGGCAGACCAACACGGCTACCTACCTGTAAATACAGGTAAATTGTTTTGTGTGTCATAAAAGGCCATAAATTGTGAAGAAGAAGACGAAGAAGAAGAAGAAGTAGTTATTATGACTGTTGTTTTACACTTAGAGAGAGATGCTTTAGGGATTTTCTGTTGCAGGTGCCAAACTTAGAGTCTGATGCAAATGGTCTGCAAGGGCACTATTTGTTGTTCCAACTCAGGCAGAAAAAAGTTGTAGATTGGCCTTGCTGAATCCCCAAGAACTGCAAAGTTATCAGCTTGTTGGTAGTCAAGCTGATGGCTTAGCTGGATTATAAGTACATTTCAGTATATTTTCCCCCTATCCCAAAACAGCTATCAAGTTTATGAGATGGCGGGAAAGACATCACAAGGATATTATCTGAGAGGTGATACGAGGAGTTGTTACCCAGGGCTTTGATAGGGAGAGAATGAGGCTTGGAGCCAAAACTCTGTTTACATCTGGCATTACAATCTTTTCAGTAGGAGATTTAAGACCTTCCTTGTTGTCCAGGCCTTCCATATGAAATGTTAAGTTACAACTGTATTCTCTGTTCCTTAGTTTATTGTTTTTAGCCCGCCTTTTATTATGCTAGTTGCTATTTTAATATTTTACTTCTATGCTGTGTCAATTGTTTTCATACTTTTAAACGCAACCCTGAAATCTTTTGATGGGAGGTTAAGAAATATTTTAGCTAATTAAATAACAGCAAGGGCTCCTCCAGGCATTGGCACAGAGCCTTTCATTTCTCAGTTATTCTTATCTTTGCTGAAGAAAGCCAAAGCTAGCCCAAGATTATCATTCAGCTACATGGAATTAATACTGTGGGTAGTTTAAATCAGTTTTGAAAAACACATAACAAGACAGTACAGTAAATCATTTAAAATGTATGCATAGCACATAGGGAGGCTTTTCATGTTTGATGTAGTACAGTATTTTAATATTTTTTTGGAAGCTGCCCACAGTGGCTGGGGAAGCCCAGCCAGATGGGCGGGGTATAAATAAATTATTATTATTATTATTATTATTAGAAATAAAACACAGTTGTACCTTGGAAGTTGAACAGAATCTGTTCCGGGAGTCCGTTCGACTTCCAAAACGTTTGGAAACCAAAGCGTGGCTTCTGATTGGCTGCAGGAAGTTCCTGCAGCCAATCGGAAGTCACGGAAGCCCTGTCATATGTTTGGGTTCCAAAAGAACGTTCGCAAACCACAACAATCACTTCCGGGTTTGCAGCGTTTGGGAGCAAAAACATCCAAGTTCCAAGGTGTTCGGGATCCAAGGTACTACTGTACAGCTGTTTCATACATATGTAACCCAGGCTGTGAGTGGAGCCCAGTGGCATTAGAGGCAGTTGTTTTGGGGAAATAGTAAAGCACAGGCAGTCTGACCAGTGGTCCATCTAGCTCAGTGTTGCTTACACTGACTGGCAGAAGCTCTCCAGGATTAGAGGCAGGAAGTCTCTCTCAGCTCAACCTTGAGATTCCAGGAATTGAAACTGGAACCTCCTGTATGTAAGGCAGATGCTCTACCACGGATCTATGGCCCAAATATCACCGTGTGTCCCTTAGATTTGGGATGAGCCTGGCTTCCTCCAGGCTTCACTACTGAAATGACAGACATGTGCACCAAGAAACTGAATGCTGGCTGAGCTACCTGTCTTCTTGCTCCTCATGCTTCAGGTGGGCTGCCTGCCTAGTTTATTTTTACAGTTTTGAAAGCACGACTTTTTATAGCCAATGCATTTCTCTGTTAATTCGTCTTCTTATTCACAAAAGAGGGGGGACCTTTTAAAAAGTATAAAACTTCTCTGGCAATTCTCTAGTCTAGAAGGTATCTTGGTGACATCAGAGACAGAGAGCCAATTGGTGCCCTGCCCTGCCAGTCTCTGCTCCATAGTGAAAGCACCTTCCTGGAAGTGCCACTGCTGGAAATAATATTATCTTGTGTGAAGCCTGAAGGTTTCCTGGTTTACATCTAACTCTGCTCAGTAGCAATGACAATAATGGACACGTGTTGTATATTCCTAGGTTTGATCCCTGACATCACTATTTAAACCAAAAAGGGGGAGCAGAGCTGGGGGTGGGGGAGAGACCAGGAGAGAGTCACTGCTAGAAAGGGCCACACATTTTCAACCCAGTGGCAATTTGATGATTTTTTTAGAGTTGCACACTGAATGAGCTCATTAGCTGTTTGGCAGCAATCTGTTATCACAAAAATCCTTGTTGGTACTGACAGGACCCAGGGAGTGGGAGAGCTTACATATGATACATGTTGGCTTGAAAATTAAGGAGAAGGTATTTGAAAAAATAAAGAGTGCTGGGAACTCAGGCTCTTTTCACCAGCACTGAGTCCCCCTACAAATGAGAATACTGTAAATGATTACGCACCATGACATAATATTTGAGGGCAAATCAGTGAGAAATTATGCCTGCGTTTGAGGGGCAAGGAGTTGGCTGAAAACTTTCAATCTTCCGAGAGCTCCCACACAATATCAATTGCAGTCAAAGAAAACCAAACTCAAATACCCCCAAACTACAAAACATACAGATGGTACAATCAGGGTAGCAAGGAATGTTTCTTCATATGCATGTTATATATCATTCAGGCTTGTATCAATGTTTCTGCATGTTGCAGTTGTGAATAATTTCACAACCAATAACACTTCATGCTTACGGCACTGAAATACCCTCTAATTGCAATGGACAGCAAAAAAGTAGTCAGTGGGAACTGAAACACAGCATTATGGCTGTCAATTACGCAGCTTGCTTGCGTATAATAGGTACATACATCTTGAGATTTACCATTATAATTGCAGAACAGTCTTGCTGATGTGCAAAAATTATAATTATAGTTTACCTTCTCTCTTTTATACCTTCCCTAGGTCTCCAGGAGAAAGGGAGTGATCCATTCAAAGTCAAGCATTTTGAGCCCCATTGATTTCAATGGCAGAAACAGCTTTAATTCTTCCATTGAAATAAATGGGGTAAAACTTGGCTAGATTGTACTCATACTGTTTTCAGGTCTCCTGCATGGGGGATAACCTATCCTCTAGAGCAGTGAGCTAACCTCTGCACACTAATAAAACAAATTCAAATAGACACAGGCCTGGAGTAATGGGAGAGGTGTAAACCTCTCTATCCAGTCCAGAACACTAATGAGGACGTAATCTGCCCTCTCCTTGGTCATGAGATTGATCATTCGGTAAGTGTGGAGTTGGTAATAACCTTGCTCTTCAGCTGGTCTGTGTCCTGTGTGTGCATATGCACTCTATATGTGCACATGTGAGAACTGGGGGAGGGGGCAGGATGGGACACGATGCTACAAGGTGAATTAATCCTGAAGCACCTGATGGCATCCAGTGAGCTTCATGGTTGAATCTGAGGAAAAATCAGTAAGGCCAGTGTGCTTATGGTGGACTAGCCATTGGAGTGGCTCACCCTGTGTTTAGATTAGGGACCAGCAAACAGAGGCCTCAGGGGCCACCTACTGCCTCTTCTAAGTACCAGTCACCTCCTATCAACCCCCCACCTCAAATTACAGTACTTTATATGTGAACAGGAAAGATGGCTGCCCTGTTAAACCTATCTTGGCTCTCAAGCAGTAGAACTAAGCCTGTTTAATTGGCAGTAGGCTATTATCAGTGGGCAAATTTATGCTCCCATTCTTGGTAATCCCATTCTTCCACAAGTGGCTGCTGCAAGGATTAGAACAAGAAGCAAAGGTAACTGGAATACACATCCATTTTTTGTGCGTAAAAGTGCTCCATAACAAAGCATGCACCGCAATCACATATGAAAAAGCATCCACACAGATTTGAGTTCCTCCTGTGTTTTCTTTCTTTCTTTTTCTTTATGGGTGGTAATTTCCATTTTGGAACGTTCCACAACATATGTTGAGATTATTGAATGATCAGATAAACATTGTCAAGGCATGTGTTCAGGGGAGCTTGGGCCTTTGCGGTGCCAACGTTTTACAGCCAGCATTACCCCACAGAGTTACAAAGGGTGTGTAGACTTCCTTGACAAAAGAGGCCTGTGAGAACGTGAGCCTTATTATTCCAGAGCCTGTTGCTGACCCAAAGCAGGGCTTCCTATGGAAGCCTGGCATTTTCCACAGCCCCACCCAACATTCTTTTGTTGGCTGGTGCCACTCTGGAAATTATTAGCACAATGGGAAATGGCTGACAGGAGGAGTTTGTTTTGAAACTTACCTTGTTTTTCTTCTCCTCTCAGTCTCTGATTAGTCCAGTAGGCCTTAAACGCAGGAAAAAGGAGGTGCTTGTTTTGGCTGTGAGTCACGTATGCAGAGAGACGCCTGCCTTAAACTAGCAGGGGTCTGACTTACTGCAGAACCACAAGTCTGATGGATAGTGTATATACAGTAATAGGAAGTCTCACAGTGTTATGCTTTGGGGTTATTTCTCTTCTTTGAGTAGGCTCGAAGAGCAAAACTATTGAGCATGTTAATGTATTAGGCTGAGTCTTTTCAGCTACTCCAATAAGTTCGCTCCTTTTTTTGAGGCATTAGTTTGCCTCGTTCATGTTTGCTTTCCTCGTCTGCTCAAGTTACAGAAGTTAATTTGTTTCGCTGAGGTGTCCTAAATGATGTCATTAAGATAAGGTTTGCATAATGTCAGGCGTGCTACATCGAGTCAAAATACATTCCTCTGCACCCCTGCAAGTTAAGGTATGCATAATCTTTAGTAAATTTGACCTGTTAGACTGCTTCTTGCAAAAGAAAAAAGAATCTTCTGCATCAAACATCACAAAGCTTGAGCTGCTAGACTAAGCAGACCTCCCTTTAAACACAAGTTGGAACCAGTTGATTATAGCAGTGGTTTCAACCAGCGTGCCATGGCACCCTGGGGTGCCTTGAATGATGGTCAGGGGTGCCAAGGGCAACATTGGCCTCTGTCCCTCTTTCCTCCCCTCCCCCTTTTGATGTCCTCTTGCGTCTCTTTCCTGGCTACAAGGTCCGCAGGCGAATGGTGCCCCTGGGGCTGGCCAGTGGGTGCTGGTTGCCAGGAGCTGAGGCGCCTTGGAGTAAGCAAGCAAGTGGGCAAGGGAGCCCAGCCAGCCAGTCTGCCAGCCCTTGCTTTTGGGAATGGACAGACATGTCCTCGGCCCCTGTGGGCAGTGTGAGGAGGCACCTCTCTTTGGGGTAGGGATGGGGGCAGTTCAGAGATCTGGGGTGGCTGCAGCAGCTTCCCGGAGGACTCCCAAGGAGAGGGGAGAGGAGAGGAGGCTGAGGGAACACTCCACAAGGGAGGGTGTTCGAAAAAGAGTGAGGGGCTGCCAGCTCTGCAGGCAAGGGGTGACATAACTGGGCTCCTGAGCCCCACAGGGGTCCCGCAGAAAGAATGTAGTTGGTCAAGGGAGCCGTGGACTCAAAAAGGTTGAAAACCTGGATTATACTATCAGCAGCACCAGGTAGCAACACACTGGGCCACCCTTTTGGGGTTGCACGCACAGAATTTGTGTGTTTTAATACCACACCCCTGCACGAATGAAAGTTGTCCACAGAAAAACAGCATGTCAAGGAGATGAGTTCAGCAGTGGCATTTTCCCTGACATGCTCCGTTTCTGTGTGAAGAGCAGGATGCTTTTTTTTGGTGGTACAGTTCAGGAAGGCTTTACTGTGATTCCCCTGATTGTATACTGTAATCTGACTCTTACAGACGTGTCAGAAATAGAGAAGTGCTTACAGAGAAGCCAGCCAACAGAAGGGATGAATTATCAGTGACTTTATTTTGGGTTGCTTTTGAAGCTTCTTTTAGCTCTTCTAGAGCCATGCCAGCTTCCTACAAGCCAACTTGGCTGTGCCTCTTTGGTCTAGCAGCTGGGATGGAAGTGAGCAAAGACAGATGGGGTTCTCACCAAACATGGAGCATCAGCAAAATATTTCATCAACATTCAATACTGAGCTTAGAGTATAATATGAGCATTCCAGGAGCGGGGGAGGTAATCTACTTTAATTACTACATAGTAAACTCTTGGTATTGGGACGCGGGTGGCGCTGTGGTTTAAACCACAGAGCCTAGGGCTTGTCAATCAGAAGGTTGGCAGTTCGAATCCCCGCAACGGGGTGAGCTCCTGTTGCTCGGTCCTTGCTCCTGCCAACCTAGCAGTTCAAAAGCACGTCAAAGTGCAAGTAGATAAATAGGTACCGCTCCAACGGGAAGGTAAACAGCGTTTCCGTGCGCTGCTCTGGTTCACCAGAAGTGGCTTAGTCATTCTGGCCACATGACCTGGAAGCTGTACGCCGGCTCCCTTAGCCAGTAAAGTGAGATGAGCGCCTCAACCCCAGAGTTGTCTGCGACTGGACCTAATGGGCAGGGGTCCCTTTACCTAAACTCTTGGTATTAGCATTGACTGACCACTTCTTTGCAAAACGGCTGGTGATGCTTTCCTAAAATTTGGAGTAGTTTATAAGAACAGTAAGCTAAAGCAAAAACAACAACAAAGATAAAATTAAAAACAAAAGGATTGTGTAAAATAGCAATATTAGCAGCAATTGAACTTCAAAGCAACAATTGTAAAAGCAAGAATCGCAAAATCTCTTATAGGGCTGCCATATGGAATTTCCCAGCCATTTGGCTGTCAGAAACAGTGTCCGGGTGGAAATCGCTGGAAACTGCAGGAAAATCCATACGTATGGCAACCCTTAAAAATAGCTCCAAAACTACTTTTTAAAAAAAGTTTTGCAAAGAGAGCTCAACAACTGGATTTTCATTTTTTGAAATATGGCTCCCTATTTGTCTATGGTAGTCTTCAGGTGTTGGTGCTACATAGGCCTTCACAATCACCTTAAACCCACCCCAGCTCCTTTTTAAAGTATTATCCCTATTGCAGAAGTCTTAACCATTCCTCCATACAACTTCCATGTGGACACTCTGATATTAGTACTTTTCTTGCAAGTCTGAGATAATCACATGGACAGTATGATTCATGTGAACAGGCCCCATGATTCTGTAGTCTTACTGTCCCATGTGCACCATTTTGTATTGGGCCTGGAATCCACCCTTTTATTCCATTTAAAAAGAAAAGCCAGTTTCTAGCACTTCACACCTGTGAAAAGAGGTTTGCAAGTAAGCAGTGCTTTGGGGGGATTTATAGCATAATAAATTATGGAAGAGAAATATATATATACACATAATATGTGCAGGTAAGATAATTCAAGTGCTACTTATTTGGCACACACGTATATAGTTTAGATGAAAGACAGCCTTGCAGACACCTGTGGTTGTTGACCAAAGATTCTTAAAGAGATTCCATGCTGCTTCAACTGCATACCCATGCTGACTGTCTCAGGTTATTCCCAGGTCACTTGTGTTTGTAGCAGGGAATAATGCTCTCTAGACGCCTCCAGACATACCAGTAGTATTAATCCGGCTAGTCTTTTGCATGATCAATTGTGAGAAGGAGGTGAGTCAAACACAGATTTTACCACCAGAGTCCCCCACCCCCACTTTGAACCCACATTGCTTGATTATTGAACACCTGCAACAATCATAGACTAAAGTTGTAAAAGGAACATAATGACTCCTGCTGTATCAGACCAAAGGTCAATCCACTCCAGCATCCTGTTTGCAGAAGTGGCCACCCAGATGTTTCTTGGAAGCTCACAAACAGGACATGAAGACAGCAGCTCTCTGCTGCTGTTTGTTCCCTGCATCTAAGAGGTATCCACTGAGCTGGTTTACATGTAACACTAAGCCAAACCATGACTTAACACAAATGCTTGAGCATGGAGGCTCCTGGAGAGGAGATTGCAGTTGATTGCAGCCACTTTACTCCTCCTCTGTTCCTACCGCTGCTTCCCTGCAGTGAGCTAAGCCATGGTTTGACTTGGCAGGTCATCCAAATCCAAGTGTGTGGTTTATCTCCTACAGACAAACCATGAGCAACAAGGCACAGAATAAACCTTCATCTATACATAGAAACTGTCCTGTGCAAATGTTATAGAAATCTGTGTCCTATATTGCCCTCTATTTTGTCAATACATTCCTTCTTTTTCTGGTGATGCCTAAGTGACTAGCTTACCTGTAGACGGACCTATCCTCCATGAAGGTCTCTAACATTTTTGGAAGTCATTTAAGCTAGATGACTTGTTAGGCTAGTGAATTTTATGTTAAAACGTTGTTTATGTGAAAAAGTTATTTAGGAATGTTGCCAAAATATTTATGGATAATTTGCCTGTAGTCAGAGGTAGATAATTTGCCTGTAGTCAACTAAGTTTAACTCGGCGCACAACCATTAGAATAAATGAACATGACTAAGTTAGTTCCATTAATTTCAACGGGTTTACTCTGATTAAAACATAGTTGAATACAAGAGAACAGGAACACGGGAATTATTGGCTGGGACTAGGCTTGCCTAGCTCTCATGCTGGTGATTATGACACTGACTGTTGACTATTGAATTTCAGGAATTAAAAGAATGGACAAGGTACTACAAAGGACTTTGCTTCGGCTGTTGCTGTTATCACTGCTTCATACCTTGAGCCAAGGAAACAGAAGTAAGTTCCACATATATTATAGATTTCCCTTTACCACCAAACAGTGCTATTGTTTTCAAAACACTGATAGATAGACAAATTGGTGCCATTTTGTGGGCTACGTCTTGATGCTCTGCAAGAAAGATGGTGGAAAGATCTATTATTGTCTTCCTGAGCAACACTGAGTAGGCATAGTATATCTCATTTATCTCATTGCTAGGCAGAATAATTACTCTAAACAACAAAATATAGTGGGCTTAATAGATGGTGAAGACAGTACAGGGCAGTGGCTAAAAGTCTATTTTTGGCATTGTATGTAATGCATGAACCCAGCCTTCCCCAACCTGACACCTTCCATAAAGTTTGGACTCCAAATCCATCATCTCCAATCAGCATGGCCAATGATTGTAATCCAAAACATCTGAAGGGCACTAGGTCAGGGAAGGCTGGTACCTATGATTTAGATCCGCAGTTGCAAAACGAAACAAACTTATTCCTGCAGGTGAAATTGGTATCCTTATTCTCCTTGTATTGCATTTCTCACCTGAAATTCTTCTTATCTGCACCAAAGCCCTGAGAAATGGTTTTCACATTGGCCCAGTTCACATATAATACTATGCCAAACTATGGCTAAATGTGAATGAGGGAGTCTGCAAGTGCATGGAGCAAACATCTTGGCCATCTCACTCCTCTCCCATTTCTCCTGCTTCCATGGTACCTGGAGTTAAGTCATGGTTTGGCTTAGCATTACATCTGAACCTGGGCTCATGGTTTGTCTCACTACTAACAAACCACAAGCTGTAATTAAGATTTGTTCTTGACTAACACTGTGTGTGTCCTGCAAAGGAAATGAGAAGAGAGCCAGAATGGGACTAGGACAGAGTCCCCTTCTTTCTCCATTGCTAGACCAGTCTGGTTTCCTGTGTTTCTGACTTGTTGCTCTTGTCTCCTAGATAACCGTTGTGTGGCTTCCAGGGCAAAAAGCTGCACTGAGTGTATCCAAGTGAGCAAGGACTGCTCTTTTTGCAGTGATGAGGTAGGAGCTTTTTATAACTGTTGGATTGTTGTCTTGATGCATACACATCTCAAAGCTCCAAATTTCACCTGAGTTTGGGCCACAATCTCACAGCCTCCAGTGCTGCATTCCTGGGCAATATCAACCCTGATTACACAGGTGATGTGTGTTGAGCCTCTACTCTTATGGCCCTGCCTACTCTTATGTACCTGTATGCCTTTGGATGGGTATGCATAATGTTTAGTTTCACCCCTCTCACTTCTAAATAGATTATTGCTCTACACACTCTAAGGAGTCCTTGACATGTGCATGCTTATCATTTGATAACTACAACATCAAGTACTAATTTGTATGTGTGTATGAGCAAACGGAAGTTTCATATCACTTCAAACACAATTCTCTTCTGTGGGCTAAATTCGCACATTAAGGCTGCAATCATAACCACTTTACCTGAGAGTAAGCCTTATCAGATTCAGAGGGACTTATTTCTGAGTACACATGATTTTGGATTACAGTCTAAACTGCTAGTCTACAGGGCTACATTGCAGGGCTAGTTCACACAATGTGTGCAAATTACTTGAGTGTAGACTTCCCCAGTGTCCAGCATCCCCAGCCAGCAGGATCAAGGGTTAAGGTTGATGTGGATTGTCTTCCAATCCAGGTTGGAGAAGGCTGATTAGTGCCTCAGTGATTGGTAGCGGAATTGCGCCCCCCCTCCCATTTAAAAGCACTGTGTGAGAGAGATGATGTGAACTTTCCAGTTCTGATGTTTCAGGTTGTAGCCAGGTGGTATGTTAGTGTCATATAGAGTAAGGATGGAGAGGAAGAACTTGGATTTACAATCATACCTTGCATCTCAAACACCTTGGCTCCTGAACAAATCTGCTCCCGGTCGATCGAAACCTGGAAGTGAGTGTTCCGGTTTTCAAACAATTTTCGGAAGCCAAACACCTGGCGCAGCTTCCACAGCTTCCAATTGGCTGCAGGAGGCTCCTGCAGTCAATCAGAAGCCGCGCCTTTGTTTCCAAAGGGTTCCGGGAATCTAACGGACTCCCAGAACGCATTCTGTTCGAGAACCAAGGTACGACTGTACTCTCTTCACACTGTTGCAAACCTACCTCTCTTAAGTTGCAGTTACAGGTAGACGTAGGAATTTCTCATGGGACCACCACATTCTACCCTCAGTCTAACATGGAGGCAGATAGTAAGGTAAATGCTTAAAAATAGAGAATATCATGTATTTTCTAAATGTGTGTGTCATTCTTTTGCCCTAGAACTTCAAAGAGTCCCGCTGTGATTTCAAAGACAACCTATTAAGATACGGCTGCAGTCAGACCAGCATAGTCTTCATGGAAGGAGAGATGCTAACAAAATCAGTGAGTGGAGAGGAAGTCATGTAAAGATGGGATTTGTTGTTGTTGTTTAGTGGTTTAGTTGTGTCCGACTCTTCGTGACCCCATGGCCAGGCACTCCTGTCTTCCACTGCCTCTTGCAGTTTGGTCAAACTCATGCTGGTAGCTTCAAGAACACTGTCCAACCATCTCATCCTCTGTCGTCCCCTTCTCCTTGTGCCCTCCATCTTTCCCAACATCAGGGTCTTTTCCAGGGAGTCTTCTCTTCTCATGAGGTGGCCAAAGTATTGGAGCCTCAGCTTCAGGATCTGCCCTTCCAGTAAGCACTCAGGGCTGATTTCCTTCAGAATGGATAGATTTGATCTTCTTGTAGTCCCTGGGACTCTCAAGAGTCTCCTCCAGCACCATAATTCAAAAGCATCAATTCTTTGGCGATCAGCCTTCTTTATGGTCCAGCTCTCACTTCCATACATCACTATTGGGAAAACCATAGCTTTAACTATACGGACCTTTGTCGGCAAGGTGATGGGCTACAGACATAATAAAACAATTCCACACACCTGAATCACTGTCTAGAATTGCCAAAAGCCGAGTTTGCTTGGACAGCCTCCCTAGCTTCTTTTTCTAAGTCAATAGGCTTAAGGGGAGGGTTACATAATTGGTCCAGACACCTTGTACATACATATAAATGACGTTTCTGTACACTCTGGCTTCCATCACGGTGTTCTGTTGCACCAGAAGCAATTTAGTCATGCTGGCCACATGACCCGGAAAGATGTCTGTGGACAGACGCCGGCTCCCTAAACCTGAAACAAAATGAGTGCCGTACCTCATAGTCACCTTTGCCTGGACTTAACCATCCAGGGGTTCTTTACCTTTACCTTTTTTACATATAGGGTAAAAGGTAAAGGTAAAGGCACCCCTGACCATTAGGTCCAGTTGTGGCCGACTCTGGGGTTGCGGCACTCATCTCGCTTTATTGGCCGAGGGAGCCAGTGTACAGCTTCTGGGTCATGTGGCCAGCATGACTAAGCCGCTTCTGGTGAACCAGAGCAGCACACGGAAGCATTGTAAATTTAGTTAATCTCTTATTTGTCATGAATCAGCTCTCTCCCTCTCTGATCTCTTGTTAAAATGAAAAATGCAACATGACTGCTAAATCTTCTGAGGATTACTGGTGTCTCCTCTTCCAGGAATTTAAGATTGATACATCTCTGAAGAAAACACAAGTATCCCCGCAGAACATAGCAATGAAGTTGAGAGCTGGTGAGGAAGCTACCTTTGACGTGGATGTGTTTGAGCCCAGTGAATCTCCTGTGGACCTCTACATTCTCATGGACTTTTCCTATTCCATGCGTGATGACTTGGACAACCTTAAAACAATGGGCCAACAACTGGGTGAGAATTAAAAACTTAAAAGCTGTGGGAAACAGCGGACTGCAGCGTCATAGTGCACTTGGCAAAAGACAGGGCTGGCCCTACCTTTAGGCTGAATGAGGCAACCATCTCAGGCAGCAGATCCTGAGGAGTGGGGCATCCTTTTCCCTTTGTTGGAGGACAAAGGTGTGGCCAAACAAGCTCTTTTGAAGCCCCAAACTAGCCTGCTGCCCTCACGTGGTGTGGTGTAGTGGTTAAGAGCGGTAGTCTCGTAATCTGGGGAACCGGGTTCGCGTCTCCGCTCCTCCACATGCAGCTGCTGGGTGACCTTGGGCCAGTCACACTTCTCTGAAGTCTCTCAGCCCCACTCACCTCACAGAGTGTTTGTTGTGGGGGAGGAAGGGAAAGGAGAATGTTAGCCGCTTTGAGACTCCTTAAAGGGAGTGAAAGGTGGGATATCAAATCCAAACTCTTCTTCTTCTTCTTCTTCATGTGCAATGGAAGTGTATTATGTAATTGGACTACATTGTGGGAAAGTATGTTTCAAGCAGAGGACTAAGGCTGCAATTCTAACCCACTTACCTGGGAGCAACCTCCATCTAATTCAACAGGATTTATTTCTGAGCAGACATGGTTAGGATTGCAGCTTTAATCTAGGTGTGCCAGGACATCTTCACTTACTTGCTCCTTTCCCACTTTCTTCCTGCCAGCAAATTTTTTGACTCAGCTAACCAGTGATTATACTATTGGCTTTGGCAAGTTTGTGGATAAAGTTTCAGCCCCACAGACAGATATGAGGCCTGAGAGGTAAGTGAAGGTGATGCACCCAGGGGATATATTTGTGAATTAACTATTTAGGATCCATAGCTGCCTTCTTTGTTGTTTTTAGTGGGTGGGTGTGAAAGATATAAAGTGAATAAGCCTTGTAGCTTAAGCTAGCCTGTTTCTAATACCTGTGACTATGCCCCTTCTCCAAACTGTGCTGTCCTACTTCTTCATATCCATTCATGACTGAATCTTGTGTATGTCAGTTGACTGACTCATGATGAATATCTGTTTTTAATATGTGTTCTTTCATTTTTAAACTTATTTTGCAAAACAGTTGTGCACCCCAAATATAAATGGGGGGATTACATTTATATCCCATCTTTCCTCCAAAACGGAGGATCTGCATCTGATGAAATCAACTTATGCCTAAGAACATTTTGGTCACAACTCATTTGTTAATCTTTATTTTGTTTTTATTTTTTTGCTGTTTCAGATCACAACACATGACTGTTCTTCTATAATTAAGTTTATTAAACTGTATGGCAGATGACTGAGGTCTTTCCCTACAAGATACAGAGGAGGTGTTTCTGATATCAACTTGCTGGTAGTTGATTATAAAGTCTTTGCTATTCTTTTTACATTCAGACTCCGTGAGCCTTGGACTGGTGCTGACCCACCCTTCTCCTTTAAGAATGTCATCCGCCTAACCCATGATATCAATAAATTCAGCCAAGAGTTAATGATGGAGCAAATATCAGGGAACTTGGATGCCCCAGAAGGTGGATTTGATGCCATATTACAAACAGCTGTTTGCAAGGTGAGCCAAGAGGTGGTTGAAGAAGGCATAGATAGATAAAGCAATTAACTGAGTGTAAGATGGATATGGGCCTTCTTAGCCCCTCATCTAGCTGTGAGATCAGTGAGAATATTTAGGCCAAAGCTTTGCTTTAATTATCAGCACATGGTAAAGCTTGTGTCTTGCTAGAACCAAAACTTATAAAAATTAGACTGATGAAGTAGCCATGAGGTCAACTTGTAGACTCTTTTTCCAGGATAGAGAATGCAGACTGAATAAGTCCCTTCCAGGTGTAACAGATATCAGGTTACACACCTGGGATTCTAGGTGTAATTTTCTGGAAATGTTTTGAAGATACAATTTAAAAAATGATTAATTATTGCTTAACAATGATAATTATTAAATAATTGTAAATAATAATACTTGTTAGTAAATAATTACTATTGAATTGTTACTTTAGTGTAAATGGTGTTTTAATTATGTACTATGGTTATTGTTTTTCAACTGCCATTCTGTTGTAAACCACGTTAAGTACAAACTTGTGAGAAATGTGCTGCATGCATAAAGATGGAGATAATGGTTTGATTAGCAGCTGAAAGACATATGAAGGTTAAAAATACAGTGGTACCTCGAGTTAAGTACTTAATTCATTCCGGAGGTCCGTTCTTAACCTGAAGCACCACTTTAGCTAATGGGGCCTCCTGCTGCTGTCGCGCCGCCGGAGCACGATTTCTGTTCTCATCCTGGAGCAAAGTTCTTAACCCGAGGTACTATTTCTGGGTTAGCAGAGTCTGTAACCTGAAGCATATGTAACCTGAAGCATATGTAACCTGAGGTACCACTGTAAATAAATACCAGAAGTGCCTTAGAATGGAAGCAGAACACATGGTGAATTCAGGGAGCTATACCTTGTCAATAGTTAAGAGATAAGAGCTGAGGCGACAAGATAAGAGAGAAGTGACCAGACACTGTCAACATCAGCACAAAAACAATTGATGAAGTTTCCAAACCTCTCAGCTAACCTTGGAGTAGTCTGCAGTTGGAAGTGACACCCAGTGGCTGCAAGCTTTATTGATGTAGCTAGAGAAGGGGTTGCCACAGAAACTTCTGCCATGGTGTGAATGGCCACAGCACTCTCCTCAAACTGTTTCTGAGGAACCTTCTTAATCTCTCTGAGTAAATTAAATCCCACCACAATGTTGAATCTACACCCTTTTGTTTTTCTCTTTGCCCACAGGACCAGATTGGCTGGCGGGAAGACAGCACTCACCTCCTGGTGTTCTCCACTGAGTCCGCCTTCCATTATGAAGCTGACGGTGCCAATGTCCTTGCAGGAATTATGAGGAGGAATGATGGATACTGCCACCTGAACAGGACAGGGAGTTACACCTTTGACACAAAGCAGGATTACCCCTCCGTACCCGCACTTGTGAAACTGCTGAGGCAGAGCAACATCATCCCCATATTTGCTGTCACCAACCACTCTTATGATTACTATGAGGTAAAAGTGACAGTGGGCAGACAGTGGGTGTTGGGTGCTTGGATGGCGTCAGAGGAGAGGTGTGTTTTTAAGCCACTGGCAGTTGACACTGGCCATCATTGCCTGCAGACAGTGACCTTACAAGGAAGCCAGTTTAGCCATTTACTGCTGGACAAAAAACTCTGCTCTCCTCCTCCAGCAGCAAAAGGGCTACATGATCTGACTAGGGAAAGGAGGCAACCAGTCATTGTTGTTTGGGAAATACACTTTGAAAGTTATCCAAGAATGCCTCAGCAGATGAGCTTTTCTCATTTTTTTCAGCATCTCCTTAGTTTCCACATTGAAGTGGAGATATTGTGGGTTTTCACTGTCTTCTCTAGTATATGTCCAAATGTGCTTCTAGTGTTTTCTTTCATATGTTCCTCATCCTAGAAATGTTACTTTGCTGTTCACTTTCTTCTTTGTGAAACACTACAATATATTCCCATAGGAATATATGGGTAATGTGACTCAGCGCACAGGTGTAGGAATCAGATTACCTTCAGTTACTGCATATTTTCTCACCCAACAACTTGGTAACAGCAGAAACAAGAACATAGCCTATTTCAAAGCAGCTGTGCAATCTATTTTTGTAATCCAGTGGGGACACCCAGTGGTTAGTTGGATAATCCCAGTCAGGAATAATAGAATCATAGAGTTGGAAGAGACCACAAGGGCCATCGAGTCCAACCCCCTGCCAAGCAATAAGACCGGGATATCTTTTGTTTCACACAACAGATTTCCATCCGCAAATGGACCAAGCTACATATTACTCCCAAGAAATCCATGACTGATTATCTGATAAGTTTTTTTTTTGAAGAATATAGAACAAGCCCTGCTGGATCAGATCTAAGGTCCATCTTAGCTAGCATAAGGTTACCAGACTTCCCCATTTCCTGGGGACAGTCCCCAGATTTACAAATCAGTCCCCATACAAAATCCATTGAAGTTGAAAAGTGTCCCTGGATTCATTGAAAAAAATCTGGTAACCTTAAGCTAGCATCATGTTTCCTTCAGTGATCAGCCAGATGTTTCCAGGAAGCTAACCTGCAGGGCAAAAAGACAGTAGAGCAGGTATGGAGAACATTTTCTTCTCCCATAAGTTTCTCCTCCCAGAAGTTCCTAAACTATAACTCCATGATCCCTATCCATTGGCCATGATTGCTAGGGCTGATGGGAATTATAGGTCAGCAACATCTGGAGGGGCTTTACGTTTCCCCACCACCACATCAGAGTGAACAAATGCTTTACAGTGGTACCTCGGGTTAAGTACTTAATTCGTTCCGGAGGTCCGTACTTAACCTGAAACTGTTCTTAACCTGAAGCACCACTTTAGCTAATGGGGCTTCCTGCTGCTGCCGCACCACTGGAGCACGATTTCTCTTCTCATCCTGAAGCAAAGTTCTTAACCTGAAGCACTATTTCTGGGTTAGCAGAGTCTGTAACCTGAAGCGTATGTAACCTGAAGCATATGTAACCTGAAGCGTATGTAACCTGAAGCATATGTAACCTGAGGTACCACTGTATCTTAAATCTAAGTCCTAGAAGGATAGGGGTTTGAGGGCCAAACTAGACATGTCAACTTTGCAAAGGAAATTAACTTGCATGCCGATTGTTATGAAAATAGCAGTCTTGGGGAAGGCTATGAGGATGGAGAGGGGAGGATTTAAATATTTCTCATCCTGCCATGATCCTGGCAAAAATAGCCTCTCCAAAGCTGCTATTTTCATTTCAAAGCAAGTTCCCATTGGTCCCACTGAAATGCACATTGCAGTTTCCGAGAGACGGTTTTGAGAATTGTGGCAAAAACAGAAAGAGTTAAACTTTCCCTTTCTCCCCAGCCTCCATGGTCTTGAGGCTGCTCAGGCTCCTCCTCAGCTACAGTTTCCGTAATAAAAAGCAGGTACATTAATTGCATTTATGCAATTAACATCACAGTTAGCTTGGCCCTAAGAATATTTTTTTCTCTATCCACTTTCTCTATGCCTTGGATAATTTAAATATTTTTAAATTAAAGATGCACAGAGAATGAGGGTATTTTAATTCCTTCCTTCCAGGCCATGTTCCCAGTCTAAAGCCCCTGCTAAGCTGCTATTTGTTCCATGGGGGAAATTTCAGATGTGTGATACAGATTTGTGAGGGTGTTGGGCAGGGAATAGGGTCTAATGTCCCAGCCTTCACACCACTTTCCTAATTAAATTAGCACATGCACATACTGCTGTGTGTCTCTTTAAAATGGGAGAGCAGTCCTGGATCCTCATGGCATACTGTGTGCTTTGGCCCTAAGATTCTCAACCTTCATTGGACTTCACTGAGTGTTGACTTGACCTACTGGCATGAGGCTCCCCAGGATAATTGCTAAGATGCTGCAGCTAAAAGAGTGCATTGGCCTGTGTGGGTAGCATATTCAGTTGGTGTTATGACAATTGCACTGGCTGCCTACTAGCTTTCATGCTCGTTTCACGGTACTGGTGTTGACTGATAAAGCCTTTCATGGTCTATCCCAAACAACTAGCCTCTGCCCACAAAGCCCCTTCTCTCCACCTGTTCATTAATATCAGCTAGGGAGGCCATTAATAAGAATGGCCTTTTTGAGACAGGTTAGAATGGGGACAGGACAGAACCATCCCTTCACAACAAGAGGTTTTGCTACTGTCTTTGAAATGCACATTCCATTGTAGAGACCCAACCCAGTGAAAATTAACCATAACTACATCCTGTTGAAATCAATGGGAAAACACCACAGCTAATATTTGCTGTGTTGTTGTGACCTGTGTCTAGTGTTTCTCAGCAGCAAAAATTCAACTACAATAGTAAGATAAAGGTATATGCTCAGTTACTGTGTATAACAAGGTACTTAACTATGTTGCTTTCTCTGTTGTCTATTTAAGGTTGTAACAGAACTTAAATATTTAACTAATTCACTGCTTTTTCTTTTTTAATAGAAACTGCACACGTATTTCCCAATTTCTGAAATTGGGAGGCTGCAAGAAGATTCCTCTAATATTGTGGACTTGATTCGTACAGCTTACAATGTAAGAGGCAACATCAGGAATCTGTCTTATCTAGGAATGAAAAAG
Organism: Podarcis cretensis; assembly: GCF_951804945.1. Lineage (NCBI taxonomy): Eukaryota > Metazoa > Chordata > Lepidosauria > Squamata > Lacertidae > Podarcis > Podarcis cretensis. Next base: position 35,379,815 of record NC_137171.1, read on the forward strand.
AAATTCAATTTTGTGTGCATTTTAATGAGAAGCTGCATAATTTTCACTTCTCAAATCAATATGTGAACCAAAACACAGCTAGCCTTTGACATTTGTACTTCACTGAATTTTGTGGTAACAATACGACTCAAGGAGCAAATTAATAGAGCCATCCTCTGTGGACATGTTTGGACGTTATAATGTGCAAATCCTATTATTATAATCTAGGGGGAACCTCTGAATTTGGTATGTTTCAGTTCTATTAATTTATTCCCTCCCTGCCTTTCCCAGCGTATTAGTTCCAAGATGGACATTCGAGCTTTTGGCACCCCAAAAGCCATGAAAACAGAAATAACATCTGAGATGTATGTAAAGACAGAGTCTGGTTCATTCAATATTGTCCGTGGTGAAGTGGTAAGGCTACCTCCGCTTTGTTTTTCTGTCTTCCTCATTCATTCACTCTTGACAGGGCCAGGGCCGGCCCAGCCATTAGCCTAGTGGTGAAGTGACAGCATTGGCACCAATTTTAAGCGTGATCTCCCCCAAAATTGACAAGAACTCACATGAAAGCCGTTCTGATGCCAGCACTGCTTCTCTGCCAGTAGCAGCAGTGGTAGGGTTGATAGAGCAGGTGTAAGGAGCAGCAAATATGGCAGTGTTGGTGGCGGCAGCAGCAGAGCATGGCAGCACTTCCTGTTTTGCCTCAAATGGCAAAATGCGATGCACCATCCCTGACCTGGGCATTCAGATGATGCCACTGAGTCCAATTATTTCCAGAAAAATGGAAGAGTAGAGCAGTCTCCATAGATACAAATGGCTTTAGAGCTACTAATTGTTTGTAAATGGTGGCGTTTTGACATGGATGAAACACATATTCAACACGTATTCATCATAAGTGGTTGCTGCCATTTTAGGACCCCATTTATGTGTGTTTTATTAAATCAAACTTTTAATTAGCACTAAAATACTTTCCTTTTTTTAAATAAAGAAGTATAGCTGTACAATGTTATAATGTCATGATGATATCTATCCATCCATCCCTTTCTGGTAACAATCATTAACCAGGTTGCTAAAAACGTGTTGTTGCTGGTGGTGCTGCTGCTTTGACAATCACTCCTAGCCAAGTAAGATTGTCTTCCATGAACACGGTCTTCACAGGGAGTCCATAAGTGACTGTGGAGGCCAATTCTGGATCCACACATCCTTCCACATTGGGGACATAGGTTTTCAGGTGTGAGTTGATAATGGTGAGGGTTTGCCAAATGTGCCTTCCTCTTAGCACGTTTCTCTCTTTCATCGTGAGTTTGAGTGTCTTCAAAGTCCACAACACCTTTGGTAAAGGCTGTTCTCCAGTTGGAGCGCTCACAGGCCACTGTTTCCCAGTTGTCAGTGTTTATACTTCATTTTTTAGATTTGCCTTGAGAGAGTCTTTAAACCTCTTTTGTTGACCACCAGCATTACGCTTTCCATTTTTAAGTTCAGAATAGAAATTGCATTATACTGTTATAGCACTGTAAGACAAGCAGCAGCAGCAACAACATAGCATGACTGTGTTAAGAGTTATTCCTCCATTTCAGAAAAAAAGGCAGGAAAGTGTTTTACTGCTAATAAAAAAGATTGATTTTGAAAACAGGGTTAAAGAAAAAGGCACTCACCACAAGCTGCCCTGGTTTCCCTCTGGGGGAAGGGCAGGATATAAACTGAATGAATGAATAGCGAATGTGTGTTGCTGACCTTCAAATGGGCTACGTCACACCCGGTAGGATGGGCAGGACAAAGTAAGACTCACACAGAAGCGCAATACTCCTACTAGTGTGGAAAGTCAATTGCAATTCATTTTTAGTTCAGAACTTGAGAGCGATGATTAGGTAGCACCATCTGGAAGCAGCCATTAACAATAACTGTTCAGGACAGGAAGAGCAGGGCCCCATATCCCAGACCACCACCACATCGTGTAGGTTTTCTGGTTGTATATCCCACCCAGCTACTTATACATGGGTATAAGTATATGCTGCCAGCCAGTGTGGTGCAGCATCGGGAACATACACTTCTTATCAATCTCGGAAGCAAGTTAGCAATATCCGTTTCCTTGTTTCTACGTGTTCAGTCTTGTGCCTAGCCATTCATCTTCCAGGTTGCTGTCTTTCTTGTCTCTCTCTCTTTGGATCTCTCTTTCTCTCTTTGGATCAGTCCAGCAAATGAACAGGACTTCTCTCTTCCATCTAGGGCAGATTCAAAGTACGTGTGAAAGCTCATGAGCAAGTGGGTGACAAACACGTCTGCAGTCTCCCAGAGAAAGATCGGGATGGCGTTTTCCACATTAAGCCCTCCTCTTTCGGTAACAACGTGGAGGTAGCAGCCTCAGTCATTTGCGACGCCTGCCCCTGTGAACTGGTACTTCTTTGTTCTTCTCTTTGGTTGTCCTACCCCAAGAATGGCTCTAGATATTAATGTTATAGGAAGCCTGACTCTTGAATGAGCTCTTTAGGTTTGCATATAGAAGCAAAACTCGAGGCTACCATTATTTATTCTCTAAAGGACACGTGACTAAATCTGATCCCCTAGAATAAAGTTCAGTAACATCTCTTCTCTTGTACTTTGCAGCAACAGGAAGTCCTATCACCTAGGTGCAATTTCAGGGGGAACTTCGCCTGTGGAGAGTGTGTTTGCAATGCAGGCTGGTAAATACCTCGTCCTTATTTTTTATTAAGTGGGGTGTGTGTTTTCTATTTCCTTCAGCAGAAAATATCAGTTGATTGATTGATTTGTGCCCTGCCCTTCCTCCAATCTGGAACACAGTGCAGCTTCAAATAACAAGCGTAAGGACAACTGTGTAAAATAAAACACAGAAACATCAGATATCAATAAAAAGCAGCAGTGCAGCAGCAATAAATAAATAAAAATTCTGTGGGACCAGCAACCTAACCCAAACAATTCATCCTCCAAACTACTGGACAATAAACTACTGGTTTATTGTTGTTTTATAAATCTTGGTTAATGATAACCATGGTTCAACGTTACATGTAAACCTACACAGTATGATCACTGCTTATTGCACACAGAAACCTGATTGACTGATTATGTGGTAATTGGTGCTTTAGGAATATCCTGTTCAGGAAACCACTTCAAAATAATTTGCTTATTGATAATGTTCACATTTTTCTATTTATTATACTATGTTTCTGGATAATACTCCCACTTTTAGTATTAAACTTTAGTAGAGTGGGTCCCGTCCCCCCCATGCATGCCCTGGGAGTCTGAAAAGGGAGCAGTATAGGGTAGGAGAGGTTCCCTACTGATGTTAGACACCCACACCCCACTTAGTTGTAAAATGTTGAGTTTCTGAATAACCTACTACCCCCAAACTCCAGCAATCTAGCAAGGGACGTGGTTATCACGTGCAACCTTGCTTCTGCTGCTGGGAGTATCCCTGGGAGCAGAGGGCAACACAAGTAGCCCTCCCTTTCCCTCCCCTGTGAAGCAGGCACAGGGAGAGAGAGAAAATCAGACTCGAAAACTGTGTGCCCAAATCCCACCTCTCAGGCATCACTTTCCTGTTGGACTCAGGCTGTCTGCTTTTCTCTGAGCCACAATTTCACCTCTCAGTAGTCACTTCATGGCAAATAAAGGTTGAGCTGTGGCCAATTATTATCATTTCTCCACACCATGCCTTCTAAGCACCATGCACCAAAGTTCAAACACAAAGACAGGACCCTGTCCCCCTTGCAGTCACACAGTCTCTACATCTTGTCCATTGGGGTCCTTTCAGCTCTCCAAGATGTCAGACCTTCGAGGCCCTTCTCAGTCTTTGTCTTGACTTCCTTTCTCCATGACAGGCGAGGAGCTACGTGTAACTGCTCTACCACCTCCTCTACTGACGATGCGGCCTGCGTACGACCAGGAGATACAGAGCCCTGCTCAGGGCAAGGTGAATGCCTCTGTGGGCAATGCGAGTGCTATTCTGAAGGTCGGACCCAGCGTTTTGAAGGCCGCTTTTGTGAATTTGACAATTTGCAGTGTCCCCGCAGTTCCGGATTCCTCTGCAACGGTGAGTGAGGCCTTCTGGAGCAGTGACCAGGCTTCAGGTCTGCCCTCAGGTAGTTACAACTTTCTGCTGCAGGCTAAGGCTACACACCTGAATCCATTTACCTGAGAGTAAGCTCCCTTGAATCCGATAGGCCTTAGCAGGCACAGTTAGTATTGCACCGTAAACGGTCGTTCTCAGATGCTTGTGAAATCACACCACCACTAGATCATAGATTATAGAGGATTCACTATTGTGTTAATGACTGAATAGAAGAGCCTCCCGAAACCTATTGCCCCAGTTATAAAGTGTTATAGTGTTTGAGTTTTTCTGCAGGCTATCACACCTTCCTCATATTCTTTGCCTTTGAATCCCCCTAGGCTTGTACAGCTAATGCCAAGAAAAGCCTTTAGTGGTTGGTCATAGATCTGTCATCTTCTCTTTGAAAGCCTCTAAAGGGCATCAGTTACACTCTCAAGTGAAGGGAAAACAAAAGGTGTTTTCGTGATCCATTTCCGTACAGATTATCCAAGCGACAGAGTGGGCAAAATACTGTGTTTTAAACAGATTCCCTGCATTCACTGTGTCAGGCTGCAGCCAAGGTCAGGTTGATGTTGACCTGAGCATTATTGGTTTCCTAAAAACTATGTCTGAATGCCAAGTACTCTGCAGTTAAGTCCCAAGTATGTGTGGTTAGGACTGCAGTGTGAACAGAAACATACTACAGATTCTCTGGCTCACCTTTCCCTTTCCAGTACTTGGCCTTTCTTATTGCAGCAAACAAGACCATGTTGTTGTCTTTGTGCATCAACCTTTATAAAATGTTGGAGGCATACTCGATGAATCCATCAAGTAGAAAACACAGTAGCTTAACATTCCCCATTTCTTTGTCTTGATTATAGTCATTTAAAGCTTCTGAATGGTTTGCACTTCTACCACATTTGGATAAAGACACCCTTAAACGCTTCACGACACAGATTTTCTCTACCCCTGTTGTATATACATCTTCCATGGCCTTGTTATATAACTGTTTTTCAACAGTACTCACTTAATGACTGACCCAAAATTGTGATCCTTCAATAGATAAAAATGTTAGGACTTCCTCCAAAATTTCACATTACTGTACTGTACAGACCTTTATTTGACGTCAACATTTGTTTCCACCTTATAATGCTCCTGCAGCCAAAGCGTGAAATGATATTGTATTTATTGCAATACATTTTATTGTTTTCTTCTTATTCATAATTTTTAAAAGCACAAAATATCTAAGATACAAAAAACAACAACACAACAACAAACCCCCAAAAGCTCCTGACATAACTATGGGCATTGTGGCGCTTTGCCAAAGATGTGAATCTTGAGCTATATCAGCCATGTAAATGTAGGCTGAGTTCTATGAAACCCTATCCTTGTTTCCTTCCTCTATGCAGATCGGGGGCGCTGCTACATGGGTCAGTGTGCATGTGAAAGTGGTTGGGAAGGCCCTGGCTGTGAATGTCCCACAAGCAATGAGACCTGTATCTCCAGCAGTGGGGTAAGTTATTCCCCTCCCCCTGCCCTTCTTAGAAAGATAAACAAGGGGGATATGAAGCTGTATTCCTTCATGTACAACAGCCTGAAGATCAGAGAGAGTTCTGTTTAAATAGACGGCTGGGTGACTTCAAAGTTGATGTAGCAGGCCTCATTCTTTGCATTTGGATGTTCCCAAAGTCAAGTCCTCACTTCTCCAGGCTCTCGGGAAAGTTCTTTCCGAGACCCTGGGCAAGGTGTTGCCAGTCAGAGTAGACAATAATGGACTTGAGCTGGTAGACTGATTAATGGATTTAAGGCATCTTCAGAGAGGGGGTAGGACACAGAAAACTCCCTTATGCTGAGTCAGACTGTCAGGGAACTGCCATCAGCTCAGAGGCAAGAGGTGGAAGGGCAGTTGGATTACAGGGAGCCTCCAAAGATCGTGAGAAGCAGCACTGCAGCGCTCAGAGGATGCAAGGGAGAGCCACAGCACCGAGCAGGAGCAAAGCGGGGGGGGGGAGGAGGAGGCAGGTCCCCCTTTGCCCACGCCCTCTCTGCGCAGTAGGTTTACGCTCAGAGAGGGGAGGCGTAGGATGGGGGTCAAGATACTACTCTGCTGGGGAAAGTTTAAGGACTACCCACTCCCAGATTCTGCTAGTGACTGAGCAAGACATGGAATTGAAACGGCCTGCACTGTGAATGTTTTTGCACCAATAATAAAGCCTTTGAAAAGACCAGTGGGGGTCTTGTCTGTTCACTCTCGAGCAACCACGCCGGCATACATAACACAGACCTAGGACTTTCTGCATGCAAAGCAGATGCTCTACCACTGAACTATGACCTTCCTGGGATGAAGTGGTGTTTTGTTTTGTTTTTTGCTCAGCATTATGCTGTATAGAAGAGACAGCAGAAAAGTTTAGCCACAAGTGTCCAGACTTTCGATAACCCGGTTTACTCACAGAACAGCCACCTTCTGTGGCTTGGCTTGTTCGCCAAACTCCCAGGGTATTGTATCTACCCAGCAAAACTGCATGAAATTGCACCATTCAGTTGCCTCTTTGCATCCACCCTCCATCTGCTGATTTGCCCACTACTCTACTTTTGTGCTCTGAGAACTGTGGGAACTCGACTAATAAGGGAGAAGTAAGGCACAGGTATAGCTTATTTTGTCAGTTTTTGCAGCAGTTGTTAAGCTGGAGATAGTGTTCAGAATATGTAACCTGTTTGTTTTACACACATGAGGAATACGAAGGCATTTTATTCCAAACTCTTATCTGCTCTCTTCAGTAATCTAGGCCACCATGTAGCTATTATGAATTGTTTGCTTAAGTCCACCTTCTTCCCAAGATACAGACCCTATTACCATTAAAAGGTAAAGGTAAAGGTACCCCTGCCCGTACGGGCCAGTCTTGACAGACTCTGGGGTTGTGCGCCCATCTCACTTAAGAGACCAGGGGCCAGCGCTGTCCAGAGACACTTCCGGGTCACGTGGCCAGCGTGACATCGCTGCTCTGGCGAGCCAGAGCCGCACACGGAAACGCCGTTTACCTTCCCGCTGGTAAGCGGTCCCTATTTATCTACTTGCACCCGGAGGTGCTTTCGAACTGCTAGGTTGGCAGGCGCTGGGACTGAGCAGCGGGAGCGCACCCCGCCGCAGGGATTCGAACCGCCGACCTTTCGATCGGCAAGCCCTAGGCGCTGAGGCTTTAACCCACAGCGCCACCTGTGTCCCATCTATTACCATTAGCACGCTTTTCAAAATCCTTACCAACTCTTAAGAGATGTAAAGAAAGAGCCCTCTGATTATCCAAAGGGTTCTTTCCCCCATGTTTAACTTTCCTCTTGGCTGCGGGGGGGAAAATATCCTCAACTGAATTTGTGTAAGGTTTTGCCATTTCAGAATAGAAGATGATGTATCACCTGAAAATGAATTTTCAGTACTTGCCCTTGTCTCTTACAGATTCTTTGTAATGGGCGCGGGAGATGTGAATGCGGCAGATGCATCTGTAGTAACCCTACCCTCTACATTGAACCCACCTGCGAAACCAGTTATGCCCTGGTAAGCTCTTAGATGAAGCCAGTGACTTTAGGGGGTCAGCATGCTTAGAGTGTTATATATCCGATGACTAGGACGTTGGGTCGATTCTTATGCTATATTTGAAAGATTATTCTTTGTGCTTTTAAAACTCTTTAAAACCACATTTACTCTTCCTTATACCTCTTTTGCACTCCCTTGCTCCCGCTTTCCCCTGTTAATATGAACTTCCCCGGCAGCCCTTACTTATGATGTCTCCATTACAAGCCAGACCAAGCAAAAGATGGGCACACTCTATCTACAACAGCAAATTTCTCTCTCTTTTTCTACTTTTTATTTATGACCTCTATTTGTCAAATATGCACAAGAGGCATAAGGAAGAGTAAATGTGGTTTTAAAGAGTTTTCAATTTTATACATTTCAATAATTTTACAATCATTTTAACATTTTGAAATTCGACTTCCTTCCCCCTCTTCCTGCGTTTTTTAAAAAATATTTTCCTCATATTCCAAATTAACTGAACTTAATCATTTATTTATCTACCTTAAATGTATTCAGTTTAAACATTTTTTCATGTATATACCGTTTATACACATATATACAGTATATACGTGGTACCTCGGGTTACATATGCTTCAGGTTACATATGCTTCAGGTTACAGACTCCACTAACCCAGAAATAGTCCTTCAGGTTAAGAACTTTGCTTCAGGATGAGAACAGAAATCGTGCTCCAGCGGCGCGGCGGCAGCAGGAAGCCCCATTAGCTAAAGTGGTGCTTCAGGTTAAGAACAGTTTCAGGTTAAGTACGGACCTCCGGAACGAATTAAGTACTTAACCTGAGGTACCACTGTACAATCATACCTTGGCTGACGAACACCTTAGCAGTCAAACCTTTTGCCTCCCAAATACTGCAACCCTGGAAGTGAGTGTTGCGGTTTGCAAACGTTCTTTTGGAAGCCAAACGTCCAGCGGGGCTTCCACGGCTTCCGATTGGCTGCAGGAAGCTCCTGCAGCCAATGAGAAGCCGCACCTTGGAAGTTGAACAGATTTCCAGAACAGATTCCATTCGGCTTTCAAGGTATGACTGTACTCTTATAAAACTGCAGGTTATTACAACAATCCTACCAATGTTCTTATCTGTTTACAGTTTATATGTAAATTTTCAATAAGCCATTTCCATTCTTTTATAAAAAAAGTTTGTTATCTTGATTTCTTATTTTTCTGGTAAGTTTTGCCATTTCTGCGTATTCCATTATTTTTTGCATCCATTCTTCTTTCGTCGGGACTGCAACAGGGAATTTTTTGATTATTTATTTGCCGCAGTAACAGCTTCTTTCACAAGAGAGTTCTCTGCAACTCACAGCACAGTGATTAACCTAGCCCTATGTGTCTTATGTATTACATGCAACAACTTGTTCCTTCTCTCCTCCGATGAGATAAGTGTATGTATTGCTTTCAAGCACTCTTCTGAAAGTCAAATGTTCCACCTCTGCTGGTCTTTCACTCTGTCTCTTCAATACTTCTATAGACTGATGTCCTCTCTCTGGTGAACAGGGCTACCGACATGTGTGTGGAGAAGATGTCCGAACCTGTGTTCAGTGCCAGGCTTGGGGGACTGGAGAGAAGAAGGGAAAGAAATGTGAAAACTGCCGTTACAAGATCCGAGTAGTGGATGAACTAGAACAAGGTACCATGATTTCCTTGATGTTCAGCTGTAGGCCAAAGAGCATGAGTGGTCAACTTGTGGCTGTCCATATGTTCCTGGACTCCAACTCCCATCCTTCCTGGCCATAAGGTTTGCTGGCTGGGGTTGATGGGAGCTGGAGTCCAGCAACAACTGGAGGGCCACAGATTCCCTATCACTGGCACAGATAGCAGTCCTCCTATTACAGTGCTTGGTGGAAACAAAATTGTGTTCAGTGTAAGAGGTAGCGAACATTAGAGGCATGCACTCCAACAGTCCCAAAGACTTTCACTGTTTTTGGTTACCTTCTCAGGCAAAACCACTGTCCCTATTTTGGCCTTTGGGGGATTTATTTTTTAAAATGTTGTTAGTGTAAATGGCTAGAGCGGACATACTTCAGGGGTTCAGCTCCCCTGCACCAGAATCTTTAGAAGTAAAATTTCCTGTGTGTGTATGTGCATCTCAAATGCATGTACATTTAGATGCATGTGCACGAACACTGCAACACCAGGCAATGGACAGCCTGCTACTTCACACACTGCAAGTATATTTTGAATCATTAAAACATATTATCAGGCAATTATATTTTTTTGAATATATAATTTTCTTAACCAAAAAGCAGTTGCCATTCTGTCTTTTAAAGCAGTAGAAGGCAGGCTATTGCAGAGCAAATTAATACAGTGCAAAATAGACAAACTAAAGGCTATGGCATTACAGGTGAGGCTGAGAGCTTAGGAAGTGGTCTTTGGTATGAGACAAATAGGGGCATTTCCCCATATTACCATCCATTAAATTTCTACAGAGTATGAAACCGTAGCCTTAGAGCTGTGTTGTGTTCATCACAGGGAAATTGCATGATGGCTTAATATAATGACCATCGCACATCAGCTGTCCTGAACAGAGCTTCCTTATCAACTGAACCCACTACTTATTTCAGGAGACATATTGATCAGTGTTCACCAGCTTGTGTATTGCTGACTCTTGCAGAAGCAACTGTGGGCCATTTCATCGCAAATGTAGTAGAGTAACCATGGAATGAGCACAGGACCATGCAGCACCACACACTAGTTGGGCCTCCTTCTGCCCCATCTTGCACTCACATCTAAACATGGAAAACACGCTTGCATCACTACCTATGTATGAATAATACACATTATGCTTCCTTCACCTATTTTCAAAGGATAAATGTGTACACAGTTGCACATCGGGGTGTACACACGTTCACCATATTAAGATGGTTCATCAAATCAAGTGTGTGTCTTGGTTCCAAGGGAATAGCCTTCAGTTCATACAGTTCACCAATAGCGTGAACAGGCAAACCTTAACCGTAGAGAACGGTTGCCTTGTTAAAGACAGCGTGCACTGTATCACATTTCTGACTAAGCTACTGCCTTCTGGACAGTAGGACCTCAGCCTGCTGTTTCTCACTGCCCCAAAGACTGGTGTAAGAGTTCAATAAAGCCCTGCCTGACGTGGCTCGCAAAGTCTTCAGAACTTTGCTCCTGTGTTGGTGGCAACAAAGACAATCTCAGGAATGTTGAAGATGTTTTGGTAGCATTTTATAAATTTTCTTTGTCTCTGCAGAGGAAGATCTAAATACAATTTGTTCGTACCAAGATGAAGAGGATGACTGCAGGTACCACTACCGCATGGAAGAGGATTCCAACCCAGAGCTTAATGGCACCATTATTGTGCAAAGGAAGAAAGGTAAGTAATGATGTTCTAGGGAGAGATGCAAGACTGAGGCAGCTCTTTTCTCTCTTTCCAGAATCGTAGTCAGAGTTGTACACTTGCATAGTCTGAGATCTTCTGAGGCATGTTTTAAAAATGAAGGCTTAACTAACCCCATTATGCAGATTTCTAGACAAAGTCAAATCTGTGAAACTAATTTCTGATCATAACAGGATCTTCTGCTCCTTAGAAAGCTATCTTAGACATTTGGTCCATCTAACTTTACTGGCAGTGGGTCTCTGGGGTGTCAGACAGAAGTCTTTCCTGGCTCTTCCTGAAGATCCCAGATCCAGTGAACTTCTGCATGGGAAGTAGGAGCTCAATCACAGAGCTTAGAGCCTTCCCATCATCTTGCCCCCTCACCTGCAGAGACAGCCCTATACTTAGGTAAAATTAGGTGGCAGACACTGGAGAGAGGCAGTGAGATTCTGGAGGACATAGCTTTCTGCCTTCAAGCATGATGGAGGACGTTGCCTCTTCTTTGTTGTTGAAGTAAGATTCATTTGCCAGTCTAATTGGATTCTGTAAGTGGAATCAAGAGTGGCTGGGGGACAATATTATCCTCTGCCTCAGGCAGAAAGTTTCTTAGGCCAGCCCTGCCATAAGGAAGGGCCGTAAATGGGTGGTAGAGTATCTGCTTTGCATGCAGAAGTTCCGAAGGCAAATCCCTGGCACCACCAGGTAGGGTTGGGAGAGAGCCTCTGGGTAGGCAGTACTGAGCTAGATTGGCCAATGGTCTCGCTAGATTGGCCAATGGTCTCACTTGGTATAAGGCAGCTTCCTCTGTCCTTCCTCTGTTTTCCCTGCAGTGTCCAAATTCTGTTAGTTTCCCAGCTACCCCTGCCTAACCATGAAGGTTTTCCTGTTGTTACAGAGTGCCCATCAGGAAGCTTCCTTTGGCTTATCCCATTAGTAATTTTACTGATGCTCCTCCTGGGGCTGCTTCTTCTGCTGTGCTGGAAGTTCTGTGCTTGTTGCAAGGTAAGATCCAAGACTTCCACCCTGCAATGAGAAAGGGGAACTTCAGATGGAGTAATTGGTGGCGTGGGTGTGATCTAGCTAACCAAGGGTGGCGAATGAGAGAGAACTTGCCTAATGTAGAGTTCTGGGGAGTGAAGGCATGTGCCAGGCAAGAGTCTAGAGACGCCAGTGCAGATACAGTTCAGGATGCAGGAAATAAAGGCAGGTCAGGAAACAGTCAGGTTCCAGCAAGGCAGTGTCAGAACAGAGGGGAAGTTCAGGTAGAACAAGAAAAGCTGAGGGCCAAAGGACAACTAGGTAAGGAGCAGCCTGGATAGCTCTAAGTGGCACCTAGGCTGAAAATCAGACCAGGCAGGCTTGAATGTTGATGTGTAGCAAGCCCCATCCCTGATGAGTGGATCTTCTGGTCTCAACTACCCCGGGGAAGATGTTTGTCCTCCTACCCATAGTTTTGTTTTTCATCGTCACGTTCAAAAGAATTCCCTCTCCTAACTATTGCTGTTTTTCTTTTCGCCACTTAGGGTTGCCTGGCTCTGCTACCCTGTTGTGCACGAGGTACCTTCTTTTGAACTTATATGTGGTCTTTGGGGTGGGTGAAGCATTGCATGGGGACGAGGAGAGGAAGGCCTAGATAATGTAAGGTTGGCAGCTGAGTTAGCCACTTGTTTTATCTGCCCCTGAACACTGCTAGGCAACTGCTGTCTGTGGTCTTAAGGCAAGCAAGGATTTTCTAAGCCCGTTACCAGATGCCCTTTGGTTTTGGAGATGTGAAGTATCACTATCTGAAGCCTCACATCATCAAAGCACACACATGGCATTGAAACATGTGATTCCCTAGATAGTAAAAGATAATGCCTGAGGCAAAATTCTGAAGCCTGTCTTGTTAGGCTGAGCAGAGCCGTGACTACTACTGGAACTCTGATTACAGCATAGGTGTCAACTTTTCCCTTTTCTTGCGAGGAATCCTATTTGGAATAAGGGAATTTCCCTTTTAAAAAAGGGAAACGTTGGCAGCTATGGGTTACAGTGTCCTGGAACATGGCAGAGAAGCTTCTGTCACACAAGAAACTACATCAACAGTAACCTGAGTTTAAGCCATTTGTGTGCAAATTTATTAGCTTCTATTTTGGGGGCTTGCTCCACACTAATCTCTTAGCAGGTAAGCTTGTAGACTTTTCTTACTCTCAGTCATGTTCCATGATGGGCACAGGGGTGGGTAGGATGGGTTCTGCGTTCATTCCCTGGAAACCAAGCAGCCAGACATGACTGACATTTGTATCAGGAAAATATTGAAGTATATACTGTAGGGAACCAGGGTCAGTCAGAAGTGCTCTTTACCATGTACCCATATTACCACCCTGAGATCTACAGATGAAGGGTGGTATACATACATACATACATACATACATACATACATACATATGCAGTGTGTGTGTTTAAAAAAGTATCTCAGTACACCAAATGTTTAGTTTCTGGCATATATAATATGCGTAAAGGTAAAGATAAAGATAAAGGGACCCCTGACTGTTAGGTCCAGTCGTGAACGACTCTGGGGTTGCGGCGCTCATCTTGCTTTATTGGCTGAGGGAGACGGCATACAGCTTCCGGGTCATGTGGCCAGCATGACTAAGCTGCTTTTGGCGAACCAGAGCAGCGCACGGAAACGCCGTTTACCTTCCTGCTGGAGCGGTACCTATTTATCTACTTGCACTCTGACATGCTTTTAAACTGCTAGGTTGGCAGGAGCAGGGACCGAGCAACGGGAGCTCACCCCATTGCGGAGATTTGAACTGCCAGCCTTCTGATCGGCAAGCCCTAGGCTCGGTGGTTTAACCCACAGCGCCACCCGCGTCCTATAATATGGGTACATGCTAAAAATGTAACATGTGAATCAAACAAAAGGCATGGAAACAAGGACCATTGTTATTTGAGCATAGAGACCCACAGGTCAAAAGAGAGCAGGTGTTTGGCAGCAGTACACAATAATACAGCCTGCTGCCAGCAACCTGAATTCCATTTACCCAACTAGAAGCGGCTCTCATCTAGAAAAAAATCCTGGGGAAACCTTGCTAGGTAGGTAACAAGTTGTTTCTGCATTTGAAGTGAGGTCCTCTTATTCCGCTTACTCTTGTCCTTGGGAAAGATGTAAAGCTTGAACAGGGCCGTTGGCGTTTCTATGTTCTAACTCCCCTTCTTTCTCCGAAGGCCGCACTGTTGGTTTCAAGGAGGACCACTACCTGCTCAGAAAAAGCCTCATGACCTCGGACCACCTAGACACTCCCATGGTTCGCAGCGGCAACCTGAAAGGCAGAGACACAGTTCACTGGAAGATCAACAACAATGTGCATAAGGAAGGCTTCTCTTCCTTAGCTCTCAATCCCAAGGACCTGAGTAAGTGCCAGTTTTGCAAGGTGGAGAAGGGGCTAACTGGAGCCAAAGATGGGGGGGGGGGAGTGGTCCCTCTGTCCTCTCAGAATCTGATCCTAAGCTGATTCAAACATGCACATTCCTCTCACATGAATGCATGTGGGAAATTACTTCTTAGAACACTTCCCCATGTCGTAATCTCTCTCCAGTTAAGTAAGTTGTCTGTGTAGCTTGAAACCTTATCCCTGAGGGCTTGAAACCTCTTCCCTGCTGGCTTTCCACTTGAAATGGGATTTGACACTGGAGCTTCTTCAAACAAGGGGCATTCCCTCACCCCTGGATTTCTTTCTGAGATGATACAGCCAGACAAGAGAACAGTATCATCATGAGCAACTGTGCTGATAATTTATCTGTTAAGAGATCCCTAGGTCTCTCACGCAACTACAGTTGACTGATGGGAAGGAAACAGGATCACTATTAAATCAGATTATGTGTGTTTGACAGACATGTCCTAAATCAGATTCTAGCCTTTGATTTCAAAATTCAGCTAACCATAATAAAATGGCTCTACTGCTTCTGCCCAACCACCCACATTGCTACATCTCATGTCTCCATATGCATGCTATTTGCTGGTAGTGTTTCTTGCTGATTGATTTGTTTCCTTGAATCCAGTTCCATATGGAGTGTCTCTGAGACTCGCCCGCCTCTTCACCCAAAACCTTGCAAAACCAGAGAGCCGTGAGCATGAGCAACTGCAAAAGGATGTGGAGGAGAATGTAAGGAGCAGGAATAATGCTGCCTACTGGGTTTGCGACTGAGGAATGGGTGGGCAGGGGGAATACAATCAAGCCAATGCAAGCTTCCTTTTCTTGGCTTTGAGTTAAGAGACAGCATATGGTTGTTGTCTGCTCAACATAAGGAAATCAAGTGGAATTAACTAAACCCCTTAATCTGAACATTGGGATGAACACCAGGAAATCTGAGTTAGTGACACTCTCTCTTGCTCTTCACAGCTCAATGAGGTTTACAGGATTATCCCTGGTGCCCACAAATTTCAGCAGACAAAATTCAGGTGAGTTACGTTGGGAGGGGGCAACTGGCATGTAGAGAAGCAGTGAGATCTCTTCCAGTGGGTGCTCCTTTTAAAGATGAGAATGGGTAAAAAATGGCTGAACGTCTAGTGTGATTAAGTCTAGGGGGCATCCTTGGAAGAATATAGAGAATATAAAGTAGTGGGATTAGAATTCTTGTCCCATCAGCTTTCCCCAGGTCAGAGTGTGTATGAAGCTTGAAAGGCCAAACCAAAAAATCTATGTATTTCTCCTTGGATTGTAATTAAAATTATGCATATTGTCTGTTTACTCTCCAGGCTGCAGCCAAATGCTGGGAAAAGGTAAGGAATTCATTTCTTGCTTTCCATCTAGGTGTAGACGTTTGGATACTTTCCATTGCTGTGCTTATTCTGTGGGAGTTTTCACTCACCACTCAAAAACTGTGATGTCTTCTTACAACTGTATCATTAGCATCGTTGCTCTCTGCACTGCAGAGATCATCATCTTCTTTGCCAGTTAACTTCTCACTGCTTGTGGGATGGAAAGTAGATCGATGTTAGCCCTTCCTAAGCAGAACTAAGAGCTGCATTCAAACTGCCCCTGCTGCGTGAGCAGAAATGGTCATTCTATCACCCCTTCCCATGCCCTCAGAGTTTTTGATTTGATGTCATGTTTGTATCTCATAACAATGCTGAACTCAAAGCAGCTCACAATTATAATTTGTCTACCATGTTTCTCTGTGACGAACGCTGTAGCAGAGGAAGTGGATTCACTGATGCCAGGGAACTGTGACTGGCCAATAGTTTTTGCAGACCTGTGTTACCCCTTTAGTGTGGCAGCAGTGTTTATTCTATGGATATGCTGCAAGCACTCCCTATTTGAGTGGTGTGAAGTAGCCTTCATCTGGCCCTATTGCTGTGGAAAGAGTCTTCACACTGGCACTTGTTCCAGATCAGTGGCTGAAAATCATTGTGCATAAGAGTATGTGAGCAGTGACTTTATATTGCTAATAGCCTAGGTAAACAGACCCTGATCTTCCTTTCCTGCCCCCCAATCCCACCCTGCCTTCTTCAGACAGGACCACACAATCGTAGACACAGTGCTCCCTGCTCCCCGCTCAGCCAAGAATGAGATTGTGAAAGTAACAGAGAAGCATGTCGCACAAGAGGCTTTCAACGATCTGAAAGTGTCCCCTGGTTACTACACTGTAATCTCTGATCAAGGTAGGTGATGATGAATGCTACTAGTTCTCACCAAGGTTGTAAACCTCTGTATGGACTTTATCATGTCATACAGCAGGTGGGGGCTCATAAGATGTTAAGCTCTTCTGTACAAAACATTCCCTCCGCATAGAAAACCAGAAGATTCTACTGTAGCCTTCTCACCCACATATTGTGAAGGGATTTGTTTATTTTTATTGAGGAGCAGTCAACAAGGTGGGATTCCACCTGCAGTCGGAACTAATGCCGCCTAGACACAGGTTTACAACCAGCTGATGGCTAGGCCTCCAATAAAAGCCAAGAGTTGCATGCTTTTCTAAATAACTCCTTCCTCTCTAAATGTGCTTTTTTGTGCTTCCATCCCTACCCAAGATGCTCACGGCATGGTAGAGTTTCAGGAAGGAGTGGAGCAGGTGGATGTCCGGGTTCCCCTCTTCATCAGGGAAGAAGATGATGATGAAAAGCAGCTGCAAGTGGAGGCCACTGATGTCCCTGTGGGAACTGCAGAAATTGGGCGCCGGCTTGTCAACATCACTATAATTAAAGAGCAAGGTAAATGTGTCTGTAGGCCAATCAGGTAATGATGGCACATTCAACTCAGGCAACATTCTCAGAGAAGGTCTCTGGACAGTCTGAAAACTCCAACAGGATTCCTGTAAAGCAGCAGTAAGCTAACTTCTCACCCTCCAGATGTTTCTAGACTACAACTCCCATCATCTCTAACCATTGGTTATGTTGTCTGGGACTGATAGGAGCTATAGTCCAACAACAGCATATGGGGGAGGCACAGGTTGTTCATACCTCTTGTACAGCCATATGTAAAGATGGACATCACTTTCTACGTCCTGCAGATGAATATGGTGACCTTTTGTGGATTGAATTTTAGATCTATATCATGGCAGTGCATTGACTACCTTTCTCAGTTCTACAGAGTATCCTTGGGTGATTAATTGTCGTGTTGGAACTAGTTAGCCACCGAATGTTAGGAAACAAGTTAGGGTAATATTGAAGTGTGGGTTTTGTTCTATGAGTTGTGGCACTTAGTAGACACCATATCACCATTACCACTGTCTCTGTATCCCTTTAGCAAACAGCATCATTCGCTTCCAGGAGCCAGCTTATTCATACAGCCGCTTCGACCAGGTGGCTAAGATCCCTGTACTTCGTGACATACTGGACAACGGGAAGTCTCAGATAACATACAGGACACGGGATCTCACTGCCCAGGAAGGCAAAGTAAGCACAATAGAGCTGACTAATAGGGGGAGAGCCTTGATAGCCATGGTTATTGGAAGACCCTTTGACAGTTGTGCAGCCATTATATGATCCTAGAGATGTAGAAAATATTTGTGTTGCATCAGTACACTGTTTAGCGAACTCTTTCTCTCTCTTCCCAAGGATTATGTTTTTGCGGAGGGTGATATAGTCTTCCAGCCTGGGGAAAAGCGGAAAGAGGTGCAGGTGAAATTGCTGGAGCTGACTGAGATAGATGCCCTTCTTCGCAACCAGCAGTTGAAACAGTTTGCGGTGGATCTCATCAACCCCAGGTTCGGTGCAAAGGTTGGCAAATACCCTCAAACCATTGTGACAATTGCCGATCCAGGTGAGCTTCATCAATTTCTGAGGGCAAGCACCTTTTTTATCTCTGTTTATCTGCCAATTTATTGTTCTATTTTGTATAAAAGCTTGAACCTGTCAGACAAACATCATTGCCGAGACTTCAGCAAAAAAGCTGGTGCATAAGGGACACTAAATCAAGATTCTCCTATCTGAGCTGCCAGTGCAGTCCAGTGAGTAAACAAACAAACCCCTGTGTTGCAAAATATGAGTCAGCAATATCAAAAGCAGCACGATGGCCAGAAACAATTACAATGTGAAAAACTTTATGGACTGGTTCAAAACTTCAAAACTAGCAAACTGAAGTCACTGAAAGTCTCTGAAAGTCCTTAAAATGAATCCCGGTGCCAGACTTTACCCAGCGGAGAGCAAGCTGTGAAGCTTTGTATAATAAGCAAATGTCCGATTCTGATGTCCAACTCTGAACTCTGCTGACAAGTGTTTCCAGATAACAACTACTGTTTTGTTGAATTCTTCACCAGCCAATTAGTTCAACACTCGTGAGTAGAAAGATATGTAATTTCTTCATTAACCAATCTTTTTTCGAATAGATATAATATACCACTGGGTAAAGTCTGGCACCGTGATTCATTTAAGGACTTTCAATGTAGTCCAGTGAACAGACAGCACTGGAGTCCTGGGTTCAAGCCTCCCCTCTACTGTGTTGCTGTCCACTTCAGTGGGGTATGGCTTACCATGGGTGGCCAATGATATATTTTGAATGTTCTAGTTGTGCATGATGCATGTGCAACAAGGCAGTGAAGTCCAGTAACCAGATGTGTTTGGTCAGAGACTCAACACTGCTTGCTTGCAGTAATGAATTAGTCTTTAGGTGGTTGCTAATATTCTACTGCTTCTCTAACTTCTTCTACACTACTCTTCTCATCAAGTCCCCTAAGGAGAAATGTTCTATGAGGAAGTTTGGTAGTTTTGCCCCTTGGGTTAGTATTTCAGCTCTGATTTCCTAGTGCAATCTGTACTGGGGGAACTTCCCCATCAGACCAGGCAAGCAATGGCTCATGTGATGTTCTAAGAATTAATGGCTGTAAACAGGGTAGCATCTTTTTAGACAAGGACAAAGGCAGACTTGTAAATGTCAATCTACCTGCAGAAATCAATTAAGCTCTGAAAATGCTGTGGTTGTGCTAATCCACATTAGGGGGTGAATTAAATGTTGTTCTCTACCAGTCATTCTGTGATTGCAAGCACTTCAGTTTGCCCAGTGGAACAATCTCCCCTCTTATCCACCTGCTTCTGTCCTAGGGGTCTCCTAACTCCCAGAGTTGATATGAGGTGGGGAGCAGAGGGAGGAAAGGAGGGAAAGTCCCATCGCTTTAACAGGACTCATTGTTCTGGCTTCCACTAGTTTGCCTACTTAGCAGAATATGGCTTTAAATTGTTGTCTGCATGCAAAAGGTTTCATTTATTTGCACTCATGATAGACTCTGAAGGAGCAACCTCAGCTGCTTTGTAAAATAAGAATAAAATGCTAAATTTAGTCTGAAAGGCTACAGGTTTTTAAAATTGCATAACCTCCACTTGGATCATTTAAGGTGATTTCAGAAGTGCATCCTAATATGTTTATTGTTAGAGTGGTTTTCCCCCCTCTCCTCCCTCCACCCACCCCACCCCCAAATTGGCTGGGGTGGGCATCAGGAGAACCCCCAGAACATTGTGGGTGGGGAGAATTCCTCTCTTCATCTCCTCTGTACTGTACACAACTCTTTATTAATACGCAAGAGTGCTTCTATGAAAAGCAAACAGCAACAAAGTGGTAAATATTTCACAAGCCATGGAAAATAGTTAACAATGAGTTTGATCCAGATATAGATGAGTGGAACTCCGCACACACAACTAACTTTTCCGGACTTATTCTACATTAGCCCAAGGACTCTGTTAGCCAGTGATTTGATTCCAGCTAGCTATTTTTGTCTAATGTTCTGTTCAAGTTTATATACTAGATGGGTGAGTTGGAGGCAGTCATGGTAGTATGAGTTGACAGAGTCACACCTGTGGTACTTGAATCCACAACCTTTAATGGATGCAGTCAAGCGCCTTTACCATTCAGTCCACATGCCTCTCTCTTGGGATGTGCTTAAAGAGACAAACGAAGCCGTTCTGTTTTCTTTCTTCTGCAGAAGCTGTGGATGGCTTAGCATCGGCGAAACTCCTAGGCCAGCAACCGCAGCCTCCCAGAGGCATACTTGGAGCTCCCCTTAATCCAAATGCACAGGCACTAACCTCTAGGAAGATCCGATTCAACTGGTTGCCACCTCCTGGCAAACCTGCAGGGTACAAGGTATGGACCTGCCAAGCAATAAACCTAATTATTATGAATGAGGGGGGTACAATCTTGTTGACACTTGCACTGAGTTCAAGGCCTAGAGTGGCTTCCCTCCAGGTCAGTATAGTCCTGCCCTCCTATGCCCAGCATTGACTGCTGCTGCTGCTCTCCTTCTCATGATACATCACATCAAGCATAGCACTCTGGAGTCATTCAATATCTCCCAAGGTTTATGAAGATGTGGATGTTCTAAAATGGGGGGGGGGCAGTCATGAATTGCGTTCTGTGGATGTCATGTTTTAGAATGGGGACTTTCCTTAACTGATCACATGGTGGTTTGGTATTCTTGATGATGTAAGCAAGACTTTGAAAGCAAATGGGATTCTCTTTGGCCTCCAGGTGAAGTACTGGATCCAAGGGGACCCTGAGTCAGAAGCTCGCTTGCTTGATTCGAAGGTGCCATCAGCGGAGTTGACTAATCTGTATCCCTACTGTGATTACGAGATGCAGTCCTGTGCCTACAACGATATGGGCGAGGGGCTTTACTCCGAAGTGGTCCACTGCCGCACACTTGAGGACCGTAAGTAGGCATATTCCATGGCAGACAAGGAGGGAGGAATTCAACATCGCACTAAGGTGCTGTTGGGGCAAGCATTTCGGCTTGCCAGATGAGGCAAAGTGTTTTAAATGTGCTTTAAATTTGGGCTGCATACACACCATGCATCTAAAGCACATTTGAAACATCCCCTAAATCATCCTGGGACCTGTAGCTTGTTAAGGATGCTGGGAGTGTTAGCTCTGTGAGGGGTAAACTACAGCCACTAGAATTCTTTGGGGGAAAGCAATGTGCTTTAAATGCAGTTCTTTTTTTTTCTAAAAAAAATGTTTAGGGGGTACTCTCATTTTGACTCAGGGAAATCACCATTTTATAGTTCAGATCGGGGGGAAATAAATACAGTAAATGGACAAAAGTACAAAGATTCACAAAATGTTTAGCGTACCCCTACGTACCACCAGAAAAAGCACTGTTTAAATGTATGATGTGTACACAGCCCTGCTTTAAATCTATGATGTGAATGTGACCATAGAGCCTTGGACAGTCCACGCAAGACACTACACAACAAATGCTGTGTTTATAAGGAAAGGAAGCATGAAAATAAGAGAAATATTCAACATATTGACGTTATTCTGCATGTCAACTTCATTCTGAGCTCTCTGGTCCCTGATGCTAAGGGTAACATTGATGAATGAATACTAAGAAACATGTTCTGTAAGAAGGACTGAGACTGCAATTCTCTCACTGAATTCAGTGGAACTTGCTTCTGAGTAGACATATTTAGAATTGCACTGTTGCTGTGCTTTAGATCAGTGTTATCCTAGAAACATAGAAAAGGGACCTTGGCCATCATCTAATCTGAGCTGGCGCTCAGTATAGAATCTACAGGGCTGGATGATGATGCAAATACAGCATCCCTGGCAGATGGCCACCTGGAGATAGCTCAGTCTGTAGAGCATGAGACTCTTTATGTCAGGGTTGTGGGTTTGAGCCCCATGTTGGGCAAAATATTTCTGCATTGCAGGGGGTCGGACTAGGTGACTCTCATGGTCCCTTCCAACTCTACAATTCTGTGAATCTATGAAATACTGTTAAATAAAGCAGGCTTGTTTTCTCTTGCTCTAGAGGGCAGGACTAGAATGAATAGGTGAAGATTACAAGAAAACAGATTTTGGCTAAACCAGAGGTTAACCTTTTTCACTGGTGGAATTTTGAGAAAGTGCCCTGACTGTCGGTTACAAAATGTCTGTTGTGAAGGTATGGCATGGCACATCAAAAAGAACAAAAATGGGGACAGGATCCCAAAATAGTGCAGGCATGCCACTTCTTAGTCCCGCATCAATGGGAGAAAGGCACCTATATCAGCCACTCACTCGTAGAGAGAAGCTCTTTGTACCTCCCATCTGATGAGAAGGGAGGGTGGATGTCCAGTCCTGGCATCCATTGAAATGTGGGCATGTTCAAGGGGACGTGTTCAATGCAGGAGAGACCAAGCCAGTGCAAACTAAGCAGGAAGAGCACAGTTTCTTGATCATTGTGGATTTATGAGGTCATATTTGCTAAGACCTTTCATGGGCACCAGAGGAGATATTGGTGGGCACAGTGATGACCACAGACACCATGTTGGTGATCCCTGGGCTAAACACTAGGAGAATGGTAAGAGTGGTTCAACAGTGGACTAGACTACCTAGGAAGCAATAGATTTTATGGGATTTGTTTTAAAATAACTGTCCATAGTTTAATTTGAGATATTACCAGCCTCATCCAGTGGGGTTGTTGTTCACATTCCATTAACTGCATTAAGTGTATCCAACTGCTCCCATGTTCTTGCCTTTCTTTCAACTTCACAGTTCCTAGTGAGCCTGGGCGCTTGGCTTTCAATGTAGTCTCTTCCACTGTGACACAGCTGAGCTGGGCTGAGCCTGCCGAGACTAACGGAGTTATCACAGCCTACGAAGTCAGCTATGGACTTGTCAACGAGGTCAACAGTAAGCGTGGATTCTGTTTGCTACCCTTATCATGCTGCAACCTTGCAAGCTATTATTCCAGGCTGAACTAGTCAGCATCTTTTTGGCAATTACTCAGTTGTGTGCATTTAGAGAATGCCAACGGAGTCTGCCATTGTCGAATCTCACAGTGGTAGAGCTGCAGACAAACCCCAAATCATGGTGATGAGAAGCAAAACATAGATCTATTCCCCAGCCCCATTTTATCCTCGCAACACACCCCTGGGAGGTTGGCCCAAAATCTTCCGGTGAGCTTCATAGCAAAGTGGGGATAAGATCATAGGAGGAGCACTACTGGATCAAAACAAAGGCCCATCTAGTCCAGCATTCTGTTCTCAAAGTGGCTAACCAGATGCCTATGAGAAGCTCCTAAGCAGGACATGAGTAGTCTTCCCACTTGTGATTCCTGGATGCTAGAAAACTTTGAACAGTTCGAGCCACCTGCATGCACTCTATGGCATTCATATCTCCCTTTGTTTTGAGTTTTGCCCTCAAAAATATTACAACGCTGTTTCAACGGGGTCAGCAGAAAGCTGGGATATCATTGGAAAGGCATACTGTCTTTAGCATAAATCAAAGATGGTCAACATGGAACGAGGCAAAAACAGCAATTGAATGGGGAAAGGTATTTACATATACATTCTGTTTACAGGACCCGTTGGGCCCGTAAAGAAAGTCATGGTGGAGGGTGCCAAGAAGCGAATGGTTCTGATTGAAAACTTAAGGGAATCACAGCCCTATCGCTACACAGTGAAGGCCAAAAATGGAGCTGGATGGGGTCCTGAACGAGAAGCTACTATTAACTTGGCCACACAACCCAAGCGCCCTATGTCCAGTGAGTTATATTGCCAAGCTTGTGCCGTGCAGATCTTGTTTTTCACTTGCAATGATTCTCATTTATTCGGCATGCTTGATATGTCCACCATAGAATTTTCATTTCAACTGTGTGTGTGTGTTGCATGATATATTTTGTTCTTGGGGGGAGCATGTCCCATAGAATGTAGTTGCACAGGTGTCATGGACACCTTTTGACTGTTGATCGTGATGACATTTGGTAACGCGTATCAAACTATTTATGAACTTTTTAAAGTATGTGCATTAATTAGCAGTTGTCTTATCCTGTCATGCAACCCTAGTGCTGGTGCACACATCCCTTTTTTAATGAACACCAATGAGCTACATAGTTGGCTGTTATCCATCCATTCCTCTCCATTACCACAATGAAACTATCCCCCGTCACTCAATCTGAAATATCACAGGAACTAGATTGAAGCTTATGCTGCTATCACTTTAAAATGTGTTTGGGGTACATTAGTTTAAAATGTATAGAAAGCTCTTAGTATACGAATACTTTCTGTTTTCTTGCAGTTCCCATCATCCCTGATGTGCCAATAATTGATGCTGAAGGAGGAGAGGACTATGATAGCTACCTGATGTACAGCACAGATGTCCTGCGCTCACCAGCTGGTAGCAAACACCCCAGCGTCTCAGATGATTCTGGTACAGTACATTGCTGAAGTTTGCAAAAATGTTTTGTTTTGTTTCTTGGAGCCTTAGATTTCTGGAGAATGTAAAACCAAAAACATATTAACAAGCAATTTGTAGCCACAAGTCAAATAGGTTTTCTTATTTCAAGGCAGAGAAACCCCTACTTGTGGAAACTTAAGGCGTGCTTTACATCTTCTGCTTCTAACACATTTGGATTCACTAGGGACTTGTATCGAAGTGCATCCCATGACATCTGTGAATGCAATGCAGTGGCTTCTGTAGACAGTAGCACTTAAGGAAATGTTGTGATGAGTACCATCCACTGCCATGTGGCTTAGTTAAGTGCAGAGCCTAGGTGCACTCGCAGAACCTTATGATGATCAAGTATTAGGCCATGTGACTGTGTTGCAAGCAAATAACAGGACTGATTAAGATGTGCCGTTAGTGCACCTCTGCTGAGGAGCATGTTCTGTGCAATAAACACAGAAGGCTCAATGTGGGGCTCAAGGCTCACAAGGAGGGACAAAAAACAGGAAGACTTCACCAGCCAACAGGTCCTGTGGGAGAGCTACCTTTCTGACCTGAAATATGGGGCAGAGTCTGTCTTCCAAACTCCATAAAGAAATATGTGCAATATTTCAGCTGCAATTCACATTTACGTATAAAAATTCCACCCCTTCCCCACCTTTAGCACTGTTGCTCCCAGCAATGTATGAGAAAATGTTATAGCGAGAGGAGAATATTTAAAGTTGCTACTGTCCAGGTGGAGAACAGCTGGCAGGCTACAGGCCATCAAAGAATCTGGCACACTTAAGTCCATTGAATTAATGGGCTGACATATGCATCTAAGTTTGTGTTGGACTATGTGCATAGCACGTGATGCCCAGAACTACTGTATTACCGCCAGGAATTAGAGGCAGCAAGCATCTGAATATCAGTCACTGCGGGGTGGGTGCCGGCAGGGCGATTCTGTATTTATGTTTTGTATGAAGGCTTATGTAGGCATCTACTGTGTGAGATGGGATGCAGGACTAGATAGGCCTTTGGTCAGATCCAGCAGGGATCTTATTTTGTTCTTATGAATGGTAACTGTATTCAATAATATATAATGAACCAGAGAGCTATAACCTGTTATTTATAATCTGAATATAATTTTAAGGAAGCTTTCTTAAAACCGAGGGCAATCACAGCAACTCTCTTGGAACAGCTTTGCCATTCGTTTCACTGCAATGAAGGACGTGCACACAAATTTGAGTGTATGTGGATCCCTGGTTCAAGGCTTCTATTCCTGCTGCTCTTTAAATTGGCCAAAGCTTCTTGTTGACACCAGCTGCAGTTACTTCTCTGAAACCATTCACCTTTGACTTTGCTGCGTTATCATTTCCTTTTCCTTAGTAAACAATGCTTTCAGAAGCTGAGGATGTTGCAGTGAAAAACCCACTAATATTGCCCATCATAATTGCAAAATACTTGCTTTTTTCTGCAGAGATTAGGCTACATAAATAAAAACAGAAGTGACAGCTACTTTTGGAGTCTTGAAAGCCTTATGTATTTGACTAGATGGTTGATTTTTACAAAGAAAGCTTCTGGATCTAACTTTCTGCTGCACTTTCTGGTCTTGAAGCCTTGTCCCTTAATTCTAAACAAATGGGGGGTGGGGAGAGGTGGCTGTAGCTATGCAGTGCTTCACATGCTCAGATGCCATCTATTTAAAATTGCATTTACGGTATTTATTTTAAAACATTTTTATACTGCTTTATATATAAATTGTCCGAAGCCAGAGTACAACCGTAAAACATAGCAACAACTGAAAAAACATTGTTAAGATAGTCATATTAAAACAGTTTCCAATAAGCTGTAGCATGTACAATTAATACCAAGTATCAGGAAACACTGGATAAGTTTCT
The DNA here is from genome assembly GCF_951804945.1 of Podarcis cretensis. Classification (NCBI taxonomy): domain Eukaryota; kingdom Metazoa; phylum Chordata; class Lepidosauria; order Squamata; family Lacertidae; genus Podarcis; species Podarcis cretensis. Next base: position 35,406,259 of record NC_137171.1, read on the forward strand.
AACATTCATTGGAAACACAGGTGGAGAATGCTGTTTTGTAAGGAGGTTGTTCCTGCTCCTGTAGTCAAGGCTTTTTTTACTGTTGGTTTGGGGCTGGATTTCCAAAGGCTGTGGTACTGAACTCAGTGGGACTTGCCTTATAAAAAGGAAACATGCATAGGATATTGGCATTCTGTACAAACAGGTAGTGCCCCAGGTGTGGGCTGCTTAAATGGGCAAGGGGCAGATCCAAGGGAAGCCTACCTGCTCTGTCAGCTCCGCCCCCTGGCACAGCCCAAGTCCCCAGCCTGCATCCCCACTGGCCAAAGCCGGGTGCAGGCTAGGATCCAGTTCCTGATAGGAGAAGGGGACTTAAACCCCCACCACTTATAAGGAAGGGCATCACTGTTCCAGTTCCTTTGTTGGGGCCCCAGTGAAGTTTCTTCTGTCCTGCAACACTGCCACACCAAGAGGGGTAAGCGGTCTGGAGTGAAAGGGGAGGAAGCAGAGGGAGGCCACCCCTTTTATCTTTTGTGTGACAGCCCCCTTAGCTACTGTTTTGAAAGTGTGTGTGTGCGTGCATGCGCCGGTGCGCAACATAATTTGACTAAACTTGGGAGAGTGGGGCTTGTGGATTTCACTAAGAAACGTAACCTCCATATTCTGAGTACTAATTTCGTTGGCACAGTACATGAGTGAGGCAGGCCACTTACCTGCCTGGCAAGGCAAATGCTGCTGTTGATGAGCTCTGTGCTGTCCCCATAAGTCAGTGCTAGGACTAGGTGAATAACGAAGGGCTGCAGTAGGTAGCTTGCAGGTGGCGGGCTGCCTGCTTTTATTGCACCCTTCTGATTATGCCAACGCAAGTGCTTGACTTGTTCCAAAAGGCTCTCGGTGGAAATATGTGCAGCTGCTAGGGGAGGAGCTGGACCTTCGACGCGTCGCCTGGAGGCTCCCAGCAGAATTGATCCCTCGTTACTCGGACAGCAGCTGCTTTTCCTCGGACACAGAGGGTCTCCTCCATGAGGATAGCACCCCCTCTGAGCTGGTGGACAGTGATGCAGCCAGCCGCAGTCTACTAAGGAGTGGGACTCCCCTGCCCCAACCAGGTGAAGGACGACTGCCTTCTTCCCTCCCTCCCAGTAACTGTTGTGTCTCGTCCTCCTCCAAGGGCCTAGAACCAGATTTTAGCCTTCCCATCGCTACAGTAGATACATGTTGGTGTTGGTGCTGGAGTAATATATTTGGCCACCTGTAACAGAGTCCGCTTGCATAATGTTGTTGTGATCTGTCTGTGTATAGTATGCATTGTGCAGTGCCAAAGTCGTCACCTACCCTAGGTATGAATTGGGAAACTGTTAAGAGGCTGCACCTGAAAATGGCATGGATCCTTTCAGCCAGTGCTATTTTTCTAGAAAAGGAGGTGTCAGAACTGACCATGAGCATCTCCCTCGTTCTCTTAGAATGGCAATGGTGCCTGCCTGAGAGGTGCTGGAACTGAGTTCCAGTGAGTTCTGGCTGAAAAAAGCCCAGCATTCAGCATAGCAGATTTTTTTAAAAAGAGTGTTGTCTACAGCCACCTTCTGAAAGAACTTCTGGTGTTAGCAGTTGTAGTTTGTGAGTTTACCCGCTTTCAACCCGATGACTGAATGGGAAAGATTTTCTGCAGAGAAACCCAATTATGGAAAGCAGAACCCCCTTTGTTGTTCAAAAAAGTTATTTTAATTCTGTTGAACTTGGCTGATCTTCTCGGTAACTTCTCAGGGTAAGAATCAGTTTCTAATGAGAACAGGAATTATTTCATTGTTTTGAACAGGGCCACTGGGTGTACCCAGAAACTTACTAGTCAGTATAAGGCAACAGCTCCTTCTAGTTTCGTGAGGGTTTTTCAACATCCCCCAATTAAAAAAACCCAACCATAATAATTTTCTTCTAAAACAGACAAAGGTTCATGTAGGGGATGGTACTCTGTGTAGTCAATCACTCACCTTGCCTTTAATGCATTCCAATGGTCGTTCAGAAATTCTGTTAATTTGTATAGCCATTTGGAAGGAGCCAATGCTTTCTAGTTTTCATTCTATAACGTTCATTTTAGTAAATGCCTTTATCTAGTCTTGCATTCTGTTTCTGATGGTGGCCAGCCAGATACCACTGAAGAGCTCACAAGCAGGGCACAAGGGTGATGACCACCCCCAGTTGTTTATCCCACAGGTACAATGCCTCTGCCTGGGACGCGGGTGGTGCTGTGGGTTAAACCCCAGAGCCTAGGACTTGCCGATCAGAAGGTCGGCAGTTTGAAACCCCGCGACGGTGTGAGCTCCTGTTGCTCGGTCCCTGCTCCTGCCAACCTAGCAGTTCGAAAGCACGTCAAAGTGCAAGTAGATAAATAGGTACCACTCCGGCGGGAAGGTAAACGGTGTTTCCGTGCACTGCTCTGGTTCGCCAGAAGCAGCTTAGTCATGCTGGCCACATAACCCGGAAGCTGTACGCCAGCTCCCTCGGCCAATAAAGCGAGATGAGCGCCGCAACCCCAGAGTTGGCCACGACTGGACCTAATGGTCAGGGGTCCCTTTACCTTTTTACAATGCCTCTGAATCCAGAGGCTCCATTTAGCTGTTAAGGCTGATAGCTGTTAGGTATATTTGCCTTACATGAACGTATTATATTAATGTCGGCATGTTTCTAACCAGTTGCTTGTGGTCATGTCTCGTCTTTACCAAGGGTCTGAAACCAGGCTTTAACCTGTGGTTGGTTGGTTGTAAAATGGATTTAAATCATGCTAATAGTTTCGTTTGCAGGGTTTCCCATGCAAAGTCAATTCATTACTAAAATATATGGCGTCACTTCCTTACTCAAGCGTCCCCTTTTCTGATTTTAACTGCCTGCTGGGGAAGTCTGTTTAGTTCTTAACAGCATCTTGACATGGCTGAGTACTTGAGCTTCCTTTGGCACTGTAGTTTTAAGTGATGTGGTGGCGGTGGGGCAGTTGTTGCATTTTTGCTTTTCATGAGGCTGACAATAGTTGATGTGAAGCCGCAAAATGACTTGCAGCTAAAGACTGGAATAAAGCCCAGGCACTGGGAATGTTCTGACAGATCTTTTGTACACGGTCTCAGTTCAGCTTAATTAGTATACACACTAATTGGTATACATACCCACAGATATTGATCATGAACGTTGTTAACTTTAGTGAATGGAATCTTTTCCAGAACACATGAATGGCCGAATGGATTTCGGCTTCCCTGGCAGCGTTGGAAGCCTGACCCGGAATGTGACAACAAGTTACAACCATCTAAGTCCACACATATACCACGAGAGAAGGACAATAGGAAGCTCATCTCAGACAAGGGAGTATGCCACAGTGGTGTCTGGGCAAGGTGAGTGTTGGGCTGAACATCATCCCATAACCAGTTAATCTACTTGTGATATGAAGTTCCCTCCTGTCCTCCACTAGAAGTAGCAAACTGGTTAATGAGGAAACTTTGGCTGTGTACACATTACTGTTTACTCTGGATCCAGTGCACTCCCATTCCTGGTGTTTGAAGCTGAATATATGCATGGCATTAGCTGCAATCCATATGCATCCTGTCGTTTATTGAGAAATGCTCCCTATTTGGTGCACTTTCCCTCAAACCAGCTTCCATCTGATTTGAAAATGCAAGCCATGGTTAAGCGGAGATGCATACAGTGCAGATAGATATTGCACACGTGCAGATAACAACACATGTGTAGACGACAACTTCATCGAATAGGAGTTATGGGGGTTGCATGGCCAGGGAAACAAATCAAGCAATGCACATCTGGTGAAGACATCCCCACCCCATCACTGGTGACTTCTCTGTGTTTTAAGCCACTAATGTGTACATAGCCTTTGACAAGTTTCAAGGTTTTCGTATCAACATCCGCAAGATTGATTGTCACCTGGACATCATGGTGTGTGAAAAGCACACTACAAAACCTCTGTCTCTCTGTCTATTCTGCCTGGGCATAGTGGTGGTTCAGGACTTATCCCAAGATGCTAGCATCACAAGAGAAAGGTTGTCCTTGTCTCTTTCCCCCCACACTATTTCTTATGCTGAGGAGTTTTCTCAGTCTCAACCAATTCCCTGTGCTTCCTCTCTCCCTTACTTGGTGGGCTTGCTATCTGTGACTTTGTCTGTAGCCTCCATGGCTACCTTCTGCCTTGAAATATCCCAAGTGCTAGTTTAGCAGTGGGATAGTTCCCCTGGCTCTGCGCCTGACACTGGTGCTACAATCCCCTTTGGTGTCTTCAATGGTGCTTGTTTCTTTCTCTCTGTTTTGCCCTATCTTGTAGACCAGTCCAGGAGGATATTCCCTCCCATACATGAAGATGCTGGGAGGATGGTCCTGATGCCTCAGGATGAGGGCTTCGGGAGGGTAAAGGTGAAGGGTTACTATGGCGATAGTGATGCTCGGGATTCTATAGTCATGGCTGACGGGCCCTCTTGGATTTCCAAATACCTAGGTATCGCGAATGACATGGCATGGCTCATTGTCTTCCTGGTTGTTTTCCCTACCTGAAGTGACTCATCCTATAACCAGCTAATCTATCCATGTTATGAAATTTCCTCCAGTCTTCCACCAGCTTTGTGTGCATGTGTGTGCATGCAGCAATTCACTGTGCTCCCCACATCCAAACTTTCCTGCTCCTTCACCATGACAACTTCCATTTGCAGCCTGCATCACTTCAGTGATTACAGCTTTCTAAGCTGAGTAACACATGTGACTTTGTGTGGCGTCTGCAGCAGCACCCTGTGCTTTTCATCCTTGGCAAACCTATTGTTTTATGTCTGTGTCTGTATCCACAGGCCTTAAATTGAGAAGCTGCAGGAAGAACAGTGCAAAATGTCCCTCTTGAAATTTACTCTCATAGATCAAGGTTCAAGTTTAATTGGATGGCACAACTCTGGATCAGGCTCTGAGATACCCTGAAAACCTTCTTTTTTCACCATAAAAAAGATGTCCTGGTGACATCTGAAAGTTGTCACCAGTTGCTTAGTTAACCGTCTCTGCAACATTTGCCCATAATTATTTCGTTGGGCTAGATAAGGGATTCAGGGCATCATCAAGTCACCCCTGCCATGCCCAAGCCTTTGTGTTGATAGCACTGATTTTGTTTCTCTGTGCAGGCATGTCAGGGCAAGGCACACAGCCCAGGGTACATTATGCTGTCCCCCAGAAGGCCAGGGGCCGCACTCACTCCGAAGATGTCCGTGAGGCACTGAGCAACCTGGACACAGTGCTTCAGGGTGAGTGAGCTTAACCTGGCCTCTGCACGGGACCTTGCTGCGCCTGGGGGAATCCAGATTTGGGGGGCAGGAGAAAATCAGATCTCCTTCCCTCTTTTTTTCCTGCTTAATTAAATCAACTTCATTCTTTGACAGAGGGCCCTCAAGCTGCAACTTCCCCCTCCCCACAAAAATAAGAATCTTGGGAACTGTGATTTGTTAAGGGCGCTCGAAAATTTAGTTCTGTATAGTGTAAACTACAATTATTTGAAGGGGAAAGTGCTTCAAATGTATGGTGTGTGCACAGCATTATTCTTCCACTCAGCTAGCTGCTTTACCTCAGCATCTGAAGTCCTTCTAGCCAGATTCTCAATAGGCCTGACTACAAGCCCTTTATTTGATGAGGGGACATTCTGCTTGTTCTCCTGGGACATGTAAGGAGCTTTCCCCATTTGTGGGCAAGGCCTTTCCCTGCCTTCAGATCCAAACCTGTGATTTTCTGCCTCAGATTCCAGGATGCAGCTGGGTGTTCCCGACACACCTACGCGCTTAGTCTTCTCTGCCCTGGGGCCTACCTCCCTGAAGGTCAGCTGGCAGGAGCCACAATGCGATAAAGAAGTGCAAGGATACAGCGTACAGTACCAGCTCCTCAACGGAGGTCAGTGAAGGCCCCTCTGCTGATCATGTAGGGCTGAATTGTATGTGTGCACGATTCATTCATAAGATCATATTATCAGGTGACCAGTGTACAGAGTGTACCTTGGAATTAAAAAGCAGAAACATGTTATCCCCTGCTCAATGTGAAGAAACAACTTACCATTTTCATGCTCCTTGTTTGGCTATAGCCTTCCCCACCTGGGGCCCTCCAAATGTTGTAGGACTACAACTCCCATCCTCCTTGACCACTTGCCATGCTGGCTGGGGTTGATGGGAGTTGTAGCCAACAACACTGCTTAGTGTTATTTCTGCCCAGCAAAGAGCACTCAGCTGTGTGTGTGTGTGTGTGTGTGTGTGTGTGTGTGTGTGTGCATCCAATAATCCATTGACAGGACATGCAGTTTAAGAGCCCATCCTGATTTTTTTTGTCCTGTGGATGTGCTGCAAGAGCAGACAGTTTGCTGTGTCCCTTTTTTCCTTATCTACAGGGGGCCTCTTCTGCAGCATGGGCTACCTCTCATTTTCATGGTCTTCCATACAAGAGAAAAATTAATGCCTTCTAACAGATTACTCAAAATCTGTTATGAGGCACTTACTTGGCTGGAACAACGGACAGCATGTAGATTCTGCTTCTGATGAAGAACACTCAGTTGAAAATAAATAGGGCACTTTTGATTCCCAACTGGCAGCACATGGCTTTTATTTTTCCATGATGTCATACAGATGAATGGACAGCCTTTCAACAGAGCAGACATGTGTGCATTCATCCTGTACAAAGAACTTTACGTGGGAGGACTCTCACAATTTTCTACACTGTAGTTGCATGCATGGAGTGCATCTTCTGGGTAGCAGCCCTCATTAGTGTGACCTCAAGGAGACTGCCTTTCCCACAGCAGTTACCAGTTTGCCAGTGAAAACTACAGGTTTTGGCACAGCAGATTGTGATAAGTGACTGTGTTGTCTTCCTGTTCCCTAGGAGAGATCCAGAGACTTACTATTCCCAACCCTCATCAGAACTCCGTAGTGGTGGATGACCTACTGCCTAACCACTCCTATGTCTTCAAAGTGAAGGCGCAAAGTGATGAAGGATGGGGTCCAGAGAGAGAAGGCGTGATAACTATTGAGTCACAAGTGGACCCGCGCAGCCCTCTGAGTCCTGTCCCAGGTAATGTGGTCTTCATGGTTTACTAACTGTGATGAAATGAGCTCACTCAGCTTTTATGAGTTGCCAGTATACAAAACTGTCCCTACAGAAATTTTGATTTTCTTTGACATTGGTTTTGAGCTAAGAAGAATTGTACTTATCATGGGAACTATGTATTATGGTCCTTCACTTTCCAAAAAAGTTAAGGTGTCGTGGGGCTTTTGTTTTTTTTAATTAGGGACATAAATCAAATGTAAGATTGCACGTGTCAGTCTTTGCCTGCTCGTTCGCTTTGCTTTCTCCTGTGAGACGGTGACCATTTTTTTTGTTCTTGCGGTTGTAGGATCACCGTTCACTCTGAGCACTCCCAGTGCCCCGGGGCCTCTGGTGTTCACAGCCCTGAGTCCAGACTCTCTTCAGCTGAGCTGGGACAGACCCCGCCAACCCAATGGGTTAATTCTGGGCTATATGGTCACCTGTGAGATGCTGCATGGTGGAGGTATGTGAAAGTTCTGATTGCGGGGAATGCAGTTCAGTTGTAGAACTCCCACTGTATTTCCTGACTCACAGAAGAGGGCAGCCCCTGCAGGTGCCAACCTCTGTATGTGCATCAGATGTCTGCAGGGGCGCTACTGAATTAAGGCTACTGGCATGACAAAGGAGCTGATAAGGTAGATAGGTGCCTCTGATAGGAACTTTTATTACTTATTCTCTAGGTTCTACCTGTTCTTCTTGTTTCTGATCCACAGGGGAACCCAGGAATATCTACGTGGAGGGAGACAACCTAGAGACCACGCTGACAGTACCTTACTTGAGTGAAAATGTTCCATATAAGTTTAAAGTCCAAGCAAAGACCACACAAGGCTTTGGGCCTGAAAGGGAAGGAATTATCACTATTGAATCTCAAGATGCAGGTATGCACCCCCACCCCCACCCCGGATACAGTAATAACTTAGGTATAATTGGGCTCTTCGGGGGAGGAAGGACAGGATAGAATTTTTAAAAACAATGTTGAATAAATAATAATCAGTTTGTTCCACATCTGAGCATGGAGAGACTGGTGAAGTCATGAAAAGGAATGGGTAGGAAAGAGCATTCCTGCACATAGGCCATGCTGAGCAGAGCATTGGAGGTTCTGCTGAGGCCCCTCCATGTAAATTATTGCACAGCAAACAGCTTAAGGGAAGAAACATGAGAGATAAACTTGATGATGTGGCTCCTGTGTGTCTGTGTGTGTTGTGCAGTGTGATGTGCCAATGTGGGGTAATGGTTAGTGTGTCAGACTAGCACCTGGGGGGGGGGGCGGCGAGTTTAAATCCCCACTTAGCTGTGAAGCTCACTGGGTAACCTTGGACCAAACAATGTCTGTTAGCCTAACCTCTACCTCACCGGGTTAATATGTGGATAAATTCAGGGTCTTTGGGAGTACCATGTATCTTGAGCTCCTGAGGGGGAAAGGTTGGGATATAACTGAACAAACCAAAAGGTATTTGTGTAGGATGAGGTAAATTTTAAAATGCTTGCGACACCAGAGCTGTCATCTCACCTGTCACCTGAATACCCCAGTGTGAACATAAGCAGCCTTATAATTTCCTTTCTGGTTTGGTCAAGGAGGTGGTGCATATGTGTCAGGCTCTCTGGTGCCTTGTATTTAAATTAAAATGTACAAAGAATTTCCTCTTACTAAGCAGACCCTGAGATACAATTAAACTAATATACCCTTTCTGGTTCAGGGGCCTTTTCTCAGTTTGGAACACAGCAATTCACCAGAGAGGAGGTCTACAATCTCCCCACAGAATACAGTACCCAAACCAGCATCACTCACTCCCCACTGGATCCTTTATACGCAGGTAAGAAAGAAGCACTATGGGAATAGGGGCTGATTAGGATCTCAACAAATTCTGTGGGGTAACATAAATGGGCAGCAATCCGGGATCCATTTGAGAGCAGCCAAAACATGCGTTGGAAATGGTCGTAGCTCAGTGGCTTTGCATGGAGGAAGTCCCTCATTCAATCTCTGGCATCTCCAGGCATGGTGCGTGCTGTAGAGAATCCACTCCTGCCAGTCATCTGTGCACAGTATAGGAATAGTCCTGTCTATATTTAAGCCCTATAGAAACACCTAGTTTGTCTTAGTTCATGTGAATGCAGCTAGGACTACCTTCTCAGTACAAAAGAGGCCAAAAAGGATGCCTGACTGAAATTAACCACATTTAAATCTCATTTCATTCTGACATCAAGTGTTTGCAGAACCTTTACGTGGCAGTTGGGGCAAGCCCTACCATTAGGCAAAGCGGGGCAGGTGCCTCAGGTATCCCCCTTCTCCTTAGCACCTCCTCAGCTAGTACGCTTCCCTCAGGTATGATGAAGATTGTTGTCCCATCAGCGGTGCTGAAGCAAGATTCAACTGCCTCCCAGTCACATTCCGGGGGGGGGGGGAGTGTCATCTTGTATTTCATCTCAGGTGGCAAAACATCTGCCCAAGTGGCAATTGCAGCTTCAGAATCCCCAGCTTCTGGCCCAAAACACACAAGCATCTCTGTATAAGCCCACACTCCACTGAGCACTGCACCTCTAACCCTGCTAAACAGATTTCGTCTCTACAGGTCTGTTCATATGTATGACCACATGTGCACATGTTCACACAGACAGACCCTTGAGCTGCTGACACAATCTTTGTTTTGTCCCTTTGTTCCAGATGGCATGCTGCTGACCACTCAGCGAGTGGAGAGTGGCGGCACCCTCACCAAGCAGGTCACCAATGAATTTGTCACCAGAACCATGATGTCTAACAGCAGCGGGACATTCTCCAGACAGACAGAGAGGCAGTTCTATGAAGCTTGAGTCAGGAAGCAAACTGCCCAAGGGACACTTGGATTTCAATAGCTGGTGACCTCAAGCAGGCCTGCTCTGTGATCAGTTCCTGGACTGAGGCTCATGGTGCCCACTGCATTGCTTCAACTCTAATGAAAATACTGGATGCTGCTTTGAGATACCCGCGAGTGGAGGCTGCATGCATTCCAGGTGGCACCCTAAAGACATTCCGAAAAGAGTTTTTTAGCAAGATGCTTGGCTGTGAAGGGCTATTGGTTAGTTCCATTTTGAGTCGAGCTCCTGACTCTTTCCATGCTTTGCTTGGCTGCTTTCCGATATCGCACGCTGGAAGATTTAACTACACACAACTGAATTTGCTTTTTAAATCCCCACCTCTCACCAAACCTTTTTCACTTTTGCTGCTTGTTTCGTTTTGATCTGTTCCTAAGTCATTCTCTCCCCACACTCCCACCCCATCAACAAATGGCATGCCAGACCTCCAGGGGAGGAACGGAATTGCAACTTTGTCCTCCTCCTTTGTAAGTGCAGCACAGAAGAGGAATTGTCCTTATTCTTCCTACATTGGTGTGTAGACACCCCTGCTGCTTAGGTGTGGTCCTGTAGGAACTGCTTAGTACCTTAAGTTGCAAAGCATCACCAACAATACAGTGCTCCTTAAAATATGATGCACAATCTTACTTAAAATATTATATGATTTTTTTTGTTCTACAAAGGGTCCTTTAGCCTAGATTTAATAAGGAGCCAAAATCCAGGCGCTAATCCTCTGCTCCTTACCACAGAAAATAAATATTTGGCACGGCTTTATAATCCATTAATGCCTTTGCTGGAAGAACCCCCTGGAATGATATCATTTCGTATTGAATAACCAAAACCAACAACATTAAGAGTTGTTGCTGAGTTCCACCTACAGTCCTTCCTCACTCCCCATTTTGGCAGTGGTGGCTCACTGGCCCATATCAGTAGCTCAAGCATAGCATGCTGATTTACATCATTGGCCCATTTCGGTGTCTGGACATAGCAAACTTCAGTGATTTCAGATTGCCCTTAGAATCAGTGTTGGAAGGGCAATTAGTCCAGTCCACTGCAATGCTACCCTTCCTGCCTCTTCGCCAGTGGCCAGGATTTAATGGCAGTGCACGTGCAATTAATCCTTCAGAGCCTGTGTAACACAGGCATCACATATTTTTGCACCATGTACTTTCATTCAATTCAGCCACACTGCATTGATACTGTAGTCAACACTACAATACCCACAAGGCAGTGCAACTGTGATGGTGCTACCACTACCTTTTACTGCATGTGTAGGCACAGCTTGAGCTGTAGAAGCAGTGGCTTTTGCAGAATGACCTGAGGGTATATCAACAGGGGTGGGGGATGACTACCAGTAGGTAACTAAAGGCAGAATCAAGGTAGGAACTGAATACATGGAATTCTGACTAGAGACAGTTGTAGTATAACCACAGACCTGCCTTTGTTTACACTCACTTCACCTTCCTTAGAAAGGGGTGGGAGTGAAAGCTTTTTGCTTGTTTGTAGGTCTTTATTGGGACGCAGGTGGCGCTGTGGGTTAAAGCCTCAGCGCCTAGGACTTGCCGATCGAAAGGTCGGCGGTTCGAATCCCTGCGGCGGGGTGCGCTCCCGCTGCTCAGTCCCAGCGCCTGCCCACCTAGCAGTTCGAAAGCACCTCCGGGTGCAAGTAGATAAATAGGGACCGCTTACCAGCGGGAAGGTAAACGGCGTTTCCGTGTGCGGCTCTGGCTCGCCAGCCACGTGACCCGGAAGTGTCTCCGGACAGCGCTGGCCCCTGGCCTCTTAAGTGAGATGGGCGCACAACCCCAGAGTCTGTCAAGACTGGCCCGTACGGGCAGGGGTACCTTTACCTTTACCTTTAGGTCTTTATTTATACATATGCAGATTTGACAAAGAAGACCGGCAACTCACACAATCTGATTGTACCAACATTTTACTCCTTGCTAAAAAGGCATGAGGAAGCTGGAGAGAAATGACGTGAGCAGGCAAGTTACTTTGATTCCTATCAGTGTGATGATTTCTCACACTGTGTGTGTTTAGCATCATTGGAAGAGTATCGACCTAACACCATTATTTGACATTTTGCATGGTTGCTCCCACAATGCTGTGGTTGTCAAACCATGTTCCAGGAAACTGTCAGAAGTCTACCCATGAATTCTTCAGTCATGCAGGCAAGTTCCCCTAAAAGACAGCCAGCTCACTTGATAGTGCCGGTTCTCACACAAAGGGACCAGCATTGCCAGTGTGCAGTGTGCACCAAACCATCAACATGCCTCAGAATCTTCTGCAATGTGTTGTGGTTCTATGGAGGATGTATGTTGTTTGCCACACTGACTTGTTTGCTCACAAAATTCCCTGAAGGCAGGAAGTTTGTAAACCATTGATTTGTGAGTTTCATCACAGCGAGAACAGGTAGCTGTTGCCCTTCGCTTCTATTTTGGCCAGCCTTGCCCCAGGACCTTAGATAAGTATCTGTGCTAGCAGCAGAGGATCAACTGCAGATAATTTTTTACTTAGCTAAACAAGAGAGAACACAAAAAGAATTCAGGGCTGCTGCTGCAGCATAGTTTTAGAAGCTCAGGTAGATGGCGCCTTCAACTTTGTCCCAATGTACCAAGTCAGGTCCCTTGTAATCTAATGTTGGGTTTTCCTACTGACCCATTCACCGCAACAGGGGGAGTTACAACAGGGGAGTCACTGGACCTTCTGCCCCCAAAGGGGTTTCTTTTCATGGGATGCTAGAGAACTCAGCCAATAAAATGTGCTATTTCATGGCTTCTTTGTATTCAGACCCAAGCAGAGTGTGTTATTGGAAATGGCTGTATCTCCAGTTCTTGCATTACATCGTTTTGCAAAGTCACTTTGGTCACAGGCTCTTGAAGCTTCTTACGAGTTCTTTTCACTAAGAGAGCACCACAGGCTTTAATATTAACCAAAGAGCCCATTAAAGGTGTTTGATGGGCCAGATTTCAGCAGCATAGCAGTTTTAACACAAGTTTTGAAAGGGATTGTATGCTTTCACTCACCTAACAGAAGAACCACAATAGAATGTAAATTACATTTCATAGCCACATTCTGGCTTGCAGGGATTGGTGGCATTTAATACATATGCAGTGTTTTGACAACTGGCATTCAGGACCAGATGGCTTTCTATTGCACTTATTAAACATTTTTCCTCTACGATCGCAGAAGGCTTTTTATTTCCAAGTGTGTCTGATGTGAAAGCGGCTAGCAGCTGTGGGTGTTAATGAGAGAGTAGGGCTGCACTCCTATATAAAATTAGGCAGGCCTACACACATTAATTTCAATAGGATCAGGCTCAAGAACCAAAATATTGCATAAAATTCTAGCGTAGCTAAAAAACAAAAACAAAAAAATCACTTAAATGCTGAAAAGGTCTAAGAATGGAAGACCTGAGCCAAACGGCACAGGTTTCAAAGCTAATTTGATAACAGCCTATAAAAATCACAGCCCACTGGGAAAGGTCACATTTTTGCTTGGGGGGGGGGGAATAACCCTCCCCAGGTTTTGCAACTGCAATACATATTATAGATTCATTACAAAAAGATTCTGACAGTCCCAGCTACATGTCCTTGATGTGAAGTTTTGATGCAGCTTAAATGACAGTGGATGTTTTTGGAATCATAAGGGATAGTGCTATGGCAGGAGAGGGAACTGGCCATAGATGGAATGGCATTGCATACTGCTGTTCCCAGTCCTATGGACAGCCAAAGCAGCTGAACTGTGCTGTGTGACAGGGTTATTTGTATCACTATAGAATGCACCAAGTTATAGAACCCACGAAGTTCTAAAAGTGTAATTAGCCTGGGCACTTTTACTGTACAGTAGTACCTTGGCTGACGAATGCCTTGCGACTCGAAGATTTGGCTTCCGAACGCCGCAAACCCGGAAGTGAGTGCTCTGGTTTGTGAACATTCTTTGGAACCCGAACGTCCAACGCGGCTTCTGATTGGCTGCAGGAGCTTTCTGCAGCCAATCGGAAGCCATGCCTTTGTTTCTGAATGTTTTGGAAGTCGAACGGACTTCTGTAACGGATTCTGTTCGACTTCTGAGGTACCACTGTATTTTGAAAGCAGAACAGTCACTGAGCCTCCATCAAGTTAGTGGGACTTAATTCTGAGAAGACATGCAGAGTTTCTAATAATTAAGGTAGGTCATCCTTGTAGTAAAATCACAGGTAACTTTAAGAAAAACACATAATCATAAATTTGCTCATGCAACACTGGATTCCATCTGTGGTATTTAGGCTGGAAGATGAATAACTTGCCACATTGTAAGGTGTAAATGAAGGACTCTTGTTCTTGAAGCTTCTTCTATTACTTTAGTTTACAAGGAAGAGGTTGAACGAACTACCTACCAACCAACCAACCAATCAATCAATCAATCAATCATCAGGGAAATTCAGTTAATCATACTATTTGTTTTATGTCAGGAACCAGAAGTAGAGGAAGGATGACGGCTGTATTGAACTATCCTCAACTCTTTTCCAACACAAAACAGCACAGCAAAATAGGCCTGTTCTGGCCTCACATGAAGAACAGATTCCCTGCCACAAATTGTAATGTAAAACAGTCAGGAGAAGAGACCTCTGTTCAGTAAAGCAGACTGGAAGGTTCTATATGTAAAAACCAGATTTAAAAGAGAGAGAGAGAGAGAGAGACAAGAAAGAGTTCAAGTTTTTATCAGAATTTGGAAGTCTTTGACTGGAGTCTCAAGCACATGGATCAGGGAAGCCGGCTCTGACCTTTGCAGTGCTGTGTGTCGTTGGTACCAGAGCAACAGAAAACCCTTGCTCTGACGGGGATGGGATTGGGAGTTGGATTATTGCAGAGGATGTACTCTGGCTCCATCAGAAGGCTGTGTCAAATAGAAGGTGGCTGTCCTGCTGTATTTTTCCTAATTGATTAAAAAAAAAAAGGTCAGTTGTTGCAACTGTCTGAAATAGGCAGTGAGTACAAAATACGTCAAAACAAAAAGTCCTTGAGGGCAGATGGCGGTATGGAACTCTATAATGATGCAATTCCACACCTTTTCATAAGACTACAGCATAGCCAAAGGGCAGTTGTATGTTTTTGGCCACAGAAGTGCCCTTATGGTAAAGAAAGAAGAAGTAGGCTAGAGGCCAAATTTTAAAAAATAAAAAGATGTGCAGATGAGGGGTGATTGCGCAACTCTTGCAGAGCACTAGGGATAGCCCAAGCTATTTTGGGGGAGAGGACAAAATGGAACACACACAAACTAACCAGATTAGCAATTGAACCTTACATCAACACTAGTGAAAGGTCAGCATCCTCTACCATCCCAGAATGTAGCATGCTAACTTAGGGGAAACTGCTATCTACCTGACACAAGACACCTCAACCTGTCTAATGGTAGGGCCGGCCCTGCACACAAAGTGATTTCCAGTATTTAAGCTCAGCCAAGGGGGAAAAAGTGCTTTAAGAGAAACAACGGTGGGAAGATTGGCACTATTCACCAGCATATTCCACCCCTTGAAAACAAATTAAGTTGCATATCTCCCCCCCCCCCTTTTTTACCATTAAAGGCACACACCACCCTATATTTGGTGCAGTTGTCTTTTTCAATACATGGCAACTGTTACCATCGCAATTACTTTTGACTATATATGAAATGCAATGCTAAGAAGATTCTCTCTCTCATTATGTTGTGCTTAACTGTGGAACTGACACAACTGCAAGGGTAACTGCAGTCCAGCTCAAAGGTACTCCCAGGTCAGATGAAAGATAGGCAGAAAATGCAGTGGACGCTTGGGTTACAAATGTGATCCGTGCAGGAGGCACTTTTGCAACCCGCAGCACCGCATCTGGGTGCGATTTGGCGCTTCTGCACATGCGCGACCGCCGAAACCCAAAAGTAACCTGAAAAAATGCGACCCAAAGCATCTGTAACCCGAGTTATGACTGTACAGATGAGGCTTAGCATACTACAGGCTTCAGGAAGCACTTGTCTGTATTTTGTAGGTAAGGGCAGAGCAGCACAGGGATCTGTTGGGGATCTGTTGGCAGATCTCCAGGTAACATGCAATACATCAGCAAGACTCCAAATGGTTTACTAACAGCGACAGCAAAGAGCTCTCCTTCCCCTAGATTAGACGGCTGAACTGCTTGCAGGAAAACGAAGCAGGTTGTTGTTGTTTTTCCAGTGAATTCTACGTCGGTCCCACTGAGACATTGTTTTGCATGCCTGGCAGGGAGACCCCAGCGTTCTAGGAGCTCTGATCAGCCTGAAGACTGCCCACCCCATTGTGATAAACACTGTTCTGTGTCTATGTCACATACCTTGATATGCTTCTGGACTTTTTCTGCTACGCCAGATTCAAGCAGAGTAACAGTGCAGCCTCCGAATCCCCCACCAGTCATTCTGCTGCCGTAGACTCCGGGGATCTCCAAAGCAAAAGACACCAGTTCATCTAATTCTGGGCAGCTGACGTCATAGTCATCTCTACAGGGAAAAGCAGTGAGTCAGCCCCCCTAGATGTGAAGGCTATCATTGCCAAACAAAAGCGGGGGGTGGTTGTTGGAACCTGGGTGGACATCCATGAGCAGCATTCTTCCAAAGAAATACTGAAATTGGGGGGGGGGGAGCAAATACAGGTCATCCTTCAAAAATGGTTTTAAAATGACAAGCTGGGCAGGAAGCTAGGCTGTGATGACACAAGCGCTGTTCAATAGGTGCTTGTTAATACTTGCATTACATGGTAGACAACTCTCCAAATCAGAGCCCCATGTTTTCCCCATGTTATGTGGCTGTGAGCCTGGGTTTGCCATGATGTGTACGGTTGTCTACAGGCTATGGCTACTCTTTGCTCCATATACAATACAGGTGTCTGATGGTGGAAGTGTTGTATTGGGGGAGGGAAGTACACAAAAAACTTCTTAGGAGTATACCGAAACAAGGTTCTGCATGAAGCAACAATCCAATGTAGTTTACGTACAGAAAGAAATGCAATATCCTCCAGAAGTACTCTATTGGCAGATGGATCCTGAATCAATTGTCTGGAACGGCCTTGAGATGTAGAGGCTTTCCTCAGGCTAGCTGGTGAGCTTCATGGCTCAGCAGAGTTTCAGAATCAGGTTTCACAACACTACAGTCATTATACATAGTCGCAGGGTTAGCACTGCTTCACACACAGTAAAATTCCTACACAGAAGTCCCTTCCACATAGGACCACCCTACACACATTTATATCACTGTGTGCACTCAGCATGCATGTGCCAGGTAGCTGGAGTCATTTGTGGCTTGTAGGCATGTGTGTGTGATGCGACATTACATGTATGCAGGACAGACCTACGTGCTGAAATCTAGGATCATGTTTGAAATGACTCTTAGATTCTGTAATTTTTATTTTTGAAAAATCAAGAATACTAAAACAAACGCAAGAACAGCCCTGCTGCATCAGGCCCAAGGCACTCTGTTATCACAGTGGTCAACCAGGGAAACCCACAAGAGAACCTGAGCACAACGGGAGGTGGGGTGGGGTGGGAATCCTTTGTGTAATCTTTTGGGTAACAGCCTACCGCAAGGAATTGTGACTCTCCACCATCAGTTGCCCAAATCTCTTATAGTCCTTGGACTGCAGTGCCTCTGCAGCTAGGGAGGTGCGTTCGATTTCTCCAATGACATGCCTGGCTCGCCGGTACACCAACTCACTTAGCAAGGCCTTAGAAGCTGCAAAAAATGGGGAGGAGGAAAATGTCAATGTTCAAACAGGTAGGCTAGGTTGGAGAATTTGAAGCAAAGTTTCAGACCATTCAGTGCTTCAGCAAAAGCAGCACGGAAATTAACACTGTTAATAAGCAATCCGTATTACATTTGGGATGAAGAAAAATCTTTAAAAAGTGAGGTGCTGGTGGGTTTTCTGTTCATAGCAGTGGGACTCATGATCATACGTTCCTAGAAAACCCTGGAATAGGCAAAAATAGAAATGCAGTACAATAAACTCTGGTTTCATGCAATGTTTGAAAAGATAACGGAAAAGTTCCTTTTAGCCAGGGAACAAAGCAAATAAGCATTTTCTATGCGGAATTGCTAGATATATAATGATATGAACTACAAAGATATGAGAAGAACAGCCCCAACAAAATATCTGAGAATGTGGAGCATTTGAAAGCCACCATCATCTCTTTTTTTGAGAATATTTTAGTATTTAAAGAAACTGAGTTTACATGCGTCTTAAATATACAATTATTCTTAATTACATTCCAATTTATAAACATTTATACTTTCTCTTCCGTCTGTCTTTTAATAAGAAAAATAGCAGCTTGTTGAAAAATCCAACAAAGTTGTTGAATGAGTGGAACAACTTCCACTTGTGCAATGGAACTTTCCCTCTTTTTTTTTTTTTTGCACTGCCCAAATCTGCTCTGAACCATTGGGGGAACCCCCAGAGCAGATCTGGGGTGAGTTGGAGTTTCAGGAGAGGTAGGAGAAGTTCTGCTGTGCCATTGTTCTGCTTGCACCATTATTTTCCTGGATACAACTCAAAATTTCTGGCACCTTCTGCATGACTATGTTCTCAAGGACCCATCAAGATCACTGCCCCTCTGTTGTCCATTCCCCTTTGCTCAGGGATAGGTAAACATTTACATTAGGTCCAGTCACAAACGACTCTGGGGTTGCGGTACTCATCTCGCTTTACTGGCCGAGGGAGCTGGGGTACAGCTTCCAGGTCATGTGGCCAGCATGACTAAGCCGCTTCTGGCGAGCCAGAGCAGTGCACAGAAATGCCGTTTACCTTCCTACCGGAGTGGTACCTATTTATCTACTTGCATTTTTACGTGCTTTCGAACTTTTATCTACTTGCACTTTTATGTGCTCAGGGATAGAGGCGTGTTATTTCAAGAAATTTTGAAGGCAGGGACCCATTATGTCCCCAACACACACACACACACACACACACACAGAGAGAGAGAGAGAGAGAGAGAGACAGACAGACAGACAGACAGACAGACAGACAGACTTCTGTATTTTAACAATACGTACCCTCTAAGTCTGCCATAGTGGCTTCTCTCAGGCTTTCCTTGCCAAGCACTTTCGCTGCCTCTTCACACTGGCGCCGACGGGTGGGGTATTCACTTCCCGTCAAGGTGTGCCGCACATTGGAGTTGGTGATGAGTACAACTACGTCTGGGTCAGCCAAAGGCACCAGGGAAGTCTCCAGTGACCTGGAAATCAGACAGCACAACAAGGTAAAAGATGCAGGGAGCTTTTTAAACCTGCATCCTGCATTTCAAAGCTGCTATGTGTGTGTGAATGTTTTTACAGCTCACTACATTCCAGGGGAACACTTTTAGCTTTCCATTATGCAGGAAGGTTTTAGGTTACATACACTTTAGGGCAGAGACCCCTCTTGACAGCTGAGCATCTCTTTTTCTGAGTATTTTGTGCCTAAACTAGGCAAGATAGCAAAAGATCCATGGCTGGTTCTCCCATCCCTTAACAATGTAGCCAACAGAAAGAAAGAAAGAGTTTGGATTTGATATCCCGCCTTTCACTCCCCTTCAGGAGTCTCAAAGCGGCTAACAATCTCCTTTCCCTTCCTCCCCCACAACAAACACTCTGCGAGGTGAGTGGGGCTGAGAGACTTCAGAGAAGTGTGACTGGCCCAAGGTCACCCAGCAGCTGCCTGTGGAGGAGCGGAGACGCGAACCTGGTTCCCCAGATTACGAGACTACCGCTCTTAACCACTACACCACACTGGCTCTACACTACACCCCAATAGCAGCTTTGGGGGTGTCCCCATTCACATAAGGGCCACAGCTCCAGAATGGGGTTAACTCTTCCCACCACCACTCACCATGCCCTAGCAATGCTTTCCCACCACCCCAAGTTGACTCATACACTATATGCTTTGTTGCTGTTGCCATCTGTCTGTCAAGAAGATTTTGGGTATCACATGGTGGACAGAGAGATGTATGATTACATTTCCTCTAGCGCTATTACAATGTCCTGACCTGCAGTCTATCAGCAAGGCATGGCCCTCCTTCCCCATCACAGAGATGAACTGGTCCATGATACCACAAGGCATCATTGCAAAGGTGTGCTCCGCTTTCTGGCATACTAATGCCTTAGTTACAGGATCCCCATCGTCTGTGTTAACGAAAAGGAGAGACATTCACAGGCAGATTAGTACTTCTGTGCAATGGACAAAGCGCCAACTTTGGGCATCACGTCAGGGCTGGGGGACCTGCAGCCCTTCAAGTGTTGTTGGATTACAAATCCCATCAGGGAAGCTTTTAATGTTTGATGTATTACAGTATTTTAATATTTTGTTGGAAGCCATCCAGAGTGGCTGGAGAAGCCCGGCCAGATGGGCAGGGGTATAAATTAATAATAATAATAATAATAATAATAATAATAATTATTATTATTATTATTATTATTATTAGCAGCAGCAGCAGCAGCAGCATCCTTAACCACTGGCCAACTTAGTTGGGAATGATGGGAGTCCAATGACATCTGGAGGTCCACAGGCTCCATATTACTGTTTTAGGCTATTCCTAAACTATGCTTAACTTCCAGAACTGAATGAAGAACAAAGGCTAGATTAGGCTAGATCTGGTTAGATTAAACCAAATGTTGAACTAATTCATCATTTCCCAACAGCAGCAAAAGAGATGCGTGAAATAAAGGAACATAGCAAGTTGCCTTTTAGCAGGTCAGACTGCTTGTCCATCTAAGTCAGTATTGCTGACTTCAGGATCCCAGGAATTGGACCAAAGACTTTCTGCATGCGAAGCTTGTGTTCTTTTTTTTATATTATTACTGAGTTTACTTACAACACATACACACACATTTGTCAAACTAAATATGAAGATAATAGTACAGAATCAAAAGAAAAACAAACAACAAATACAAATAAGGCATGATAACATATGAAAACTTATACAAAACAAATAATCAATAATATATATATACCATTATTTCAGTTCTTCTTTTCTGCTAATTGACTTCCTTCATCCTCAACACGGTTCTTTTTTGTTTTTGGTAAACTGTCTCCTTATTAGTTGATTATTACCCCTTTTTCTTTCTGTTTTTAACTTAAGTACCATAAATTATTCTGCAGAAGTTAATCGAAACAAGTCCAAGTATTAATTTGAGGGCACAATGAAGCCTGTGTTCTATCACTGAGCTTTGTTCCATTATGCTCCAACTAGTTCCCCTTAGCTAACATGGTAGATAGTAAAAGACCCTGGATTTTTTGTATTTAAGTTCTAGACTAAAACCAGTTTTGTTTCCTACCTGGACACAACTGCTGCAGAAATGTGTATGTAGCCACTTCCAAGGAAGCTGAACTTGACAGACCGCCACCGAGTGGAACATTGCTGGCTATGACTGCATTGAAGCCTGGGAGAGGGCCAGCTATAAAGGGATAGCAAAGCAACAGGGAGAGAACAAAATATTTTAAAACAAGATGGCACACAAAAGATTTTAAAATAGTTCAGTTAGGCATAGATAGTCAAATTACAGGCCTGACCGTGATATGCCACTTTGAAGAACTGGATTATCTCCATGAAACTGAGAAGGAAACTTCTTTATAAGGCTGCCTGTGTAAAACCTAGACAATTAGAAATGCATGATTCGGTTCTCATCCAAACTACACTTTGGAGGGGATTGTGAGTCACTAGGAGACCCCATGCCCCTAGCAGAGCTGTGATTTCCAGAGTCCCCTGGGAAGAGGGAATGATTGTTAAACCTCTTTGAGAATTGTAGCTCTGTGAGCGGAATAAGGGTTTCCTAACCACTGTGGTCTAAACCACAGAACCTAGGACTTGCCGATCAGAAGGTTGGTGGTTCAAATCCCCACGATGGGGGGAGCTCCCATTGCTCGGTCCCAGCTGCTGCCCACCTAGCAGTTTGAAAGCACGTCAAAGTGCAAGTAGATAAATAGGTACCACTCTGGCAGGAAGGTAAACGGCGTTTCCGTGCGTTGCTTTGGTTCGCCAGAAGTGGCTTAGTCATGCTGGCCACATGACCCAGAAGCTGTCTGCGGACAAACGCTGGCTCCCTCGGCCTATAGAGCGAGATGAGCGACGCAACCCCAGAGTCATCCGCGACTGGACCTAACGGTCAAGGGTACCTTTACCTTTAACCACTCTCAGTACCCTTCACAAACTACAGTTCGCAGGATTCTTTGGGGGAAGCCAGTTCTTCAAAGAATTGCTTTAAATGCATAGTGCTGATAAGGCCTCGGCTTCAGTGAATAACCCTGGATGCCACTAGGTCCATTTTCAAAAAGCTTCAACACAGATCAGTTCCTGGCACCACTGGAGAAAATATCCTGTTGCATAATACAGTGGTACCTCTGGTTGCGAATGGGATCCATTCCGGAGCCCCATTCGCAACCTGAGCAGAATGCAACCCACGTCTGCGTGTGCGCGGGTCACGATTTGCCACTTCTGCGCATGCGCGTGATGTCATTTTGAGCGTCTGCGCATGCGTGAGCGGCGAAACCTGGAAGTAACCCTTTCCGGTACTTCCGGGTCGCCGCAGGATGCAACCTGAAAAGATTTAACCCGAAGTGTCTTTAACCCGAGGTATGACTGTATGAGACATGAGTGAGCAGACTTCTGGTTTGTGGGTTCTGTTTTGATTTTTTCCTGGAATTCTGAGGTCCACAAAGCAGAGCCAGGTGCAAAAGAATGTCTTCTAACAGGATGGAATTATTCAAAAATATTATATTATTGCAATATGAAATTATTGCAAGCAATTAAATTATATGACAAAATCCTTTTGGACATACACAGCACTGAGCGGTGGTAGCTTCTCTCCATGGCTGCTGAGTTAGAATTAAGAATATTTCCTTCCAGAACTGCTATTAGAGAGGTACACCTTCTTTTTCTCTCTGTTACTTAAGCACTACCCACCACACACACACACACACATTCTTGTTTATGGCACCCCTCCCCACCCGTGTGCCATTCACATGCTTTGGATTAAAACTTCCAACAGGCTCATCTTAGCAAGGCAAGAGGTAGAATCAAATAATCATATTTGGAAGGGATCCCCAAGGGTCATCTAGTCCAACCCCATGCAATGCAGGAATCTCAACTAAAGCATTCATGATCACAGGTGCTGTAACCCAAGAAAATCTGCAGGGCACCAGGTTGGGAAAGGCTGGCTTTTGGAGCCACTTCCATGGTACCATAAACATCTTAGGATAGTGTATTCTGAACTGGACATTCCCCACTCAGCTACACAGCTGCAAATAGAACGTTTTAAATGTGTTGTAAAGTGCAATATACAAATGTGACACTAGATGGCGAAAGTGAGCCATGAAAAATTCAATGTATTTTTCAAAACTTTTTTTAAAGCATTTTCACAGCATTTTAAATATGTGTGCAAATTCCACCTCACTCTCATCATCACTGACACGTCTACCACCCACATGTTGTTGTGGTTGGTTTTTTGGGATAGGGGGATTGTTTTCATCTCTGGCAGGTGATGCCAGTGTGGGCTTGTTGTGGTTCTGGACAGTCAAGAGTTAACACTCCAGGAAGCGTTCTTGATTCACTGGGTGCACTGCCCACATGATCCAGGCATTTCCCTTTGATCTGTGCTCTGTGGGAGCTGAGCTCTCTCTGGAGAACAGTCTGTCTGAGAATGTGAGCAAGGTAGTTTCATTTTTGTTAGAGACAGAAAGCTGTGAACATGCAGCTAGATTCTGTAGGTTTTCTTTTCTGTTTGTTATGCTTCTAAATAAAGAGTGATAGATTAGAAGCACTGGTGTCAAGCTGAGTTATTGAAGACACCACATCGACACAGACAAGCCATTTTACGCTGCGTGTGAACTCTGCTATTATCCGGCAACTGAGAAGAGTGGCAGCGCGTGAGTGGAAGCGTGTGGGCACCATTACGACCCACAAACTTTAACAGAGCTGTCTCCATCCCAAACAGCACATCCACCTCAATTGCTAGCCGAGTTTAGATCTTACCCTGATAATGCTGAATGACCCCTTTGACATAGTTTGCCCAGCGAGGTTCTCCTGGCTCCAAGGTGGCACCTTCCATGGGAACTGGAAATGTCACCTTTTTAGGCTCGTCTGCTCCCTGTGCGGTTGTGACTATGGATATGATTCCATCTTCTCTTGGGCTCCCAACCACGATGGTTCCCATCTGCAAGGCCTGAAGGAAGAGACAATGACTGAATCCCTCATGATACCAAACAGCAACAAGGGTTATGCAAACCACCTACCAAATGGTGTTTTGTATGGTTAGAAATGAGTACAGATAACAGGGAGCAGATGGGAGAACAGGAACAGGCATGGGAATGTTGGAACACAGAGACGTTCCCAATGCCATAACTTTAGTCAATAAGAATATTTGTTTAAGTTAATACTCACTTCATAGCAACATGGTGCTAAAATGGGGCTTACCTATCAAATGTAGTCAGTGGATTTGCTCTACTGACTTGTAAACAAGGCCGGGTTATCCATGGAGCTCTGCCTGAAAAGCTCAAACTCTCAGCTTAGAAAGACTGGAAGCAAAACATGCTGACAGATGAACCAGGCTAACTGCTCTTGCAGGGGGTTTTAAAAGCCATTTTTTAGCCAACAAGTGAAGTCAGAGTTGTGACTGAAGAGTGATTTGTTTCAACATTAGGAGTTAGAAATCCCTGGGTCCTAAAGAGCTGCTATTTCCTCCTTCCCTTTAATGCACTTTCTTCTACTTCATTTCCTAGTCCATGGAATCTTTGCAGTTTATCCAGGCGAGGTCCAGCAGCAGTGGTCAGTCAGGTCAGAGGAAAACTATGTACCTTTACAATTAATAGAGTACAGCCTTTGTTGTTGGTTAGACATTTAGTCGTGTCCGACTCTGTTATTCATCTTATATGTTCTGGATATCTCTCACACACATACACAGCAATCTATTTCAACAGGGATAATGTTTGGAGGTTTGGGGATAGGAAGTGTTCTACGTAAACAAAGTTAAGAGTTTGGCTACATATAATCTGAATAGAGGTAGATATTGCACGTGAAGCTATGTGCTTGATTTCTGGGCAAACTGACAATGCTGAAAAGTGTGTGGAAAAGAGGCAGCCGATTTTAAAACATTTAAGGTTTTTTCTTGCGATGATTTGTCTTATTACTGACCATAAGCTGATCTGGAAGCCTTTTGTGGCTGAAGTGTGGGGTAAAAATGCTTATTTTCTCTCTCTCAGCTGTGTAGTATGCAAAATAAAAATATTGCTGCTTCAGAATAGTTGGGATTGTTTCAGTTCTTGAAGTAATGAGGTAGGTTTACAGGTTAGTAATTTTTTGTGGGGTGGGGGCAAATTGGAAATAAACAATATTTTCTTTAAAAGGCACACGAGAGGTCCCTTTGAATATAAGAGGAACCAAACTGGGAAGGAACCAAAGGTTCAGCATCCTATTTCTCACAACAGCAGCCAGATGCAAGCCAGCAAGCCTGTAAACGAAAGTTTGAGGCCAATAACCCTTTTTCTGTTGGTTGGTTGTCTCTCCTCCCTCAGTATATTCAGAGGCACATCGCTTCCCCATGATGGGATGCCGACTCCAAAGGTCATTCCTAGAAAGGCTTGCAATTGGAGCCAAAATGACTTGAAGTGCAACTTGAGTCTCTACTCAAATATAACTTCCCCTGCAGTAGAGCTCAAGGAGTGAAGATTGTTATCTGGACTGGTATCCATCTTCCAACAAATGTATTTTTGCCTCTAAATTTAACTTATCCTATGGGTTATATTCTGTGCGGTGGGACGCGGGTGGCACTGTGGGTTAAACCACAGACCCCAGAGTCGGTCACGACTGGACCTAATGGTCAGGGGTCCCTTTACCCTTTATATTCCGTGCAAGGTCCTACTCACAGCAGACCAAGCGAATGAGCCCAAGTGGTACAACAACCTGAAGGAACAGGTACTGAAGCAAAGCTTCGTATTTTTGTTTCTTGCTTTTCGGACTGAATTTGCGTACCTTTGGGCAATGGCTTCAGAGAGCCATCTCTCCCCACGCTGAAACTGTGATTAATTAATGGGATCAAACATGCGGGGGTAGCCAGGATTTTTGACGGGGGGGGGGGACGACGACGACGACGACAGGACTTTCGTTAGAGGAGGGCAGAACCGATGTGATTGATCAGTTAAGTATTTCTATTGTTTTAAAGCTCCTCCCCCCGGCCACGCCCATGGGGATCAAACATATTTTGGAGAGGTTGTGTTGGGGACCTCTGCAGACGGATCCAACAACTGAACCTGCCAACTAACAAAAATTCTGTACTGGGCAGGCGAGGCAACTTCGTCAATCCCAGGTCAAGGAAGGCTGCTGCGTTGCTTTCAGAAAAGACGGCTCTCTTCTCCTCCGCTTCCGCCAAATTGTGACTAGCGAAAGCCGGGATTTGTAGGATTCATGAAGGAACAGCCGGGCACAGTATTTGCCCCTTTCTGTCTGTCTGTCTTTCCTTCTGCGCGCCACCCTCTCTTACCATAGGCAGCACGAACCCCTGGTTGTAATCCGTGTGCTCCCCGATCAAGTTCACCCTTCCCGGAGCCGACACCGCGATCTGGGGATCCAGCCCCCCGAAAAAGGTCCTGTAAGCCCCCCGCGCGGCCGCCAGCAGCGAGCCCTGCTCGGGTCCACTTGGGCTTTCCATGCTCTCGGGGGCCAAATTCCGAAGTGCCTCCGCTTGAGGGCAAAGGATCAGGAGGGAGCGGGTCTCTCCGCCTCCTAAACCGGGAGGAAGAAGAGCAAAGATTGCAACATTGCACAGCAGCACGATCTCCGCGTAGCCCGCGCGTCCGCCTCTCTCTTCTCCGGCTCGCCTCTCGCTTCCTGTCCTGGGAAAATGGAGCCCGCTGCTCCGCTCATGGACGGCCGCAACTGACCTCCAGGGGGCGCCAGGCCTCTTGCCGCCTCTGCTTCTGCAAATTCTTCGTCTTTCTCCCACGCTTGAGACAATGAGGAACGTCTGAGTTGTTACACCGGCTTCTCCTCCAGCTACCCCAATATTCCTGTCTTTTTCCTTTCTCCTCCTGTGAAGAGGCTGCATCCTAATGTTTTAATGTTCTATCTTAAGCTTTTAAACTGTATTTTAATTAACTTGTTTTTATTATTGGTTGATAGCCGCCCTGAGCCCTGTCTTGGCTGGGGAGGGCGGGGTATAAATAAATTATTATTATTATGATTATGATTATTATTATTATTATTATTATTATTATTCACAGAGGAGTACCAACACGTAGGGACGCGGGTGGCGCTGTGGGTTAAACCACAGAGCCTAGGACTTGCCGATCAGAAGGTCGGTGGTTCAAATCCCCGCGACAGGGTGAGCTCCCGTTGCTCGGTCCCTGCTCCTGCCAACCTAGCAGTTTGAAAGCACGTCAAAGTGCAAGTAGATAAATAGGTACCGCTCCGGCGGGAAAGTAAATGCGTTTCCGTGCGCTGTTCTGGTTTGCCAGACGCGGCTTAGTCAGGCTGGCCACATGACCCGGAAGCTGTACGCCGGCTCCCTCGGCCAATAAAGCAAGATGAGTGCCGCAACCCCAGAGTCTGTCACGACTGGACCTAATGGTCAGGGGTCCCTTTACCTTTACCTTACCAACATGTAAGCGAGCAAAGGAAAAAGAATTTGTGGCCGCCGGCCAGTGACGCGGAGGAAATGCCTTCCTGGGGCTTTGGTATTTTGTTTTTAAGAGATGGGTTTCATAATCATGGGGTTCCTCAAACACACCACCTGATTCTGAGGCTTCCTCTAATGCCAGAGCTCGTCTTTTCTCCCTCTCTACTCTAGGGAGATAATGCTCCCTACACAGGGCATATTCTCGTGCACTGTTGTTACTATACAAGCAGCTCTCAATTTAGGAGGCAGTTACCTCAGGGTGATAGTGCCTGAAGTAAAAATTGCATATAATCAAAACACATTAGGTTCAATGACAGGTGGGATTAGGTCTCCCCCCCCCCAGCACGCCCACCCGCTTCTTAATTTTTTTAAATTAAGTTAGGGTCTGAAAATACAGAGCACCTCACTCAAGGTGTCTATAATCTGGTAACCTTGGGGAGTGGATATTTGCGTTATGAACCAGTCCAGAATTGTTCAGTTTGTTTATTTAGTTTTGGGGGTAAACATGTAATTGAAACTTAAAATCACATTCTGTCTTTCAGATACATAATGGTGGTTTATGGGGGGAAATATTAAAAACACATTAAAATAACCAAGGTTGGAATCCTGTAGCCCAGGGCCAGGATATGCGTGGTCCTCAGGGTGCTGCTGGACTCCAAGTCCCATCACCCCTGACCAATGGCTATGCTAGCTGGGGCTGATTGCGTTATAAAACAAAAATGTGCCCTTTTTCCCTTATGGAGTATCCAAGAGCCCATATAGAGTCCTTACATAGGTTCCCTATTGGTAGGAGAAAATAACAGAGGCCAACCAGAGAATATTGAGAAGCAAAGCAGCTAGTAAGCTTGATCTTTATTGATCTGTTGTAACAGGGTGCTCCCCTCACACGCAGGAAAGGAGGAGGAACCCAGAACAATGGTGCGCAAGGCCTTATATAGACATTTTAAATTCCCTGCCCTGGAGCTCAAGACCACCCCTCCATACATCATGCATACATCACAGAAGGGGTGTAACCCAGGACCACCCCCCACAAACATCATATCTACATCACAGAAAAGGTGGTGGTGTTTTTCCTGTCTGCCTGGTTATCTGATTGCCTTTCCTGATAGCCTTTCCTGATAGTCTGTCACCCATTAAAATGCTGATAACTCAATTCCTGAGACAATGGGAAGGCTCCCTGACCCCCCCCTCCCTCCTTGCAGAGAAAACATTTGGGAATCAAAAATTATTTCAGCTCGGTCTTCCTGTACTGATCTATGTAAGTGCTTGGTTGGTACACTTATGAACATTTAACATATATCTAAGACCTCAAAATTCCTATCACAACTACAATTGGGAGTACAACAACATTTGTTGGGTCACAGATTTACCACCCTTCCTTTGCACACTAAACTGGAAAGAAGCTTCATTGAAAGCCAGTATTTGTCAGAGTATGCCTTGGAGTGCATTGTTGCATGCTTATAACATTGAATCTTGTTTTATTTTGTTTTGTTTTTTCCTTGCAGAGATGTGATCCCAAAGCAAAAGGGTAAAGGAATATCTGTTCACTAGTAATTGTGTACATAGAGTTGGATTCAGAATGAATTTCTAAATCTGAATCCAACCTGTACTCTGAAGCTGTTAAGCAGAGGCTTGCCAAACCTGATAAGCGACTTATGCTGTGTACACATTGCCAGTTTAAAACTCAGTGAGGTCATTTCCCTTCTGTGTTTCAAACCTGATTTACACATTGTAGACATCAATATGGTTGGATGTGTTACATACTGTCTGTCCCCCCACCCGCGCTAGTGGGTGGAAAGGGGGCATGGATGCCTTCATGTGGCTTTGGTTTTAAAATTGAAGCTGGTTTGGAAGAAAACACATCAAAACACAGTATTTCTGAAGAAACTGCAGGATAGATATGGATTGTGACTGTCCATACAAGGTTTGTGTGAAGTACAAGGTTTCACACACCGGAGGTAGGAGTGCGTTGGATACAAAGTAAACAAAGTAGTAGTAGTAGTAGTAGTAGTAATAATAATTTTTTATTTATACCCTGCCCTCCCCGGCCAGGGCTGGGCTCAGGGCAGCTAACAACAAATATAAATTACAATAAAATGTAATAGAAAACAACAACAACAAACAAACAGTTAATTAAAATACAGCTTCAAATGCAGCTTCATTTTAGTAGTAGCCCATATATCGAGACCATAAAGGGCGGAAACATCAGATATTCACCCGAGCAATCTATCCATGCTAGTCCTACATGGGCCAGCAAAAAAGCCAAGGGGAAATTTATATACCAAATCCCATTTAAGGAGTCAGAGTGAGTCTGAGCTGAAGGCCAGGCGGAACAGCTCTGTCTTTCAGGCCCTGCAGAAAGATGTCAAATCCCGCAGGGCCCTGGTCTCTTGTGACAGCGTTCCACCAAGTTGGGGCCAGTGCTGAAAAGGCCCTGGGCCTAGTTGAAACCAATCTTGAAGCTTGGGACCTCCAAAGTGTTGTTATTTATGGACCTTAAGGTCCTCTGCAGGGCATACCAGGAGAGGCAGTCCCGTAGGTACGAGGGTCCTAGGTACAGCCTTATTCTGACTCCACTGGTTGCTTGGAAATCCTCTGACCTTCCATATGTTGTTAGACTACAAGCATCCGTAGCTATATGCCATGCTAGTTGAGGCCAATGGGAGTTGGAAGCCCGCTCAGCACCCGAAGGGCCACACTTTCCCCATCCCCACTGCAACGGAACATTTGTTTCAAGAATTCGTTCCTTGCTAGGGATTGCGCTTATAAATGGGAAGCAGTTGGCCTAAGCAAAGAGCTGTTTGGCAAAAATATGGGAGAGCAAGCAGATATTAAGGGACCGGTGGCAGTACTAACCACGTAAGTATACATGGCAGAAAATGACCCTTGTATCCACAGCTGGATTTAGATTTGATGAGGCCTTAAGCTACTGAAGAGGGACGCAGGTGGCGCTGTGGGTTAAAGCCTCAGCGCCTAGGGCTTGCCGATCGAAAGGTCGGCGGTTCGAATCCCTGCGGCGGGGTGCGCTCCCGCTGCTCGGTCCCAGCGCCTGCCAACCTAGCAGTTCGAAAGCACCTCCGGGTGCAAGTAGATAAATAGGGACCGCTTACCAGCGGGAAGGTAAACGGCGTTTCCGTGTGCGGCTCTGGCTCGCCAGAGCAGCGATGTCACGCTGGCCACGTGACCCGGAAGTGTCTCCGGACAGCGCTGGCCCCTGGCCTCTTAAGTGAGATGGGCGCACAACCCCAGAGTCTGTCAAGACTGGCCCGTACGGGCAGGGGTACCTTTACCTTTACCTTTACTAAGCTACTGAAGGTAATGGAGCCTTTTATATGTCCAGCTGTCCTTTGTCAACAACAAATTGTCGCTGTTTTTTTGTGTTGAATACAGTGGCGTAGCGTGGGGGGTGCAGGGGGGGCCGGGCGCAACATCTGGGGGTTAGGGAAATCCACGGGTTAGGGGGCGCAAATCCACGGGTTAGGGGGTGCAAATCCATGGATTAGGGGGTGCAAATTACTTGCCTTGCCCCGGGTGCTGATAACCCACGCTACGCCACTGGTTGAATATACGCTATATGGTAATTTATGGGTATCTAAAGCACATGTTGCCATGCAAGCGATCCATGCAGAATGTAGTCACCCTATATAAAGAAAAGAGCAAACCAGTGATATTTTAGGGAGCAGGATAGCAGGCGGGGTCCATACTTACATCATAGGAGCCTACACAACACGAAACTCTGTTGCTGTGTGTAGGTTTTATTTTATTTGTTTTTTATCTTATATTTTGGAAATGTGCATCCAGGTTTTTTTCCTTCAGATTTTTCTGGTAAACTATAGCTTGTTTAGCTTATACGTAAATCCGGCACTGCCCGTCTCCTTCGGCTAAAAGTAAACCCACTGACAGCGAATACTGAGTTTCCAGCAGCTAAAGTCTTTGAACCTCCGGTTCGGGACTTGTTGCGGGTGAAGTCTCAACGTTCCAAAACTGGCGGAATGGCCTAAATGGGGGAGAAGGGGGAGCAGTTGCCAGTATTTAATCGTTATTCCGGGGTCTAGGTAAAATATTCATAACAACTGCAAAACCTGCCGATGTGTTCCTCCCCCGTTGATTCCCGCCCCCCACCCATCAAGCCACAAAATGTTCACTTCTTCCTGCTCGTTCTATTTTTCCTCTCTCTCTCTCTCCCCTCCCCCCCGCTTACAGGGATAATGGTCTCTCCCAGAACGCTGCCTTGTGTTTGCGGAAGGGGCTGCTTGAGGTCTGTTTCCACAGGGTGGAGACACAAGCGGCGGTTCCCTAGAAGCTGCTCCAAGTTAACATCTGCTGAAGGTTGGGGCGGGCGAAGGAGGGCAGCATGAGTGCCAAAGAACCGCTGCTGGGAACCCTAAAAGGTGAGGGGGCGAAGCGGGGAGGCGCGGAGAGAGGGACGTGGTTTTGGAGGGGGCGGGGTGCCAGGTTTTGGCTGAATGGGGAAAAGTGCGAGAACCGTACACGCATCTTTCAGTCAGGGTATATACAGGTGTGTAGTTACTGCCACACGATTCTCCATAGGGATGGGGAGTCAGGTAGAGTTATAATCTTATTTTGTCCCTGGTTGCCACGGGGAACAAATGTGTTTTTTAAAAAAGTGTCAGAGCGAAGAGATCAGTACTCAGGCGTAAAAACTCCCCATCCTAAACGTGTTTATTGATTGAGAAGCTCAAGTTCTTATCCTAACTTAGTCGATTTAAGTTTGGCTTTATTATTGTGTTCACCTTACCTTTATGGGGCATCGGAGAAATGGGAAATAGAAGCTCGAGAGCTATGAGGTAACTGTCGTGGGAGCAAATGCTTACAAAGAGTTTTATTTATTTATTTACTTCTTTATTTCATTTTTTAAAAAAATTATACACCACTTAAGGGAAAAACCTCCCTCAAAGAGTGGTATCACCTAGTGATATATATGCTGCTTAGATGCTATTGTGACAGATGTCAAGTTATGTTCCAGAAGGCAGCATGGGGTAATCCCCTTTTTTGTTACAGATAGGTAGCCGTGTTGGTCTGCCATAGTCAAAACAAAATAATCCCCTTTTTTGTGCTGGAGAAGAATTGTAGCTCAGTGACAGGGTATCTGTTTTGCACACAGGATAGTCTCAGGTTGAATCCCCAGCATCTTCAGGGTTTTCAGGCAAAGATCTCTGCTGGAAACCTTGGGGAGCAGCTGCCAGCCAGTGTTGACAATATTGGGCTAGAAGGACTAATGTTATAAGGCAGCTTCTTATGTTCCATTGTTATATTAGGAGGGTCCTCAGCATGCAACTAAGAAATATCTCCCCACTCCCTGCCCTTGAATCCTTTCTACTCTGCCATGCTTTGGAAAAAAATATTTAGTACTTGTATCTGGTCAGTTTATTTAAAGCCCCATCTGAAGTTGTGACCACTTTTGATTCCAGAAAAAGAGGCAAACACGTAACTAAGGGACACCTGCCTTCCTTCCTTATTGCCATGTTTGTTCTAGAATCTAGATAATGAAATTATACCATTATGGGAACAACTTACTGTACTGGGGAGGAAGTGTGCAGCCACTGGAGCTCCACATAACACTTTTTCTGGAGAGGGAAATACTAAAAAGGAACTATAACAGAACACACTTCTATGCATGTTTACTCAAAAGTAATTCCCACAGTGTTCAGCAGGGCTTGATCCAGGTAAGCATGCATATGATTGCAGCTTACATTGATACAAAACTAAGGTAGATTATTTTTCTCTGTGGATGTAGCATTTTACATTGAAATACAGCACCTGTATTATACAGGACAGGTGGCAACCCTAATTCCTAATGTTGTCGCCTCTTCCTTTTTTTTTTACTCCATTATATACAGCTAGGTGCACGTCTACCTCTCCACTCAATATTAGTTTAGCATAAACTGATATCTCCAAAATAAACTTCAGAGGAATGGCCAGTGTCATGTAATGGTTAGAGCATTAGACTGGGATTCTGGAGTCCAGGGTTCAAATCCTTTGTCACCTGTGCAGTTCATGCAATGACCTTGGGCTATTCTCTGCGCAGGGTTGTTGTGATAAAATGGAGGGGGTGCTAAATCACATATACCACCCGAAGCTCTTTAGAGGTAGGGTGGAATATAAGTAGAAAGAGGGGGGAAATTGGCCTAAACATCATATTATGGGCTGGGTGGTGGTGGTGAAGTATTGGATCCACTGCACTGATAATCAACAAGTAAAAGAGAAGCTTTGTTGAAAGGGAACATCTTTCTCAAATTTGCCTCAAGTGGAATGAATGGGTGGAGTACAGCAGTCTAAAGAACAGTCAATATTTGCTTAAGCTGGTTCTTGGTTCAGGACTTCCATCACATTTAATTATTTATTTGTTTAAAATAGTTCTTTATAGCCCTTCGGCTCCAACAGCACTAGAAGTGGGTTACAGACATAAAATAAAGCATGATATGCACTGTGTGCACTGGGAGGTCTTTCTGAAATGGATGAGAGCTGCCTTTCATTTCAGATGGGATTGTTCAGGAGAACATCCTGGGGCGAACTGTGCTGCAAGGACCTCTCCAAACTGAGTGAATGGGTGGCAAAATGGCAAATGCAATTCAGTGCAAACAAGTGTAAAGTGATGCACTCTGGGGCAAAAAAGGGGCTTAATTTCACATATATGCTCATGGGGTCTAAAGTGGCAGTAATGCACCAAGGCAAGAGACTTTGGGGTACTAGTACATAGCTCCATGAAGACATAAGCCCAGTGTGCAGCAGACTTGAAAAGGGCAAATTCCATGCCACACATCACCAGGAAAGGAATTGAAAATAAAACTGCTAATATGTGGTACAACTGCATTTGGAATGCTGTGTACAGTTCTGGTTACCTCATCTCAAAAATAATATTTTAGATTTGGAAAAGGTTAAGAAAAGGACTACCAAAACGATCGGGGCATGGGGGGAGCGGCTCCCTTGTGAAGAAAAGTTGCAGCATTTGGGATTTTTAAAAAATTTAGAGAAAGGCAAGTAGGAGACCATGGAACTTTACAAAATTATGTATGGCACGGAGAAAATAGATACAGTGGTACCTCAAGTTAAGAACTTAATTCGTTCCGGAGGTCCGTTCTTAACCTGAAACTGTTCTTAACCTGAGGTACCACTTTAGCTAATGGGGCCTCACGCACAATATCTGTTCTCATCCTGAAGCAAAGTTCTTAACCCGAGGTACTATTTCTGGGTTAGCGGTGTCTGTAACCTGAAGCATCGGTAACGTGAGGTACCACTGTACAGGAAAGGTTTTTTTTCCTCATAAGACTAGAACTCATGGACCTTCAGGGAAGTCAAATGCTGGAAGAGTCAGGGCAGAGAGAAGAAAGTCTTGATGTAGTGCGTGTTAAACTCTGGAATCTTAAGTCTTCAAGGTGCCACAAAACCTTTTTCTATTTATGCTGCTACAAATGGATAAAGAAGGCTACCTCTCTGTAAATAGAAACAGTACCTCCCAGTTTTCAAATTATTTGAAATATACCCCCCCCCCACCTCCCAAAAGTTCTGAGAACTGGCAAAAGGAAAAGAGAGCTTTAGCAAGGTGGTTGCATAATGTGCCTCGGACCATGCCTTGGCACCCAAAGTTGTGTTCTCGGCGATTCTGTACATGCCATGATCAGAGAAGGGAGTAGCCTTGTGGTTTATGATTTGCAGAAGTCAGCAACCAGGTGGCCCTGGACTAATTCCGGCTGTGTGGGGTACACCATCTAGCCTCTCCCCTCCAATTGCCAACCCAGAGGCAAAGGGGAGCTGGGAAGTTGGTGACTTCTGTAGCATCAGGGCATGATAGCTTGCTTTGGAGGGTGGGATTGGGGAATTGCCCTTCTTAAAGTTACTTTCCCAAGCTCTGTACTATAGTCTTATCGATTAGGGCTTTGGTATCTTAACAGAAGGGACGCGGGTGGCGCTGTGGGTTAAACCACAGAGTCTAGGGCTTGCCGATCAGAAGGTCGGTGGTTTGAATTCCTGCGACGGGGTGAGCTCCCATTGTTCAGTCCCTGCTCCTGCCAACCTAGCAGGTTAAAAGCACATCAAAGTGCAAGTAGATAAATAGGTACCTCTCTGGCGGGAAGGTAAATGGCATTTCCGTGCGCTGCTCTGGTTTACCAGAAGCCGCTTAGTCATGCTGGCCACATGACCCAGAAGCTGTACGCCGGCTCCCTCGGCCAATAAAGCGAGATGAGCGCCGCAACCCCAGAGTCGGCCACGACTGAACCTAATGGTCAGGGGTCCCTTTACCTTTACCTATCTTCACAGAAGAAAAGTATAACAAAAATACAAATATTAGATTTTAACTCATTCTATTGCCATTCTGTATTTGAAACCCCCCCCCTCTTTCTCTCTCCTTGCAGTATGTATCCTCAACCTTCAGGGGAGCAGCAGCCCTTACACAGACACCTCCCCACACTTACAGTCCTTTTGTGAGGTCCTGGAAATGATCCTTCGCAAAGGAATAAAACGTGAGTGGCTTTTTCTGTACCAAAAATGGACAGTACTGTGCATGGAGATTTTCATTTGCGGAGAGCTGGCTGCACTGCAGTTGGGGGCAATAGTGGGACAGGACCAGCTTTACAAGGAAAGGTGGGGTAGAAGTATTTTTAATAATAATAAGTAATAATAATCCCTGAAAGTTCGCCTCCTCCTATATGTATCTCCCTGGAGTTTGACTTCAGAGGCCCTAGCCCTGTGAAGCTGATCTCACTGCCAGGTAAGGTGCAGCCAGTGCCATCTCTGCTGGTGGGGGCCCCAGGGCAGGACTCCCTCCCCCTGTCTATCTGCCCCCTCCCTGCCGTTGTTGTCAGCTGCTGTTGCCTCTTCTGCCTCATCATTGCTACCACCTGCTTACATGGCAAACAGACCCAGTGGCAGCTCCACCTCCTTCTCACCAGCACCTTCTTGCAAGAGTGAGAAGCAGATAAGTGGTGAAGAGGAGAAGCAGGTCCCGGGGGCTCCACTCACTGAGCCCCTCCTGAGGTGTGGGCCTTAGGAAAGTGCTTAGTCATGCCCACCCATGATGCTGGCCCTAAGTGTGATTTGTTGCTGGCGGTGGTGATGATGACACTTCAGTAGCCAAATATTGTTCCCAGAGAGGTTCATCTGGTGGCTACTTTGGGGTCCTTTGTAGCCAGGAAAAGACATTCTTTTAAATTTTTCCAGCCCTTTTAAGACCACGAATCTCATAAATCTTTTATTGTACAGTCAGACCTCAGTTTCCGATCGTCTCCATTGCCGTACGTTTCGGCTCCCGAACGTCAACGGAAGTAAGTGTTCCAGTTTTCAAACGTGCCTCGGGAGCCGAACGTCCGACGCGGCAGACAAGCAGCTTCCGATTGGCTCTTCCGATTGCAAGAGCCAATCAGAAGCTGCGCCTCGGGAATCGAACATTTTGGAAGTCAATTGTCCTTCTGGAACGGATTGCGTTCCACTTCCAAGGTTTGACTGTACTTTTTATTGTTCCCAAAGAACTCTGACCACTGCAATATTTATATTTCAGAGGTCTTAGTACCCTTCCAAAAGTAGGGTTTCCAGGGTTCTTTCCATCAATGCTGTTTAAAATTGTTGAGGATTGAAGGGTTGATCAGGCATGTCCCATGAGGGAGTTTGTAGTGGCAATGTAGACGACCACTGCAGTATGGAGACCGAGGTGGGAGAGGGATTCGTGTCTTGTTGCAGATATCAGAAATTTACATAAGTTGCAAAATCTAATTGCAGTTTCTGCTGGTGCAAAGGCATTTGGTGTGTGTGTGGAGGGGGGTTGCAGTAGAAAACTTCACACTTGCCAGGCTTGCACCATGCACAGATTGCTGATGCGTGCATAGAGTGAATCAGACCCTTCCTGGCAGCACCCTGAACCCCCAAGGAATGCGTCCAATGTAAATGTGCTCTAACTGAGCACCTTCTGGTGCTAAGGAAATGGTGTCTGTAATCTTTGGTTGTGCGATGCAGCACTTTGCTGTGCTGCTTTTCTTCCTAAAGGAAAGTCGTCTTGTCTTCCTCAGAGCCCGTTCTGGGGTTCAAGAGAAAGGACTATTGGCACTGGCTGGAACAGCTTCCGCAAGTAACCCATCCCAGGTGGGTGGCCTGTAGTAGTACTTTATGATACTGCAAAAGTAAGAGGAACTTGATTTTCTGCTTTACCTTTCTGTATATAAGCATGATTACAGCTACAGTGGTACCTCAGGTTAAGTACTTAATTTGTTCCGGAGGTCCGTACTTAACCTGAAACTGTTCTTAACCTGAAGCACCACTTTAGCTAATGGGGCCTCCCGTTGCTGCCGCACCGCTGGAGCATGATTTCTGTTCTCATCCTGAAGCAAAGTTCTTAACCTGAAGCACTATTTCTGGGTTAGCGGAGTCTGTAACCTGAAGCGCATGTAACCTGAAGCGCATGTAACCTGAGGTACCACTGTACAGGCTTTTATTAATTTTCTGCTTTTTTTATCCTCCTCTCACAATTCTTCTTTTTTCACCTGATGTCCATAAATGAGTAACTATGGTGTTCATATCCTGTTTGTGGCCGTCTGGTTGTCCGATAGGCATCTGGTTGGCCGCTCTGAGAAATGGGATGCTGGGCTAGATGGGCTTTTGCCCTGATCCAGCAGGGTTCTTCTTACACTTTGAGGTCGCCCCACAATTAGAGGTGCTCATAGTTTTTGTAATAATACCCGTACGGTTGTTTGGTTTTTGGCATCAGCTTCTTTTAAGTTCAAGAGTGTGTGTGTCTCACACAATGGCCATTTTCCTTTAGACTTCCATTTTACAGGGACTATCTTTGAACTTTAAAAGCTCTCAGTCACACTGACATCAACATGATGCCAGATGACTGACAGATGGGTGATCCTGCTCACCTGTCCAAGTTGGCCTGTGGTGGGAGTGGGGGGTATTAGGAATCTGACCTGCCAGCCGGATCCAGTCCCTCACCCATGCTTCACCGGGGAGTCACAATTCCCAGAATCCTTCATGCTGACTTTTGAGGGGTATCAAGGAAAGGATGGCAGGGGGCGCATAACTTTTTCACCCTGAAATATCTCCATTTGAAGTGACTTGAACGTGGTTTTTGTTTCTGTACCCCATGATAACAAAGTCTTTTCTTCCTATAGCATGACCCTCCTGTCAATGATGATTGAGAAAACTAATTCCTGTGAGAAGGTGCTGACAGCACAAGGACGAGGGCGGTACTTCCTGCGCCTGGCTTTGAATAGGAAGTTACTAGCTGTTGCTGTTAAGCAGTTGATCAGATCTTCCAGGCTGCTTGAGGTGGGGACATGACGTAATTCAGAGCAATTAAAAGGAGAAGTTATTTTGAATAATAAGAGTACTCAGATACCTGTCTTTGTTACGCTCTTTTCTTGGGGCCTCTGTTGAGTGGACACATAAGTTAGTAGGTGTGCTTTGCTAAAGACCTGGTCTGCGGGATATTCCTGTATTCACCATGTTTATAATCTTGAAACCAGTGCTGATTTTTAAATGTACTCAGTCTAGGGCTAATGTTCTTTAACAGAAAGAATCTGCAATTGTTCATTATAACTTGGCAGTTAAACCTATGAGCCCATTTGGGGAAGAGCCGTAACTCAGCGGCAAAGCATATGCTTTACTTACAGAACATCTCAAGTTCCACCTACAGGTAGATGTGGCATATTCCTTCCTGTGCCCCTGGAGAGCCAATTGCTAGTCAGTGTGAATAGTACTGATTGAGGTGGACCAATGTCCTGGTTTAGTGTTAGACAGCTTCCTGTGATCCTGCTAGTGGTAATACTTATCTCCTAAACTTGGGGACGACGACCCTAAAATCCTAAACCTAAATTAATGCTCCTTTCTAGATATTATGATGGTTAATAATAGTTTCCTGTTCCTGATGTGTATGTACCTTTGTGGTCAACTTATTTAAATTATTATAATTATTCAGAGTTGTTTTTATTTCAGTGGTATGATCCAATGACCTCCATCCTAGGCAATGAAGACTTATCTGGTAAGAGTCATCTCTGTACACTCATTGCATTATGCAAGAGAGCAGGTCATCACACTGATGAAGTGGACTCTTATTCCCTAAAAGCTTGTGCTATATTAAATGTATTAGGCCTTAAGGTGCTAGAAGACTCCTTGTTGCTTGGCTACAAAATGCATTAACATGGCTGCCTCTGGAAGTTATAACAAGTGCCCTGAGAGTCATTTTGCATTCTGTTGTAGCACAGTATGTTACTGAAATTTATTGTGCCTTGCTTTATAACAGTCTTGCTTTTGAATTACTGGGTTCTGCACTGTACAAAGTTGAAAAGGTACCAGAGCTCAATGGCATCATTCTTGATGTCTAAATTTATTCTGCACTGGTGTTAAGGGCCCATCTTCACCATACATCTTAAACAGGGGTGTCCTAACCTAGTACCAGAGCGTCCTAACAAGTCTAAATGCCCTTAGCCTTAAGTGGTGTGATACTGTTTTAAATGTATAGGGCAAATGATGCCCAGGTAAGGCAGAGGAATCAGGAAACTTTCTGACACACAAGTCTGTTGCCAACATGTCTAGTTTGCCCAGTGATGTGTTGCATATTGGCTACATAATAACCGAATTTTATTATTAAAAGGATGCAATTAATGTTGTTGTTTGTTTGTTTTTTAAAAAAAAACCTAGCATCCCCAAGTTGCTAATTATAAAGTTGTGAATGGGCATATTTGTTTCAATAAAGTACAGGCATGTTGCAGGACCAATGTAGATATGATATTCTGCACAGCCCCACTGTGGAATCTCATCCAACAGCAATGCTAGGTGATAAGGTGGTTAAGGCCGTAGACTTGAGTTCTTTATGTGCCCTGTTAACCCGTGGCATCCAGGATGCTGCTGAGGCCCTCTACCTGTGAAAAGGCATGCAGCCTCTGGTAGCTCCACGTTTCCCTTGCCAGTGAATTCTGCTGTGTCCTCCCTCCACATCAGTGGCTGGTTTTTGTCTTTCTCATTGTGACACCCTCCTTTCTGGACTCACAGATTGTCAGGTCCTTTTATAAGCTTTGCTGGCAAGGCAGATGCACCGTTTCATGATTGCCTTGGAGGCACTATCTGTGTGGTATGTAACAACATCTGTTTTGAGCTCTGGGGTTATTAAAATCATCCTTAACCTCCAGCTAGTCAAATGTATTATATAGGTTTCTGAAGTGCCAGACGTGTCGAGATTGTGCCATTGCTGTCTGGAGGCCTAAAAAAATAGGATGAAAGCCCACATGCCGTTCATAAGCTTGCACATTCTTACACCAAAAATGTGTGTGTGTGTTAAGTAACACCGGCAGGTTTTCCCATAATGAGCCTTTCAAAATGCAAGCAACTGAATCTTCTTCAGGACTCATTAAAATTGTGGCTCATTATTTGTTACTTCATTAAGGGTGATCAGTTACAGGATTCTGCTGCTTTCAGTTTTATGTTACTCCCTTTTGTCTTGTTTCCACATTTTTCTTCCGTTACTCCTCTTCTCAGCTTTTTCCTCAATCATGTTGTTGTAAATAGTAAACGTAAGTGTTCTGTAGTATTGCTGAGGATTAATCCGTGACTTTTCCCGGCCCCTTCACCCTTCTGTTTCACCTCTCCCACCAATAATTGTCCATGTGCAGCAACAAAGAAGTCTGCTTCACACTTTGCCATGTTCTATTAGGTCATTTTATTTACAGCCTTCCAAAGAGGTCAAGGTCTCTAATGTATGTGTTTAAATCTTTGTGTGTGTATGTGACAAACACACATTTGCAACAGCTCTTATGTTCTAAGTACCCAGGGAGCTGGGACTAGCCATGGGTCTCTAACCATGTGCGCGCACAATAGTAGTAAGCACGTGTTTGCCTTCATTACATGGGAAGCAGAACACAGTGGCACCAGGAAGCATGAAGGTAATTCTGGGGAAGGGTAATGTGTTGTAGATTAAAGTGCAGAAAAGGGCATTTCCTTACCTGTTTTCTATTAGAATATCATCCCAAAAGCTATTTATATAGTGCTTTTAGTGACTTTTCCTTATCACTGTCGTGGGATCAGCTACTGGGTCAGGCTTCATTTAACAACTTCACCTGGCAGGCAGTTGAATTCTGGACACTGAATTCCCCACAATCTGGTTTGAGGAGATGAATGCCAAGTGGCGATGAGACTTTATTGCCGTGGTTCCTGGGTGTGAGGCAGGCTTCCCTGAGGAGAGGCAGGTAATTGCTTGGGGAAATGCAAGTCCCACACAGCCGCCGCCTCAACTCATATTTTAAAATATTATTTAAATCTATGGAGATTCATATGGTTCGGAGCAGCACAGTTGTCACTTACAAGCTGACAGAGTGACATGTATAGCTTCACAGGAAGGTGACTGCCTGAAGCTTCCAGCTATGTGCTTAGATCCAGGGTCACCACCAATCTGCTTCTTTAGATTCCCAGAGTAGCTATGGAGGGGTTGCAGATCTCTACACAATTCTAACTGCCATGCGGTGTAAGCAGCTGCTGAATCCTTCTCGTGTATACGGTTTGATTGAGCCTGTGGGCAAAATTCCCATCTTGCCTTCTCAACCTGTTGGTGCAACCTGAGTGGCCTCACACACCTGCCCACCAAGGCATGATGCAGCTGATCTGTAGGAACCACCCTTACTATTTGTAAAGATTTTATTTTCTGGTACATTTGCCCATTCAGTCTGCGTGAGGTACAAGTGAGTGGCGCCAGCTGAGAAACTTGCCTTTGTTCTGCGTTGGTTACATTTTTGAAAGGCTCAAATATTATTTTAGGGAGACTTGCTTCCATTGCAAGTTTGAGATTTTTTGGTTCGTGTTCTCAGTGTGTCCCTTGACTTACCGATAAATGAATATATAAAGTTGGTCAGAAACCCGTCAGCAATTTTTGATTCTCTTATTTCCTCCTTCCAGAGCCTTTCCTCTCTCTGATGCTGGTGGTGACAGAAATGAATTTCTCCCTAGATTTGCAGGTACAGTAGTTGATGATTTGGGGACATAAGTTTCATGCAGCTTCCACTGCTTAATACCCTCCAGATGTTTTGATTTACAACTCCTAGCAGCTCCAGGGAGCACATCCTGGCTGGTTCTGACAAGACGTGTAGTCTGAACAAGGCTGGCAAAGGCTGGATTAATAGCTGTATTTTCCCATCTTTCCTTTTAACCTCTGGCTTGACCTCTCATAGTTTGCCATTCTTTCTTTTTGTAGAATTCCAGTTTCTTGGATGAAAGCTGGCAACTTCCGGTAAGAAGCTTTAGTCCTCTCTCTCAATACCCCCTTTTGCACATTTCATGATATTCTCCCATCTTGCTGCTTACAGATAGGGATGGCACCATCTGTTTCACACCTGTAGCAACAGGCCAAAAATGGCGCCTCTACTCTGGACTGGAACTTTATGTTTATGAGGTGGTTGTTTTCTATTTACATTTTAATGTCTCACAAGCATGGAGGTTTGAGGCAGGGAAATGGTAACACCTCTGGGATTTCTCTGCTTGATTAAATCACTTTGTGGCTCTTTGTGAATTTTTAAAGTGCTTTATGGGTCTTTCATTCAACCTTTTAATAAAGTCCTATTTGAGAAACTTGAACTCTATGTCTCTCTGAACCGAGTCTGAACCCGAGTCCATTGACAGCTACACTTAGAATTTTAAATCATTGTACTTTGACAACTTCAGCTATACTGAAATGCTGTAGGGCTCTGGCTTCAACTGGGCCACAGAACAAGGATTCCAGTTTGCATCAATCTAAGCTGTTTTTAAATATGTGTGCATCTTTCCGTTTGTGGTATTTGGGGTAGGAGAAGGATCTGTGGTACATTATTTGAAGTACTTCTGCACTGCCAAAATCAGCCTCAGGTTGACCTCATGAAGCGATGGGGACTCTGTGACACTCCCAAGTATTGGTGGACTTCAACTCCCATTATTCCTGTTTATTGGCAGTAATGACGGGGGACTGATGGGAGTTGGAGTCTTAACTGCATCTGGAGAATCACAAATTCTCCATCCTTGGCTTTGTGACACTGGCCTGTGGCTGATTTTATTTTTATTATTTTGCTGTGTGTTATCAGTAAAGACAGGGCAAGACTATGCTTGGTCTGCTTGTCTGAGTCTAGCAGCATCTCTGGGCTTTGATCATTTGCTCTGCAGATTAGGGATCATTTAATTTAAGATGTGGTGATATCTAAAAGTAGATTGCACCAGAAGCCTCTAACCCTGAAGTCACACGGTATAGCATCACGACAGAGTTTCATCCCAATGAGCCTTTTGAGGATAAATGGAGAACTTGAGGCTTCAGGGCCTTCCACTGCCTTCCTTTAAAGCCAACGCCCCTATAAGAAGCAAAATTTCTCATCTACACCAAGGCTCTGAAGGAGGATTTATTCAAGCTTGCTGGATACCACACTGATAAATACTGCTTTCTAGGTGTGCCTGACCTATGAAACTGTCCCCTGCAGGGAGCTGGGAATGGTGCTCAGGTAAGAGACCTGTCACATCCTTACGTTGCTTTGAACTTCCTCTGCACAAAATCCATTGTTTTAAATAAATATCCGGGTGTGGATCTGTAAGATAAAGCCCATAGGTCACTGAAACGAATGTCAGCCTGATACAGTTTTGTGGAGTGTATTCCGCTTGTGCTAAAGGCATGGAGCTGGCAAGGGGCAGGGCCTCTCCCAGGCCTGGAAATTCCATTCATCTCCCTGCCTGACTTCTGAGATTTCACCAGCCATTGCCCACATTCATCCGGACTAATCATAGAATTGTAGAGTTGGAAGCGACCCAGAGGGTCTTCTAGTCCAGCCCCCTGCAATGGAATCTTAACACATGGTCCCCCATCCTATTTGAAACCATATCGGATCCTGATTGACTTTGCAAATGTGCTAGTCTTTGCAGCCATAAAAGCATACAAAGGGAAACCGCTATGGTTTGATAATTGGACTATAAAATGCTGGAGATTCAAGTGCAAATGTACATTCAGCTGCAAAGTTTGCCGGGCAAACTTGGGCCGGTCACTATATCTCAGCCTAAACCAGGCATCGGCAAACTCGGCCCTCCAGAAGTTTTAGGACTACAACTCCCATCATCCCTAGCTAACAGGACTAGTGGTCAGGGATGATGAGAGTTGTAGTCCCACAACATCTGGAGAGCCGGGTTTGCCTATGCCTGACCTAAACTACCTTGCAGGGTTATTGTGAGGAGGAAGGGAGGGAACCATGCATTCTCTGCAAAGCTCTTTGGAGGGAAGGCAAACTAAAAATGTAACCATAAACTTGGATTTTAAAAACAAAGCTTGTCATTTTCAGTATGCTGAATTCTGTACCCAG
The DNA here is from genome assembly GCF_951804945.1 of Podarcis cretensis. Taxonomy (NCBI): domain Eukaryota; kingdom Metazoa; phylum Chordata; class Lepidosauria; order Squamata; family Lacertidae; genus Podarcis; species Podarcis cretensis. The sequence continues at coordinate 35,451,069 of NC_137171.1, forward strand.
TAGCAAATTCTACGCTCGTACAGAATGACTGAGTGCCCTTGCCCCTGGTTATTTGTAACTTAAGAGCAGCGGCTTTGACAAACCGTGACCTGAGCCTGTGCCTAGCAATAAAGATTAGCGCTTTCTGCAAGGTAGAAATCCTAGTGTTGACAAGGGAGTTCAGCCTACTACTGTGCAACATGTAGTCCTCAGGCCGTACATGGCCTTTTAGAGCACTTCTGAGAGGAGCTTGTAAACCCCCAAGAATCCCAATCAACTGCATTGCAGAAGGAAAAAATCGGATGGGAATAAGTGCAAACGCCACAGAAACCAGCTAAGAAGAGTTCCAATAATTATCTGATTTTAAAAAAATCATTTTTATTATTTAGTAACAAATGCTTCATAAAAAGGAACATACAAAGAAAGAACAGTGATGTACAATCAATTGCTGGGAGGCTTACACAGTAACGTCTAGCAATTCATTATTTTTGAGGAGCCAGCTCCAAGTTTTGTTCATTCACGTTTGAGATTCCCATCCCCATGAGGCTTAAGCATTTCATAAAAGGATGTCTCTCAAGAAGGGTAATGTGTCTGCCAGTTTTGGCATCCATCAAGCCTGTGCAATTACCTTGATGGTACACAACAGATGTGCAAATTAGCTGCAGCGCTCTGGCTTGCGAAGGATTTCCATTGTGTCTTGTCTTTGTGCAACCTAACGCTGGTTTTAAACGCCGTGGGCTATCCGAGCCAAATAGTCTTTTTGCCCTAATAATTTTGCAGAAGTAGAATTTTGCAGAAGTAGAAGAGGTGCAGTGCCAATGATTGAGTACATATTTTTACCACCTACATATGAGCCTCTAATGAAGGGGGCTTTGGTGAAGCCTGACCCACAAAATGCTACACCCATTTTTCATGTTTGCCAAAGACACCGTTTGCATAAGCAACCAATCATGTGGGTGGTTTCTTCTAGTGCAGCCGGGTGGACAAGAAATCCACAAAGCAAGCTTCTTGTGTGAGAGTTGCCTTGCACAGTTTGGGTTGATCTTAACCATGCCATTTGCAGCCCTTCATCTTCAGGGAGCTTGTGCTAGTTTGGTTAACATTAAAGGTGGTGGTGATGGTTGGAAACCACGTTGAAAAGAGAAACCCTGAAAGGTAGCCTATAGATGCAGAAAATAAGAATGTATGAACGAGTAGTTGATGGGGAACTCTGTGGCCCTCCAAATGTTGTTGGACTCAAACTCCCATCAGCCCCAACAAACATCGCCATTAATCAAGGGGATGATGGGAGTTGAAGTCTAACAACATGAGGAAGGCCACCAGTTCCCTATCCCTGGTGTGGAATCTATTATTTTCCCATCATTCTGAGCAAAAGAAAGAAAGAAAGAAATCTCTTTTAAAAGACATTCACCATTTCTTTCTCCCCTGTGATCTTCCTTCCTTTGCTCAAGTATGTGGTACCTCAACTCTTCAATGCGAGCTCTTGCCTTGTCTCTCTCCACCCCTTCCTCTCCCTCTTCTCGTCACAGATATTTGGATGGACGGATTTTCATCGTAAATGTGCTCCCCCAAAGCCAGGCAGCAGTGGATGAGGTGGTGCTGGTTGGAGATGTTATTGATGAGATAAATGGATCTTCACTGAGGAACGCATGCAATGGACAGGTGTGAAAGGGAATGCTCTGATCTCGGGGGACTAAGGCTGCTGTGTTGCCTGAGATCCTGAGAATGGAGCAGAAGAGATGGCTGTGTGGTGTTGCTATGGGAACTGTGCAGAGCTAAAGCTCTGGTGTTTGACCTGGAGATCATGGTGAAGAATTGAGGGTGTGGGAGGGATACAGAAAGACTGGGAAACAAAATGTCTTTCTCTTTCTTTCTTTCTTTCTTTCTTTCTGAAAAGTGTAGAGATTTGCACTGCAGGAATGAATAGAATTATTATAATTACTTTAGAATTTCAGAAACTTAAATTGATACCAGCGGTTTGCTCGCTTTTAAAGTTTTCTTTTACAATGTTTATAGGTATGAGAAATGTGGGGATCAAGACAACTATTGGGGATGCATAGGAATCTGCTTGAAACCACGGCAAGCTATAGACTCCTTGTCTACTGCAGTTAGTGGGGAAACCACAGCTTAATATTATAAACAAATTGCCCAGTCTTGCTTGAACCTCAGTATTCAGACAGTTGTGATAGAGCTAGCAATACAATTAATTAGGTTTTTTTTAAACAAGCAAACAAAAAAAACAATCACCTAAATATTTCAGTATTTTTTTGGATCAAGAGAAATTTTTTACTGTGCTTCCTCTGAGTATAGCAAAGTTGAACAAATCAAGCTGTTTGCTTACATGTATTTCTGTCAGGGCTGGGGGCTGGGGCAGAATATCTTATACTGGGAGCTTTGTTCATGCTTTCCATGTATGTGTCAGATCTGGCTTGCCTGACAGATGGAAATTCATGACTGTGCAATCCCATACAGGTCTGGTCAGGCTGTGTGGACACCATATATTTAAAGCACATTTGAAACACATTCCTTCCCTTAAAGAATTCTATTCACTGTAATGTACCACTCACAGAGTTACAACTTCCACTTTGCCAAGGCAATCTCTTCTAGTGACAAACTGCTTGTGTTGTCAGGAAGTTCTTTCTGGAACTTAGTGCCTGAATCCTTTTTCTTGTAATTTGAAGGCACTGGTTTGAGCCTTTATAGATCACCAGAAAAGAACTTTGCTCCTTCATCTATGTGACGCTCCTCCAGATATTTCAAGGTGGCTGTCATACTGCCTCTGAATTGTGTTTTTCCCAGACTGAACGTACCAGTCCCTCTATTGGATCCATTCCTCCTTATGGGAGAAAAATATGAAGATGTGCTCCTTTATGTACAGTGGTACCTTGGTTCTCAAACTTAATCCATTCCAGAAGTTCGTTCCAAAACCAAGGTGCACTTTCCCATAGAAAGTAAGGCAAAATGGATTAATCCGTTCCAGACTTTTTAAAACCCCTAAAACAGCAATTTAACATGAATTTTACTATCTAACAAGACCATTGATCCATAAAATGAAAGTGATAAACAATGTACTGCAGTCAATCAATAAATCAATCAGTAGCTGAACTGGGTTCCACACAGTCACAAAAAAAAGACCCTCAAAAACAAAAACGCAGAATAAATAGCAAAAACAGACAGACCTCAGCGTAACACTCAAAACGGAAGTGTGGCACTCAAATCAGAAGCGTAACACTAAAATCAGAAGTGTAACACTCAAAATGGAGCACATTCAGCTTCCGAAAAAGGTTCGCAACCCAAACACTTTGGGTTCCAAGTTGTTTGAGTACTAAGGCATTTGAGAACCAAGGTAGCACTGTATTGTGGGAACAGCACAGAAAAAAGCTTGTAACCTCTGTAACTGGGATTAGTGCCAGGTGAGCAGTGCTAGAAATTCTTGCCCATGCTCTCAACCTTTCTGTTTCTCTTCAGGCTGGGACAGTGCTACAGAAGTACAAGGGCAAGCCTCTGAGCTTCCGCCTGATCCGCTGGAAGTGGCACGATGGAGGGATGTACAAGCCGCTTCTCCCCTACCTGAAAATCCTCCAGGAGAAAATCCCCAGCTTCCAGCTCCAGCATGAGCACACGCACAAGGAAAAAAAAGAGGACCGGTGCTTGCAGGGGGGCAGGTAGGGGCTGCCAGGGGAGCAGAGCAGCAGCAAAATGGTTGCAGGCTCCAGCTTTCGGCAATCGGTAACAATAAAGGTAGTCAGCATGGATTCATTCTGAATGCAGCCTGTAATTGAGGTGGGAATGTTACGGTCCTTGGGCTGTTTTCCATCTGCCACACAGCTCTAGGCTGATCACCACGTGGTTCGTGAGAGAGACACACAACAGCAGCAAAACAGTGGTATGTTTATGACTGGGGGTGCTTTTGAGCCAACTAGGGGCATGAAAGTAAAATCCCGCGCCAAACTGGGAGGAAGATTTGGAAGGTCCATATTACCAGTGCTATTTTTCTGGAAAAATAGGTGCCAGAACTCACCATGAACGCCTCCCTTGTTCTCTTATAACGGTAATGGCGCCCACCTGAGAGGTGCCGGAACGGAGTTCCAGTGTGTTTGGGCTAAAAAAACAAACCCCTGCATATTACCAAAGAGAGAATAGCTCCCCACACCCTGTTGAATGAGGAGGACTGAAAGGGGAAGGCACATAAGATTTCAGTGAAAGTTTTTTTTAAAATTCAAAATTATAACAATACATATTATCCAAAAACATATCATCCTTGTCCCCCCCATTTTTCCTCCCTCCCCCCTCCCACACAAACCCCCCCACCCCGACTTCCCTCAGTTCCAGTCTTTGGTTTCTCTAAGAATGCTGTTTTCTGCATGTTACAAAGTTGTATAGATCCTCAAACTATTTAGCTGATTATTATCAATAAAAAGTTAGTGAATGTTTATTCAAAACAAGATTTCAGTGAAAGTTGAGGTGAGTGGGGAGTGAGGTAAAGCAGTTTCTAAGGTCAAGCCAGCTTAGGAATTCCACTTTAGTTGTTGTGCACGTATTTAGAGCCTGTTCTTGTGGCACAGACCTCTTGCTCAGAGCCAGTAGTTATCGTGGAGAGCCAGCGGGGCCAACTAAGGCATTACGTTTTACACTCTGGTATGGTTAAACAATATATATCTCAATTGTGACTAGTGTGTGCATGTTTAAATGGGCACTTTTCTCATTATATACCCAAAAGAAGGAGATCCATTTTGGTGTGTGCAATTACTGCTCGATTATTGTGGAGAAAAGCAGCCACATAAGCATGCACACGCCAGTCACAATTGTTGCGCACCATGTACATTTTGTTCTGGTATCGGCCTGTTTTGCTTGAACTGCCATCCCCTCCCCCTGGTCTAAACAAATGAGCTACTTATAGACACCGTGGACTAATTATTTTGACCATTTTCTCCTCAGGCTGCTGTACAACCTGCGGTACTTAGGCCACGTCAATGTAGGAAAGGTGAGACTGGGTCTTGGACAGAGAAGGGAGGATTGCTTAGCTTTCCTTGTTGTTGGTTTATGTCTTTTATTTTTGTTACACCTTTCCGATTCTTATTTTCAGTATGGAAGCAAAGAGGTGTTAGACCAAGGCATACCTATGGTTTTAGAGAAACATTTGCCACGACAGGTACGTTTCCTGCTTTAACAGTCCAAAATGTGGAGACATTTTTCCCAAATGTGGAGACTGGCACACGAGTAGGGCTTACAGTTCTTAGATGCATTCTTGTATATTTCTGCCTTTGCATACGTCTGGTTTTTCTCTCAATTTTTGTTCGTTTTTTAATTTTAAGCAGACTGGAGTTTGACCGCAATAACTCTTTGCCCATTCTTTCTTTGTGAGGAATTGCTAAATCAGATTATAGGTTATGAGGGCAAAATTATTGATAGGTGGGAGAGTCAAACCTTCCTTTTTTCCATTCATTCTTCCCCTATCTTTCCTCAAGTAAGCCCAAGGCAGTGTACAATGTTCTGTTCTCTTCTCCACCCACCAAAGTTTATCTTCTCATGATACATTAGACTAATAGATGGTGTCTGGCCCAAATTCACCCACTGAGGTTTGTGACTGAGATGGGATTTCAACCTGGATCTCTCTAGCCCTAGTCCAGCAAACTAACCAAATTTTAACCAGGTCTCTCAAAGGAAAGGACGCTTTTGCCTAGCAACCAAAAGCCCTCCAATTTGGGATGTACTCAAAAATTATTGAGCTTCTCCGGTCAAGAACACAAGATGAGAGACAGGCCCAACTTTTGTACTCCTATAGCCTGTGAGGAAAAAATAAAGAATCTACTTGAAACTGAAGGAGTATTTCTTTTCTTCCTCCTTTGATCAAATGCCTTGCGACAACTAAGCAGTAGTCATCGTTGTGGAAGGGAAAGAAACAAAATAGCAGCAAGCAGATAATTGCTTTTGACAAGTACCATTCACAAAAAACTTGGTGAATCTGAGAAGCTATTAAATAGTGAAACTTTAACTGTGTTCGCTGAATTTGTGCAGTATAGTGATGACAATTCTGGTAGATCTTTTGGAGAAAGAATACTCTAAATATATACCCCCTTCTACAAGTCTAGGAATTACAATTTCATATGAAAGCTGCCAAGAAATGCTTGACGAAAACAAACTATGATCCCTGTCTTACCGTTCGGCATCTGAACCCAGAGGTCATGATTTGTTTCCATCAAACATTCCACAAACCTTGACCCGTTGCCAAAGTTTGGCCTTGGCTTACAGATTGTGGTTTGTTGGAGCGAAACAAACTACAAACAATGGTTCAGGAGGAGCAAGGCTGGTTCAGGGAATGCCAGAGTGAGGAGGAGCGAAGCAACCTAGCTTGGCACATTCACCACAAACAATTCATTATGTCCCCCCCCCCAACTTGCTGCCCTGCAGACTACACACTCCCATCAGCCCCTGCCTGCACCGGCTAATTTACTACAAGGCTTTACTTCTTTGGGCATTCAGTTCTGCATGTTAAAAGTTTCTGTAATGCCTTCTGCGCTCGGTTGCACATTTCTTTAGAAATAGCTCTGAGAACCCTCCCTTAAATCATGTGCGTGAGGAAAGAGAGTTGACTATCTCAGATTTTAAAAATTCCTGAGGTACCTTTGTGTGATATGTAAATTCTTTAAATTTGGGGGGGGGGGTTTAATGCACCCCACCACCAAAATGTGTTTAATGTGTGCCCTCTTCCTCTACCCTACCACACTGTCAGCTACCACCAGGCCTAGTCCTGGCCTTGATGAGTATAGAACTGCTGTCCCAGATTGGATATGAGACCTGAGTGAACTTTTCTTAACCAGTCACTTAATTGCAGCAGCTAGAAGTCGCCACTTCAAACAACACTGCAGCAAGTCACTAAACGTACATAAACTGATTTTATTCCAGCCAGAAGGCTACAGAATCAACAGAGAGACCCAAATGGTGGCCGTATCTCTAGTTGCAGACCTTTATAAGTCTACCAGCAGGTCAGGATTTGGAGAGACAGCATACATTCCTCAACATACTTTACAGCCTGGCTCCTTAAACAACCTCCTTTTTTCCTGTCAGGTTGGCATGCAATTTGTGAGGAGACCTGAGTTCTAATGCACTACCTGCTAAAGAGATCCCCCCCCCTTCTACCATTTTTTAAAAGAAGAATGGTATAGAGCTTCTCATGTTTCTCCTACACTCCCAAGACCATTGCATTTTTGCCTGTACAGTAGTACCTCGGGTTAAATACTTAATTCGTTCCGGAGGTCCGTTCTTAACCTGAAACTGTTCTTAAACTGAAGCACCACTTTAGCTAATGGGGCCTCCTGCTGCTGCCACGTCGCTGGAGCACAATTTCTGTTCTCATCCTGAAGCAAAGTTCGTAACCCAAGGTAATATTTCTGGGTTAGCGGAGTAACCTGAAGCGTATGTAACCCGAGGTACCACTGTATGCTTTTTCACCTTGATTGTATTTCTATGACAGAGCACAGTGCTTCATATTGGGGTACTATAGAAATGCAGTCAAATAAAAATTCAAGGTTATAGTCCATTAAACACACAGGATAGATTTCTCTCTCTCCCTCCTGCATATGTGGGAAGATGAAGCTGTCAAAAAAGAAAAGAGAGGGAGGGGCTTAATCAGACAATCACCCCAGCCTACAGTTACTCTTAAAACTGCTTGAAGCTGATGTTTGCAATTTAGTTGCGCACGAGTCCTTGCCATATGGACACAAAGGTTTGAAGTTGTGTCACCATCTTAGTGAAAACATACAGGGCCCCAGCCTCTTCTCTCTGTACAATTTGGTTCTAGACTCATCCAGTCTGTCTGCCTGGCCAACAACAACTCACCTACTGTGGGTTTCTGAGACTGAGCTTTTCGAAAAACAATGCCTGATCCCACCAGCAAACAAGTGATGGAGGTGGTTTGAAACGACCACAACGCTGAGACCTTATTATAAGCCACAGTAGTATCCACTGCAGCAATGCAAGAGCAGCTGCTACTCAATAGGAATTCAATGCTGCGCTGTTCCAGTTGTTCCATCGGTGTTTCAGCTTGCCCTATGGAACCATATCCCATGGGGAGAGAAGAGGGGGGAAGGCCCCATGGCTTAGTGGGACTTATGCTAGCACACTAACTTAGCTGAATCCGGCCCGTTGTACCTGCAAGATGCCACCACCATCGGATGTGCCATCGCACCATACCAGGAAACGCTTACAAAACATGAATGGACCAAAGGGAGATTAATTAGCTGCATGGCCCCTTTCTGAGCTATGCAGCTCAGAATGCCCAAGTATTTCCCTCTTAAAGATGGGGTGGATGAGCTTTGTAAATAAATAAGGCCATTTGTTTCACCCCGTTGCCAGAATGAGCTGGCATAGCATGCAACTTGTGTTTCCCCAGTGCTGGAGAAAGTCAATTGCTGTTCCAGTGAAGGCACTCAAGGCTGCTACTGGTTTGTTTTCTGGGTAGCTCATAATGTAGCAACTTACTCACATGTGCATCTTTATTCAATCCAGGTGAGTGCTTCATGTCAGAAACATAATTGAAAGCAGTGGGTTTAAATTATTCTTTCGTCTAATAAGCTCAAGGCTTGTGTACATTGTTCTGCTTTCTCCCCTACCCCCAAACTTTATCCTCACAATAACCCTGTGGGGTAGGTGAGACTGAGCTTAAATTACTCTTTTGTGAATACATTAATACATCAAACGTATAGATTGGTAGAACTATTTTGTTTTTTTTTAAAAAAATCCATATACAGCTACTGAAGTCAGTGCTATAAACTACAATAGGGCAAATCTGAGAGCGTAAATTGACACCAACTATTTTTATCTGACGTACATAAAAATATTTACATTGGCAATTTTGTGAAAATTATGCAGTCTGTTAAGTGATCAGTTTGAGGCTATCACTGTGATTATTTCTACACCAAATCACACCAAGTTGAAGGAAGCAAAAATGAGGAAAAGACTTGAAATCCCAGCAAAATGCTCAGGCCTTATCTGTTCATTTTCTGTTGCAGGCGTTTTGACAATTAACAGTGCATTTTACTTACCCATTATTATTTCGAACATTTTGAATATATTTTCACAGGAGGTTTTATTTGATGTCAAAGAAACAGAAGTCGTTGTTCAAGAGAAAGCTGCTTCAAAGGTTAGAGTACTTTTCTTTACTGTTTGTGCTTGTCCTGACTATATTTAAATATTTTATGTCAAAATTATTCATAGAATGCAGGCCACTGAATTTAGCTGCTTTCTTCTAGGTAGAACTTGCCTATAATGTGTGAGATTTACAGGAAGATAGGTTGCACGTAGAGGAGCTAGTTGTTTAAATCTACAACAAAATCTCTATTTGATTGTGTGGATCATGGTCCATTCACACACTATTAGAAAACAAAGAGCATAAAATTGTAAATAATCAGTTCTAGGCCACTGCCTTATCAGATCACTCAATGTTGTTGCCAGGTTTTGTTTCGTTACTCTTATACAGACATTTCCTGTGTGGGACGGCGTCTGGACAGCAACAATCTCTTCGCCTTCTGCAGTGTGTGAGTTAAAAATAACCACCCACATACCTAGAGATACACTACACCAGGATTCTATTATCCCTGGCTGCGTAATTGCATGGGGCAGCAATGCATTTAGAGCAGGCTGAAGTTTGAGTGGATCTTTTCAAAGTTCAGTTTTCCCTGCGAACAATTCTGCTGAAATCCCTTACTATACACTCCGAGCCTATGTAAATCATGCTTTTGAGCACATACTCTATTGTACGTTTGCCTCTTATTTTGATAAAAATCATCCATCCTATTTGGAATACCCCAAGGCCCCTTGGGTTGTCTGGGGGGAAATTCACCCTGGCCTACTTTAGCCATCACTGGCCTTTCAGCTGGTGGGTTGAGACCTGCTACCAAGTCACTACCTAATCTTAGGCGCGTTCCAACAGTAGTACAGTGGTACCTCGGGCTAAGTACTTAATTCGTTCCGGAGGTCCGTTCTTAACCTAAAACACCACTTTAGCTAATGGGGCCTCCCGCTGCTACCATGCCGCCAGAGCACGATTTCTATTCTCATCCTGAAGCAAAGTTCTTAACCCTAGGTATTATTTCTGGGTTAGCAGAGTCTGTAACCTGAAGCGTATGTAACCTGAAGCGTATGTAACCCGAGATACCACTGTACTACAAATATGCCCCCCATGCATTGTTTGGGGTAAAAGGTTGTGCCATCTCTGAAAAGGTTGAACTATATACAGTGGTGCCTCGCAAGACGAAATTAATTCGTTCCGCAAGTTTTTTCTTCTTGCGAGTTTTTCGTCTTGTGAAGCACGGTTTCCCATAGGAATGCATTGAAAATCAATTAATGCGTTCCTATGGAGACCGCTTGCCAGGCTGGCGGTGCGGAGAAGGGCTTTTCTCCCCACCGCAAGCCTTCAGGACAGGTACGGGAACAGAGGGGAAGGCGCGCAGCGCTTCTCTGTTCCCGGGGCTTGCGGTGGGAGGAGGGTTTTTCCTCCCCACGCCAACATTCAGAACAGCATTCTGAAAGTTGGCGGCGGGAGGTCTCTCCGCCCCACCGCCAGCCTTCGGAGCAGCCATCCCAAGGCTGGCGGCGGGATGGAAAGTTGGCGGCGGGAAGAGGTCTCTCCGCCCCACCTGCAGCCTTCGGAGGAGGTCCGAGGACAGTGGGGAAGACGCCCTGCGCTTCCCCGCTGTCCCGGAGATTTCCCTATGGGCTTTCGTCTTGCGAAGAAAGCCCATAGGGAAATTCGTTTTGCGAAGCGCCTCCAAAACGGAAAACCCTTTCGTCTAGCGGGTTTTCCGTCTTGCGAGGCGTTCGTCTTGCGGGGCACCACTGTATACAGCATTGATCTTCCACTGGTAGATCAGGCTTTGCTTATGCATCTATTAGCATAATTTTGATGCTTTTGTAAAACTGAAGAAAAATAAAGGGGGAAAAACACCAGATTTGCTACTGGAGTCTGTAGCCTGACCTCAGGTGCATCACAACAGCAGCACTTTCACAATGAAATATGCCCCCAAGTTTGGACAAAGAGCCAGGCCCCAGGTCCTGTAAAGGTCAGAAGCAATGTGTTAGCAGTACCTCAGCTTGCCAGTGTGCTTAAAAGGATTAGTGTTAAATTTAAGATGGGGCAGAATGAACAAAGATTCATTTTGCCACATGCATATCAAATTTATTGCCCATAGTGTTGTCATCAGTACCTCATTATGGGATTCCCTCCCTTTGCCAATCTGATTAGCCCAGATTCTTACATGCTTTCGGAGTCAGCTGCATTTCTTTGCCCAATCTTTTGTGTGTTCTATCACTTTGTTATTTTACCCTACTGACTGCTGTGTTTTAAGGCTCTTCCAGATGTTCTTTTATTGTGCATTCATTTGTACTGATGTTGGGTCTCAAGCTGGCTATATATGATCCTGCCTTCAATGCTGTGCACATGCCATAGCTTCCTTCTGAAATCCTGTGACTTCACCTCACAAATATTTCAGGGCTTTTAAAGTTCGTTGCACAATAATGTAACATCCAGGAAGCATCACTAACGAAGTGTAATTAATCCACTATTGTGTCAGTCTCTTGTTTAATAATACATCTACAAAATCCGCATAGGCCCTGAATGTGTATTTTAGTGCAACCTGTTCTGATTGATTTGGCCATGCAGGCAAGAATAATTTTCAATACATTATACTGTATAGGGCTTCACCTGAGCCTTCGGAACAAAGCACCTTCGACTGTCTTGTATTTGAATCCAACACTGAAGATGAAAGTGAGGAAATAATAAGAAGAATTGGTAAGGATATTTGTTCTTTGGTGTACAACTAAAAAGTAGCAAGGCCTCTATAGCCTGTTAATGAAGCATACTTAGTGTACTTGCAAGCTAGTAATTCCAAGACTTAGAAAGCTAATAAGATTAGGCTTCGCAGTAATTGTGTATCTGCATTTCTAATTATGTTCAAGGACTTGGGCTTAGTATGAAATAAAGTAGGAAGTCTTCTGTTTGATCTAGAAGGATTTCCAGGTCAGTATCCCAATCACCTAATATCTAGCATGCTAGTGGTTAGGAGACAAATTCTGTTCTTTCAAAACCATGGCTAGAGCAGCAAGTACTGCCAACTTCAGGAATATTATTTTAAGATTAATGACCATTTGTTTCTTTAGCTGCTGGATTTAAACACACAGAATGGTTTGTCTGATTGAGATGCAGGATGCTCTGCTTCTGGGTTTCTGCCAATGACCTACTTTTGGAGCTGAACTGGCATGCAAAAGGGCCTAGTTTCAGTCAGTGATACGCTGCCAGGCTTGCTCTTGGATTAAGGCGGCAATATGAAAGGATTAAAACTCTACACTGGAAATAGTATTTTGGCTACCTCCTACAACAAAAGACTGAGTTTTTACAAGCGTTTTCTTTTCATGTTTATACGGACATTTTCAGAATTTGGAATAAAATCAAGCTGAAGCCATGGATTTGCATACTATTTGTATTAACCAAAGTTTCTACATTTAAAAATGAGACAGATTCAATGTAATGAGTCAAGCATAACTTACTATGACAGTTCAGTTTTTCAGTGTGTAGCGTTACTAGTTTTGTGCTTACATTGTTTAAAGAAATCAGAATCTGAAGAACACTGTATATACACTTTTCGGTACACCCCCGTTACACCTTTAACTTTTGTTATTTGCTGCCAGGGGCTGTCAACTAGCAGCCTAGGTGAAGAATTAACTCCACTCCCCAAAAAATAACAGCCTGATTGTCTGCTTTGGTTATAGAAATGGAAGCTGCATTTCAAAATATAAATGGCGAGATCACTCAAACTGGTTCAAAACAAACCCAAAAGTGTAAGAGAAAAAGGGTACATGAAGAAACCAACCAAGGCAGCAAGGATAGGGTATTAACACTCAAGACCAAATTTATACCACTTGAGTACTTTGATCACTAAAAAGTAGGCCTAAAAACACCAAGTCTGACAGTGTTCTGATTATTTAATAAGTTAGAAGTGGGGAAAACTATTTTCCAAATTAGCAAGCGTTTAATCACTCTAGGTTACGTAAGTACAGCAAGCTTCTGCTGTAATTGGAGTTGCATACCAAGCAAGGAACAGGCTTAACTTGATTTGAGCAGGGATAGTAGAAGAAAAAATAGTAATACTACTTTCCCCACAACAATGACAAGACTCCTTGGGTGAATGTAAAACATTTAATTTAAAAATGTTGACACTACAATATATAAAATAGCTATTATAAATGCACATAGTGTATTCTATAGCTGCCAGGTTTACGTTTTTAGGAAACTGTAAGTTACACTGTGGTTAAGACTTGTAGTTTTACCCTTCTGAAAGTCCACATTCTATCACAGTGATGTATGGTCAGACTTAACAGCCCCAATTGTTAAACACTTGGATCAAGTTATAACCAGTTTTATTGCAAAAAGACCCTGTACACATTTATATCAATTCTAGTACCTTACAATTTTAGCTACCCAACAAGTCATTAACATACAGAAACATGCATGAAAAGCAAGAAAGATCACCCATCCCTTCTGCATATTAGCAACTTGTCACTGTTGAGCAACAAAGCTCACATCACTGAGTTTTTATGTGAACAGTCACTTTTAGCATTCATCCTGAGTGAAAGATGGAATGACTTAAGTACAAATGTAACATATTATAAACAATTTCATACAAAAAAAAGTCACAAATTGAAACCAAAGTATTTTACAGAATTTACTACAAAACACCATAAAAACTGCCTCCTCTTAAGCCCTCTCCCCCCGTATCCTACGAGCCAATTGGATGTCTTTGGGCATGATGGTGACTCTCTTGGCATGGATGGCACACAGGTTCGTGTCTTCAAAGAGACCCACCAGATATGCTTCACTAGCCTCCTGTTTTAAAACAAGACAGACAGTGTTAGAAACCATGAACTGGTACATGTAATTAGCCCTTTTCCCCACTCCCCCACAGCATACCTGGTTAAAAGTAACTATTAACACACTCATACCTGCAGAGCACCAATGGCTGCACTCTGGAACCTCAAGTCTGTCTTGAAGTCTTGAGCAATCTCCCTTACCAGCCTCTGGAACGGAAGCTTGCGAATCAAAAGTTCCGTGGACTTTTGGTAACGACGAATCTCTCGCAGCGCCACAGTACCAGGCCTACAAAAATAGTAGAATAGTGTGAACAAGGCCCCAAGCTGTGATATCTAAATTCAGATCTTGCCGGCAGAAAAGCATTCCTGAAAACGGCGAAAAGTGTGCTGCGGAGTGGGCAACCAATTCCCTAAACCAGACTCTACTTTAAGGTACTGTCAATACAGCCCTTATCATCTCTTAAGTGCGTAGATATGAACCCCGGCCTGCTTTCCAGAATTCACTGCTGTTTTTTTTTTTTTTTTTAAAAAAGGGCAGATGGTCTTATCCTCCCCCTCCTTTAATTACCTGTAGCGATGAGGTTTCTTGACTCCACCAGTAGAGGGAGCGCTTTTCCGAGCAGCTTTGGTAGCCAGCTGTTTACGTGGAGCTTTGCCACCGGTGGACTTACGGGCAGTCTGCTTGGTACGGGCCATTTCCCTTTACTTTTTTTTACTAGGAGAAAAAAGCAAACGAGAGGTTAGCAACGGAAGCGCTAGCCCTAACACCCTCCCTTCTGACTCTTTAGTGTTTTCCCTACCACTTCGTGCCAGTTTCCACTAACCTCCTCCCTCCCCGCCACTCTTCGGAGGAACCGCAGCGCAAGACGAATAGTAGCAGATGTCTGGGCGCTGCTCCCTCCGCGGCGGCCAGCGGAGGACATTCCCCCGGGGAACAGGAACGAGGAGTCACGCTGCCTCTCGCCCACGCGCGGTAGTAGTAGTAGAACCGAAGCCACGATTCCGCTCCATTCCACCCCCGCCGGTAGTTACGTTGCCATGACTACGACTATCAGACTATTTCATCCCTCCCCCCCCCAAGGCATACACACCGCGGGCGAAGAGGAACAAAGCGGCCTTCACCACCCCTCCCCCACCACTCACGAAACACGGCCCAAAATACGAGAAATACACGTCCACCTTCCCCGCCCCCACTCTCCGGCTGCCCCAAGCCGAAACTCACCACTTTCAGGAACGGAGCCTTTAAATACACTTCCGCTCCTACCAGCCGCGAGGTACACGTCCTACTCCTTCCCCAACGAACCCACAACTGTCCCCTCCCCGGCGCAGGGACACTGTATTTATAGAGGGAGGGGGCCTAGAACGTCATGACCTCACAATACAGACACGCAGCGCACGGAGCCATTGGCGTCTACCTCCGTTGGCGCCGTGACGTTAACTGACACAAAGGCCGTTTCCCCGAATCTCGGCCGTGATTGGATGAAACCTCGACAGCCGATTGGTTGCTAAAGCTGCACTCCGATTGGACATCGTGAGCTGAAGCAGACCAATCGGAATTGGAGCCCAGGAGAAGGTTGTGATTGGCCGGCAGAAAACATAGTTTGGATCCTACTTTTTGTTGCAAAGCTCCACAATGGAAAGTCAATGGGAAAGAAAAGCTGTCCGTTTGGAGTGTCCCAGACTGAATGAGGCGGGTAAACAGAAGGAAATACTGCCACATAAATTATTGTAGGAGGGAAAATGGTAAAGCCAGGTAGGAAGGTTGCAGTCGTATTTGAATATATCTG
This sequence comes from Podarcis cretensis, assembly GCF_951804945.1. Taxonomy (NCBI): domain Eukaryota; kingdom Metazoa; phylum Chordata; class Lepidosauria; order Squamata; family Lacertidae; genus Podarcis; species Podarcis cretensis. The sequence goes on from NC_137171.1 coordinate 35,466,698, forward strand.
ACTGTTTAGCGTCAGACCAAGTGGTACGAATAAAGCAAATTTCAAATATAAGTCAATAATTATTTTCTAAACAATATTGCACAGAACACGGATTATTTATTAAATAATATTGCACAGAACACAGATTAAAACGCCCCTTTAAAATACCCTTCACATAATCATAACTCAAATATACTAAGGTTACAAATTTTATATTTTTTTCAATTTAACAGTATATAGAAGACAAATATTTCTTAATCAAATCTAGTGGGTAAAATACAAATACTTTGGTAGGAAAACTATTACTCTATTTGGTACTCTAGCTGGCTTGCATGATCAAATAAATACCTGCAATAAGTAACATATACATATTTACAAAACAAAACATTTAAAATACGAAAAGTTCCTATTTAGCAAATACACATTATGTTAAGTGATTTTAGCTTCTTTATACAAACTCCCTGCAGCTTCTAGGATGAGGGCCTAATACTGCAGTCTGGTGTGAAATGCAATGAGAAGTATAGACTACTGATATGTACAAAACTATTGACATATTTTCTTATACATCTTATATATGAAGTGCATCCTAAGTAAAAGCAATATACCTGATTCTATTAAAGCACAGGTATTGCAATCTCTAAATTGATGTATTACTGATCACACAATAGCTAATGATTACATTAATTAACCCTACAGTTCTAGTATTTAACAGGATGCAAATTTCTGTAAAACAAGAAAATCCTTAATAAAATAATATCAATCCAAAACAAAACAAACAAACAAAAAGGATGCAAATTTGAAAAGTCTATTATTCTTTCTAATCATAGTGTTCTATAAGGTAATAGTACCGAAAAAGACAAGACGCTGTTGGTAAGGTTTGAAAACACCTTCAGATCCAGCAAAACCAATTACATAATCTTTACTAGCCTGGGCATTTCTGTTGAAAGGAAGACACATCTCAAAACTGTTTCACACTCAGTGCTGAAATTACATTATATGTGCAATCAAGATGAAATTGAAGATATAAACAATGGGACATATACTGCACACCTTATGAAATCCTGCTCCCCCACTGGCTCACAGAAATTTTATTACAGTGATAAAGATTACTAATACGTGTGGCATGAAGATGCACATTTGCATTTCCAAACAGGTGTGACCAAATGCTGTTCATTTTAAGCACTATATTTTGTTACTGATCATCAAACATAGAATATAGTTGTACTTTTGTGTACTTGTTTTTATTTAGTTGCAGTGTATGTACTATAATCACTTTCCTGGCAGTAAACACTATTGAACTTTGTGGGACTTCTCAGTAAACATATATATTACTGTGGTAATATAGAACACCCAAGTTTCACAGAACAGACACCATGGCACTGCCACACCCCTTCCCATTAGAAAAAAATGTCTAAGTGCTTATAAATTGATTGCACAATCAAATACTAATTATTGTTATATTGAATACCTTTAACTTTCCTCCTCTTTGCCATAGTATACTTATTTGGTCAGTCCACAATGAGACAAACTGGACACATAGGTATGTCCCCCTTAATGATAAGAACAATGCAATAAATGATTTATTGGGTTCCTCATAGCATCTGTGTATTAGATCAAATGAACTAAATTGAAGTCTGCAGGAGTAGGACTAATGACTAGAGATTTGTGATATTTATTTATTTGACAAAACCACTTGGTTGTTATAAAACCTATACACATAAAGAGTGAGACATACAAATAAGTTAACTAACGGAGGTGGAAGACTTTCGACATACTGTATAAGATTAGTAAGTCTGTCTTTCACACCTATCAGTAAGAATATGTCTAAGAAAATCGTATTGCGATGAAACTATTGTACCAACACCCAGCCATAATCTTATGATTTGCTGCTGATAGCACAAGACTTGGTTCAGAGATCCCAGCATCACACAAGGGCAATCTTTCACTCAAATAGCACTATCATTCATCAATGCTGCTTACGTTCAAAGAAGCATAGCCCTTACCAATAACAGAAGCATTATAACATGGGGGAGAGAGCCAATCAATTCCTTGTATCCCACCAGTCCAGGATATCTTTGGCTTCTAACTCCAGTACTGTATAGCTTTGCCCTGTTTAAGAACTGAATCATAGCAATTTCCCATTTGCTTTTAAGGGCAAGCACCTTTCTGTCCTAGTTGATTTCCACACTAACATAGTTTGCATGGCTTTGTGTAAATGTGTAAGTTCCTGGAGGGCATTGGGGCTGCTGTGCTGCTTTCCTGGTCGTCCTCCTGCCATACTACCATCAGCTGAGCCATGGTTTGGCTTACTATGTCTGAACCTGGGCTCATGGTTTGTCTTGCTCTAGACAAAACTGTGGTTCTGGCTTTGGAGGACACCGCTAAGGAGGACCAGGGAAGAATGTAGCACCTGTGATCTCTCTGGGAACTCGCATGTTGTGGTGTCAGCCTGTGCTTGCATCACAAATACAATAGGAGATAGGATTAAGCTGTGTCTTTGGCCATAACCAATTTCAAACTGGGCAATAACTGAGTATTCCAGTCCTCATGTTCACTCCTTGACTCCAGATGTTAAAGGATAAGCAAGAGAAAAGCCTACTCTCACCACCATATATAACACTAACAGGATGAAACATTGTACCTGAAATATTGCCATAAAGAGGCTAAAAGTGTGTGTGTGGGGGGGAAGATTCCAACCCTTCTAAAGGAAGTTTAAAAGGCATGTTCAGCCCAAAAGTTTACTTGGAAATTAGTCCAAATGGCTTCATTTCTGAATAAATATTGTAAAAGTCTGGGAGCATAAGACTTCAGTCCTATGCAAACTTTAAGCTGCATTAAACAGTGTATGGATCACTTTCAAGCCAACATGCATAGCAGTGTGCTGCATAGAAACCAGCATAATATACTTAAGTAGGAAGATACAGTGGTGCCTCGGGTTACATACGCTTCAGGTTGCAGACTCCGCTAACCCAGAAATATTACCTCGGGTTAAGAACTTTGCTTCAGGATGAGAACAGAAATCGTGCAGCAGCGGCAGCAGGAGGCCCCATTAGCTAAAGTTGTGCTTCAGGTTAAGAACAGTTTCAGGTTAAGAACAGACCTCCAGAACGAATTAAGTTCTTAACCCGAGGTACCACTGTACTCAGTACTGCATATGATTTGACTCATGCCAACTACACAACTGAAAGAGGAATTGTAAAGCACCTTGTCTTCTGAAATATTCTATGTAAATAAATTTATGTGCAATAAAGTCATTGCATTAACAATGGCTATACATATCTAGTTATTACTGTAAAGGTTTAACCATTTTATAGGTAAGTGGCATAGTTTATGACAAACTATTATATTTACTCAGACACCTCACAACAGCAGACAATAGTTCATCCTGTTCTAATGATAGCAAAACATTCTATGAGAAGGATTTCGTCTAATCAACTGTTTTAAAGCCCCGGTTTTCTTTCACTATAGAAGCTGTCATTGTCAACCAGAATTGCATACAGTACTGATTTGCCATCTTAAAACTATATAAACATCCTACAGTTCTTTACCAGAAGAACGAGTGCACAAACTCCTACATCTGCACTCCTACATCTGCGCTTGCTGACATTTGCTTCCAAGTGAACATCGTTTGGATCGGGCTGTATCAGTTTTACAAGCGGCTAAATTGTTCAAAACGCTTCGAGGCTTGCATAGCGCTGCTTCTACTTAGATCCGCTTGATGGCAATCCATGGAGGAACTCATCCGAACTACAACTCCTATGAAACCCCGCGCTGTTGCACAATCCGGGGCAGCGAGCGCAGGGCACCCCTGGAAGTTGTAGTTTCATTGGCCGGAAGCCCAGTAGAAGAAAAGGGGGACTTTCCGCCATCACCGGGACTACAAGCCCCAGCATGCTTTGGGTAACCCGGGGCGGTAATGGCGGCGGCAGCGCCTGCGCATTGCGGTCTCCGTGCGGACCGCGCAGAGTGAATAATAAAGCTCTCCTCCTCGGTGGTAGCGGGCGGCGGCGGAGGGAGTGGAAGGCAGGAGCATGTCGAAGGGCCCGGTAGCGACCGGGCCTCCCGCGACCGGGCCGGTGGCGCCCGCCAGCGCGCTCCAGGCGCAGCCCGAGAAGCCGCAGCACTACACGTACGTAGCGAGAACACCCGCAGCCGCCACTTACTGCTGCTGCGACCGCCGCCGCCGCACCCCTCCGCCCGGCACCCGCCCGCGCGCCACACACGCCTGACGTCAGCGGGCAGCGTGCGGCTCGCGCGCACGGAAGCCAACCGCCCGCCCGGAACCGGCTGGAACCGGTCGTGGCCGGCCTGGGCCGGTGGAATTTCGCCTGAGTGGGAGGGGGCGGGGCGGGAGCTGACACCCCCCCCCGCCGCCGCGCGCTTTTCCGTTCCCGCGCGCGAGTGCGCGCGCAAGAACAACCCCACATACATAATACACACACCCCACAAGCTGAGGCGCGCGATACCCATGATGCGTTGCGGCTCGCGCACCCCATGGCTCCTCTACGTTGACTTTAGGGGGGTAGTGGGGACCTCTTGTAATCTTCCTCGCCCCCCTTTCCCCAAATCATCCGTTTTGTACTTGGTAGTCTTTCTCTCTCTCGGCTCTGCCTTCTTCCGCCTAGTAAAACGGTAATGCGTCTTTCCATGCCGCCAAGTAGGACGGTTGTGAAGTCAAATGTTGGAAAAACAAGTGGTTTGGTTTACTATGTTTCAATATAATCTTCGCTTTCTTTCTTAAGTACTAACCTCGTGTTAATGGCTGTGGGCTTGTGGTAAACACAAATAAGGACATCCTTTCTTATTTCGAACTGTCTTTTCTAGAGTAAAGGGACCATCTCATAAAATCTAAGCTGCTCTTTGCCAGAGCTTTGACTTTCTTTGCTGTTCTTCCTTGGCACTGGGTTAGTTTGTCTTTCTCTCAGGAGATGCCCCGTTAACATTTCAAGAATAAGGGGAACTGTGGTGTGTGTTTTGTGAAGTGAAGGATGCCAAGCCCAGGAGAAACGTTATGTAGAGTAAATTGCTATAATTCTAGGGGGGAAATGGTAACAAAAGAGAGAGCATAAAATAGTGTTTTTTCCTCAGTCGCTGTAGTACACAATGCTTTGGTAGAAAAATGTCAAAGGGATACTGAGTTCTGAAATAAATCGCCTGTTAGTGTTCTGTGGCAATTGTGTGAGGAAAGTATTGTTTTCACTCCATTCAGAAATCCTGGTAAATTCTCTTGTGACCTAATTCTGTGAATAACTGGCTAAGCAAATGCAGGTATTTTGGACCAGACAGTGAATTATGTGCCACTGGTGACATCACCAACCTCTGTAACATTGCACTGCAGGTGCAAATCCACAAAGGATGCTAGTACCTTGGCATAGTGTTGTGGGACAGTGGTACTACGCTAGAAACAGCCTCCATTTTTGTATGTGTCTTGTGGTATAATGCAAAGCTAATATATGGCACAGAATTGGCCAGAAATGCAGTACAGCCAGGTTAGAACTGAGAAAGTGCAACCCATCTATCTTAGGCTGCAATCCTATACAGTGGGTCCTCGGGTTTAGAACAGTCCTGTTTAAGAACGATTTGGTTTACGAACTCCGCAAAACTGGAAGTAGTGTCCCGGTTTGCAAACTTTACCTTGGTCTAAGAACAGAATCCAAATGGTGGAAGGGCACCAGTGGCGGGAGGCCTCATTAGGTAAAGCGTGCCTCGGTTTAAGAACGGTTTCAGTTTAAGAACGGAATTGAGGAACGGATTAAGTTTGTAAACTGAGGTACCACTGTACCTACATTCCTTGGACTAAACCCATTGAACTCAATAGGGCATACTTCTGATTCGACATGTGAATTGTCTCAAGGATATGGAGAAGTGGAATAAAAATGTTGTAAATCAATAAAATGCTTCAGAGCTAGTAATACCGCTACAAGCGGTCACTGTGATTTAACTGATAACAAATGTTAGTGCAGAGTTGTCTTACTTGTAACACAGAAGATCCTGCTGCTATAGCTTGCTCCAGTATACCTCCTCCATGCAAATGCTCATTTATTTAATAAGTTTTGAAATTAATGGCTTCCCAGCCAGAATGTGGTACACTCCTGAAGCAGGCAAAGTTGAACAATAAAATAAATTGGATACATAACTGTTGTGCAAAATTGCTTGGGTATTTGTTCTGCTGGTCAATTGGGACTCAACCAATTTTAATATCAGGCCTAGTTTACAAGTATGACTGTAACACACACACACACAAAATCAAATGGTGAAATAAATGATACCAGGAATACAGTTCATAGGTGTGTTTTTTCATTTTTGCCTTGTGGGTGCATTTTGATTATTTTAAAGTTTACTGAACTCATCTGTGAGGTTTAAAAATCAGTTTTCTTGTAAAAATTTGCTCAGACAAGACTTGCTGGTAGACTTTGCAAATTGATGTTTCAAATGCAGTCTATTCTTTGCATGATCACACGTATTTTATCACACGTATTTTACTATAGTAATCAGAGCTTATGCTGAAGTAAGTGTGAGCTTACTTAGGAGTAAGTGGGGTTAAGATTGCAGCCTTAGTGCAGCAAACGCATTTGTGTTCACAGAATGTAATGCTTGGCATTTATTTGCATTCATTTGCTTATACTTTTGGCATTTATTTGTTGTTGTTTTTGTTGTTGTTTTTGCAATGAGAGAACCATGTGTCTTCTGGTTCTGCTGACTGTAATCTGTCCTTGATCCCTTATCTCAAAAAGTTACTAAAGTGTGCTGAATGTACTGAAGTTATTAATAAGTTAACGTCTGCTTATAAGTCTAAGGAATTTCTTGCTGGACTGTTTCTTACATGCATATTTATGAAGTAATTAGTAATATGTGTATTTAATAGTGTGTTATGACTTTATCTACTGTGAGGAATTAAACAGTTGTCTTTGCAAAGTGAAAACTTTGAGAACTGAGATAATCGTTACTATACAAGTTGCTGATGACTGTAAATATCTCCCTGAAGAAACATTATTGTTGCTTGAATCTGCCTTCCCCAGAAAGAAAAACTGACAGCCACTTTTCACCAGCATTAGAAACTGAGATATGAAAGCTAAGAGCTAAATGGCACCTTAAACCTAGGTTATGGGTGCAACAATGGAATATCTAGGCACACTTTTTAATAACAAGAATTGTTGTTGTTTAGTTGTTTAGTCATGTCCAACTCTTCGTGACCCCATGGACCAGAGCATGCCAGGAACTCCTGTCTTCCACTGCCTTCCGTAGTTTGGTCAAACTCATGCTGGCAGCTTTGAGAACACTGTCCAACTATCTCATCCTCTGTCGTCCCCTTCTCCTGGTGCCCTCAATCTTTCCCAACATCAGAGTCTTATAACAAGAATACAAAGCTGAAAATTAATGAACGGCAGCTAAAACATTATGTTCATTTTTCATATGATCTAGTCCTTCCCCTACCTACCTCCCTAATATTCTTAAGAGGGTCTCTTCCCTAGTCTTTGGAGAGTAGCTGGAAGTAAAAGGTAAAGGGACCCCTGACCATTAGGTCCAGTCGCGGACGACTCTGGGGTTGCGGCGCTCATCTTGCTTTACTGGCCGAGGGAGCTGGCGTACAGCTTCTGGGTCATGTGGCCAGCATGACTAAGCCACTTCTGGCAAACCAGAGCAGCGCATGGAAACACCCTTTACCTTCCTGTCGGAATGGTACCTATTTATCTACTTGCACTTGATGTGCTTTCGAACTGCTAAGTGGGCAGGAGCAGGGACCGAACAACGGGAGCTCACCCCTTTGTGGGGATTCGAACTGCCGACCTTCTGATCAGCAAGCCCTAGGTTCTGTAGGGAGGCAGAAAAAGGTCTTCCTTTCCTTCCACTCCACAGTTTTAATCTGAAATCTTAGGCACAGAACTGCGCTCAGAGCTCAGAAACTGCTCACGCTAATGAAATTCCGTGTCACAAAATGCGCATAGAACAATGAGAGTTTAGAACACTGCTTTCCACATTATATTAGGGACACTGAAATATAATCAGTTATCATTTTTATGTCTAATTGTCTCATAATGAAACATGGTTAAGATGACTGAGTTCAGACATGCTGATCCACAACATACCTGTATCTTCTTTAGAGGCAGATACATATTTTCTTAAGCCTTTAAAATTTTAGGAGGGTTTTTAATCTTGGAAATTAGAAGCAAGCAAATTTCCAATTTTGATAATTGGGTAAAGCAAAATAACAACCCAGAGAGAGAGAGAGAGTGTGTGTTCCTGTGTCCTTAAGCAGCTGTACACCTTATACTGGTTAAAGTAGTTGGGCTTGAAACGGTAGCAACATTTTCTCTCTTTTATAAGATGCTGGAATGTATTGATAATGGAAGGAATATAATTATGAAGGGGTTGTTGCTGGAATGTAAAAGTAGTTTTTGTATGCCATTTAAAAAACACAAATCTAGAAATTGTGGCTGTGTGAGAAAGATAAAATGTTTAGGCATTGGGCTGCTTGAAATACAAAGCTAAACCATGGTTTTGGTGTTACTTAAACAAGCCTAAGGACCACTCTTGTACCCCTGGCACACATGATCCCACCTTCCCTTGCATGCCACAACACTTCCTTCCTGATTTTAAGCAAACCATAGTTCACCTCCCCCCCCCCAATTTTTTTTTTTGGCAAACTATGGTTTGTGCTTGTGTGTATCCCAGTTCGGTTACGTAGAAGTAAGTTTGCACTGGTGCATTGTCACCAAGGCTATGTATACTTCGCAGAACTTATATTATTATTTTAAAATGTGTAGAAAGGAAACCTAAATCCTGTGTCAGCTAAAGCTGGTTTTATTTTTATTTGGAACAATTTTGCCATTTTATGCTCTCATAAAATTCATTAGACTTCTAATTGTGGAGAGGAGCAAGAAGCTATGCAAGGTACCTATCCCTAGACCACTAGAAAATCTGTTTAACCTCTTGTCAGTTAGGCTGTTGGCTTGTTTCTCTCCAAATAATCAAGGGTTTTAAACCACAGTTAAGTTTCAACTATGGTTTAAAGAAGTGGTTCCCAAACTTTTTTGAGCCACCGTCCCCTTCATTGCATACAATCAACTCTAGGGCTTCCTACCTTACCCTTCTGTATAAAAAGCATTGCTGTACAATCATACCTTGGGTTACAGATGCTTCAGGTTGCTTTTTTTCAGGTTACGGACCGCCGAAACCCGGAAGTACCGGAACGGGTTACTTCCGGGTTTTGGCGGATGCGCAGAAGTGCCAAATTGCAGCCTGCGCAGACGGACTGCTGCGGGTTGTGAATGTGCATCCCGCATGGATCATGTTTGCAACCCGAGCGTCCACTGTATTCAGAATAGTGGTTTGCACAAGCCACTAAGGAGTACAATAACACAAAACATCAAAACAATAACCATTAATTGCATATTTACTGAAAATGCAATTGAAACTATTTCGTTTAGATAGTGATGAACTTGATCCAGTGACACCAGTTTTTCGAAGTCATATACCGTATTTTTTGCACCATAACACTCACTTTTTTCCTCCTAGGAAGTAAGGGTTTGAAATGTCTGTGCGTGTTATGGAGGAAATGCCTACAGGTGGCATGCCTACGGATTTTCCTCCTCTAAAAACTACGTGCGTGTTATGGTCGGGTGCGTGTTATAGAGCAAAAAATACGGTAGTTATTTACATCTCCAGCACCTCCCTGCTGTCCCCATACCTCTAAGCTCCCCCCCAGGTAATCTCACCCACCCCAGAGGGCTGTACTGCACACTATGGGAGCCACTGGTTTAAAGTCATGTGTAAACAAGGCAAGAAAGTGAGTGAAATCATAGAATCATAATACACTCCTGAATTTGCCTTCCTTTTTTGTAACACCACAAATTTGCAATAAAGTTATAAACAAAGGCGTGTCTGCTTGAGGTGATTTAACCCCAAGAGTTCAAGCAATGAGTATGACATATTAATTCTATCAGTCAACCATTAGGTCTTCCACGTGCAGTCTGCAGAGCAGTTATTAAAAGGGAAAGCCTGAATAAGAGACAGTAAAAGTTTACTAGACGAGAACTATAAGGAGTAATAAGCGTGAAAAGCAGTGAGATTTCCATGTGAACAAAGCTCATTGTGCTGAAGAAGCTGAAGATCAAATGTAGTTATTGGCATGGTATGTTTGTCTCCTTTCATAGTAAAATGATCATGTGAAATATTTGCTTGAGTATTCCCATGCAAAACACTTAACTAGTGGTTTATTTTTATAAGCAAATAGAACAATGTTGGTGTTAAAAGGATTTCAGTGAGATTTCTAAGTAATGCTTTTTTGGAATTTTGCATCTTGATCTTGGCAACAGGTTTCCTTCTAGCCAGGGGACTATGAACACAGACCTCATGGCTACCTACAGCAGACCGATTCAGGCGTAGTTTCTGTACCAAACTGAGCAAAACTTACTCCATTGCTGGATGTGGTTTTACTTTTGCATTGTAGCAGCCTGCTTTTACACATGGTCAAGCTGATTAACTTGCTGATTAATAGGGAAACCTGTTTGGGGCAGTTACCTGAAAATTCTGTTGATTTTAGCAATTAATTTTTTTCCTCAGAGAAGCATTTTTGGTTTCATTTTCAGTCAAGGTACTTTGGCTTAACTCTGTTATGAATCTGTCACACTAGGGCTGCAGTATCTAATTAAGTCAATGGGATTATTCAGGAGTTGGCTGCAGGCTACAAGGTTTATACTAAGACAAAATAGCTCACATACTTCCCTGTTCCTGGAGTTGAGGTGGCACCTGGAATCTGTTTACAGAGTTCTGGCTGTAGCATTGGGAAACATTCGCTGGAAATAGATATAAGGACATGCTTATTTTGAATTGCAATTTTATAATTGCACTAAGAATATGTAGTTATTGAAATGTTTCATTGGTTCTCAAGACCCCAGAAACACACTGTGTTTTGGGTGTGTGTGTGTGTGTGTGTGTTTTCCTAGAGTTGGGTGGGGATAGAGAATCAAGAAATGTTACAAAATAACAGAATGTCATGGCAGTTGTTACATATGACAGCAGTTAGATGAGAGCTTTATACATTTGTGGCATTGTGTGAACATCTTACTGAATGTTTTCATCTTCTGTTTAGCTACTTTCCTTAATTTTTGTAAATGAATTATTAAAGGGACTAATCAGTGTCATTATTAATGCCAATACTTCCCCTCCCCCCCAACAACACCCAGAAGTAGAGTCACTGAGAGTTTGATTGCAGTTTGACATGTTCCCTGAAGTGAAGATGTTATACTGCAAGGCAATACCAGTGAGTTCCACATGATTTGAAAGTTAAACCCAAGAATCATTGGATTTTCACCTGTGTGTGGAAATTATACCTTGGAATATGTTAGTCTGAAGCAAAATAAGCATTTCTTATGACCAATTGACAAAGCTGTATTCAAAGGAAGTGAAAGCAATTGATCAGGTGTGTTAGGAAAGAAAATAGTCATTTTTTTAAAAAAGCCCTCTCCTGTGTTGACATCTGCCTCATCTCTCCTAGTAGGGGCACTCTACAGAGGACAGTGGAGTAGAAACAGCTTAACAATCAGACACATTGTTTCAGGAATAGGGAGCCCTTAAGGTACCTGAGTTCCAAGCTGTCAGGGGCTTTAAAGATCAAAACCGGTATCTTGAACTGGGCTCAGAAGTAATCAATAGTCACTGAAGATCTTTTAAAACTGGCAGGATACATTCCCAGTGAGCCATAGTTGGCTTTTAATGATTCCAAGTACATTAGTTTTTCTGTTAGTTAAGTTGATGATACTTTAACAGTTAGTTTGAATGCCAGATTGTTATTTAATTAATTGGTAACATTTGCTTCTCATACTTCTGCCAGAAAGGCACCCAAGGAGACCATCTTTAAGGAGTCAAGCAATATAAGGGCCAAGTTAACTGAGCGATCCTATGCATTTTTTGCTCAGAAATGAGTTCTCACTGTGTATAATAGAGCTTATTGCCAGGTTAGTGTGCATAGATTTGTAACCTTAAATCTTCAGTAAATATTTAAATGATACTGACAGATTGCATTTCTTGAATATTTGTAAATGTTTCCTTAAAAAGAGGCACAACTTATTACAGTAACCAAGTTACAGGGAACCAGGCAGAGGGCCTTCTCGGTAGTGGCGCCCTCCCTTGGAACGCCCTCCCACCAGATGTCAAAAAGAACAACAACTACCAGACTTTTAGAAGACATCTGAAGGCAGCCCTGTTTAGGGAAGCTTTTAATGTTTGATGTATTACAGTATTTTAATATTTTTTTTGAAGCCGCCCAGAGTGGCTGGGGAGGCCCAGCCAGATGGGTGGGGTATAAATAATAAATTATTATTATTATTATTTGCAGACATGGTTTTCTTTTTTTTGGGTGTATACAGTTTTTTTTACTAGTATCATGTACACAGCACCAATCTTGTGAAACCTTGTTATGGTTTTCACTGTTACCAGAGCTACAGCTATCCTCCAGTTTATATACTTCCTCATGGTCCTGGGCTTGTAGAAATCCCTGCCATTGGGAGATGTGTCAGGTCTGAAATCTTGGATTGTGCAGACAGGCAGTTTATGCCTTTAAGTTTAGGCGAACATTTGATCTTTAATTTGATATTTTTTCTTTCTGCTGTATTTATTGTTTTATAGAACATAGTCTGTGTATACACAGGTTGCAGAAGCAAGAGGTTGCTTGCAGTGCAGCCTATCTTTCCTTCTCCCCTACACCCACCCAAAAAGCCAGGGTGTCCAGGGACTTTCCTGAATGGCACAATGTGTTCACCTGAATTTGGACAGTTTCCCATCCAACTGTAGCTCCGCCCCCCATGACAAAGCTCATACTCCTTGGCCACCCACATTTCTTAGTGTTTTATGGTTTTATTGTACTCTGCTTTGAGAACTGCTTGTTACACACCAAACCATAGTTAACCTGACCCAGTGTCCTTATCACAACACAGCATTTCATTCAGATTTCTTATGAGGAGAGGAAATTGATGCAAGGACTGCCACCTCCCCTAAAATAAATGGGTAACCCATCCATAACACAGCTCTTTCTGTAAGTGAGCATGCAAGGAGCCCTAGGACCAGATACTGGTGTGGACACATTGGAATAATTGTCATTTGTATGGACAGACGCTAAATGACACCCAGCCTAGCAAGTGTGAAAACGAAGCATTCCTGAAAGGAAAAGCTAAGTAACCAGACTTGTGTGGGCTGATCTTGCTTTCTCAGAGGTGAATTAATGGTACTATCATTCTGATTGTGGATTTCCTGGCTGTAGGAGTATGGTATTGAAAATGTGTTTGCGGGCTAAGTTTTCCTGCGCTCTACTTCATATTAAGTCTTACATGTGCCAGTATCTTTCAAATGAACTTGTTTTATGACAAATTAATATGGTATTTTATTCATGTAAGAGTTCTTTCAAACTGTTTATTCTTTTCTAATCTTGTAAAGCTGTTATAAATATATCCCTGTTTGTAGATTCAAACCTATTCACAGTATGTTACGTACTCTCTATTCATTGGGGGGGGGGCAAGTTTCTCCAATGGTTGAGCATCCTTGATAGGAAGTACATCTGCTTCTTTTAGTTTAAAAAGTAAACCTGTAATTCAAAATAATCAAATTCAGGATTAAGCTGCAAGAAATATGAATGATGACAAAATATAAGATGCATAGTGTATGAGTGCAAGGCAATGAATGCAGAATTTGAAGTGTGTGTCTATTTTGTGAAGCTTGGCTAGGTAGGTAATACTGTACTTGCTGGTAAAAAAATATTATACTTGTAAAAGGACCCTGTATTACTGAGAGTTTGTTTCTTTCAGGTATCAGCTTCTTAGTCATTAGCAGGAACTTCATAGCCCCAAGCTTCTTTTAATACCCAAACCAACAAAATCTGGACCAAATAAGCATTCAAAGCTGCCCTCTGTAGGCCATACTAGAGGCTGCATAGCAGATCAGCTCCTATTAGCTGACATGAGGTTCCGCAAATAAATGTAGTGATCCCTTGAGCCTTGACCTTTAAAAAGAAAATAATTAAAAGTAGCCACAAAAGGTTGTGAGGAGGAATAGTTTGGGGAAAGGTGCTGGCTTAAACCTTTTAGAAGAGTTTGGATTTGATATCCCGCCTTTCACTCCCCTTCAGGAGTCTCAAAGCGGCTAACAATCTCCTTTCCCTTACTCCCCCACAACAAACACTCTGTGAGGTGAGTGGGGCTAAGAGACTTCAGAGAAGTGTGACTAGCCCAAGGTCACCCAGCAGCTGCATGGGGAGGAGCGGAGACGCGAACCCGGTTCCCCAGATTACGTGACTACCGCTCTTAACCACTACACCACACTGGCTCTCACCTTCAACACTCCCTCTGCTGTTTTTCTTGGGGGGAGGGCAGAACTCTTCCACTCAAGTTCACAACTTCCTACAGCTGCTTTTCATTACAAAACTATCATGAGATTGTTACATGTATCTGCCATGTAATTTCTAGTTTGGTCTCAATTCCGTTTTGTAACATTGTATTGTGATTTGGCTAGATGTCATGGCTGTGATTTCGATGTTTCCAGAAATCTCTTAGGATCAAGAATTCCATTTTAAGTTCTTGAAATAATTCCATAGCAAGGGTCATTATCTTTTTTTTACTTGTGTTTCTTGATCAGTAGTGAAATGAACTCTGGTGACTTGGTGATCAGATTTAATGCCTCCTTGAAATTAGGACAGGAATTTAATTTAGTGCAGCATTACATTTACATTGTCACAATACTTATAAGATTGCTGCAATTATTAATATACATCAGTTACAGGGCTTATAATTAAGTTAATTTTGCAGCAATAACAGATCACCAGTAAAGTGGATGAATGCTGCACACAGTATAATGATAATTTAACTTAAGACGGTGCTTAAATATATGATGATCTGTAGGACAATTTGGTTGATTCCTTTGACAAGGATGTGCTTAGGGACACAGGCAGAGTTCCATTTCTTGCAATGAAATTATTACCCAGCACTGATTCTATTTTAGAAGTGTTGGAGTACTGAAAGGCAGAAAAAATCTCTGGGGTGGGGGGCTGTATCAGGTCCTGTATCAATCTAGCAACTGACGTTCTTCCCAGCATAAGTATGCATCAGGGCAACCAAGGCTGCTTCTGTGTAAAAACAAAAACAAAAAAGCTTAACAGATATGAAGCTAGTTTAGAAATGAATCCAATCAGGCTCTTCCAAGATTAACCGCCACCACTCATTTGGACATCATGCCTGGGCAGGGAATGTTAGCATTAACTACATTCTTTGGGTATATGAAGATGCTTCACTTGTGTTATTTCACAAAACATTTGAAAAAGCATGGTAAACATCTCGGTCAGAGAGTTTAAAACCCCCCTGATATTTTACCTTCCCATGCTATTTTGCCCTTTTACAATCTTTAGTTGTGTTAAGTGGGAGAGCTGTTAAAATACCCAGGCAACCCCTCGTTTCCGCATGTTTAATATGTGTGCAACTGTGTTCGGCATCGCACCAACCTGGAAATGACCTGGAAACATCATAAAGATGTAACTGAAACATCACTATAAGGGTGAGGTGGAGGTGGAATGGGGCAGAGTGGGGCGGGGTAGCGTGTTTGCAGATAACGTGATGCAGTAAATATTTCTAGAGCCTACCAGTGCTGTGTTTACGATTAATTGGTATCAAGTAAATCACTTCAAATTTAATCTCTTTGAAATCATACTAATAGTATAGTAAGAGCTGAATAAAAATGAGAGGTTTAAAATTGTGGGCAAGACTTACCTGAATGATCTTTTCGTACTAATTAGTTGATATTTATTTAGGTGCTAAAGATTATTTCAAGGCATGCCAGAACTGTCATCTTGACAGATGTACATTTATTGAAACTCTTTCCCTTTCATTTATTTGCCACACCCCTTCATTCCCAATTTCATTTGTTTCCACAAAATTTATGTTGTCTCGAGCAGCTTAAATGGTGGTTGATCTTTGCAAGGCTTGCAAAATTATGTCTTGCTGGTGGAAGGGAGATAATGGAATGGTAATCAGTGTTGTATTCAGGAAAGAGACATATTGGTCTTTTTATGCCAGGAGGTGTCTTGAGAAATTAGAATTCAGCTATTTATTAGATGGTGCCAACCAATTTACTTTGGATTGCTGATACAGAAAATTCAAAAATTTAGTTGGATGTTACAGTGTAGGAGAATCTTAAGATAGAAGCATGTGTATATTCTCATGAAGTGATATTTTAAAGGGGGGGGGGCTGTAGTTCAGCAGTGGTTTGCATGCAAAAGCTGCTAGGTTCAACATTAGGAAGCCACCTTATACTGTCACAGACCATAATTCTATCTAGTTCAGTATTGCCTACACAGACTCAGAGATTCTTCAAGGTTTCAGATACAGAGGTACCTCGGGTTACAGATGCTTCAGGTTACAGATGCTTCAGGTTACAGACTCCGCTAACCCAGAAATAGTACCTCAGATTTAAGAACTTTGCTTCAGGATGAGAACAGAAATCGTGTGGTGGCGGCGCGGTGGCAGTGGGAGGCCCCATTAGCTAAAGTGGTACCTCAGGTTAAGAACAGTTTCAGGTTAAGAACGGACCTCCAGAACAAATTAAGTTCTTAACCCGAGGTACCACTGTAGAAGCCTGGAGACTCCAGAAATTGGAGAATAGCTATGACACTGTGGTGCAGGGCATGTTTTCAGTGTAGGAGTTCCGAGCTTCAGTCACCAGCATCTGTAGTATGGGAAAGTGGAGGGTGAGAGGGAGCACTTGGAAAGCCCCCTGTTTAAAATCCCAGTGAATGTGAATGAGTCTTCTTCAACCTCATCTCTTCCCATTGCTGAGCTACAACTTCCATCATCCCTGATCATCGCTGTGCTGCTGGCAGTTGGTCCAACAACTGCCACGGACACCAGATTGGGGAAGACTGTGTAAAGAATGCTGAGCTAGATGAATGTATTTTTTTACTCTATAAGGTAGTTTTCTATTGCTGCTGGTTATGAGTCTCATGCTCACACAAATGAACAAACAACTTGTTTTATATTTGATGCAGGAATGCCTTATTAAAGAAGAAAGAAAGTAAGCTGTGGTGCTTAGCCTAAAAATCTATAGTCTCTTGCTTATAACAAAGATTTTTAGGTATCTGGTGGAAAGAGGATTTGGGAGAACAATTAGCTTTCTGAAATGTAATGCTTTCTGTCTACCAGCCTGACTTTCTTAGCAGCTGTACATATCCAGGCATTCCAAAATTCCATTTTGCAACATCTAGCATGCTTTGGTAAGCATTGTGGGTCCCATCTGCTTCCATTGTCTATCAGCTACTGTTCATTCTAGATATCTCACCATGAGGTTTTAGCAGATCCTATTTGCTACTCCATGCATACGGTATGGTTTATTGTCTTAGCTAGCTAGTAATCTTTGATATTTGGGCAGTTGATTCTGCTTTACAGAGCAGGTGAAAGTTTTTGATAAAATTAAATTTGGCCAAGGTGTTGATTCTTAAGCATCAGCAGCTACAAGCCAAACTTCGGAAGAGTTGGCCAGCACTGGCATTTCCACTTAACTGAGACACTGGATCATCAAATATGCACAAGCAGATGGTTAGCCTCATGTTAATTACAGAACACATTTGAGCCAAATTCAGACAGATATTCGTGGTGATTTGCATACTGCGGACTTAAGATTCCTTTTTCCAATGGAAAAGCCCTTGAATGAATGACTTATGCAGCCTACTGGATATTTCTGATAAGGCCATCAGTTCAGAACCAATTAACACTTGGAATAACTTCCTATCACAGGGTTCTAGGCAGCATTTTATATTTTATTGAGATAAGCAGAGGAGTACAACATGTGACTTTGCAATTGCTGTAGGTAGGTATGTAAATTAACAATTGGTTCTGTTAAACTTTTATTTCTCTGGACAAAAGTATCATATACAAAAAGGCACATTTACTTAAACTCTACTTTCAGCTGCCCTTATTTATGATCCTGCAAATGTTCCCTATATAAACAATCTTACCTATAGGTGAGTGTTCTTGGAGCAGTCTGTGCTATCAAAGGAAGCTGCGGCCTGGAGGTTCTTACTTTTTATCTCTCCAAATGCCTAAATCAGTTGTTCCAAATTGCCGATTTACTTAAAGGATGAGTCCTGGGCTATGTGTCCTGCTCTCATTTGACTAGAGAGAGGCTGTTTGGATTACCTTAATTATCTGAGGGTCCATTGTGGGTTATGTTCCTGATTTTCAAAGCTGGAGAAACAGTTATTGAAGTGAGGCAACAGAGAGTTTTTGTAGCCTGTGAGTGACTAATTTAGCAACTAAGGGAAAATAAAAGAATAAAAAAATGTCCTGTTCTATAAATGGAATTCTTACATACATTTAAAAATAGAGCTTCTTTGGGTTGCTTTTGAGGAAGTAGCATAATTGCAGAGTAGTGTGCCTCTCCTACTTGGTTAAGTTGCTGACGTATTAATGTAGTATCAGAAAGAAGTTGTATAGCTGTTCAGGAAAAAGGTCCTGCCATGATTAAGACAATATGCAGTGCTTTAAAACCATATGAACCCCAGAGGAATTGCTGCTGGTTGGCTTGTACCTGCCACTTCTACTTGCTTGACGCATTGAGTAAATATATGTTGAAATTGAGCTAGCTAGTTCAATTTGAGGTTATCCACAGTAAAACCTAGGAACTGATTACGTTCTCTGAAGTGAAAATGTTAGGATGTATGTTGGGGTAGAAACAATGTACTTATTTCCTTAGGATCCTGACTCTGTGTGATCCTGATTGTATTTTTGTGATAACAGGGGCATGGTCTGAGATATTAAGAAGACAGATCTCCAAGTTGTGGACCTAAGACTTTCTGTGATTAAGAAATAATCCATTCTGGAATAATTTTTTGACTTTGCATGCTCTCACTCAATCCAAGACTCATTATGTGAACAGCCCTCTCTCATGCAAGGAAGCCTTTGGGACACATGTCTGATAACTACTTAGTATGTGGCTTAACTACTTGGTTTGTGGAAGGAAACTCTATTTTTGAGCCTGTGCTCATGTAGTAAAATGGATATGTGGGCATTCTTTACACATGATGGTGTATATTTGTACAATATTTGTGTATTCCTTTTCTGCTGTAATATTTCTCAAAGCAGTTCCCAATAATAGAACTGGATTTATAGACAGGTCATATTGCCTTGGCAATTCCGAATTGCAGGTGCTGCCAATGGGATCATGTGATTCCTTGTTCTGCCCCTCTCAAAGGTGGTGGTGACAAAGAGAGGTCCTAGTAGCAGATGTTTTTCAGAGTCCTAGACTGATACCTTTTGAGAGAGGAGACCACACACATGTGCATGTCTTGTAGTGTTCACCTCACCGTTCATTGTATTTTGTGGAGTATCTAGAATTCTGAAGTTGTGTGGCAGACCCTTTTTTTTTTAAAAAAAGTATTTTTATTAAAGATTTCTTGGTTTACAAAAGTATGTGCAATGTCTCTTTTTTCAAGTTACATTTTCTTGATCAGTTTCATTTGTTGAGACATTAGTGTTACATTAGGAAGACAAGGGGGAAAGAGGTGGAGGGGGAATGGTAAGTGGGGGTGGAGTCGGGTGGCAATGTTTCTATTTTACTTAATGTGTGTGTGGGGGGGGGGGTTGTGTCAGTGTCACTTGTGCAGGTTCTCTTTGCTATTTGCTTGTGTTCCTTTAGTGGTGAGAGAGGTTGGGGTTGGCCTAGAGTGTGATTGTTTATTTGTGATTGGCTGTGGTGAACTTTGTTTTCATGTGTGAGTGGGGTGGGTGGATGTTTTGGATCAGGTTAGCCAAATTGATTCATATGCTGTTGGTGGATTCTTGACGTTGTCTTGTTGGGCTGTGTATGTGATAAAGGGGAGCCATACCGGGGTGAAGGCGTCATCTTCTATTTGTCCCCATATCAGTTTCAGTTTATTGGTTAATTTTTCTAGTAAGGCTGTTTCCCATGCTATTTGGTACCATTGGTCCATGCTTACTCCTGACAGGACTCTCCTGTGTCTGGTTATGATGTTTCTGGCTGCTGAGAGTGGGTGGGTTATGAGTTCTTTGTGATGTGTGGGCATTATTGTCTTGGAAGAGGCAGACCCATTCTTCATACCCTGCTTGAAACTTAACTTCAGTTCTGGGCGACAATACAGGATTTATTCAAGTTTCTGAGCCCTGTTGGCTGGCTGGCTGTTTTTATTTAAAAAATTGTTTGTATTATTTGGAAGAAGTTGCTAATGAAAGAATTCTGTGTTTGCAAAAAGACTGGCATGTAGCTCAGTATAATGTGTGGCATAGTGCGTCCTAGCAGCTGTTGCACCATAAACTTAAATATGCTTACCCATTGAAGGCCCAGGGGTATTCTGTATGCTTTTATCGGCATAGAGTTGATACCTTTAGGGGTCATGCTAAAATAAAATTATTTATTGTCAACAGTGAATGTTTAATAATGTAATTTCTGGTACAGACCCAAACATTCAAGAAGAAATCTGCTGCCTTGTTCTCAGCAGATTTCTCCAGCTGCAGTTGAAGTACCATTGGTTCTGACAGTAATCTTTTAGTGCTAGTAATCACACACTCCACGCTAACAGTTTTTATAGTAATAGCCAATGCTTGAGAATCCAAAAGTAATAATTCAACTGAAATAGTGTGAAATGAATTAGATGCTTTCAGTTCTTTCATGTGAATAATTTCAGGCATTCATTCAGCAGTGAAGGAATGTCTGCTTAAGGGGTTTGAGGGTTTCTGTTTGTGTGTTTCTTTGTTTTGTAACTGACCCAGTATTTTCTTAGGAGAGTTCAAGTACATTTACCTATACAAGCACATGTGTATGCACGTGCTCGCATAAGAATTGGATAGGACTGTATCTAAAAATACTGTCATCTTATTTAATATTTAACCAGTTTTCTAAACATGCAGGCAGCCCTTTTCCCAATAGGATAGAAAATGAAACTGAACTGATTGTGGTGGCTACATTTTTAGTGTTTTCTTCTGTAATCCAAGTTTTAAAGAAAAGGCTTTGGTTACATTTATCTCAGTGCCTTAGATAAATCAGCAGCTTCTATAGTTCAGTTTTTTATGGTAAGTTGTTTTGGAAGTTGAATGGAATCCATTCCGGAAGTCCGTTCGACTTCCAAAACGTTCGGAAACCGAAACGTGGCTTCTGATTAGCCGCAGGAAGCTCCTGCAGCCAATCGGAGGTTGCGGAAGCCCTGTTGGACATTCGAGTTCCAAAGAACGTTTGTAAACCGGAACACTCACTTCTGGGTTTGCAGCATTTGGGAGCCAAAACATCCAAGTACCAAGGCATTTGGGATCCAAGTTACGACTGTATAGCCGGGAAGGTGGCATACATAAAATGTGCTGTGCATCAGGGGAATAACAGAGTTCTGACAAGGGTGTTCAGACTTAAGGATTTGCTTCCCCACACAGTCATTTAGCAGGGGCAAAACTAAACTTTATTTCACCTGGGTCAAAGACCCAGTTTGGCACCCCATGCACATTTGCGTGTGTACACACACAGGTTGGGAGCCTCAATGGTGCTTCTCTGGAGCTTCAGCTGGGGCAAAAAACCTGGCTAGACCCCCCCCTCCCCCGGTAGCTACGGCTCTGTCTTATATTGGGTCCAATTAGTACACTTTCTTGTTCTCCATCAACTCCCATTTTCTCCTTTGAGTTATAGCAGATCCATCCAATACCAGTGTGGTGTGTTCAGGTCCAATGCCATTGTGATAACAGCAAGAGGAGTGTTAAAATTTCTATAGAAACACCAAAGTTCAAAAAGCTTGTGTTCTGCTTCCTCCGCCCCCTCTACTCACACACATTCATCTTTGGATTCAAGCCATAGTGAGTTCAGGCTGCAGGAGAGGGGCTTTTTGCTGGTGGCACCCAGGCTTTGGAACACCCTCCTGAAGTAAGTAAGACTGGTGCTAACACAATCCTCATCCCAGGGAGACTATTGAACTCCTGAATCCCTGCGTTCAGGCTGTTTTGAACAACTGAGGGGGAACAAGATGAACCTTAATCCGGATAAGACAGAGGTCCTGTGGAAGGAAAAACATACACTTTTGTATGGAGGTTTGTAACTGATTCTAGAAGGGGTTGCATTTCATCTGAATGATCAAGTTCACATTATGTGAATACTGCTAGAATCCATGCTAAATGGGGATGATGAGATGGCAGCCGTGGCCAGTGGTGCTTTTTCCAGTTTTGGCTGGTTTGTTAGCTGAAACTCTACCTGGAGAGAATGAATGTTGTCTCAGTTATCTATGCACAAGTGAGTATCTAGGCTGGACAACTGCAATGTACATGAGGTGGCTTTTAAAAGTGGTTAAGAACTTTCATCTGGAACAAATAAAAGTTGGTTGGGGCTGGGTGGTTAAAGTGCTTTGCACCTACATTATACCAGCTGCACTGTCCCAATGTGTTTCTGAACCCAAATTAAAGTGCTGGTGATAATCTTAAAAGCCCTAATCATTTTGGGACTGGGTTACCTACAGGACTGTGCATGGGATGGAACCTCTGAATCTACCTTGTGGGCTCTGCTCAGGCCAGTTTCTTTCTTTTTACAGATACCTGAAGGAATTCCGCACAGAGCAGTGCCCACTCTTTGTGCAGCACAAGTGTACTCAGCATAGGCCCTATACATGCTTCCACTGGCACTTTGTCAACCAGCGTCGCCGCCGGTCTATCCGCCGTCGGGATGGCACCTTTAACTACAGTCCTGACATTTACTGCACCAAATACGATGAGACCACAGGGATCTGTCCAGAAGGAGATGAGTAAGTTACTCAAGGCTGCATCTAACTTGACCAGATAGAGGTTCCAGCCTGCACTTACAGAGAGGAGAGAATTCAACAAACCAGCTTTTTAAAAATCATGCAGAAGAACCCATGAAGAATTGTGGAAACGCTGCAGTAGAAACTTGAACAAAAAATTAATTACGATTGCACCACACCTATATATCCCCCCCCCCAAATGAAGGCTGTAATTCAAAGGTTTTTTTGCTCTGGAATAATCCTAGAGAAATTAGTGAGGTTTATTTTAAAATTAATGGCCTGAGGATCGTTTCCTCATTTTATATCCTTATTTTACAAAGGATACAAATGGGAAAAAGTGCTGGATTTGACAACTGTGAGGACTAAAAAATTTTTTTTGTTGGGCAGCATGTTTCAGCCTTTGAGTTTCTACGAGCTCTCTTTCCCCCCCTCCCCTGTAGGTGTCCATTCCTGCATAGAACTACTGGTGACACAGAACGTAGATATCACCTGCGCTACTACAAAACTGGAATCTGCATCCATGAGACTGACTCAAAAGGAAACTGCACCAAGAACGGTCTCCACTGTGCTTTTGCTCATGGGCCCCATGACCTCCGCTCTCCAGTTTATGATATCAGGTTAGTAGAGGATGAAGTTCCTTGTCTGCAGAAGTATGCTTGCTAAGCCAAAATGGAACAGATCAGAGTACAAAATGCTGCTGAATGTGTAGTGTTTAGCATCAGAAATATGATGGTGTTCTGTTTTCTCTCTTCCTCCACCCCTGCCCCCCAACCCCGCACAAAAGAATATGTTATATACAGTCCATTAAGGCCGTTTCCTGTGACTTTTTATGCATCACAAGGTGACTTGGGCAAGTATCTTGGTGCCAAGAGCCCCATTATTATGAATGGGTTTAATATAAACCAGACTATTGCTAAACCTCAACCATTGCCCTCACTAGACATAAGATAGTAAGGTGGCTAGGAAGAGGTTAAATCTGCCCCCCCTCCAACTATACCCCCCCGAGCAAATCTCCACCACCAGATGACTGTCAAAAATCACCTATCAGTTTAAAGAAAGGGATGGTATGACTTTAATTTCTTAGAACAAGATTTGTATAGAAACAAGCAGCTTAAGTGTTTGTAAGATTGGGTGAAACTGGACATTGGCAGCAAACATTGGTCTAGGAATTCTGGTCACCCCCATACATCTGTGAAACAGAGGGAGAGGACATGATTCGCAGGGAAGATGCTATGTTATGGGAATATGCTCTGAGAAAAAGCCCTTTTTTTTCTATCCACATTTCACCGTAGTCTACAGCCACTTTATCTGTTTTGTCCCACAATGCAGCAGATGCATATCTGAGTCCCATGACTAGGGAGGGAGTTGCAGTGGGAAAGTGGCAGTAGGGGAAGGATTAATTACCCTTCCCCTGCCTGCTGCTTCTTCCCTGCAGATCACACCCTCCCCCAGCTGATGTGTAGTTGTGTGTTACTGACTGGGGTTCCCAGCCCTGAGTCTGCAACCAAGTGTCTCTTTCAGCCCTTAGAGGTAAATATCATTTCATTAAGTATATGGGAGAGCATGTTTAAAGAGATGTTAACATTAGACCTAAGGTATTCTTTCCAATAGTTCTGTAAGATGAAAATACTTAAGCTTAGGAAATAGACATTGTATTTGATTGTTCTATTTATGTTATTGCTATCAAAAGGGAATATGTGAAGCATGCTAGGAGTTTACTTGGGTTTGTTTTGGGAGGTGGGGAGGATGAATTATGCTATATTAACTTGCTGGAGTCACACCAGTTGAGATTCAACCAGGATCTTATTTTACCTTCTTCATGAAGCACCATGCCCCTGCGTGCAAATAAGTGTGTGTGTTGTATAGGGGATTAATAGAACAACAGTGGAAAATGGAGTGCAATATGTCTTGTAGGAGTTTTCTCCAAAATAGCAGGAGGACAGAGTGCTCATACAAATCCTGAATCTCTAAAAGTGGGCTTAGCAAAAAAAGAAATAAAGAATAAATGTATGGGAATTCCTGCATTGTGGCAACTCCTATCTGGTAGACACACATCTCTTTCTCTGAATCTTCTCTGCCTGCCTATTGTTCATTTAACTCTGTTCCCTAAGGGAGCTTCAGGCCATGGAAGCTTTGCAGAATGGTCAGACTACAACAGAGGGTGGCATAGAGGGTCAGTCTGCAGTTGCCGCTAGCCATGCTATGATAGAGAAAATACTCAGTGAAGAGCCAAGGTGGCAAGGTGAGTTCCTTAGGGTCTTACATAGGGCTGTCCATTGTTCTTGGACTGCCCGCTCCTCCTATCACAAGGTTCTTCATGTAGGAAGCAATATGCTTGTCACCATGAATTAACCAGCCACACCTGTCTTCACAGACACAACATATGTTTTGGGAAACTACAAAACAGAACAATGTAAGAAGCCCCCACGTCTCTGTCGCCAGGGTTATGCCTGCCCTTACTACCATAATAGCAAAGATAGAAGAAGGAGCCCCAGGAAACACAAATACAGGTACAGTGCCTCAAGATCTGGTGTTTTGGAAGGGACCAGTAGTTTTGAGTTTTCTTCAAACCTATTGAACCCATTTATGTGATTACTTCCTTTGTTAAGACATGGATTGTAGTAAAACAAGTGGTTCTGTTTATTACAAGTGGGTCCCAATCAAATACTACTGTGTGTTCTAGGTTGAAGTTCTCAAGTCCAGGGGTGAGAACCTCAGGTGCAAGCATCAAATGTGACCCTCCAGGCCTCTCTGTCCCAACCCTCAGGACTCTCCCTGTTACCCTCTCTCAGGCACCCTTCAATGGCCCTGCTTTGCACCTTCCTCGAGTGCTTTTGCCTTGCTGGAATGTGTCCTAGAGCTGTGATAATGCCTCCTACTTGCATAGATTGAGAAATGCATGTAGGTGTATAGCCATCTCTAACTTTTGCATGGCTGGAATATAGCTTACTGCACAAAGGTAAGTCACATCCATTGAACTACCCACTTTTTGCTTCTGCCTACACAACTAGCATGGAAACCTCAGAAAGTTGCCCAGGAGGAAATGCAGCTGGAAAAGACTGGAAAAGGTTCTCCACCCCTGCATTAGTCCAGTTGAAAGCAATACATTTCCTTCAAAGTTACGCTCTAAGGATTAGTTCAGATATTGTTTTTGAGAGGAATAAGGGCTGCTGGGTTGTGTGTATACTTCTGGCAACTGTTAATACTGAAAGTGATCCTAATTTTTTTATTTAAGGAAATGTTTTGGGGCAGTTTCTTAACACTGGTTACTTGTTTTTATGCAACCTCTGAGTGTTCAGAATGGGTGGTGGTGAGAGCACCCTTAATTTTTGTAGCTGGGGTAAGCTATTTTGCTATTTCTCACTGTTCAAGCATCTAGATACTAAAAATGTGGGTTATAAGCAATATATTATAATATAATATAATATAATATAATATAATATAATATAATATAATATATGGGTGAATAGAACACTTTTTAATCTTCTAACTTAGAAAGTTTTGCTCTTTTATTTTTCTCTGTTGTGATTTTCTTGTCTTACATTGTTTTGTTTGATTAATTTATCGTCTTTTATCATACTTCATTTTTTGTTGTATTAATATGCCATTCACCACTTTGGAGCAAGTTACTGTTGTTGTTAATAATATTAGTAGTAGTGCTTAAAGTTAGTACTTGTTGAGACAATATAACTTCAAAAACTGGTGCCGGAATTCTACTGCTGTTCTCTTCCTTCCTTTTTCCTTATGTATCATGTCTATTAGACTCTGAATCTTTTGCTTTATAGCAACATAGAATTTGCTTTATAGCAACATAGTGCTAGCACAGTTTTCAGAGTGGGAATTTCTAGTTTTAAAGTCCTTCCTTGTGAAAATTGTGTTACACATTGAGACTTAATACATCAGATAGAAAGGCCATGTGAAAAGGTATCTCTCTGAGATCACAGGTTTCCATTCAACTCCCACACTTCATGTTCAAACTGTATTTCAAGCGTTGCTCAGTTTGTTACCTTGTCTCCTGCTGTTGTGTGCTTTCCTCTTCTGTGGGGGCCGAAGAAGACGACAGTCTTGAAACCCACCAGCTTCTGTCCTAATTCAATGTGACCTGAAATCATATGTATTTAGCTCTGCATAATGAAGTAAAACCTTTCACTGCCTTGGGAAAAGCTACATTGCAGGTAGCTAAGGTATTCAATGTGCAGAAGTAAGTGGCAGGGATATCTGGAAGCAGTAGACTGGGCATCCCTGTTTGGGACAATGAGATAAGTTTATTTGATGGTACCGAGTTGGAATTGGGTTACTTATTCTATACCATTGCTGCCTTCTTTATGCAGGTCATCCCCATGCCCGAGTGTGAAACATGGAGATGAGTGGGGAGATCCCAGTAAGTGTGACAATGGAGATGCATGCCAGTACTGTCACACCCGCACAGAACAACAATTTCATCCAGAGGTACAGTGAGCAACCCTTCCTGTTGGCTGCCTGGCTAGATAAATGGAGGGGCTCCAGGGTTTATATGTGCTGATAAACAGTAACACTTCTAATAAAAAGTACAATAAGAACACTGGAAGAGAAAGAATCCAAGGGGTCCTGAGGAGCTGAAATTGCTTGAGATCTTGGATTCTTCACCCATAAGTGCTCCTATTGCCATCTAGACATGCTGGGAAGAATGTTTCCTTGGACATTGAGAGTACAGCTGGCAGGGGCTGCAGGAACCAAGGTGAGGGGCCAAATGGGGCTTGATGGTTGGATGTAGGAGAGTGAGAAAATATGGAGTGGAAGCCTAGAAGACACAAGAGGCTGAGGGAGGTGCATGAGATCTAAGTAGTACCCTGAAGGGTTAGGCTGACTCCTTGTCTTGTTTTTCTGAATTTGAGACATAATTCGTCCAAAATGCGAAAAAAGAATTTTTACTGTCTCATAAGGTATTCAGAGCAAAGTCAGAACAGTGATGGGTAACTAAATGTCATGAAGGCTTTCAAAGTTGGAACAGAAGGTGTGATGAATTTGGGAACTGACACCTTCCTCCTGTGCATACAAGGGCAGCAGAGTTAGTCTTAGTGTACACAACCCTTATTATAAGAAGACCATGTGTTTTCTAGCAACTTTTGATGTTACTGTTGGGACATGGCTGCCCTGTCTATCAGCAGAATCCTTTCAAACTCTAGTTAAACATAGTTGAAGCAGTTCAACTATGGTTCCTTTCCTCTTTCCCCAAAGACTGCTGTTCTGGCAGCATATGGTGGTAGGGGCTTTGGGAGTGATTC
Source organism: Podarcis cretensis (assembly GCF_951804945.1). Classification (NCBI taxonomy): domain Eukaryota; kingdom Metazoa; phylum Chordata; class Lepidosauria; order Squamata; family Lacertidae; genus Podarcis; species Podarcis cretensis. Next base: position 35,494,697 of record NC_137171.1, read on the forward strand.
CCATGGATGCATATACACATGGAAACACTTCTCTTGAATGGATACTATACACTTCTTTTGCTCAAATGTTTCCATGTGAGCCAATTCTGGATCCTTAGATAGAGCCAGTGTATGCACAGGACCATCATTCAGTAAGTTGCAAGAGTCATTAAAGCTGCAGTCCTATACACACTTATATGGGATTAAGTCCAGGCAAACTTTTGAGTAGACATGCAAAATATTGTGATGATGTTCTAATCAACTGTATTAATGTGTATTATCAATGGTAATAATGCTAAAAGTAATTCTGTGAATGTCAAATATAATTTGGGATCAGAGTTGTATGTAAAGCATAACTGAGGCACATCAAACTCAGTTGCATTTCTTGGTATAGTTCTATTTTTTTAAAAAAACCATTATAGATAACTATGTGTGCTCACGTGCATCACATTTTGTGCTTCCCCCCCAGATCTACAAATCAACAAAATGTAATGACATGCAACAGTCTGGCAGCTGCCCCCGAGGACCCTTCTGTGCCTTTGCACATGTAGAACGTAGGTGGTCTTATCTTTATCTAGCAATAAAGTGTAAGTGAGAGAAGTGTCATCCTGGGTTCAAAGTGGGACTTCATTTGCTGGATTAAGCAAAATTCAAAACAAATTACCCCCCTCCCCTCAGCAAGTCATGGGAAAGAATTCAAAAATAAATATTCCAGTGGATTTTATTTTGTGTGTTGTATCTTTTACTTTGGAAAAGACGCTTTAGCCACCAGATGGTGTGCGTTCTAATTGCATTTCCTCAAAATTAAGTGACACCCAGTGGCCACTCAAGGTATTGTACAGTTTTAAGTTTTGCTGTGGGCATTTTGGATTGCTGGTTTGTAATTTGCCTGCCTGAGGCTGTGAACACACAATTTCTTTCTGCGGAGCAAAGGAAAGAACTCATCTGTTGTAGTATTTGACCTGATCCTTTCATGAAGGAGTTTTCTGCTTTTGAGATTTCTTTTTAAGAAGCCAGATCAATGTGGCACAGATCACTTGGTTGGAGTCTTAGAAATGATGGGCAAGAATTTTTGGACACTTGATCAAGACATATTTCATAGAGGGAGGAGCAGTGATAGGATTTTCCTCTTCAGCAAGGCACTGGTGAGTATGGATGGGGGGATCTGTGACTCCCCAGGTGCTGTTGGACTTCAACTCCCAGCCTGGTCAGTGGTTGTGAATTATGGGAGTTGTTATTCAACCACGTCTAGTGGGGCACAGATTCACCACCCCTGCTGTAGCTCAACACTGGCATTAAAAGTGAAATAAGCAGTGTCTTGGCCTAACCTGAAATATGTAAGACGAAAGCTGAAATGGTTTTTGAACTACCCACCCTCTGCAAATCACTTTGGAGGAATGAAGGTGAAGCCACCTCCACAAATCCAGTCTGAATCTGTGAAGGTCCTCTCCATTCAACCCTAACCCTAACCCTAACCCCACCCAGATCTTGTCTGCTGAGCTGAAGACTGGATCTACTTCATATTCTTTCCCTTCCAGGTGCCCCAGACATTTCAGGGTGGGCTTGCCACGCAGATTCAGAACAACTGTTAACAGCTCTTGTTTCTCCATACATAACATATTCTGCCATATGAATTGTCTAGTTTGCCCTATTGGGAACATGGGATCTTTCCGTACGTAAAAAAATCAATTCTAGTGTTCTGAAATCAAATCAGTATACTAAGGCCTTTCTGTCTCCATTCCAAAACAGAGGGATAACAACTGGGAAAGGGCTGTTGCCTTTAGGCATCACATCATGGGCGTAGCCAGGATTTATTTCAGGGAGGCAGACTTTATGTTGCGGGGGGGTGGGTCAGAACCAAGTTATCTGCAACACAATTGTTTTTATTTATTTATTTATTTATTTACTTACTTTGGGTGGGACAGCTGCCCCCCCCCGGCTCCCTGGCTACAGCCATGCCTCACACCTGGGCTTTCCAGAAGTATATGGTTGGACATAGTTGGAAATAGAATGCTGGACTGTGTAGACAGTTGGTCTGATTCAAGAGGGTTGTTGTTATAGTCTTACGTTCTTCAGGCTATGATTCTAAGCAAGCATACGAAAGAAAACATCATTGAAATTGTAAGCTTGCTCACCTAGTAAATATGCTTAGAATTGGAGTGTCAGTCATCACCGTCAAGGTATTCTTAGCCATCATTGAACATTAGAGATGGAAACCCTGATTCAGTAGGTCTTTTGAATGAATAGTTACATCTGTCATTGCTTTAAGAGTGTAATTTATAATTTTAGGAAAAGCTAAGACACTCAAGGCAACAAACCAAACATTTACCAACTTTGTCTTATGAAAACTTTCTGTTATTTCTGTGCTGGTATGAGGATTGCTGCAAATAGATACAGATCTATGGAACCTCTGCACTTAGGAGAGCCATAAGATCCATTTTCATTTTTCTGCATACATTGTGTCATGTTTTTGTTTTGCATTTCTTACAGAACCTCCACTTAATGAAGAGTTACAATCAACATCCTCTGTTTCCAGTCCTACACAAACAGGCCCTGTAATGTATATGCCCTCGGCAGCAGGCGATTCTGTTCCCGTTAGCCCTTCTAGTCCACAAGCCCCAGACCTTAGCAATGTACGTAGAAATTTTGAAAGTTCTTCACTTTGTAGGTTTTTACTGCAGACTTCTCTAAATATGAATGCCTTCTAGAAGAAGAAGCTGCCCCCTCGGACTCAATTACATTGCGTTAAGGAAATGGTGCCTATATTTTCCCCATAAAATTTACTTTGAATTTGTGGGGGTTGGCAGAGCACTGGGATGCAAAACAGGTTTCCATCTGTGAGCTGAGATTTTGAAGGAACATAGTGGCATGGGTTTAAATCACAACTGCCACTTTCAAACTGGATTAGACAAGCTGAGCTGCTTTAAATTTACTTGGAAGTCATTTTCAAGCTGCCATATGGAGCAGCCCAAGGCTTTTCTGTTAAATTTAATACTGTTGTAATGCTCCCTGCTTAGAATTTGTCCCATTTGGGAAGTACTCTTTCTTCATCTGAAAATGACTGCTTCTAGAACACCTATTCAAATCATTAAAATGTTTGCATGGTTTTGCTTTTCTCCTCTTGAATAAAGTGCTCCAAGCATAAAAGGGAAAGTTCAATCTCTTGTTGTGGGTGCTGAGCTCTCTTGTATAGGTCTCATCTGAATTGCTTACCTTGTGAATAGTGGCAGCTGCTCCTAACTAAATGTTTGGGAATACAGCCTTGGAGCTTGTGTACTATGATATGTTTGAAGAATTTAACCTGGGGTAGTTGCCCTCTGTTTTCATGTTAAGCTAAAATTAAGCTGTACTTATCCCTTGGGAGAGTCTTGCATATTTCTAGTGAATCATATCAAGTCACTGTTTAGAAGTAGACATCCTGCTGTCTAGTGGCAAGCTCACACTCTCACCTTTTGGCGAGCAAATTGTAATGTCTCCTTCCAAGTCCACCTGCTTTTGTCATACTGAAGACCCTTTGTCTGTTGTTACTTCAGCCTGCTCAGCTGTGTATGTAAGCTGCAAGCCGAGTGAATGATGTTTTAATTATGCCTATTACGTATGACTGATTAAAGCTAAATAAATTGCTCATCCCACATATTCTGTGTTATGTCTTTGTCTTTGACTGTAGGTATGGAATAAACCAGGAACTCTGCCAACCAGCCCCACTTCTACTACAGTAAGTATCCACTCTAACTGGGGAGAGAGAGCATTACACAACCTGTGCTGGTTGAATGAAAATTGTTATTGTAAGAGGCTCCCAACAGTCCCCTCTTCCTTAATTCAAACCTCATCTGTTTTACATTTCAAAACAGTTGTTATGTTTGCCACAGTCCTGTATGTTTGCAGATCAGTAGCTCCCAGCCAACATGGCGTGTTATACCTCCACTGTTGGGAGGCAGTATGCCTCCGGATACCAGTTGCTGGGAATTGCAGATAGGCAGAGTACTGTTGTGCTCATATCCTGCTTTCAGGCTTCCCACGGGCATCTGGTTGTCCACAGTGAGAGCAGGATGTTGTGCCAAATGGACCATTGACCTGATCCAGCAGGCTCTTCCAATGTCCTTCCATTATGTGCCATTGGGCACATAAATTAGATTCCCTAAAAGTTTCTAGTCCTTATGGTTATGAATATCCACATAAACATCTCCTAGAAACTCTTAAGTACAGAATTCCTGACAAAGCACTCAGCCATTAAACATTTTGTCCTGAAGATACTCTCCTTTTCTTTTGTCCGTGGTTCTTTAGCAAAGCAACCTTGAATGACTGCATATGTAAAAAACAAAGCCGAGTGGCTTCTGATAATTTGGAAGTTCTCTCTCCCAGTTGTGCATAAATACTAAAGAACTCTCATTTTTCTCATTGTTGTGATGGGTCCAATAACCATAGTTATTTATGACAGGGGAGGATGGGAAGTCCCCAATAAGAGTGATGCAATCAAACATTTCAAAAAAAGTTTTTAGTTGCTTTCAATTCTGTACTTGTAAGCTGCCTTACAAGTGTAAGGCAGTAAAGGTGTAAATGTTTTAATAAATGAAAACATTATGTTAATTAAAAGTATTTATCAATTTAGGTCAAGGAAGAATGGAACACGTGGTTCATATGGGGCTATAAATATGTAGGAAAACTGATATAAAGAATTTGGGTTATGGGAATAAGAGTAAGAAGGTGTGCTGAGTGAAAATATTTAGCACTATGATCACTATAAACCACTTCATAGAATCATAGAATCATAGAGTTGGAAGAGACCACAAGGGCCATTGAGTCCAACCCCCTGCCAAGCAGGAAACACCATCAGAACACTCCTGACATATGGTTGTCAAGCCTCTGCTTAAAGACCTCCAAAGAAGGAGACTCCACCACACTCCTTGGCAGCAAATTCCACTGTCGAACAGCTCTTACTGTCAGGAAGTTCTTCCTAATGTTTAGGTGGAATCTTTTTTCTTGTAGTTTGGAACCATTGCTCCGTGTCCGCTTCTCTGGAGCACTTCCCAACCACCTCTGTTTTCTAAAGCACAGACTGACGTCACATTTTTTATACTTTTTTTCTTTTAAACTTGAAGCATAGAATTGTAAGATTCTGAAGAAGCAACAAGGTTTTGCACTAGAAATATGTATTCTGCTATGGGATTATGTTGGCTGTGCTGGTTTCTAAATGTCACTTGAGAGAGCATGAAGAACTTGTGAGCTGAATGAGAAGAATATGAGATTGTCTCTGGGATCAAGATACGGTTGTGCATTTCTGAGATGCTAAAGCATGAAAACTTGTGATTTATGTTCCCAGTTGACCTAGCTGAATCTAACAACTTAGTTATCTGGAGGTTTTTCCATCGAAGGCCATCTGCAGTAGTGCAAGACAGAATGTTACAATCCTAGGAATCTGTAATTGCACACTATATGAGTTCCTCTCATGTTGTGACCTATGCTGTTTTTTCTTCCTTCTTCCATTAGATTCTCTGTAGGAATAGCAGTCTTGGAAGCCCATCTAATATATGTGGGTCTCCTCCTGGTGCCATTGGAAAACCCCATAGTTTGGAAAGCATTGGCTTCCCCACAGATTCAGTAACTGCAGCCAGCAGCTACAAGAAGGCACCAGGATTTGAGCGGGAAGACTTGGTTGGAGCAGAGTACCTAAAGAATTTCAAATGCCAGGTAGGTGGGGAATACAGGGAAAGGGGACCTAAGGGTTTCATATTGGCTTCGAAGCCAACTGCCCAAACCACTGCAATATGTTGGTGAAACATCTTGGTACTTCCCTAAGCTACGAAATTGGCGCTAGACAAGCACGGCACAAGGGCTCCTGGTATTGTGATACATAATCAAGTAATCCAAAGAAAGAATCTGAAGCAAACTTACAGTTTTTTTACATACCACAAAATCAGCCACCTGGAATTTTCTATTGGGCTAGTCTAGAGACACATTTCTCGAAACATTTTTTTCCAGGCAAGGACCCGAGTAAGAGTTCCTTGGCATAAAGAAAACCCTTGCTATCTGTGTTATTGCACTTATCACGGTATATTTTTAGCCTAAAGGGATTATTTTTCTTCCTGAAAAAATATCTGAAGAAGTGTACATGCACACGAAAGCTTATACCCAGAACAAACTTAGTTGGTCTCTAAGGTGCTACTGGACTATTTTTTTATTTATTTCGACTTCGTCAGACCAACTACCTGTATCCCTGAAAAAAGGCATTTAGAATATAACTGCAATGATACTTAAAATGGACATATCTGAATATTTTCATGAAGAAATAAACTCATGCTTGCAGAGAAGCCACTGGAAATTTAACAGCAACAACAAACTTTATTACAGTCGCAGACCAGCATAACTGGGACATTTATTCTGGAGTATTTATGGAGTAGGATTTTTCTTACCAACTTTTCCTTAAATGCCCATTTTTTTCTTTACTAGGCATAGACTAAGAAAACATTCCATACTTTCTTTTCATTGTTAATCTCACCACATGAGTACAGAAAGATCACAGTGGAGTACAAAAATTACAGGGCAATCATATGCATGTTTAAAACTTGGAAAGTTTATTTCATTTACTTCAAGTTATCAGTACTTCAAGTTATCAGTTACCCACTACCACCACCATTTATTCTCTAATTCTTTTTTTCTGTGTCTAATGGGCTCTGAACTTTCTGAGAGCAGCCAAATAGAGAAAGTTTTGTTAGAATCCCATAGCCCTCTCAAATGCTTGAAGTCAGCAATTTCACATTTGTATACTCCCCCTCCACTCGTCTTTCTTTTTGTTCTGTTTACTGCAGCAAGCAAAGATTAAATCCCATTCCTTGGAACACAGAACCCAAGAACAGCCTCTGTTACAACCAAAACAGGTATGTTACCCCAAATTGGCCCTAGACTATTTATACCATCTCATCCATGGCTTCCAAGCCTACTTGTGGATGCTGGATGAAGCATGGGTGGGTGGTGGTATTTTCCTAAGAATTTTTTTTTTTAAATAGCCCCTAACAAATTTATATTCAGGTATGTGCAAATGCTGAGGCTGTGCATATAGAGGAGCATCCAAATTAGAAATCTAAATATGAATTGGGATGCAGAGATAATTAAAGGGTTTAGTACAGCTTACTGAACCTTATTCTGATAAAATTGTACACAATTATGATTGTATGATGCCACTGATAATGTATGAGAAGTGTTCTGAAAGAATCAAAGTTGTCCTTCATAACTGCAGCATACATTTGTTTTGGCACTTTGTTGTATATTAACACTACTGTGAACTGCCTTGAATGTATATTGATATAGAAGTCTGTGGTATAAATTATATATATATGTAGAGAGAGAGAGAGACTTCTCTTTCCCAAGGGAAATGAGGAAGAGAGCCTGTTATGTGCTGTTCAAGGCTCAGATTCTACTCTGAGTCTTGAAAAGTAGATAGAGCTGGAAGAGAAAGCGGGAAAGGGTGCCATTCTTTCAACTTCCTCCTTCAGAACTATTTCCTTTTTTTAGGAGGGGGGCAGCAAAAGTTACCACCCTCTCCACCTCATGATGGAAGGGTAAGTGGGAGAGGAGGCTTTATGGGCACCAGGGAAAGTGCCCATAAGCACCATGTTGGCATCCCCAGAGCTAGGGACTTGCTCATACACTTTTTAAATTGCATGCTGAGAATGAATTATCCAGTGTTTAAATATATGTCTCCCTCTTTCAGGATATATTGGGGATTCTTCCTGTTGGCAGCCCACTGACATCTAGCATCTCTTCTAGTATCACTTCTAGTTTGGCAGCAACACCGCCAAGTCCAGCAGGCACAAGCAGTGTCCCTGGCATGAATGCAAATGCCCTTCCATTCTACCCAACCAGTGACACAGTGGAGTCTGTGATAGGTAATACTGCCTATACTCATGGGGGCCAGCTCTGAAAGGGAATATAATCAGCCTGGGAAATAGGAGCATGTTTTAGATCTAGATACCTGGGGAGTTTTGCAGAATCCCATCTTTCTTTTAGAGGCGGCTAATATGACATACACAGTCTTCCATGCATCATAATTTCAGCTCTGAATTATATAAAAATGTGTCAATATGGTGAATTGGATATTATGATTGCTCTGAATTTTTTGTGTAGTGAAATTGATGTCTTGTTTGCTATCCTTCATCTTACTCTATGCTTGCTAAATTTAAAGATCACAAATTTGGCCCAAAGTGCTACTGTATTGGGCCAGTCCAGGACTCTATTTAATTCATGTGACAGGTGTAATTTGTGGTTGAGCAACTGTTTTCATAAATTTTACAAGGATGAAACTCTGATCTGTACACATCAAGCAGAAGTCCATAGCCAGTCTGTGCCTTAGGTGAAGATTTAAAAGGACCTTGTTTATACTTCCCTACAAGGGTGTGGTATGTCACCGTGTTTTAATCTCTTGATTTCCCAAGGAGATTAATAGCACATATTGTGCAGAGCAGGCATTTCCCCTTTTATTTTCTCCTCAGGCACAACTTTATTTACTTTTTATTATTATTTCTAAACGGAAGATATATAGTGTTGCTTCATGTTGGCCTCTCATTGTCCAGATATCACAGTGCTGTGCCACCACCCTCCCAGGAGGAGCACCATTGCTGCTTACTGGGATGGTGCAGGGGCAGCGTGGAGGCAGGATCAGGGCTCGGATTGGCTCTGCCAGTGCACCCTTCCAACCTGAACCTCACTGCTACCCTGCCCATCCCAGAAGGCAACACTGACGTTGCTCCCAAAAGGGCAGCAGAGTGACCCCGCCCCAGCTACTTCCGCCTGGAATGATAAAAAACCAAGAGAAAATTCCCTGCTTTGAAATGAAAAGTTTGCAGTAGTGTGGTGGAGGACAGGAAGGGCAACTTCTTTAGCCCCAAACAGGCTCTTGTTACACATTTCAATAGGCATCCTGTGGGGAATTGCAGTCTTTTTTGTGAAAGGCTCAGAAAGCAACCTTTTGGGAAAACGCCAAACCACAATACAGGCTTTGGAGAAAAAGGGGCTGGGGAGCAACCATTTCAATACAGAAAACTGTGATCTATTTTATGGTCCACATTTCTGAAGTAACATGAATATAACACATGCCATACTATTCTTTGAGAGACAACGTTAATGGGGCATATTTGCTGGACATAGTAAATTGGCTAGAAATGACACTTGGGAAGAACCTGTGGAGGCTTGCTTCATCTCATCCCAACTGGCAATGCCCATGCTATGTATCACTGATCCATTGTTGGGACACTGCTGGCTATAGCCTGCTTCCTAGGGTATGCTAATCCATCCCCTTTCCCCGATGCCCCTCACCTGACTGCTGCACTCGACTCCCTTCTTTCCACTGCCATACCTGCACCTCATTCCTACTGCCCATCTCCTCCTCCACTGAATTGCAACCCAAGTCACTGCTCCACTGTGGAATTCCTAAAAGAGGGAAATTCCAATCACCATGCATCATGGATACCCAGGTTACTAGGTGACTGGGATGGGCACCCTTCATTCAAGCTGTCCTTGGATGTATTTCTTCCCAAAGTCAAGCTGTACAGCAGGTGTCACTGGATGATCTGTTTTGCATTGCTGTTTATTTCTGGTGTCAATCTGTGGGAAAGAACCTGATGCTGAAAGCTTTTAGGGCTCAAAAACAATAGAAAGTGATATGAAAAGCTGCCTTGTTTAGGCAACTGTTGACTAATGGCAGTATTGTACAGTGGGGAGCAGGGCCCTATAGATCCTCCTGTCCAGAGCAGTGTCATCTCTGCATGTAGGCTCTTTGGGCTTCCCTGTCCCTTGAAGTTGTTGGTCCTTTTTGTATTATATAATTGGTGCCTCTGTCTGGCAGAGTCTGCCTTGGATGACCTGGACCTGAACGAATTCGGAGTGGCTGCCCTGGAGAAGACATTTGACAGCAGCTCGGTGCCCCACACGAGTGGCATCATGATAGGTACATGAAAGCAACAGAGCTTTCTTTGATCTTCTGCCAAGCAGGGTTCGCCCCATCAGCTGGCTGAAGCAGCCTAACAAGCTCTCAAAACCAGTCCTAACATTATATGTTGGTTTGCGGCCAATGGGAGACCTTGGAGCAAAAGCGCTCTCATTGACTAGCAGATTGGAAATTTATTCCACTGGTTTCAGATGTCCCAGTTATGTTTATGAAATTGACATGGCTTATTTGACACACTAAACATGTTTATGAAATTATGACAAGAACATTTCACGGAGGGGGGCGGGAAGTCATTTTAAAATAATGAGAAACAAATTGGATTGTTTTCACTGTTCTGCTGTCACAGGACCATGGCAAGACATTATCGCCACACATTGACAAACTACCGCATATGTATCTCATCATTTGTACGTGGTCATTTCAAACCAGCGTCCATTTTGTGTGTGTGTCTGGTTGTTCAGGTGAAAATAGTCCTTACAACCTTGGTCCCCTATTGTAAGAATCCCATAATGCATTTACACAGATTGTTGTTTTTTTGTGAACTAAGCCACATGCAAATTGGTAGGTGCGTGACTCGCTATTTCCGCTCACGCTGTCTGAACTCTGTCTCTGAATGGCATAGCCATCAGCTTAAACCTGATCCTCCATGGTGCCAGATGTTGTATGTTGCAGACCATTGCAGAATGCTCCGCAATGGCCTTCCATCAATACACAATTCTATTTCACCACATCCTGCCCTCAATATTGGTTCAGATTTGAGCAGTAGCACAAATCAGAATGATTTTCCACATACCCAAGTGATCAAGTCTGCTTTCACAAAAACCAAAGAGGTAGAATTCAGCATGAGACAATTCTGCACTGGTATGGTGCCTATGCTTATTCTGGCTAAAACAATTTGGAAGTGGGTGCTGTTTACGGTGCAGACATCACAGTTCAAGATAGGAGTCAAAATAGGGTCCAAATAATGCTTCTCATGCAACGTAGACACAGTGTTGGTTCCCGTGAAGGAACTGCCCTTTTAATGATGGTTGCAAAGACTGTGCTCCTCAGATTATCAGTAAACTGATTGAGGACTCTAGTTTTGTGGGCAGCACCTTGTATCACAGTCCTCCTGAGTCGACTTAGAATAACACGTTGGTTACTTCTATTGTAACTCTGTCTAGGTTAGAAGGAGGATGGAGAGTTCTGTGAAATATAAGAGTCCCTCCCCAGGCCATCCTAGAAGTACTCTAATTTCTGAATCTAATTTCTGAACAGGTGCTGCTGTGCATTTTCAAGCTTTATAAACATGAGGGGTAAAAAACTGAGTTTTCAAAGAATGAAACCTGAGATTCTTATTATTCTGACAACATTAGCAAATCCCATGCTACTGAGTTTGATTCCTCTGAGCTCCTCTGTTGTTCAAATTGGGAGATGATTTTCCCCATTCTCTTTCCTGTAGATCTAGCAGAAATAATTATGGTGTTGAAATTTAATGATCTGATCTTCTCAGACATCTTTTTACCAAAGAGTATAGTTTTTTACAGGTGTATTAAAAATGAAGGTTGTAATTTGCCCCATTGAATTTGTGGCTTCTCCCTTGACTTTGAATATCGAGAAACGGACCCATTTGCTGTTGTTTAACTGATATTAAGAACATAACTTTCATCCCTAATATGGGGGGGGGGGATTGAACTTACAGAAATATTTTTGGCAGGATATGTAATGTGATGGGGAAATATATTTCTAACTAGTACAATAGCCCTTGGAAATGTAGTTGCTTAATCCATGTGATATGATGGACACATGTTTTTTGTTCCTGTGAAAAGAGTCTTAAAGATGCCCATTATCACCATCGCTGGCCACTTCTTTGTTTTAGAGAAATGAAGCCTCTTGCACTCATAAACAGTGGAGATAGTGCAAAAGCAATTTAGTTTAAACGTGCATAATATGAATTAGTGTATTGTCATTGTGGAAAGACAGATGAAAAAAGCTGTCTAAATGTCTCTCTTGACAGTCCCTTAAACTCTTAAATGACCCCCTTGTATGCTGGAGTACAGCTGACACTGTCCATATGTCCTATTTTGCATAGTTAACACCCAAGAAAGTTGCTACTCTACCTTCCTTGGCCAGAGGAACAGTTCTCATAATGCTCTTTCTGAAGGTAAAGAGGGATGGAAAGTGGAGAAAAACCCCGGACTCCCCCGTCCTTTACTGGTGCAGAGAGTGAAGCAAACACCTGCTGTTCAAATTCCTGTGCTGTGCTTCCACTCATAACTCATGGCTTCTACATTCCCATCCTTTCTGTGTGTTCTTTGTCCAGGTGGGAGTTTGCTGCAAAGTTCTGCTCCTGTAAATATCCCTGGGTCCCTTGGAAGTTCTGCCTCCTTTCACTCTGCCTCTCCTTCTCCACCGGTCAGCTTATCATCGCATTTCCTCCATCAGCCCCAGGGACACTTAAGCCAATCAGAAAACACATTCCTGGGGACATCAGCTTCTCATGGATCATTAGGTAAATGCCCAGTGCGTATGTGAGAGTGTGCATGTGAACATGTACATACCTGTCTATACCATGTAAGTATTTTCCTTTTATCTTAGCTTTCATTTAAATGTCCTCATTTTGTGTTGCCACCTAACATATCTTGTGCCCAATGCCTATCAGATGAGGAAGAATTCACTAAGCCTAAGGACATCCCAGAAAGAATTTCCCCAGACAAAATAACCAAACAACAGATGAGTTAAAATAGTTTGTGATATCCATACAACAAAGAGCAAATGTAGTAAAACACAGTAGGTAAAGTTAGGCAAATTCCAAATGTGTAAGGATGACCCAAGAGTTAAATTCACAGAAGGTAGACTTTCTTCAGCTAAGAGAAGAAGGCAGATAGTCTCAACTGTAGCTCAGTAGATGGATGAGCATCTATTAACCACAGCAGTAGCGTCTCATCAACAGAGTTGCTGCTGTTTACCAGGAGAGGAAAGGGTAGAGGTGAAGTGGTGAAGTCAGGGCTGGGTGAACACACCAGCAGGAGTACTGGTTTGGCCCAACCAATTTGTCTGCACAAACCTTACTACCACTTCTCCTGGCAAACAGCACTGACTCTGCTGCTCAGAGGCTGCTGTGGCTCCATCCCACTGGGCAAGACACTCCTGCGTTACAGAGTATCAACAATCAGAAAAAGGTTCAAATACGTGATACCATTTGCAATTAGCTTCTGATGCACTTGGAATAGTTGACTTTTTCAGGTTTAGACCTCTTAGTCATACCTGGTCAGTTATAGCTAACAGACATGAGCTCTGAAAATCAGATACTTGCAAGCCTATCAGAAGCTAAATGTTTTATCTCTTCCTAAACAGTTTCCAAAAGACTCCTGGGGTTGTATCCAAAACATTTTCACTTGTACAATGGGACTTCTCCCCACCCGCTTTGCTCCCTAAATCTGTTCTAGGGGTTTCCTCAACCCTCCAGAGTAGATTTAGGGAGCAGAGAGACAGGGGACGTCTCATTGCGTAAGCAGAAATTCTTGCACTGACGGAATGTGTTGGTTGGACGTCAGTCACCCTTGATATTCAAAGTATAGCAAGGGCTCAGTATTCCATGTGTAACAGACCTAACTTGAATGATGCTCCTTTAAATCATGAAAGCTGTGCAGTGATGGGAGTACCTTTGAGTTTGCTCAGAGTTCCTTCCATTACCATTACACAACCCTACAACCAGATCTCTCACTGCAAAGATTAGTCAGACTGGGTTCCAGGAATACTTTCCATTTGCAAGACAATCCACCCCATACTGTCTGTTTAAAGGAACATTTGGCCTGCTTTAGAACCAGGGGTGGTGTGTTCCTTTCCACCATTTGAGGTGAAACGGGAAGTATCACTTTGCCCTGCTGCCGCTCTAACCACTACCACCTACTAGCTCCTGCCGCAGCCATGCGCCTTGCCACATCTGCCTTTGGCAGAAAAGCTGTGCCACCATTGGCACTGAGCTGGGGCAAGATCATGCTCCTTTCAGTGTTGATTGCATAGAAGCAACAGGGAAGACGGGGTACTTGTGGGCATGCCACCTAGGGGGGCTTCTGCCACCTGAAGCAGCAGCCTCACCTTGACTGGTCCAGCTCTGTTTAGAACAGTTACATCAAATTTTGCCATGGTAGTAGGAAGGCAAGAGCAGAAGCATTCCTTTATTGTTACTTAGAATGTTCCTGGGCTGGATTCTGGCATCAAAATCAGGTTCAAAGCATTGGCTCCAGTTAAGAAGACATGATTATACAAATGAATCTTTACAACCTGGGGCGTAGCTATAGTATCTATAAATGGAAGCACCTCAGAAAATTCAACACGGCATTTGCTGAATGTCCTATGGATGGTACAGCATAGAAGTGTGCCTGTCTCTTGTAAAAAGTTTTAAAGTCTAGGCAGGACACACAGGAGAGAATAAGGTAAATGACAAAGCAGTGTGCAGGAAGTATGTGGGAAGAATTAAGAACTAGGTACTTGTTTTTTATGTGTTTAATCATGTTTTGTCTATCATCTGTATAACCACCCGCTTGGTGCATTATATTGCAAGTGGTAAATGTGTACATGTTTTATTTTATTTACCCTGTCCTTCAACTACTATCAAGAGTAGCTTATAAAGAATTAAAATTAAACTAATTTTACAAGAAGCGTCTTGTGCATGTGTAGACTCAATTCAGATCATGGCCTAATTGTAAGCCAAACCACGGGCATCTGCATTATTGACGCTCATTAGGCTGGCTATCAGTTGAAAATGTCTTCTCAATAAGCAGTTTTGCTATATATTTTTTACTCCTGTATTAAAATGTATTCCTGCATAAAAATAGCATGCATATATAGAAAACAGTAACACAATAGCAAGCCAGGGTCTTTAAATAAAGCAAAACATATGACATTTTAAGAAGCAGAGTTAGCTTTTATAAGTGATAGAGTATTTTTATTGTTTATATCATCTTCTGCAGTAGCATGTGCCCTTGACCTGGTTCCTCTGTTGTGACCTAATTTATAACACGGCTATGACTGGAATCAGGATGAGCTCACACTAGCCATGCTGCTTAATAAATCAGTATGGTGAGCAGTGCCTTAGTTCCACAGGAAAAACTAAACTGTGGTGGGTAATTCAGTGTGAAGAAGAAAGCTTTAATAAAAACACCTAGAATAGTATTGCAGATATTTTTCTATTGCAGCTTATTCTACCGGAGCATATTTTTGTAGGAAATACACTTTATTTTATCTATTTAACAAAATTTACATGCCATTTGATTGCAGTAAGCCCTCTAAGTGGTTTACAAGAATACATAATTTGTTATGACAGAATAAGAGCAGCAGTAGTGGTGTGTCGGGTGGGGTGGAGCTGCAAGGGCACACTTCTGGCACCAGTGTTGCTGCCTGCGAGGGGCTGGGATAGGTTGAGGCTGTGCAGGCACACCAGCAGGAGCACTCGACTGGCTCCGCTGCTGCTGCCTTCAGCCTTATCCAAAAGGAGCAGCTCCACAGCTCCACCCCATCACATGGAGCACTACTGGAGAGCATTCTGTTGCTCCACAGACTTTGTGGATCTATTTGCAACCTACCCTTTGTATGTGTGAGCTCTGGCAGAAAACAGCAGCAGAAGAAACTGTATCCAATTTATTCCCACCTGGTTTGAGATGGTGAGCCATTTTGCATTATTTAGAGCAGAAAAAGCAGGTGTAAGACTCAGCTGGGAACCTCAGCCAATCCCTGCCCCTGGTGTTATACAGGTGTTTTTGCAAGCACATGTTCGTTGCACAGTACATTTTTAAGCACTCTCATAAAAATGTGAACTGTGCAGTGAGCTTTATTTCCCTTAGTATTAAACTCTGCCTTATTCTAAAAAAATAAAACAAAATCTGAGGGCCACTTGTTCTGATGTGAAGTGCGCTGGTTCCTCAGATGAACTTCTGAGTAAGATCAGCAAAGGCACAGATTTGGACACTAAAATGGCTTAGTGCTGGTTTCTACTGAAGAACTTCACGTGGTTAATAGATCTTAAGTATTGCAATTGTAGATTCTTATACTAAAGTATTCAAATCACATATGGGTTTGGTTTGTTAAAACGGTTCTAATTCTGATCAAAACAAAATGGTGTAATATTAGAGACAAATCTTTCAAAAGTAGAAGTGTGAATTGCAACAATGTTTGGAATAAGATCTAAGCAGATTGATTAATGAAGTCACAAGATTAATGGCTAAGGGCTTTTTAAAAACCATCCACACACAGGTTTTGCTGTTTAACCAGGCCTCTGCTTATACTGGCAGTTGCTAGCATATCTGTTTTAGTTGTGCTGTGGCCAATGTCTCATGTGGAGACCTTCCCTGTGTGGTGCATCTAAGCCTGTATCTCTCTGCACAGCAGCTATAGGTTAGATGCAGTACAAAGTGCTCAGGAGCACTCTTGGAACCAGCATGCCATGTGTCATATTTTTTAAATGTAGAGAATATTTACCGTGTTGCCATTTCTTCTCTGTAAGCCGGAGTGACAAACAGTAACTCTGCAGGTACATGAATGTCCGTCCCCAGAATCCCCAAATGAATCAATGCCCTGTGAAATATTGAACCATTTCATTCCCTTTCCAAAACAGTGCCGGGCAAGGAAAGGGGTAATCCAGGGATATATGTGACGTAACATTTCCCCCCTTCCTGTCTGCATGAAACAGGTTTAAACGGGATGAACAGCAGCATATGGGAGCACTTTGCTTCTGGAAGTTTTTCACCCAGTACCTCGCCTGCATTTCTGTCGGGTCCAGGTGCTGCTGAGCTGGCCAGGCTGCGGCAGGAATTGGATGAAGCTAACAGCACAATAAAACAGTGGGAAGAATCTTGGAAACAAGCCAAACAGGTAGCGTCCGCTGGGAGGGGTGAGTGAGAGTGGTTTGCCAGGATACGAATGGGCAAAAGCATGCACCTAACAGCTGAATAAATAGTTTGAGGGTCCAAAAATAATATACAAAGTCAGATTTGGTGTGTGTTTATACTGTAACATAGTTCATTCACAGCAGACACGGGGGTTTTGTTTGTTTTTCTTTTTTAGCTCTTATCAATGGAGAAACGGATTGATACCTTAGATATGTTGAGGAGTAGGTTGCAAATTGTAATAGGATTTGAAAATGTTCATGCCAAGGTTGCTAGTGTTCCTCTAGGAGTATTGGCTTTTTTCCAGTTGTATCTGAGCACACCTTTCCAATTGTTCCAATCTTTTTGATTTATGTATCCCCTGAAAATTGATATGCTCCTCACCTTTTTGTAGTAATGCTCTAATTATTTTGAGGTTAGTAGCTGTGCACTGAAAGAATGGTAAGCCCCTCCTTCTGCATTCAAGATGCTTTGTAAATGTTCTCCCTCTGGGGATGTACGTTTCCACCCCGCTCTGGCCAGGTTGGCTAACAAGACTAGGGTGGGTGTGAATATATGCTTTTTGCCAAACTGTTCCCGTAACTAGATTGAGACAGATGGATTGCATTTAGTAAATTGTTCCTGGAGCTGGTGTTAGGCGCTGGAGTCAGGCATAGGTCAGCAATAAAACAATAAAGCACCCGATGCCAGTGAAGTTAATTCTTTATTCAAAGAAACAAAACAGCTCAGTGATCACAGCAACCCTTCCCAGTAGGTCTTGCCCTAATGAGGCAGTTGTGAGGACTGAAGGTCCCTGCCTTCCCTCTGCTCTCTAAGGCTCCTCCTCCAGTTCCTTCCCCAGCAGCCTAAGGCTCTGCCACCTTGTATCTCATTGCCCTGCCCTCTTCATTTCTCTGTGTGGTCTGGGAGACCAGCAGGGATGGGAGCTGGTTGCAGTAGGAGAGGAAGACTCCCTGGCTTCTGCAGCCTGCCCCTACTCTGCCTCTTGACCCCATTCTGCTTCTGCCTCTGCTGCTGGAGTGTTCTCTGCCACAGCCTCTTCCTGCTCACTAAACCCTGTGGCCTCCTCCTCCTCCCAGTTTGCTCCCGCTTCTCCCTCTGACCATACATTGTTGTCCCACCACCAATCCCCTGGCTGTGAGCTTTCTTGCCTTGGGGGTTCCTTTGGGGGTTTCCCAGCTGGTGCCACCCACCACTCTTCTGTATCCAGCCAGTCCATAACAGCTGGGCAGGCAGGATCCTCCACTTTAAGGCACTTTGTTTTTTTCCTTTTCACATGTCAAAGCCATGTAGCTAAAATAACCTATAGAGGAGTTATGGTAAAATGTGGATACCTGGGCTAGAAAACCTTTGTGTCACTTCTGTGTGTGCGGATTGAAAGGATCTCATTAGCGCAGGGGTGTGTTTCCAAAAATCTGTCCATTCCACCTCTGGGCAATTATTGTGCCACAAGGAAAGAACAGCCCAGAGCTGGAGAAGGCTGCCTTTCAAGCTTTGGGGGAACAATTTACTAAAATAATCTATATAAGTACCAACTACGACTACTTTTATTTTAACTGCTTTATTATGCATACAATAATAAAATACCAATTCCTCCCCCATCTCCACCAAAATAGACACATGGTACCTTCTTGCCATGTGAATATATTTTTGAGAAGATAAACACTCTAGGGTCCAATGTGTGTGCACACCTTTTGCCAGTACTGTGCCCACAATGTTTGCTTGGGAAATTTGCCATATTTTGTCTCACACTGATTTCAGGAGTTTGTATAGATACAAGAAATCTGCTCCATATACAAAGCCTTTAAATAGAATGCTGGGGAAACTATTCAAGCTGCGGAGTGAAGCCAAGTGAGGAGATGAGAGAATTCACTTCACATCCTCCTCTCCCACCCCACCCCCACACTGTTTCCCAAATTACAAATGACTTTTCCTTTGGGATACACAGGCCTGTGATGCTTGGAAAAAGGAAGCTGAGGAAGCTAATGATCGTGCCAACACGGCAACCATAGAATGTGAGCTAGCCCGGGAGCAGAGGGAGGCCTTGGAGCTGCAAGTGAAGAAACTCCAGGAGGAAGTGGAGAGGATCCACACTGGCCAGGACCCCCAGTTCCTGCGTTCGCTCTCTGATGTAGAAACCCTCTCCCTCTCCACACTCTATAATCTCCAAAAACAGCTGCGTGCCAACCTGGAAAGAGTTGATAAGGTAGGTCTGAGTGAGAAGTCTTGTCCCACAATTAACTTAGCTTCCTTTTTTGAATCCTTAATAAAAGCAGCAACTGTTCAGTTTGCATTTTTAATCCATGGTACATTTTGAACCCCATAGACTTGGCAACCATGAAATGTCCCATTCTTTCTTGGATGAGGGGGTGCCGTTTTATACTAGAATGCTCTCAGCTAGCAGGCAAGGCTTATAACATGGTAATAGGAAAGGGCATTTTCCTCTGGATCAGAGTATGGTATGTCTGGTACCTGAAAGCAAATCCCACATTGGGCTCCCATGTAATGACTTGGGCCTGTAGAATGTGCTGAAATGGCACACACAGACTCCCCATGTTTCCGGGTGGTTGAAGGAAGATGGAAAGGGATTTTATTTGGTAGTACCTAACTTGACACTGCCTTAAAAACATTTACGGTCCCATAGCATTGATCTTGTGGGGGGGGAGAGTCAAAATGTCATCTTGTTTCCCCCACAAAACCTATACTGCACAAGAGCTGCATATACACATTTCCGTGTGAGATGGGGGTGGGGTGGGTGGGATTGAATTTGCGGGAATGAACACAGACAATTGGGGGGAGGGTCCTCTTGCCCACACATTCCATAGTGCTGCTTTCTAGGCAAGAGGAGTAACAGCTGTATCCTATGCATCTTGGGTCCTGGCTGCAGCCTAAGCCACTTCCTTCCTTCAGTGACTTAACAGAGCCAGCAGGCTGGAGGAGTCACTGCCAGGAGTTCGATATATGCCAAGTTCATGAGGCATGGCTGCCATCTATGTCATTTTGCATGCCGTCTGCCCAAAGGCACTCTCAGAACAGGTGACGGGAAGAGGAGAGAGGGATGTGGGGAGGTAAGCCAGATCAGGCATAGGAACAGGGAGGCGGTTGCAGAGAGAGAGGCAAAGGACTCCTCTGCCTCTTTTGTACTCCAGTTTCTTCCACTGCCCTCCTGAAAATGTCTGTGGGTTCTCCCTTGCCTACTTCTTGTGAATGTCTCTGACCCTTTAACGGCTGCCTCCTGAGTGTACCAGGGCTCTGTTCTGTTTTGCTGACAACCCCTTTGGTTTTGCCCCCCGTTTCTTTCTTTCCAGGCAGTGTTTCAGATGCAGTCGGTGAAATGCCTCAAGTGCCAGGAAGAGAACCGGGTGGTACTCCCGTGCCAACACACTGTGCTGTGTGAAACGTGTGCTGAGGAGGGCGAATGCCCCATCTGCCATCCCAACAGGCCACACACTCTCCAGTCGTGACCCTACTAGGACATTTGGTTTAGCATATCACACATAGAACTTTTTAACTTTATATATATATATATATAAATATAATATGAATATATATATATGAATATATATATATATATATATATACACATAAAAACAAAAATTAGTTGCAGAGCACTTTTTAATACTTTGCATCTCCCATTTAAAGGTTCCCCCACCCACCCAGTCCTGCTAAGTCTAACTCCTTAGGGACTTTTATGGCTGTTTTTATGTAGATCAAAGGGCAGTTTGCAGAGTTTGTTTCCCCTCTCTCCCCCCCTTTCCTATTTAGGATGTAACCCTTTTTTAGTCTTTTCTGAATAAAGATTTAGAGGGAAGGGGAAGAGGGGCTTGCAAGTGCTTTCCAGGGTGAGGACTGGATCTGTGGGAGAAGAGACACGGAAATCAAATTTCTGATCATGTCTTTGTCCTCCTTCTCTTGGCTCTTACTTCATCATCATTTTCATCTTTTTAAAGCAGCTGACATGCTCTTAGCCTAACAAGAGAATCCCCTTTGCAGTTCTTCCCCGTTGAGAGCTTCAGGCATTCAGAACTCTTGTTGGCCTTCAGTATGGGTGAGGATCTTTGGATATCTGTTTGAAAAACAAGCATTCACTTTTTAAAAGTCTTTTTACACACTTGTAGGTTTCTACCAAAGCAACAAAAGGAGCAAAATTTCAAACAAACCAGTAATGGCAGGCCAGTAGTCACAATAGTTTTACTCAAAAGCATTACTTATCAGTGGAACTTTGTAAAGAGGAAAAGTCAGAGTTGGTGGTCTGTATTCTCTTGGCAATTAGGATGTGCTTCAGAGCTGTGGATAATGCAAATGGAAGGCATTCTAGGTCGCAGGTAGAGGTGGAAGTGTGAAATGATGAAGACCTGCTTTGGAAAAGCCTGTGTCTTTTCTGGTTGCTTGCTGGAGGTTGGGGCGGGGGTATTCTTCCTAGGCTTTGTTTTCATTGATAATTAAATGGAGGTAGATGGAACCTTTTAAACTTTTTTAGTCTGCCTAATACAGGCCTGCATAACTTGTGGCCCACCAGTTAGGTAGGGTGGGCCTTTGGGACTAAATCAGTTTCCTGTTTTTGTCTGCCTGCCTGGGACTGCAGAAATGGGGTATTGGTCAAGTATCTGGCTAGAGGGTACAATGTTCAGTTGGTCTACATTTGGTCAGCTGGTGCCGTGTTACTCACCCTAAACCTAATACTTGGTACTTCCTGATGGGTAGAAACAATATGTCTCTTCCCCTGCTGTTCCCATACCACGAATGGTACTGTTACCAGTGTCGCGGTGTAACATATCCACCCTATAGTTCAGACAAGGGTTGGTTTTTTTGTTTTGAGTGTTAAGAAAAAATCATTCAGGTTTTTTACAGAGCAAGCTCATCTGTTTGCCCTGGACAGCACTTTGTGTTGCTAGCATACAGTAAGATGTGGTGCACCACCATGAACTTGGGGAATGTAGAATGTGATAGAGGAGCGGGGGACATTTTCAGAAGTTAACACTGTGTGTTTCTATCTTGCTGCCAAAAATTTGGAGTTGCATACTGAATTGAAACATGGATTTCCTTCAGATGTAATTTCTGCAAAGTAATAGCGGAGATATTGTGAGGAAGAAATAATTTTAAATTCACAGCCATGGGACAAACACAGAATTTTGCAAATGTTCAGGGACCCCAATATGAAAATGTTTCCAGTGGCAAAAAATAGATTCACAAAATGCAGAACTGGGAGCAGGCAAACAGAGAATCCAAGATATTGGAATATCCTCTCTTGAAAGATTAGCTAGCTGCTTAGGTGTCAAGTGGAGTTACGTTCCTAATCCGCTTCACATTCTTCTGATTTATAGTGAATGCCACGAGGCCATAATTAAAGCGCTGTTCGTAGGCAAGAAAAAATGGGGTTGCCCAGAGTCCACAGTGTTTCACTTCTCAAATACATTCCTTTTCCTTCTGACTAGGGAAACCTTCTTACTCTTCTATCTTACTCCTCACTAGTTTAGGTTTCCGGTGAAGCTTGCCTGTCTTCTTTGCAGGAGGATATCGTTGGTTGTGATCCCTGTTTAGCTATAGACGATCTGGGGACACCCAAGGCTTTCTATAGTCTTAGGCTGCGTCTGGGATCAGTTGTGTTTGGTCCATTTGAATTGTGTGCAATCCAATCTTTGTAGCCCAGAGGCTTGGGACTGGTCCCCAACAGATGGGAACATTCATCAGGCATGTATGTGATACACTGTTTGCACAGCCCAGAGAGTAATTCTGGAGTTGGTGGGGGCCTGATCCTCCTGCCCTTCTGCTTTGGCATCAAAAGCACCAAGCTGAAAATGAGAGACGCTCCCATGTAGATGTGCCCTTTCTACTGCTCTGCTCATTCTTACGAAAGATAATCTAGTTGTTCCTTTGGGTTAGCATCTCTGTTAACTCTGGGTCACCTTAGTGTAGCTGCAAATGCCCTTATTTGTCTGGGTACCTGCAGTAGACAACTTCCATGAAGATGGAGAACATTCTCCCAAAATGACCATAAATCCTGAGTCTATAAATGCATTCCTCCTTAATACTGGGTGTGCCCTTGCTAGAGAACTACTTAGACCAGAACCATTTGTCATGGACAGCATTGACTACTATTTATATTGCCCATCTCTTACTGGGCACAGTGCATCTAGCCTTGAGGGATACATTTCATAGGTTAGGCTTTTTATACAAATAGACAGAAATCTTTTTGGGTCCCAAGCAACCATCAGCTGGATTATCGGAGCAATCATTAATTTATTTCTTGTGCTTTTGTAGGCCAGAATGAATAAGGTTTCCAAGCTCTGAGCAGAACTTAACTACACCTATTAAAAAAGAAACTTACAGTGCAATCCTAAGCATGTTTACTCAGAAGTAAGCACCATTGAATGCAATGGGGTTTCCCCCTAGTAAATGTGTTTAGGATTGCAGCCTCCACTAATAATTTCCATTGAGATTAAATTTGCACTCTTCCCAGAGTGCTTTACAAATGGTGTTAACTCACTGATTATGTGTTAACCTTTGATTATGTGTGGTAGGCTTCCAGGAATATATATTGGAGCCTAAATCCAACTGACTTTCATTGAAATTTGTGGTTTGGAATATTTTTTGTGTTAAGCTTGTATCCAGTAAATGTGTCGTCCTGCAGTTCCCGAGTGGTAGAACTCCCACTGCAGTTTGTTTTGACTTGTTCAGACATTGCAACAGCCTGTAGGTAACAAAAAGCAACGGTCCAGTCCAGAAGGACTCTAATCTGTCATTTTGAACTGGGGAGTTTGTTTAACATGTAAAAGTGTAATATTTAGATTTATAATCTCACTCCCTTGCTCACCAGTCTCTGCTTCATTTGCAGTAGTTGACCCACCTTTCCCCAACCTGGAAAAGCACTGGAAACTCTAAGTTATCATTCTTTTTCATAAGGGTAATCCAGCTACTCACTGTCAGGTTTTTCCTCTGGAGTATTTTCATATTTAATGCAAGTACATCATTAGATTTGCTTCCACAATTCCACCCTCCCATATTTGGGGGGCTAATATGCATTCCCAGATGATCTCAAAGTGCAGCTCTGTTTAGGATTTTTTTTTAAATTAACTTTTATGTTTGGTAAAACTGCTTTTTTCAATGTGTATATTGTACTAGTATCTGTTGTTTTTTTAAAAGAACACCTAATTGGCTTCTTTCTTTTCTTTTTTGTATGGAGAGACGCTGCTGGCTGACTCTTGTGGTTGTGTTCGTTTTTGGTTGTAGCCTTTGAATGTCTGTGCCATGGGGCTTACCTGGTCTCTAAGGCCAGCAAACATGCCTCAGTCTTAAGGAAAGCTTGTTTGTTTAAAATATGTGAACATTTTTAAAACATACACACACAAATTTAAATTATGGGGGAGTAATAATACTCTGCTGGAAATAAAATGTACTAAACTATTTTGGTAACTAACTTAAAGATCATAGGAAATAAACTCTTTGAATCGGGTCTACAGTGTTTATACAGAATTGCAGCCATTTTCAGGCTCTTTGGTGGTAACTGGTTTGTAACACTTAGTTTTGTAAACATTGTGTTTTATTGCTTCCTCTGCCTTTCTATGTGATTGTCCATAGTGAGACGATGATTTTGTGGGGGGCGATTTGTTTAGTCCTGAATTGCCACAGCTTTGTGTAACTCCAACAGAATCCTACAGAGGGTGTTAGATGTGTCACTGGTCTCCTCAAGCGTAACTTAGAGGTAGTTTCTTTGTCCTGTTTTTAAGGCCTGGCAACTCTATAGAATCTTGCTAGTTATCAGATTCCTCTTTCCCACTCCCTGCAACACCCCCCTAGGCAAATTGCTTTGCTGGTGCGATGCAGGGGAGAAATTATACCAGAGGCAAAAGCCTGTTTACATTTAGTGCCACAACCCAATCTGTCTGTTTTATTGTGAAGGACCAAAGAATCCAAAATGGGATTTAAAAAATAAATAAATCTCCCAACCCCACAAATTCCAGACTGCTCCCCATCCAATTATGCTTTTTCCTCTACCTCGTCTCTGTCAGTATAATGCATAGGCACGAGGACATAGCAGCAGGCTGGTTTTATCCACACCTGGGAATCGTAGAAGCCCATGCTTCTCTATCCCATTCTTTAGCTCTTTTAAGACGCACTTTTTTTAGAAAAAAGAAAGCCTAGATTTCTATGAATTTTAATATTGAAATGAAATACCTGAAATGTGAATGCGTTTGTTAGGCACCAAATGGAAAAGCAAAACCAATCTGTTTTGTAACTTTGGGTTAAGTTTCTGCATAGGAATTTTTTGTTTACCGGGATAGGGTGGGATGAACCATGAATGAGAGGAAATATGCATATTTTTGTTTAACCGAAAGCAAATCTTGATTGAGCTAGTAGTTGCTGATTTGAATAATACCTGCTCAGCACTGGGGGTTTTTTTATGCCAACGGGATTATGTGATTGGGTTTTGCCTGATGCTAAAGCTATTATTTGGTGCTAGAGTAAATCATCCTAAATGGACAGCCCAAGGAGATGTGCTTGGATTATGAAGGTTCACACACTTCTGAGCAGAATGCCTCTTGTATTCCCTCTCTGGCCTCTATGCCAAGGCGTAATGGGGGGGGGGGGGGTCATTCCAAAAGTTTGGGGAGGACCTGCTAATATGACTAATTTTACCAGCCAAGGGAATATTGTGGTTGCAAAAACCAGAGTATCCAAAAAGGCTGGTAGACTTACCTTGATTAGCAGTAGAGAACTATCAGGTAGCTGAAGAATTAGTAGAGAAGTAAGTGTTAAGAATTAACCTGTATATGCTTCTTTTAAAATGATTGGCTTTGTGGGGCTGAGGAATTTCCACACATTCGGGCAGATGGCCAAGTAATCATACAGCTCAGAGGTGCTGGGCTATGCTTCTCTACTGCCCTACTTCAGCAGAGGGAAAGCGGCACCTAACAATTTATTGTGGGGAATTGCCTATATGCAGCACACAGGGTCTGGGTTTGCATGTAACACTTAAGTGATGGCTCAGTGTTATAAGGCTAAGCTGCAGCCCTGCAGTCTCTGGTGCATTCACACAGAGGACTTTGCAAGCTTTCACTTCCATTTTAGACTAACCACAGATTCTTGTGACATTTAAATCTGGATAAACTGCATTTAATCTTAACTACAGATAGTGAAAGCAACTTCAAACCATGGTTTATAAAGCTGCCTCTCTCCACCCCCATAACCATAGATACAATTAACCTCCGTTTACGGTTTGGCTGTTCAAGCAGAAGCTTCCAGTTTCCTCCTCGTTGCAGTGCTGGAGGTGGCAAGCAGAGCATACATACCCAAGGTTTCCTTCAGCTTGTCCTTCTAATGCTAAACCATCACTTAGCATCACATGTAAACAGAGCCAGAAACCCCACACAGAATTCTTCACAGGAAAATTCCTTTTTCTTTTTAACTTTCCATAAGTCTCCAAGCTTAACCTGAGCCACTTCAAGGGCTGCACAGCTCAGACAAATGAAGAGAATTTCCTTCCTTAGCATGGAAAGACATAAAGGACTCAACAGTTTAGTGCTGTCCCACTAGACAGACAGGACTTTCCCATATTGTTTCCTTCCCCAAAAGGGAAAAGTATTTATTATCAGTGTGGGGGGGGGGGTTTCTCATTTTTTCCCTCCTTTTGATTCCCCTCCGGGATTATATCAGCCTTTAGAGCAATGCAACCGGAAAGTAGATGTTGCTGGCGAAAAGTATTATAAGTGAAGTATTCCTGCAAACTGGTGACTGTGGATCAAAAGATCTCTGTGGGGCTTCCCCACTCTGTAGCTTCCAATGTTTGAAAGGAAAAAAATATATAAATACATTCTATATAAATTCTTAAAATTACACACTACAGTATTTATGGTGGCAATTCTGAACCAGTCTCTCTCCTTGGATTTTCCTAGGCAGGGGAGGGTGGAGGGTGGCTGGGACAGAGAGCCGCTCAAGTCTGTGTAGAAGTCAGCCAAAAGGTAATAGGTGGTGTGTACAATGTGGTGTTTGATTCCATTATTATAGACTGTAATGCGGAACTGTGATTTCAGCTGTTGTTCTTTCTCGTATTCTGTATATATGTGTGTTTGGCTGTCCAGAAACCTGGTTTTAGACACTCTTTCTTGGCAAAGTGGATTTGCATGTGGAGCTTAAAAAAATGCAATCTTGTGTCACAATTTCCAAGGGCAGGATGGATTTTCTAGAAGACAATAAATTTTTTTATTTTTTTGCTAAGAAAAAAAAAAGGCAGCAGTTTTGTGTGTGCATATGTATGTGTGTTTTAGAGTGTATATGTGGTGTCCATGTGAGTTTTCTTAGTACCTTTGATCTCTACTTGAAAGCTAGAGAGGTTGGGGGGGGGGGACCTGCATAACATTCCACTAGGAAGGTCTCCTGTTCAAGCTCCATGAAGTGGATGGCAGGTATGTGAAGCATCTGCACCGTGGTAAAATGAACATGATCCCTTTTCTCTCATGGAACTTGTGCCGGAAGTGATTCTTTGTAGATTGTAGGCCAGGAATGCTGCACAATCACATCTTTTTTCACCTTCCAGTTGGTTATATAGAAGCAATAGCCTTTGCAGCCTAGAGGACTGCAAAGATAGAACCCACTCAATTTACTGTATTTTATATAAATATATCCCTCATATTGCTCAAGATACAATACAATTTCAGAGTTTTGTGAAAGATCCTTTATCTCGGAATATCTCCCAACACACCACCTGCAACAGCATCTTGGATTCCATGGAAACAAAGTTCTAGATCTGGGAAGAATTTGCTTTTGAATAGGAACTTTTCCTCAGCTGGCTTTTTAAGGACCCAACTGGAAATGGGGAAAGCTTATCTCTTTACTTAGAACTCCTAACCCAGAGATCTCCGTATACTCTTCTCACTTCAAAATTTGTGTGCAGCAGTGTCTTGTCTCCTCTTTCTTTCCATTAACATAAGAGAGAGAGAAACAATGACATTTTGTAATTGGCCTCCCAAAATCTTGAATCCAGAATAAAGTGAGCAAATTTGAGAATTCTGGGTTTGGACCATGGGGAAAAAAAATGTGGAAATTTACGGTAATAATGCTAATCCAGCTATTTAGTCAGCCTTAAGACCCATTGAAATCAGCAGGACATATTCTTGATTGAATTGAGACCCAGTGGTTGCTTAGCCCAAATTGCCCCATTGATTTCACTGGAACGTTTTGCATGATTAACTTTGTCTGAACTAGTATGTAGCTATCTCATTTGTAGTGGTAGCCAACATGGTGCTCTCCAATTCCTATCGACCCCAGTCAACATGACCAAGTAGTCAGGGATGGTTCAGCAACCTCTGTAAGTCACCACATTGACACCCCCTAGCATAATGGTATCTGTGTTTGCTATCTGTCCAAGCTGTCTTGTTTTTGTAATTGTGTCTCCATAGTGATTCTATCCCATCCCCTGTCCTCGCTTACTAGTATTCTCCTTTGGCTGAGTAAACACAGCCCCAAAGCGTGAATGATTAGGAATAAGTAATGGGTGCAGGCTGGAGAGAGATGGGACACACCGACAGCTTCTCAGTGCTAGAATGTAGGTTCTTTGGTCAATCACTGAACTAGAAAAGTAGTACCCACAGGCAAGCCTTTCTGGAAAAATAAAGATTCAACCAGACACTCAACTACTCTTAATTAGATGAGGCAGAAGGATCAATCCACATTTCATGAAATCACTACATAGAAGCTGCTGCAGCGGAGGCTAGCTAGCTAGTGACTTATTTACTTGTAAGACCAGCAAATGCTGAGCTCTACACATGTGTTAATTACTATGCACATGTGCTTTCTATGCCTTGTAACAGGGATGAAGAACCATTTTCAGTTTGAGGGCTGTCATTCCCTTCTAGGGATGACGATAAACACTAAATAGAGGGTGGGGCAGCTTATATAAATTATACCTTTGCACTGTAAATTATTTTTACACACACTCCTCTCTGTGACCCTCTAGGTGTCACCGGAATACAACTCCCATCATCCCTGACTGTTGGCAATGCAGCCAGGGACTAATGGGGAGTTAGAGTCAAGCAGAAGCTGATGGCCACAGGTTCCCCAACCCTGACGTAGAACGAGACGCTTTATATAGGTAGCACAAGCATGGCTTGTACAAGTTGAAGTCTTGCTTCCCTAACATTTTAAGAAGCATCTGGGGGTTAACCAAATAGGTAGAGAAGTGATCTTATAGGCATCATTTACTTTTGGTGACATACCTTCCCTAAGGCCTCTGCCTGAACTTAGTTGTCTTGGGATAAAATGACAGATCCTCTTTTGCATCAAGATTTGGTTGGCGAACAGGACTCTGCACATAGAAAGAAGAGACTGTTATCACAGGAGGAGAAGGAGGTAAGTGGGACGCAGGTGGCGCTGTGGGTTAAAGCCTCAGCGCCTAGGGCTTGCCGATCGAAAGGTCGGCAGTTTGAATCCCTGCGGCGGGGTGCGCTCCCGTCGTTCGGTCCCAGCACCTGCCAACCTAGCAGTTCGAAAGCACCCCTGGGTGCAAGTAGATAAATAGGGACCGCTTACTAGCGGGAAGGTAAACGGCGTTTCCGTGTGCGGCTCTGGCTCTGGCTCTGGCTCTGGCCAGAGCAGCGATGTCACGCTGGCCACGTGACCCGGAAGTGTCTCCGGACAGTGCTGGCCCCCGGCCTCTTAAGTGAGATGGGCGCACAACCCCAGAGTCTGTCAAGACTGGCCCGTACGGGCAGGGGTACCTTTACCTTTACCTTTTTATGCCAAAGACCTGTGATGGGAGTGCCGCTACTTCATTTACTCATAAGTGTTCTGGAGGTCAAGTCTGTGGAAGATAACAATTTTGCAGGGAGGTGACAAGTGTGAGATGCCCCAAACTGGCCTTTCTACTACATATTTTATAACCAACAGAATGGCGCATGAAATCAAAAGTAAATGTAAAGTGGCAAAAAAATAACTTCACATATATACTGATAGAATTCTAAACTGACCTGGGACTCAAACTTGCCGTCATAATGGATGGCACAATAAAAATGGCATAGCTGTGTAGGAATGAAGATTCCATGCTGGGCCCAGTTTGGAAATGGCCTGAAAATGGCCAATATAATAATGTCTTTCTTAAAACCAAGGTCAACCACCTCTAGACTACTACATGCATGTTCTGGTCATGCCAACTCAACAAGGACATCACAAAGCTAGAAAAGAGGCAGAGAAGTACAGTCAATATGATCAAGCAATGAAAACGCCTTCCCAATTAAGAAAGGCTAAAGTGTTTGGGGTTATTAACGTAAGGAAAGAGATGACATGGAGAAAATAGGATATCAAAGGGTGCAATGGGTAGAAGGTTAGAGAGCATTTCCTCCCCTCTCCCTTTCATACTGTACTGGAGCTCAGGTTACCCACTGAAACTGATAAAGGAATAGATTCACAACAGCCAACAGGACTTCCTACAGCTAGGCCTGGGCGATATATGAGGAGCAAACCGCGATGTCGGTTCCACTGAGCGGTATATCGCTGGTGAAACTGCCACCGCTCCTGAGTCCGTCTGCTATCAGCATCTGCTGGAGGGAGTCAAGAGTTCGTCCAGTGGGCACTGCTTAGCAGAGGGACTCTGAAGCGGTGGTGGTTTCACCAGCGATATACCGCTCAGTGGAACTGACATCGCGGTCTGCTCCTCATACAATGCAGAGAGAGAAACAAGCTGTATTTGCGAGGCGCCGATACAGCTTGTTCCTCCCTCTGCATCTTTAAACTGTTCAACTGAGGAGTTTATAGCTGCTCTTGCCTCAGCCGAGCAGTTAGAGCCCCGATGCTGTGCCCCATTCACCTGTGAGCGGCAAGAGCGCAGGGGCTGTCTCAGCTGGGGAGGGAGAAACTTTCCCAAGCCCCAGCTGAGCTGCA
Source organism: Podarcis cretensis (assembly GCF_951804945.1). Taxonomy (NCBI): domain Eukaryota; kingdom Metazoa; phylum Chordata; class Lepidosauria; order Squamata; family Lacertidae; genus Podarcis; species Podarcis cretensis. The sequence continues at coordinate 35,525,354 of NC_137171.1, forward strand.
CAAACTGTGTTGTCCCAGCCCATGAGCGTCTGGGTGAAACCGCATCAGTTCCCAAGGTGAGAGCTGGGGCACTTTCACCAGGTGCCTCATGGGCAGAGGCCAATGCAGCTTGCTTTTCAGCATCTCGGTATATCACCACGATGTTTGGCTGGCGATAAAGCGCAATTTTGAAAAGCTGATGTTGCCCAACCCTACCTACAGCACATGATTTATGGCACTTGAGCCACAAAATGTGCTGGCCCTTTGGTTGAATGGTTTTAATGAATTTATGGAGGCCATGTTTAGCAGCAGCCACTGTAGTCATGATGTGTATGATGGCTAAACAAAACTCCCAGGTTCAGAAGTAGTATACTGTCCTCTCAATTTTTTATTCATACAGCCACAAACCTGCACAATCTCTATGAAATAGGGATTTGGCGACACACACACAAAAGGAAACCTGATTATCTGGGTTATCCAATTGCTGGTTCCACCCTGAGTAATTATTTTAAATGTTCCCAGTGACAAAAGTTAGAGCAGCCCATAGACTGGAATTGGGCACAAGTGTCTCCACCACCACACCAGCAACACTCCAAATGCAGGGTGGATCCAATACAGCCAATGAAGACTGAGCATGTTCCAGTGGGCTTGAAATGGTTTTAAAAGAGTGAATGGTTGGGGTAGGGCAGTCAGGGGAGGGAATGGAGTAACTGGAACACTGAACAGAAGTGCCACATTCTGTTGCACTGCCACACTTCTTAGTTACACTTCCATTTGCAGAATTGGAGGGGGAGGCAAACAGTAAGGGAGAGCTGTTGCTTTCACACCCTGCTATGGGTTGTGCAAAACATCTTGTTGTCCATTTTTGGTACCAGGATGCTTAAAGGAGGAAGCTCTTGCTTTGAATCAATGCAGGACTTATGCTACATCCCTTCCTCCTGCAACTACCCTAGCTGTCTCTGCCAAGGTTGCTTCTACAGGCCTTTTCAAAAGGAAATGAGATTACTTCATATTCCGTTTCCCTCCCTGCTGTCAGTGCCACAGAATGCTACTGTCCCCTTCTTACACTGTATTCACCAATTTAAACTGGAACACATTATAGAATAAGTGGTGTATAGTATGCCAATAAGTCTCCTGAGGTACACTGGAGGAAAACACACCGTTTAGCTTAAAAAAAAATCTTGAATTTTTTTGGGGGGGCGGGGTTAGTAGATAAGACATCCAGCAGCTGTGCTCTATATAGAGGATGCTCTCAGGTTTTCTCTCCTCTGCAAAGGCTGTGTAGTAAGTGACAGGCATTAAAGCACTACATATTTAAGATGCTCAAAAATGCCTCCACAAGAGCCTGTCCACTCAGCTCTACCCTCAGGAATGTATGCACATACACACAGTTGTAAAAATAGGAAACGCTTTTGCTTGCTCAGAGCTCACCCCGCCCAAACTAAACGAGAGCCTGGCTTGGTTTCTTTCACAGCCTTTAGCCTTTAGCTGCTAATGTGACAGAAATAGCATGCCTTAGCCTCACATAATCCTTTAGTTGTCCTTTTCACTTACAGGAAAGCAATTCCTCTTGATGGAAGAGGAAACCAGCTGAGAACTACAGTCTACTGAGCAAATTTCTCGTTGCACAGAAACCTTGGCTATATCTACCACCACAACACTGACAACGATCTGCTCTAGGCTTTAGGAAAAACAGGAAAACTTAAGTTGTAGAGCAGGAGTGGGGATGGAATCTGTGGCCCTTCAGATGTCAGACTCCCAACTTGCAACCAGCTTGGCCAATGCTATGGATGATGGGAATTGGGGTCCAGGTTCCCCATCCTTACTATAAAGACCTGGCCTCACTGGCAGTGGAAACACCTGACTGCAAAGGAGTGGAGTGGGGGGGAACAAGTCGCAAATGCTCAGAAATTGAGGGAATGCTTCCTGCAGTGCTATGATCAAAACTTACGTTAGGCTGTCTTTAGGTTTACCTGTAGGTCAGGGTTCAAAGTAACACTTCACAAGCCTTACTGCCGAAATGGAGGTGAAATTCTAACCGTGGTGGTGGTGACTGCAGTCTTATGCTCCCATCAATCCATCAAAGCCAAGCACAGCTTACAGGTATAAACAACAACACTGTTCATAGAATATGCGGCTTTTCTTTTCAATTAAATCCTCCCCTGCTTTAAAACGCAAGAGTTTCCACTCCCCAGCAACATCTGTGCCTTCTTTGTGATAATCAGAATTGTGCCCTGGAGATGAGTGGGCATAGAATCCATCACAGCGTACAGCCAGCGGCTCTTCCATTTAATTCCTTTTTAAGTCAGTGATGCTTAAATCAGAAGGAAGTGCCAGTTCCTGTAGCAGAGATTAGTGATCGCAGGTCTGGGGTGTTTGTTTTTTTTTAACTCACCAAAAGCTGCTCTCCCACCCCCACCCCACCCTTTGGCTTTCTGGTGTACCAGGCTGCCTGCTTTCCATGCCATCTGGCGAACAGAGTAAAGCATTTCCTGGGGGAAATCCACAAGGGGCACATTACAAGCTTTGCCGGCCAAGCAGGCTCTTTCTCAGTCCTCGTGTGCACGCATGCGTGCCAATTGTGCGCATGTGTTTGCTCGCAGCATCCCTTAGCCTGCAGTATGAAAATCAAATAGTACCACGTTTTCCATTTTTCTTAAAATAAAATAAGGGAAGTCCTTACTGCAAATGAAGAACGGATGAATGGGGCTGGGAGTGGGTGGCACAACCCTTTCCTGTCGCCTCTTGAATGGAAACAGGTCAAACATTCATCCAGACACAGCTTGCTCTTCAGCATGCACTGACAAAAGAGCCCCAGGGTTTGCTATGGCCAGGCTAGAATGCCGCATGTCCCTCTGGCATCCAATGCACCAGCAGAAAAAGCTGGAGTGGAAGAAGGGCTTCCTGCTCTCCATGGTGTATTTGCTGTCGCCATGGCAGCACAGGCCCTGCCTGCTGCACCTTTTCAGCTCAGTCCCTTCTGTTGCAGCCCCTATTGTTGCTCCTGCTGTCGCTCAGTCTCCTTGGATTGCTTTGCTCGTTGTCTGCGGAGCTTCACAAATGCCTGGGCCTCCTTGTCTCCTTTGCGGGTCTCCAGCAGCTTCAAGATTTCAGCGCCTGGGGCAGAGTGGGAGAGGTGGCATGCAATCAGTGAGACGTGGAATCAAGTAGACTGCTCCTACAACTAAATGTCTCTTGACGTTTAACACAAACCCAGTTTCCTGCAGACAGACATCACAAAAGCTAGGCAACAACTAAGACTTAAGCTTCTTCTAGGCCAAAGCCAAGAATCCTGGCCCCTCAAAAAGTTACCTATTGCATATATCCCAAAACATCCTAAAGCAGAGAAGCCCAGAGGTACCTGATGGAAAACTGCAGGACATCGCCAAGGGGTAACAAGCTAATGGATGCAGCTAATGGATACTATGCGAATGATGTGTGTGCCCCATGAAGAACAAGGCTAATTGAAAAACAGCTGTTTCCATTTCCTGTTCTAGCTCCAAGCACCTCTTGTAACTCCCTTTAGTGAGTCAAAACACTGTTCCCAATGGAGGTTGCTATGGAAGCAGCTTTCCAAGCAGTGAGGAAAAGGGAATCTTATTAAAAGGAGAATGGAGTTTGGGTGTGGTGGGTTGTGTTACTGTCCATCGCCTTTTGAGCTGTTGGAAGTAAAAGCAGGAGATCTCTAGTTAAGAGTCAACTGCTAATGCTGCTCCTATGATGCTCAGGTAAATCCAGCAGCAGTCCAATGGGTGCAGTCCAGCGTCCCTAGGAAGGGGGCAGTGTAGAAGCTACGGTGATAAAAAGGACAGCAACCTGCAATCTAAAAACAATCTCTTCACCTTGCCTCACTTTTGGAAAATGCCTCACATTGTATATTTATTTATTTAGATGCCACTTGTATGCAAAAATGGCTCTGAAGCCCTTTACAAGTATAAAATCAATTATTAAATTAACATATTATTAAAACACACAATAAAAACTATTCCAAAGCATTAAAAACATACACAATTAAACAAGCCAGGTAAAAAACATAACAATTTAAACAGGTTTTTTTAAAAAAACAAAAACACCACAACTTACACATGGGTTTTGTTCTGGGGATAGTACTGTACCTGATAACAAACTTGTGTATAGTCAAAACACATTGTGTGCAATGGCGGGGTGGGGTGGGGTGGTCATTGCTAAAGTCTTTTTCCTCAGTCTTTTTTTTTTAAAAAAAAAAAACAAACCTTATTTTGCCAAAAGTGCAAAGCTGAATGCTCACAAGTTAAATATATTTAAGTTGTGGATTTACTGTATCAGAAAGTTCAAGTTCAGGGGAATGCTTGCCTAAATGGCTGCGTCATCAAGAGCAGGGGAAATGCTGTAATTGAGGAAGCCTCTCCTACAGCAGCAGGGATGGAATTTCTCAACACTGGTGCCACTGGTGAAAAAGCCTGCCTCCATGCTACCCTCAAACCAATTATCATTTCATTTGCTATGGACACACTTAGGGCTCATCCAGACTTCTGCTTTCCCCTCTGCATTCCCCTGGGGAAACCTGATCTTTTGTTCTCAATTGGAGCAAACATCAATCAGGTGCTTTTTTCTGGACTGATGTTTGCTCCAGTTTAAAGCTAAAGTGCACATTTTCCCCAGGAACAGAGTAGGGCAAATGGAAAACCACTTGGACCTTTGCTTTCTAGCTACAGGACAAGCAGACATGTAGATGAGCCCTTAAAAGCACTTGGTCCTAAGTACAGTCAGTCCTTTGTTCCTGCTTGGCTTTTTCTGCCCTTTCTGCAGGTATTTGCCCCTCAAACATTACCCATTATCAGCCTGTTTGCCACAGAGCCCTAACTTTCCACCCATCTTATACAAGGAGCCATCTTATGAAAATAAGCCATCCCTACACTCTCTCTGTCTCTGAAATGAAGCAGTAGAACAGAAGCCACGCCTAGCTCTATGGCTCCAGTAACAGATCAAAGCCAAGGTTCCAAAACCTTCATATCTATAGGTACCTGGAGGGACTGGCTCCCATACTAAGCCTGCTGTGTTCCATAACATCCTAGGTTCCAAACTTAGAAGACAGGTTATGAAACCAGCCTTCTAGTTTTTAGTTAAATTGCTAATGCTGAAATGGCTGGGGGAATATTGACAATTCCCCCTAAACTCCCAGTGGGAAGGGATTGAAATGCAGGCAGCAGAACTCCTAATTCCCAGCACCATTACACCACCTACACTACACATTTAAAACAGTATCATGCCACTTCAAGCAGCCATGGTCTTCCTCAAAGAATCCTGGGAACTGTAGTTTGTTATGTGTGCCGAGAGTTGCTAAGAGACCCCTACTCTCCTCAGAAAGCTACCACTCCCAGAGTTCTCTGAGAAGAAGGTTCAACGGTCCAGCCACTCTCGAAATTGCAGCTCTGTGGGGGGAAATAGGTGTTCCATTAGAACTCTAAGCACCCTTAACAAACTACAGCTCCCATGATTCTTTGGGAGAAATCGTGGCTGTTTAAAGGGTTTAAATGTATGGTCAGATGGGGCCCACAAGGGACAACAAAATCTTTCCCTTTGCTTGGTCGGCAGAGAAGCCTGGAAGACTCGATCAGCTGCATCAGCTTGAATTTTTGTAAACTCTTTAAATTGGCTTCATTAGATTAGTAGTACATAACTGTGTTTGTGTGGATATAATTTACCACCAACTCGACAGCAAAAGACAGCATCCCCATCAGTGGAAGGATTTCTACTTGCACAATGGGACTTCTCCCGCCCCTCTCACCCCACCGCAAACTCCCTGTTGAAGGAAGCCCCAGGATAGAGTTAGGGAGCACTTCACAGAATGTTAACTTAGCGCTACGCAGGATACAAGCCAAAATCACAGAACTAAAATGCTGAGCATTTCAATATACAGCCTAGTACTTGGTCTTGAATAAAAGAACATTTCCCTCCCCCCCACACCTGTATTTTCTAGGGGGCGTGCCTAGAAGCCCATGACCCTGCCCGCTAAGAGGCTACAGGTTTAGCTGGCCAAAAAGGAGAAGGACAAGTGAAGCTGGGAATGTATAAGTAACGAGCTTACCAGCAGTTCCGGGATGAGTCAAGGACAATCGGGTCTGTGGCACTCTGGAAGGGTTGATGGCTTCCTCGTCCTCACTCAGCCCCAGCACCTTGCAGAGGGGGAAGAATGCTTCTCCCTCCAGATCATTGGCTCCTAAGGTGTCGTAGTCAAACACGGTGAGCAGCAGGCATGTCCCATCCTGCTGGCATTTTTCTGGGGGGACCAAACTGTAAAAGGAAATGAGCATGGGGACGGCCTGAGTTGAGTGACCCCGTTTTGCAGGCACCTCAAACTGAGGGAAAGAAGCACCACCTCCGAGCACACGCAAAAAGTACCAGACGAATGATTCCTCTGTGTTTCAAACCATACCAACCAATGGGAACGGGTGAACAGAAATAATTGGTAACACTTGTGGGCAGGAGTGGCTGGAGTCGAGAGGGACGGTTAGGGCAGAAGGCGGAACAGCCAACAGTAGGGGGAAACAGAGACAAGGACAGGCCAAGCTGACGTATTGTATTTTTCCGTCTATAAGACGCCCCCTTGTATAAGACACCCCCTATTTTTGAGGACTCAGATTTAAGAAAATGGGGGGGGGAGAGATGTATCCGTGCATAAGACGCCCCCTTATTTTTTACATCATTTTTAAGGAAAAAACCCGTCTTATACATGGAAAAATACGGTAATTTCAGTGTTGTTCCCCCACCCACCTACCCACTGCGTTCTACAAGGGCAAAACTGAGGCTCAGGAGGAGGAAGCTGACAGCCAGCACCTCCACTCCCTGGACTGGTTGTAAGTAAGGAGATTGGCAACTGGATGCTGGCTGAGGGCAGACTGAGTTTGGTGGGGCAATGCCCCACTTGCTGTAATGGACCAGCCTTCACCATCTCATGCTATTTATCGAGCTGTGTCAACCGTGGCAAGGGTTGAGCCATCTTAGCCCAGTGGTTCCATTGACCAACACATTGCTTGAATCCCACAATCGCTTCCAGAGGTTTGAGACCTGCGGGTGCTGCCGGGCTTTTAAAAAACCAACCCATGGCAAGGGTCTGCAGGGCAGGAGAGAAGGGTAGCTATTGGGTTGTTTTTATTTTGTGGTTTTATATTTTGATTTTATTCCATGAATTGCCCTGAGATCTCTAGGCATAGGGTGGTATATAAATTCAATAAATAATAATAATAATACATACAATTCAAATACTTCATCAAAGAGAGGGTGGAGATTGTTCTTTATGCACTGGGTTGTCCGTGTCATAATCTCGGGGAACTCATGCCGTGGCTCCAGGGTCAACTGGATGAAGGGGTCGCTTAAGCCTGGGGGTGAGGGGGATAGGAAGAAGTAAGAGAGTAATCATTCCCTGTTTAGGGAAGTTTTTAATATTTAATGCTGTATTGTTTTTAACACATGATTGGAAGCCGCCCAGAGTGGCTGGGGAAACTCAGCCAGATGGGCAGGGTATAAATAAATAAATAATAATAATAATAATAATAATAATAATAATAATTTTTATTATTAGCAAACTGCAAGTCTGTCCTGGGGCATCTGTTCTTCCAACAAATCCCCAAGCATAAGTTGCATTCACTTGGCACCCGGTGGTGTCCTGCAATTTTAAGAGTCTTTATCTTAGTTCACCCCCTCCCCCACCATAGAATGTTTGCTAGTACTTTCTTCTGATAAATTGTGAACTGAGGCCAAGTGTTATTGACCCATCAAAGACCTTCTAGCAAGCAAGCCCCTTATGGCTGCTGAGAGTTAAGTTTCAGCCTTCTAGGTTGAAAGAGAGAAACTGCCTTTTTACTGAGTCAGTGCATTGGGTCTATGCATGGTGCTGGAGGAGACTCTTGAGAGTCCCATGGACTGCAAGAAGATCAAACCTCTCCATTCTTAAGGAAATCGGTCCTGAGTGCTCACTAGAAGGACAGATCGTGAAGCTGAGGCTCCAATACTTTGGCCACCTCATGAGAAGAGAAGACTCCCTGGAAAAGATTCTGATATTGGGAAAGATGGAGGGCACAAGGAAAAGGGGACAACAGAGGACGAAATGGTTGGACAGTGTTCTCGAAGCTACAAACATGAGTCTGACCAAACTGCGGGAGGCAGTGGAAGACAGGAGTGCCTGGCGTGCTCTGGTCCATGGGGTCACGAAGAGTTGGACACAACTAAATGACTAAACAACAACAACAAGCCCAATGCTGTGGGGTCTGATGGGGCAGTGGTGGCTCTCCAACTTGGCGTCTTTCCTAGCCTGCTACTTGAAATATTTTTAAGCTGTCTGGAGGTACCAGAGATTGAACGTGGGATCTTCTGCATAAAAGGCTTAGTCTCTGCCACTAAGCAAAGGGCACCTTCCTGATGCAGCAACTCTCTGGAGCAGGTTCATCCATTTCTTTCCTTGGCTCAGTTTTACTAAAATCTTTATTTACCCATTCCAGGTCCCAAGCATGCAGAGCTCACACTGTGTTCTTAAAAGAGCCAAGTGTGTAAACGCTCAGTGTTCTCCGCTGTGATTTTTGCACAAAGAGTCAGGAGCGCTTAAGTGAGACAACAACCACCTCTTCTGGAAATGTGAATGAACTGCACTGTAGTTCCTACAGACTACTCAGCCCCTTCTCCCTTCAGATATTAAAGCTGTATTTATCCACACTGCCAGCAATTGCAATTGCCTTTCAGATTTGAAGGGGACTCCCAGATGGAATCAGTGCTGCTCACACATGAATGTTTTCTGCAGTGTCTATACTCTTATCGTTGGCATCAAAACACCAACCTTTATTTTTCGATTTTCTAGTCTGGCATTCTGTTGTCACAGTGGCTGAACAGTTGCCCATGGGAACATGAGCGCAAGAGGACTCTCCCCTCCTGTGGTTTCCAGCAACTGCTATTCAGAAGCCTTGCTGCCTCCAATGGTGCCTTTGTGACCACATTTTCTCTAAACTTAAAACTCCCAAATGTTGCAACTTTGCTTCATAAGGGAAGTGAATCATTCTCCCTTGTTATCATCATTCTGATCGACCATTCCTGAACTTTTCCCAACTCCTTTTTGAGAAGAGGCAGCCAGAACCGTACACAGTGTTCCAGATTCATGCGCCTGCACTAATAAGGAGAATGAGACACGTTCCTTTGGCTCAAGGGCTCTCTCACCATTGGAGTCCAGGGGAAGGAGGTTGACAGCGTTGAGCACCTCAACACGCAGCTTTTGTTCCGAGTGGCGGTAAAGGGCCTTGATGGTCACAGCCCCGTATTTTTCAGGGCTAGCCTCTGTCTGAGAAATAAGAACAACAGAGAAGTCAGGATGCATTTCAAATGCCCCAGTTTGCTTGCCAGCAATTAATGGTCCTAGTCTCCCTATACCATAGTAATAAACAGTGATAAACATCACTTCCAGTTCCATCCGGCAAATTAGGGATGGGGAATCCGTGGACCCTACAGATGTTTTTGGAGTGTGACCCATCAGCCCCAGACAGCATGGCCAATAATCAGGTAGGATGGGATATGTGATCTAATAAGAACTGTTGGCCTGCTAGATCAAGCTATTGCCCCATCTAGGCCAGGGGCCAATCGGGGGTCGATGAGAAGCCCGCAAGTTGGACCTCAGCACAACAACTCCCTCCCCTCCTCCTCTTTCGAGGCACTATTATTCAGAGGTGTACTGCCTCCAACAGTATGAGCAGAACATAGCCTAATTCTCTGTTAATTTGTCTATAAGAACACAGGTTTCACATCCCTGCTGTAAATCAACAGTGGTGATCTTAGCCACAAATAACGTAAGAAAATAAGATGTAACAATATAATTCAGCACAAGGAAGAATGAACAAGGAGATGCAGTCTTCTTTGTAAACAGGAGCCAGAGACCACTGAAGTCACACACCTGCTGCTGGATTCGGGCACTGAAGTATTTCTGGATAAGTTTTCTGCTGGTGGAAGAGCAGAGGTCCAGTTCTTCTTCCAGAGCCTAGGAGACAAGTGGGTTTGAGCAGAAATTGTACTAGTATTAAGCAATTGTTTAAAAACAAAACACACACACACCCAAATTGACAGATTATGCAAGACAAATTAAATTTGAAACAGGTAATCCAAGCAGCAAGTAAGAGTGGAGGCCCACTTGTTCTAAAGACCCCATCATTGGTGATCAGCAAGACCACCATTCTTAGGTGATGTTTTGTGCATGCCTAGGCTGGATCTATATAGGTTTTTTTTTTAAAGTGCTATAGAAAAACACATTATAAAAGCTCTTAATGGAAAATCCCATTGCTCCACAGCGCCATCTGGTGTCACACAAACATAATGATATAATTGATGAGTGTAGCTGAGTCCCTAGATTGATTGGCCTGTTCATGGTGGAGGGATCCCTCGCCCCACTCCCAATGCTCCAGAGAGCCCAATTGGGTTTGCAGCATCTTACTGTAAATGTTGCATTGTGGAGGGTGTCCTCTGGCAGACCACAGCCCTCTCCATGAAAACACCGCTCCAAGTTCTATGGAATGAAAGGGGTGAGGGTAGGGAGAAGAAGAAAAAGGAAAAAGAGTGAATGCTCCATTGTTAAAGCCCAGCAAAGAAAGTCAGATGCTCCATCCTACATTCTATTCCACATGTCTAAGTACCTTGAGGGCACACTGCAATTTCTTGAAGTACGCCAAGTTGCCAAGTTGCTGTTTTGCAGCCTCTTTCAGCATGTCCAGAGTGTGATTCCACAGCAGCTCCAAGAGGCTGTTTGGAGGGGAGAGAAAGTAGAGATAGAAACTAGGTTGCCACTGGATACCAGTGAACGAGATGAATGAGAAAGAAAGCCAGGGGGCATCTTACTAACTCCCTTATTCCCAGAGGTTTCATTTATCAACTTTCAACTAGATTCTGTGGGGGAATGAGGTGAACTATGGGATTAAAAAAAAAATGCACAACAGTAGAATCATCATAGGCGGTCCTAGACCCAGAAATAAATTGGCAAAATAAAGTTTTAACATAGCATTGGAGAGTCCCACTTGCATTCAAAGGAGCTCCAATATTTCATTTTATTTACCTAAGAATATTTATGCACCTCTTTTCAACCATAATGGTTTCCAAAAGCAGTTCAGAAGAACAAGACATTTGGGAGGTCTCTAAAGACCCTGTGTCTGATTGATCCCTTCTCAAACATCTTGCTGATTTGCTAGGGATTCAACACTAGGGCCCAGTGGCGTGGCGTGGGTTGTCAGCACCCGGGGCAAGGCAAGTAATTTGTGCCCCCTAACCCGTGGATTTGCGCCCCCTAACCCGTGGATTTGCGCCCCCTAACCCGTGGATTTGCCCTAACCCCAGATGTTGCGCCCGGTGCGGCCGGCCCCCCCTGCACCCCCCACGCTACGCCACTGCTAGGGCCCAAGGAAGTCAAAATAAAGAAAGAATGGAATGTTTCTGAGCATGTGCAGAGTGGTCAGCCCCCCCCCCCCAATAGCTGTAACTAGTAAATCTGCATTTGGAGAGCTTCAAAACCCAGCAGGGAAACACTGGGATTGTGTGTTCTTAATGTAGAAACTAAGCAGTGGATCTCCTTGTCTACGGACCCTGGCATGCTGCTGTGGTTCACCCATGTATTCTTCACACTGACACCATGGCAAATCTTCTGAACTTCTGGCACCCTGGGCCTTTTACCTGTTGGATACCCCTCACTCATCTCCCAGTAGCATTAAGCTCTCCTGTCTTCCTTCAGCCTTTGTTATTCCCAAGGAGAATTTCTGGGAGGGAAAAGATTCTTCTTCTGGAGAACATAGGGCCACAGACTACTATAATTGCTACTACAAAATGATGATTTGGGGGGGGGGGAGATACTAACAATGTCAGGCTTCTGGCTCACCTGTTGAAGTTCTCTTGGACCAGGTTCCCACTTAGATACTGGAGCTCACATTCCAAAAATAGCATTAAAGGGGTGATGCACTAGAGCGGCAGGGAGAAAAAGATTAGAGAAAATAGAGAGACAGGGAAGAGCACTGTGGAGTCTATATCAAACATTTCAGAGGCCTCCATACAAGGTATGTAAAAATGCCTTCCTCTGGTGGTGCTCAAAACGGCCAGCATAACATTTCAAAGGCTTTTACCTTATGTGCTATATTTTTGTTATATACAAAAATAATGACTTTAGATAGTCCTGGAAGATGTTAAAAAAAGAAAATATCAACATCTCTTAGCTCTGTGGAGGAGTTCTCAAAGCTAATTCTATATTGTTATTAGTAGTAGTAACATAATAGTAGTGACAATAAAGTGACAATAGTAACAGCTGTGGAACAAGGTGGTTGTCACCATGATTGCTTGCTTTTTTTGACATGAACTTAACATACTCTCATTCATCTCAGTAAGTTCAGAAGTGACTCAAGCCACCCCATTGCCACCTTCCTTTGTGGCTTCTGAACACCTCCCTGCACCTTCTCTACAGAGATCTAACATATTGCTCCAAAGCCAAACTATTTGCTGGAAAGTCAAACAGCCCTAAGCTCCAGAAGGCATAGATATTACAGTTCAAGGCCGAGAGTTAAAACCAGGGGCATTACTAGTTTCGGTTGTGGCTTCTTTTGAATGTAGGACTAGCTAAGGCAGCATGAGAGACACGGATAGGGCAAAAGAGCCAAGAGGCACATTTAGCACAACAGCATGTAGCCTAGAAAAAACGGTTTGTTCCGGCATTCCAAGACTCACATCTTCTGGGTCCCTGGAAGCACTGCAGGTGTACAACTCCTGGATGTGTCTGGCAATTCCAGCATGCAGCTGTCAAAATAAAAACGCATGTGCTTACTACTACTTGAGGAAAGATGCTGTGTAAGTGCTCAGAGCAGTTCACATACATTATTGTGGTGGGATAATGAGCTGCTTGTGCGTTGAAACTGGATCCCTCAGAGCTCACTCAGTGTAGTGAAACCCTGCCTTGAGCGGAGCCCTTCAGCATGGCTCCGTCAGTCGCTGGTAGAATCTGACAGTGGGCGTTTGCGGAAACGTTTCCAACATAAAAGCTGTTTCACAGACATGCGCCTCCTGGATTCCCTGCGTGACAGTTTCCGGCGAGGGGTGGGGGTCCTTAAAGGCTGTTCTGATACCTCCTCGCTGTTCTCACTGGAAGTATCCCAGAGCCTCCCCTCCGACTCCCTTTCCTTTGGAGCTCCCGCACTCCCCCTACTGGTTCCCTCTTCTGCTGAAGAAGAGGCTCTCCTATTCTCCTGAAGCCTTCTCACCACCTGTCCTTCCGATGGCAGTTCCCTGACATCCACCTCCCCCCCAGGGCCCCCTTCACCCCCTCCCGCCTCCTCTCTTACTGGCGGCGAGGACGGAAATCCCTGGAAGGAACTCCCCTCATCCTCCGAGGATTCAAACACTTCTAACCACGGCCTTCCGCCTCTTTCCCCTTCTTCCTCTCCTTCGTCGGAATCTGTTTCCACCTCCACTTCCGACTCTGGGAACCCTTCAAATTCCCCTTCCTCATCTGTGGTCCCGAAGTGTTCCCTCCCAAACCTTGCCACTGGTTGTGGTTTCCTTGGGAAACGCCGATGAAACGTTTCTATTAAAATCTCGTCTTTGACTTCCTCTGCCGGTACCCATGTGTTTTCTGACTCTTCCTCCCCCTCCCATTCTACCAAGTATTCCACCTGATTCCCCTTCCACCTGGAATCAATGATCCCCGCCACATCCATGTTGCGTTCTCTCTCTTCTATGACGGGTGTCCGGGTCACCTCCCTCTCATGTTCCCCCCACTCACACCCCTCTCTGTATGGCGACAGTAATGACCTGTGAAATACTGGGTGCAATTTCATGTGACTGGGCAATCGGAGTTTGAATGCTACTGGGTTGACCTGCTGTATGACCTCAAAGGGTCCCAACCGTTTGGGTCTCAATTTCTTACACCCTCCCTTGAACGGCAGTCCTTGGGTGGATAGCCACACCCGGTTACCCACCCTTATGGTTTCGCCTTCCCTCCTATTTCTGTCAGCTTGCTTCTTGTATTCTTCTTTGGCTTTCTCTAAGTTGAGTTGGAGCTGACGGTGGATCGCTTCCATCTCTTCAACAAAAATTTCCGCTGCAGGTACACTCCACCTTCCCCCGCCCTCTCCTGGAAACGCCCGAGGATGACACCCATAATTGGCTAGAAAGGGACTCATCCCTGTGGACACGTTCTCCGCGTTGTTGTAGGCAAATTCTGCCAGAGGTAACCAGTCTACCCAATCAGTTTCTCTGTCCTTTACATAACACCTCAGATATTGTTGCAAAACCCCGTTTGCCCTTTCTGCTTGCCCATTTGTTTCTGGGTGCCTGGCGGTGGAAAAACTTACCTCCACATGCAACATGCTCATTAGTTTCCTCCAGAACCTAGAAGTAAATTGTTTTCCTCTGTCGCTCAAAACCCTCAAGGGGGCGCCATGCAACCTAAAAATGTGCTCCACAAACAACCTTGCGGTTTCTTCCGCTGTCACTGCATGTGAACAAGCTATAAAGTGGCACATCTTAGTTAGTAGATCCACCACCACCATGACCGCGGTTTTCCCTTTGGATCTCGGTAGATCGGTCATGAAGTCTATGGATACCATCTCCCATGGCCTTTCTGGGGTGGGTAAGGGTTCTAATAACCCCGCTGGCGCCAACCTCTCTCCCTTTGCTCTTTGGCACCTGTCGCATCCCCTGACATACTCCCGCACGTCTTCCCGCACCTTGGGCCACCAAAACTCCCTGGTAACCAACCACATGGTCTTGTGCTGCCCGAAGTGCCCCGCCGTGGGGCTGTCATGCAACTGTTTAAGCACCCGCCCTCTTAGTCCCCCACCTGGTATGTAGAGCGCCCCTTTGTAATATAGTTTTCCGTTCTTTTCCTCAAACCCCCCTGCGTTCTCACCTGTCTCCCTGAGTTCCCTAAGTTTCTCTTGGGCATATTCATCGTTTTCAATACCCTCTACCAGTTCTCTTTGCCCCACCAATGCCGCCCCACAAACCCAGTGGTCCTCTGAGATGATATGTCTTTCTTCCGCCCCTCCTTCCCCCTCCAAGTACTCAGGTTTTCTGGAGAGAGCGTCCGCCCTGACATTCTCAGCCCCTGGCACGTAGCGAATTTCAAAATTGAACTTGGAGAACTCTTGCGCCCATCTTACTTGTCTCTGGTTCAATACTCGGGCTGTTCTCCAGTATTCTAGATTTTTGTGGTCTGTCCGCACTTGAACCTTGTGTTGCGCCCCAATCAACAGGTGTCTCCATCTCTTGAACGCTTCGTGGACAGCGAGTAATTCTCTGTCGTACACCGTATAATTCCTCTCAGACTTGTTCAATTTCCTCGAGAAGAAGGCACACGGCCTCCATTCCGACGTATTCGCTCCTGGCTGCAGAAGCACGGCGCCCACCGCTCTGTCAGACGCGTCGGTTTCCACCCTCATCGGCTGCTGCAGATCCACGTGTAAGAGTTGTTCTTCCGAAGCAAACGCCCTCTTTAAACTTTCGAAAGCTCGCTGCGCTTCTTCCGTCCAGACAAATTTCTTCTTGCTGCTGAGACAATCCGTGATGGGGGCTGTTAAATGGGCGAAGTTCTTGATGAACTTCCGATAGAAGTTTCCGAACCCCAAAAACCTCTGCACATCTTTCTTAGTTTTCGGTGGCCTCCATTCCAGCACTGCTTGCACCTTGCTAGGATCCATGGCCAGCCCCTTGTCCGACAACCGGTACCCAAGGAATTCCACCTCCCTGGTGTGAAACTGACACTTCTCCAGTTTCACCCACAGCTGGTTTTCTTGCAGTTTGCTCAGTACTTCTCTTACATCTCGCACATGCTGCTCTTCATCCTCTGAGTACACCAGCACATCGTCCAAGAACGCAGCGCAGTTCTTGTACAGCAATGGTCCTAGTACGTGATTCATGAATGATTGAAATACTGCGGAACCCGCCTGGAGGCCGAAAGGCATAACGCAGTACTCAAATGCCCCCAAGGGGGTGAACATAGTGGTTTTCCACTCATCTCCCTTTCTCATACGTATCAGGTTATACGCCCCCCTCAGGTCCAGCTTGGTAAAAATCTTCCCTTTTCTCACCCGGGTCAGAATGTCATCGATTCTGGGCATAGGGAAGGTCACGGGTTCGGACACTGCGTTTAGGGTCCTGAAATCCACAATTAATCTCGGTTTGTCCGAGTTTTTTTTGTCTACAAAGAACACTGGGCTACCCCCCACCGCTCGTGACTCCCTGATGAACCCACGCTTGAGGTTTTTGTCAATAAACTCCCTTAGCTCCTGCATCTCTCTGTCAGACATTGCATACACCTTGCCCACTGGCAATTGCGCTCCTGGAAGTAAGTTGATTTGGCAGTCAAAGGGTCTGTGCGGGGGTAGTTTATCTGCTTCCCTTTCGCTGAAGACGTCGGCAAAATCTGCATATTGTCGTGGTACCCTGCCTTGTTCCATTGCTTCTATCTTTGCTAACGTGGCCTGAGTGCCTACTTGGCCCCCTTTTTCTGTGCAGTGTCCCATACAATGTGCTGACCCAAAGGAAACCACTCTCTGATGCCATCCCACAAGCGGATCATGCAGCGCTAGCCAGCTCATCCCCAAAATGATGGGCGCTCCTCCCAACGTGGCTATATTAAACGCTATCCGTTCCGTGTGTCTTGCCACCCTCATTGTCATGGGGACAGTCTGCTGGTCTACTTCTCCCCCCAACAGCGCCCTCCCATCAATCGTGGTCACCTGCAGGGGATTTTTTAAAGGAATGGTTTGTATCTGATGGGCGGCTGCAAACTCCTTACTCATAAAGTTGCAGGAGCTGCCTGAGTCTAATAGCGCCTTCACTTTTAGTGGGTGTCCGTTTGCCAGCTCCAGCAATACCTCTATTACAAGAGCTGGTCTTGGGGGTTCTGGCGTGGGCACATTTACTGTTCCTTGGCCTGGCTGCTGTGCCCCGTCGGTGGCAGCCAGGCGTTGGCTTTTACTTGCTCCTTAGCTCCTTCCCCCTCCTCCCCAACAGCCCCCGCCATTCCTTGCCATTCCTTTCTTTGCGGACAAACTCTGGCAAAATGACCTGGCTGTTGGCAGAGAAAACATTTCTTGGCGCCTTTTCCCTCCTTCTTCCGCCCTTCACTGGGGTTTGAAATTGCGCGCGCGCGCGCTGTTCCGATTTCCATCGGCTCTGCTGGCAGAGAGGGCTGCTCTGGCATCTCTGGAATGCGGAAATCCCTCCAACGCTCCCCTTTCCCTTCCCGCTTCTCCAAGGCTCTGGCCTCCTGGCGTGACCCTATGGCCAGCGCTGATTTAGTCAGATGGTCCATAGACTCCGCCCTGGGCCCCCGGGAAAGTTCGTCTTTCACTGCCGAAGATAGTCCTTCTTCGAACAGCATTTGTATCGGTTCCGCTGACAAATCCCATCCTAATTTATGGATCAACATGGTGAACTCAGTCCAGTACTCACGGACAGATCGGTTCCCTTGTTTACACGCCATTAACTGCCTGCGCGCCACTCCCTGCTCAATCTCGCTGGAAAACATCAGATCCATGGCGCGAAAAAACTTCCTTGTGTCCCTTAGGGCTTCATTATTGGCTGCCATTAGTGGCCTCACCCAATCTCTGGCCCCGCCTTCGAGATGCCCAATCACAAAAGCAACCCTCGAATCCTCATCAGGAAAATCATCAAACTGCAGATTGAGGGCATATTGCATCTCTGTCCTGAAGGCTTGATAATTCCTGGGATCACCCCCAAACTTCTGCACCAGTCCTGGCACTTTCCTCGAGAGCTGGGCGGCTTTCCCCTTTTCTGCATCATGAGCCCTCCTCTCCTCCAGCCTCGCCGTTTGCAGAGCTAACTGTACCTCCAACATCCTGTACCTTTCTTCCAGGCTAGGACCGGCTGCAGCTGCTCCCCCATCTCCGGCTCCGGCTGGGTTGCTCATGATGCCTCTCTTTGCACAAGCTGCTTTCAGGGACTGTCAGATTGCTGTGGTGGGATAATGAGCTGCTTGTGCGTTGAAACTGGATCCCTCAGAGCTCACTCAGTGTAGTGAAACCCTGCCTTGAGCGGAGCCCTTCAGCATGGCTCCGTCAGTCGCTGGTAGAATCTGACAGTGGGCGTTTGCGGAAACGTTTCCAACATAAAAGCTGTTTCACAGACATGCGCCTCCTGGATTCCCTGCGTGACAGTTTCCGGCGAGGGGTGGGGGTCCTTAAAGGCTGTTCTGATACCTCCTCGCTGTTCTCACTGGAAGTATCCCAGAGCCTCCCCTCCGACTCCCTTTCCTTTGGAGCTCCCGCACTCCCCCTACTGGTTCCCTCTTCTGCTGAAGAAGAGGCTCTCCTATTCTCCTGAAGCCTTCTCACCACCTGTCCTTCCGATGGCAGTTCCCTGACAATTATCTTAGTAATCACTGCATTAGTCAGGTATAGAAGGCTGCCATTACATTCCGATATAAAATATTTTTTCGATGAGGAAGAGCAGCAAGCGGAGAATGGGGACCAAGAACAACAGCAGCAGCCACTGAGCACCCTTCTTCAACCTCAATCTTGGAACCACCTCTGCCAATGGTGTGTCTATTTGCTAGTTTTTACAACATTTCTGCTGCCTTAGACAAGGAACTACGGGGAGGGGGCACTGAAGGGCAAAACTCACTGACAAAGCATTTGCTTTGCATGAATAAAAAGTTCAGGTGGGAAATGCTGGATAGCTGCTGCTAGTTAATGTAAACAATCTTGAACACGATAGGCTATTTGGTCTGAGTCTCATATAAAGGCAGCTTCCTATGAAGGTTCCCCCCTCTCGTCTTCTGCTCTGGCTTCTGAAATTTCACGCAGAGCAGTGTGTGAAATTTTCGTAAGATTTTTTAAAAAAATGTTAATGTTTTCATACAAATCTTGGGTTTCTTGAGATGCTGAGTTGTATGGCCCCTACAAAATCCTGCGTTCTCAATATGGCTCTTGTACAGAAATGCAGAATGCACACAGGTTTATCTTAGGGAGCCATAACCACGGGCTGCAAAACACGGACTGTCTCGTGTTGGCCCCATTCTGCCATTTCCAACCATGCCCCTCCCAGACCTTTCCCTGCCAGATTGAGCTTATCAAGAGCAAAGCCAAGGCTGCCGGGTTACTTTGCTTGCCAGGGTCTGCACCACGCCACGGATCTCGTTGTTGAGGCAAGTGACGGTAGCCTGAAGCTGGTGGTGCAAGGTGTGCTGGATCTGCTCTGGCGCAATGACCGCTCCCGTCTTCTGCTCCAGGCGCGCCCAGTCCAGCTGGGACGGCAGCTTCAGGATCATCATGCGGAGCTGCTCGATGTTGTTCACCACAACGCAGAGCTGGCGGGGGGAGAAATAAAGCAAGAAACCGATGCATTCCACCTGCCTGTGAAGCAGAATGGTAGAATTCTGTAGCCTCAAGAGTTGGCAGGTGTTATGTACTGAATAGGATCCAAAATGCAGCAGTCTGATAGGTCCTAGAACAATAGGATTCAGAATGGGGCATTCTGATTGGTCCTAGAACAATAGGATCCAAAATGCAGCAGTCTGATTGGTCCGCAGGAGCCACCCAATCCAACTCCAGGTGGAAGTGAATCCACAACCTGATTGGCCTACAGGAGAATCCCAGAATTAGTCAATCACGTGGGGCCATTGTGTAAATAATGTATATAAAGCAGACATTTCGGGGGAAGTGACATTCCTCACTACTATGAGCTAAATAAAGAGCATGAAGTCCACACTTGACTCCGAGTATATTTCAGCAGGATTTCTCCACCTCCCAAAAGCCTACTTGAACGCCCTTTGTCAGAAACTGGCTCCATCACTCACCCTGTTTGCCGCTTCTCCCTCTTTGTGTTTCTTTGATGACAGTTCTTCTGCCCTTGTCTTGATCAGTCGGCAGTACATCAGAGCAATTTTACATATGTCCTAAGAAGTAAAAAAAGGAAGAAGCTTGAGGATATTGTGCTCTATGGAGGTAAAGACTCCCAATACATCAGTTCACTACTTGGATTTCACTGCTTCCTACAAGGATGTGGGAAGGCGTAGGCAGAGGCGATTCCTTCATCAGACAATAAGAGCATCGTAAGAATGAAATACATCTGGTCTGGGGGGTAATTCGGGTCATTAGGGATCAAAGGGGTGGCAAGCGGGCAAGAAATATACAGTGGTACTTTGGGTTACAGACGCTTTAGGTTACAGACGCTTCAGGTTACAGACTCTGTTAACCGCTGGAGCCGCTTAAGATTACAGGTGGCTACTTAGAAAAGGTAAAAGCCTTTAAATATCTAGGCTTAATATTTACTTATAATCTCTCCTGGACCACCCATCTACAATCTGCCTCTCTTGCTGCAACCACGACCTCTAATGCCATTGTCCGATTTTATCACCAGAAGGGCGGCAAATACCTTCCAGCAGCAATTCAAATATTTAATGCCAAAGTTGTCCCTAAATTATTATATGGCTGCGAAGTATGGACTACAGCAATATCAGGTAACTTGGATCGCCCACTTCACATGTTTCTGAGATCTCTTTCCGGTGTCCCGAGATGTGTCTCAGGTGCAGCCCTACGACTTGAGTTCGCCCAGCCCTCAATTGTAAAACGAGCATGGAGTCGAGCCATTTCCTATAGCTCCCACCTACTAGCATCAGATGCTCGAATTAGAGGTGGTTTCTCCAATTTGATCCTAAGAGATATTCATAATTCTCCTTGGAAAACTACAATTAATCTCAAATTCCGCTCTCTTCTCAATTTGAACCGTAAAACTGTTTTTAACTTAGAGTGTATTAGCCCGGCGGCCCTACCTCTAATCAAAAAGAAGCTACAGCAACTTGACTTCTCTAACACAGCTTCCCATGCAAGAGGGCCGTGTTCAGGCTTAGCCCTAGCTATTCCACCCCCTGAAGGGATCCCTCTATACTGCTTCACAATTCCTTCGGAGGCTAAGCGAAGGGCCTTTACCTGTGCCCGTCTCAACTGCTTTCCTACAGCAGTTCTGTCGGGTCGTTACTCCAGAGTTCCCATCGCAAATAGAACATGCTCCTGCAACGACACGGCTCTGGAGACTATGGAACATGTAATGCTCTTCTGTCCCAACTGGACAGATGAAAGATCTCGGTTTCTAACTCCTCTCGTGAACAAGTTTCATCTCCCAATCCAGCCCTGGATAGTGTCCCTTCTTCTGCAGGATTCTGACTGTTGGATTACCGAGATGACAGCTAATTTCCTGCTTAGTGTGATGAAGAGGAAAGCGGCACCAACTCCTTCTTTAACACCACAGATGGAGTCGATATGCCGCACAATCGAACGTGTTTTTGTATTCTCTGTCACTCGATGTTTTAAATCCCCCGTAACTTTTGTTATCCTCATTTTCTCAAAGTATTCCCCCAGGACGACATCCACTTTTATCTCCCCACCCCCATTTTATGTTGTTATTTCTATGTATATTATGCTATGGCCGTATGGCTAATGCAATAAAATCGATTGACTCTGTTAACCCAGAAATAGTACCTTGGGTTAAGAACTTTGCTTCAGGATGAGAACAGAAATCGTGCTCTGACGGCGCGGTGGCAGTGGGAGGCCCCATTAGCTAAAGTGGTAGCTCAGGTTAAGAACAGTTTCAGGTTAAGAACGGACCTCCAGAACAAATTAAGTTCTTAACCCAAAGTACCACTGTATTTAAGAAATAAGAATAATTAACAAACAAATATTCCGATCCTCTATCCCAAATTAAGGTGGGTTCTTTTTTTCCATTGGAATAATGTATTACTTCTTTTCTGAAGTACTACTACTTCTCAGAGTATAATGAAAGAGCAAGTGTAAAAACTGTGCGACCAGGTACAAGCGCAAAGCACTGGACTTTTTGTTGTTTCAGCTGCTCTTGACCTGCTTGATTGTTTTTGGGTCTCATCTGTTTATGCCTCTTTGGGGACTATAGGTTCTCAGCTGGCATCCTTGCTTCCAGCATCTTAAAAGTTTCAAGTGCTAGATTCATGTACAAAGTCGTTTACAGTGGGGTGGATCTTCCCCAACATTCGTAGGATTTGTTTCTGTGCATCACACTGGATCTCAGTGTTACTAAATTGGAACATCTGGCTCTATACTACACCTCCAGGGCTAATGTGAAGATCCATCAGCTCTTGCACTTCCTGAATGTTATGACACAGTTCTCCAGTCAAAAAGCTGTATCAAAATATATTTAGAAGTATGTACAGTATATTGAAAAACAATGCATTTTAAAATTTTGATTTTATTTTTTTAAAAAATACATGGGTATTTAAATGCTACTTTTGTAAGGATTGGCGCTGTGGGTTAAACCACAGAGCCTAGGAGTTGCTGATCAGAAGGTCGGCGGTTCGAATCCCCACAACGGGGTGAGCTCCCATTGATCGGTCCCTGCTCCTGCCAACCTAGCAGTTCGAAAGCACGCCAGTGCAAGAAGATAAATAGGTACTGCTTTGGCGGGAAGGTAAACGGCGTTTCCGTGCGCTGCTCTGGTTCGCCAGAAGCAACTTAGTCAGGCTGGCCACATGACCCAGAAGCTGTACACCTGCTCCCTCGGCCAATAAAACAAGATGAGCGCCGCAACCCCAAAGTCGGCCACGACTGGACCTAATGGTCAGGGGTCCCTTTACCTTTACCTTTGTAAGGATTTCTTCACAAATTCACAGATTAATGTGGAAACAAGAGTGAAAAGACTTATAAATGGATCACAGATGAAAGTGAAACATAGCCCATCCCTACTGTATACGCACCTCAACAAATTTCACCATGATCATGAAGGCCTCTTCAGGATCCGGCCAGTCCAGTTGCTGCCAGGTTTTTACCATCTGAGCATAGCAAGTTGATAAGTCCACTGTGGATGTGCTGTGCTTATTCAGCTCTCCTAGTGGTGTCAGCTGAAGAGAAACAAAAGAAGGGAAACGGGCACAAATAATCAAGTGCAGATTTGTTGAGTGCTTCAGTTAATTTGGAGCCTGAATCTCTAGAACAAAAGGAGATTTTCACACCTGGCTGGGTGTTCCTCTGATCACTTAATTTAGAATGCTCCACTTACTTCAGTGATGTTGGTCCAGTGGAAGTAGCTATTAGGACTTACTTAAATGCACTGCTTTTTTCCTGTGGGGGGGACAGCGCAGGGGTATGCATATCCCTAAACATTTTGTGAATCTAGGTTTGGCCTCATTGAGAGGTAGTATTTCAATATGAGTAGGAAAAGGAGAGTACCTCCCTCATTTTCTTAATGAAAAAAAGCACTGCTTAAATGTGTCTTCATCCTAATAGTGATGATAATAATTTTGCACACATTGTTCCTTTTGGGATTTAATCCCACTTTGCATCTCACCAGAATAGTCACCTATTGGCAAAAGTCACCTGTTAATGCAGGAGCCTCTTTATGTGAATGCCATAAGGCTGAAAGCAATAAAAACTGACCCTTCCCTGGATGGGGATCCATTCATTACCTGGTCTACCTGGATAGCTCTCTGAGTCCTTTCTAAGGCTATGGTGTATGCCTTCTGGAGCCACTTGGGGATGGCTTCCTTGAACCACTGGTGGTAGTTTGTCAGTTCAAGAGGACCTTCCCTGGAAAGAAAAGATACAAAACCAGAACCTACTTAACCCGGCAGATTCAATAATTGAGACTAAGTCATCTAACTTGTGCTAAATTTCTGCCTGAATTTGCTCCACGGATTAGTCATCCCGGTCAGGGGCAACAATAGCAAGTCTGTCCCAACAGGCCCTTCCTTGTGCATTGTTGCGTACCACTCCCAGTCTCCAAGCTGTGCAGGATTCCAGGGGTTCCAGGGTTCATGTTTCCTTTTGAAACCATACTGGACCCTGCATAGCTTTGCAAATGTACTGGCAGCTTTACTGCTGCAATACCATCATGTTAATGAAGCACAGCGGAGACTGGTGTCTTTATGATCTATGGTTTATTTGCACATATATACAACCCGAGCCTATGATGGAGGGGTTTGCAGCATTAATGCCCCACAAGGATCTTGTTTCTCCCAATAGCTACAAACCTTGGATTCAAACAGAAATCAAACACTGCTCTCAGGGTGCTGATCTAACTCCCTCTCCAGCTTTTTGCTTTACTTTTAGGTTACATCACTGCCACTTTCAACTCTAAACTCAGGCTTTGTCCTTCTAACTATCTCTGAGTTGAGGGAGGGGACCCGCACATTTGCTATTTTGCTATCTCACATAGAGCCCCCTTTCCTTTGTTTCCTTTAATGGCCCATCACCCAGGCAATCACTTCAACACACAGTAAGATAAGGTAAAGGTAAAGGGACCCCTGACCATTAGGTCCAGTTGTGACCGACTCTGGGGTTGCGGCGCTCATCTTGCTTTATTGGCCAGGGAGCCGGCGTACAGCTTCCGGGTCATGTGGCCAGCATGACTAAGCCGCTTCTGGTGAACCAGAGCAGCACACGGAAACATCATTTACCTTCCCGCCGGAATGGTACCTATTTATTTACTTGCACTTTGACGTGCTTTTGAACTGCTAGGTTGGCAGGAGCTGGGACAGAGCAACGGGAGCTCACCCTGTTGTGTGGATTCGAACCGCCAACCTTCTGATCGGCAAGTCCTAGGCTCTGCGGTTTAACCAACAGTGCAACCCGCGGCCCACACAGTAAGATAGCCTGACTTATTTTTTTTAAAACACTTGCTGGATTCAGGGGTTGGGACGACCTCACATGCAGCCTGCTCCCGCCCCAAACTCATAACACTATAAGCACACAAGAATGCACACACACACACACTCAGAAATGGCCACACTCTAGTGAAATGGATAAGGAGTCTCCATGTGGTGGCCATAAGAACAGACCCAAGGCTGAAAGCAAAAGCTTTGACCTTCAAAGAGGTCAGCACCTGTTGCACACAAGGTCCTTCATGCGATATAGTTCCTGCAGGCTGAGATAGAGCTGGAAAAGACTCTCTGCTGTGAGCTGGGACATGCCACTGTCAATCTTTCTCAGCTGCTCCTTGACATAATGGGAAACCTAGAATGGCAACAAAAACTAGAGTGGGCCAATGAGAACCGGTGAGCATGCAGCAGGCCCTGCAATCCAGAGGGCAAACAGCCATTCCTATTGACTCAGGGAAAACTCATTTGATAAGCTGTGCTTCGGGTAGCCTTTGAAAACTATTATTTTAAAAATTCAGCTGGCCTACAACAAAACTGGTCAGATACTGGAAAATCCCAGCCCTAAGGAGCACGGTCAGGACCAGGCTTCCTCAAACTCGGCCCTCCAGATGTTTTTTGGCCTACAACTCCCATGGTCCCTAGCTAGCAGGACCAGCGGTCAGGGATGATGGGAATTGTAGTCTCAAAACATCTGGAGGGCCGAGGTTGAGGAAGCTTGGTCAGGACTGTCACAATATGCATCCTGCTCAGATGCAAGCCCTGCATGGTTTGCTATTATTGTAGCTATTGCTCCTCCACCACCCATCAGCTGCCTGGGAATTAAGGCCGTCACTGCCAGGTAAGTGAGGATGGCAAGGACGGAGTCATACTGGGGCCTGTGTTTCTCTCCCCACATTTTCCAACCTCTACAATGCAGAAAATTGGGTCCATAATGGCTAGGGTTCTCAGTCTACAAAGAGGATGTATGTATGCCTTCTTTTTTAATTGATGCCATTGTCCCAAACATGCAAAAAGGCTCTTTCATAGGCTAACCAGGGCACTCCACCCAACGCCCTAAACCTTCAATAGGCACATGAAGTGAAAGGATAACCACAGAGCATTTCCACCTAGAGAAGAATCTGAAGGATTGCACACATTTGTGGCACATTAATCCTGAATGGATCTGCCACATGACCTGTCTCAGGGCTTATTTGCAAAAAAAAAGGGTTTACATTAAAAAAAAACACCCTGAAAAACACACACACCCCACCCCATTTTGAATCAGTGTGTAATGACTGATGGTGTAAATATGTTCCCGGAGCATCTACAACATCAAAACACTCAAGAGAAGCTATGCCCAGAAACTCACACCAAAAACAAGCAAGGTCTCTTAGCACCTGAGCTGGACTGCATGTACTCACAGGGCTGGTTGGCACACACACTGATTCAAAGCCAAGATGAAATGGACCTGTGAACCAGGCCTGAGATGAAACATGAACATAGCTGGTTCAGGGCAAGTGAAGCTTCATCATGAATAAGACTCAGGTGAATCTCACCACCCACTGGAACTAGCAGACAAAGCCCAGAGTTCTTGCTTATGACAAAAAATAAAAATAAAAATCGAGGCAGCCACTGCTTCATCCTTTCCCCAGTCTCTTCCACCACTGCTGTGGCACATAAAAGAACTGGAGTCCTCTTTGCAACTGACCCACAAAGCAGCTACTCACCTGCGCCTGCATTTCGAGATACGCAATTGAGAAGAGGTCCACTCTGACAGTGCTACACAGGAGGAGGAGGAGGAGGAGGAGGAGGAAGAAACAGGTGGTCAGAAATGTGCCAAGACACTGTATTACTGAATCCTTTCAGGCCCGGTAATAAGGAACCTGCAGCTAGAGGTCCAGAGCCAGATCCAGCCCCTTTCAGTACCAATCAAGCTGGGCCCCCAGAACTGTCAACCAAAAGGCAAGCAGGTTACACAGAGTAATTCATAGCTGTCATGCTGGGACTTGCCAACAGTTGCTGCAAACTGGGAAAGGGTTCTTGTGCTCGGGGTTCCTGCTTGTGTGTTTCCTACAGGCATCTGCTTGGCTGCTGTGAGAACAGGATGCTGGACTTTATGGGGCATGGGCCTGATCAGGAGGCTCTTCTTAAGTTCCTGTGTCCATTTTGAGGAAGGATAAGGAGAGGCCCTGTCCTCAAAAGTATCCAAAAACAGTAGCTAAAAATGTCAGAAATCTCTGAGGAATTGCAGATGTGAGAGATTTAAACAACATCAAAAGATTAAATTTCTAGGCCGGGGAGTTGTACAAAATAAGTCAATTTGAATGCCTAACCAGATTTAAATTTGACGGTAAAACTTTTCTTTCTGACTTCATGATAACTAGTCAAGCGATACATGCATACATAAGTGTGTGTGTGTGTGTATTTAAGTAAAGTAATATTTAAAATAAACAATAGTTAATTCTCCTGGGAAGAACGGGCAACTATAACATTAGGGTAAGATTCTGCTATGCTTGGTCTCAACCGCTTGGACCTTCTGTTGCTGAATAAAGATTTTGGGACATATTTCTTGAGCGGAGAGACCGAACAGGGAACAGAAAAATGTCTTCCAGAGACTTACTTGGTGAAATATTTGTTATAGGTTTTGTGGCTCCGCTGGAGATCTGCATTCACCTCCAGAAGAAGAGTGACCAGGGCCTTCCCGCACTCCTCCATAGTCTGCAAAAGGAATGGAGAAGGGAACAGGCAGTGCTTTTTTTGAGGCGGTAAGCACCAGTATGCCATATCGCCACCTCTCTCCCCCCTCCCAATCTCACCTCTGCCATTTGCCAGCTAATGATTAAGGAAGGCGCTGGTGGCCTTATCTGAAATTGCCTGGATTACATTTAACTACAAATGAGAGCTCATTTGGGTCTATCCATATGGACAAGAAATGCAATGTGTGAAGCACTGCCTACTTTCATCCAACCCAGAATCTATTGTTATTCTAAAGCAGCAATGCAGCAGCAAGCAAAGGCTCTAGCAGCCAAGTCAGCTGCTTGTGGCTGGAAAGCCAAACAGGATGTATGTGACTGTTGCCATGGAAACAAAGGGGCAGTCCATTCTGTACTGAGCACCGGATGTTAGCTCAGTGTGTGTGTCATATGACCTGTACAGGATGTACATGGGTGGAGTTTGGGTTTTCTCTCTGTTTGTTGAAGAGAGCGGACATGTTTTCTCTGTACTGAAGTGAAAGACAGGAATAAACGCAATGTAGATACATTTCTGTCTGAGTCTGATTCCCCTCCCTGGGGATATGCAGGGAGGAGAAGGAGGAGAAGCAATTGGTGTGTTTTTCTCACAGCCTGAGGAAAATCGCCGGAACGGACCTCGTGTGTTTTTCCTACCGGGAGTCGCCGGAGGGAGGTCGAAAGAATTCAGCCGGTGCCTGGAGAGATAGGCACATACCTCTGACCGGCCCTGAATTCTGACAGAATTCAACAACCCAGCAACATGCTCTCAGTGTAAGCTCTGTCCAACTAAAACACACACACACACACACACACACACACACACACACACACACACACTTACCTTTACCATTGGCTTCAGGTGTTGCTTCTTCATCTGAAACCACTCTGCTGTTCCAGTCTGAGAAAACAGGACAAGGAATGAAGAGTACTACAGTCACATTCCACCACATGCTTCCAAGCCCATTAAAAGTCCACATTCAGATGTGAAGTCAGGGATTAGTCACATCTGAACAATGTATTATCTGGGGCCATGGTTGGAAGCTACACTGTGCCAGATACTCAAAGATCACACAAGACAGGGCGAAGGTTTCTGGGGTCATAGACTGTTCTTTTGAGCCTTCTAGGAAATGCTACTTGCTCAACAGACTTTCTGAAGAAAAGCTGAAGCTTGGATTTCTCTAGGGTGGCAGTCACAGACAACCCAAAGCCCAGCACTGGTGTTCAGTTTTGGAAAACAGGATTAGACTAACCATTTTCCAGCTCCAGCTCCACACTGAAGGAAGGAATATAGAAGCCCTCAATATCTCAATGCGAGCTTGGGGGGAAAGGCCCAGTGGCCATGTACCTTGAGTGCCTCTGTCACCATTTCCTGAAGATCGGGGGTCTCTGTACAAAGTTCTCTGAAGGCTTTCATTTTACACATCTGCACCAAGAGTCTGTGTGGCAATGAAAAAAAGCATTGATGAAGTTTAATGCTATTTGAATAAAGGTTTGGGGTTTATTTTCCTACAGCCTAGGACCCTCGTACCTACGGGACCGCCTCTCCTGGTATGTCCCACAGAGGACTTTACAGTCTTCAAATAAAAACATCTTGGAGATCCCGGGCCACAGGGAGGTTAGGCTGCCTCAACCAGAGCCAGGGCTTTTTCCACTGTGGCTCCGATCTGGTGGAACGCTCTGTCACAAAACACTAGGGCCCTGCGGGACTTGACATCTGCCTGCAAGACGGAGTTGTTCCGCCAGGCCTTTGGCCAAGGCACAGTCTGACCCCCTCTCTTCTTCTGTATCCTCATAGAACTCTAACCCAATGGTTGCCATTAATTTGATTCTGAATTGATTTTAGAATGTATTTTAATTCATTGACTGTGTGGTCTTATGTACTGTGCTATTTTTACTTCTTGTTAGCCGCTCTGAACCCGGCTTTGGCTGGGGAGGGCAGTATACAAATAAAAATGTATTATTATTATCACACATGAGTTGCAATCTCTCTTCTAGCAGGGCTCTTAATGGCTTTCCACACATCAACCCTAGCACCCTTAAACACCACCTTCGGTTAGGAGTTTGACGAATGGGGTTACAGTGGTGCTGATCCCTTCTGGAAGGGCCATTCCAGAAGATGACTCTGGGTAATCTGTTACACTCCATCCTTTTTGTCCTTCAGTGTTCTGTCTTATCCCTCAATATTTTTAGCATCTATACAGATGCAAAAGGAGAAATCCTCTGTAGGCTTGGATTGACTGTGTCATCAGTATGCAGATATGACACACAGCTCTGCCTCTTTTCTCCTAAGCCAAGGTGTGGGGAGGGCTGATTGTGGTCCTTTTCATAGGGAAGCTTTGTGACAGCTCACCTGAGTAGTGATTGTAGCTTCTTTGTAGAATTAGGAGCAGAAAGCGGAAAGACAATCTGGTACTTCCGGATTAGAGAAATCCCATAAGCCAGCAAGGACTGAAAAGAGTCGGCCAGCTCTACATTCTGAGGAAAGAAACAAATATTTATTTGTGTGTGTGTGTGTGTGTGTGTGTGTGTGTGTGTGTGTATCAGACCTAGTGAGAAGTACCTTTTGAGAGAAGTGAGTCGCCCAAGAAAGATCAAAGGCTGTGTTGAGAAAAGAAAGCACTCAGGACTGATTAATTTAAAAAAAATTATTATTTACACCCCAACCATCAACTCTGTGTGGCTTCCAGAAAAATATAAAAACATATTAAAATGTCAGACATTTAAAACTCCTCAAAGCAGCTCACAAAACCTCAAAGCAGTTTACACCTCAAAGCCGGTTTAACCCCCAACCCTTCCTCCTCCTCTGTCGGTAACGAGAGCCATACAGATCTTCCAAAATGACCCAAAAGCAGAACGAAAAGACACGAGAAAGTAGAAAAACCTGGTAAAGGGCAACCACAGCACTGAGAGGTGCCAAGTAGTGGTCATTTTTGCATGCTTCATGTGCATAAGTGTTGCTGCATCAGTCCACATGGGGGATTCAGCAGGAACTCCTTTTAGGTTAAACATGGTTCAAAGGCTGTCTCCTGCTGGACAGGCATATTCTACTCTACTAGCGCTTGCAATTTCAGGTTTCTTTCTTACCTGCTCCTGTCTTAATCGACCTTCCACCCACTGGTACTCTATGCTGGTGATCTGGTGAAG
This sequence comes from Podarcis cretensis, assembly GCF_951804945.1. Taxonomy (NCBI): domain Eukaryota; kingdom Metazoa; phylum Chordata; class Lepidosauria; order Squamata; family Lacertidae; genus Podarcis; species Podarcis cretensis. The sequence continues at coordinate 35,555,813 of NC_137171.1, forward strand.
CAGGCAGCTGCTGTCAAACTCCAAGTTCTGGTAAAGCTTGCTGTAAGCCAGCCAGTGCCTGTGTCAAGCAGGGAGAGGTCACACAATAAGCACTGAAATCTCTTCATCTCTTTGCAGAAAACGGGGGAATTGGTTTTCTTAATGCCTCTCGGGGTGGAATTTAGATTTTTGTAGAATTATCATAGAGTTGGAAGGGATCCTGAGGGTCATCTAATCCAACCCCCTGCAGTGCAGGAATTCTGTCCATAGCTGTCCCTGAGTGGACTTGAACCATCAACCTTCTGGTTGACAGCCACAAGCACTGACCCATTGTGCCACCTCCAGGTTGAAGAAGCTGAAACTGGTTATTGGAGATTGCTAAGTGATGAGAGAGGAGAGAGTTCTTCTGTCAATAGTAAATAGCTCTGGAAAGGTCTATTCAAAGAAGGGTGGGGTCACAATGTGTGCATAGTATATGGAAATGAATCAAACTCATGAATGGGATTCTAGGACTGACAGAGGAATCAGCAGAAGGCATCTGTGACTAAAGGCACCATCAGATGACTTCCATCTCAATTTGTTTACAAAGAGATTAGAGGACATTGGCTACTTAATGAGCATTTGTTCTGGTTTGTTTGTGAGGAGGTTAGATGAGGTTGCATCAAAGCCAGTGTTATCCCACACCCGCCAGTGCATTTCCCTATCACTTGGTCCACATCAGAAAAAAATCCAATCTTTTGGGGGAAGCAGACTTGTTAAGCAAGACCTCCCAACCAACTATGACCTGAATTTGATTGAATCCCACCCGAAAATAGCAACAATCCTAACTCCTAATGCCATTTGATTGCTGAAGTAACTTCCACATGGCAATAGCTGCTGCCTCGGGTGGAAGAGTGCAGGAGATACTCACGCCATAACCTGGTGGAAGTCTGAAATATCTTTTTGTGTAGCATGCAGATACAAGATTGTACTGGCATGTTTGCTCAACTCTCCATTCCAGGAAGTGCTGCCCACCTGCAAGGGAAAGGAAGGAGACTGTAGCAGTCCTGTTGACATCATGACTGCTTTGAGAAGCTCTAGCAACCAGTTGCTCTGTGAGACTCTTGCTTTGTGCTTCTTTCTGCTGAAGCTCAGTTTCCATTTAGCGCCACTTACCTAGATTAGATTATTGAACTAGATGGAAGGAAACAGGGAGTAACCAAGTCAAGTCCATCATTTACCTGGTGCTGAAGAAGCTCATAAGAAACCATCTGCTGAAGAAGGTGCCGGTGGACTGTGTAGCTTGGCTGTGTCTTGCTGGCTGAGGTGGCTCTCTAGAAAGGAAACAACGTCAGGCATCCAGCTTTTAGAAAGCGCTAGAAGAGGGTGTTCTCTGCATACGTACCACAGACTGGAATCAACTAACTGGGCCCCACCAGTGGAAGCCCACACAAAGACTTCTGCTAGCGAAATGAGGGCTTCCCTCCTCTCCTCCATCCTACATGCCTTCTGCCTCCCTCAATTGACTGGAAGGGGTTCAGAATAACCCCTGAAACAGCACATGGTGGGGGAAGATTGTTCCTCCAGGCAAGCGTTATGTTTAAAGCACATGGCTTCCCCAAAATAATCCTGGGAATGTAGTTTTCCCCTCACAGAGTGCAGTAAAAAATACATTACTAAATTCAATAAATAAGCATTTGCTGTCCTTTCATGACACCAAAAATCAGCTGCCTGAGGCAGGCACCTTACTCTGCCTAACGACAGAGCTGGCTCAGTTGCACACACACTTTCCCACAATACTGGGGATTGCTGATCTCTACATGTTCAGTCATAACACTGACCCATATTAGAACACCTGACAAAGTGTCTCTTATATCTCATTTACCTTCCTCCGAGATGTATAACCAAGGCAGGGTAGAAATATATGAGACAAAGCCCATACTAGTAAAAGACCAATTCCCAATAGAGCTATAATAAGCCATAGCAGCAAAACAACACAGTTTCAGAACATCTGAATGTCATTTGAAAGGGTAAAGTCTTTACCACCTTTGGGAAGGTAACCAAAGACTGGGTCAGGCAAACCTCCAGCAGGAGGTGACAACACAGGAGAAAAAGCCTTGCACTTTGATGCCACGCCAGCCTAACCGTTGAAGACTGCAGCCCATAGTTCAGAGCCCCCTTCCCAGCTGCCTTCATATCGCCCTCTAAATGGTAAGGGGCCACTCCCTTACCCTCTTATGCATAAAAAGGAACTGCAGGTGGCAATGTCCTCGGTTGGGGTAGGTTTCTGTGCGAGGTTCCAGCCTGCACCAGCGGTCGTCTCTGCCGTGCAGGTCCTGTCCAAACAAAGAGAGAAAACAGTGGGCAGATGATGAAAAGAGAGGTTAGGATAGTTCAGGCAGGTGAATTAGAGGCATCTCCACTGAATTGTGTTAGGCTGCCATCCAAACCCTGGTAAACGGCTGCTGCACCAGCCTGAAATTGGCTCAGGGATCGGGCCAAGATTGGGCACAATGCCCTCATGGGAGAGAAATAGGGTCAGCTCAGGATTCAGCAGATCTCAGACTGGCTCAACTATCCTCCATTTCAGGGCTTGCTGCAGGATGTTGTGGCAGGGACCCTGCCAGTGGCACTTCTACCCACGCGTTGGGTGGGTAAAACAGGGAGCTGTCACTCTGTGGGCAGAAGCCAACACATACGCCCCATACCCAAAACAGAGGGGGTTTGGATTATAGCCTTTGATACATTGTCAAAAATTAAATAAATGTATTTTTTGAAAAACACAACAAAGCAATTCCGATTGCAGAACACGCATTTTCAACATGACCGCAGCGTTTAATCAATTTGTTGCTATGGTTACAGTTTGGTAAATTACAGATTTGAACCTGCTCCCTCCAATCAGTGAGGTTGGAGTGACAACAAAAACCAACTCTGGAATCTGGATCTCTTTCAGTGGCACATACCATGCCAGCTGCCACACAGGTCCCATCTTCCCTGGACCACACTGGATTTAAAAAATAATAATGAATAATAAATAATAATAATGTGTATCTGAAGAAGTGTGCATGCACACGAAAGCTCATACCAAGAACTAACTTAGTTGGTCTTTAAGGTGCTACTGGAAGGAATTTTTTTTATTTTGTCAAGACGGCTTTCTTTATCTAAAGCAGGGATAATTAAACTTCTTTGATTGACAGCCACACTTATCCTTAACCAACCCTCTGGGAGCCACATGCCAAACAATCTCACATGTGCATTTGCAGGAGACACATAGAGAATCCCACCTCCCTAACTCAAAGTTTTGGTTAACCACTTTATGACATGTCAATTATTTGTGAGGATTAACCATGGCTCAAAGAAGACCAGGATGCCAACAGGTAAAACATTGCCATGAAAATTCGCTCTTCCCTTCCTCACCTGCAGGCGAAGTACCACATTCCCCAGAAAGTCATCCTGCCCTTTGTCCTTGCGAGCTTCCTTAAAAATCCTGGAGAGGAAAAAGCAAACCAGAGAGGGTGAAATGGCAGGGTGAGACTTCTCTTGTACAGTGGCACCTCTGGATGTGAACGGGAACGCAACCCATTTTGAGCACCTGCGCATGCGCAAGCACTGAAACCCGGAAGTAATGCGCTCTGTTACTTCCGGGTTGCTGCGAAGCGCAACCTGAAAATGCTCAACCCAAAGCTACTTCAACCTGAGGTATGACTGTACAGAAGAGCACAGAATATTGTTCCATTTCGTTCTTTAAATGCCTTTTCTTGCTTGTCCAATAGCCTCTCTGGATGACCCTACATTAATGTGAAAAGGCCCATGGTTAGTACAAACCTCTTCAGGCCATGGAGGTCTGTCAACTCTCCCAGTTTGTGGCGCACAGTTTCGACATCATCATCCGAGTCCCTACAAGAAACAGATTAATAATAATAATAATAATAATAATAATAATAATAATAATAATAATTTATTATTTGTACCCCGCCCATCTGGCTGGGTTTCCCCAGACACTCTGGGCGGCTTCCAACAAAGACCAAAAATACACTAAAATGTCACACATTAAAAACTCCCCTGAACAGGGCTGCCTGATTTAAAGATGTACAAGTGAAACAGAGAGAGAGAGATGGAAACAAAATGAGAAGAGTAGCAGCCAAAATCACAATTTAGTATTCTGGGCAGATGGACTGACATTAGCAGAGTGGTATATTTCTGTGAGGGTGCAATTTTAGGCCTGACCAACTCCACAGAGATCTTTGAAGGCATACAAATGTCACACAGGGTACAAGTGCTGTGAGGAATAACACCCAACCCTACTTACCACATGTCTAGATGTAACCAGGCGTTCTCTATATCTTTAAACTCCCTGGAAGGTAAAATTGGAACAATTTATTAATGCAATGAATATGCAGTTGAAAATTCACTCCATTTTTATTCCACCTTTCCTCCAAGAAACTGAAAAGTGGCGCATATATAACCAAAAATAAATAATGTTGCAATTAAAGCAAACTATGATTACAGCTAACAATATACCAAAGAATAAGCAGCTGCACAGGCAAAAGAACTTCTATCAGACAGTAATGCAAATGAAGGACTTGGGTGTGTTTCCTTCTGGAGAATGTGGTGTTGTCACTCTTCCCAAGGATGCCAGATAATTAAATAGATGGGATGTAAAAGGACCATTTAAGTCCAGTGTTTCCCAAACCTGGGTCTCTAGCCGTTTTGGGACCATAGTTCCTATCAGTTCCTGACCACTGGTCCTGCGAGCTAGGGATGATGGGAGTTGTGGTCCAAAAACAGCTGGAGACCTAAGTTTGGGAAACATCGATTTAGTCAAAGCGAACTTTCAACCAGGGTTCTGCCTTCTGATACAATTAAGCAACATAGTGCAATATGTAACATTATTTATATTTTGATATATGTGCTCTTAGAGAGTTCAATACAGCACTGCTTTCATATTTTTGGTCTTGTTGCTGTTTATGCATTGCTAATTTTTCACCAGAAGCTAAAGAGGTACCTCTTTCCCCAGAACTTTGGAAATTGCTGATATTGGGAACCCCCCTGATAATTTTAATCACCTGCTTTTATACCCTGCTGATGTTTTGTTTTATTCTTTTGACATTTTATAGCGTTCACTGTTTATTTTACGATTTTTACGTGATGCATTTCTGCCCTGTGAACATATGGTGAAGGGCACACTATGCATAAGGATTTATTTATATATTAGGCTTGTTAGCCACTTGCTACCTGAAAGTTTCCATGCAAACCTACATAACACATCTGAAAACATGAATATAAATACATTACACCATGAAAGCAAAACAACCCCCGTAACAGCCATATGTAAACAACCATACCTCATTATGACAACCAGCTGATTATAGGCATTATTTTTAGAATTGTCCTGGATTTGCAGACAGCTATATATATTCATCTATCTGAGTCACCCTCAACCCAGATCTTCTCATAGGGCAACAAACCACTTTCTCTGGGTTTGCCACCCTGCTGAATATTAGTCTGGATCTCATGGCAGTGGCCTGAAACCATGCTGCAAAACATCAAATTACTAGAGAATCACTTCTCCAATAAGGATAGCCTGCATACTACTCCTTTCGCCAGCTGCCAACCCCCTTGCTACTTTCATGGGCGATGCTTACATACACAGGAGAGGCAGATTTGGAGATCTGGTTCTTGCCTGTGGTTCCTGCAAGGACTGGGAAGAGGAAGCACCCAAATTGTCAGAAGCAAAACACACTCTCTTAAGGAAGCAAGACGTACAGGATAAAGGTTTCATTCCACACAGGATTTAGAGTCTGACTGATGATTTGGGTGCGGTGAGTCTGGTCTTCAGGGAGCAGATTCTTCACCACAGCCTTTGATCGCTTTTTGTTCTCTTGACGGGAGCCACCACTGGTGGAAGAGTCCCGAGTTTTCTCTTCTATCCCTAGGAGGCAGTATGGGTCGCTGAATCCTGCAAGCACAGAAGTAGCTATTGAAACGTACAGGGATCGCTTTATATGTTAAGGCCCCATCACCACCAGAAGGATGGGAGTTGGAAAATGTTCTCAGTGTTTTACAGGGAGAAGCCCATCCTGAGCTGAAGGAGGAACCATATTTTTAGGTTCAAAAGTCTCTTTGAGTTGTACACTCACCACTGACATCTTTACCCAGAATGCCCCTGGCTTGCTTCACAGTTGCTTTAAGACAAAAAATTGGTTTCTGTGGAAGAAATAGAAAGAATACATTTAACTTGTGAGTCATTCAATCCTTCAAAAAACAGCACAGAACAGATCCACAGAGCAGATCCTGGGAGTTTGCGAACAGACCTTGCAAACAGGGACAAGGAGGAGGAGGAGACTGCTGGAGGAGACTGAAGAGTGAGCTTTTGGAGCCTGAGGGGTGTGTGTGTGTGGCTGATGGCTCTGTGGGAACACAGGATCTGAGGGGGAGGAGTTACAACTGAGAGGAAACCAGGCTGAGGGAGGAGTGAGCAACCAGCAGCAGTCAAACTTCGCTCATTGCAGATCCTGGGAGCTTGCGACCAGACCTCACAAACAGGGGCATCTGCAAGGGCATTTATCGGGGGAGTTTAAGGGGAAGGCCCAGAGTTCTGTCTCTTGGTGTGCATAGGACCAGAGACATGGGGGAGCAAGGGAGCTGCTGCAGTGACCTGTAAGACCTGTGCCATGTTTGTCATTCTGCCACAGGACAAGCAAACTCAAGCAGTTAGGAAAAACACTCATGGTGTGTGTGAAGCAGAGCTGGTGAGGGGCATGGCTAGGGAGAAGATGTGGTCTGGAGAGAGTTATGAGGCCCAGATAAAGAGAAGGTCTGAGTTCCCCTCCCCTTAGACTTTACCTCTAGATCTTTGACCCTCTGTAGTAGAATATTATGCTCTTCTGGATCCATATTGAAGGCCTGGTTGAGATATTGGAAAAGAAATAATTAGAGACCTACTTGTTTTTATAATACTGCATGAAGTGGGGCAAGTTCCATCGCCTCGAGCTCAGTGAAGGGAGACAGCATCGAGCAGGCATGCTGAGTAGTCCCTTATAGCCTTGACACGGATTATTTTAGATTACACATAAAATAGAGCTGAGGAACTGATAGCTCTCCAGACTACAATTCCCATCACCCCTGACAACTGGCGATGCTGGCAAGAGCTGATAGGAACTAGAGTCCCAACAATAACTGGAGGGCCACAGGTTCCCCATGCTTGGCTTAAAAGAAGAACTATTTGTTACAGTTCTTAGGGCTTCAGTTTTCATTGCCCCTTGATGTCTCAGGATAGCTGCTTGCACATTCTCCATGCGTACATCTTTCCTGATCATTGGATCAGCAGGCTATTTGGGTCAGCTTTAGAGGCTGTCTTTCTAACAGCATCAATTCGGTGCCCAAACAGATACCCATCTCAGTAGAGACCAAATTGCTTGCTTGAATATCACTTTTATTGCAAAACATAAGGGGGACCATAACCCTCTGTGGGAGTGGGAAGTAGCAAGGAATTGTGAAAGCCACTTTGAAAAGGGGTGGGTATCCACAATGTCAAATTATGAAATTAAAAGGAAGAGAGGAGAAAGGAACCCTGATGGTGGAAGAGGCAATAATACCCAAATATCGAAAAGGGATGCTGAGGAAAGGTTAGTACATCTTTCAAGTGGCACCAACTTTAAATAAATATTAATGCGGGCTGGGACAGGACACAGAATATGGTGCAGACAGAACATCTTTCTGCTGTTTATTTTCTAAGGCTAGTTGTACCAAAATTATCTACTGCAGAACATCCTAAGCCTAGCCACTAGCTTTCTGAAAAAGGCCATTTCAGGTGGCTTCTCAAACATCAGGCCTTCTTAAGGAATGAAGCCTAGCAAGTAAAGTTTTGTCTGTTGGCTTCTACCATCACCATTGCTTGCCTGCAGTTCTTCTCTGTCAAATGGACTCCATATAGCAGAGAATAAACACTTTCCTCAAGATGTCATTTGGGATGTCTTGTGGGTGTGATGGTGGTGGGGATATTAACAAAACTGAGACTCATTTCTTGCAGTGGAAGGAAAAGAAATGGGCAAGGCAAGAACACAACTCCAAACAGAGATGGATGCCATACTTTAAACTGGATATTAATGAGACAAGATGGACTTGGCTTTCATCTAACCTTCTGCACATATGTGTACAGCTCATCTGGATCAGCAACATGGGTAAGTTCTGGTTTGCCCAAGCGATGGAGAATGGTGTAGAGGACCTCTTCATATAGCAGGGTGCGCTGCAACAGCACGTTAGAAACAGATCAAAACAAAGCCAAAGTCTTCTGGGTTACTGTCACTGCATTCTTACTTTATTGTGGATTGGTTAACCAAAGGGAACCTTGAACAGAATAAGGTTGTTGTTCATGAGGGAAGGGTTTTTCATACTAAGAATCCATTTTAACATATCTCAGGGCTGGATTTCATGATGTAGAACCAGAGAAGTGGAAGTAGCCAGAAGGCCATCTGATTCAAACCAATTATCACATGGCAGAACCCCCTTCCAACCTGCCATGACCAACTCCCTTCCTTTTAGACTACCACAGCACTTTGACTTCTGCTCTAGAGGCGTGCCTATTGTGTCTCAAGGCAGACTGATGCCAACAGGACCTTGGAGGAGGGAGATTCCAATGGTGCCCCTAACACCTATGGAGACCATCACCCAGAAAGGTGCCCCAGTCAGAAAGAACCTAATAAACCATGACTGGCCCTACTCTCCAATGCTAGATCCTCAAAATCCCACAGGAGCAGAAACAGCAGCAGATCTGAGTAGAGAACCAGCCCAGAAAGTGCAAAGTGCAGCAAGTGAATCCTGACAAGACAGAAGTACTGTTTTTGGGGGACAGGAGGCGGGCAGGTGTGGAGGATTCCCTGGTCCTGAATGGGGTAACTGTGCCCCTGAAGGACCAGGTGTGCAGCCTGGGAGTCATTTTGGATTTGGTCCATGGAGGCACAGGTCAAATCTGTGTCCAGGGCAGCTGTTTACCAGCTCCATCTGGTACGTAGGCTGAGACCCTATCTGCCTGCGGACTGTCTCGCCAGAGTGGTGCATGCTCTGGTTATCTCCCGCTTGAACTACTGCAATGTGCTCTACGTGGGGCTACCTTTGAAGGTGACCCGGAAACTACAACTAATCCAGAATGCGGCAGCTAGACTGGTGACTGGGAGCGGCCACCAAGACCATATAACACCAGTCTTGAAAGACCTACATTGGCTCCCAGTACGTTTCCAAGCACAATTCAAAGTGTTGGTGCTGACCTTTAAAGCCCTAAATGCCCTTGGTCCAGTATATCTGAAGGAGCGTCTCCACCCCCATCGTTCTACCCGGACACTGAGGTCCAGCACCGAGGGCCTTCTGGCGGTTCCCTCACTGCGAGAGGCCAAGTTACAGGGAACCAGGCAGAGGGCCTTCTCGATAGTGGCGCCCTCCCTGTGGAATGCCCTCCCACCAGATGTCAAAGAGAACAACTACCACCAGAGTTTTAGAAGACATCTGAAGGCAGCCCTATTTAGGGAAGCTTTTAATGTTTGATGTATTACAATATTTTAATATTTTTTTGGAAGCCGCCCAGAGTGGCTGGGGAGGCCCAGCCAGATGGGCGGGGTATAAATAATAAATTTATTATTATTATTATTATTATTATTATTATTATTATTATTATTATTATATCTGACAACACAATGCCTCCCTGCTCTTGGTGCTACTAAGGAGAAGGAGGCCAAAAACAATATGTGCTCTAGATCAGCGTCCTGCTGCTGCTGCTGCTTCGGGATGGAGAATTAGAATCAGCTATAAAGCTGCCCGGGACGCAGGTGGCGCTGTGGGTTAAAGCCTCAGCGCCTAGGGCTTGCCGATCGAAAGGTCGGCGGTTCGAATCCCTGCGGCGGGGTGCGCTCCCGCTGCTCGGTCCCAGCGCCTGCCAACCTAGCAGTTCGAAAGCACCTCCGGGTGCAAGTAGATAAATAGGAACCGCTTACCAGCGGGAAGGTAAATGGCGTTTCCGTGTGTGGCTATGGCTCTGGCTCTGGCCAGAGCAGCGATGTCACGCTGGCCACGTGACCCGGAAGTGTCTCCGGACAGCGCTGGCCCCTGGCCTCTTAAGTGAGATGGGCGCACAACCCCAGAGTCTGTCAAGACTGGCCCGTACGGGCAGGGGTACCTTTACCTTTACCTATAAAGCTGCCCAGCTGGTGCACAGCAGTTGCTGTGACTCATCTTCTGTCTGTTGTCTTTGATGGGAGCTGTCCAGCTAGAGAGTCTCTGTAGATGGACAGCTCCCCTGCTGCTTTGGATGACTTGCTTCCTGAGCTCTGGGCTTGCCAGGAAGATGGGAAGATGAGCAAAGCAGATGCTTAGGAGTTACAGTCACACTAACCAACCTAACACAGTGGACAGTCTGCCACAACAAACTAGGAGCTCTGCACAGGAAACAGCTCCAGGCTGTATGGCATGATGTGGGTGTGTTTCACACAGGGTGGATTAAAAAAATCAATGATATTTTTTTAAAAAAATGGATTTTTTATTTAAATCAGATTTTTTTTATTTAAATTGGATTTTTAAAATAAAATGCTTTTGGAGGGAAAATCTTTCTAAAGATAGCTTTCTATTTAAGTTACATTATAGTCCAAAGGCTTTTCATCAGGATATAAGGATTTGTTTTAAGTTTTTCAGTCTAAGGTTTTTTTTTTAAAAAAAAATGTTTAACCACAGCAGTTAATGAACATGGATACATATGCTATAATGTTATTGTTTAAATTATTATTAAGGAAATGATTCTTTTTCTCCTTCCAATAAAGTACAGCAGAAAAGTTGTCCAAATATAAATAGTTAACTTATTAAGCCTCATAATAATTTCATAATTATCTGTCAATGTATTTGTAATAGTATAACCAAATCAGTATTTTTTTCTAAAACTGTAAAAACTGTAAATAAAAACTAAATTTATTATTCCAAAAATGAAAACTTCATCTGGTTGTAAACATTAAGATTATACCAGCAAGAATTAGTCTTTCTGTAAAAAAATGATTTAAATCAAGCCTTACTGACTAGTGATTTAAATCAAGTCTTACTGACTAGTGATTTAAATCATGATTTAAATCAAACCCACCCTGGTTTCACGCTTTATTTCATGCTGAAATGCACCTCTTCATCTCTGCTTCTGACACCTGAGATATACATTTTTAGGACCCACCCATCTTTTTCTATTATTATTTTTTTGTAAGTTTTTAAACTGTTTTAAACTGTATGTTAAATTGTTGTAACCAGCCTCAGGGCCTTACAGTGAAGGGTGGGTAATTAACAACAACAACAGCTAGATACCTAGGCATAATGATTGGAGATAACAAATCTGTCCCTTTTTCTAAAAACAGTACTGTACATAGTATTCGAGCTCACCCAATGAATCTGGCTGTATAACCCAGACACACACACACACACACACACACACACAAGGGAAAGTACTATTTCACAGAATGCATCTTTACCTTATGGAATTCATTGCCTGAGGATGTGGAGGCAGTCAATGGACTAAATGGCCTTATAAAAGGGATTAGACAAATTCATGGAGGAAAATGTGTTAATGGCTATAAGCTGTGATGGCTAAATGAAGCTTCTAGGTTCAGAGCACAGGCAATACGGTCTCTGAATAGCAGGTGTTAGGACACCTACAAACCCTTCTTTGTATGTTTTCCAGAGGCATCTACATATGGACCATACTTTAAAAGCACATTCCTCTGGCCAAAGAATCTTAGAAACTAGTTTCCACTTCACAGATTCCCAGCAACTTAAACAAACTACAGTTGCCAGGATTCTTTGGGGGAAGAAATGCACTTTAAACGCATGGTGTGTGCACAGCCTCCTGGGTGCCCATTGTTGGAAATAAAGCTGCTGAACTAGTGGTCCTTTGGCATGATCCACCAAGGCTCTGTGATTGTATACTATTAGGAATGAATGTTAGATTCTTACCTCTCTCTTAGAGAATTTATGAGACAGGTCCATCTGCGGAAAACAAAAGAAAAATACTTTCATTGACAAGCTGTAGTCAGTAGTGCTGTCAAAGTAAGACTTTGAGGCAGGAATGTAGGGTCTTACTCAGCAGAATGGATCAGGAGGGGTCCCAAAATGGGGCAAATGCATTACCACAAATGCTTACCACATTGTAACTTTAAAACTAACACAGAAACATCATCAAAATCAGAAATATATACATAACCAAAAGCAAGTTTTTTAAAAAATCATTATGCCATATTTAAAAGTCATCTACCTTCCCAAATAAATCTTATTTTCAATAAAGACAGAGGGGGAAGAAAAGCAGAAGGCAATTACTCTCCTTTTTAACACTCAAACAATGCTAAATAATTACAAAACATTCTATAGAGATGTGGGTGCCTTAAAGTACAAGTGGAGATCCTTTCCCCAACACCAAGTACACAGAGCATTTCCCAGAATCTGGAGCAAGCTGGCAGGGCATCTAGGTTCTCAGGTAGACATACATCTCAGGAACTTTTAGAATATAACAAAAGCCAGTGAAAATTTCGCTATTTGTCTCGTGAATTAAGGGCAGCATGCAATAAAGTCGAACACAGACTTTTGGATGCACAATGGGATTTTCTTTCCCTCTCCTTATGCACCCCTTTAAGCTGTTCTGGGGTTTCCCCCAACCCTCTGGAGCAGCTATGGGGAGGGTCCAGGGGCTACACAGGGAGAAGTCTTTGCACGCATGGAATGACTTCATTGGATACTACCCTAAATGTTTACATTTTCTTACAAAAAACAGCTCTACTCCTCTGTAATATTCACATGATTTCACAGTACAGTATATTGTAAACAACAACCCTTTCTTTATTAAACACAATGGGTTATGGGCATTCACGTTTATTGCAAGCAATCTTACAGGGATTGGGCACAACAGAAGGAAACCTGGAGCAACCTTACTACTGACACATTACCATGGTAAAAAGACTGGGAAAAGTAGCTTGAAAATGAAATGATTTCCTTTTATAGGTCTGCTGTGTACTTTACACAAGAGACAGAAAACTAAAGACGAGGCTTTTCTGACTGTCTGCCCAGCAAATGTACTGCACAAGAAAACTGCTGGGAGGTTGTCCTCAGCCAGAGGAATCACCAGCTGGAGAAAGTGAGCAATAAATGCTGGCATTATATATGTGAATTCTAAAGAGCCCAGACAAGTTAATGAGGAGTATTAAAAAGATGCACTAGTAAGTCTGTGAACCTGGTTTGAAAAGCAAGAGTACACAATGCTCCCAAAGTGTATTCCAGGAAGAAAATGATTTGGCTGCCTTGACAATTCATCATTATTAACTACAGGTAACAGCTATCCACCCTCCCAATTTGCAGATAACACTGCAAGTGCTGTATGTATAGAATAATGGTCCTGCGCAAGGAAAGTGGAAGGAAACCAATTCCACACGCACCCATTGCTCCCACAATACAGTGGTACCTCTGGTTACGAACTTAAATCATTCTGGAGGTCTGTTCTTAACTTGAAACCATTCTTAACCTGAGGTACCACTTTAGCTAATGGGGCCTCCCGCTGCCACCAGCGCGCAATTTCTGTTCTCATCCTGAGGTAAAGTTCTTAACCCAAGGTCCTACTTCGGAGTTAGCGGAGTCTGTAACCCGAAGTGTTTGTAACCCGAGGCACCACTGTAGTCTGTAGCTAACATAAGCATGCTAGCTTCACTAGAGTTGTCCTGGTAGTCAGGAGAAAAATGCTTCAGAGGGAAGGGTGAAGATCAGGTAAAACTGTGGATAGGGGACAATGTGGTGCATACCCACCCCCACCCCCATTTGCAGCTTGTGGTTGGTTGCAATCAATACCCCCTCAACACAAAATCAGGCCATCATGAGCACTGCCCTGGAAGGCAACAAGGACATGTGCCAATGTTTCTTCCTAATTTTGTCCTGTATGTTCCACCCACCATGAGTGATCATGACCTTCCATTTGTTTTTTAGAAGTTTATTACAACTTTAAACCTAACACAGCACACACACACACACACAAAATCATTATCAAAGTCAGCAACATATACATAAGCAAAACCAAGAATTTTTTCTTAAAATATATATATATATCATTCTGCTTTATTAGGAAGATCTAATACCTTTCCTAATTAATCTTTTTTTCAATAAAGCCAAAGAAGAAGAAAAGAGAGAGTCAACAGCAATGGCTTTCAAACAATGCTACATATTACGAAACATTCTAGAGCAGGAGTCAGCAAACTTTTTCAGCAGGGGGCCGGTCCATTGTCCCTCAGACCTTGTGGTGGGCCGGAATATATTTTGGGGATTAAAAAATGAACAAATTCCTATGCCCCACAAATAACCCAGAGATGCATCTTTAATAAAAGCATACATTCTACTCAAGTAAAAACATGCTGATTTCCAGACCGTCCGCAGGCCGGATTTAGAAGGCGATTGGGCCGGATCTGGCCCCGGGTCTTAGTTTGCCTACCCAAGTTCTAGAGATGTTGATGCTTTGACTCCCGCTTCTGGTCTTAGAGGCAGAGAGGTATGTGTGTTATTTTTAGCAGCTTTGCTGTGTGCTCTCTACATTTTCCAGGTTTGAGTGCTCATTTGGTTTTTTAAAATATGGATTTAGTTTTTTTTAAGATCCCCGTCAGACATTTTCCACATTGTAAAAACAAACACCACTATAAAAAGGGTTGTGAGTTGCTGCTTGCTGACTCGCAAGTTGTGCTTTCTTTCTTTTAGAAATAAGAGAACCACACCAGGCCATAACCACAGCCGTAACTGGTTAGTGCAGGGGGGTGAGGAAGTGGAAAGGAGTTTTACGGCACAGCAAGAACATGACTTGCTCCAATGAGTCTTTATTTTCTGATTAGGAATTTAAAAGGCAGGTTTGCATCAGTAGTATTCTCCTCCCAATTCCTAACTTGCAAGGCATTAGAAATGACCACAGGAGGGAAAGGATACTGGATCAGATCAACAAGTTATAAATTGCTTGATGGACAGAGACTAGCTACTTGTTAAGCCCTGGGTAGCTACTGCAAGAAAATGTGGCATGATTGTCTATGGACAGTGGATATATTATTTGTCAGGGCCATTCCTTCATCAACTAACCCACTCGGAGGAACTCCACCACCAGGAAGTATTTAACGCTAGCTGATTTTGCACATGCAAAATTAACAAGTTACACCAAATGTTATGCAAGGACTTGACAAATATCAGGAAGCAAAAAGCCCTTAGATGTTCCTTCATGATCTGGCTGATGTGGTCTGCACACTATTCTTTTCCAAGGCTGCAACTGCCAGGGCATCTCATCCCCTGCCCTGCAAAAGGTAGGTCAAAGCTAGACCTCAAGGTAAGAACCAGTAGCTTAGAGTACAGGGCTTGATGTAACAAATCCAGGTCCAAAATCCTCATTAACTAGCTCATGGCCTCTCAGCCTAACCTACCCTGACGGGTGGTTGTGAACCTAAAAAGCTCTTTAGAAGAAATATATTAAGAAATTTAAGAATGGGATCTAAAGCACCCCCAACAGTTTCAGTATCTCAGCAGGTTGAAGCAGAACATGAAAGGGAGGAGATTGAAAAGCAAGAGCTGTAACTAGCCGCTAAAGAACATTCTAAAGTGAAAGAAAAGACTACATACTTTTTTGTTGTCTTTCCCAGGGGTTTCCCCCACCGGGGTCTCTCTGTCAGCCTCCATACTTGGCTGGTCTAGGGAAGGCCTGAGCAATAGGGAAAGCCTGAGCAAGTGGAGGAAGATGCCAGAGTGTATATACTCTTCAAAGGCTGAACCCTGAACTCAGAAGTCTGTCCCTGCCAGCACAGTGTTCCCATCAGCTCTCACATGCTTAAGAGGAAACCACACTCTTTTATCACACTCTGACCATTGTGACAGCAAACGGAAATGTACTCGGCCCTCTTTCACAGTTACTGAGTTGTCATTTCTCTAGAGCATGTGGAGACCTCTGTCACACTGGTGGCTGGTTCAAAACAAATTTATCGCCCTCTCTTTGATTATGCATTCAGCTGCCTTGAGAGTTACACCAACAGGGGTGCAACATAAATCCTCTGCACAAATAAAACAAATTCATATTCATGTTGGAAATTAGTGCTGCATATCCCCATGTGCTAAGGACAGGCTTAGACCTCTGAGGAAGCACTCTCAGATCCCAAACAGAGCACATACCCTTTAGTCCTCCTGGCAAGGACAGACTGAACCATTCATCAGCAGCTTTCTCCCATCCTTTCACCTGCCTCAGTGCTATGAGAAGCTACCTTCCCCTCTTTATTTTACCCCCACACCTGTGATGTATGCAAAGGTCCTGCACTCCTACAGGGCTAAGAAAACTCCCTAGGTAAGCAAGCTTAGTAAACAGTGCTTGCTATCATGTTTAGGTTTAACTGCAAAGCATTTCCCTTCACCAGTTCACCATGTGGCTCCCACACCTTCACCATGTGGGTCACAGACATCTGTCTCTTTTGTGCTTTTGCACACATATGTCAACACACTAGCAAATTAAGTGCATCCCCATGACTCCCATCCACACGAGTGGTACTTGATGGGATGTATTTGCACTGTGTCTTGTGCACACGGCCAAGTTTTCTGAGATACAAGTTTCCTATATACCAGACTTGCAGAAAACAGTGGGTCAAAAATACCACACAAATCTGTGTGTCATGTGGGCCCCACCAGCAGCCCACAGAGGAGCACCTGACTAGCAGAAGCAGGATGTGTCATGATAGATGGCACCCAGCAAAACATCACCACACATGTTAAAAAACCTCCCAGTGTGCTCCAGTATATCCACAGTTGGCTAACTTGCAATTTTAGGTTGGATTTATCCCCCACTCCACTGCCCATTCCCTCACCATCCATGTATCTGGAAAATCCAAATTGAATGGGGGTGGGAAGGGCAGGCTGTCATTTGCATAAGAACAACACTGTGTAGATGATGTGAAGAACTTATATATATATAAGATGCCTCGATTCCACTACCAACTGCCTTCTGTACACAGCCACAGTACCTGCTTTCTGAGTTGTGATGAGTAACCTTTCGGTCTCTGCCTCCATTTCCTCCCACGCCACAGTAGGAAGCGTAGAAAGACATACACTCAGTTTCATTCTGTGTGAAGAATCTAATGTATGAAGTTTCTTCCCCACACATCCACCAATAAGAACTGTGTCTGCTGTTGTTACTTAAGAACAGACACAGCTCTTACGATCTAAGAAAGTACGTGGTTTCAAAGCCAACGTTGCCTCACTGAAACAGGCAGGAAGAAATATGCATTATCTGCATCAAACAAGCAGAAACTTCCACTTTACTCTTTTTAAGCACTGAAACTCAGCTGCACGGTACATCAAGAACTAAAATCGGACCTCATAGTTGTTTCAGTTTTCTAAAAAGGATAAAGGAGAATATATCTGGAACTCTACTTGACAAAGAGCAGCAGTCTTTTCTCTGGTTTATGACTGAGACACCCTGAGGGTTAGAGACAACGTCTTTCTTTTCACTGATGGGAAACAGGAAGATATATTATTCACATAAATGGCACTTTGATCAGATTGTAGTCCATCATATAACTGCATGTTATTATCACTTGCCAGCATCAACTGCCATCCTAAAAGCTCGCTATCAAGACTGGAGACCTCACTTCCTCTTTCTTTGAAGTATCATAGAGAGGAGAGAAAGGAAGATTAAATGACTTGGCATATAGCAGTGATACTTCCACTGAATTCAGTGTCGTATTTAGACTTGGCATGTTTCTAGTCCCCATCAACAGCCAATTTTATTTTTTTAGCTTATTGTAAAAAATATTTATGAACCATACTTTGGGCAAAAATGGGCCCCCAAGGCAACAATTAATTAATGAAACAATATCATTTATATACCGCTCTATGCACAAGGCACAAGTTGGTTTACAATGAGCAAATGTATATTTTATAAATCCATAAAACAACACAATAACAAATCACTAAAACAGTTACTAATAGCAGCAACAGCAATCAGGTCTGTCCTCCTCCAAATACCTGCCTAAAAAGCTTTGTCTTCAATAACCACCTAAAACTATAAAGAAATGGGGCCAGACATACCACAGTAGGGAGGGAGTTCCATATATGAGGAGTCACCACTGAAAAGGCCCTTTTCGGGGGGGGGGGACACATCATGTACCTCATCCTGAGGAGGAACCATCAGGAGGGCCTCATCTACTGATTTTAAAGCAGGAGCGGTTTAATATGGAAGATGGTGACTTAGATTTATAAACTTTTACCTCAAAACTTTAAAGCCGTATTATAACAAACATTTAAAAAACAACAGAAAAGTTTATTATATTTATAATAATCTGAAAGCCATGTGGTACAAAGAAGTTTTAATGGCTTTCTGAAAACTAAATGAAGATGAAGCTAGTCTTTCTCACCTTCCGGGTGAGGGAATTCCATAATGGGATGCTGCCCAAAGGACCTGTCCAATTGTCCCATAAACCTAGCTTCTCTTGGAGATAGGACATACAACAGGGCCGATGAATCTGATCTTACATTACAGGCAGGTTCATAAGGAGGAGGCAGTCTTTCAGATACCCTGGCCACAAAAAACGAAGGGATTTTGAGGTAACAAACAGCACCTTGCATTGTACCTAGAAACAAACTGAAAGCCAGTGTTGTTGTTGCAAGACCCAATACATTTTGGAAATCCAGCCTGGCAATTCCTCATATTTAATTAAATGAAAAATTAGTCTGCACCGTTTAAAATATGGCTTCAAATAATTTGTTTTTCCAATAGCTTCTATTTTCCATCTATTTGCTTTGGCAGCTCTGGCTATAAATGCCAGTGTGTTTTCCACTGCAGTTGCTGAGGTTACTTGCTGTCAACCAACCACAAATCCCATAGAGAAAATTAGTCATTCACATAGCCTGACATGCCACCTTCATGTGTTTCTGCTAGTGCAGTACTAGCAAATTTTAAAAGAGACCTTTATTGTTAAAATTTCAGAAGTGACGTTCCAGGGCAATAACTTACAACACTCAAGTTGATGCAACCTTCCTCTCTTCCCCTGCAGCCCATGTGCCCCCCATTTTGTTCCAGAGGGTCCCCCAACAACAATGTGGATAAATTCAGGAGGGAGAAGCACCATTTGTGTGAATGGACATCTGCTACATAAAAGGGATATAGGGACGCAAGTGGCACTGTGGTCTAAACCACTGAGTCTCTTGGGCTTGCCGATCGGAAGGTCGGCAGTTCGAATCCCCACAACAGAGTGAGCTCCTGTTGCTCTGTCCTAGCTCCTGCCAACCTAGCAGTTCGAAAGCACACCTATGCAAGTAGATGAATAGGTACTGCTGCGCCAGGAAGATAAACAGTGTTTCCATGCACTCTGGTTTCCATCATGGTGTTCCGTGTGTCAGTAGCGGTATAGTCATGTTGACCACATGACCTGGAAAGTTGTCTGCGGAGAAACGCCAGTTCCATCAGCCTGAAAGCGAGATGAGTGTCACAACCCCATAGTCACCTTTGACTGCACTTAACTGTCATTATATGCTGAGGGTTCACAAAGCCCCACTCTACTGGGTTCTTTTACTTCCTCATCGCTCATGTCTTATGTTTTGCTTACCCAAATTATTCCCCTCTAGCAGTAGCTTGTTTAAATTGGGAGTTCCTTCAAACTATAAGTAGCAATGTTGGAGGAACTGCATTAGGAAACACTGATGTTGAAAGAAGTTTCATTTCTTCTTTTGTCTCACAAGGAAAAAGGCTAGTCACTGAATACATGTATTAGGACACTAGGTGAGCTGCCAGTCTATTTGCTCTTCCACATCCAGCTGCAAAAACCACCTCTGGCACACATTTCATAAATAGAATTGCAGAGACCACTGCACGTGCTAATTCTACCAATCAGAAAATCTTAATATAGCTGAAAGAAAGAAACAAAAATCAATCCTAAAGGTCTTAAATTAGATTGTCACATTTTTTCCCCAGGCAAAGTTCCTGCACTTAATCACTTTTTGACAGACGTTTAGGGTTGTATCCAATGAAGCCATCCCATTAGTGCAAGGACTTCCACTTGTGCAATGGAACTTCCTCTCACTCTCCCCACCCCCATGCCCTCAAATCTATTTCTGTTGGTCCCTCAAACTCTCTGGAGCAAATAGGGGACAAGAAGGGTGGCAGTGACTTGCCCAAGGACACCCAGGGAATTTTAATGGATGAGCGGGGATTTGAACCCTGGTCTGCCTATCCTAGTCTTATACTCTAACCTGGGGATGTTGCTAGGTGACAGCTCCCCTCATCCTTGGCTTTTGGCCATACTGGCTATGCCTGATGGGAAATGGAACCCAACAACAGTTGGAGGGCCTCAGGTTCCCCATCCCTGATCTAACCACCACACCACACTGGTTCTCAATGGGGGAAGCTTTTAATTTAGTAGGAAAAGTACTTTCTGCCATGGTATTACAGTTAAGAGAAAAGTTGTGCCATTCAACAGTTGAGTAACAGGCAGTGATTCAAGACACTGAAGGCCTGATAAGAAAACAAAAAATGTCTATATCCCTTACACATAAACAAACAAACAAACAAACAAACAAACAAACACACAGTCAGTCACCCAGGTGTTAAATTCCACAGCAGCAACAACCTTCTCTCTGGAAAACCACATTTGCTTGTTTGTGCTAAGAGCCACAGTCTTGTGTGAAATGGGGCAAAACTGTAAGTTACTGCTCTCTCAAATAACAACCACAGCCTCTAAATATTTTACTATGACAAAAAAAACTCATGTTCAACCAATTTTGGGGTTCTGAAGCTGCTTTCGCAGTAACATTCATCCTAAATGTTGTAAATGAAGCATCAGAGAAAGCAAACTGTGCTTAAAACAGGGCTAAAAGTTGGATCCTATGCAACTCAGAAACAAGTCCCACTGAGTTTAACAGGGCTTATTCCCAGATAAGTGTGAAGGACTGCAACCGCGCAGCACAATCTTATATACATCTACGCAATAGCAGATCCCAAGATTTTGTCCCTGGTGTCTCAGGGTTCAGCAGGAAAAGATGCCTACCTAAAACCCTGGGGAGTCACTGCCCGTCAGTGTAGATCATACTGAAAGGAATTGACCAATGGTCTGACAGTATAAGGCAGCTTAATATGTGCTTACCTCTTGTGTCGGTTGTCTTGTAGTTCTGTCCTTCCTTTGATTTTATTGTGAATTGCAACCTAGAAAATAAACGAACAGAATTTTACACACAAAGACAAAAAGAGGTTTCAATGTGGTTCCCTCCTTCTTTTAAGCCTAAAGTGAAGTAGGTTGGTCTGGGGAAAGTTTGGTCAAATGATTATTGTGCAAAACTATGGTATTTCAGTGACACTGAGCTGGGAAAAACCATATTTGCAGCATGATGAAACTGAAAACTGTAATCACTCAGTTTCATAAACTTGTCATAACAGCACATGTGTACTTGAGGCTGTAAAAATTGTTTGTATGTTTCTTTTTTCTTTGGCAATCATTCGTAGCCGAGCAAGATTGTCTTCCATAAACACGGTTTTAACAATGAGTCCGTAAGTGACTGTGGAGACCAATTCTGGATCCACATGTGAGACCACATATCTATATAGCACTATACTCCGTCCTCACTGGCAGCGGCCTCCAACTTAATGAAAACTACATTCATCATCATCATCATCAATTACCACATTTATACCCCACCTTTCCTATAAGGAGCTCAAGGTGGCATGCATTTGAACAAATAAGACTTGCAAGTGTCTAACTTTGGCTGGATCATGTCCATATAGCACACTGAGAGTAAGAGCAAAATAATGACAAGTAGATATCCACAACTTGGGTGATATCAATATTGGCTGAACTGTGTCTGTATATATATATTGTTTTCTTTGCAAAGAAACAGAGCTATGTTGCATCTGCAAGTAACTGCATGTTGAAATTAAGGCAAGTTAGAAGCTGCTAATTATTTGGCAATTCCACAAGCAAGGACTACATATTTCAATAACCTAGTAGTTACTCCTATGCTGAAACAACTCAGTGTAATACTGAAATGAATATGTGCACTCACAGTGATGTTTATAAAGAGCTGAGAGGATGGTGACCAAGGTCTTTACTTACATCAATCACCTACAAATCATCCTAGACCCATGAGCTTTTCCACTGGGTGGTTTTTGAGTTAATGTAACTGGAATTACTGTTCCCAATAAAGAACAGTTTGACCTAGACACTTGTCCTTCTGAAGTTCTCAGAAATCAAGAAGTTTCCCAATGACAATGAACACATTTCTTTCTTGAGAACACTGTGTGCAGAGTCTTTTTTGTGTATGCACCTACAAAACGCTGGAGACGTCATTTCTGCGCTGTTTTCAGCTGGAATTAAATAGTACCTTATTCGTACTGTGCACTTGAATGCAATGAGCACACAGGAAAGAGTGGGCACCAACCTTCCACTTCATCTAGTCGAGAGAGACATGATGAGCTTCTTCCTTTGTTGCCCCCCTTGTCTACAAGAAGATAGGAAAGGAGAATTTCTTGACTGCCCCTGTTTTCATTTACAGAGAAAACAGAGCTGACAAAGAATCACCAATTGAAGTGGGTGCACTGTCATGGACAAAGTGAAGTAGGTTTGTAGCTGAGTTGGCTTGTATGACAGGAGTGTGGGATGACTTTAGGGTCTATTGGTGGGTTTATAATTGATGGCACAAGAGAGCCGACTCACGGTCTATTAATATATAAAGTATAATTAAAGCATAAAGTAATCCTATGTATGCACCCATATTCTTGCATAAGAAGTGCTTTTTTGAATCAGAATCAGATTCTAGTCCTGCATTCTTTGCAAGAATCTCACTAGGCACCATAATCCATCTTCTGCTTACCACTGTTTGTTTTATTTTTAATCTTCAGCATTTGCAGCTCATGGAGCCTGCAAGTGGGGAGGAGAGGAAAGGAGCCCCACCCTGGCAGAAGATGATCAGGCTAAACAAAAAATAAAAACACTCTACTGCTGTAATCATGGCTAACTGGTGTTCTACAATTTTTTACTTTGCTCTGTTACTAGTTCTTAGATGCTTCTTTTCATTCAAGATGTGGAATTGCACCTGAAAAGCAGGCAACATTCATCACAACCTGACCCCTTTGAGCCCATTCCTCACCCTTAAAGCACACTTCCAGGAGCTCTATATACCCCCAGACAACATGGCCCTTCTCTGATGTAGCCGTTGTCAATGCTGTGGTAGGAAGTCTGCCAACAGAAATGCAGAGCAGAATGTTAAAAGTGTGACTGATGGACACACATCTGAAGAAAAGAGTGTGTTTAACTATGATATCTGAGAACTGTATTTGTTGTGTGGCTTGGATTTAAATCTGAAAGAGCTTAAGTACATGTTTTTAAAAAATAATTAGGTGAAGGGGAAAAAAGAGGCCGTGGTGGCATGAAGAACTGAGACCCGGTGAAGAAATTTAAGTCCAACACAACCCCAGTATCTCCATTCTATTCCACTGTATAAACATACATCATTTTATTTGTATGCCGCCTTTCCATGCTCAAGGTGGCTTACAACATGGGGGGAAATCACATAATTACAAATATAACAAAAGTAGCCATAAACAATAACTAAAACATCAAAAAGTACACAACCCAGTTGAACAATTTCAACATAAATCAAAAGAAGATCTAAAATTAAGATCAGGCCAGGCGGGAAAAGGCCTGCAAGGCTGGGAAAAGATCTTCCAGGACTTACAACCAAGATGGTCTATGCAGTGCCATTCTTCCCCCTCCTGTCACTAGAAGCAAGAGTGACACCTGAAGCTTCCTATAACATACTCCAGTCCTGATATTCCTTGGAGATGGGGAAATTGCTACTGACGGCAGACACATCCCCGCTCCACATATCCTAGAATTCTCGGAAGTGGTGCCCGCCCTGTGGAACATTCTCTCATCAGATGTCAAGGAAATAAACAACTATCTGACTTTTAGAAGACACCTGAAGGCAGCCCTGTTTAGGGAAGTTTTTAATGTTTGATGTTTTATCGTGTTTTTAATATTCTGTTGGGAGCTGCCCAGAGTGGCTGGGGAAACCCAGCCAGATGGGCAGGGTATAAATTACCGTACTACTCCTACTCCTACTCCTACTACTACAATAGTCTGAGTCCTCTCCTACCAGCCCCGTAACATACTAAAACACCAAGTGATTTCCTTGTACAAAGACTAACTAACCTTATAACTAGCAATTAATATAACAATGCAATTAATATTTAATATTTCTTTTAACCTTTTGGCACAGTTCCCATCAACTGTCACTACTCTGTTCATAGACCAATATTTACTCCAAATGACCATGCCTGAAGAACAACTGGTGAGGTTTCAAACCTTGCAATAATGATGATGGTGATTATAATTCCAGCACAAAATAGTCATTTCACCTATTCTTTACTGGTTCAACTTCAAAACAACCCTTTCCAACATAAATAGAATCGAATACTTACCCCCACCCATAACTGGTTCTCGCACACAGTCTTGAATTAACCAGAGGTACAAAAGTCCTGAAAAGCAGTCAATGAAACAGGGATGAGGTGGGAAAATACAGTGTTCAAAGCTGAGACTGCTGCCACCCAAGGAGTACTCTTCTTACAGTCAGTTACCAAGTGGCCACATTGCCAAGAATATTAGTCAAGGTCCAGGCCAGACAAACTGTACAGAAGACAGCAGCAGACCAGCCACCAAATCTTTACAAAGCAAGGGCACACAGGAAAGTGGGCAACCTTTCCCCTGCTCGGTTCCACCTCAGAAACTGCTTCTTTCTGGGTTTTTTCTTCCAGTGGGGCTCCAAGACCAGAAGCCTCAAACACACAAGCTGAAGGTTTTTTTTAGGAATGTACGATTTCCCAGACTAGATCAGTCAACTGGTTTAACTTGTTTTGTCTGACCAGCAACACTTTCTTCAATTGCAGCTATAATGCTGGACAGCTTGCTGTTTGTCCATGATGATCAATTGCTAGGGCAAATAATGCCTGCCTTGTCCTCCTTCCCTGGAAGCTATTGGTATAAATCCCAGCAGCATTCACAGGGAGGATGTTGAGTCTTAGGTCCCATCTGCACATCAACACATTTAAAGCAGTATCATACCACTTTAAACAGACATGGCTTCCCTCAAAGAATCCTGGCAGCTGTGGTTTCTGAGGCCCCAGTTTACCTCACAGAGTTACAATCTCCAGAATTCCTTGGGACTGACCGTTCAGCCACTCTGAGAATTGTAGCTCCATGAGGGGAATAGGGGTCTCCTCACAACTTTCTGCACCCTTAACAAACTACAGCTCCCGGGATCCTTTGAGGGGAACCATGACTGTTTAAACTGGCCCGGTACTGTTTAAAATGTATAATGCAGAGGTGGCCCTTAAATCAGATTTTGCACTGAAGGGCCGACATTGCCTGGACTGTACAATTTGAAAACAATTCGCGTTTTCTATTCCACACAATCAACACATGTACACAACTCAGCATCTGAAGCTGACTACACCACTCAGATAGGAAAACACCTCCTCACACTGGGTCTGTGCCTTTAGCAGCTACCGGGCCAGAAAAGTCCACAGCTGTAGCTTATCAATGATTGCATCAATATAATTCCTGCCTTAAAAAGCTGCCTGGTCATATTTATGTGCCTAAGTTCACTGAAATCAACAAACTAACTTTTCACCTAAGATTCCAAATTGGCAGAGCTAGTTAGGTGAACCACGCCCAACGAACCTAAGTTAGGCGTGTCCATTAACTTCAGTAGGTCTAGTCTGAGTAGCAGTAGCATTAAATACCACCAATTATGCCTGGGTATCAGTGCCCCAGTACTGGTGATTTATTCTGCATACCAGCTGCTTAAGTTAAGACCTGTGTTCCCCTTATTTCTTCCAGAGGCAAAGGAAAGAAGAGACAGTGGGCTGCATAAGGCTACTGGAGAGCAGTGGAAACACCTGCTTAGATTACTATGTTTTAAATAGATGTGTTTTTTTTAAAAAAAAATACTGTTTTTGTTTTTGTTTTATTAGTTTTGTTAACCACTCAAAGGGGTCTCCCACCCCCCACCCCCCAGTCAAGCCATGTATACCGGTAATTTTTATGAAATAAACAAAATATGATATGGGGTAGACCAAAGTTCATTCTGGGGTTCAGGAACATAGAATCCTTATCTTTTAAACTTTTCTGACTTGAGCTGTGTTCGGCAAGTTCATGCAAGGAAGGAATGAGGAACCAACTTCAGCGCCGTGTTGCCTTCTAGCTGTTCAGAGTATTATTTCAAAGGGTCAAGGCGGGAAAAGAGGCGGCAGCTTCAAATAGGGAAGTTTACTTTGCTTCGCAGCCCAACAAGGAAGGCGGAACATTTTTTTTGCCTCAGTTAAAACAGAGTATGCAGGAAATTGGGACGCAGGTGGCGCTGTGGGTTAAAGCCTCAGTGCCTAGGGCTTGCCGATCGAAAGGTCGGCGGTTCGAATCCCTGCGGCGGGGTGCGCTCCCGCTGCTCGGTCCCAGCGCCTGCCAACCTAGCAGTTCGAAAGCACCTCCGGGTGCAAGTAGATAAATAGGGACCGCTTACCAGCGGGAAGGTAAACGGCGTTTCCGTGTGCGGCTCTGGCTTGCCAGAGCAGCGATGTCACGCTGGCCATGTGACCCGGAAGTGTCTCCGGACAGCGCTGGCCCCTGGCCTCTTAAGTGAGATGGGTGCCCAACCCCAGAGTCTGTCAAGACTGGCCCGTACGGGCAGGGGTACCTTTACCTTTATGCAGGAAATTGAGCTCCCATTCCAAATTCCAGATCAAGTATTCGAGAGCAGGGGGAGTGTCTTTATGGCCAACAGAACATAACAATCACTGTCCGACCATTATTGCTGCAGAGCAAGTCGGCAGCTCTAACAGAAAGCTGCAGAGTTCCTGTGCCTGTTCTCTCATTGCATCGTAACAACCTTGCCTTTTGTTTCAACAAGCATGTCATTCTCATCAAGGATGCAGAACATAACTTGAAAGCTGAAGATTCAGAATGAAAGCAAAAGAGATCTGGATGAACTTTTGGTCCTCAACACACTCGTTCTAACCCTATCACCGTGTGTCTCATGTTCCATCGCTCTCTTTCACTTTTACTTCCTCATTCCCTTAAACACACAGACACACAAGATATTCCAGGGAACTAACAAAATAACGTAACCAACAAATGGGGTAATTTTATATTATCGCTATTCCATATAGTTCAGTCAAGCTGCACAATTTTAAGGGGTATAGACAAGTCGTTTTAAAGGGTAACGGAAGGTGCTTCAGCACATTCCCTCCACCTTGCAAGCACGTGACTTGAAATGCAGCAAGTCTTTTCATGCATTTGTTACCACACTTAGGGTGGATCTAGACACGGGGGAATGCTATAAATAAGTCAGAAATTAGATCAGGCATAGGCAAACTCGGCCCTCCAGATGTTTTGGGACAACAACTCCCATAGCTAATAGGACCAGTGGTCAGGGATGATGGGAGTTGTAGTCCCAAAACATTTGGAGGGCTGAGTTTGCCTATGCCGGAATTAGATTGTTACAGCAAAAGAAAAAAAATCTCTATAGAAAATTGTGTTTTAAAACTTCCTGCTCTCTCGCGCCATCTGGTGTTGCATGTTTCGAAAATACAAATCGCTGTTTCTTTACTAGCATAGCTTAGTCTCTAGAATGCCTGTCTTCACCCTCAGGTATTTTGATTGTCGATTATCATGGTGAGTCATAAAATAAATAAATGAAGCCTAGATATTGCATGAGAATTAAATTATGAAATTTTGTTTGTATACAAATATTATTATTAAGATCACGGGGCGGTTTTCAATATAAAAACACAAAAATACATCTCATAACAACAAACAAAAACAATAACCCCACAGTTTAAAAGGCCAAAGGCCTGAGATAATATACAGTATAGATTAAGGCTACAATCCCATGCATACTTAACCTGGAAGGAAGCTCCACTGAACACACTGAGACTTAACTCTTAACAAACATGCATTGGATTGTCCTGTTAGTATTCACTTAATTCTGATTTGCTATGCAGAACATCCTGCCTCAAAAGCGTTAGTGTCTATAGTTTTAACAGTGTTTTCCTTAAGGCAAGCAAAAGCATGTTATAAACATACATAAGTGTAGTTACTGATAAACTGGAGAGATGTATGCTGTATCAGGAATATATTTTTCATGAGCACCTCTTCCCCCACCTCCAATCATCTCCTACATATCCTGTGTTCAGAGGCCTCAAGCTATACCTCCAGTGGTATTTGGACGGAGGTTTATCCATTGAGTTAAAAGTAGCCAGATCAATATTCTAAAACACTGGAAGACATACCACAGGGGTGCATGAAAAAGGGCTGTTCCACAATATTCTATGGAGCTGTAGCAGCATCCCATAATTTATTTCAAGGGGACATGGCACATCTGCAAATTCTAACTCAGCTCTACACAAACAGCACATGATGATCACTGAATGAATAATTATCTCTTTTACACCTCTGGACCATTGGACTTCACTCCTAAGTACACTTACTAGGGAATAAACCTCATCCACAGTGAGACTTGCTTCCAAGTAAATGTGCATAGGGTCACTCGCTAAGCCACACGCCCACATTCATCATAAGCAAAATGATTAACAGTGGTAAAAGATGGGTGTGTGGGAAGGGGTCCCTCTGAAAGCATTTTCATGATAAAATCAGTAGAATACTTTAATAGTGACACAAGGTGCATATAGTAGTCAAGTTCAGATTAGCTGATGCATTTCATGAGTGTGTGGTCTTATCTGTGTGGCACAGAAATGGATCTATTATCACAAACAATGCAAGACAAAGTCGCTTTCAATATTGAAATCGCCAGAAACTTCCAACCTACTATAAGACGTTCTAAGATGCACCCACAAAAGCAGCTTCTCCCATCAGACATATATTTAACATCAACGCTTACCTAGTCTGTTTTCATTTTTGCTCTTTATACAGCAGTGCTCCACCCGGCTACTGCCCCTCTGATATGCCAAGCTGAACTTTGCCGCCAGCTGTTCTATTCCTTGAAGGATTCTGTTCCCTCAATAGTAGCAGCACCCTGCAGATCATACGATCCCATTCCGCCTCAGAGCGGAAACGTAAATCAGTTTCTTATTGCATTATCCATTGATTATAGTCAAGCAGACAGTAACCCCATCATTGTTGACAGGAAGTATGCACTTAGGACCTTTAACAACAGGCAGCTGGTAAGGCCAGAGTAAGGTCTTGCTCTGGTCTAATTGGCTGCACTGGCCCCCAAAAAATGAATTAATACAAATCGCTCTATTTGTTTTTGGTCTTCCATGGAGTCCTAATAAGCAGAATAGTAAAAAAGCCTGTGCTGTGAGCTCAGCGTGACTGTTGTTCAAACCATTTGGGTCTGGCTGGCTTCCGGCATATATTCAATCTCTTTGGGGGAGACAGAGAATTTTGCAAGTCACCCTTCCAAGTTAAAAGCAAGACCCTGTGAAAGGAGAAACCTTTTGGCTGCAGTCTCATGATCTAAACCAAGCAGGTGCTTGTTTACTTAGCACCAAGAATATACAGGAGTGGTCCTTGATTTCACTGTGTGAATACCCTTTAGTTTTTTACACACAGAGAGAGGAACATACTTATTTCCCATCAGGTGGCTCATTTGTACTGAAGTCACATCAGGTCTGTGTTCTGCTTCTGAAAGATGATGCCTCTTCTTGTGGAGTACAGAAAGTGATAGCATGAACTGCCAACAAAGAAAACTGTGTTCTACCTGGTAAATAATATCGGAGTCTGAATAGCAAGTAAAACCCAGATTGTTTCTGGGCATTGTAGTTTGTTATGGGTTGCTGGGAACTGTAACTGTGAAAGGTAAATCATAGTGCCCAGGATTACCGTATTTACCCAAATCTAATGCTCACCTTTTTTGGCCAAATTACATTGCGAAAATTAAAGTGTGCATTACATTTGATGGCACATTTATATTCGCCAGCAAATACTTTTTTTTTGTTTCAAGGTTCAGAACGCTGAGGTGTGTATTAGGTTCACTGGTGCATAAGACTCGAGTAAATACTGTATTTCAGGCATGTCCAACAGGTAGATCGTGATCTACCGGTAGATCACTGGACCTCTGTGGTAGATCACTGGTAGATCATTGGCTCCCCCCAAAGAAGCTGAATAACTGTGGCTGCCCTTAAAAAAGCTCACCATTTTACCTCCTCCCTGAAAAAACGCAACAACTTTGACTTGAACCCCACAAAGGGGGGTAGATCACTGCCAGTTTTTAACTCTGTGAGTAGATCACAGTCTCTTGGGAGTTGGCCACCCCTGTTGTATTTGAAGGAAACAATGATCTCCTGGTTGACGCAGACGCCACTGAATGTGCATGCATACTCCGTGCACTTCCCTCTCTCCGACGCCCCCCAGGGCACTGGCAACCCATGCTACATCACTGTTTGCATGTACAATCTTGGGCTTCTCCAGTTAAAAAGGATCTGGTAACTGGTGATAGGAAGGACTCTCATTTTCAAAACCATGCAGAGCTACTGCCTGTCACAAGTAGAGTGAGCTAGATGGATAAACAGCTTGATCTTTAGACATTTAACACAGATGATAATGTTCCTCTCTATGCCACGAAAAGCCTCACCTGCTGATTTCTGCACATCTAGTGTATATTGGCACAAGAGCAGATCAGGCGAAGAACATAAGAAAAGCCTGCTGGATCAGGCTGGCATCCTGTTCTCAAGTGGCCACTCAAATACCTGCTGGAAACCTGCAACCAGAACCAGAGCACATGACCACTCTCCCCACCTGCAGTTTCCAGCAACAGGTACTCAGAAGTATTACTGTCACTGACCATGAAGATAGAGAATAGTCATAATGCCTAGTAGCTTTATCCCCCAGGAATTTGTCAAATCCTCTTTTAAAGTCATTCAAGTAATGGTAGCCATCAATGCTTCCTGTGGAGCAGCCTTTATCAACCTGTGGGTCCCCAGATGTTGTTGAACTACAACTCCCATCACCCCTAGCTAGCAAGGCCAGAGTTCAGGGATGATGGGAGTTGTAGTCCAACAACATCTGGGGACCCACAAGTTGAGAACCACTGTGGGTGGAACTATGCACAGGCTAGTTTTCTGGACAACTGGCAAACATATAGGAGGGCTGTGGTTTTTATTCATGATTTGAAGAGCTGATGATGTGACCTTTAGACTACTTCTCAAACAGCAGCCTGACACACACATTTTCAAAAAGGTTTCTTTGTCTTTGCGGCTAGCTGACAGAAAAGTATTTGAGAGTTTCATTTCTACCTGTAAGGAAGCTGTTAGAGGCACACAGCCTCTGTCAGGAAATATAAAGATGACAACTGTAATGACAGTGGCCCTTGGGTATAACCCGGTTTTGTAGAAAAACACTAGCCAAGAAGAAATGTCATATTGAAGAGAAAAAAATAATAGTCTGTAAATACATGGTTTCTGTAACAATCAGATATTCCTAACTCAACACTTCAAAATGAAGAATCAATAGTCACACCAGAAACTGAACTATTTACTAGGCCATGTCTAACAAATAGTAGCATAGAGAAAGCTGGTTTGTACAAAAGTGGGTGTATTATATCTTTTCAAGGTTTGGACTGGTGAAATACACTAGAAATATCATTTAGTTGAGCAAATAATTGTACTCAGGGTATTCCATAACCACCAACTCCACCTAAAATTAAAACAGAATCATTGAATTGTAGAGTTGGAAGATATCCCAAGGGTCATCTAGTCCAACCCCTGCAATGCAGGAATCTCAACTAAAGCACCAATGCAGAGGGCAAGCCAACCTCTGCTTAGAAACCTTCAAGGAACAAGAATCCACCACCTCCCAAGGGAGACGGTTCAACTGTTGAACAGCTCTTATTGTCAGAAAGTTCTTCCATGATGTTTAGTTGGAATCTCCTTTCTTGTAACTTGAATGAATTGGTTTAGGATAGGTCCTACCCTCCAGAGCAGAAAAAAACAAACCCGTTCCATCTTCCATGTGACAGCCCTTGAGATATCTGAAGATGGCTATCATATCTCGTTTGAGTCTCCTCTTTTCCAGGCTAAACGTACCCAACTCCCTCAACCATAAGGCTTAATATTCAGACCCTTTAACATCATGGTCACGCTCCTCTGCAACTTTGGGCCGGGTGCCTGGGACAAAGATTTGACCAGTAAGAACTCAGTAACAGTCCATTAAGGTACTCATGCGCAAAACAAATTCTGTAATGAGCCTGTTTTGCAGCATTCTAGCCTGAATTGCACAGCTAATTTTTGTCGACCAGATCTCTATAAAATGGCATCTTGTTGAAAGCTAAATTGCTAGCAAAATAAGATAGCAAATAGCAAAACTTGGAGTTCCATGAAAGGCCGGTAGGTTGTAATTAAATTATCATAACATTATTAGTAAAATGGGAAGAGGGCACCATCCAGATTTTTCTCCCTCGGGCAGTTATTTGGGGTGCCATTGCTAGTGAAACTCTTACAGCACTATCTGAAATACAACCCTCAAGCCGAAGCTTGCCCCACCCTGCTCTGCCTTGAATTCTTTCCTGCAAGTAGCATTTTTCCGCGTAACATCTCTCAGACTTATCAACACATTCCTTTTTGGGGAGAGAGCTCACTGGCAAATGCTAAACCAGATAAAGACCAGGTGGGTGGGCTTGCAACAGTGCTACGGAGAGGCCATAACTCACCTCTTCTTCTTCTTCTTCTTCTTACACAGATTCTTCTGCCAGGTGTGCCTTTGCTTCTCATGCAGGAAACTGCTTTAACAGCTGACGCGCTGGACTGACTCACTGCATTGTAAACCCATGGGCAAGACAGCACTGGGCAAGAACGCAGGCAGCACTACAGCGCTGATAAATCCCCTGAGGTTGTTGATGGAGTGGACACAGCAACATGCAGCAGCAGCAGCAGCAGCAGCAGCAGCAGCAGCAGCAGCAGCAGCTGGCACCCACTAGACCAGGTGGGGCTGCTAGGAGGTCATTGAGGGGGGCGTGGCCAGTGAGTGGTCACAGGTGTGTGTGACCAAGTTGTTCTGGTTTTCCCCCATCCTCTTCCGTTGCAAAGCTACTGTGGATGCTTATGCATTGCAATTAAACAACAGCACCTAACCAAACTGAAAAGTGTATTACTTTGGTTCTGAAGAGTTCCCTGCTGTCACAATTTTGAGTGTGCGTTCATGCCAACGAAGCTGTATACAGTGTGCGTTCATGCCAACGAAGCTGTTACAGACACTTCAGGTTACAGACTCCACTAACCCAGAGATAGTACCTCGGGTTAAGAACTTTGCTTCAGGATGAGAACAGAAATTGCGTGGAGGCAGCGGGAGACCCCCATTAGCTTAAGTGGTACCTCAGGTTAAGAACAGTTTCAGGTTAGGAATGGACCTCCAGAACGAATTACGTTCTTAACCCGAGGTATCACTGCATTAATCAGGAGTAAATCCCACTGAATTCCATAGGGATTGCTCCCTGATAAGTAGGAACAGGATTGCAGCCTGAATTGGTTAGCCTTAAAGGTGCCACACAGGATTGTAAACAAAGAACCCCATAATTTTTCTCTGACCTATGAGAAACCATTATTCCCCTGCCATGGTTGTAGCCAGGATTTATGTTGGGGATGGGCAGGAATTTTGTTGGGGGGTGGCAGAATCGAGTTACCTGT
The DNA here is from genome assembly GCF_951804945.1 of Podarcis cretensis. Taxonomy (NCBI): domain Eukaryota; kingdom Metazoa; phylum Chordata; class Lepidosauria; order Squamata; family Lacertidae; genus Podarcis; species Podarcis cretensis. The sequence goes on from NC_137171.1 coordinate 35,589,453, forward strand.
GATGCAATTGGTCAGTTATTTATTTATTTATTTTTACTTGATGGGGGGTAGCTACCCCCCTGCACACATACACCCCGGCTATGCCTATATCCCCTGCTTATCTACTTCTGTATCTTTTTTCCAGAATGTGGAATAAGGTGGAGGGAATTTAAGTGGATTAGGACCTGGCAGAGCAAGGTTAAAATTGGCCATGAAACTCAGTGTGTGACCTTGGCCCAGTTGCTGTCTCTCACAGGGTTGCGGTGAGGATAACATGGGGAAAGAGTAGACCCATGAATCTCACCTTCAACCTCTTGGAGGAAAGGTGGAATGGATTTAAATGTAATACCGATAAACGAAAATAAACGTCTCTCTCTAGTTTGTCTGCCCCTTATTTTGAAATGGTGGAGAGGGGGCTAGTTTGGAAACACAGAATCATAGAATTTTAGGGTTTGAAGGGACCCAAGGGTCATCTAGTCCAACCCCCGGCAATGCAGGAATCTCAGCTAGAGCATCCATGACAGGTGGCCATCCAACCTCCGCTTAAAAACCTCCAAGGAAGTAGAGTCTACCACAGACTTATGTGAGTCTGTTCCACTGTTGAACAGCTCTTAGTATTGAGGCATCTAATCATAAGCTTGCATTTTTATTAAAGCTTATATGTTTAATCAGGGCTTGTATTTTAAGAATGAGCTTAAAAATGTTCTGTTTCATGCCAGGCAGAAGACCAGTTGCCTAAAAACCTTGGCAAGATGTTTTTCTCCTAGACAAGGGGCCCCCCTGATTTATAGCAGAAAACAATTCTCAAAGTCGTAAAAAGGGAATTACAGGCTGACAGCCAAGGTTACACTGACCCTACAAATTAAGGGTGGATAAATAGTAAAATGAGCCATATCTTCTTCCTAAGGTTAAAAGGGTCAAGAGCAGTGAAAAAGCATCTAGCTGGCAGAAAGAGAACATTTTCTGGGAAGTCTTTTCTAAAGCTGTTTCTTTCTTAAACTAAGATCCTTTTAAGATTTCTTTTCCTTTTAAAAGGTTATTTATGTATTAAATATATTAGTTTAAATATAATTATGCAAAGGATTTAAGAAATGCTAGATTCTTATTTCATATAGTTGTAAGAGTTGTAACTATCCTGAAATTAAGTCAGCCACCAGCCCCCCTTGCCAGACAGAAGACGCCAATCGAGCACTCCTGATATATGGTTGTCAGGCCTTTTGTTTGGAAACCTTCAAATGAAGGAGATCTCTCAATGTTGATGTGAACTCAATCCTTGACATATGCATAAGATAAAAATTCAAGATTAATTATCTGTTTTGGAAGGCAATAGGGCAAGGAGGGCAAGAGGTGAGCTGGTAATTAAGATTCCTTGTTGAGACACATGTAAGATATATTACTACTTATTTGTCATTTATAGATAGAAGAATATATAGCTTTTTGATTTCCATAAAAGGCAAGAGGAAATGGGTGTATCTTTTGTGATTGGTTTTAGCAAACAGCCAATAGGAATTTCAACCAGGCTGATTGGACAGAGGCAGCCACAGGAGGAGCAAGGGGGCTGGATTAAGGAAATATAAGTGCTGGCCAGAATGGCAAGAGGCCAGGCCAGAGCTTGGTAACCATATACCACTGTGCCTCATATTTATTTGTCTGACAAATAAATTACTATTTTAATTTCTCTATTGCTGCGTTGAATATTTCATTCCAGCTAAGCGTTAACCACAAGCAGGGTGCTACAGTATAAAAGGGAAAAAAGAATGCGGGACACACATTAAGGATATTCAGGCCTACAAACACTGGACTTTACATGTAAATCTGTGGCAAGTCCAGTGTGTGGCTGTCTGCTAAGACAAGCTAGTCTCTGTGGGGTGTATGGGCAGGATGCAATTGATAATTCTGTACTACAAAAAGATGCTGCACACAGAGTTCTCATCTGAACCATCCTCTGCACTGCCATACTTTTCTGAATTGCATTTTAAGTTTGCCAGTTTCAGCAGAAACCACAAAGACAGTACTAGCCCCTTAAAGACTTAACAAATTCATTATGGCATAAGCTTTGGAGGCTAAAACCCATCATTCTCGGTAATCTCTGAAATCGTATAGAATAATATTTACTAGTCTCTGAAGTGCTTCTTGACTATTGTTTCATTTCATGGCTAGTTGGCTAGCCTATTAAATGAAAGAATACAAGATTAATGTTCTCAGCACCACACAATAAGCCAGTGACAGAAAGGAGAATTTTTATGTTAAGTCTCCACATCCTCTGGTGCACTTATTTTTAAAGGTATGAAAATAGGGAGGCTTTTACCAATTGACTTTACTGAGAAGAAAAATGTGCAGGCAATGTTCTACCCAATCAGGGTGTGATGCAGACTAAGGGCTTTGACTATTAGCACTACCAACTCCTCCTAATAAACTTTAGCACAGGATATAGAATTAGGCCTAAAGGATATAAGCCTCAAAATAAATAGTGTGAGCATGCACAGAGTGCACCTGCCTCACCACTACAGAACTTCTGTATTTAATAAGGCGATTCCAAAAGCAACCTTTATATACGTAATATATTGCATAATCGCCACAGTAGAATTTCCTGCTGAATATCCTGTCCCTATCTAGTCCAGCACCCTGTTCTCACAGAAGACCACCACACAGCCTGTTTGAATGCAAAACTCTATACTTCTCTCAAATCTAGAGACACACCCAGAAACCCTATTGTCCCAACAACACGCAGTGTTGAAGGTTGCAACACACATAGAAACCACCCACCATTTCTCCTCCCATTCACATAAATGAATGCAAATTATTTGAGAATGGATATTAATGAAATATACTTACACACACTGTTCACCTTAACAATTATTCTTCATTTAAAAAGCTGCTCAAGCTAGCAAGCATACCCTTCTGGTGAACTACGAAGAATGTGCTTTGCTTTCTTTCAAGAAAACAGCTCTGAGGATGCTCAGACTGCTCTTCAAGGTAGCCCTAATAGGTCAATACTGTTATGAATGCTGGTTAAGCTGCATAACAGATGAAGTGGAAGCCTTCATTTGAGGCCTGCCTTGAAGGGCTGTCTGATCACTTGTAGAGTTTTCCTGCTTAGGTACATGGGAAGGCCTTCTTTGCTACAGCTGGGTTTTGGGATTAGGCTGAGTGCTGCACAGAGCTGACTGACAGAAATGTTTGCAGAACTTATGTGAGAAGTAAAAAGTGTATGTAGAGAGGAAATTGTGGCTTTCAGATTTTGGAGGGCTTTTTAATTGCTTGGCATTCTCCTGGGAGGATTATGTCTTAGTGGACCAGCCTCCACTGGCAACATGTGCATGGTATGTGTGTAAATAACAGTTCCAGAATTGTGCAAATTATCAAATTATCTTTGATAATTTTTCATTATCACTGAGACGACTATGTCATCTTCCAGTCACATATTATTGAACAATAGACCCCCAGAAACAGACATTGCCACCAATGCCATCATTGCATTAACTCTTTATATCCCTCCCTGATCACGGAGGCCTTTGGGCCAGTCACTGTTAGTAACCTTACCCACCAGGCGCTGTGTGTTTAGTGTTGCAAGCCCAATTTTACAGAATTCTTTTCTAGCTGAAATCAGGCAGGACCCTGCCCTACTGAATTTCTAGCTCCTGCTGAAGATTTCTTTATTGCATCAGACATTTTAAATGAAGTTTGATTTTATACCTCCAATTTTTACTTTTTGTGCTGTACCCTTGTAATTTGCTTAGAGACAATTGTTGTTAATGGCATAAAAACTGTTTCAACAAGCTGGGGGGGCGCAAAGGGTGCCCGCCGAGTCACCACGTTCCAAGGCTTCACCGCCTGGGATTTGTGAGGGTCTCCGCTTCGCCGCAGCGGAAAGAACCTGATTTCCGCGGAGCCGATCCCCTCCCGATCAAAGGGGATCCGCCATTTGCTGATGGCGCTAACCCATGCAATATCAAGTGGGTGTCCATCTCTTCAGGTGTGGCACTGCTTGCTCCATCTACCTGAAGGTGAAGGTGATGAGAGGTGAGAGCAGACTTCATGGATTCCTTGAACTTGCTTCAGGGAGAAACAGTCTGAAGTCACCAGCACTAGTGTGGTAGGTTGCAAGTCACCTTCATTTCTGGATATTGAAGTGCCACAATGTGCCTCCTACCAGGAGGAGCAAAAGGTGTGCTAGAGATTCTACTCTAGATTTTTTTCATGCAAGAGCTTCATGGGCCAAAATATGCCTTTTTTTCATGAGTGATTAACAGGAACTCTTGCCTTCCTCTGAAGGGAACTTGAAGATCATTTCATAACCGCCACCACAGAGCTGCCACGTGGAAATGTTACTGACAACTCCCATGGGGTGGCTGTTGTATAATTGGAAGCAGTCAGGAGTGTTTCCCCTCTGTAGCATGTACTAAAACCTGCCCATGCCCCACCATCCTTTATTTTGTGAATTTCCCTACCCATACCAGCCAGCGACACAGAGCACTGGTGGGGGAAAGCACATAGTACAATGACACTGGACACATTATGTGTGTCTATTTGGGGGACTGCCACTGAAAACAGCAGCTCGTATGAACGGCAGGTTACAAATGTAATAAAGTGTTTCACAGAAAAGTTTGGAGAGAGGAAGGTGGCAACTTCAGGGTCCATTTTGATCCACCACTCCCTCTTCTGCCTTTCCTCTCCTCCTCACCTCATCTGATCCTTTGAACCTCTGTTGTGGCTTGCATCAATCTTCTGGTGGAGGAGTGAAGTAAACACACATAAGGGCACAAGAACCATCTGATTCAGAACAGGAGTGTTCAGGGAGAAGAGCACTCTGTGTGCTGAGAGACTTTGACAGGGGAATTAACTTGGGAGTGCTCGATATCTCTATGGTAGAAGGTTTGTTGGCAGTCCAAGTTAAAAGACACCCAGTGAAATAGTTAAGCAAATCCAGAAAAAATGATACACTTTATTGTGTTCCACTTGAGTTGTGAATACATTTATGCAAATTCTTTTTTAGCTGGCTTCTGCAAGAATATCTAAAACCATGCAATTTATTTAAACAAGGTCTGATGGAATTAACTAACTCCGTTTCACTTGTGACAGAAATCAGTGGAAGACACAGAAAGAGAATCACCCTGCACAAGCAACCCGGGCTTTATTTGTAAAATGACTCTTCCATCTGAAAGCCTGTGAAGGCGATTTCACCACAGCAAAACAGCTGCCCACCCAAATATGCAGTCACAATGAGCCACAGAGAGTTGTTGTAAGTTATCTTTACTTCACAGTCTTGAGCAAATCAAAAGTCAGCCTTGCATTCAGAAGACCCACTTCACATCCATAAGGTATCGATAGAACTTCCCCAAAATACAATTCTTTAAATAATAATTTCTTTACATCACTGCAGTTTAAATAGCAATTCTAGAAAAAAGTCAGTGCATTAGATGGGAAAGGAGCGTGCACACGCATTAACATCACTTGTCAGCTAGAAAGCATTTGAAAATTCAAACTAAGGACTCCAGAAATGGACTTTTGTCTATCTGGGGCATCACACATCTAGTATCTCAGCAAGCTTCATTAGTACAGGGTGTTTTTTGAGCTCCTGCAGGAAACACCTTTCCCACTATTCAAAAAAGCACACAAACTAAATTTGATTCCTGCAGAAACTCAAGATTCTCATCCACTTGGCTGTCACTCAATTTTGCAGCATAGTGCGGTAACTGCAATAAATGCAAATAGGGACATTTTAAAGACTAAACAAGTTTGCACTTCCACCCCCTGGCATAAATCACAAGGTCAGGAATGTTATTCAAAACGAAACAGACAGCTAAGTCAGGGGAGCACAAATCAAGCACTGCAGAGGCATGCAGTTAAGCCATCCTACTTTGCCATAATTTTGGCCACAGATACTACCTGTGTTTTTCCTTGGGACATCTCTGCAGCAACAACAACAGGAAGCAGTTGGCATCCCTTGCTAAGTGGAACAGTGTCGCAATGTGCACAAAGCTGGAGTTAACTAGGGTGGTCTCAAACACTGCCGGATACCCAGGATCAAAGCAATTGTGAACAGATGCCCCAGGTTTTCTGCATGGGCTCAGTTAGTTAGCATTTGAGAGAGCCATGATTTGAAGCACTTCCTCTGCATCACAGATTACAGGGAAAGAGGGAAGATTTTTGTACAAATCAGATTCTGATTTTATTCTGGTGTAAGTCACAAGTGATGCTAATGGTAACACATGCATGCTGGGTCATACAGCTCTGTCAGTATATACCAAATTCCAAATATTCCCGTAAATGGGTTTCTGAGATCTTTGGGAGTCTGCTATGTTCTGTGCATCAAAGGGCTACTGCTATTCAAAACCAATTGCTAATATTCTGCCTCAGAAAGGAAACCGAAGATGCAGAAAACTCCAAGAGACTTTTCTTATTTCCCCATCTGTCAGTTTAGACATCATCTAAGTTATCCCCAGTCCAGAAGGTGATCTTTCTCTGCCTCTCTGAGTTGAATTTGAGCATAAGCAATCAAAGGGGAAATGCTTAGCCTCAGATTATGACATGCTCAGAATGCTAGGGATAAAAAACAAATAAATAAAATCAAACAAAACTAATTAAATAAATAGATCAAAATACAAGCCATCTTCTTCCCTAGAAATGCTTTCAGCTGCTAAGATGGAATTAGTGTTTAGGTAACTGATCAAACCGCATGGTCAAATAAATTACCAATTTTACCATAGAGGTATGATGTTTTACTGCCAGAACTTTGCAGCCAATGTTTTGTTGTTGTTGTATGAAAGAAAAGGACCAAGATGCATAAGTGACTCAACAGGAATGTTCAAAATTAAAAGACGATGCGTACATTCCACCATACATGCATCTTGCGGAAGAAATGGCAGAAGAGTCCAGTGTCCAAATAGAACCAGATGATCTTGTCAAGAGATCAGTGCACTTCCTTGGTCACAACAGAGCGGGGGTTCATGCAACTAAGGATTGTCTAGTAGATCACAAAGTTGATTTTCTTCCGAAGTGTCACCACGAAAGAGCTGGTCAACCTATCTAATTCAATAGCTGTTGGTTAAGTTTTCGGTTTAAGTGGTCTTTGTTCAGGAAGGAACATTCTCCAGGACAGTTGAAAGATGGGATGGGAGAGGAAGAACAAAACTCTTTCTCCATTATATCATCAACATAGAGAAAGAACCATACAGAAGAAAACAATATATTTTTAGTTCTATACGTGACAATCCAGGAAAATGTTAGATCTCTTTTCTAATGCCGCACGTATCTACCACTGCTGTTTGTGGGAGTTACGTGTATAAGAGGGAGGTTAAATGGTCCTTACCATTGTCATATCCCTAATCAACATTTAGCCAAATGGCAAAAATGAAGCAGTGTATGGTGGCTGTTTACTGGGTTTTCTTGTCTTCTGGAGGAAAGTAAGGAGGAGGAGGAGGCTGGTCCTAAAATGAGAGAGAGGGGGAGAGATTGTGTGAATTAACTTCAGTTCATTACCTCATAAACAATGCCAACTGTGAAGGAGCAATCCAATTTACTACTTCAGAGCACTCAAATATGTAAATCAAGGTTGGTGAACCTGTGATCTGAGGGCTGTATGTGGCCAAATTTTATTAGGATGCAGGGGGGGGGGTGGAGCTGAAACAGACTGCACAAAAGGAGGAAGAGCAGGGAGCCCCCTGTAAGCCCTCTGGCAACAGCAATCTGTCTCTCCCCTGGTACTCGCTTTTGGCTGTAGCTCCATTCACCACTGGCACATGCCCCCCCCCCGAAGTTTCCCAGCCCTGAGGTAAATAAATATTGTTAAGCTTGCGAACTGCAAAACAACCTCTGCTCTACAATAAATTCACTAAGGAGTGCTATGAAGACTGCATGAAGAGTACTATTCAAGTGATTAACGAGTTATGAGAATATATGAAACATCTTCTTGAATTTAAACGGACATTTCTTATATTGAACTAAAGAACCTTTGCCAACCTAGCACCTTCCAGGTGGTGCTGGACTACTGTATCAGCCCCAGCCAGGATTAATAGTTATTGGTCAAGGGTGATGCGAGTTGCCGTCTAAAACTGCTGGAGGGAACCACATCAGAGAAGGCTGCCCTACGGTGGGAAACAAGTCCTGCTCTTTTTTTGCCACCAGAATCTATTTCACAAAATCCTCAATGCATCCCTTGCCCTCTCCTGCTCTTTGACTGCTGCACCCACATTAATTTGTCTTATTTACCAACAGTACAATATGGCTGGAAGAGATGACGAGAGCAAGATGGAATACTATGTGCCCAATCTTCCCTTCCTTTCTAAGACTGCAATGACATGCAGGGCAAGGTGCAAAGCATACCATTGGCATGTAGACGTTGTGTGGGTTGCCTGGGTTGTAATAAGCACTTGCAGCAGCTTCTGCAGCCTTGGCTTCAGCTGGAAGAAAATCATCATGGTTAGGTAGGATCAGCATTTGCAATTGCAGCATCTCAGGTGAGGCTCCCTGCCTACTGACATCAGTCAGGCACCTTCACTTCCTCTTTTCAGTGCCTGATAAATACATTTTTTGTTTAGATAAGCGTAGCCATCTATATAGAATGCTGGTGCTTGTTTAATCTGTTTTTAGTTTGCCATTCATTGGTTTTTATTTGTTGATGTTTTAAATATTTGTTTTTAACTGCTCTAACTTATCATCTTATTGTTTGGTTCTTTTTGTAAACTGCTTTTTTTTTTGTAAATTTCCGATCGCCAAGCATCAAAGTCAGACCCACTGTAGGAATCTGCTGAAAGATCTGTGATTGTATAACAGCAGTTCTGTCCTAAGAGCCAAACGAGAAATCTGTGACAGATTCCAGTTTGGAAAGTTGAATCATTGCCAAACAGCTGCAAAGTGGCAGAAGGAGGGTGCAATTTGAAGTAGAGGAGTGGCAGGCCAGAAGTGCAGTGCTAAATTCTTCCCCCAACAACCTTGTTTCCTAGCCTGGATTCTGAAGCATTTGTCAGGAGATGGAAGTGTTGGTGGAGGAGGAAGGAGAAAGGGGGATTACAGGGATGAACACAGTGGGAAAGAAAAGGTTTAAGTAACTGCCTCCCACCTGTCACTGTAAACTAAGCGCTCTCTGCCATTTTGCAACTCTTCAGTGGTGACACAGATCTGCATCTATTTCAGCCCTCAAAAATTCCTACAAAACCTTCTCTCTCTGTGTGTAGTTCTTGTTTAATCTGTACTACACAGTGACACCAAATAAGCAAAGCTAGTGCTGTTATTATAGCCAGGTTATTCTATGTCGTTGCTATGGTAAACAAAGTTCAACCCTTGCCTGGCTCGTCTGATGGAGCAGCTGCTGTGTTTTCATCCCTTTCCTGATGACCCAAAATGTAGAAGAAAACCTCTATTTTCCCTTATTGCATTAATTGCATTTGCAAAGTTGGCAGCGAGGAAACAATCATTTCTTTGTAAACAGATTGTGCTAGCTCTGGAGTTAGAACATGATGTTTAACATGAAACCTCAACTGTACCATTTTTAGAAAGATGCCCTTTAAAGTTTTGCTCTCCAAAACACAACCCCCCCCCCTTTAGGAAATTTGCAAGGAGAAGCTAAATAAACATTATTCAGGCTGCTTTAAAGTCTAGTGAATCCTGCTGAATCCAGGCTTGAAGGCCCTTTACAGATATGTCACTGTTCAGAGGATATGTGATGCAGCCATCCTGGCACCTCTCTTACCTGCTGGAGTCGAAGGAAGGTCTGGACCACTGACAGGCGGTTCCATGGGCCCTGGATAGGGAGGGGGAGGAAGCTGCATGTATCCCATGGCTTCATCCATTGGGGGACCAGGATACAATTCTGCTCCAAGGAAGAATAAAGTGTTTGCAGAGAGAGTTTTGTAATGCATCACTAAACCATATACCTTCTGGCTGATACAATATATTTTAAAACAATGTCTATGTTATTAAAAACAGGGAATCTTAGAGAAAGAGCATGTCAGATTCAACCCTGTCACCAGCAAACCATTTTTCTGTATTGTGCCTGGCAAGTTATGGCAGATAAAATGCCAAGTTCAAAGTTACTTCACAGCATGATGACTACCTTGTGCCATGATAACTACCTCATGGCATCTGAAGACACTCATCATTATGGAAAGTACTAGGAATAGGCTGAGTTTTCTGTGGGAACTCTGTAGTTATTAAAAGTAAGTGCTTTCAAGCAAAACAAAAGTGGCCCACATTTAACAAGGGAGTAGCCAGAAATCAAGACAAAGCAAATGAGCTCTATTCTTTTCTCTCATTTTCAATTTTTAAAAAATAATAATAATTTAACTAGATTTTCCCTCTCCCACTTTCAATACTCACCCGGAGGTGGTGGAGGATATGGATACCCCGAGGGAGTAGGGTATATCCCATTGGCAGCAAGTGGTGGGAAGGTATAGCCCCCATTCGGCATGTATGAGTAACCATAGGCTCCATTGGGGACCTCACCCCTTGAGGCTGCAAAACAAAGGAAAGGAAATTATGATCAGTGTCCGTTTCAAAAACACTTCAGCCAAAAACACTATAGGGCACCAACTTCAACAAATTTGAAACTCGCTACTATAATGTCAAAAAATCTGCAGTGGGTGAGAGGAATAAATTAAACGGCTTGCCATATCTTACAACACCACCATGAAATCTTAATGAGTTCGGAGCACGCACTGTACAAAGATCTTAGTTGGCATGAGGAGTCTGGTGCAGTAGGAAAAGAGGAAATATTCAGCAATGTAAATTGTCTGGCCTGATGCCTAGTGTTCATGCACCCCTCAGGTGGAGATGGAGGGAAAGATGACAAGAAGAAATGCTTTACTGAGCAAATAAGCCAAGGAAGGAGACCCAGCTCCCATAACTATCAGCCATTTGGAAGAATTGGGAAGCAGCAGGAGCGGCTGACTGAAAAAGATGTTGAGGAAAAAGGCAGCAATGCATATTAGGGAGTTGGAAGGACTTTGGACTGTCCTTTGATAATCAGCGTGTATAAGGAACAACAGGTCATAATGGCAATGAGCTAGGGTGGAGGAGAGAAATCCTGTTTGAAGGGCTAGGTCAGGTGTGAAAGCATCTATTGTGCCTGCCTAGTGCCACACATAATAGAGTGTCTCTGAGATGCTGAATACCAAGAGTGGCTTTGTTTTTTGCAAATAGGGTCAATGAAAAGCTGCAACTTTGTTGTTGTTTAGTCGTGTCCGACTCTTCGTGACCCCATGGACCAGAGCACGCCAGGCACTCCTGCCTTCCACTGCCTCCCGCAGTTTGGTCAAACTCATGTTGGTAGCTTCGAGAACACTGTCCAACCATCTCGTCCTCTATTTCACTATGGCTTTCACTTTACTGATTCTGTAGCTACAATAGCTGTTATTTTCTCTCCTAGTAGAAGGAGCTTTCAAAGCAAGCTATTCAATCGAAGTACTGCCAAAGTTCAATTTTACCCGAAACCCTTAGAATTTCTCAAATAACTTAAATCACTCAGCTATATTTTAATTTCTCTCTCTCTGCCTTTCTCTCCAACATACACACACGTACACTCCTTCTTTTCAGCAAAATATATTCAGACTATATTTAGCGGAACTGGCTTCTTTTACCAAAAAACAGTGAGTACCTTGAGATGCTACTTGCAGCATACGTTGTCCAAATTCAATGGCACCTCCTGCGGAGAACGTCATTTTGAAAGTTGTGGATCCTTCCCAACCTCCTAGGGAAAAGGGAAAATAAACTGGAAGAATGGAATGGGAGTATCTGTTATCAGGCTGTTCTATAAAGCAAGTGTTATTCAGTATCCAAACATGAAGATTTGTTTCTCTTTAATTTGCCTTGAGACAAAGTAATGCACTTCTCTGATGTGAAGAGTTGATATTCTTTTGTATATGAAAGAATGGCTTGTAATATTTGTTTTTATCAAGCTGGAAATTTGCTGGTAATAAAAATGGTTTAAAAGCAAAAACCACCCATCTCTGATTTATGTAATTTATCATAAAAGTAGAGTTGCAATTTTCTGGATGCAAAACGTAACTTGGCTTTTATCTTATCTTAGGTCCTTAAGACGGTTGCAAGCTGAGTGGAGTCAAAAGACTGAAAGGTACATGAATTTGAAACACATCCCTTAGAATGTGGTTAAAGGACAACAAAGGACAACAAAATTCTGTCTGCCAACCTTAAATATCAACAAGATTAGATTTATTCTGAGTCAGCAAGGGCAAATTCAATTTGCTAAAAAGACTCTACAACTCCCCTCACTAGCTAGCCACAGATCAGTCTGGAATTATAATCATTTGACAAGAAATTAAATGGGAAGTATATCATAAGGCTCACAAAAGATCCCTTTGTTTAAAGAAATAAAATTAATGATAAGAGAATTTCCCATTTTAGAAACAAACAGAGTATATCATCCAGGCCACTGCTGACAATACACTACATGTGACTAAGTGTCTATTAAACTTGAGACACAAGTATGTGTGGAGGCAATATATTCATAAAAGGGAACAGTTCTGGGGAAGTGTCTTTAGAATTGCCGCCTTTTAATACATTGTAAGAATGACAGAAGTCAGAGTGGGATGGAAGATTGCTAATCTAACTTTTGGCAAAAGCCTCTCTCATGCTGTACAGAAGCAAATGCTGCTCAAGTGCTTTTTAGTGAATTAGGTTTGAGGTTTGAAATGAAGAAATAGAGTTACACAGACAAAAGAGATAAGGCTACAGCCAAGATAAAGTTATAGCTCAATTGCCTTTCTTAAATCCTCTGGGACCTGGACTGCTGTTCATTGTGAGCCATTTAAGGATGCTAAATAGATAAAATAATTTGGCTGATTTAGATTTATTATCTGCAAAGTGGAGCATGAGCTCATTTTTTCCTGTGACATCCTGCTTCATTAGAAGTACAAAGGTAGAGAAGGAATGGGACAAAATTTTCCTTACAGTTTTGTTACCAAAAAAGAGTTTTGACACACTGAATTTTGAACTTTTCCGACGTACCTAGTTGAGCTCAACTGCTTGCAAGTAAAGTTAGAAACCATTTCTGCAAAGGTAATCCCAACTCTCTCTAAAGACCTAACTGGACAGATTAAAATAATCAATACTGCAGTTCTGGCATGTACTTCTGTTGTTGTTGTTGTTTGGTCGTTTAGTCGTGACCCCATGGACCAGAGCACGCCAGGCATTTCTGCCTTCCACTGCCTCCCGCAGTTTGGTCAAACGGCATGTACTTCTAGAAATGCAATATTTGGTTTTTCATAGAAGTAATATTTTTGGCAAGGACTAGGATAAAGAATGACGAGAACAGGACAGGAAAAAATGTGTGGGTTCAGTGAATTCTTTACAGGAAGTTCTGAAGGCCGAAGGGAGGGGGTGCTCCCATACAGTTATCCACTCTCTTAACACTGCAACTTTGGGTCCTCCAATAAAATGCACTGGGCTAACAGAAGGTTCAGGATACATGCATATTCAGTATCTTTTGACACAAAGCATGACTACTCTTAAGGATTTTACTAGCAGAAGATACTGTAGTGGCTCCCCAAGCGCACAAAGTTTTTAAAACAGATTTAGAAAAATCCATAGCTAAAAATATAAACCACCATGTTTAAACTGGTGCAGAATCATCAGATTCTGGAGCATCTGACAGGCCAGTGGTGGAGATGAATGCTGGAATAAATGCTGTTTCATCAGATCCAGCACTGCAATTCTTACGCTCTTAAGAGAAGTTTGTTGCTGGTAATAAAGCTGTCATGTGGTCCATAAGAATCCAAATTCTTTGCTAGTTCTTCACTTTCTAATTCAAGTCAGAAACTGAATGCATCACCAAACACAATGGCTTTGGTATGATACCCACCTCCTGCCTCTGCTTTCACTTCCCCCTTGATGTAATTTGCTCCAAAAACTGGTTGTTTAATCTCACATTCTTTCATCAAATAAAAGGGCATCATGAAAGACTGCATTGCATCTTTTCCTTTAGACACAAAGATAACCTGCAGGCAAAAAGAATACATCTCCTTTAAAAGGTACATTTAGCATCAGAATAAAAAGCCATCTTACTGTTAGAAGCTAAAATCTGAAAAACTAAAGTGGGCTTTCAAAATGAAGACTTTCACAGGTCATGTATTCATTAGAATAGCCAAGCCATTCATTCAACTGATACTACTGATGCAGCAATGCATTTCAGAAACACACATAAGCTGTCATTGTTGCTCACCTCTTTCCAGAAACTTTCATAGCACCCCCCCAGAAGGTTAATGGATTTATTACATGAACAAGCGTAGCCCTGGAAAAATCCACCTCTCACGGTACTTCCAAGTAACAGGAGCCACTCACCCTCCCCACCCTGGGACCATGTGGAAAAGGGCAAATAAGAAATTGAATTTATTACCATCATCATAACTATCATATCTCCTCCTCTCCATCCAACCCTCCTACTTCTTTGTATCAATATGCTTGGCTTCACAAGTAAAGATATTTCAGATAGCTAGCTGGGATTCAAAACGTCAATTCATCATGGAGCTTCAGAGGAAAACAAGCACTGAAGAATCATGTGGTCTGTTTCTATATTCTTCACTCTTCATATTCGAATTTTACATACCAAATACATGTTTGCCAACTTACTCGATATGGGGTCATGAAGACACTGCCTTTCTTGGTCCCTTTGAATGCATCCGGCATGTGTTCCATATCATGGAATGTCATTTCAATGTGATCGTAGGTCATCAAGATGCTATACACACACAAAAAGAGGTGTTTGGTACACGGATTCACTCTTTAGTAATGATTTCTCTATAGGTTAGATAACGTGGGGTTTGACAAATTTCAGATCATCACCCAGCCTCATTCACCAAGTGAAACCCATATGCAATGTGTCCATGTTACTAAACACATGTACAAACATGCTGATTGTCTGTTGGGTTGAACAAAAAGAAATAGGAGAGTGAACACAAAACTGACACAAAATTTAATTAGCACAAGAGGCATAGCAACAGCAAAGCTGCTATCTTTGACTCATATTCAGCTGTTCAGATTGAACACAGGAGGGCTAAATGTGCACAGGAGCCCTCATTGGTACATGTACTGGCCCCACAGCCAATGTACTCAGCACATTGGATATACCCCCCCTTCCACCCCAAAAATAATCATATGAAGGGGGCATCTAACCATGTTCAGCTGAATGTGGTTAAGAGCTTCCACACAATCAGGAATCCTGTACAATCAGGATTCCTGATCTCACAGAGGCTTCTAACTGCAGTCAGCTGAACAAACAAATGCCCACTTCAAACCTTTACACTAAAAAGTTGGGGGGGGGGTGCACCTGGCATGCAGAGAATGTGGGAGGCAGAGTCAGCACACATCCATTATTCTATACATATTTAGCTCTCCAGTGATCAGGCTGAACTCCTGAACAGGGCCATGACACTGCCAGAACTATTCAACTTGCAATGGCAACTTTTGTTCACTCCATATTTTACATGTCCCAACAGGCAATATCTTATCAAGAAGGGCCTACATACAGTGTGGGAATTCCACATGGCTTTTTGTGGTGGTGGTGATTTTATGAGCCGTTTCAGTGTACAGTGGTACCAAGGGTTACATATGCTTCAGGTTACATACACTTCAGGTTACAGACTCCGCTAACCTAGAAGTAGTACCTCGGGTTAAGAACTTTGCTTCAGGATGAGAACAGAAATTGTGCTCCGGCGGCACGGCAGCAGCAGGAGGCCCCATTAGCTAAAGTGGTGCTTCAGGTTAAGAACAGTTTCAGGTTAAGAATAGACCTCCAGAACGAATTAAATACTTAACCCAAGGTACCACTGTATCCAGTTTATGCAATATGAACACAAAGATCACTTCAAGTCCCACCGGACCCCTACTCATCTACATGACTGTTAGGAAACACTGTGACTATATAGTTTGAAAGAGGGGAGGTACTGTCATTAGCATTGTCTAACATTGTAGGAACCTGTGAAACTGATGATGGTGTATAAACTGCTCTGCAATGTTCAGTTAATAAATCATATAATAGGGCTCTATGCAGGTGAATTTTCACCATCTCATGTCTGCTCTTCCAAATATGCTCCTGTTCCATCCCTCCATTGTCTTTGGCCACCACCATCTGCAGCACATTTATATACCCTGCAACAAACTCTGCCAACTGTTTCAGGAAGAAAAACATACACAGAGGAAATTGTTGATATACCCATGTGTGTGTGCTGCCATCTCCAGGGTGCAGTGCTGCTTTTCATCCATATTTGTGCTGTGCCAGGCAGTTGCTGCCCCACAGCATTTTGCTACAAATACAGGGAGCAGCAGGAGGTGGAAGGAAAATAATAGTGAGGAGAGGATAGTGGAAAACACCTCCTTGAAAATGTATTTGCAATACTGTACAGTACAAAGATGGCATCTGTAAGCCTTCCAGTTGCAAGTTTCACTTGTAGATGAAATCCCTTTATACTATGACTTAATAATTTAAACCTCAGGGTTTCTAAAGAATAGATTCATTCCTACAGCAGAAGTGTATGAAGCACCAAATGTGATAGCTCCTTCTGCAGTATTCCCATTACATAAACTGGTACTAGCAAGAGGCAACAGCAACCTTGGAATTTAATTTCCTACTGTGGAAGATTAGAGCTCAGCATTAATTACTTCCACGCCTGGAGAAGATGAGCAAAGGCTGTGAAATCTTATCTACAGACATGACAAAGTTGTGAAATCCGATATGAGGAGTAACCAAGACACTTAATTACAAAAGGGCAGAACAAAAAATGTGAGAGTGGTAGAGGGTAGCTCCTTCTGCCAGATGCCCATGAACTCACAGGTAATGTCAACTTTCTAAACAACCAAATATTATGAAACTGCATATTCTCGTGTTCCTGCCCTCCAGCATCCTGGATCCACTACCTGGCTGTGGATACCAACTACTCATTGGTCCCATTTGCACTATGCATTTAAAGCACTACATCACTTTAAAAAGTCCAGACTTCCTCCAAAAAATCCTGGGAACTGTAATTTGTTAAGCTGCTGAAAGTTGTTAAAGGTAAAGGTAAAGGTACCCCTGCCCGTACGGGCCAGTCTTGACAGACTCTGGGGTTGTGCGCCCATCTCACTTAAGAGGCCAGGGGCCAGCGCTGACCGGAGACACTTCCGGGTCACGTGGCCAGCGTGACATCGCTGCTCTGGCGAGCCAGAGCCGCACACGGAAACGCCGTTTACCTTCCCGCTGGTAAGCGGTCCCTATTTATCTACTTGCACCCGGAGGTGCTTTCGAACTGCTAGGTTGGCAGGCGCTGGGACCGAGCAGCGGGAGCGCACCCCGCCGCAGGGATTCGAACCGCCGACCTTTCGATCGGCAAGTCCTAGGCGCTGAGGCTTTAACCCACAGCGCCACCTGCGTCCCGCTGAAAGTTGTTAGGAGACCTTTATTCCTCTCACACAGCTACAATTCTCAGAGTGGTTTAGCAATCATTCCCAATTAGAAGGGAATCTGAATCTTAGAGAGAAACAACTGCAAACCCTCAACTGCGAAACCTCGGAAGGAACATTAATGAACTTGTGAAAATAGAGGGGGGGAAGTGCTGTCTCTCCTTCCTTCAAAATGCTAAAGGCTCAGGACAGAGAGATTAAGATGTGGCGTGTTCAAAATAGACAAGAGGAAATATTATTTCACATAACGCATGGTTAATTGTCAGCAAGGATGAGGATGCTACGGCCCTCCAAACGTTGACAAGACTCCCAACTCCCAGCAGTCCCAGTCTGGGACAATGGAAGTTTAAGTCCAACAGAATTTCTAGAGGTTCCCCTACCCCAGCTTACAGAAAGAGTCACCACAAATCACTGGGAGCAAAAATGCTTTCAAAACACCATCCTAGACTCCATTGATTAATAGATTTGTGTCAAGGGTGGAAGCTCAGTACTCAGGCACTGTAGCAGACCTCCAACTAGCAGGTATGCTTGGGAGCAGAGACAAAACACATCGGGTTAGCGAGCTTCCCAAGGACCCCTCGCTGCCCTAGTTTATGTATTAGTCCTCCTCCCCCCCCCACTCGTCCAAAGGGTTGGGGAAACAGTTGCAAACTTCTTCCTTTAATCCAGAGAGCAGCAGTAAAGGTGCCGATGCCTGAATCCCCCAACAGGATTCAGGGTTTTAATATTTCCAGAGAAAGGAAGAAAAGACGGACCGGCCGAGCGAAATGGGAAGGTAAACATTTGCTGCCCCGCCCCTGGGCGGGGCGACCCCCATCAGACGCAGCGCTATACACGGCATATATACATATATATATATACACGGTGGTACCTCAGGTTACGTACTTAATTTGTTCCGGAGGTCCGTACTTAACCTGAAACTGTTCTTAACTTTAGCTAATGGGGCCTCCTGTTGTTGCCGCGCCGCGATTTCTGTTCTCATCCTGAAGCAAAGTTCTTAACCCGAGGTACTATTTCTGGGTTAGCGGAGTCTGTAACCTGAAGCGTCTGTAACCTGAGGTACCACTGTACACACACACATATATATATATATACACACACACAACGTAGTAAGGGAACAGAACCGTCCACACACACACACAGCTGTCGCACCCGCTCACCTTTCGCTGTTATTGACAATGACACCGCCCCCCTCGGAATGGTTCCTGTTCAGCGCCATGGCCGCCAAGCAGCTGAGGGACCCCCTGATGCACACGGTCCCGCCGGCCTCCGCAGAACGATGTTGTGAAGAAAGCGCTGCGCAGGCTCTCCTCACGGCTTCCGGCGTAGCCGCGCTCCGGGAAACACAGAGACCGGAAGAGGGCGGGAGGAAATGGAGCATGATGGGAAATGTAGTTCGGCGCTGGACCGTCTCTAGGGAAGAGAGAACGGCGACTGCTGCTGCTGCTGCTGCCGGCGCTGCTGCAACCTTCCCTTTTTTTTGCGGGAAATCCCCTTATTTCAGCGCCGTTTCCCGCTGCTATCCCGGATTGTTAGATATCCCATAGACTGTCTCCGGGACAGGTGAGGCTGCTGATCCCTTATTTTCAAATCTGAAAGTTGACAGCTATGCTGCTGCCGCCGTTTGAGAATAAGAATAAAAAAAAAAACTTTCTTACGCAAAGAGAGAGAGAGAGAGAGAGAGAGAGAAGGCATGTACTTTTGTAAACCAAGAAAATCTTTAATAAAAATATTTTTTTTGAAAAAAGAATAAAAAAGACTTGATGCTAGTCTCGTGGTTGTGGAAAAAAGGGAAATCTTGTTGCAGATATGGTTGGAGTTACAAACTGTGCAGCGCAAATGGGTCGTTTGTTACTAGATTGTTGTAAAACCTGAAACCCTGGGAGAGGGAGACATTTGTGGCCCTCGTGGGACTCGTGACTTGCATCAGTCAAAGCCAATAGGAGTGGAGTTCAATGCCATCGAGAGCATTACTAGTCAAGGTGGTGGTCCACCAACTGGTGCTGGTCCACAAGCCATTAGCTGCTGGTCTGCAGTGACTCACAGCGCAGGTTGGGTGGGATGCTTCAAGGACCAAATATGGTACTGACCCTGGCACATTTTGTGGGGTGGGGGAATGCCCTTCCCCCGCATCAGATAGTTTGTGAAGCACTGATCTAGAGGTCCGCAGGTTAGCCTGGAAGCTCTTGTCCTTTGTACTTAACTTGAGCCCTGCCATGGGGAAAAACCCCCCTCAAATTACAGAAATGTTCTCCTGAGTTGTATTGCCTAACCAGGGATGGGCAACCCGTGGCACTGAAGATGTTGCTGGACTTCAGTTCCCATCATCCTGTGTCATTTTAATGTAAAGTTTAAATTATACTGGATAGGGACAGTGGGTTCTGGGCTACAAAAACTTAAAGCATAATAAAATGTAAGTATTTAAAGTGTCACATGGCTTGCCTCTTTTGTGTTTTGCTATAGCAAATGAACTCTGTTGAAATTTGTCTTGTCTCCAAATTTGTTTGTTTCTCACTGTGTATAATAAACTGGATTAATTCTATGAAGACCACATAAACAGGAAGCAGCAGTGGTCATATGAATCAAGTAACTTGATTTCTGGTGTTTCTGCCAAACAGAACAGCTGCAATTCACAGCAGGTATTTAACCTTTTTTAAAAAAATATATTGGCACTTTAGTGGTTTTATAAGCTATTTTTACTACTATTTTAGTTTGTTGTGGTTTCATGCCATTTTTTTTAACAGAGAAGTTTCCTGGCTGGCTCAGTCACATGGCTAAAACACACATTTTTCCAGGGCTTTAGTACAAATTAAGAGGCTGTAAGCGAGAACTGGATGTACATCCACAACTGATCCCTCACTAGCAATTGTGGTAGAGTTGGCAAGCCGTATTCGAGAGAAGACTGGAGTTGCAACGGAATGGAAACTGGATTATTTTTAATTTTTAGCCAGTTTGGCAGAAATAAAATTTGTGATTGGTCATTATGAGAGAGCAACAGCTGTAGCTTTTTAGCCCGTCTTAATCCCTTGGTTTCAGAATGATTACAATGTTGTGTTTACACATGGCTTCATGTGCTGGGCTCATGCACTTAACATTAGCTGAAGAACCAGGAAATGCTGAAACAAATAAACAAAGTAGACATCTGCTCCTACTCTCTTTGTCCAGTGCTCTTCCAAGTGGCAGCCTAATAGGGAGAGGTGAGACATCAAGGCTTTCACCATCTGCCAGGCCCAGACTCATAATCTATGGGTCCTCCTCCCCTTACAAAACTGCACCTATTGGCCATTTCATCTGACTGCAGCAGAGAGGCGAAACAGTGAGGGCCCACCCCTTCATCAGCCTGGTTAGACTCAACTACGCTCTGGGTCTTCCCAGAAGTGAAGCAGTATTGTCTTTTGCAGGGAATATCCCATCCAGTTCATTATCTTCATCATATAACAAGGGAACACTTTTCATCTCAAGGGGCTGCACTCAGTCATTGGCATCCTTCAGGGGCCGCATGCTAGAAGAAGAGGAGTTTGGATTTGATATCCCGCTTTATCACTACCCAAAGGAGTCTCAAAGCGGCTAACAATCTCCTTTCCCTTCCCTCCCCCACAACAAACTGTGAGGTGAGTGAGGCTGAGAGACTTCAGAGAAGTGTGACTGGCCCAAGGTCACCCAGCAGCTGCATGTGGAGGAGCGGGGAATCGAACCCGGTTCACCAGATTACGAGTCCACTGCTCTTAACCACTACACCACACTGGCTCTAGGGGTGGGCAGGGCCCAAGGCAAAAGTAGGTGGAGACAGGGGCAAAAGTGGGCAGAGCAATGGATGTGGTTACATTCCACCCATACAAAAGCCAGAGGTTTCTGTGTGCATGATTCACCTAACAAATCCTTGCACGATGGAGCTTCCTTCCTCTCCTCCGTTGGCACCTTGCAAAATTGGTTCTGGGGATGGTTGGGAAAACCCCCAGAACAGCACACATAGAGGAGGGACGATTGTGCCATCTGGCAAGCTGATGTGCTTGTGCAGGTAGAACATTCAACATTGGTCAATGTTGAGTTCCACCCTGTATCTCCACCACACATGCACACTGCTCCATTCAGGCAAACAAGCAGCATTATAATAATTCAATGACATGTTTTAGCCAGGCAATAGCAGTTGAGGGTATGGAGAAGGACCACTGAGCAACATGATCTGGAGAAAGTCCTGAGGGCCACTAAGCTATCTTTTTCAACTGTTTGCCACCTTCAGCACTTAGGCAGAAAGTGGGTGGGCAAAATGAAGTAAAGTTAAATCCATACTCCCCAAACTACATTGCCCTCCCCACAACCACAAATACAACCCCTTAATCTGGGCCAGACATGCATCTCCTTTACAGCAGAATCCTTTATGTGTCTGCTTAAAAGTTCAATGGGACTTACTTGCCGGGATCATACATACTGGACTGTAGCTGTAGCACCCTATAACCTAATAAAGACTTAACTATTACAAAATCATAAATTTAAAATAGGACACTCAAACCAGATATGGTATATTCTGCTTTTTAAATTGTGTTTACACCATCTCTACTGCATTTTTATTTGCTTGTTTTTTTCTTATCACTTTAATTGACCTTGTTTTTGTTTTTTAATACTTATCTTTAATGCGTTGTCACGTAAAAATACCAGGATATAACCTGCCCAGAGTCCTAGGAAGGTCACGGGAGGTCATTACTTTCAGCGACAGTTTGTGTTAAGCTCACTGCCTTACAACTTGATCCTAAAACTTGCTTTGTGGCATTATCAACAGCTACACCATCAGCACTGTAGCTATGGGAAGTTGCTTGGCTATTGCAGTGAGATTATTCCAGTATTACAGGCAGCAGTCAAAACAAATGAGAAACTGGAGCGTGAAGATTTTTACTGCAAAACAATATTGCAGAGGCTGTATCCATTCCCATTTTTCATGGAAGGTGGAATCTATATAATGTGGATAATGAGGATTACTCTGGTTGGGTTACGTACCAGCTAAGCTTGACTTTAGTGGAAATTTTGTAGTGCCACATGTTACAGTAATCACGAGTCTCTTACTATGATATTTAGTCGTAGAACTTAAAAACTGCAAGCCATTTTAATGAAATTAATCCAGATTATTTTCTTCAAAGAGGATGCACATGCTGCATGAATCGAATAAATAAAGCCCTCATTTTATTAAAAATAAATGCAGACACATGGGTGTGCAAACTTTATGGTGTATAGTTGGCTGCTACTATCCACAAAAGTGTTATTATTTGCCCATAGTAAACTGGTATTGATTGAAAACATTGCAGAAAGTAAGCTCATTCATTTGAGGTTAGCAAAGAAAGACAAACCAGGATTATGTTTGCATATTCTTTAATGGCAACTAGATTCTTTTAAACTTTTTTCCTTATTATTTCCTCACACGTTAGATTATACAACTGTGTATTATTAATAAAAATAATAAAACAAAGCAGAAAGGTTACCACCACCCAAAAATTGGGGTGAAAAACAAACAGCAGCACAGTATTACCTAAGGAAGCAAATATACTGGCTTTATTTTTTGCTCATGGAGGAACAATTAATATAGCCAATTTTGGTTCAGTGTGAAATTTCCTATTGTTCCAGTTTATCCCCAAAGTGTTTTTAAGAATAACGTAAGAATACAGAAATCACAACATGATCATTGTGGTATTCTTTCAATAACTAATTCCAATGGCAACAGGTGAGATTGTAAGGGCTGCATTTATAGGCATATCTACCAGGAAGTAGAGTCTTGCTCAACTCAAGTCAGACTAACATATTTAGTATCTGGCTGAAAGATGAAAATGCCAAAACATATTTTTAATAATGCTGACCAATGATGGTTTGTGTGTGTGTGTGTGTGTGTGTGTGTGTGTGTGTGTGTGTGTGTGTTGCTATTGCGAGCAATTGTGCTATAGTTATTTCCATTAGGGGAAGTAGAAAATAACTTTGGTGACCTCACCATTTCTTACTGGTAGACAGGAAGAACTGCATGAGCCCAGACAGCAGGGATAAGTGAACTCATACAATTAACCATCATGTTTCACCAAATTCATAATATTTTTCACCCTGTATCCAGTATGTTGCCATTTATTTTGTAAAAGATCCACCCATGGAAGATAGGCAACAAACTGAATAACTGGAAGAAAACTCTTGCAGAAAATAACCGTAGTGCTGAGACCACAGGGCTAATAAAACACACAAGCATTTCAGCAATTCAGTTATTGTCAGGGAATCCACGAGGTAAATAATAATAATAATCTTCAAATGGTAAAAATCAGTTCTGTCTCTGAACTAGCTAAGTTTTATTTTTCCAACCTTCCCAATTTATATGAAGAACTGTAATTATCTACTAAAATCAAGATATCCTAGAAACAGAAGAAAAGTAGGTCGCCTGTTTCAACTCAACCACCAGCTCCCATCTTAAAGAACAGCAGTTTAAATCAGAAGTTAAGATTTGGCTCAGTGCCCACAGAAAAAATTGTAACTCCTCACAAGCTGGGCCAGAGGTGGGGAGCCTATGGCTCTCCAGCTGTTAGGGGACTCCAAATCCCAGCAACCCCTGTCAGTCTGGCCAATAGTTAGGGGTAATGGGACTTGTAGTCCAGCAACATTCCAGGTTCTTGACTCCTGTCTTAAAGTAACACTGATATTTTCCCCGCCGCCACCATCCCCAAGCTAAGAGAGCAGGAAGAAGCCCTAGAACTGATGAGTACAGAATCAGGAAACTGTGTGTGTGTGGTAAATATATTGGATTAATACAGAAAATGAAAGTTCAGACTAGAATCAATCCTCTCCAAATCCCCAAACAGCAGGTGAAAGGTAACAAGCTTGGTCTTCGAGTTTAAGCCCAGTGTGAATAAACTATAACTATGACTAAAAATCCAAGAGGTGGCAAGAGAGAGAAAAGACCAACATGGAAATGGCCCATTATCTTTAAAGGCACCAGTCAAATGACTCAAAAGGTAGCAGGGACAGACATATGGGCGAAGACCCTAGTAACCCTGTATCATGGAAGTGGCATGCTGTTCTAGGAAAGATCCCGTTTTAAATCTCTTTACCAGTTCCTTTCTTGCTCTACCGCACATGGAACGAGTTACCGTCGCTTCAGCACCGAAACACAATCTTTCTTGAGAGGCCCAAGTTGCATGTGGGCATCAACACTTTCAAGGAAGAAGGCTGGCTTGAGGTTGTGTGTAAACAGCGCCGGAAACTGGTGGTTGATCTTATTCTGGAAGGGGTCAAAATGACCCTTCTTGAAGCGAGCCACTTTGAACTGCTGCAGGCACGTCATCTTGGAATCCTTGACTCCAAAGAAGGTCAGCACCTTCTCAGAGTACTCCAAGTACACCCCAATCGTATGGAAGAAAGGCTGCTGTATCACGCAGTCAAAGCCGCCGAACCAGGCCACGTAGTTCTGCCCGTTCCACTGTAGGCAGCAGGAGTTCTCGTTCCTGCCCAGGCGGCCCCTGTCATAGGACTCCTGTGGGTTGTAATCTTCCGTGATGACGCCAATGCTCACCCAGCCGTCAATGATCTCCACTTCCCAGTAGTAGTTGCCTCGGTTCATTAAGTTCTCGCCCAGCACCTGCTCGCAGTTGACAAACCTAGTCGAGCTCTCGGGGTAGGCGATAGGGTTCAGCACCCGCTTGGCTCCCTTGGTCCCAAACAGCTGAAGGAATTTGTCGGCAGTATCGCTGTCCAAGTCGATGATGAAGGCAACTGTGTGGGGTGGGGGTGGGAGAAGGCGAGAAGAAAGCAGAGCAAGGAAGTCAGACAGTATTAGTTATCTTGTCTTCTTAGACAACAAAACTGAAACATACCATCACTGAGGTTGGTACCCCTCAGTAATCATTCAGACTCCTGAACTTATGCACCCTTGGCTTAGGAGTCTTGGGTAGGATCTAACGTTGTGTGAGTGATGCAGTGGGACTTCCCCCTTCCTCTCTCTGCACCCCACCCCCCAAAATATGTTCCAAAGGGTCCCCTATCATGGTGGGGGACTGCAGGGGAAAGGAGAAAAGGAGGGTGGCAACACAAGAATGGGCCTTCTCTGCAGTGGCTCCCCATCTGTAGAATGCTCTCCCCAGGGAAGTTTGCCTGGCGCCTTCATTATACACCTTTAGGTGCCAGGCAAAAACGTTCCTTTTTAACCAGGCATTTGATTGATCTGATTGACATCCTATGCTCTTTTAAAATGTGGCTCTTTTTGTGTGTGTGTGTTTAATTTCTTGTTGTTATTTTGATTATATATATTGTGGTTTTTATGTCGATCTTTTCTGTGAACCGCCCTGAGACCTCCGGGTATAGGTTGGTATATAAATAACAACAACAACATAATTGCATTGCACAAGCAGAAAGCTGTTGCATGAGTGGAACAGCAGTGTTGGATACAACCACGTGTTCTAAAAACTCCACTACTGCAACCAACATATATTCTGCAAAAATTGTTGGATTTTTCCTAACTATATTTAAATTTGCGCATACCACTTGTGTGGCTTCAGTTTAGCCCTATGGCAAACTTGGTTGGTTGCAGTTTTTTTAAAAAATAAAAATATTTACCCGCACCTTGTGTTTCTGTGTTTTGGGAAGGTGAAATAGGAAAAGCGGGTGGCAAGATGGGGGTATGTAGAGTAATAGTCATTTAGAAGCAGAGAGTGGCAGAGGTATGGAATCAAGGAGCAAAGATGTACCGCACTCTGATTTCAGAGACCCCTTCTGTTTTCTATATTTTCAAGGTTTCTGGTTTCCTCCAGTTCACTTTAAAAAAAATAAAATAAAATCCAGTTTCTAGTCCTCATGATATATATTTAACATAAATCTCTTTTTTATGCCACAGCCTTTTTTTTCACTTTCATGCAGTGATAGAACCGAATATGTGTTTTCCATCTCCTCCAATATGTGCCTCTTTATGACAGGAAAAGGAGGTGGTGTAGCTTTACAGGCATCATAGAATCATGAAGTTGAAAGGGACCACAAGGGTCATCTAGTTCAACCCCCTGCAATCCAGGAATCTTTTGCCCGTGTGCTTAAGTCCCTGTATTTTCAGCTAAACCTAGCTAGGCCAGTAAAGACCAGTAACTGAGACACTGAATGTTTTCTAAAAACAACACTCAAGCATTTTGTTTTCACTGGACTGCGCTCATAATTAACTTTGCGTGGGCTGACATTTCTGCTGTCTGCAACACGTCTGCCGTCTGCCAAACGTTACGCCATCAGCAAAGAAAGAAAAGCCAAGGGAGACAAAACATACAATAAAATGGTCTTACATTTGAGAAAATAATCTCGGGACTCCAAACAGGCGGGGTTGCTGCTTTTTTCTGGAATCGGGGGCTCAATGGTCACTGTGAGGAGAGGAAATTGTCAAAAATTTACCTCAGCAAAAAAGAAAAAGAAAAAAACCAACCCATCACACAAGGAAAAGAGGCTTGTTCACTAGAAAGTATCCTGGCTGATCAGACCCAGGTGTACTATTCCATAAAACCACCTTTAACCTTAAATTCATTTGTCATCAACAAGCCTGTTGTGATTAGATTCTTAAACCTATTAATCAGAAGAGGGAAATCCCACAGGATGTTATCCCAGGATCCAAGATCCTAACATGTCCTTGTGCTACTACAAAGCCAGCCAGCAGAGGGATCTGCTCATAACTGTGTTGTAGTTCTGTGCTCATCCAAAAAACAGACATTTTACAGAGTTGCTGGACCCCAACATTTTCTTCTGGGTCTGCAAAGCCTGATTCCCTCTCTACTCTCCTTCCTTCAGCCTCCCCATCACCACATAGGGCTCTGTGTGGTGGTGCCCAGTTATCATAGAGTTGGAAAGGACCCAAGGGTCATCTAGTCCAACCCCTTGCAATGCAGGAATCTCATCTCATCCATGGCAGATGGCCATCCAACCTCTGCTTAAAAACCTCCAAGGAAGGAGAGCCCACAACTTCCCAGAGGGAGACTGTTCCGCTGTTCTCATGGATGTCTTGTTTGTGCCTCTGGCTGGGTCTTGTGGGGATAGTGGCAGCACGCTGTGACCTGGAAGCAGTTACTGAAAACTCCCTGGTAAGTATCCAGGAGGTATTCCTCCCTGAAACATGGGGCATGTATGGGAGAGGGTGGGGAAGCCCCAAACAGAACAGAGCCAATGCTAGGCTAGTAGTCACACATTGCAATAGTTTCTTTAGGGAGCAGTTGAACTTGAGGACTAAGCCAGCAAGATCCACTCCAATTCTGGCAGGACAGGGAGCTTCAAATGTATATCTCCCCTGTGTTCTGAAAGACAAGGCTCTGTTTTAAGGAAAAGCCACTTTGGACATCTTCCCCAAACCACTGCTGGCCACACCCGGTGATGTCTGTTTGTTGCCTTCTGATTTATTTGAGTCCTTATGGAAACCTCATAAAAAAAACCAACCCCAAGCGGGAGGCACAGGGCGCAGAAACCCGACACCAATTTAAGAGAGTCTTGTTATTATGCAACTTCAAAACAGCTGCACCACTTGCAGTGCTTTGAAATGGAGGCTGTAGTTTAAAACATCTTCTCCCTTTGAGGCTGGCATTTGACATTCATTTAAAGGTAAAGGTACCCCTGCCCGTACGGGCCAGTCTTGACAGACTCTGGGGTTGTGCGCCCATCTCACTTAAGAGGCCAGGGGCCAGCGCTGTCCGGAGACACTTCCGGGTCACGTGGCCAGCGTGACATCGCTGCTCTGGCGAGCCAGAGCCGCACACGGAAACGCCGTTTACCTTCCCGCTGGTAAGCGGTCCCTATTTATCTACTTGCACCCGGAGGTGCTTTCGAACTGCTAGGTTGGCAGGCGCTGGGACCGAGCAGCGGGAGCGCACCCCACCGCAGGGATTCGAACCGCCGACCTTTCGATCGGCAAGCCCTAGGCGCTGAGGCTTTAACCCACAGCGCCACCTGCGTCCCGACATTCATTTAGGCAGGTACAAATCAAGAGGAGACTTGGAGATGTCAAACAGAGATGGGGAACCTGGCCCTCCAAACGATGCTGCACTCCAGCCCCCATCGGTTCCAACCACCATGGCCAGAGATGATGGCGATAAAGTCCAACAACATCTGGAGAGCGGCAGGTTCCCACTTCCATGATGTAAATGGTGCCTAGTGGGTTCTAATGCCCAAAAGTCTACAAGCAAAATTCAACATGTGAATGGAAGCAAGTGTCCTGAATTTGCATAAGGCTGGGTACCTCAGCTGCATTTCAAGCTTTGAGAACAGACTGGGAAAAGGAGCATCTCCACCCCCATTGTTCTACCCGGACACTGAGGTCCAGCCCCGAGGGCCTTCTGGTGGTTCCCTCACTGCGAGAAGTGAGGTTACAGGGAACCAGGCAGAGGGCCTTCTCGGTAGTGGTACCCACTCTGTGGAACACCCTCCCACCAGATGTCAAAGAGAACAACAACTACCAGACTTTTAGAAGACATCTGAAGGCAGTCCTGTTTAGGGAAGCTTTTAATGTTTGATGCAAAGGAAGCAATGTGCATTCTTGTTGCTGATACTTCCAAGCCCAGTCCCTGTTCACAGAGACTTCCAGAGCTCCTAGATACTTAAGAGCTATAGGGAAGCAGTGGATTCTTAGCACTTGCTGGGCACTAATAATCTCTGCAGAAACCGCATGGTAGCTATCAGAGTCAGCAAAGAATTCCGTAATCAAAACACTGCAGAATGCATAGCGCTCTACATGTAATGCAAGGACAGGATATTCCGTCTGCTACAGACCTTCTGGCATGCCATAAAGAATGGGCCCTTCGTCTCCGTTCCCTGAGAGCTGGTCCCACTGGTTCTTGCAAATGTTCACTAGCATTTCCTTCACAGCGAGCACGGCCTGGCTGGATTTGATGAAGCTCAGCTCTTTGGGGAAGCTTGCCCATGAGACGTTTTTCTCTTCGGTGGCTATTTTCAGTGCTTGGAACTCCTGTGCCAAAAAAAGAAAGAAAGAAAAGGGAGTGATATACAGCAATTGACTGATGGGAGGACTCATTCCACAGAGCCACCTCTATGGCTGCTGTTTGTGACATGGAAACAAACATACCAGAGGGAGGGAGGGGGACAGAGAGAAAGAGCAGCTACACTGGCAGGAGATGTTGGCATGCTGCTCTGTTCCAAATGTGGATCCAGGAACATAGAGCTCAGCAGAGCCTCCTCCCTATAAGGTCCGTTTACCCAGGGCCCCTACACAGTGGATGAGGGCATATTTCCCAGCAGAGATCCAGATAGGACTGAGCACTGTGATTGCATACTAGCCTTCTTCAACCTGGTGCCCACCAGACGTTGCTGGACTACAGCTCCCATCAGCCCCAGCAAGGATGGCCAATGGTCATGGATGATGTGAGTTGTTGTCCAACAACATCTGAAAGGCATCAGATTGGGGAAGGCTGTTGTAAATGAATGAATGCCCTACAAATTGTGGGGCCTGGTAAAAGAGACAAATGTCCATTGTGTCCTACCTGCTTAGGGAAGCTTTTAATCTTTGATGCATTACTGTATTTTAATATTTGGTTGGAAGCCGCCCAGAGTGGCTGGGGAGGCCCAGCCAGATGGGCGGGGTATAAATATATTATATTATTATTATTATTATTATTATTATTATTATTATTATTATTCCTTCCTGTCCCTGTAGCGTACAAGCATGCCCACCTTCCAATACAAAAATCACCAGATTATGGACAAGCTGAATCAGACTCTCCACTTGTGGCTCGCTAGAGAGGACAGCACGTCTCCACAAATCCTCCCTTTTTCTACTGTTTCCAGAGAGGGGAAATCCATGCCATACATTGAAAGCACATTACTTTCTGTAAAATAATCCTGGTCCGACTGCACTCACTACCAATTCAAAGTGCTGGTTCTGACCTATAAAGCATTAAATGGCTCAGGACTGCAATACCTCAAGGACCGCCTCTTTCCATATGAACCTACCCGCACCCTGAGATCATCTTCTGAGGCCTTCCTTTGTGTGCCTCCTCCTCGAGAGGTCCGGAGGATGGCAACATGAGAACAGGCCTTCTGCAGTGGCTCCCCATCTGTCCAATGCTCTCCCCAGGGAAGTTTGCCTGGCGCCTTCACTATACACCTTTAGGCACCAGGCAAAAATGTTCCTTTTTAACCAGGCCTTTGGTTGATCCGATTTATATCATATGCCCTTTTAAAAGGTGGGTTTTTGGAGGGCAGGTTATTGGGTTGTTGTTTTTATTTTGATTACAGTGGTACCGCGGGTTAAGAACTTAATTCATTCTGGAGGTCCGTTCTTAACCAGAAACTGTTCTTAACCTGAGGTACCACTTTAGCTAATGGGGCCTCCCACTGCCGCCACGCCACCTCCACACAATTTCTGTTCTCATCCTGAAGCAAAGTTCTTAACCTGAGGTGCTATTTCTGGGTTAGCGGAGTCTGTAACCTGAAGCATCTGTAACCTTAGCATCTATAACCTGTGGTACCACTGTATATATTTTGTGGTTTTGTGTTCTGGTTTTGTTCTGTGAGATGTCCGGGTATAGGGTGGTATATAAATTTCAATAAATAAGAAGAAATAAAATTGTAGTTTGTTCAGGGCATTGGGAACTGTAGTTCTGTGAGAGGAAACTACAGTTCCCAGGATTCATTTGTGGAAAGTCATGTGCTTCCGATGTATGTTAGATGTGCTTTCGATGTATGGTGTGGATCTGCCCAGAGGCAAGGAATGAAGCGCTTTTAGGGGTGACTCTCTACTAGAATAACACTCAGGGGCACAGACCTGCAGGAAAGAGATGGTGTCTGTGCTGGGAACCTTCTCCAGATTCCGCTTGTGTTCAGTCAGTGTGTCACGCCTCTCTTCCTTCTGCCGCAGCTCCTCCGCTGCCCCAGTCAGCATTGCTCTTTCCCCATCTTCGATGAAGCCAAGGACTTCCTTCTGAAAGGCTGCAAGGACCCTGGCCGTCTCGGCAAAGAGTTTGCTGACCTTTTCCTTCTCTTTCTGAGCAGTGCCCTAAACACAACAGAGATAGCTTTATACCAATTATCATTCATGTAGATTACATATATTTTCACACACACCCCCCAAAAAAACATGCACACATCCAGATCCTCCTTTGAAAGTTGGCCAGGTGGGGGAGGGCAGAATTCGACATTAGGAAACATGTCTGGATTATTCCATTTTAAAGCCCTCCAATTTTTATCAGGACCACGACATGTAAAGAGGCAAACTTTAGGGAAAAGGTTCCCACTGCTGCCAAATTCACTAAGCCACTATATGCTTTTCTGTATTTTATCTGAGTGCCAGAAATGAGGGTATCCCTGCAAGTGGAAATGTAGCATGTCATGGAAATAGCTACCTTGGACACGCCACTTTCTTATAGGAATGGAGTTTCCCCCAGTCTGATGGAACGTTGAAAAATGTGATCCTCCACCTGCAGTCTAGGAAAAGCACCATGTGATCCAGTTCTCAGGAAGCTTGTATATTTGTGCAACACGGGTGCATACATGCAAGAGGATTTTTGTTCTTTGCTTACATGTTATCTTTAATTAAACCTCCCAACACTGCAGCAGAATTGGATCAGAATCAGTGGATGAACCACCTCTTGATACCCAGGCCAAGAGACAGCCCAAACCCCTGATCCCCTTGGCACCAGGAGACCATGACATAGAAATATATGAAAAGAACAGGGCACAGTGTGTGTGAGATCAACATCCAGTTTTTCTTCTGGGATGAAATAGACTGAAGCCATCTTACTTTGATGAGGTCCACAGTCCTCCTTGTCTGCGCAATAGTGACTCCAAGTTCATCCAACTGATTCTCAACGCTGTTCAGGATTTTGGGTCTTTGGGCCTTTTGAAGAAAGGGAATATCAGAATGTCACCTCGCATTGACAGAAAATAGTACATTTCTCTTCCAGTCCTCATGGCTGTAGAGAAATATTCACCGTTAAATGTATTTCTGAAAAGCAAGAATGGGGAACTGTGGCCCTCCAGATTTTGTTGGACTCCCAATTTCCATAAGTCCTGGCCAAGCTAGCTGTGCCTGATGAAAGATGGGAGTCCAGCAACATTTGGAGAGCCAAGAATTCCCCACCACCACTCTAAAGATTAAAAAGGACAAGTTCTTTGAAGGTGGTAGTGATGAGACTTCACTCTGCACTGTGCCTGATTGCCCTTGCTCCCCAAAACCCTTATATTCCCTCCTGTCCATTCATTCTGCATAACGTATTGCCCTTATTGTCTCTCCTGCCTATTATATATTTGTTCTTGACAAAGGCTCTGCTAGACCATAAATCTAAGCCACAGTTTGTTCAACAAACCATGAGTTAACCAGGATGATTAAATACACCACATCTTATTTCTCCATCATTTCTCCTTTAAAGCCCTAAATGGCCTCGGCCTTGTATACCTGAAGGAGCATCTCCACCCCTATCATTCAGCCCAGACACTGAGGTCCAGCACCGAGGGCCTTCTGGTGATTTCCTCACTGCGAGAAGTGAGGTCACAGGGAACCAGGCAGAGGGCCTTCTCGGTAGTGGCACCCGCCCTGTGGAACGCCCTCCCATCAGATGTCAAGGAGAGGATGATGGTGATTAGTTTTGTTTTCCAGCTCTTCTTTTCTCATGCCTTTGTAACCTGGTAAACATCTAGGTTGGAGTAACCAAACAAGCCATGATTGAAGAAGGGTGCTGGGTTCACATACTACACACCAAGCCATAGCTAAACCAGTGCTTTTGTGTGTGTGTGATAGTACTCACAGGTACTGAATACTGTTACATATTTTTTGTGGCTCATGGCAGCCATTTTGTGCTGGCACCAATGGCACTTTTATCAAGATATGAGTACCAGCACCTTGTTTTTTATTTTTTAAAAAAACACTGACTAAAACAAAGGTTCATAAGTCAACAATAAAACAAGTTTGTTGTCAGTGAACAAATAACAGTTACCGGTAAATGGCTAGGCAGGTCTCTCACACAATGCTAATAATGTTTTTGATTAATCCCTGGCTTAGTGTTATGTGTGAATGAGGCCAAAGTAATCTAAACTGAAACAAACCATTCCCCTGATGATCTATCAAATGTTGACCCTGAACATGAGTTGGTTTGTGTTTGGAAACATTATTGTAATATATTATGTGCGTGTGTCTGGTTTTTGTTTTTATTTGCAAAAGCAACAGTCTTTTGTCTACTTTTAAAGACCTGTAAAGGAAGCGATCTTCCCAACTGTCTGACATTTGAATTTTGACTGGAAACGTGCCCAATTCTGGAAAGCTAAAAAGAGCAAAGTGCTACTGTCATGTGGCTCCAAACTCCATTTAAACAATGTGCTGGAGTGAGATAAAGACCAGACTGAGAGGGTTGCAATGAAAGGAACAATCGTAGCTCTATCAGAGAAAGCAAGAGCCACAGCCCAAATTGCATCAACACCCTCACCCGGACCAGAAAGCAAGGAAATTAAAGTGCCACGGAGAGGGCTTATCTGGTGAAGCCATAATAACCCATTGATCTCTTTAAGCAGACCCAGGGAGAGGGAAGGAAAGGGATTTAACTGAGATGTAGCCAAGATGATTTAACAAAAAAATGGCATTATTTTTTCCGGTCATAAAAGCTAGTCATATATGCTATTTTATATAAACATACAGAACATAAAATTGCTAGCATTAAACGGAACTAGCATCAATAGCCACGATCAATTTGATTTGACACTGGCCAATAAGGTACAAATTGTATTTCATTTGGGGCATACACAGCACCAATCTGTCTATGCTGTGTGCTAGTTAGGGTACTGTTAAAGGACCAGGGTTCAAATCCCCTCTTAGCCCCTAAACTAACTGCCCAACCTACTTCTCTCACGAAGATAAAATAGAGGCGGGGGCGGGAAGAACAAGATACCCTTCCTCGAGGTGGAATATAAATGCAGCAATGAGAATGATTAAGTGCGTTCTGACTAACATACATGTGCATGTGCTCACACATACAAGGAATTTTTTTTTTCAGGTTTTCCGCCATGAAAATAAATAAAACTTGCTTAAGCCATCCCAGGCATGGCAATCCTTGACAGCAAGCCAAACCCTATCTATTTTTGCCACACAGGAAAGTCTCTGCCTCTTCCCTTCCACCAGGAGTGATAACATTTTATTCCAGGCAAAGGGGGAGGTAATTAACAGACGGGTTCCCTTCTGTTCATCAGCTACAGACTTGCTCTGGCTCCATAACAGAACTAGGGTCAATTTATGGTTGTCTGGCAGCAGGAAAGAACTTCACTGCCTGGAATTCTGACTTCATACCAGCTCCAAACAATTGGTCCTTCAAGCCTAGTAGTGGCTATCCTGATTGGCAGCCGTTCTCTGGGATCTTGTGCCAAAGTTTTTCCTGGCCCTGTTACCCAGGAAAGCCTTTCAGCTGGAAATGCTGCCAAAGACTGAACCAGAGGCCTTTTGTACGCAAAGAGGGTGCTCCCCCCACTGAACCATGGGACTGTCCAGTGGAGTCAGGTCCATTAAGGGAAAGGAGAACGGCCCACCACCCTCAGCCTGCTCTCTGCCAGGCCCACCTGCCTGCATCCTTCTTACAGCCAGTTCAGGGGGCAGCACAACTTGCCAGCTTCCTTCTCCTTAGTCTCACAGTGTTGCCCTTGTCCACCTCAGCAGGGAAGAGGATGGGGACAAATCTAGACAGTTGGCTCTGCCAATCATTGGCTCTATCTACTGCTGGGCTCCCAACAGGTCCCAGCTGCCACTGGGACCCTTTCTAAAATGTTTTGCTCAAAGTTTATAGGCAATATATCAGATGGCCTTTTCAACCCCTTCAATAAACTCTGTCCTGATTAACTTTATTCCTCCATTGTTACCATGCTATGAGGCTCCTTCCCATGACGTGATATATGCTTTAGAGACTGTCCCTATACAGTGGTACCTCGGGTTACAGATGCTTCAGGTTACAGACTCCGCTAACCCAGAAATAGTACCTCGGGTTAAGAACTTTGCTTCAGGATGAGAACAGAAATCGTGCTCCGGCGGCAATAGCAGGAGGCCCCATTAGCTAAAGTGGTACCTCAGGTTAAGAACAGTTTCAGGTTAAGAATGGACCTCCAGAACGAATTAAGTTCTTAACCTGAGGTACCACTGTACACCCCACTTCTGTGCCTCTATGACAGCAATGTGGAAGTGGTGCTCCTCCAGCTGCTGTGAGATTCCAACTCCCACCAACCCCTAGCCAGCATGCCCAGTGATCAGGGATGATGGGAGCTGTAGTACAATGAACAGCTACTGCTTCCCCATCCATGTTCTAAAAGTGACCACCTGGCGCCCATTTAGGGAGTTTGCACCTATACTTTGAAAGCCACAGCCGTCCTGCCTGTGGCTGCTGTAGCTTCAATCCCTTTTTCAGGCCTCATGCTACATACCAGAGGTACTGGAACAGACTGCAGTATCAGAGTCCTTCCCACACTAATGAACAGAAAGCAACATTCTCCAAGTAGGCCTTTTCGGGTGTGATCATAGCATCAGTTATGGTACCTTACATGGCATTACACCCAGAGGGCTACATCTCCCCTCTGGGTGACCTTTCAGGGGTCACATGCTGATGGTAAGCCTTGTCAGATGCCAAAGTAGGAAGAGCAATAAACATGAATTTTAGCTTTGTGCGCCTCTTTCTCTTCTGCTCCTCAATCCAGGCAAGAGTTCAAGGACCCATTCCAGCCAGGCTGAGCAGGGAGGGGGTGTGGCTTGAAGAGAGTCCTGAGGGCCAGACAAAGAGGTTTGAGGGACCCCATTCAACCTCCAGGCCTGAGGCTCCCAATAGCTGGTTTAAAGCATGTTAACAACAGCCAGTGCTTTGTCTAACTTTTTATGTACTCCCTTCAGAGATCAGGAAGACAAAGAGCTCCAAATGCTACTGGACTCCAACTCTCATCATTTCTGGATGCGGCTGGTAGGAGTTGGGAGTCCAAGAACATGACGGGTACAAGGTTCCCCACGTCCGGCTTAAAGTAATGGGTCGCAAGAGTAGTGTGAACACTGAGGAAAATATTTTCCTGGGCATCCTGGGGTACGAGTAGTGATGTTAAATTCTCAAGAATAATCTTTTGGAGAATACAGTGGTACCTCGGGTTGCATACGCTTCAGGTTACATACCCTTCAGGTTACAGACTCCGCTAACCCAGAAATAGTACCTCAGGTTAAGAACTTTGCTTCAGGATGAGAACAGAAATCGTGCTCCGGCGGCGCAGCAGCAGCAGGAGGCCCCATTAGCTAAAGTGGTGCTTCAGGGTAAGAACAGTTTCAGGTTAAGAACGACCTCCAGAACGAATTAAGTACTTAACCCGAGGTACCACTGTATTCTCGAGAATATTCTCTGGAGAATATTCTCCCCTCACCTCAGTAGGTTTGGGGCATCTCAATCGGCCTTGTGACTAGAGAAACAATGGCATCGCGATGCAATGGGAACTTGCCTGCTCTGTGTGGTCCCTTGAGGATTCCCATTTGCAGAAGCATCCTCCGCCCTTAAATGCTCCACTTAAGAATAATAACCTTGAAACGAAGTTGTTTTAGGGAGTTGTAAAGTACTGCTTGCAGCAAACCTTTCCAAGTTTAGCCATCTCTCCCAAAGAGAACACAGAGATGGGGTTTCCCAACTAACCCAGTGCTTTAGGATGAGCTAAACCGAAACTGACAGCTCAATTAAAAACTAGCAAGTGAAAATCTAGGAGATGAGTCAGCGTCAACTGGGAAGGGGAGCGATGGAAAAAATGCCCCGTCTCAATGCAACACAAAGGGCTAACGGAGCAAGGAGCGGAACCTGGGAGACGAGCCAAGTGAAATAAAGAAGCCAGTCTGAGCCACTGTGGGAAAGAGAGGCAAGGGGAAGAAATGAGTCCCTGGTGCAACTGCACAGCAGCCAAAGGCTGTCAGAACAGAAACTGGTTGGGCCCAGTTAACAGGCACACAGAATTAATCACACCCTCCTCCCACGCAACTTTTGTTGTAGCCTCCTCTCCAAACCCAAAAGCAACAAATTGTTTGCATGTGTGTAATCTGGCAGGCCAGGCTGAAGTTCAGCTAAATGTTTGTCTTCGCATTAGGAACATCTCATTGAGGGTTTGGGAAACACAGGCCCCCTACCCCACCCGCTTTCACTGGAAAGCTCTCTAGGCGTTGGCTGAGCACAGAACAGCCCCAGAAGCAGAGATGTGGGTGTGGGTGTGGGACTGTACCCCACCCATAAAATCAGAAATCCAGACACCTTCTTCCAGACCTCTAGACAACTCTAAGGCTGCACTCCTAACTACGTTGACTCTGAAGTCAGCCCTACTGAACTCAGTGTGGCTTACTCCCAAATAACTGGGATTAAGAAAGCCCAATTAAATAAAAACCTCTATGGTCTAGGAATTTCAGAACATTGAAATTTTAATAGGAAATGTTCTTCTCTGATCAATTATCTACACTCCCTACCTCACAACCCCTTCTAGATTCTCGGGCTCTAAGCACTTAACCATGACAACAGCCAGCTCCCCAAATCCTTACCAAATGCTCTCCTTTCTGGGTCCTGGCTGCACGCAGCTTTCACCTGTCTGTCTTGGTAGCTCTTGGCAAAGCCCATCCCCACAAGCCCCAAAAGACTAGTTGCAGAATATTGCATAGCTTCAGAGGAGCTGAGTTCACACAGGCATGTACCTCACATGACGTATCAGCATTGGGGGACTCGCAGCTCCATGGAAAATTACAGAACTCCCAGCTGCACAATCAGAAGTGCAGCAATGGATGTGACTGTCCTAGATGCTGTCGGATGGTTGCTATGTTGGTTAGTCACCTTTCCATTATGAATCGGTTTTGAAGCAGGTTAAAAAGCAGGTGCAGCACATCTACATATGCACTCTTACAATGCAATTCAATTGATGCCCGAAGCAAAGTAAGTGCAATTGAATTCAGTGGGACTCCTTCCAGGTAACAATGATGGAGAACCTCAGGCTGGGGGTTGGGGGCTCATATGTGGTCCTTTCTATCTGGCTCTATCTCCCCCTCCTGAGACACACACCCCATTGACAGCTTTGAACTCTCCTGGAGTGTTTTTGCCTGGATGGAAGGCAATTCCTTTAACTCAAATTCTGATTCGTGCTTGCCTAGGCAAAGAACAGAGGGGGAATGTGGGAGCATGCAAATTTCCCATTTACTGCTATGCTTATTTTGCCTCTGGCCCCACATACTTTGTGCCCCCCCCCCCAAGGATGCCCAAAAGGCATTGCGTCACCTTTGACTGAAAAAGGTTTCCCTTCCTCAATGTGAAGGATTGCAGTCACAAACGCCTTTCCAAACTTTTAAAGTGCAAAGTTTCTGTTGGAAAAATTGACTAGATCAAAAACTGGTTTAGTCAATCAAACCAGTTCATTTATCAGCATGGCTGCAGTTAGGAAGAACATCTGTGGTCCACCAGATGTTGTTTGACTCCAACTCCAATCGACCACAGTGAGCATGGCCAGTGCACAGGAATGATGGGGGTTTGAATGACTTCTGGAATGTCACAGGTTCCCCATCCCTGCCCTAAAGCATAGCTCCCCTATCAATCATTATACTGGCAGAGGGGTCCAGCTACCAATTTGGATCAGGGCTAACGCCGCAGTATGCTGCACTCCACCCTGTTCATTTGCAGTGTTCTCTGTCTGCACAGCCAACATCTGATCAAGTCATCAGCCTTCCAACTCTGTCTCGACAAGACTGCTACAACCTAAAAGCTTCCTGTCCAAGTTGCCATCACTTTGGGATTCGCTGTGCTAAAATTTGTTCCAATGCTTCTTGCACTTACAGCCAGGGCAGGGGAGACATAATTAAGTCATAAACCTGAACTTAAAACATGTCATGTACAGTGGTACCTCAGGTTACATACGCTTCAGGTTACAGACTCCGCTAACCCAGAAATAGTGCTTCAGGTTAAGAACTTTGCTTCAGGATGAGAACAGAAATTGTGCTCCGGCGGCACGGCAGCAGCAGGAGGCCCCATTAGCTAAAGTGGTGCTTCAGGTTAAGAACAGTTTCAGGTTAAGAACTGACCTCCAGAACGAATTAAGTACTTAACCTAAGGTACCACTGTATACCTGAAACCATCCTAAAACACCCTAAGTAGTAGCAGTGTCCATAGAACACATACTCCAGGTACCCACACCCTCCTCCAGATCAACAACCTAGCCTTACAGATTCCTCAGCAATGCCATTCCAGGGATTCCCCAGATAGGGCTGTGCCACTTCAACCCAGGTCTCCTCCTCCTCCACAAGGATTGCTCCATTCTCCTGCCAAGCTAGCTCTACAGATAACTTTTCCAGCGCATCTTACCCTGCTCTTTCCCTTTCTGAACCAATTTCCCAATAAGCCTTAATCTTGTTCCACAGCCTCCGCCGTTCCACTCATACGAACATAGGATTATATGGCTGCCCAGAGATGTTCTGCTGCCCATGGCAGAACAGCAACCCTCCCTCTCCCAGAGTCGCAAGATAAGTAGTAACCAAGAGCTGGCCACATCATTTTGGTACCTGAGGCACGAACTCCCACAAGTAGAAATACAATAGCAGTAATAATAACCTCAAATGTAACAATCTGTTGACAAAAATCAGTCACCCAAGGCAGCTGCCCCACTCGGCCTAATGGTAGGGCCAGCTTAGCTGCCTTCTACTGAGTCAGTCTTCTGGTCCATCTGGCCCAGTACTGTCTACTGGCACCAGCTGCTCAGCATCTCAGGGCAGAAGTTGTTCCTCCACTGAGCTACTTGTTATTCATTTCCCTGGAGATGCCAGGGGTTAAACCCCCGCCTACAATGTTTGCACACTTCCACCAAGCTACGGGCACCAGGCAGTGACTGGTCTAAGCAGGTCACCGAGTGTGCGTCCTGGCTGAGTATCTGAAACCTGGTCTCCCAAATCGAACACTCTAACATGTTCTCCCACTCTACTGTTAATGTATCCCCTTTGCAGACGGTTGTGTGTCTTATTTAACTTACTTCAAATTGTAGTAAGCCAGCCCTTCTGTGTTTGGTGGTGGTGGGGATCTCCTACTTACTCTGTTGAGTTCGACCCTAAACCATTGCCCCCAAGTCCTGCACTGACAGCACTGCTCTGCCTTCCTAACCCCAGAGAGCAACTACACACTGCTTCAAATTCTGAAAGCTTACAGGGAAGGGTCTTTCAACAAGCTCATACTCCTTCAAAGAAAGTACCGTAAGTTTCAGGAATGTGTTTCTGAGCAGACACAGACCCTTGTACCAACTCTTAGGAAATAGGGTACCTGCTTTTCAGATAACTTGGGGCACCTGACAAACTGCTGTCCCATCCTTCTAGATTCAGGTAGGTAGCCGTGTTGGTCTGACAAAGTCGAAATAAATAAAAAATTGTCCAGTAGCACCTTAGAGACAAACTAAGTTTATTCTGGGTATAAGCTTTCCTGTGCATGCACACTTCTTCCGATACACACGTCTCTAAGGTGCTACTGGACAATTTTTTATTTATGCCGTCCCATCCCAGTGGCGTAGCGTGGGGCGTGCAGGGGGGGCCGGCCGCACCGGGCGCAACATCTGGGGGTTAGGGGGCGCAAATCCACGGGTTAGGGGGCTCAAATCCACAGGTTAGGGGGCGCAAATTACTTGCCTTGCCCCGGGGTGCTGACAACCCACGCTATGCCACTGTCCCATCCAACAGGGACCTGCCAGCCAGTCACTTTGCAGCGGCCTCAGGCAGCTTCTCCCAACCCGTCCCTAGCGAGGCTCCTAAATTTAGCACGTCGAGGAACAGCAGCAGTGGCCGACAGCCACCCACCCTCCCCTCTTCCAGTTGGAACTGGTGAGCGAAGCTTGCAGGAATCTCCGCGCACTGCAGCCTAAGGTAGGGGAGCGTCCCCGCCCTCCGCGTCCCTGGAGCGAGGCTGCACAAAGGACCCCCTTTGTGCCTGGAAGGGCCGGACGGCCGTGCTACCCACCTCCACGTGCTCCCGCTCCACCTCCACCGCCACCACTTCATGGCCCCGGTGCTCTTGGGCCCTGCACAGCTGGCAGATGCAGCTCCGGTCCGTCCGGCAGAAGC
Source organism: Podarcis cretensis (assembly GCF_951804945.1). Taxonomy (NCBI): domain Eukaryota; kingdom Metazoa; phylum Chordata; class Lepidosauria; order Squamata; family Lacertidae; genus Podarcis; species Podarcis cretensis. The sequence goes on from NC_137171.1 coordinate 35,630,851, forward strand.
TCTCCAGGGGCTTGAGGTGCAGCTTGCAGAGGCTTTCCTCGATGTGCCGCAAGGGCGGCACCAGCCGGTGGCCTTGGAAAGCGGGGCTTTTGAGATGAGGCTGCAGGTGCGGCGAGCAGAAGGACGCCAGGCACACCAGGCACGACTGCGCCGCTCGGGCGCGCTCGCCGTCGGTGCAGAAGTCGCACAGCACCTCTTCGGGCGGCGCGCAAGAGTCGCCGGGCCCGCACGGCTCCGGCGGCTTGTCGGGGGCCATGGCCAGCCCCGGGCTGCTCGGGGCGGGTTGCCGGAGCTGCAGCAGCTCGGCCAGGGTGTGGTTCTTCCGGAGCTGGAGGTCGGCCGGGAAAGGCTCCTGGCAGAGCGGGCAGCGGGAGCTGCTTGGCGCGCCGCTTCCCGCCGCGACGGCCCCCGGGTGGTGCCTGTGCGCCCCGAGGCAGCTCAGGCAGAAGTTGTGGCCGCAAGGGGTGGTGACCGGGTCCTTGAGGGCGTCGAGGCAGATGGGGCAGCTGAAAGGGCCTTCCTGGAGATGGGAGACTGGGCTGATGGGGCCGGAGCCCGCATCCATGCTGCTCGACTCCACCGAGAGGGAGGCGAAGAGAGCGCGCCTGGGCTGCTCCCTTGCCCACATCCAGGGCGCGGGAGAGCCGACTCCGCCCACCAGGAACGCGTGTCGCCGACGGGCAGCTCCGGCCAGCCCCACAGTCAGCGGAGATTGCCGAGTCCAGCCTCCCCTTTAAGGGGGCAGCGTGCGCGTTCCTCCTAGAGGCGCGGCCCCTCCACCGCTCCCACAAAGGTGCGAAGCGGAGGTGAACATTAATAAAGGCTTTTCTTTTTCCTTTTCCTTTTTGTCCTGGTGTGAATGTCAGGAGCAGACGATCGTGGGAATGCTCCTTGTTGCGTGTTTGGGGAAGAGCGAGGAACGAAGTTGGGTAAGACAAGTCTTTCATTGAATCCCTGTCGGTGGAACTCTGACCCGGACCCCGGAACATAAAGGGGGCATGTAGCTAATTGTGGTGGGATGCTGTGGCCCTTTTAAGACACTGTCACTACATTGTATATGGCGGGGGGGGGGGTTTATGGTCTGCCAGGTGTTGTTGGACTTCCAAACTCCAGGCAGCATGGTCAATGGTGAGAGTTGTAGTTCAACAAGCCTGGAAAGCCACAGATTCCCGCTGCCGGATTTATGGTGTCGTAGAAGTGATGCACGATACTAAGCGTGCTTTCTCTGAAGTAAAACCCAACGAGTTTAATGAACGAGGCTTACGCTCTAAACTTTATAGCATATTTAGGCTTGCAGGCAGCCTTATATAAGTTGTGACAGAATCACTAGATCTCGGAAATCTCTCCTATCCGGCACGCTCTAAAGATCATATTCACAAATACAGCGCTGGGGGGGGGGGGGGGTTTGGATGATTATTGCCCTGCAATTTTTTTAGTTCGTTTTAATTTCCCCTGGTAATCAGGAATGAATTTCTGGGGGGGGGGGGGAGGCGCTCGGAATTATGAATCTCCCATACAAGGTGAGCGAGCCTAAACATGTTTACTCAGAAGTAAGCACTGCAGCTATCATAGGGAATACCATCCTTTCATATGTGCTTGCTTTCGTATGTTTGCTAACTTGGAGACTGAGCAGATTTTCAACGATAAATAGGTGTTGTGACCTAGACAGATACAATTTTGTTTGCCTAGGATAGGGTCAGGGAAAGGGACAGAAACACACATAGATTGGAGAGAGCGCACCTAGCAAATTCAGTGTTCAGATTGTTTGGAATGGAACTGGAAGTAAAATGGCCAGTATCAACATTCTCTTATTTAAATCAATAGCATAGCTGCTTTTGGGATACAGTGCACAGTTCTGCCCACCCTTCTCCAAAAATTCATTGGCATGAAAAAAGGGGGGAGATAAAGCTATTAGTGCACCTTCCCTAATTTGGACAAAAGGCAACAAAGAAGGGGCATGATAGTGGCTTATAAATATATTAAGAGGATGAGCGAGATAGAGGTGGGTGGAGAGATAACCCTCCCCTCCCCCGATATTAGAAATTGAGGGCAACTAAGCACGTTAAAGTGCAAGTAGATACCGGTAAATAGGTACCGCTCCGGCAGGAAGGTAAATGGCATTTCCGTGCGCTGCTCTGGTTCACCAGAAGTGGCTTAATCATGCTGGCCACATGACCCAGAAGCTCCCTCGGCCAGTAAAGCAAGATGAGCGCCGCAACCCCAGAGTCGTTCACGACTGGACCTAATGGTCAGAGGTCCCTTTCCCTTTAATGAAAGGGAAGTACTGTGTTTCCCGTCTGCTGTCACAGGCAGCATACTTCCAAATACCAGTTTCTGGGAATCACAGGTGGGCAGTGTTGCACTCAAGTCCTGCTTGGATTCTTACCTCAGGCTTCTGATTGGCCACTGTGAGAACAGGTTGTTGGACAAGATGAGCCATTAGCCTGACTCAGCAGGCTGTTCTTCCATCCTTATTTCAGAGAACGGACGGTGATGGCCAGTAACAGTTTGGAAAACACAAATTCAGAGATGATAGGTCTATCGATGGCTATCGGTCACTGTGGAACTTTGAAGCCCAGTAGTCATATGCCTCTGATTTTATCCACCAAATCAGATTTTATCAGATGCACAGGAAATCCGAAGAGATTTTGTTTAACCAACCTTCAATTCAGCGAGTAAGATGGTACTTTTTTCCAAGCTGTGGAACGATGAGAAAAGCTCTTGGACTTGAGGGAATTAATCGGTACACAAAACAAAATAAAAAATAGGGGTCACTGAAAGTGTAAGGTAAAGGATCCCTGGATGGTTAAGTCCAGTCAAAGGCGATTATGGCGTTGCAGCACTCATCTCGATTCAGGGCAAGGGAGCCGGCGTTTGTTCACAGACAGTTTTCCGGGTCCTGTGGCCAGCATGACTAAACAGCTTCTGGTGCAGTGGGATACCGTGATGGAACCAGAGCGCACAGAAACGCTGTTTACCTTCCCGCTGCAGTGGTACCTATTTATCTACTTGCACTGGCATGCTTTTGAACTGCTATGTTGGCAGGAGCTGGGACAGAGGAATGGGAGCTCACCCCATCGCAGGGATTCGAACCACCAACCTTTTGATCAGCAAGACCAAGAGGTTCAGTAGTGTAGGATACCCAGTCCCTGGCAATTGTGAGCTTAAGGTCACCCTACTAAGAACCAGATCAGTTTTGTTTCTTGGATACTCTTCCCTGGGGTTATGACAATTTTCTAGCTCACAGCTAGAACAGGGAATTCTAATAAAAGAAGAAATTTATTTAGTAAGCTTATTTTTCCTTTTTGCTTAGAAAGCTTTATTTCTCAATAAAACTTTTTTTAAAAGGTGAACAATAAAACAGGAACCAACTTGGCAAGTTTTCATTCCCACCATAATCTGCTGATGAGAACGTGGCAACAAACACGTGAGCAGTTACGACATGTTGAGCCTGCACAGAGAAGTAAAATAGAACTCCTTCCATCATAATTTAAACTCACAACATAAAATAGTGCAACCTCTCTGAACCAAAGAGTTCAGTTTCCTTGTATGGAAAGCTATACATATGCAGTACATACACAGTGGAGAATGTAATGTTTCAAGGCAAGCCAACTCTGAAAATTAATATGTCCCAAGGAGAAGTTATCAGTCCCTACTGTGCCATTTAAATTTAATTTTTTTTTATAAAAAAAAATTAGTTCTGTCCACCTCCAGTCATCCCCCCGCCCCCTAATAATTGCGTAAGTAGGCTGAAATATTACAAACTTTGTTTACTCTGTTTTCCTGCTCCTCTTCATTTCCTGCTTAGCTTTTAATGAGATGAGATTACCAGGATGCACAGCACACTAAGCATTGAGTGGCCAGGACAGCCGGAGTTCAGTGCCCTAATCATCTTCCCCAAATTTTAATCCCTCTTGCACACTTGTCCCACCTTGAGATGAGAAATGGGGACTTGCATCTCTCTGGGGAAGATGAGTACAAAGTACCTTGAGACCTCAGGAGAGTTGCTCTCCTTGTTTCGGAGTGATCTCCTCAGATGGCAGTTCGTCCACTGTGGTGGCAGCAGCAGCAGCAGTAGCTGCTGCTTGCAAGACAGGAGGCACCCCATCAGTTTGAACTTTGCCCTGTGGCTTTTGGCAGAGGGTCACAGCTATGCCTTCGCAAAGCCAGAAGATTGGGAAAAGGGGCTCTGTGAAGATCGTGTTGAAAGTGTGGAGGAGTGTCATGTTGTCATCCACGCCATAAAAGGATAGCACTCCGTGGTTGCAATCCAACCACACCCCAATGAATTTGCACACGTGCTTTTTTATCTTAATGCACTCGGCGTTGTGCCAAGCCATATAGCAGTCTTCCTGGACGTGCAGACCCCAGGAGAGTTTATCCAGCCCAATGGTGAATGTGCGGCCAGCCCGCTTCTTCCTTGGGAACCTTCCATAAGCCACACCAATGATGACAGAGTGGCCAGATAACTTGACTTCCCAGTAGCAGCTGCCCTGGCTGAAGTTCTGGGCACACATGACTTGCCATGGCTCAAACCTCTGTGGGTCTTTTGGCCTCGACCCTGGAATACGTTGAGAGTGATGGCACTTCCGGTTCTCATCCGACAACTGCATGTATTGGTTAGCTGTGGTTGGATCAAAGGTCAAATTCTGCTGATCTGCAGGAGAGACAAAGGTATCAAAGTCAGGTGGGAGAAAAAACACCCAAGTGTCTTTAACTTGTTTTTAACTGGCTAATTCCTCTTCAGTTAGAGGAAAAAGGTCTCCAATCCCTAATATCAACATGCCATGGCTTTACTGAAGTGGCATTTTGGCAATTTCTTCTGTTGTTCTCTCCTAACAGAGCTAACCTATTGTCAACTCTGTTCTAAGAACAAAATACCAACTTTTTAGTATTGCAGGGCATTTAACCAAAGCAGCAAGGAGAAAGTATCAGTGCGCATTTGAGGAAGAGTGAAAGTTGGCTTTAGAGGCGTCAAATAAAAGCCAAGGGAAGTGGGTGCCTTCCATTTCCTTTGGAGCAAGATCTCTAGGATCGGCAGGCTCTGCTTTATTTAAACATCATTTTTTGCTCACAATGGCCTATGAGAAATCCCTGCTCATTGCCAGGGTGCCTATGAGGGGTGTCAGTTGTTGTCAGCAATGCAACATTCCCTTTGATCAGCCTTCTGCCTAAATAAGGTTAATGGAATAATTATTTCCCTCAGGGATGCAAACCAGAAGCCTGGGCAGGGAAAGTACACAGGCATTATGTGCAAGTATATACAAAAGATTGTACCTTGTCCATTGGCTCTGGTCCACAGATTTCTGAAAGGAGTTACTAACTGTTTGCGGTAGTTACTAGTCCTAAGTACTTTCTCTTTAATCCATGTTCCACCCGTGTCAGAAAACAGGAGCTGTTCCATTTACAGTCATACCTCGGGTTAAAGTCGCTTCAGGTTAAGCCTTTTTGGGTTGTGCTACGCGGCGACCCAGAAGTAACAGAGCGTGTTACTTCCAGGTTTCGCCGCTCACGCATGTGCAGATGCTCAAAATGATGTCATGAGCATGCGCGGAAGCGGCGAATCGTGACCCGTGCACACACAGATGCGTAGTCGCAGGTTGCGTTCGCTTCAGGATGTGAATGGGGCTCCAGAACGGATCCCATTCGCTTCCTTAGGTACCACTGTATTAGTTTAACAGATAAATTGTGTTCTTTGTGATTTAAGTGAACATCTGCTCCATAGCTTTCTGGTTTCCTGCTAATCTAAGCGCAAGAAGCTTCTCTTGAACAAGGAGGATCCTAGAGATCTTAACAGGGAACTCACCCAGCTGCCTCCAAAAGCAGTGTTGGGAAACTTGGTCACCGCCTCCTCCATAGGTATGTGGGAGACAGTGAGAATAAAATGCAGAACTTATAGGTCTCCATTGGCTGCTTCCAATATGGCTCCACAGTTTTGCAAAGCTTTTTGAACTCCTGGATCTGAAGGCACACCGGGGCCAACTTATGCTTCTTTTTTTAAAGGACTACTGATGTGGGCAGTTGCTTACTTGCATGAGCAGTGTAATATGGGAGTAGCAAACTTTTGCAATGTTGACTCCTTTGCATGAAAAACAAAAATCATGGACTGCCTTAAACAGTATAGGTGCTGTAATGGGAGCCAGCACAAAGAGCCCCACTAGCGCAGTCTGCCCTCCTCAATCAGCTCGGGGTAAGGGTGGGAGAACCCCCACAACAGTGCACAGGAGAGGAGAGATCATTCCAACAGGCAAGCAAAAATGCTTGCACTGACAAGTGATCTCCTCAGCGCTAGTTTGAATTCCACCCCATAAGTGGAAGGGAAGAGGAGCTACATTCTTGTATGACTTTGCAACTTCCATGCTATGCTGTTCATATGCATAGACTTGTTTATGCGAAAATTCCCCACGCGCCTCAGGTCAACCACCACCAGGAATATTATTATAACCAACAGAACGCACACACAAAGAAATAAATTTATGATCCTGACAGAGGACCCAAAGGAAGCAGCTCTGAATATATTTATGCACTTGTGACCCTACTAGCTTTTTTTAAGTAACTGCGTGCAGCCCAGAAAGTCGCTTACCTTTTAAAAAAGATATTCTTAACTCATTGTCTGGAAGGCACGGTCCGGCCCTTCTCACAATTACCTTTGGCTCTGGTGAGACTGCAGAGTGAGAGATAAGCAAGGAAAACTTTAAAGCAGGAAGGAAACTCATTTGCCTTAAAAACAACGATTTCAAAATGGTAGACAAGTCAAGACTCGGCAGTGGGTTGGGGGAGCCTTTTCGGGAGGGGTGAGGACAAGATACACAGGCAGCAAGGTTCAAAGCTGGCCTTTGGATATATTTTAAAATATCTCTCTTTAAAAAGAAGCAGCAGCAGCAGTGTACTTAAAGGCATCCCACAGTGTTATATTTTTCTTCATAATAACCAGACACTTAGGTGCTCCCAAGGAATCATCTCTCATGGTCTGAAAGAAGACAAAGCAGAAATACTCTCTCATGTATGATCAAATTATTAAAGTTTCTAAAATCACTTTTCTGTGTGCAGCAAGCTTTACAATTCTCATCCTAATGCATCACAAAAGACCACACTTGTGGACTGTTGTGTATGAGTTGTTTGGTGTCATGTAGGTGCAAAAGGAAGGGTTTTCTCCTTTGAAGGCAAGATTCCTTTGGAGGCAATCTGTTGGGGGGCTGCATGCCACTGGTGGGCAGGGCTGGAGCCAATGGTGGGCCCAAACCAATGATGAATGGGGTGCTCTCACTGCCACCCCCTTCCGCTCCCCGCCCTCCTTGGTATTGTGCTGCTCACCTTGCCCAGGCCCAAAATAAAGGGTTGCCTCAAAGTCAGGAGCTGAAATGAGTAGGTGAAATCCAGATAAAGGCCACATGTTCTGGCCCAGTTCAGAATTTCAGTTTGCAACAAGCTTCAGTTTGCCTTTTCATCCAAATGTGGGAAACTGTGGTTTGTGCAACTGCAGCTTGTTCTCAAACCAGGATCTGAAGACAGAATCAAAGAAAGGCTTTGAATCCTGATTTGAGAACAAAACCACAATTTCCTGCACTTTTTACAACTAGAAGCAGAAACTTCTAACCTCCTCCTCTTATGGTCAGAGAAGGCTGGGAAGTGGAGGAGGAAGCGAAATGAGCCTCAGGCTTGCTGTAGCTTGTCCTTGTAATGACAAACTGTGGTTTGTCATGATTACATCTGAACTGGATCCTACTTTCCTAGGAAAACATTTGGGAACAAAGGACTTTATAAGATTTAAAAGTCTCTCTGAGGAGGTCAAAGTTTTGTGGACCACTACAGAGAAAATTGGAGTAATTCTCGCAGTACAAATCTAATCTTTCTTTCAGAAAACTAAGCACTGTCATTGCCCTACTATTCCTCTTCAATATGGAAATCTATCAAAATAAATACTTTTCCCCACTTTACTGTAGCACTTAAACCTCCAGCTGCCTTTATTAGAAAGAAAACTGACCAACTGACTTTCCACAGGTGATCTTGAATTTTTCACCACTCCATAAAACAGCTGAATGGTTACCTTTTGTTTCAGTCATTGGTGGACTCAAGGAATTTGACTGAGCCTCTTGCAAAAGCCTGGAAACCTCATTGAAGAGTTCAGTAACAGCATCCACATTGCTGGCCAAATCAAACTCAACAGGTGGAATAACTTCTAAGTTGCCAAGAGGAGGAAGATGATGCAGTTCCTACAAGGAACAGGAAATGTAGGAATCACAAAGTTTGACTGTTGACGTACATGAATGGAGCTTAACTTCAGCTTATTTAAGTGAACTGGGTTGATCCTGGAATTCTTTAGTTTGGTACTCTACAATGGCCACTTACATATTGCCAAGCAGGAGGAAATGCATCGCCAAAGAAGGGAACAAACAAACACAAATTTGCATAAAATATGTTAATATATGCACATTTGGACAAAATTGCAATTCATTGAAATAAAAATAAATTGGGAAGACCTTAATAGTGTGACCTGTGTCCCTGCTCAGTTTGCTGTCCAGATGCAACTTCCAAGTCCCTGCCTCTCCCTTCATTGTGGTTCATTATCTCTTAACTGGACTTGGACCAGCCAGCCCTTCAAACAGAGGTAGCTATAAAGCAGGACACATGCTCCCCTCCCCACTTCTTCTCCTCCTCCTCTGCCTGCCTTAGTGGTCCCCATAGCACTTGCTCAGAAATCCAAATGCACCAAGAATACGTTGCTGGGTCCCTTTTGTGAAGCCACCTTGAGCACTATGTTGAAAAAAGAGTTTAAAATAAAAGCGAATAAAAGCAAGTGTGTTCATTATATATTGGAAGGCAGTGGTGTGCCAGGGCATTCTTGCCAATCTGAGACTGTTCAGTTTGTAAAAAAAATTCAAAACAGAAAGGAGGACAATGGCACAGCAGCTCTCTGATGAGAAAACCACACAATTCTCTGCTGTTGCTGCTGCTGCTGCATGCGCGAGTGTTTATCGGCTACAAAATGTTGCTGTGAGTAACCATTTGGGCAAAGCCATTTTGCTACAATAACCCCCTCTCACTGCATGACTTGCCTGTCTCTCTGTAGACCAAGGGCTCCATCAATGGAATTCCCACCCCCCCAGACAGTTCAACTTCAGACGTCCCCCCTCTGGCATGGTGGATGATTCACATTCAAAACTCTGCTCTGGAGTTGGCAGCCAAATTGTTTTTCAATTGTCTCAACTTGCTGACCATTAGGCCTAGCTAATCCTTTTTCTCCTCTCTCTGTCTCCTAGCTGAGAAGGCTAGAGAAGCGCTTATAATTATGAAGAGTCCCACAGAAAGGTCAAAGAGCCTACACTCTTTTCTCAGTTGCATGCTGTACACATGGCATGAAACATACCACTGCTTTCTTAGCTTACGATGCAGTGCAATGCTGGGGAAAAAAATCCCCACTTCACAGAAAACTTTTAAGGATAAGCATTTGTAGCCACACTGTTGTATGACAGGACCAGGGTCTGGGATTATCTTTGCACAGCATTCAAAGCGTATCACTGTTAAGAATTAAATAAACACAGAACTCCTGCATGCCTATGGTTGCCAAGGTTCAGAGGCTTAGTTATGATATTCAAGATACCTCCCAGTTAAGAGCTTGTCAGCTGCCAAGAATAGGGAGCAGAACAGGCAGCAACTCCCACTCTGTAATACTAAGCTATGGTTTATTTTAAGGGTGGGGAGCCTCTGGCTTGCTGGCCAAATTTGGCCCACCGGTTCTCCCCATTTTGCCTTCCACGACATTTTCCCGAACCATAGGTGTGGGGCACGTAGAGACTGAAGGGCGGGGAGTTCAATCCTGCTTGGTTTGGCTATGTAAGAACTCACTGGCACAGCCGATCCCTTCAGAAAGCAGGATTGAACTACTTGGAGTTCAGTCCTTCATGGTCACTATCTCTCATCCATGAACCAACTTTAACAAGTTGACAGGACCACCCACCTATTAAAGCTGTCCCCTGGGAGTAGGGATATAAAGATCTGGCCCAAATGCCATCAGTATACACATCACATACCTCCAGAAACGTCATATCATCAGTACAAGCGAGCAGCTCTTCTGCCTTCTCGTTGCGCTGGGTAAGCCCATCCAGTTGGCGCTTCAGCTGGTCCAAGTTCTCTTGCATTTTGCCAAGTGCAGCATCTTGCTCTCTTTCAATCTTCTCCACTGTCTTCCTCTGGCATTCCTTCAAGGCTTCCACAAGAGAAGCGAACTTCTGCACAACTCCAGATTTTAACTTCTCTGAGGAACCCTGGATGAAAAAGGAAGGGCAACAAAATACAGTTGTTTCCACTGTAGCTGCCTCTATTTCCCTTGCTGCTCTGCATTCTGTTGGGTACTAGGTGCCCCTCTTAATGGAAATAAGAAAATAAAATGTTGGGAGGCAGGCAAAAAGAGAGACTGTGATCCTTGACTGGCTAGCAGGGGCTGATGGGAGTTGTAATCCAGAACATCTGGAGGGCACCAGGTTGGCAAAGAATTCACTACAGGTCTGAGCTGTTAGGAAAGGGACACAAATGCAGAAGGCCCACTTGCTCATTCAGTAACTGGAGTTTTAGCCATGATGGGTACCAAATGGGGTCAATGGAGAGCAAGCACTTCCCATGGGAGGCACTTTTGTCATTATGATGCTCTCTGTGGATTCCTTACCTTGATGTTGTCTATCCGCTGCTCCAGTTTCTGAATTGCTTCTCTGATAGGCTCTGCCTCCTTTCGAGTTTTCTCCAGGGTTGCTCTTACGGACTCCTGCCAAAGAGTTCAAAATAATTTAACAGGCAAGCACTTCAATCTCACCTAGCCACACCCGGCCCCTGCATCTCACCTTCCCAAGAAGGGCGGCAGATTTCCCCAGATGAATCTTCCAAGATTCATTCATCCCTTTGGAAAGACTCCAGAGTTCTGTTAATATAACACCCTATTAGATTGAAGGTAATCAGTGTAGGCATCAAGGTAGCCAAGTTACAGGAAGTGGTAACTCACTGAGGATGTAAGAAGGGGCCATGATGTCCAGACTAATCCAAACCGTTACGTTTGTATTGAGCAGTGCTGAACTGCCTCACCACACGAAAGCCCATAGACTATGATTTGGGTCTAGCAATGTCTTCCAGTGTATATTCAAGCAAAGGATTCTTGCTTGGTATTGTTACAGCAAAGTCGTTATGCCCTAGCTAGCCTTAAAATGTTTCATATCTATACAGTGGTACCTTGGGTTACAGACACTTTAGGTTACAGACACTTCAGGTTACAGACTCCGCTAACCCAGAAATAGTACCTTGGGTTAAGAACTTTGCTTCAGGATGAGAACAGAAATCGTGTGGTAGCGGCGCGGCGGCAGCAGGAGGCCCCATTAGCTAAAGTGATGTCTCAGGTTAAGAACAGTTTCAGGTTAAGAACAGACCTCCAGAACGAATTAAGTTCTTAGCACAAGGAACCACTGTACGGCAAGTGATGCCTGCTTTATAACTTTCATGGCTTCTCCTACAGAAGTTGAGGAAATGTAGCTTGGTGGCAGCACCAAGAGTTAATGTCCGGCCATCCTTCATATGGAATGAATTAAATCTTAGGCTACAGTGGAGATAAAGGCCTTACTGCATCAAACCCATTATTATAAAGCATTTGGTATCTGAGAAGAGTCGTGAGTCAATCAGGCAGACATTCAGCAAGTGAAAATTTATCCACTGCAGCAAAGCTGAGATTAGAGCAATATACACAACCTAGGCTGTCTCTGCGTCACCAGTGGGCATAGCCGGGGGTGGGAGGCAGTTAAATCGAGTAAATAAATAAAAATACTTAACTAAAAGTAGAAATTGTAGAAGGATTTTGACTGGTTTTTCAAAAGAAAGTAATTTCTGAAGGCAGCCCTGTTTAGGGAAGTTTTTAATGTTTGATGCTTTATCATGTTTTTAATATTCTGTTGGGAGCCGCCCAGAGTGGCTGCGTAGACTCAGACATATGGGCGGGGTATAAATAATAAATTATTATTAATTAATCATCATCATCATTATTTAAAAACAACTGTTGTTGAGACATTTCATTCCAAATCTGAGACAGAGGATGATGACAGGTGAGTGTTCTGCCCCCAACAACATAAATCCTTTAAGAGTAAGGTGCGCACCACGACAACTACAATGTGCAGGGACATGTCCCACAATCCCAAGTAACTAATGCACCAGAGGGAATGCTTAATTTTAAAATGGGATGCCCGAAGGCTCCTTTGGCCAGCATGACACCCGTCCATCAACAGCCTGGTCCCGTGCAGGGTGAGAGATGCCCAAGATCGGCAGACGAAATTAATGGACTATGCAGAATTGGACAAAATGACAGGAAGGATCCGAAACCTGTGGGACCAGAGATTTACAGAAGATTGGAAGAAGTATATGAATCATTTGAAGAGCAACTGTAGTCAACAAATTACACTAGTAGGACTACAAGAAGTTTTGTAAGGAGAAATATACAAAGTGTTACAAAGTAGGAAAAGATAGAGATATTGGTTATGAGTTTGAAATGTAATAGGGAAGATAAGAAATGCATACTGAGAGATTAGATTGGAAAATTTTCAGACGGGATTGACGAAAGTCAAAAATTTGAATAAGATGTAAAAGTATGTTTAATTACTGTTGAAAATGATATGTTAAAAAAACTAATAAAATGTATATATATAGTACAGTGGTACCTTCGTTCTGGAGGTCTGTTCTTAACCTGAAACTGTTCTTAACCTGAAGCACCACTTTCGCTAATGTGGCCTCCTGCTGCTGCCGCGCCACTGGAGCACGATTTCTGTTCTCATCCTGAAGCAAAGTTCTTAACCTGAAGCACTATTTCTGGGTTAGTGGAGTCTGTAACCTGAAGCGTATGTAACCCGAGGTACCACTGCATATAAAAAAAGAGAGATGCCCAAGATCACAGGAGTTTGTTCTGTGTACATACAGTGGTACCTCAGGTTGCATACGCTTCAGGTTACAGACTCCGCTAACCCAGAAATAGTACCTTGGGTTAAGAACTTTGCTTCAGGATGAGAACAGAAATTGTGCTCCGGCGGCATGGCGGCAGCAGGAGGCCCCATTAGCTAAAGTGGTGCTTCAGGTTAAGATCAGTTTCAGGTTAAGAACGGACCTCTGGAACGAATTACCGGCAAGTTCTTAACCCGAGGTACCACTGTATATGTTATGTTGCCATGGCCCCAAGTGGCCGGCTCCGGAAATGCTTCTGCCCCGCTCCCTGCTTACTTCTTTGGCTTTCCGCTCGTCCTCGACGAGGGCCATGCCGTGCTGCTGGCACTCCTTGAGCGTGCACACGCAGCAGATGCCCCGCTTCTCCGTCTGGCAGTACAGCTGCAAGGGCCGGCCGTGCCTGGGGCACTTCCTTTCCCGAGCAGCGGCCGCCTGCTCCGTCCGGGAAGCCGGCCCGCCATCTTCCTGCTTGTGGAGCAGCTCCACCAGACTGTCGAGCAGGACGGTCTTGCTGAGCTCCGGCCTCTCCGGGAAGCTCTTTCGGCACGAGGGGCAAGTGTAGCCCGCGGCGGCGGGCCCTTTGCCCTCCTCTCCTTCCCAGTGGTCGCAGATGCACTTCTCGCAGAAGCTGTGCCCGCAGGGCACCGTCACCGGGGTGCTAAACGTATCCAGGCAAATGCAGCACGTCAGCTTCTCCTCCAGCCTCTGCGGGTCTGGGGAAGCCATGGCGCGCGGCAGAAGCGCCACTTACAAAGCCCAGAGGAAAAGAAAGTGAAACTCAGGGCCGCCAAAAAAAGGCTGAGGCTGCTGGAGATGGCTCAGGAGAAGGAAGGGCTGGGCCAAATCATCAGCCTCCAGGCTCTTAAAGAGGCAGGGAGAGTAAAGATGATTGGCATCTCCTTTCCATGCAAGAAAAGAGTTCTGAGTTTCTGGCTCCCTTGTCCCCGTGTGAAAGGCAACCTTTTCAAATACCACCTGCTCCTCTGACAGGACAGTGCTGGATATAAAGCTAAAGGGACCCCTGACCATTAGGTCCAGCCGTGACCGACTCTGGGGTTGCGGCGCTCATCTCGCTTTACTGGCCGAGGGAGCCGGCATACAGCTTCCGCCGCCGTTTACCTTCCCACCGGAGTGGTACCTATTTATCTACTTGCAGTTTGACGTGCTTTCAAACTGCTAGGTTGGCAGCAGCAGGGACCAAGCAACGGGAGCTCACCCCATCACGGGGATTCGAACTGCCAACGATCTGATCGGCAAGCCCTAGGCTCTGTGGTTTAACCCACCCACGTCCCATATGTATATGCTGTCCCATATGTATATGCTGGATATACATATAAACTAAACAAGCTATAGCTTAGGGCCCCACTCTCTTGGGGCCCCAATTTAAAAAAAAAAAAAAAAGTGGATGTACTTTGATAAAATACATACAGTGGTACCTCGGGTTACAGACGCTTTAGGTTACAGACTCTGCTAACCCAGAAATAGTACCTTGGGATAAGAACTTAGCTTCAGGATGAGAACAGAAATCGCACGGCGGCAGCGGGAGACCCCATTAGCTAAAGTGGTACCTCAGGTTAAGAACAGTTTCAGGTTAAGAAAGGCCCTCCAGAACGAATTAAGTTCTTAACCTGAGGTACCACTATATTTTGTTATGTGCAAAGGGCTTTAGATACCTATTAAGTCCATAAATTACCATATAGCATATATTCTACACAAAAACAGCGACAATTTGTTGCTGACAAAGGACAGGTGGACATATAAAGGGCCCCATTGCCTTCAGTAGCTTAGGGCCTCATCAAACCTAAATCCAGCCCTGAGACAGGAGATCTGATGATGAGCTTCTAGGTTCTTTGCAGGCTCAGTTGAAGGTGCAGCAAGATCTGTGCTCCATTTAGGCAAGTTTTTAATGTTTGATCATGTTTTTAGTATTCTCTCGGGAGCTGCCCCGAGTGGCTGGAGAAACCCAGCCAGATGGGCGGGTTTGACGGTCGTACAGAGCCCCTGGTCTTTTCACGGACTATTGACCTGTACACCACTACTTTATTCTTCTGCTGCCACCAATTTTGTGGGGGAAATCCCAGGGCTCCCCAGTACTTAGTCAGGTAGAGTTAACAATGAAGATTAAAGTTTATTTCAAACACAAACAAGTTTTAAAATATATTCGAAACGCTGTCACTCTATTCTCTCTCAGTCTTGTCCCTGCCTCTAACTCACTCTGACTCCTCTATCTCCCCTCCCAAAAGAACCAACCCAACTAACTCTCAAAACATCTGGGCTGAGCCTTAAAATCAGGTAGGCTCTGCCTCCAGGCTTTCTTAGTGGTCAACCTATTAACTCTTTCTCTCCCCCAATATAAATGTAACCCCAAAGAATGGGCAAATGCCACATCGGGGTATAAATAAATTATTATTATTATTATATAATTATTATTCCTGAGCCCCGCATCCCACAGCTTCACCCCTCTGCCAACAGAAAGAGAGGTTTTTGTCCAGACTGATCCTTGCCTGCTTCTGAAGTTTTTTTTCCCTTGTAGGCATTTTTTTAGGAAAAGCTCTAGATACATGTTTTTAATTGATGTGCTTTTCGTGATGGGTTTTAAAAACTTTTTTGCACTGTTATTCCATGTTATCTTAGCAAAGAAATTGATTAGCCTCTATTAGGTGGTGCACTCCAGGAAACCAGAATGGCTGTTAGGTTTCACATTTGTTATGATTTTTGTTGTTGTTGCTGTTATTGTTGTTATGTCCTGGTTTCCCCCTTTCCTGATTATGTTTTATTGTTGTCCTTCTTTATTTTGAAGTCTCTATGAAACTTGTGCTTCTCCTCTCATAACTGACAATATTTCTTTTTAATAAAAATTGCTATGAAATACTCCAGCATACACTCTTCCAACACAGGATAGTTGTCTTGAAAGACAAGAACTATTCAAGAGTGGCCAGACAGATAGATGCTGCTGAAAAGCTCACAGGGTATGATGGCAACAGTTATCCTCTGATATATGGCCTCTGATATATGGACATTTGATTTTTAGTTGTAGCACTACTGGTAGATCTATCCTCCATGAACAAGTCCATGAAGACTTATAAAAGCTATATAGACCAGTATCCATCACAAAACCTTGGAGCAATGAGTTCTACAATAATACACTGCATAAACACGCTACTGCCAATACATTCTGTTGGATGACTCTCTTGTATTCTAGTAATGAGCTTTATTCCTCTTTACTTTCTCAACAGTGGTCATGATTTTAGAAACCTCTAGCAAGTTCCCCCCAAAGTGATTTTCTAAATTACAAAAGCACAGTCTTAAATCTTCCACCTGTGAATTTCCCTCTGCAGTTAGTTTTAGTTGCCCTTTTCTACAGGATGCCCAGCTCTGTAGCAGGGCTGGCGAACCTTTGGCTCTCTAGGTGTTGGGACTCCATCAGTCCCAGCAAGAATGAATGTGATACAGTGGTAGTTCCGCATCCCTACTCTACAGGTTGCTCAGGAGGATAAGGCTATCAGTGGCTACTAGCCTCAATGGCTATGCTCTTATATTCTTGATATTACTTTTTAGGTAGAAGGAAAACAACCAGACTTTATGCCAAAACGCAGGACTGTATATTTGATACAGTACTTGTTTTATCCCAACCCCACCCTGATTTCTGCAACTGAATTTCCTGGCAGAGGCTCTTGAGAGCTGACACTTTCAGTAAGTTTTCCATTATGATCCAAAGCTTGCTTTTTTCCACACATACTTACACTGAATTTCTTTTCTAGGCTGTTCTGTTGCCAAAAGCCATAAGAAGAGAGTAATTTATTCCCCATTCTTCACAAGACACTTAGGGATTTTTCCCACCCTAAATAATTTTATTTTGCCTATAGACCTGTCCGCCCCATCTCAATACAGTATACGTTTATGAGCGTTAAATATGACTAAATAAAATAGGGGACTCAACTGTTTACGATCTCTCTAAACTCTGCTTTCCCAGATTTCCAAATTCTCTTCTTTAAAAACAAGCATGCAGCCCCGTATTTCTCTTCTTCAGTGTTGCTATTTATAACCTGCAGACGAGTAACTTGTGTAGTAAATGTTTTTTAAAAGATAGGGCACTCTTCAACTGTGGGCTTGCTATCGAAATGCTATGGAACTGTTCTGCAGGACAATATTTTGGAATAAGGAACATAAGCACACACTGGTTAATCCAAACCTTATCAGACTTGCAAATATACACAAAGGTAGGCAGTCATCCATGCAGGAATAAAAGGGTTCATGTTGTATATGGAAAGAAAAATGAGGAAATGAGATGATCCTGTGTTTCCCAGAAGGTAAAGAAATCACCTATGCAAAACAGGCTCTTCAAACCGATTTACCAGTATGTCTCAAGGTATCCAAATGAAGAAGAAAAAAAAGAAATAATTTTAATGGCAAAGCAAGGAACACACACATCTTGGTATTCATTTCATTTGGTTTAATTCCGACAAATCATTTAAACCATATAAACATATATCAACTAGCTCCACAGCCTGTTTCATACATTGCACAAAGCAGGCATTGCTTATGAAAGGTTCATGCCACCAACCAAAGGTTTCATTCCTTAAGGTGTCACAACACTGATGCCCTTCAGAAACATAAAAGGTATGATGCCTGCTTGACCTTAGAAATAACCTCCTCCAACTGATGGCCTCCTGATGTTTTGGACTGTAACTTCCAGCAACTCCAGTCCCAGCATGACTGTGCTGGATGGAAGTTGTATTCAAAACATCCAGAGGGCACTAGGTTGGGAAAGGCTGCTTGAAGTTATTGAAGCAGTTGATATATTAGATAGTTCCAAGAGACTGACGGCTCCCATCTGCTTCTCCCCAAATACAAGTATTTTTCAGCATGAATTTAAAAGAACGTTTATTCATACTTTAAAGACAGAACAAGGTCCAGCGTTTCAGTAACAACTCAATGCTTTGCAATATTTCAGGCATTATCTGATCCCATTCAGGTGAGGCTATTTTGCTGAAATGGCCCAGCAGTTGATGAGAGAGAAAGAAAACTGTTTTGCTTGGAACATCTGATGGAAGGCATCTGGCTCCTGAGAAAGTGAGGCAGAAACTCAGCTTCTGAATAGCCCTGGACACAGCTTGCCTGCTTCTTCATCACAAGGACAGAGTCTCCGAGATATAGAGAAGACAGATGCAAGTTGCACCTCTCTCTTCCAAGTGAATAAAAGTGATGATTCAAATCAAATCCAGCTGCCTCTTATATTTCCATTTTCCAATCAGAGACATGAACTGCTTGGGAGGGTTCTTTGTTGTACCATGGCTACTCAGTCCAGGGTCCCGTTGGCAAGCGGAGTATCAAGACATTTCAATATATGCCATAGGTAGGCTCATCACTGTCCCTGTATCTGTCCAGGTACCTCAGAGGCTGGAGGTGTGGAAACAACTTCTGCGGTGGATGATATTTAGGGGGACGCACAAAGTCAAACACAGGCTCCTTCATGTCTGCAAGGGGCAGATTGGAAGTTAGCACATCCTAACATCTACAAATTCCACAAGCACCAACCTGAAGCATCCTATCTGAAGGAGTGTCTTCACCCACATCATTCTACCAAGGGCCTTCTGGTGGTTCCCTCACTGCGAGAAGCCAAGTTACAGGGAACCAGGCAGAGGGCCTTCTCGGTAGTGGCGCCCTCCCTGTGGAATGCCCTCCCACCAGATGTCAAAGAGAACAACTACCAGACTTTTAGAAGACATCTGAAGGCAGCCCTGTTTAGAGAAGCTTTTAATGTTTGATGTATTACAGTATTTTAATATATTTTTTTAAGCCGCCCAGAGTGGCTGGGGAGGCCCAGGCAGATGGGCGGGGTATAAAGAATAAATTATTATTATTATTATTATTATTATTATTATTATTATTATCCTCCAGCTCAAAGACACCGATGATCTGCAATGGAAAATGGTGACTTTTGGCCCACTAACAGCACATGATTTCCTCGTGCTTTGGCCCTAATGATTTCTAGCTTTTCTGCTGCGGAAACCTGTACAAGAATGCAGTTGCCCTTCTTGCTAAATTGAAATCCAGCCCACCACATAGCACCAGTCCAGGTGTCCAAATACTGATGCTTTGTGGGCTTCAAACTGTTATGGGTCTGCAAGCTCCCCTGTCCCAGGCAGCTTTAAATGAAGTACTCTAGGTACTTCCCAACATGCTATTTCAATACTTGCTGTATGAACTGGGCTTTGTGGTAAGCAGCTTCCAAAACCTCATTGCTCCACAAGGATCCTGAAGTCCCTATCCAAATAATCACCTCTCCAAGCAGTTCAGAACAAGTCCCTCCCTTCTCTGGCTGGGAACTTGGGACACAGTGGGTGGGAGAAAAAGATTCCCAATTCTGTATACTTTTATCAAGTTCTGTTGCATTCTTCCCCAATTTTTTCAAGTTTTAAATTTAGCACGCACTCAGAAATATTTTGGTCTTACATAATTACTGGACATGTACTCCAGTCATAATTTTTTTATTACTAAAAAAAGAATGATTACTAATTTTATTTTTTAGTACTAAATTATATGTACGGTCCATTACTTACCGAGAAGGTGGTGAAAGACCCGTGTAACTGAATCATCCCACTGGCATTGGAAAAATGCCAGTCCTGCAGGTGTCATGTCACTCTGATGCTTCTTGTAGAAGTCAAACGTCTTGAATGTTCTCATCTGGAGACTGTGGCTGAAAAGATGAGAGGACAGAGATGCAATGGAACCCTTCTGCTGTTATTTCTAGCTACCTTCACTACCCTGTTCAAGCTGCCACCAGTTTCCTTCAGTAGAGTAAAACGGACACATAGAAGGGTAAATAATATTCTCTATCCATCAGGTAGCAATTGCTCCACCAAAGAAACCACTGAAATGGTAAGTCTGAAGGGCTTAGGGGGGTTTTCATTCCCCACACCGCCAGCCTTGAAAAAGGCCTATTTTTTTAGATTCCTTGGGTGAGAAAGCAGTTCAGAACTAGTTTAAACTTCTAATATAAATGTAGGAGATATTCCTTGGAAGGAGGGAGTTGCATCAAATTCACCCATGGCTACACTGTTTCTTGTTAGAGGGAAGGCTAGCTGTGTTTCTTGTTCCTTCCATTATCTCTAGCAATTAGTTTTCCATGCTCTTTTTCTTTCCAGAAAAATAAGGGGAAATTAGCTGCAGTCACAAAATTAAAAGACGCCTGCTTCTTGGGAGAAAAGCAAGAAAAATTATTTGTGTGATGTTTATTTGGATGGCAAGCAATGGTTTGGAAGGCAGACTATCACACAGAAGTTACAAACTCATGCAAGAGCAATTGCTACTCTTGACTTCATGCCCAATTGTTTACAATAGGTGAGGTTTCAGTGGGTACTACTTAATAGGTGGGTTTCAACTCTTAAAATCTTTTCCTGGACACATCGTTTTTACTCAATTGTCCCCATCCCCACCCTTTTCAACTTGAGCTGTGCCTTACTTTCTGGCTGTACTGTTATTTGACCTAATTTTTAAGTTTCACAATTCTTAGTTCATAATTCTACCTTCAGAAATAAGCCTGTGGCTTCTTTCGCAAAAGAAGCTGAAAGTTGGAAGCACCCAATGATTCCACCATAGTTGTGCAAAATGGGAAGAGTTACCATGGCACAGGCCGCTCATCTTCAGTGAAATCAATGGGATGGAGCTGCTTGAAGAGAAGGAAGACAAAGCGATGGTATCCAGTTCCTCTAGCGGGGAATGCAGGGAAGTAATGGCAAATCTCCTTGCCCATCTCCATTTTGTTTCCTGGAATGTTTGTCCTGTTGAGTTAAAATACGATTGTCAAGAGTGAGTTTGTCTGTATGGTATATCGAGTTCAAATGGCCATTACACATCTGAAGAGGTAAAGACTTGCCCTCGTTCTAAATCAAATTCCCTAAGGCTACCACAGTACAAGCAAAAGGGGTGGAAAGTGGCTCAATATATAAAAGCAAGGCTCCAGCTCAGTGGTCCTCAAACCATGCTCCATGGAAGCCTGGAGCATCTTGATGAGAAAAAACAGTAATGTTGAATGTTGGCTGGCCTCCTGCTATCAATCTACTCATACAGTGTACTGCCATAGTCAGAAGAGTATTCCAACGTGTGCTTTCAGTTTGCAGAAGGGCTGCACAGTCTCATTAGGGCACTACAATAAGAGTTTCTGCATCCTAGGACATGTCACAGAAACCTCCACAGCTCATGTAGGTGTGCAGGAACTTCACAGTAGAAAAGTCATTGTGAGAAGAAGGATCTTTGAAGGTAGAGAATCTGGTATGCTATAGACCTCTGCATTCATGCAACTGTCAGTTGCTGCATGGACTAGGAAAGTCTGCATGAAAGCAGTAGTGGAATATTGGGATTCAGCTCCAAATGTAACGTTGGTAACTGATGCCAGTGCAAAGATGGATTAGTAGCCAATACTCACACCAGCCAGTGGAGATACTCTGAATCGGCATCACGCAGGTGCCCATCTGTGTGTATAACATAAACATAATCTCAATTAAATTATCATTATTCATGTACAGTTATGTAATGCTTCTTTGTTGTGCTCTTTCTGGCTGCACAAATGATTCTTTTCCTTTGTCCTAGCTTGGCCAAGCTTTAAAAGCTCCAGATCACTCAGCACCTTTAATTTTTTACCATACCACTGGCAACTCCTTCATAATCTTTTGCAACCAGGATTTCTGCTGTTACTGCAGAACCTGCACATTAACTAGTAGCCTCTCAGAAAAATAAAATCTGGGCCATTCCTAGGGCGAGGAAACCTTTACTCACCTAGGTTGGTGAGCAGCAGAGTCCATAAGGATCCTTCATCCGCTTCAAATGAGACTCTGGGAGGGTTAAAAGCCTAAACAGAAAAATACAGCAATGATTACAAAGTAGCCAAGACTTTTGCCTACGCTCCCAAATATGATTAGTTTAAATTTCACCCCATCTTTTGTTTGCCAGCTTCTATCAGTCCAGCCAGATCTAGACAATTCACACTAGTTACAATTATTATCTTTGCAGAAAGATCATAAAAACGGACATGCTTTAATATCAAACTAATAACTGACAAAAGCGGAGAACAAGAGACTTTTGAAAAAATATTTAAAAATAGCCTGAAGATCAGGATTTGCTACTGGCATACAGGATTTGCTACACAGATACTACACACTGAAGCGACTTCAGGGGTCTTACCAAAAAGGGATATAGGAAAACATCCTCTTTTCCAGAAGGAAGAGGGGAAAATGGCATATAATATATAGCTTTTTAAATAATCAAGAATGAATAAGGTAAAATTACATTCAATAGAGCCAGACAGAAGAGGACCAATACCACAAAGAATGCTAATTATCACCATGAGTCATGAAAATTCTGAAGTTAAAAATATGACTTGGTGTAAACAGACTCCCAGATTAGTTGCCTACATTAAGCGGGAAATTAAGTCTGATGAACACTGTACTTATAAATAAACATCACAACAATTAGACTAATGAAGCTGTTGGTATATGCCATTGAGTGGGTGGGGGAGAACAAAGCAGTTGGCAAAGTACTCAAGAGAATCTGTTTTCTCAAAATGTTTACTAGATGAGTTGTGGTTAAAAAAAAGAGAACAGGATATTCTTCCCCTCAAAGCTTATACATTTGGTACAATACCTCTGTGGGTGTCACCATATTCCCATGATAAACTGGCATAACATATTCATCATCCTGATTGTATTCCACCCTTAAAGGAACTTGGGGAACAAAGAAGGCATCATCAAACAAGTCCCGGTACAGTCCATAGTGTTCTGCCACTCGCTGCCTGTGGGATGGGCCAAAGGTTCTCTCCCATTCAGCTCTTACATCATCAAGGGGAATCAACACTGCAAACAGAAACACAGCACTGTGAAATACTGAGTGGAAAAGCTTTAGTGAAGAGAAAAGGAATAAATGAGGCGGGAGCTGTGACCAACATACATTTCTGGAGGCGGGATGCTCTTTCCAATTCCACTCGATTCTGTTTCATTATAGCTTTTCTCTCCTTAAGTGTTTTTTTCCATGGTGGCGGAGAATAAGGTAGCCCAATGTCGATCTTTGCCTCTTCATCTACAGTTTTTAGAAAAACAGAGAAAACATAAAGTAAGTCTCATGACATACTTTCTGCCTCTGGTTTCGCTAAGGGACAAACTATAAATGACTGGGAAATTGGGTGGCTCATGCCTTGCCTTATGGTGTTGCTTAATACTTGCAAAGCTTAAAAGTTACCTGATATCCCGAGGTAAGTAGAAAGTGTCCCCATTAAGACTTGGCACTTATTGAGCACCTCCAATCTGCAGCAGGACCCCAGTACACCCACATATGTGCATGTATAACTCTTTAAAATGAATGAAAAAAACCATTACTCAGGCTCACTACAAGGCTGTGTGTTTCCAGTTCAGTAGCTTTCCTTAGTGAACAGTATGGGCAGTTCTGTTTCTCTTTAAAGTTTAACAACAAAAGGTGAACAGTCACTTTTTATTGCCTTTTGTTACCTTTCTCCTGTGCTCCCACTCAATTGAATATAGTAGTACCTAGGGTCACAGACGCTTCAGGTTACAGATTCCGCTAACCCAGAAATAGTACCTTGGGTTAAGAACGTTGCTTCAGGATGAGAACAGAAATCGTGCAGCAGCGGCACGGCGGCAGCAGGAGGCCCCATTAGCTAAAGTGGTGGTTCAGGTTAAGAACAGTTTCAGGTTAAGAACGGACTTCCAGAATAAGTTAAGTTCTTAACCCGAGGTACCAATGTATAGGCATGTAATTTGCTCTCAATTCTATGCTCGTTTACTCAGGGATGAGGTCATAATATTTTCACTCCCACTCTTCAGTCAAAAAAGCTCCTAAAGCAGTTCACAAGATCAGTAGTAAGACAGTTTCTGCTCTCACACTCATCTAAAAGGAGGGAGAGGAAGGAGGCAAACAACAGGGTCAGGCACTGGTTTTTAAAAGTCACCATTCTTACAGTGACCACATGGGACTGAAACTGTTCAGACAGTCAAATGGAATGGCTGCTGCGAGGTGACAGTCTATCAGCAGAGACAATGTGATAGCCCTGCTTTACTTTTCTTCCTGTACTTGGCATTCAGGCACTTACCCCCCAAAAGCACACATAGGATTGAACTTTCCACATGAAGATAAACTATTCATACAAAAAGGAGAGGAGCAGAAGAAACTGGACTGAACTTTTCTGTCCTCCCTAATGTTGTACCTTGCTTTGGAGTGACATATCGCCTGTAGGTTTTCCACCACTGAGGTTTCTTTTGTGCTTTCTCTGCTTCCTTGAAGTAGCGAGTGAAGACACGGTACTTTTCTAGCACCTCCAATTTACTAACATCAATATCTTCATTAGGCATTGGCCCGAGAGGTACTCCCACTTTCCAGAGAACAGCTAAAATAAATTAGCAAAAAAAGTATAGAAGGTTTGGTCTACATTTTATTTGAACCTGTCCCATTCAAACAAAAGCAGAAGTAATGGGTGTGGGGAGAGAAGAAACACTAGTAAACACTGCAGACACAAAAGTGATGGCAATACGCAGACGTGTTTTATACTTAAAACACTTACAAAAACTTGTGTCCAATTGCATTTCCACCTTTCTGTTCCAACAGCAGATGGGGCGGAAACGAATGAATCAGACTTTGGGGCAGTAAACTATGTTTGAAGCTTCACTACTGAATGTGCAAAATGAGAGTGGCATACCACTTTTTGTGTTTCTTCATATATTTTCAAAGATGCAAAGAAGACTAAACTGATTTCTTGCCAAGTCAGAAAATGTGCTGCTTCCTCATAACATGAATATATTCCACAGCTATCCATCCTCTGAGCTCATAGAGGTTTGCATGGGAGTTGAATATTATATTGGCCATTCACGGCACAACACAACCATCAGATACAAAACTCAGACGTCCAAAAACATTTGCCCTCGGATTACTAAATTATCGGGGCTAGAGAGAACTTAAGCGTCTCGAGTCCATCAGTAGTGGAGGACAAGCTACCCTAAAAAAGAGCAGGCTAACGGCTTCCTGCCCCCGCTCCTCCGCCCCTCCCTCCATCATCCTCCTCCAGTGTGGAAAGGAGACAGCCGTCACTCACCAGAAGTACTAAAAGGCCTAGCATTCCGTAGTGCATGCAGCGCAGCGCTCAGGATGGGCGCCGCCATTTTGCGGACCACGGCGTCGCTCGACTGGAAAGCCCTCGCGGCGACGCGCAATCTGGATGACGTCACGCAGGAGCGGTTGTCTACGAGAATGCCTGCCTATTAGCTCTCAAAGAAACAAAGCCTTATTCATGCTCCTTGTGGCGCAGTCCAGGGTTTTTTTTTTATTATTTTATTTACTTTGCTGTCATCACTTGTGCTTATGATTATTTTGTGGAAAGCGAGGTGTTTCAAGGTTTGCCATGTGCGTGTAGAGGGCGCGCTTTCTCCCGGTTCCTGCTTTAAAGGGGCGGCAGCAGATAGTTTTAACGTCTACGGCCATACTACCCTGAACACGCCCGATCTCGTCTGATCTCGGAAGCTAAGCAGGGTCAGGCCTGGTTAGTACTTGGATGGGAGACCGCCTGGGAATACCGGGTGCTGTAGGCTTTTATTTTTTTATTTTTTCCTCTTTTGTTTTCAGGTAACCTTCTGTTTTTGTCTCAGATTTCATTGCAGGTTTCTTCTTCTTCTTTTGTTTTTTATTTTTAAAATTGCTTCTGCTCTCGGCACCCCATTTCAGCCTGGCTCCTACCCAGCTGCTTCCTTCCTTTTCCTATGAATTCCATACTTGGGCCACACTGTAGGCAGGTATGATCTGGGTTCTCCTGCCATGGTTAATATTTTGAGCACTGTTTTGCAGTTGCAGTTGGGCAGACGGTTGAGCTCCATGCTGGATACTATACTACACCAATCAGCGTAGCAAAGCATTGCAAAAGGAAGCAATCCTACAGAACTGGCTGCAGTTTCCCGCATTTCCCAAAAAATTTTTTTGCACAACTTTGCAGAGTTTATGAAATAATTCCCTTGGCAATCCTGAAGTGCTTCTGTTTGTGAGCAGAATTATCAAGAATATTGGGGCCAGTTTGGAGATGATTCTTGTAGTCAGGGAGAACTAGGGTCTCAGGTAGAAAGTCCAATGCAGTACTGGTTACTTCACAATGGATGGCCCATAACAGTGAAAGAAGGCAGTGGTCCAGCACTTGGTACTGCCACATGTACTCCCAATCCAAGTACTAATCAGGCCTGATCCTGCACTACTTGCAAGATCAGCTGAGATCAGGATAGTATAGTCATAAGCAATTATTATTTCTTCCCAACTTTGCTGCTGTCCAATTATCTTTGAAACTAGGTTATAATAGAGCCATGATGGATTTAGTGATGTGAATTTGGATAGCTTTTGTTTACAGGCAGGTAGCCGTGTTGGTTTGCCGTAGTCGAAACAAAATAAAAAAATTCCTTCCAGTAACACCTACTGGAAGGAATTCTTTTATTTTGGATAGCTTTTGTTAAAGTGTCCCCTCTTCAGATGGCAGTCCTCTTTGTGTCTTTTACAGCTACCTAACAGGAATGAAGATCACAGAGATAAAATTATCTTTTTTTAAAAAAAACAACAAAAACTGCCACATTACCCCCTCACTACCTCTTCCTGATCCTAATTCAGTGACTTCATCTAAAGAATTGTGAGATTTTTCTTCTGCCACAGCTTCCCATTATTCTAGGTTTAGGTAAGCACAGCTAAACCCTTTTCTACACTGTCTGACCAACTAAATGCCCAGTTCTGTTTTTATCTGTTTGGGGTTTTTTTAAAAGCACCCATTACAGTTCAAATAAGCAGCATTTGTCCTTGATGGAAACTCTGACCAAAAAAACAGTGACATGTGGAGATTAAACACCTTCTGCCTCCTCTTGCTAAAATATATTATTCCACTAAGCAGTTTGTTTTTCCTGTGGCTACAGATTTTTATTAAGCTTTCTGGCCTTAATGGAATGTGCCAATTGCTGAGAACAGATGGCTGCTACAGAGAAATAATGAAAATGGAAGTAAGTCACTGAAGATTATGGGGAAGGGGAATGAAATCTCTTTCTGCCTTTCTATTAAAATAGCTTTTTGTTTGTTAGTTGAAGTCACTCAATTTTTACAGCTTAATAGACTGGTGGTTAATGTGACTGGCTGCAGCTTGGTTTAAATCAGATTTTCACAATTGTTCACTGTAACTGCACAATTACTGTCACCAACAGCAGAAAAACTAGCCATTAGAAGCTAACAGTACTTTTCACTGCCACTTCCCCCTTTGCTCCTGATAATTCACTTAAGTAGAAGTGAAAGTTAGCATTGCTTAGTTTAAATCAAGAATAGCCAACATGGTGGCCTCCATATCTTGCTAGACTACAACTCCCATTGGCCATGACCAGATGAGAGTTGCAGTCCAGCAACATCTGGAAGATCACAGGATCTCCAGCCCTGATGAATGATGAATAACAGCAGAAGTTAGTATTCTTAGGATTGTAGCCTTGGTACATCTGTCACTTTCTTGCAGATTCAATAGCATACCAGAATTTTAGATTTGCTTATTTAAAGTGAATTAATGGACTCTGGTGCCCTAGTGCAACAAACACACTTTTCTTAAAAGGGCCTTTTTGTGGTATAGAAAGTGGTGGGGAAATGCATTGGGAAGTGTAGAAAGAACAAATTGAACGGCTCAGGACTACAATACCTCAAGGACCGCATCTCTCCATATGAACCTATCCAGACCCTGAAATCATCCTCGAAGATCCTTCTTTGTGTGCCTCCTCCATGTGAGGTCCAGTGGGTGACAACACAAGAACGGGCCTTTCCTGCAGTGGCTCCCTGTTTGTGGAATGCTCTCCCCAGGAAAGTTCACCTGACACCTTTATTATATACCTTTAGGCAAAAATGTTCCTCTTTAACTAGGCCTTTGGCTTATTGACATCCGATGTCCTTTTTAAATGCGTTGTGGTTAGGAGGCTTACTGGTATGTTTTTGTTCTTATTTTTATTATGCATTTTGTGTTTTTTATATTGTAATTTTATGTTGTGAACCGCCCTGAGATCTACGGATCTGAAAGGATGTATACAAATTTAATAAATCATAATAAACAACAAAGAACAAATGACTAATGGGAAATTGTGTAAACATCCGGCTATCATAGAATCATAGAGTTGGAATAGACCACAAGGGCCATCGAGTCCAACCCCCTGCCAAGCAGGAAACACCATCAGAGCACTCCTGACATATGGTTGTCAAGCCTCTGCTTAAAGACCTCCAAAGAAGGAGACTCCACCACACTCCTTGGCAGCAAATTCCACTGTCGAACAGCTCTTACTGTCAGGAAGTTCTTCCTAATGTTTAGGTGGAATCTTCTTTCTTGTAGTTTGGATCCATTGCTCCGTGTCCGCTTCTCTGGAGCAGCAGAAAACAACCTTTCTCCCTCCTCTATATGACATCCTTTTATTTATTTGAACATGGCTATCATATCACCCCTTAACCTCCTCTTCTCCAGGCTAAACATGCCCAGCTCCCTTAGCCATTCCTCATAAGGCATCGTTTCCAGGACTTTGACCATTTTGGTTGCCCTCCTCTGGACACGTTCCAGTTTGTCAGTGTCCTTCTTGAACTGTGGTGCCCAGAACTGGACACAGTACTCCAGGTGAGGTCTGACCAGAGCAGAATACAGTGGCACTATTACTTCCCTTGATCTAGATGCTATACTCCTATTGATGCAGCCCAGAATTGCAATGGCTTTTTTAGCTGCCACGTCACACTGTTGGCTCTGTTGAATGGTTACTTTAAATGTAAAGGTTCATCATTGTTCCACCTAATGTGTATGTCTTTAAGGGGCCAGAGCAAGGGCCAGAGCAAGATAACGAGACCCAGCTTTACAGCTGTGAAACATAGCAGGTGCTGCTGAGTTGCATTGATTAAGGTGTGTCAGCATTTGCATGGAGTATATAAGGAGCAGCACCTAGCTCTCCCATTACCCTGGGGGTTGGGTTGGTGGTTGGGTCTGGTTTGTTGATGTATTTAGTGTAAATGGAGTTTTTGTTTTTTTGTAATTAAAACCTTGCTTAAGTTATTTTTGAGTCCCTTTCTTTCTAATGCATGGTCACCCCAGCAAGCTCTCTGCAGCGCTACCATACTGCAAATAGCCAACATCTTTGGTTATGGGCCCAGCTGCTGAGTGGATGACTGCATATTTTTGGACTCTGAGAAAGGTTTGAAAACTCCTTCTCCTGTTAGTTTAGTTTTTGTGGGTCTGGAAGATTTCCAGAATGGTTGACCGGGTTCCTGAAGCTGAGAAGGCTCTGGTCTTCCCACAGCTAACAGATGAGAACTATAGTTTATGGTCTTTTCGGGTGGAGGCGCTTTTGACCTCTAGAGAAGTATGGACCTATGTAACTGATGACCCTCCTGACCCTGTAACAAATGCTTGGTCGAAAGGAGATGCAAAAGCCAGGGCGATAATTAATTTGGCAGTCAGCGACCAGCAAGTAGTCTATATAAGGAATAAGAAAACTGCCAAAGAAATGTGGGACAGTCTTGCAGCAGTGCATGTTAGAAAAGAGTCAGTGTCTACATTGACGTTTTTCAAGCAGCTGTACCAGACGAAGTTGCAGCCTGGTGGTGATTTGGCAGCACACTTGAGACGTCTGGAGGCAATACGTGGCAAATTAATTCGAAGGGACATGGACATACCTGATATTCAGTATGTTTTTATCATTCTTTGTTCCCTTAATGAGGACTTTGATGGTATAGCTAGCCAGATATCTGCCGTCCCACCAGCACAATTAACTGTGGAAGGGGTGACGGCAAGATTAATGGGCGAGTTGGATAGAAGGGAGGCTTGTGCCATAAGCACTCCTATTTCCAGAAAGAATGAGGAACGCCATATGCAAACTTGTGGTGATACAACTGCATTTAAAGCTGCAAAGCGTTGTTGGTTCTGCAATAAGCAAGGACATTTTGCAAAGGACTGCAGATCCAAAAGAAAGCAAAGTACTCCTAAGCCTGTTTCTGCTCGTCAGTCACGGTTGTCATCTCAGCAGCCAACATCGCACCGTAAAGACAGAAATGAGCCGCGAGCTTTTCATGCTCGGACTGCAGATCATAAAAGAATTAAAGGTGCCAAGTGGAATTCTTTTATTGTGGACTCAGGAGCTTCTCACCACGTTTGCAACAATCGAAGCTTGTTTATTTCTTTCGAAGAGGAAATTGGTAATGTACATTTAGCCAATTCACAAGTCTTGCAGTCACTTGGCAGAGGTACTGTTAAACTTGACTCTTTAAATATTACAATAGCGAACTGCATTTACTGCCCATCAGTGGACAATTTATTATCAGTAAGGTGTTTTGCTCGTCAAGGCATAAGTGTGCGTTTCTTAAATTCAATGTGTGAGTTTTTTGAGGGGAACAAACGTCTATTGTATGCCCGGGACTCTGATGGTTTATATAGACTGTATTTTCGCACCTACTCCCAATCGCCTATAAATTGCAGAGCAGCACAGTCAAGCCCAGGGGTTGAGGAATGTAAGGCTACATTCCGGGTGTGTCCACGAGGCGCACAGAATTCTGGGACACTTGAATTTTGCTGATGTAATTAGGACGAAGAATATTGTTAATGGCCTCAACTTAAAACCATGTAAATTCTTTATGCAATGTTTATCCTGTTGCAAGAATAAGATTAAGGTTGCACGCAAGGGTAGATGCTCAGATAGGAAAGTAACTGAGCCATTTGAGCGTGTACATTGTGACTTAGTTGGGCCACTCCCACCATCATTAGGAGGTTCAAAGTACTGGCTCACTCTCATAGACCAGTATAGTAGATATTGTTGGACTTACGCAATAGCTGAGAAGTCCCAAGCATTTGAGAAATATAAAGTTTTTTGCAACTGGGTAAAAACACACTTTAACAAACCTATTAAGAACCTGTTTTCTGACCGGGGTGGAGAATTTGTTTCTGAGGATTTTGAGAAATTCCTGGAAGCGCAGGGGACTACTCATGAGTTATCTTGCCCCCGAAGTCCCTGGCAAAATGGGCTTGTTGAAGTTGTGCAGCGTGACTTACAGGCTGGGGTTAAAACGTATCTGCACGATGCTAATCTGCCCAAAGACTTTTGGGCTGAAGCGCTTAATGCTTTTTGTTATGTTAGAAATCGCAGTTATCATTCTGATTTAGATGTCACCCCCTATGAGAAGCTGTTTAAAAAACACCCTAATCTGAAATACCTACGCATTTGGGGTTCAGATGTAATTATGCATTACCCCGCTAAGCAAAAATTGGGTGAGCGTAGTGTTCAGGGAAAATTAATGGGCTACCAGCAGGGGGCGTACAGAATTTACATACCAGCAACTGGCAAATTTCATATTACCAGAAGCATGATACAAACTGTAAATTGGAATGGAGTTGCTGTTTTCCAAGATACTGATGGTATAGATAATACTGAGGAAGAAGAGGAAGAAGCAGCAGCAGCAGGAAATGGTGCTTCTGAATTAATGGAAAAAGACAAAAAGCCTGTTGAATCTGATAATTTGTTTGATGATTTAAAGTCACAGGAACCCGAGGGGAGGTTAGATTCTCTTGAGTTTTCTGACCGTGAGCTTAGCCTACAGGCACCTCTTCAGTCTGACAATGATGATTTACAACCTGAAACTAGTGGTTCCCTTAGTCCTGTTAAGTCTGAGGAGTCTGACTCTCCTTCCGGACTGAGACGTTCAGATAGAAAGAGGCAGAAGCCACAACGTTTTGCAGATGAACATTTTAATACTGTGTATGCCAATAAGGCGGTTTTTGAGCCAAAAAGCTACAATGATGTTCAGAATTTACCTAAGCACCAAGCTGTAAATTGGTATAAAGCTATGAACTCCGAGATAGCTTCTTTAAAAGAACATAACACTTGGTCTCTTGTACCACAAACCCCAGATATGAGACTTATCGATTCAAAATGGGTTTATAGAGTTAAAATGAATGACAAAAATGAAGTTGTAAGGTACAAAGCAAGATTAGTTGCTAAGGGTTTTCAACAAATTCCAGGCGAAGATTATGATTTGTGTTATTCACCAAGTGTAAAATATGAAACAGTTAAGCTTTTGTTAAAAGATGCATCACAATGTGGAAAAGCCCACTATGCAATGTTTCTCTGCTCTTAAGAGAGTGGTAATGTACCTTAAACACACCAAACATTATAGGTTGCAGTTTACAACATGTATTGACAAAGGTTTTGAAATTTTCTGCGATGCATCTCATGCAGTGGAACAAAATAATTGCAGGGGTGTGTCTGGTATGGTGTTTTGTTATAACGGTTGTCCATTTGAATGGAAGTCCCAGACACAAACCATTATTTGTCTCTCCACAACAGAGAGTGAATTATGTGCATGCGTTCAGGCCACTCGTGATGTAGAATGGTATCTGCAAGTATTCGCAGACCTACAAATGCAAGTAACACTACCAGTAAAAGTTTACCTTGATTCCCAGAGTGGACTCGCCATCCTATGTTCAGAAACCAATACGCAGCGCACTAGAGTCTTAAGATTACGTCTGCAGTTTGTAAAGAAACTAATTGCTGATGAAATGATTGTATTTGAATATGTTCCAGGTGACAATCAAATTGCGGACATTTTTACAAAAGCACTTCCAAAGGTTACACATGAAAAACATGTACAAAGTATGCTTTATGTTTTTGTTCCACAATGATGAACCGCAGGGGAAATGTTGAATGGTTACTTTAAATGTAAAGGTTCATCATTGTTCCACCTAATGTGTATGTCTTTAAGCGGCCAGAGCAAGGGCCAGAGCAAGATAACGAGACCCAGCTTTACAGCTGTGAAACATAGCAGGTGCTGCTGAGTTGCATTGATTAAGGTGTGTCAGCATTTGCATGGAGTATATAAGGAGCAGCACCTAGCTCTCCCATTACCCTGGGGGTTGGGTTGGTGGTTGGGTCTGGTTTGTTGATGTATTTAGTGTAAATGGAGTTTTTGTTTTTTTGTAATTAAAACCTTGCTTAAGTTATTTTTGAGTCCCTTTCTTTCTAATGCATGGTCACCCCAGCAAGCTCTCTGCAGCGCTACCATACTGCAAATAGCCAACAGGCTCATGTCAAGTTTGTGGTCAACCAAGACTCCTAGATCCTTTTCACATGTAATGCTCTCAAGCCAGGTGTCCCCCATCTTGTATTTGTGCCTCTCATTTTTTTTGCCCAAGTGCAATACTTTACATTTCTCCCTGTTAAAGTTCATCTTGTTTGTTTTGGCCCAGTTCTCTAATCTGTCAAGGTCGTTTTGGAGTGTGATCCTGTCCTCTGGGGTGTTAGCCACCCCTCCCAGTGTCATCTGCAAATTTGATCAGGATGCCCTTGAGTCCATCATCCATAGTTGATAAAGATGTTGAATAAGACCGGGCCCAAGACAGAACCCTGTGGCACCCCACTAGTCACTCTTCTCCAGGATGAAGAGGAACCATTGATGAGCATCCTTTGGGTTCGGTCAGTCAGCCAGTTACAAATCCACTGAGTGGTAGCATAGTCAAGACCGCATTTTACCAGCTTCTTTACAAGAATATAATGGGGCACCTTGTCGAATGCCTTGCTGAAATCAAGGTAGGCTATATCCACTGTGTTCCCTTCATCTACCAGGCTTGTAATTCTGTCAAAAAACGAGATCAGGTTAGTCTGACATGACTTATTTTTCAGAAATCCATGCTGACTATTGGTGATCACAGCATTCCTTTCTAGGTGCTCACAGACTGTTTGCTTAATGATCTGCTCCAGAATCTTCCCTGGTATTGATGTCAGACTGACTGGGCGTTAATTATTTGGGTCCTCTCTTTTCCCCTTTTTGAAAATAGGGACAACATTTGCCCTCCTCCAGTCTGCCGGGACTTCGCCTGTTCTCCAGGAATTCTCAAAGATGACTGCCAGTGGTTCTGAGATCACATCTGCCAGTTCTTTTAATACTCTTGGATGCAGTTCATCTGGCCCTGGAGACTTGAATACATCTAAACTAACCAAGTATTCTTGTACTATCTCCTTAGTTATTCTGGACTGTGTTTCCTCTGCTGAATCATTTGCTCCAAATTCTTCAGGTCGGGCATTGTTTTCTTTATCGGAGGAGACTGAGGCAAAGAAGGCATTGAGGAGTTCAGCCCTTTCTGTGTCCCCTGTTTGCATTTCACCATCTTCTCCTCTGAGTGACCCCACTGTCTCTTTGTTCTTCCTTTTGCTACGGACATACCTATAAAAGCCTTTTTTGTTGCTTTTAACTTCTCTAGCAAGCCTGAGTTCATTCTGTGCTTTAGCTTTTCTGACTTTGTGTCTACATGTGTTGGCTATTTGTTTGAATTCCTCTTTGGTGGTTTCCCCCCTTTTCCATTTTTTGTACACATCCTTTTTTAATCTTAACTCAGTTAAAAGTTCTTTAGATAGCCACCCTGGCTTCTTTAGGCACCTTCCATGTTTCCGTCTTATTGGTATTGCCTGAAGTTGTGCTTTTACTATCTCCCTCTTAACAAACTCCCAGCCATCATGAACTCCCTTTCCTTTTAGTATTACTGTATTACCGACAAGAAAATCAGGATGAATGCTAGACAAATGGTCATTGCTGTGTAATTGTCCTGTAAATGAATCAGAATGAAGCTCAATAAAAGATAGAATATGATCTAACCTCCACAGGAACTTTGTGCAAGCAAATCAGGATGAATGCCTTAGCAAGTATATAATCTGGAGAGTCTTCTATTGACCTTTTTCGGCTCACAGGGGATGGGAAGTGCCCCAACGAAAGGAATGCAATAATAATAATAATAATAATAATAATAATAATAAAAATTATACCCCACCCATCTGGCTGGGCTTCCCCAGCCACTCTGGGCAGCTTCCAACAAAATATTAAAATACAGTAATGCATCAAACATTAAAAGCTTCCCTAAACAGGGCTGCCTTCAGATGTCTTCTAAAAGTCTGGTAGTTGTTGTTCTCTTTGACATCTGGTGGGAGGGCGTTCCACAGGGTGGGTGCCACTACCGAGAAGGCCCTCTGCCAGGTTCCCTGTAACTTGGCTTCTCGCAGTGAGGGAACCACCAGAAGGCCCTTGGTAGAATGATGTGGGTGAAGACGCTCCTTCAGGTATACTGGACCGAGGCTGTTTAGGGCTTTAAAGGTCAGCACCAACACTTTGAATTGTGCTCAGAAACGTACTGGGCAATAGGGTGGAGAGACAGGGTATGGCCAGGAGCACCTTGCTACCCAAATGAATCAAGCTCCAATGGCACCTAAAAACAAAAAGCTTCAGCCCAGAAAACCCCAATGTTTTTCACAAAAGCAGGGAGTTACAGGAAACTGTAAAAAGTTTTATTTTACAAATTTGTCTGTTAAAGTGAGGTTTGGCATTTACATGTTTACATTTATCACCGCCCTCCAGAAGCATTAAAAATATATATATCAAAATGATAAAGATCCATCTTTATTAGGAGAAACCATCAATCCCTTCAGGACTCTTCCATTCTCATGCTGACTGTGATGGAGCATTGTAGGAGGTTTTCTTCAAGGTTTCTAAGAAGAACTGTTCTTCCTCTAAGAAATCATGATCCTGTTTAAAAAAAAAAGAAATGTCAAACTAACAGGATCTGTGGGTGTCACAGACTCATCATGCTACCTTCCCATTCACCAACTTACTTTAGTGAGTAAACCACTTAGAAGTTTTATTACAACCAAGTGGTATATAAATATCATTAAATAATAATAATAAATCCATCTGTCTTGTGAGCTAAACAGAGCTCTTCTTTAAATAAGCATGCAGTGGTTAGAAATGAAACTGAGCTATGTATAAATATGTAATATGAAAGTTGTATAAACAGCATCAGGACAGAAACAACAAGCCCGGGGAAGAGGTAATGTTCCCAATCTACAGAAGAGCTAGAGAATTAATTTTTACCCGATCAGCTGAAATCTTATGCAGCACCAGTTTAGCATAGAGATCTGCTGGTCCTGAACTGGATTGGCCCTGAGAGGTTCCGGGGTTGGCTTTAGGTAGATCAGTAAGAGGAAGAGAGAAATCTGGGAAGGAAATAAACTTAGCTAGAGTAATGAGCCTCCACACAAAGGCCCTCACAGATCATGTCCCAAACAAGGTTTATCCGCCAAAAACACTCCTGAAGGGGTTGGTAGTGGAGGAAGGAGGGATCATGTCCCAAACAAGGATTCCCACCAAAAACACTCCTGAAGGGGTTGGTAGTGGCTGCGTAGCTACTTACAGTGTGTCCTGGAGATTGCATTGGCCTGAGCTCCTGACAATGGCATCTGGGATGTGGTCTGGAACACCAATGGATTGCTTGGAAGTCCCATCCGCAGTTGTTCAAGCTGCCTCCTTTGCTGAGACAGGCTGAGGTGCTCCTGACAGAGTCCGGTGTGAGAATGAGAACGAGAATGAGAAACGTTCTGATGGGAGGCTCTGTGGTACAGGGCAACAAACCCACGTTGAGCAGGTGTCCTGTGCACAGAATGAGGTTTTTTTAACTTGCCATGTGCCTCCTAAATTTATTTATTTGATTGAATGGGATTTATTATTGCCCCTTCACCCAAAGGTGGGTTACATTGTGTAAAGTTACAAGCAAAAACAAAACGTGATAAAAGCAGCAGCAAGTCAGTATGAAATAATGGAGGGAGTGGATCATTTCACATCAACCCTTCATAAGCCTGAGCAAAGAGATGTGCCTTGAGCTGCCTACAAAACTACACAGTATTAGCAGCAGATGCACCTCACAGGAGAGAAGGGAGAACATTCTAGAACACAGGAGCTACCACAAAAAAAGCCTCCTGTGTGTCATTGTCTCTTGCACCATGTTCTGCAGAACTTCCTCTCTCTGGGCAGCCACCTAAAAGCTGCCCCAGAACAGACCTGAGGGGTGTATGAGGAGAAGAGTCCCCACTGCACAGGCAGGGTGGGATTTTTAAAAAAGTGGTACAGTGGTACCTCAGGTTACAGACTCCACTAACCCAGAAATAGTACCTTGGGTTAAGAACTTTACCTCAGGATGAGAACAGAAATCGGGCGGCAGCGGCACAGCGGCAGCGGGAGGCCCCATTAGCTAAAGTGGTACCTCATGTTAAGAACAGTTTCAGGTTAAGAACGGACCTCCAGAATGAATTAAGTTCTTAACCTGAGGTGCCACTGTATTTCTATCTTTTGTTCAGGACAGCTGTCCTAAACTAATAAGTCTAATAAATATTATTATGAATTATTATTATGAATCATTATTACTAATAATAATGCCGAGGCTGACAAAGATGTTGGCACACAGGCAACAAAATAGTTTAAAAGCTTCAGAGAAATCACCTGGTGCAGCAGTTCCTCCTGCTCCCTGAGTCGCTCCATCTGATGCTGCACAAGACGCAGCCTGGCCTGATGCTCCGACTCCACCTTCCTTGCCTCCATGAGGGCTCTTTCTCCCTCTTCGTATTTCTCAGAGGATAGCTGTGCAGTGTGAGGAGAAAGAATCATCAGGACCCAATTTGTTACTACACACTCAGTGTTACTGTGTGCTTACCACAACAAAATCTGTCTTGAGCCACAAGCAGTGAGATCTTAATTCTATTTTCCAAGGAGCAGGTGACGCCACCAAATAATTTCCTCTCCTCCTCCTGTTCCGGGGGTTCTCCAAACCCTCCTGGACAGATCTCAGAGGAGACAGAGGTTGTGCTGGGGGAGGAAGTCCCACTTTGCAAATGGAACTCATTGTGCTGGCTTCTGCTAGAGCAACAACTTAGTTGAAACTGGCACAAAGGGTTGACTCCAATGAAGTAATTGCATAAGCAGAATGAATTGTGATTGTGCAATTGAATTTTCCCTCTGTCTCCCCCCATATGCCCTTTGCATCTCCCACTTCCCACCAAAATCTACTCTCAACCCTGCAGGGCAGGTCTGGGGGAGTTTGGGGGGCATACAGTGGAAAGATAGACTGGAGAAGTTCCATTGCACAAGTTGTTCTATTCATGCAGTGGGTTTGTTGAATTCAACCCAAGAACAATGTAGTGTGCTTCAGCATCTCCACAACTGAGAGAACAAAATACCACATTCTGATGTTACACCTAGCACTAGAAACCAGACCAGAAGCCAAACCTGTTGTTTGGCTCCTACATTCTGCTCTGACTCAGTTTCATTCTCCTTCTGTCTTCCTAGCACAGCTAGATGTGTAAAGGGAGAAATGAGGCTTTCTTACTTTGCTCATGCTATGGATTTCTTCGGTCCTCTGCTTGACGTGCAAAGCTGCTGCATTGACCCTTTCCTTTTCCAGCCTCAGCTCCTGCTTCTCTTGCTCCAGAATCTCCCGATCTCTCGCCAGCTGTTCCTCCTTCAATCTCAGCTCACTGGCTTTGATTTGCAGGTCTGCACGTTCCTAATAAAAAAGAGTCTGTCAGATTTGCTATCTTGTATTACTGTGAATGGAATATTAGGCAGCTCCTTATAATGACTTAGATCCACCTAGTTCAGTTCCCACATACTTGAGCAGCAGGCAATGGCTATTCAGTAAAAGATCCTCTAGTTAATTTAATTACTGCATCTTATATTCCCATGCCTACATTGTATTGTTTAATTCTTTGTGTGTACGCATAATGGTAGAAAGACAAAGTAGAAATAATATATTACTGTAATCATGCTGGTCGCAGGTTCCACTGTAACCATGCTGGTCGCAGGTTCCTCACACATACCTTATTGTTATTGCATTCTGAAGAGCAACGCTTCACAAGCCCCGACCTAAATATCCTCTCAGATTCTCCCACCTCTTATTTTCACTTCATATCTCCAGAACTGAGCATGCTCTCCTTCAGCCCCTTTTTACCTTTGCCAGGCTCATGATAGCCCCTTCTCTCTGAGAGTCAATCTGCAGAGCCCGGTCCACCTCCCTGTCTGTGCGTTCTTTGCTCAGCCTCTGTTGGGTGTGGAGCTCAGACCACTCTGCAGCAAGCTTATGGCGCTCCGCAGCACATTTCTGCATGACGGCCTTCTGCTCGTCAAGCAAAGCATTCTAGGAGCAACAAAGGGAAACACAGGGAAGTAATGCGTACTTCTTGAAAGCCTCAGAACGACATCAAATCCAACAAGAGGCCTCGTACACCAAAATGGCATTTTTAAAGGTCAAAATAAAAAAAATATTATTAAATAAATTAATAATAAATATATAATATAATAAATTAATTAATATTTTTTTTTTATTTATACCCCACACTTCCTGGTTCAGAAAACCGGGCTCACAACAAATTTCTGTGTGTCTTGAACTTATAGTCAGTTGCCTAGGCAGGGGGAGAAACCCAACACTTTAAAATTCTCTTTGTTGTCATGGAGGAACCTCTATGTAGAAACAAGAGCAGCAGGAAATGCAAGAGGTGTATAGAAATTCCCCTCCCACCTTCCAGGTTGGTATAGACTGCTCCATATTTACAACCAGATCTGTCCACACTTTGCAGTGTGTTGGCAACATCATTTCGCTAAAAAAAACCCCGAACAAACGAACAAAACCACCAAAGGCCCTTCTAACCTTTGCCCTCTCTAGCTCTTCTTTCTCCATGCTCAGCTGCTGGGTTATGATCCTCCTCTGCTCCTCTAGCGAGTGTTGCAAAGACGATGCTTTGGATTGTTCTGCTGTCACCCTCCAGCGTTCCTAAGGTAGAAAGACACAAGATCTGCTCAGGGAAGGCTCATTCCACCATTAGGCAAGAAAGCAATGCAGTTGGGTGTGTCAGCAGTCCAAGGGGGAGGCTGACTGACCATGTGGGAATGGAAAGCTGAGAGAGGGGCGGACTCAGTTGGTTAGCAGGTCAGAGTGGACAACAATATACTTGTAACAGAACGGTTGCTAGACAAGCTAAGGCAGACACACCAAGGCAGGGTGGTAGAATTACAAGATCTATTGCTTGTCTGCTAATTAAAGGGATATTTATGCTTCAGGACTGAGCTCTATTTTGTCTGTGTGCAAAGGGTACCGCTGAGCCTCTTGGGCTTGCCGATCAGAAGGTCGGCGGTTTGAATCCCCGTGATGGAGTGAGCTCCTGTTGCTCTGCCCCAGCTCCTGCCAACCTAGCAGTTCAAAAGCACACCAGTGCAAGTAAATAGGTACCGCTGCAGCGGAAAGGTAAATGGTGTTTCTGTGAGCTCTGGTTTCCGTCACGGTGTTCCACTGTGTCAGAAGCAGTTTAGTCATGCTGGCCACATGACCCAGAAAACTGTCTGTGGACAAACGCCGGCTCCCTTGGCCTGAAAGCAAGATGAACGCCGCAACCCTAGAGTCACTTTTGAGTGGACTTAACCGTCCAGGGGTCCTTTACCTTTACCTTTATGTGGGTAATTACAGAAAGAGTCCTACATCTAAGGGTTGTAACCAATGCTGGTCCTACTCAGAATAAACCCAATGAAGTTGGCATTACTAACTTAGGATTGTTAATTTCAGTGGATCTACTTTGAGTAGAGTTTAGTTGGATACAATCCTAGGGCAATGGGGTGGCGGCAGTGGCTATTTTAAGAAGAAATCGGGGCTCAGTGGAGCAGCAGAAGGACAAGCTCTCATGACAAGCTGAGGACAGGAGGCAAGGAAGGGCAAATTGTGGGTGTTGCTCAACTGAAAGTCATTCTAGTCACAGCTGTGTCATCAACCTGATGCAAT
Source organism: Podarcis cretensis (assembly GCF_951804945.1). Classification (NCBI taxonomy): domain Eukaryota; kingdom Metazoa; phylum Chordata; class Lepidosauria; order Squamata; family Lacertidae; genus Podarcis; species Podarcis cretensis. The sequence continues at coordinate 35,671,463 of NC_137171.1, forward strand.
GCCACACCACACAGCAACCCTTCACATAGTAAGAAAACTAATGTACGCAGACAAGTTGTTATTGGCATTCACCTGTCTTGGAAGACAGTGGAGGAGTATGCCATGGAACTGGGACAATTCTTAACCACTGATCAGTGAACAATGTGCTTTTTCTTACTTTTCTTCTGTTAACTCATGGGGGGGCGGCGGCAAGCCCCTCTGAACAGTTCCGGAAGAATAAACATGACTTAGAACCACGCTCAAAGTTTCAAACTGGGAACAGGGAACCTGTGGCCCTCCAGATGTTGTTGAACTCCCATCAGCCCTGGCCACTGTCCAGAGCTGGAGATGGTAGGTGTTCAGCACCTGAAAGATCACAAGTTCTCCATCCCATCCCTGCTTTAGAGACATGTCATTCAATTAACCATGATAAATAACAAATTTCAAAATCCCCTTTGTTAATATATATTTTTTAATAATAATATTTATTCAAAGTTTTCAAGATTACAGAGGAAAAAAAGAAAAAATACATAATACGACACAAAAAGCAAGAAAAGAAAAATAAAAAAAACAGAAAATATTGTTAATATAATGACAGTGAGCAAAATAATTTCCTCCACTCTTTCAATGCACATTTGTGAAACCTTTTCCTAATTCTATGCTAATACAGGTATTTTATTCTGAATTAGTTTACCAGGAGCGTTTTCATAAACAGCAAACTGGATCAGAACCCTTGCTCGGATCTCAACATGTCATTCTAAATCAAGAAATATGTCCACTCTTTACCATTTTTTTGTTCAGTTATGATCTTAAGAAATTCGTGTTAATGGAAGTTGTGGGTTCCCTCAGTAAAATTCTGCTTACCAAATCTGATATTCACTTGCCCCTTCTGTGCACTCTACTGCACACCTCACCCTGTAAGTGGTAGCAGCCTGAGCGAGGCTGTGAGGTGACATTTATCTGGTGGACCACTTAGTTTCCACAACGCTAGTAAATAAATGTAGTTGAAAAGGGCTCAGGAATTCAGTGGATAACTCAAGCCACCTTAAAACAAGCATGTTATTTGAGGAGGAGCCGGGGAGGAAAAACAGGTCACCCTTTAAAGTTGCGAATCCCAGAAGTCACATTCTTGCTACAATAAATGGCTGCCATTCCAGCAATAGCTCACCTGCTCCAGAAGGCGAGTCTGCTCATTCAGCCTGGCCTCCATCTTAGAGATGACTTCTTGGAGCCGGCTGCGTTCTTCTTCCATGTCTCTCTGCTGCCGGATCAGATGGTCTTCCAGAACTTCAGAAGGGAGGAAGAAAGAATTACCGACACTTTGCAAGGCTCCAATAGTATAGGGGCCTATCTCTTTGTTCAAATCAACCCTCCCCGCTGGTGCCAACAGTTTTAGACTGCATAACTGGTGCTAACCAGCTTATCCCTACCAATTTCCAAGGAATTTGTAATTTTACCTCACACAAATGAAGTGGAAGATGAGGCACCCCCAGATAACAGCCTCCATCACATTTTATTTGCCTTTGTAAGACACTAAAGGGAAAGTTCCGGACATCCTTCTGCGCTGATTCTACGCTAGTTTCATGGCCCTACAGGAGAATCTGCTGAAGCTGATTCAAAATCTCCAATTCCCAAATTAGAAGTGCCCCAGTGAAAGAGGAAGTCCTGTGGAAGTGGCATTTAGGTCCCTAGTGTCGGGAAGCTACGTACCCCTGAGTTGTTCATCCCGTTGGCGAGACCCAATCTCAAGTCCTTGGGATGTGGTGTGGTGAGTGGCCTCCACTTTGTTAGCAAGGTCATTCAGGTTGCTGGAGAACTTCTCCATCTGGCTGATGACACCATTCAAAGACCTGGAAAAAAGCAACGTGAGCGCCAAGTTGCCCAGTACTATGCATCCTTTTGTTTCCCATAGGCACAAAGAACATGAGCCAGAAAGCTTCTTATGCAGTAGTGAGGCTTAGATGTTGCTTCTACTGGAGGCGGGCTAGACATGTTTTGGCTACTTGGCCATAAAGGGTGCAAATTTAGAGCGGAGGAGTATTGGCCCTTTTTTGCCCAGGATACGCAGGCTGCATTTCTGGCCAGCATTTTATTTATTCATTCATTTATGAATACCACTTCCCTTTCCATGAAAGATCCTGAAGCAATTTAACAATAACAAAACTAGCCCCCCCCCCAGATTTATCAGTTTAAGAGCCTTGCACCAGTGCCTCAAAATTCTCAGGTCTTGCTCAAAACTTGTGTGTGTTTGGGGTGTGTAGCCTCTAACCTCCACCTCCACCTGAACCCCCGTTTCTCCCACAACAGCACTGTTAAGCCACCTTGTCACTGGAAACAGCCTCAGAAAAGTGTAATTCCTCCTGAATCACCCTTTTCTCCTTAGGTAGCAGCATCCCCAAACATACCCATTGAATCTCTCACATCTTATCCCATTTCAACATGTGGAGGGTTCCTTCCCTGTCCCATTCTTTGCAAAACCCCTCAGACTTCTCCTGACCCGTTTCACTTCCCCAGTAGTGCTGCAAGAGCAAAGCAGCCTACAGTTCACCTAGGCCAGCCTCCCTCAACCTGGTACCCACTAGATGCTGTTGGACTTCAGCATCCATCATTCCTGACCATTGGGCAATGCTGGCTGGGGGCAAATGAGGCTTGGGAGTCCGGCAATACTGAAAGGCACCAAGTTGGGGAAGGCTGATCTTGGCAAAGGAGGGAAGGAAGCCTCCTCCATCACCACTCCCTGTGGCTGATGTTAATGCAGTGCTCCTCTGCGAAGCAGAACCACTCCCGATGGGCCACTGGCCAGTAGGAGAGCAGAGGACACCCACACCTTCTGCAGACGTTGATCATATTCTCCCACTAACCCTGAACACCTGTATTTGTGTACCAGACTGAAGCAGATATCCTTCCTTGTAAAGAGAGGCTCTCAATCGTCACGTGTATATGAGAATTCCTGTATGTCCGCAACTCTGTTTCTGACTACCTGCATTCAAGTACCCCCTTTTAGTTACTGCTGCTGAAAGACTAGACACCCTTTGAGCACTACAGACAATTCTCCATCTATGTTCCTTGTTCCCTAGCACTGGCTTCTCTTTCTTTCCAATTGCTTGAGCTCGCAGGTGGGCAGCAGGTGTTACCTGGTGTAAGAGGTGGCGCTGGTCACTGCGTCAATCTCCTGAGCCTTCAGCTGTTTCAGACGTTGCAGTTGCTCTTCGTGGTCTTTGCGCATTTCCAGAATAGACATCCTGGGGGGCCCCAAAGGGGGAGGGGAAAAAGACACTAGACACATGATTGCTAGGAAAATGGAATAAAACAAACAGGTTCTTGGGACAAATCTCACTTCAGAGTTTACGCCAATCTGAATTGTGCTTTCTCTGTCTCTCTAAAGATATAAAGATCTTTCCACAAATAAGGCAAGCTTTCAGGTCACACAGAAAGTGTGGCCAAATGTTGGAAGAAGAAGAAGAAGAGTTTGGATTTGATATCCTGCTTTATCACTACCCTAAGGAGTCTCAAAGCGGCTAACAATCTCCTTTTCCCTTCCTCCCCCACAACAAACACTCTGTGAGGTGAGTGGGGCTGAGAGGCTTCAGAGAAGTGTGACTGGCCCAAGGTCACCCAGCAGCTGCATGTGGAGGAGCGGGGACGCGAACCCGGTTCCCCAGATTACGAGACTACTGCTCTTAACCACTACACCACACTGGCTCTCATCACACTGGAAGGACTGAAGTTTGAGCATTTGTCAAAGGAAAAGCAACAGGATAGACGGTCTGACTTGGGCTTTGGAAAGCCACCCAAGTTCCTTTGAACCTCCCTCACCACATACCGCTGAAGCTCCCGTAGCCGGTCAATATCCTTGGCCTTCTCCTGCTCTAGCTCTGTCAGCCGGCGCTGGTGTTGGGCCAGCAACTCTGATTTGGCCTCCTCTGCATTCTGGCAGCAAGATAAGTATCGCCCTGCCAGCTCTTGGTTCTCTTGCTGGAGGCGCTCCTCACGCTGGTGGTACGAGTCCTCAATCACCTTTACACGGTTCCTATGTCAGAAGGGAAAACACCACCACACGGGTTCCCAAGCATGTTTGGATTGAAAAAAGTGATGTAGGATATTCTTGTGTAATTGTTCACTCACTAGTATTTCAAGGGAGGAGGGGTTGTTGCTGTTATCGATCTTTTTTTTTTTTTTGTATCTTTAGTTTTTCTATCTTACGATTTAATGTGGAAATTGTTAATTTGGTTGTGTACTTTTTGATGTGTGTTATTGTTTGACTATTATTGTTATATTTGTAATTATGTAATTCTTTTCTTGTTGGAAGCTGCCTTGAGCATGGTTTTTAACTAGGGAAAGGTGGCACAGAAATAAAATGATGTCTGCCTGTCCGTCTGTAATTAATTAACTGCTTTAGGGGTCTAGTGACTGGCTTACGACTTATTTGCCTGTATAGCTGTCTAGGTTTGAAAACTGAGCTTCTCATATCAGCATCTCTCTCTCATTTTCCATATACATTACACTGTAGCACCAATAACCTCATCTTCTAAAAGTGGTTTTTATTTGCTATTACCTGTTTCTTATACTGTATGTTTTTAACCTTTTATGATACAGTGGTACCATTGGTTACAAACTTAATTAGTTCAGGAGGTCTGTTCTTAACCTGAAACCGTTCTTAACCTGAGGTACCACTTCAGCTAATGGGGTCTTCCATTGCAGCCAGCGCACAATTTCTGTTCTCATTCTGGGGCAAAGTTCTTAACCCGAGGTACTACTTCCGGGTTAGCAGAGTTTGTAACCCGAAGTGTTTGTAACCTGAGGTGTTTGTAACCCGAGGTACCACTGTATGCTTTTTTGGTAGCTTTGAAACACTGGGAGCTTCCAACACAACCTATTTATTGAGCACCCATCCTGATTTGTTTGCAGAGAGATTCCACAGCTTTGGCTATTCAATGAGCTTTCATCCTGATTCGTTTGTGGGGAGGTTAGATGAAGATGTGTCAAAGCAATAGTTCCGGTGGTAGAACTGTGATTGTAGCAAACTCCTCTAGCTTTCTTGCTCAAACAGGCTGTGACTGGCAAGGAAGATATATACTGCTTGTACTGCATGTCCGCTCAGGGGAGGGATGACAACACACTTCACAGTGGGCCTAATCATTTGGAAAGAGGCAAGAAGAGAAAATGCTCCTGGTATACGTAGGAATAAGTACCTGTGCAAGTCCTTGTGGGAAGATGTGCCTATGAGTAAGTTTCTGTAGTTCCTGTTTCATATGGATCCTTGGGGCAGGTGCTCTAGGATGAGTTTGTGCGTTCAGAACAACCAATGCCCAGTGGAAGTTGGTCCATTAAGGCAAATGGAGCGCTGCCACACCCAACATCAGTCTGCTCTCAGCCAACCACCACCCTCTTGCCATTTTGCTTACAGACAGTAATGGTGCCGCTCTCTCCCCCTGCCATTGGTTCTAGCGCCACCTACTGTTGGTCTTCCTGCTTTCTGCTCTACTCGTCCCACTGAGCACCAGCAACAGCTGCCAGTACCTGTGAGCATTCTCAATGAGCTCCAAGTCTTCTTGATGGCGCTGCTGTAAACTTTCCAGCAGAAGTTTTTGCTGATTCTTCTCCAGCTCCAGCCGCCTGACCTAAATGAATTTGAAAAAAAAAGTTTACTTATGAATATCCATAAACAGGGTACAGCTACTTGGTTTGGAGCTACTCACACGTTGCATCAACACAGTAGCATTGCTTCAGATTTAATGTAGGGAAGCCTTGGCGGGATGGAGGAGAGAGAGAAAGCAATTTGACCATCACAAGGATGTTTACTGTTAAATAATGTGACTAAGCAGTCGTCATATTTCCGTGACTCACATGCCATCAGCTACTTACACATACATGGTTTCTACAGCAGAGTAAGGCCAGGTTTATCAACACTCACTATCCATGCACATTTATGACATGTTGGGTCTGCAACAAAATGTTGCAATGTAAAGTCCCCTTGTTCAGATTTCTAGTCAGCTGGCCATGCCCTTTTCCAGCATATTCCATTCCAATTTTCCATCCCTAAGAGTCAATCAACATTATATGCCAACGGAGCCTGCTCAGTCTTCATTGAGGTGCTTTAGGTCTCCTTACATAGCTTAGGGTTCCCACACCCCAAATATTTTTCTCATAATACTAGAACCCAGGGTCATTCAAGGAAGCTGAACACTGGGTGATTAAGGACAGTTAAAATGAAGAATTTCTTCTCACTATGCATACAGCTGAACCACGGCATAATCTCCCACAATGACTTTAGAAGATGATCAAGGAAATTAATGGAGGCTAAAGTTATCAAAGGCCCATGAGGGCTATGATCTACATTCACTGTCTGAATGTGGTTAAAGGGAATCTGGGGAGAGTCCCGGTTAGATGGCCATCTGCCATGGATGCTTTAGTTGAGAATCCTGCATGGCAGGGGGATGGACTAGATGTACCCCCAGGGTACTTTCCAACTCTACAATTCTACTTTTCTGATTCATAGGCCTCTGGCAGTCACCGGGAGAACCAGATGCTGCACTAGATACGCCTTTGGCCTTATCCAGCAGGGCTCTTCTTACATTCTGTACTTCTGCAAACCTTGGGATTTCCTCAAGTCTACTGAAACCTCCTCCTCTTGCAATGGATGGTGCTGTTTTGGCTACGTAAGGATTCACGTTCCTTCTTTGAATGTGCTGTTAATGCATAGCATGGTGTGTCAGATGCTGCTGGTGGTTGCTGGTGAGTAACCAGGCAGAACTCCAACCTGTCATTTACAGGTTTTATTGTGCAAACTATTTACAGTGCAGATCTACAAAGTTCATGTCCGTCCTAGTCACTTGCAGATTCTGGGAGTGGCCCCTTCCGGCTTCTCCCCCAGCATAAGAACTTCGGCACCCCAAACCTCCTCCTCCCCTTCTTGCATTTCACCCCTCTGCGCAAGCTGGGTGATGGAAGTGGTGTGCGTCCCTCCTGGCGAGGTGAGGCACTGGGGCTCTCAGCAGCATCCTTGAGCCCTTCCCTCCCTTGGCTGGCCCCTTCTCTGCCTTCTCCACTGGAGGTGTGGCTTTTCCCACCGCTGGAAGAGGAACTGCTCCTCAGGAGTTTCTGAGGCTCTCTGTATTCCAACAGACCCCCCTGCCTCCCCCCTCGTTCCAATGGCAGTCCCCTGAACATGGTGCTTCCATTAAAATAACAGGATGCAAAAAGCAGCTGTTTCTATTTCATGCCTTAAGCGCAATTAACTTACCTGACCTTCCAGCTCAGCAATGCGAGTTTGAGCACCCAGGAGCTCCGCCTGATAGCTCGCCAGGCTTTCTCGCAGCTGCGCTTGCAGACCCGCCAGCCTTTTTTCATACTCGCTGCTATTAGGTGAGCTCAGCATGTGGGGTTCCAAGTGCAGGAGCTGGGAAAGGGCAGAGGAGTTGAGAGAGAAGATACAGAAGGGCATTTTCACAAGGGAAGAATGTTTTGCAGGCTTCACTGCGTCCCCATGTGCGGTGAATGTGATGGAACTGGGGTGGGGAAGCCTTTGCCCTCCCCAGATGTTGTGGGACTTATATAATCTCTGATCATTGCTGACTGATGGGGGTCTAAGCCCATCAGTAAATGTATGGCCACAAGTGCCCCTTCCCCGTGGCAGAGAGCACATGAAAGAACCAATGTAAAATGAAATGAACATTCTGTCCGGCACTGCTCTTATCATTCAACTTGCAAACAGGGAGAAGTTTGAATACTGTTCATAGCATCACTCGTGAAAGAGTGCTGCGGTATCCACAGATCATGCCATCCGGCAGTCATGCATGAGTCTGATCTGCTATAGAAGAAAACAACTTGCTGGAGAGACATCTCCTGATATAGAAACATACAACTATGGGAAGTTATTTCCCCTTTTGAGGAACTCTGCACTTATGGAAATTAGTTTGAGAGTGCTGTATATAATGTGGAATTGTACAGTCTCCCTTCCCGGATGTTTATCTAAGGAGAATAGCTCAGTATCTGTTGGGGAATGATTTAAATCAGGAAAAACTTTGCAAGTGCCAGGTACTGGTCTAGGGACAGTAGGGACCCCTTCTCAATCCAGTGGGTTTATGGGAGTATGAGAGCAGCTGGAAAGAGAACACCAGACCCATAAAGTGCACCAGGGTTATCTTGGGACAGGATGTGGCCGCTCCAAAAGACAATGCACCTTGGTTAATGGATTATGCAGCCTTCCGGGCTAAGTTCAGGTTCTATTTAAATACATGCACAATAAGAAAAGAAAGTTTGGGAACTGTTATATCATCTGTATGAACTGCTAGACGAGTGCTTGTTAAATACATTTATTCATCTATCCCTCCCACTTCCATTCCTCAAAAAGTAATAAAATATATCACCTCCTACCTACCGGAGAGTGCACAGGAATGGGGAGGATTTCTTCATGTTCTGGGAAAAAGGCTGCAGGTGCTGTAAAATCAATCCATAAAGAGCTCAGATGCAGCAATGGGTTTAGATGCTTTCCCTATATAGCAATACACAGGTAGGGACTGTCTCTCCCATTTCTGTATCTCAGAAGAAGAAGAGTTTGGATTTGATATCCCGCTTTATCACTACCCGATAACAGGTTCTTGGGACGAATCTCACTTCAGAGTTTACGCCAATGTAAATTGTGCTTTCTCTCTCTCTCTAAAGATATAAAGATCTTTCCACAAATAAGGCAAGCTTTCAGGTTACACAGAAAGTGTGGCCAAATGTTGGAAGAAGAAGAAGAAGAGTTTGGATTTGATATCCTGCTTTATCACTACCCTAAGGAGTCTCAAAGCGGCTAACATTTTCCTTTCCCTTCCTCCCCCACAACAAACACTCTGTGAGGTGAGTGGGGCTGAGAGACTTCAAAGAAGTGTGACTAGCCTAAGGTCACCCAGCAGCTGCATGTGGAGGAGCGGAGATGCGAACCCGGTTCCCCAGATTACGAGACTACCGCTCTCAACCACTACACCACACTGGCTCTCAGTTAAAAGGAGGTAGGACAGCCGTTTGGCTGCTCTTCAAACATAAAGGAAAGAAGGAAGGGGCTATAGAAATTTCACCCTGCTCTGCTCCACAGGTTCCTTGATAGAAAACCCTGTGGGCAAATGGAAGTGGGAAGAGAGTGGACAGGATGTAAGATGGGGCAGCTTAAGGATGAGTGGTCCATTTCACTTCCCTAGCACCAAGCGTGGCTTCAAACCTCTTTCTACCACACCTAATCCAACAGGAGGAGGAAAGGAACATCAGCAGACAACAGGGCATATTAGCACTGAGCAAAGGCAAGTATCAGATTTCCAAATATATTCAGTTCAAAGAGTGGGGTGGGGATGGGGCCTCAGCACAAGTCTAAATCAAACTGGCAGAGAAATGAACTAAGAGATGACAGCAGAAGCAAGATGTGCAACAAGAAGCTTTCCCCTTTGTTGGAGCACCAAAGAGTACTCTCTCTCTCAGACACCGAGAGGAAGTGCAGTTCAGTGCACCGCATTTGGTAGCCCAAACATGAAATGCTTCTATCATTTGCCATTTCAAGGTTAGGGAAGGTCAAACAGCATTCTTGGAAAGCAACTTTGTAGAGGCAGGTTCATTTATACCATTGATTAGGAAATAACAACAACATAATCACAGATGGGAGGTATGCTGGCAATGTTCGTTCCCTTGGCAGTTTAACTGGAATTTGAAACTTACTTGTCTTACTGGTGTCTCCAAAGGGAGTCCCTTTCCTGGAATTAGGTGGAAAAGCAGGAGTGGTTTGTTCTTGAGATCTTAACAGAGGTATGGAAGACCTGTGTCAAGCACAGAGAGAGACAGAGAGAGACAGAGAGGGGAGAGAGAGATTAACAATAAATGGACATCTGAATAATCAACTTTTATTATGGAATAAGGGCCATTCTACAATACAATCAGGTATTCTACCCATCTTTACATCATCCAATCCAACAGCTAATGAGCTGGCACCCTCTCTTTTAAACATCCTTGAATACATAGGAATATCCTCATAATTCCACACAAATGCAGGTATTTTGCTCCAGATTAAATAATGTCTTCTCACACCACAATCCGAAACATGGTTACCCAGAAGTAATTCCCAATATGTTCTATGGGATTTATTCCCTGGTAAATGTGTTTGGAGTTGCAGCTTCAGTCACCATGTGGATTAGAATGACCAGCATCTGCTGACCCTTCAGATCCTCCTTTGTAAGAATGGAAAGAGTCTTCCTCCTTCCTTTTTATTTTGTGCATTCATGTACAGCACCAGGAAGAGCAACTTGACAATAACCCAGATGACTTAACCTAAGAGAAGCCCTGCTAGACCAGACCAAAGGCCTATCTAGTCGAGCATCCTTGTTCCCACAGCGCACAATGACAATGCCCAAGTGGAAGCCCACAAGTAAGTTCTTACCCAGGTTGTTCCAGTCTGGCAGGCCTATCTACTGGGGCAATAGACTGCTGATAGGTGGATGGAGCGCCCTGGCTGAAAAAAACAAACACAAAATCCAAAGTACAGGGATAGTTAATTAACACAATACTTTCCCCCAAAAAATCAGCCTACAAGACTTGCAACGAGGCAAGGTGACATGTGCAATACCAATGGCTAAGTGCATCATGACTTGGGTGCGCATGGGAAATTTGCATAGTAATATACATATTGAATTTGGAAAACAGTTTAGAGAATCTGAAAAACGTGCAGAATTCAAGCGACCTCTGAGCTCACCTGGTAAGAGCGATGGGATCCACTTCCTTTCGGTGAATCTCCGAGGACCCAGGTCTCCTCTCTTTCTCTTGCGCTCGAGTTCTCTTCTGAGATAAGACATTGCTCAGCCAGCTGCCTTCACCATCATCCTTGATGGGTTCATGCTTTGGCGCTGCTGCTTCTTCAGCAGTAGCTGCTTTTGACCTAGAAGGAAGATGGCGGGTAGGAATGGGGGGCTCGGCATCAGAAGGGCTAGGCGGCCTATCCAGTGTGGCTCCTCTTATGCTGGTCTTGCTGGATTCTTTTAGCGGAGGTGACGGTGGCAGTTTAAAATCATCCTCTTTCAGCCCCAGCCAATCAGCTGCAGTCCTGCTGCGTACAGGGCTGCCAGAATGAGGAGTTGCTGGTTTCTGGTCTGTTTTAAGCTCACCGAGGTTCTCCGAGGAAAACCTGCAAATAGAAACGAATGAGAGAGAGCCAGGATTTTACAAGCAGAGACCGAACCACCTTTTGTGGCTTGTGCATTTACCATTACCTGACAGACTGTCGTCTTGACTGCCTTCCCTCTGGAATCATGGCCACAGTGGGTTGGTAGGCTCCAAAAGTGAACTCATCTCCCAAAGTATCTTCCTTCTCTGTACACAAAAAGAGCCCAGAGAGTCATGCTGGTGGGATGCACAGCCATGTCCCCCCCCCCTTGCTTTTCTCAGAGACTTAAGAGCAGAGGAAGCCCATGTGTTGCCCTCCAGATGTGGTGGGCTTCCAATGGTCAGGGATGATGAAGGATGGAATCTAACAACATCTGGAGAGCCACAGGCTCCCCAGCCCTGCCTTGGAAGCCCTGAAATTTCCAGGTACCCTTTTAAAAAAGCTGGAGGCTTTTCTACTAAGTGTTCTCGGCAACAATATTCCGAAAAATTTGGGAGAATTTTTTCTATATGCCACGGCTGCAGCTTGAACATTGATAGCAATGAACTGGAAAGGGGGAAATGTTCCAACCATAACAGACTGGCAAAATAAATTACAGGAATATGTAGAAATGGCGCAACTGACTAACAGCTTGAGAGGCAACACAAGACAAGTATTTGTACAAAAATGGGATAAATATAAGAAATATTTACGAAATTATAACAGTGGTATAATGTCTATGGCAGCATTTGATTGACCCTTATATAGTGAAACATGTGAGAAATAAGTCAAAAGGTACTAACTGTTGTAAGAATGTATTAGAAGGAATATAAAGAATAACTCAGTAATGTTAGGTATATTCATTACTAGAATAAGGCTATACACTGGGAAATGATAGGAAGTCCAACTACACCTTTTTCTTTTTTCTGGTTTTTTCTTTCTTTAATTCATATTAATAAATAGATAAGACAACAAAAGATAGTAAAAATACGAATTAGTTCAATTTATGTAAGTAAACAGAATACTACTTGTATATGGTTTCTGCTTACACAGATTATATATATGTTTACTCAAGAAGATGTACAATAAATTTATGTGTGTATATATATACACACATACACACACACACACATACACACACACACACACACACACAGTGGTACCTCTGCTTACATACGCTTCAGGTTACATATGCTTCAGGTTACAGACTCCGCTAACCCAGAAATAGTGCTTCAGGTTAAGAACTTTGCTTCAGGGTGGGAACAGAAATCGTGCTCCAGCGGCGGCGCAGCAGCAGAAGGCCCCATTAGCTAAAGTGGTGCTTCAGGTTAAGAACAGTTTCAGGTTAAGTACGGACCTCCGGAACGAATTAAGTACTTAACCCGAGGTACCACTATATGTATGTGTGTGTGTGTGTTTTATATATATATATATATATATATATATATATATATATATATATATATATGTTATACGAGATATGCTATATGAAATGTGTCATATGATATAAGAGATTGTTAATAAAGCAAATAATTAAAAGAAAAGAAATCTCCAGGTACTAGCAAGTCGAAAAGATAGATAGAAAATAGTGTGCAGCTGCCTCCTGCTTGGGGCATAATAGTCTTTATTTTATTAAAAAAAATAAAAAATGAGAAGTTGAAGCAGTAGCTCAGTGGCAGAGTGCATGCAGAAAGTCCAAGGTTCAACCTCTGTTCTCTCAAAGTAGAGCTGTGAAAGAGCCCTGCCTGAAAACCAAAAGAGCCACTGGCAGCTAGAGTAGACAGTAAGGAGCTAGATGGACCAGGTCTACCTTGCTATAAGGCACTATCTGCTCTGAGAGTGCTTAGTGGCAAACAACAACAGCTGCTCTCTAAGGGGGCTGGAGTGTCTTGCTTGTGAAGTAGAACTGGAAACCGTGGTGGCACCAAACCCTCGTCCATGAGCTGGCAAAGTAAGAGGAACAGGCTTTGTGTACAGTTGCCATGGAGGTGGCAGGAGTAGCAGCCCAAAGAGAGAGGGAGAGGGAGAGGGAGAGAGAGAGAGAGAGGGAGAGGGAGAGGGAGAGGCAGATAAGCTCTAAGTGGGGGAAATAAAGTCAGAGTGGGTGATGGCTGTGGGTGGGATTAAATCTGGCTGCGGGTCAGGAGATTCCCACCACGGATCTAAGATATTTTCAATCAACCTTTGAGAGAACTGAATTTCAGCTGCAGCCTTTTCCAGGGTTTTAGGAGGAGGGACAAAAGGACTTCCCAGAATACTGTGCGCATGAAAAAGGAACAAGAGGCTTCATCACTCCTACGGCACTTGCCTGCTTGCTTTTGATATTTCTTGTCCTTGGGTTCTCCTGTCTTTGGCCTCTCCAGGAGCTTTTTGGCTGTTCCTTGCCCAAGCAATTCATCTAGCATGGATCGGGCGGGATGAGACTGCTCCCTGCGAAAACGAAGTGCAATTCTCCATCAACTAACCCATATGATCAGTTCAGAGAATGTGGAGGTCAAGAGGAGAATCTTAATGGCTTTCTTATCACCTTTAGCTATATTATTCCAGCATTTACTTTAACTGCATGGTAGATGAGAAAAAACTGAAAACACACGGGCCATTTCTGATAAAGGCTCAGAACTAAAAAAACTAGCTATTTCCAAAAATTAGCAGAAGGAAGTCTTACACCTCTATGCTAGAAATAGGCTTTAAGATGCTGCCTGCAGCACTCTGCCCTCCTGCAGTTTCCAGAAACTAGTATTCAGGATACTGCCTCGCCAGAACATAGTCTTCATGGTTAGTAGCCATTGAAAGCCTTATTCCCCATGGATTTGTCTGAATTCTCTTTCAAAGTCATTCCAGTTGGTGGCCATCACTGCCTCTTGTAGGGGTGAATAAGTACTTTGTTTTCCCTGTCTTGAATCTTCCAGCATTCAGAAGAAGAGAAGAAGAGTTTGGATTTGATATCCCGCTTTATCACTACCCTAAGGAGTCTCAAAGCGGCTAACATTCTCCTTTCTCTTCCTTCCCCACAACAAACACTCTGTGAGGTGAGTGGGGCTGAGAGACTTCAGAGAAGAGTGACTGGCCCAAGGTCACCCAGCAGCTGCATGTGGTGGAGCAGAGACGAGAACCCGGCTCACCAGATTACGAGTCTACCGCTCTTAACCACTACACCACACTGGCTCTCACTTCACTGGCTCAGCTTCATGGGATGTCCATAAGTTCTAGTGTTATGAGAGGAAAACAACTTTTCTCTATCCATTTTCTTCATGTCCTGCATCACTTTATAAACCTCTATTGTTGTTGTTGTTTAGTCGTTTAGTCATGTCCGACTCTTTGTGACCCCATGGACCCAAGCACGCCAGGGACTCCTGTCTTCCACTGCCTCCCGCAGTTTGGTCAAACTCTATTGTATCACCTCTTAACTCACCTTTTCTCTAAACTAAGAAGTTCAAAATGCAGTAACCTTTCCTCACAGGGGGTTTGCTCCATCCCCTTGATCATTTTAGTTGCCCTTTCCTGAACCTTTCCCAACAATATCCCTTTTCGAGATAAGGGGACCAGAAGTGTACACAGTCTTTTTCATAAGTCATGCCAGCCCTCTCCTGGGTGCACTGCAACTAAATCAGGAGCAACAGTGCAAACTATGAGTTCGTTTGCCTTAGCTTATCCCAAATGTTCAACGTTTACAGTCATGCCATTAATCTGAAAGTATCGCACAACTCAGGGACGCAGGTGGCGCTGTGGGTTAAAGCCTCAGCGCCTAGGGCTTGCCGATCGAAAGGTCGGCGGTTCGAATCCCTGCGGTGGGGTGCGCTCCCGCTGCTCGGTCCCAGCGCCTGCCAACCTAGCAGTTCGAAAGCACCTCCGGGTGCAAGTAGATAAATAGGGACCGCTTACCAGCGGGAAGGTAAACGGCGTTTCCGTGTGCGGCTCTGGCTCGCCAGAGCAGCGATGTCACGCTGGCCACGTGACCCGGAAGTGTCTCCGGACAGCGCTGGCCCCTGGCCTCTTAAGTGAGATGGGCGCACAACCCCAGAGTCTGTCAAGACTGGCCCGTACGGGCAGGGGTACCTTTACCTTTACCTTTATCGCACAACTCACTCCATTTTAGTGAGTTTTAGGGAGATTGCTTACTCTCTGTCCTTTCTTCCAGATTTCAGCTCTGTCTTTGGGCTCTCACCAAACCCCATGGCATCCATGAGATCATCTCCATCAACCTCAAATGTTAACTCGTCCCGCTTCCGTTCAGGGGCAGCAACATGGCCAGGAGCTGCAGACACAGGTGTTCCTAATAAACGGAATCGAAAGAGATTGCACCAGTGAGGTCTAACTATTACAGAACTGGTCTAATGGGCTTCCCTCCCCAATCAAGAACTGCTCAGTGTGACCAATACATAGCTGATAATTTCCATGCTAAATATTTTGAGCCAGATTCAAATAACCAGTCCTGGTTCTGGTGTTGTTGGTTTTGGTTTGTTGTTCAATTATTGTTATAACACCAGTTACTGCGGAACAACAGTGGGAGAGGGGTCTTGTCGTCACGCCATGCCTGTGAGCTTCTCCAAGGCATCTGGTTGGCCATTGTAGGAAACAGGGCACTGGAATAGATAGGTGCTGGGCCTGATCCACTGGGGCTCTTATGTTCTCACAGACTTCCAAAAATGCTACAAGCATTGATGAGTAGAGAAAGACTGCCAACCGTTTCATTTGCACAAACAAATGTGTGGTGTGCTTTTCTTTGAAAAGATGCCAAGCCAATGGTGCAATTCTGGTATCCGCACTAACCTTTCTCTTTCGAGGTCCCAGCATTTGTTTCTGGAACACTTTTGGTGGCAAAGGAAGGCGCTTTCTTCACCATGTCCTCTTCCTCATCAGACAAAAGACCAGCTAGAGGGTCGTCTATATCTGTGGGAGAAAAAAATACATCTAAGAGAGTGGGAAATCACTTCAAAACAACGGACAAAGAGCAAAACAGAGCAGCAAAGTTACCACCTCAGCCACTGCATAGGAAGAAACTGCACTACTAGGAAAGGATTGAATTCTTCTCCAGTGCTTAGTAAATTAATTTTATGATGTCTAATAGCCCTTTCTTTAGTGAATTGTTGTTCCATGACCATCACTTAGGGTTGGATGGATTCCTGCAGCAAAATGGCCTCTGAAGTAGCGCAGTGTTTTGTTATTGAAGAATCCGTATATTTTAGATTTGGAAGGTCATGATAACATATATGGCTGGCAAATGTACTTGTGGTATGAAAAGGTGAAAGTCCATAAAGGATTTACAAACCATATAATGGGGGGGGGGGATGTATAGAGTATGGGATAAATATAAAAATTTATTGGAGACCAAAATACCACTATGGCTTACACCAGTAGAAGCTATAGCGGTGAAGAAGAAGAAGAAGAAGAAGAAGAAGAAGAAGAAGACAGAAAACTGGGTAACTTATAGAAATTTGTTAAAAGAGGAAGATGGAGAAGTTAAATAAAAAGAGTTTAAGGATTTATCAGGAATGTTAACAACATGGATACAATATTAATCATCTGAATGTAGTATTCAAAAAAGATAAGAAATGGGGGTTTGGGGAACAATTATCTCAACTAGAGAGAGACCTGCTAAATTGTAAAGTTAAAGTGATGTCTAAAATGTATAAGATGTTATTGGAATGGGAGGCAAAAGATGAACAAGTGAAATCTTCAATGATACATTGGGCAATAGATATTGATCATAACATAGACATGGAGGCATGGGAAAGACTGTGGAACATGGACATAAAATTTACAGCATGTAATAGTTGTTACTGGAAGAATAATAAATCAAGACAACAAACTTTTTATTAAGGAATGGAAATAATTTATTGAATATTTACAAATTGTAAACAAATTAAGACATTAGCTGGAAAAGCATAAAGAGTTAATTGGGATGTGCAGTAGAAGAAGAAAAAGGGGTAAATTAAGAGAGGGAGGGAAGTTGAGGTTTGATATGTGAGGATTGTTTAATTTTTTTTGTTGAAGTGTTTATTTGTTATAAATGAAAATTATAAACTTATTTTTAAAAATGAAGTAGCACAGTGTTGAATCAGGTAGGCCCCATGCTGGTTGTGTATAAATGTGTCCCTGTCACACCCTAACCTTTCCCCATCAAGATGTACTTAGGTTTTTAAAAAATGCATTTTACATGAGCGCATGCATGTGTGCGTATGCACATACACAAATAGCCGCTCTCTCATGCTAACAAGCAGAGCTTACCTTCAAAGGAAAACTTCTGTTTCAGATTTCTGGAAGTGGTGAGAGTAGAGCTGGGATTCTTAGTGATTCCACTTTCTGAGTCTCCTGTATTAAAACAACAGGTATAGCAGATACTTTTGCTTGTGTCCAATTCTAATGTAACAAGGAAAGTTCTGTCTCAAGTCACTGTGAACTTAAATGCTCCTTGCAGGTGTGAGTCAACTTTTTGAAAAGTCTGGAGAGGATTCTGTAGGTGCAACATTAGAAGCAGATAAGGACACAACCCATTCCTTTTCTCAGGGATGTCATTAGTCCTTAATCAATAAGTGATCATCATAGACATGGCTACAAAGATGACAAGAAGTTGCTTCAAAGTTGTTTTAAACGGTTTCTCATATAGTGTTATATTGTGTTTTAACTGTTGTAATCCACCCTGGGACATTAGGGTGAAAGGCTAGTAATAAATTGTAGTAACTTTAAGAATAAGAACAAGAATGTAGTAACTTTAAGAATAAGAACAAGAATGTAGTAACTTTAAGAATAAGAGATCGTTTCTACTATAGTAGCTCTTTACACAAATTTGAGTATTACTTCAGTCCTGAAACAAAGGAGTCTTACGTCTCTCAGTGATTGATGTTTTCTTAGCAGAACTTGCTGGCTCATTCAACGGCCGAGTTTTTGCCATATTCTTCCCCAGTTTCTGAGCAGGCGCTTTCTTTATGCCTAGAAGATCAGCATCCATGTCATCTATATCCTGGCACAGGAGAGAACACATATACTCAAAATGAGTGTATTCCACTTTTTCACATCTAGGAGAGCACAGCACACTCAACTTATATTTTTGCCCTGCCAAAGAAAACAGAAAAAGTCTTCTCAGTTTACCTTCAAGGTCTCTAGAAGAGCTCCTGGGTCTGCATCTGAGATATCAGGATCCTTAGGGGTGAATGAATGAACACACAAGTTATTGCTTCATTGCTTGCAGTATTTTTATGCTGTCTTTCAATAAAAGAGGGGGGAAACCAAGCACTCCAAGGCACTTAATCCAAGTGCTGCCAACATATGCACATTATTAATCCTATTCCAAAGAGAAAAATACTGTGCCCCAATGGGAAATGGTTGGAAAAGTTCTACAGGTCCATGTCCTCCCCACCACCCATGACTGAAGTTGATGTACTGTATATTCTCCTTTCAATGCCATGTTTTCAGGTACAGCAATAACCTGCAGGAAAATACCCGTAGCTGTCCAGTTGCATCAATGGAAATGCCTTCATTACCTTGCAGAGAAGATGTGCACTCTTATTTTTTTCCCCTCACCTCTGCATCTTCCTCTTCCTCAAGAACCATTTTGCTGAAGACATCATCCCCCAAGAGGCCCCTGGGGAGTGGTAAAATCCAGAGCTTAGGATGTGCAAGAAGAAGAATAAAATACGGTAGCCTAGAAAACAACACCTGAAACGTTTCACTGGCCTCATTGAGACACCCTCAAAATTACTCAGATTTCAGTAGTGCCTATACTTAGAAAAGGTTCTTAAAACAGAGGGCAAATTGAGAGATGCTGGGGGGAAACAATAAAGAGGGAATTCTCAAGAGGCTCCAACAGCACTGCTATCTTTTTGTGTGTGTGTGCTGAAAGCATTAAAGTCACAAATAGCAATGCCATTCCTTACTTTTTGCTGGTCTGTGAGGCGATTCCTCTGGGTCTTCCTGCACTACTAACAAACGAGGCAGGTTTGCTGGATTTAAGGGGAACGTCCTCTAGGAATGAGAGATGGGGATTTTAGGAGGTTGCAGCATAGGTTATATCCTTTGTCCTAACAGTTGCACAGCAACCTGAACAACCTCTGATGCTGGCAGTCTCAACAAACAAGCTAGGGATTGAGCACCCAGGCAGATCAGTCGTACAGTATATGAGCAGGCCAGCATGGTGAACACAATGGTTGTCTCCATCTTCCTGAAACGCAGTGAGGCCTCAACATTCTCCTCACTGCACAGCAGCCATCACAGCTAAGTCACCTAGGAAAACGTTTGCCCATATCTCCCTTAAAACAGAACATTTCTTACGAAAATTAAAGCTGACCATAGAAGCTAAAAAGATCCTTAAAAACAACCTCCCCAAACCCAACAAAACAGTAAGAACAAGAGTTAAAAAAGAAAAGTGCAGACTATTAGAATCATGTATGAATAGTGTGACTTTACCGGACATCTGAAAGAGTATTGATGATTACACCAGGCAATTTTACTAGGGGAAGGAACTCCACAACCAGGGCACCATCATGGAACAGGCCCTCCCTCTAGTAGCCATGCCTCATTTGAAAGTCTTACTTGACAAACTGGTGCCTACGGAATTTTAAAACACCATTTTCCATTTCACTGCTTATTTACCTTCATCACCAAGGAGATCACCAAGAACATCATCAATGGAGCCTAGAATAAGACAGAGTTTACAGTCTCAGAAATCTATCCCAGCATAAACTTAGGAAAGGGCTTGCTGAAACAAGTGAGATCCAAGGCCGCCATATTTTGACAGGAACTCCAGAGACAAGAAATATATAGACAAATCAACTTCACATACATCATAGTTCCTGTGTATTGGCTCCCTGTGAACCGAGATCAATCACTTAACAAAGGTCTCAAATGTGGGTTTGAAATGGGTTGGCATCCCTGGCTGAGATGGAGCCTGGTTAGCACTAGCTACGGGCACCATTGATGCAGATCTAGGGGATGTAGCTAACAAAGTCATTCAATTAGTACAAGGACTTCCACCTCTCCCTTTCCTTCTGGAGCAGATTTTGGAGGAAGCACAAGACAAGGAGATAAATTCCTGTTACACAGAGAGAAGTCCTTGTGCTACTGGAATGACTGGATATAACCCATAATGCTGGATTTTGATTAAAGCCAACAAAGGAAGAACTCAAATGGGTGAAGCATGTGGATTCACACACCCCAAAGGCTGGCTGGCTCTCAATGGGCAAAGCAAGATTTGCAGTGTTACACCTTTATTATCAGGCGCTATATTTTTCCATGGAGAATGTTCTGTGTTCTAAGTTCATTAGCAACTATGAGTGGATATCCATTGCAAACAGAGTAGTAGGCAATCTTTGTTGTTTCGAAGTTGGGATTAATGTTTTTCATGTGATTGTCCCTAGCAAGTATTCAAGTGAGCATATCATGTGTAGCTCTTTGGACTGCTAAAATTTATCAGAATTGTCAAAAGCTTTTTAGTACTTTGTTTTTTCTTAAAATTAAACGATTCACAAGAAGTACGTGCTATTGCCCTCAAATATTTTTAACTATTCCAATAAAAAACTCTACAGTTTAAAGAGCATTAAAGGTAAAGGTAAAGGTACCCCTGCCCGTACGGGCCAGTCTTGACAGACTCTGGGGTTGTGCGCCCATCTCACTTAAGAGGCCAGGGGCCAGCGCTGTCCGGAGACACTTCCGGGTCACGTGGCCAGCGTGACATCGCTGCTCTGGCAAGCCAGAGCCGCACACGGAAACGCCGTTTACCTTCCCGCTGGTAAGCGGTCCCTATTTATCTACTTGCACCCGGAGGTGCTTTCGAACTGCTAGGTTGGCAGGCGCTGGGACCGAGCAGCAGGAGCGCACCCCGCCGCAGGGATTCGAACCGCCGACCTTTCGATCGGCAAGTCCTAGGCGCTGAGGCTTTAACCCACAGCGCCACCTGCGTCCCCCAGAGCATTACACGTGCTTTAATTTTCCCTCTCAAATATTTCAGATCAAATGCCAGTGGTGCATTGGGACAAAATATTTAATATGAGTCACTTTTTTTTAGCTTTGTTTACAAAATACAAGTAAAATAGACACACTGAATTAGATCACTCTTTAGTGCAGCAAAAAATGTTCCAATGAAAGCTGGAAATTTCCCAATACACAGTAACTTATATAAAGTACCGTATTTTTCGCCCTATAGGACGCACCGTCCCATAAGGCGCACCTAGTTTTTTTGGGGGGGGGAAATAAAGGGGAAAAAATAATTTCCCCCCAGGCTGGGGCGGGGGAGGCCCGAGCTTCCCCCGACCCCAGTCCCCAAACAGGCAGCTCTCTGCAAGCCGTGGGAGCCCAAAGCTGGCTCCTGCTGCTTGCGTAGAGGTCCGCAAAGCCTGGACGTGCTGATCTCAGCGCGCCCAGGCTTCCGCATGCAGGCACCTCTCCGCAAGCAGCGGGAGCCAGCTCTGGGCTCCCGCAGAGAGGTCCGCAAAGCCTGTACGCGCTGAGCTCAGCGTGCGCAGGCTTCCGCATGCAGGCACCTCTCCGCAAGCAGCGGGAGCCAGCTCTGGGCTCCCGCGGAGAGGTCCGCAAAGCCTGTACGCGCTGAGCTCAGCGCGCGCAGGCTTCCGCATGCAGGCACCTCTCCGCAAGCAGCGGGAGCGCTCCCGCCGCTTGCAGAGAGGTCCGCGAAGCCTGGAGAGCGAGAGGGGTCTGTGCGCACGGACCCCTCTCGCTCTCCAGGCTTCAGCGAAAGCCTGCATTCGCCCCATAGGATGCACACACATTTCCCCTTCATTTTTTGAGGGGAAAAAGTGCGTCCTATAGGGCGAAAAATACGGTAGCTTAATTATCATAGAAAAAAAATCCAATGCTTTCCCTCCCCCAAAATATCAACACTACTACATTGGGCCATAGTGTTATTGGCTCTGCATTTTCCTCAAACTGATGATGAAAATGTTACATATACTGGATGACGCTATGGGAAAGTATCTCCACCCCAAACCAATATCAAAAGGGTCATAAAAGTGTGGAAACACAAACACACATACTTTTCAGTCCTTTCTTCGGTTTCACTGCCTAAAGGGGAAAGGGGCAGACAATTTGTTAGAAAAACAAAAGCAAAGACAAAAACTTTACTAGAGCAAACTAGCTCTCTAAATGCAGACAGGTACATAACAAACTCCAGAAACCAAGAGCTGGTAGCCATAGGGAGGGTTCTCATGTCACACTAAATGGTTTAGCCTTAAAAGGATAACTTGCAGTGAGCCTCAGATTTGCACATCCTCCACCACCTGTCCTCTCCTCCGGCAGAGAGCTACAGTTCTCCGAGTGGGTTTAACAACCAGCCACTCTTCACAGGGGATTCTGGGTACTGTAGCTCTGGCAGGGGAATAAGGGCCTCTTAACAACTCTCAGCACATTTAATAAACTACAGCTCCCAGAATTCTTTGGAGGAAGCCATGACTACTTAAAGTGGTATCATAGTGCATTAAATGTATGGTGTGAATGGGGCCCTGTTGTGTTCTGGCTAGAGTAGAGTGTACAGAGGATAGTCTTTCCTTTTTGTGTTAATTAAAGTTATGGACAATTTCACTATGACAATTTCACTATGAAGTGTTATTAGCTTGGGTTGCCACCCACAGGGATTTCATGGGAGGAGTGGGGAAGCAAGAACTATAGATGGGGATTTGGACTCCTAGAAACACCTCTCTGTGCCTGAGCTAACCTCTCTCTGGAGTATCATGCTGGTGTTTCGGCTGGCTGGGACAGTGGGAGAGGGCCTTGCCCAATCCATTAGAAGCAATTGACTAATGAGGCCTGCCTTACCATATCATGACTCTCAATGGCATATTCTGCCTCTTTCTCTTGTGTTCCACTCAGACATTAATCATCTTTACGATGCTAATACAGTGGACAATACCTCCGCCTCCCTCACCTAAAAAAAGAAACAGAACAATAAAAATGACCAATTTAGCATCATAAATATTTTTCATTTATTGAGGCTTTGAAAGTAGTTGTTGGCATCTGTCTGTCTCGGAAGAGACAGCCCATTTGGGTTAAGCTATTGGATGGCAGCAGTGCCTGCTGTGGCTGTAGAGACCAATGCGGGTAAGGGATACATTTTATTGATTGTTATATGGTGGCAAAGAGCTCAGAGAATTTTATTTATTTAAAGCAATTTCACCTTGCCAAAATAACAGCTTCCAGAGCAGCTATGTTTCTAGTCTCACAACAACCTTATGAAGAAGAGTGAGCTATTGCAACTTGTCCAACAACACCTGCTTCACAGCTAGTAAGAATCTAAATTTGGGTGTCCCATATCCAGCTCCAATACTTTAGCCATCACAGCACACTACCTCACTGGAATGACTATGGCCTTCATAAAACAAGCACCCTAATGCTTTTGCAATTTATTACAGCCTGATCTTATGCAGTTGGGACACACATTTGCTCATTGAAACAAATGGGCAAAGGCACTCTCCAACAGCATGGGATTGCAACCATGGGTAGCCAGGAATCGGGAGGGGGGCAGAACCAAATTATCTGTGACGCAATTGGTCAGTTAGTTAAGCATTTTTATTTATTTATTTGCTTGATTTGGGGTGTGTGCAGCTGCCCCCCTTGCCATGCCCATGATTGCAACTTTAAATGGTACCTTTTTCTTTTTGCCATGCTTTTATTTTTACCTGTGGGGTTAATGATAAAGGATAATATTCCTTTGTAAAAAGAAGTTATAACTAAGCCTTGCTAGCAATCATCAAGCATAAAGCAGAAGGGGATACAACACACTTAAAGCAATGCCATCCACAGGGTTGACAAACAATCCAGCCCTGTCGAGTTAAGGTTCGCTTACCAATATCAAATTTATGCTGGCAACACTTGCACGTGTGGACATGCACGCGTCACACCTGTGGCATTTTAACGTTACGTTTTATACACGCTTCCCGGTGCCGGTGAAGGCGTGCCTGCACCGTTGTCCATGGAAGCATAACCGAGTTACCATGGCAGACGGCGTCCGCGGCAAATATTACCCTTACACCGGCAGCGGGAATAAATCGCCCCGCAAACTGCCCCCTTTCCTTGGGCTGGGAGCCGCCTGAAGCCTCCGGCGCCTACGAACCCCTGCAGCCTCCAGCCTCTTCCTTTGGAAACTGGAAGAGCACAGCTACTCTCACCTGCGGTGACCAGGTGCTCTCCAAGCAAGGGAGGTTCTTGCCAGCTGAGTGGCCGCAAAGCTTTCTGGGAAACGTAGTCCCGGCAGGACGCTCTGCCCATATACTGTACTGCGCACGCGGAGCTACGTTTCGCAGCAAGCCAAACCGGAAGTCGCTCTCTTTTGAATAATTCATTCAAAGGAGTGTGGGGGGGGGGAGAACGTTTCTTCCTTCTGCGCAAGCGCAAACGGCTCTGTGCAGGATCGGCCCTTGCAAGATCGTTTCGCGTGGCAGCGCCTGTGGAACTCACTGCCTATTGAGACCAAGCATGAGGGCACATGAAGCATTGCCCCAGCTGCCGGCTGTCATACCACCCGTCCAGGATGTGGCCCTGTCTATATCGATTCCATAGGTCTGCTCAGAGTACAGCTACTGTTGGAAATACCCTTATTTTAAATATATATTTTATATTATACCCAGGTGGGGAGTTTCTAGCCAGTAGATCAAAGGCAGCCTGGCCCTCAGGACTTCACAACCTTCTGGAGTGCTTTTGCCTGGTTGGGATGATTCCTTGAATTTTGACTATGCCCCTTGCTTAACCGAATGGAGAGGGGGGGGGGTGATGCTTTCCTCCTTTACGACAATAATGGTCAAATTTGTCATTTCGCTACCGTTTTGCCACTAGCCATAGGGGAATGCAGCCATCAGGCTGAGAGACGGTCCTCCACCCCTGGGCCCCTGGTGTTCCATTCTTTGTTACTAGCACAGATAAAGGATGGGCTATCCATCTTTTAAATAATAACCAAGCAAACAGACAACAGCTGAGCTGTACCCACCATTGTGAGGACGGAGGAGGTTATGATGATGCCTCCTCAGCTGCTGCCATTGGTTGTGAACTGCCTGTGATGTCACAAAAGAACATGGCGCCTGAGTGGATATGTAAAATCAGGACAAGCGGAAAGCCAAGGCAAAAAGAGAAAAGACTACTTTTTCCTTCCTAAAGAACACAGTGGGCAACAGCTGTGGCATTCAGCACCAGGTCCTTCCACATACAGGTGAACTGGCAGACAGAATGAGGTGATCACCCCACAGCAGGAAGCTGTGGAGCGATGAGAAGGCAAGTTCCCTTGTGAAGCAGGATTGCAGCTTGAAGGTGGCCGATATCCATGGTTGGAAGCTGGCAAATGTTGGTGCGGGGAAGCTATTGGGGAGTTTGCATTTGAAAAGCAGTGGGTGCCAGAAGGCCGAAGCAGGCTTATGTTTGTGGATGTAAGCTGGTTGAAATTCACCTTTGGAAGCTCATTGGTGGACATTTGTGGATTGAAGCAGGGCCATGTATATGAATGAAGAGTGGCTAATGGATTAACGTCTCTTTTAAAAAAATAAATATAGTTCTGCATTTTCAGACACCAATTCCTATTTTAAGACTTCCACCTCTACCCCTCCATGGTTCCTCCCCCCCTTCTGCATATCCTTTTAATACCACTCAATTCATTCTATACATTTACGTATCTTGTATGAATGGAAAATTTTGAATGTGGTTGAGGTGAATGGCATGTGTGTGTGCACGCATATGTCGCCCTTCAGACATGGCATGGGAATTACATGTTCATTCAGGGGTGGCAGAAGTCACCTTTCAGGTGCAAAGTGAATGGATGAACCAGTGGTTATTCATAGGTGGAAGTGTCAGGGATGAAGCTGCCAGGCGGAAGCCATTGGTGCCTGGGAGACTGTGTTGGAAGATAGCCATCCTCCTCACTGTGTCTTTGGCATTCAGGGATGTCTGAAGCCAGCAGAGTTTTCCTCAAGACTATGCTGAAAGTAATGAAGAGAACCCACAGGGCTTAAGCAAGCCAACTTCTATTTCCAAATAAATGTATTCCTAAATACTTCTACCTTTAAAGCACTGTTCATTTCACCTTCCCCACTTCCCTTGCTTCTGGTGCTTTACATGAATGAAAAGACACAATCATACACACAAAAGTATTTTTACTGTTTTAAAATGAATTTATTTATTAAGGGTACATAAGGTGTTCTCCAACTGCATCATTTCTCAATCAGCAAGGTACTGGAAGCACACAGTATGCACATTGTTAACAGTACAGTAATTAGGTATGTTAGATGGAATGATTCAGCAGCTAGACATTAAGATAAATTTTACAATCAGTATTCAGTTCAAATATACAGTGCTTCTGCTTGAAGGTTGTGTGAGGATAGCCTTGCAGTAGGTTCAGCTCTTGAATGGGGGGCATCAGATTGGTCCAAGAATCAACTCTGAAATTCCAGTTTTAACCCCTTACACAATTTCACATAATTGAAGGCAACTCAAAGTTCCTCAGTTGATGATCCTTAAATCTTGATGTGCCAGGATAATATTAACAAGGCAGAATCCAACCATTTTGCCACAATTTTTAGTCACACTGATTTCATATTTCTGTACAATACTAAAATGTTAGCCTGCTAACAGTATAGTAACCTGGAGTTACTTAGTCTAAAGGCACCTTAATGGGTACTCTTGTTCTCTACGGTACCCCGAGATCCAGATTGTGTAGGTAGGCTGACAAGACTTCTGTCCATCGTTGAAGTTTGGACCATATTCCCATCAAGTCTATGATTCATTAAAATGCAGGGCACAAATCATTCCCTCTTAAAGTGTTTCAGAGACTGTGATCTTGCTCACCTTTCAGGTCAAATGGGGCAAGTGGGGTGAAGGTGGTTTCCTCTCTCAACTAGTTGCACATTAAAAGCTTTACAGATCAGAAACTGTGTAAAATTTTAAGAACTGCAAAGGTAAAAGTATTCCCATTATTACTTTCTAGACTCAAGAGCAGGGAACCTTGACATTTTTCCACAGTCCTAGATGAAAGGCAGCACTACAAACAAATAGTAATAGCGGGAGACAGAACACACTTCTGTGCCTCAGAGGCAGTTGTATGGGTGATGTGTTATGATTTACAGCTCTAGAGAAAGGGAGATGAACTCCTAGCTGCTGTCTGGGAAAGCACTGTGTCACACAAACAAACAAGATGATGACGACTCCTGCTGAGAGTCTGAACCCATGATGATAGGAGTTTATTACTGGTACACAAAAGTATGGAAGCTATGATGAACACAAAATATTCCTGACCAGGTCCTCAAAGCCCAGTTCCTGACAAGACTTTTGGAGACCTCACTAAAGTAGAATAAATGTGGAGGATTCCGACAATTCTCACCTGTGTTGGGTATAAATGCTGACAAGGTGTGCAATACTATATTGAGCTTTAAAGGAGTTTCCAGACGAGAAGCTGTTGCTCCCCAGCAGCTACCTCCATAACTACTTAGTAGTGAATATTCTGCTATAGATGGTACAGGCCTCTGCAGCAGTTTAAACTGCTTCACAAATTGACACTTCACACCAATCTGTAAAGCTTTTTTTGAATCATTAAAAAGGTTAGTTTCTGAGCATAATTACAATTGCACTTCTATAATCCTGTGTTCCCCCCCACTCTAATCCTTTCAAAATTTATTAAAAATTGGGAAGAAAGGCTACAATTAGTAACTACCCTATGACTGTTTGGATTTGCCAAGTGATTCAAGTGCTCATAGGGCAAATGACATCAATTCCAGGAACTGGAGAATAGTGCATTAAGAGCAGCAAACGCCATCACAGTTTGGCTTGCATTGGCTTCAGGTGCTTGTGAAAAGATTCATGGACCTGTAGAAGTAACAAGATAAGTTGTTATTAAGTATTTGGTTTAAAGTTAACGTCTCTCGTGCTGCAAGAACCATGCAGCTCCCTCACAGAGCTGCAAACCTTTTGAGTACTTCAGAATATACATGCACAGCTTATCACTACTGTAATGGTAATAGCACCATATCAATTACTACTACACATGACAGTGAAACAAGGCCTAGGATCCTTTTTAAGTCAGAGTTTGGATGTTTGGTAGAAGCAGAAAAATGAGAAGAAATAAGAGGGCCCACCTATCCACCCCAATCATGATGTTTTGTGGTTTAGTTAGAATGTGAACCTTGTAGTTTCCTTAATTCAGGGTGCACAACTCAAGCAACCTGGGGCAACTTTAAAATATTTTTACTAACCCCAAGAGGCCTGCATCACTACATTAACCATAGAAAAAGGTCACAATTTTACCTCAGGATTTTCTTTTCAAACCATTGTTTGATAACTCTGCATTTCTTACTGCGCCTCACAATTGGTAGATATACTAGGGAAGGGAATGAAATATTTACTGACCTGTGTTTTATTTAGTGGTGATTTCTTTGACCACTCAAACATGTTTTCATAGACGTTACCATCATATCGGCCAAGCACAGATCCAAGAACGTTGTCATGGAAGTCAAACGAATCCACTAGAGCGACTGCATTGGGACGGATTAATGCCAAGAGCTCCTTCACGCGCTGGTTCACCTGAATTATCTGTGCATCTGTCAAAATGCCTCCCTGAGGCAAAAAGGAATCCACAGTTTTACAGATCTAAGCACTTTGTGGTTTGCAGCTACAGTATGAATCGCCCATGAAGGGCAAGATTACACAGGTGAATATAAAGCTGTCAAGAATAAGGTTGGCAGGCATGCCAACCTCCTCTGCAGCTGCCATGGAAACAGGCTATTAGCTTCTTTTCATGCTAGTAAAAAAGAAGTGTACGCTAGTAAATTTACAGAATGATTTTATTTGTGTGTAATATGTTATACACACGCACACAGATTCCTGGCACAAAAAAGTGTCTCCCAATTAATACTGGGGGATATTAAGCTAATGTGAAGCCCAAGCTAGCTAAAGGCTGACCAGGACCTAAATATAAAGTAAAGGATGATAGTATGTTTGGAAACAAGCATCTCCCTCCCTCCTGTCATACTTACAAGTTATCATACTTGTATGGCTTTCCCTGCTATGAATGTGGGAAGCTGCCTTAGACAGAGTTCATCCAGCCCAGTACTGTGTACTCTGGAAGGCAGTTCTCTAGAGCGGAGATCTTTCCCAGATCTGTCGTCATACCTATTTGTATGCTCCCCTAAACCACCTCTGCTTTGCAAACATACATGAAAATTCCAACTTCAAAGTATGGCCTGCTTTATCCAAAACCACCCATCTTGCCTTTAGCTCCATTGCCAAAACGTCACCCAAAGGTTCCCCCGCTCCCCGCACCAAGAACTGTTTAATTCTAGCTGCCTCAGTTAGGTGGTTCTTCTCCCCGTCCTCCCTTTTTTAGTGGCGCCCTCCCTGTGAAACGCCCTCCCACCAGATGTCAAAGAGAACAACAACTACCAGACTTTTAGGAGACATCTGAAGGCAGCCCTGTTTAGGGAAGCTTTTAATGTTTGATGTATTACAGTATTTTATTATTTTTTTTGGAAGCCACCCAGAGTGGCTGGGGAAGCCCAGCCAGATGGGTGGGGTATAAATAATAAATAATAAATTATTATTATTATTATTATTATTATTATTATTATTATTATTAAATTAACAACAGAGAAGAGCATTTTGGCTCAAGATAGAATTCAGTCACTGACCTGCAAAAAGTCTCCACTGTGCTTATTGATCCCACAGAGTGCATACAGCAGACACAAGTTGTTAAGGACAGCACGAACAGCTGGGTCACCAATTTCTGAAAGCTTTGCTGTAAATAGCTTGACCACCACATAGTGACAGTGGGCCTAAAACGGAATATTTAATGGACAAGTGAGAATTCAGGTTTCTGTGGGGCAGTCAACAGGCTTCCAAAAATAGTATTTGAGTGGTTCTACTAACCTCAGATGCTCGCACTAGATCAACGGAAGTCCGGTTCCAAGCATCCTCCTTGTTCTTTCTACGGTTCAGTTCAGCTTGCAAATTCTTTGCAGCAAATTCAACCAGCCTGTACCAAGGAAGGACATTAACACAGCTTATTCAAAGTAGCAACAAACCAACAGTTGGCAGAGTGAACTTTCAAGCCCATTAAATGTAACACTAAGAGAACCTAGGAGCTGGTACAAGCAACAACAAATGCCATGACCACAAGCCCCCAAAATTATACATTCAAGTACTTGCCCAAATCTACCTAGAAGATATCAAACATGAATTTGGGGTAGACTTTAAGCAGATAAATCTCACTCTTAATATTGGAGAGACAAAGACTTAATTGTGCATCTTACAACTGCATCACGTCTTGCTGTTGCGAGACACTGGAGGACATTAAACGTGAACCTATATGAAGTTTGGTATGCTTATATCTGGGAATTAATTTTGATGGAAAAGTTAACAGAAAGGGTACATGAAAGAAAACAACATGAGAAACTACATAACTTTTACATAACGTGATCCTCCATTATTACATATGCATCAAAGAAAGAACATGCATTTAAACCACCTAAGACACATGGCAGCATGTGGAATTATATTTTTTAAACTAGCAACTGTAGAAATATTTTTTATTTGATTATATTACTAATGTAATTACATGGACGTCGTTGGGACTGTTTGGGGGGGGTTAGGGGAAAACTATTTGATTATATGTTGTTCTTATAATATTATAAAATATTCCAAAAAAATAAATAAAAATATTGGAGCACCCATTCACCATCCAATACTGCTCTCAGGTGGTTTAAAGCAGAATGAAAATAAGCTCTCTGAAGTGACTGTGATGTGCTCATGTACTTCCCCATTCACTTAGTGGCCATGCTCATTTCCGCTCATCTCTGTCCACATAGGAATTTCTATCCTGTTGCACAGGTCGTTTTGCTACACTGTGCAGCACAATTTTAACTTTGCACTTATGTGGAACACCGTCAAGACCAGCATGTTTGTTTATTCTACAAGTCACGGGCTGCAAATTACGTTTGCCATTCTGCGAACTAGTAAAAGCAATGTTGCAAGTTGGCTGCACATTATGTTTTTCTTTTTCCCCTTTGGAATCCCAGCTATTTGTGTCAAGTAATTAGGGGAAAGGTTCAGCAGCCATAGATAGAAATTTATACTCTGATACATGCTATGATAGCAAGGATGCTATTTTAAGACCTGGTAAGCACTGACAGTATCCTGGCTTTGCAACGTAACAATGCTGTGATTTCTCAGGGAACAGAAACATTCACTTCTGAGTGACTATGAAAAAGGAATTCCCCACCACCACCATCTCCCAGGTAGGATGGTGGCGTTTATCCTCGTCCACTTGCAGCCAATCCCTTCCTGGATGGGGAATCCTTCTCTGCCAGTACTCCACCCACCATGCATTCTTTTATCTATTCAACTTGATCAGCAGGGCATCTTATCAACTATACTAGATATTCCTGTCCAGTTTCTCTCCCCTAGCTTGTTCCTAGAGCATTTCTAATTACAATTTACCGAGAGGTTCTACCACAGTGGCGAACACCCTTTCCAGTGTTACTGCACCCTACACAGCTCCGTAGCTGTTAGCACGTTCTCTCCCGTTCCCATACAGATCACAGCATTGCCCATCCTGGAAGAGGCATTTTCATGTTTGGAAGACAGCAGCAGAGATAAGCAAGACTCACTGCACACCAACCAGGTGTGAGATTGTCAAAACAAGTGTCCTGAGATGGGCAAGTTTTTGTTTTTGTTTTTAATTTAAAGACAACAACATGTCATTCTTTGATTTCAAGAAATCAACAGTGTTACTATGATCCACTTTATGCACTTTTTATATAAACTTACCTAGAAGCTCTCAGTTTATATGCCTCCACCAAACTAGACGGATTGTTGATATGCACTGCTGTGGGTCTAGCAGCCACCTGCTGGGGCTGAATGCGTAGCCCTGGTAGGTCATTCAGGTAGGACATCATGCCACTCACTAGCTGTCCAGAACTAACTTGGGTATAGCTTTTGACAAGGAACCTGGATGCCAAAATAAAACAAACAAATGCACACTACATTACTTGGCTGATTGCAGCTTAAAACAACTTACAAACTGATTTCAATTGGTAGCCATGTGAAGAAAGGGAGAAAGCCACATGCAGAGTACAAACAGGAAGGAAGGCAACATGATAATAATCAGTGTCATTTGCACCCCTCTTGCCAATAAAACATTGATAAGGTTGGAAGCTGAACATTCTAGAGTTTAGTTCTTGGACTGACGTGACTCTTGTATTTTCTGTATCTTCCTGGCACAAGGGGAGGAGAGGGGTAATCATTCCTTCAGGAAACCAGAAATGTTTGCGCTGAAAGGGCGATTTCCTTAGAGCTATGCCGAGTCCCTCTTAAAGAGATGACTAAAGACACGCAACAAGTGAAGCTACAAGCGAAAAGCTGCATCACTCACCGTGCCGTCTGCAGCATCATTACTGTGTTCTCTCCTTCATATGTGCAGGAGGGGGTGAAATTGACATAAATGTCAGGTAGGCCACTACAGCGGGAGTAGCCATGCCCACCACACGCCATTCGACATTCCTCAATGCCTGCATTGGCAATCCAGGAACTGAAAGCCTTTAGCCCTGCAGATAATGCATGCAGCTGGGGAAGAAGTAGAAGTTAAGAACCAAGTTATCTATAATACTTCTGCAAGGTTTGTCATTTACTGCAACATTAACACCCCCACCCAGACTTCAATGGTGGGAAGGTAGGAAGATAAAGCCTTAAAACTGACCTGGGGGGAGCCCACATGTTTCAAATGCCTAGGATGATATTAGCTAGATTTCCTTTTCCCCTGGGATCCCCAGGCCCAGTAACTATTACCGCTGTTGTTGAAAAGTACTTGTGACCCATATACAAATATACAAATTTACAAATATACAATATACAAATGCAAGATTTGCTACAGCACATATTCTACAACCATTTTGGAGAACAATGGAGGAGAGAAGTAGCAGAATTACATTTATCTTGTGGCCCCCTTCCCTCAAACTCCAGGTACAATATCCTCCTCTTAGACGAGGAAACTCAATCTGAATATTTATATATGTATAGGTTTTATTTTCCCATTTTCTATTTGTATCTAGGCGACAATACTTGGAACTGAAGCAATGCCATTTATTTTTGTGAATTCACTTGGTAATGTTTCTCTCACTCTCCTTCCTTTGACCCCCGCCCCTTCCCTCCCAGGAGCCACCTTCAACCTGATCTTTACTGAAAGAAGAGGCTCACTGCCCAGCTTCTCGCTTTATAAGACCAAGAGTACTACCTCTGGCAGCTCACTCAGGTCTCCGTCATTGATGTTCCCAGTGATGCGCCGATAGGTATCTTTCATGTAGGCGCCCACGAAGTGGAAGGCATATGCCGTTGCCAGAAGAGGGAACAGTTTGTACTGCTGTGTCTGATAATCCAAGATCTGAGGTTCTGGCTCACTGCAGCAGAAAGCAAACAAAGAGTTACATGCACATTTATTTAAATTTTAATAAAGTGGTTAAAAGGCAGAAGGTTAAATATACTAAATATTCTTGAAGAGTTGACAGATGTGACTGAAAATCAGATCAGCAGAAAGGACATACTGATTGGGAAAACTATATGCGTGGAAGCAGGACTAGAGACTAGGTGTCACAGGATGTTTACCAGGTGAGAAAAGGTAAAAGCTCAGGGGATGCTAAGGGTTTTAGGCTGCCCACAGAGCTGGGGACACTAATCAAGAATTTCACCACATGAGTCAGGAACACTCATCCAGTAGCCGTGCTTCTTACCCTGGCTTCAGTTCAGACTGGTGCCTCACTGCGCTGTAGCGAATGGCAATTGTGCAAGCTCTGGCTAAAGAGCGAGCAGCATCCCCAACAATAATTGATCGGATGAATACCATGGTTCCATATGTCAACTTGGCATTAAGAGGTTTCACGTAAGTGCCATCTGGTTCAACCTAGAAGGACAGAGTTCACAAATCTGAAATGCTTGTTCATAGACATACAGTGCTACCTCAGGTTACATACACTTCAGGTTACAGACTCTGCTAACCCAGAAACAGTACCTTGGGTTAAAAACTTTGCTTCAGGATGAGAACAGAAATCGTGCTCCGGCGATGCGGCGGCAGCAGGAGGCCCCATTAGCTAAAGTGGTGCTTCCGGTTAAGAACAGTTTCAGGTTAAGAACGGACCTCCGGAACGAATTAAGTACTTAACCCGAGGTACCACTGTATAGCTTTTTAAGAGTTTCACAAGTGCTTTGTCACAGGGGCACTCAAAATATATGTCCAGACAGGTATTCAGTCATTAGACCTACTTCAAAGACTCTGTCATTCTATACTTGGCTTTGTTTCTCAACTTTATGTAAAACATAGTTTGTGCATTTGTATAAAAAGATCCCCATGTTCAGCACTTTTAATTGCTTCCTGCCTGAGCACATGCTGCTTATCCAGTGACACTGTCAACCTGGTGGCCAAGAAGGTAATATGATCCAAGCAATGAAATTTAGATTAGCTGTTAACATCATTTATCATATGCCTATTATGCAAAACAGAGGCCAGCTACACATGGAGAAGTAGGTTGGAGCAGAAAATTAAGAGTCTGATAACTACCCTGCCCATCCAGATACTGAATTCATTTCACAGGGATTAGAAGATCAGGAATGTTACCAATACCAAATTGTTTAGGAGCTCAGTTGTCTTACATAATCAGAGTGTACTGAACTTTGACACACTCCTGGGAAAGCTTCTAGGGAGCTAACCAAGAATGGCAAATGGATTAGTAGAACCCTAGAACTCCAAACTCTCTAGCCAAAGATAACAGGGCTAATCTTAAATGGAGACTTGATTGTTCTTCCTTGAAGACCAATTTACAGACGGCTGCTTTTGAGTACAAAGTAGTCAGCTACCTCTTGAAAACATATCCTTCTAACATCTAGCCAAAGTAACCTTAGTACGCCTCCACATGGAACAGTCTCTTTAGAGTTGGCTAAAATAACTGGTAATTCCACAAATCAATACAAAAAAAGCAAAGAGAACATAATGATTTACCTTGGCATGTTTCATAAGCATGTTTTCCCGAGGAATGCGAAAGTTGTCCATTTTTAAGTAACCATTATCCATTTCATCATAACCAAATTTTGGTCCAATATCACCAACAGTTATACCTAACAAACATGTTATAATGGAAGGATAAGGAAAAGAGGCAGTGTTTTAATGCAAAGCCAAAATGAGGCATTAATAGAAATACCTTCTGCCACAATATTAACCAGCTACAAGTATCAAAGAGCTGAAGTGTGTCTTCAAAAAGACTCTTCACCACCTTTTCCACACTATTTTTACACCCTTTATCATTCATTAACTATATTAAAAAAAAAAGTAAAAGGAGAAATTCTGGAGATCTTGGGGATACAAAAAACATTTTTGTATTAAGGTAACAGGACCCATAGGAACAATAATTTTTATAATACACTTTTAAAGGCAATATTATGCGTCTCCACCTCTAAAAAAAGAAAAAAAACCCTTTGCATATGGCCCACAGGTCATGAATTAGCAACCCCTGAGTTACAGCATACTACATAGCTAGAAAGTGACTAATAAGGCATTATCCCAGTCTCCAAAATAGGATGCCCATACCTGGCAATGGCTCATGAGTCCCCAACTGACGTATCGGAACAATGAAAGCATGTAAGCCATGGCATTTGCCTTGGGTGTAAAGCTGAGCCAAAACGATGGCATGGTTTGATGTTTTACCCACTGCAGGGAGGGAAGGAAAACAAATGTAAACAATTGGAAGCTTCACTATACAGTTCCAGAAGCACCCAATTTAGGTTGCTAAATAGTGGCTTTGTTTAATGCATTCACAAGACTTTAAAAAATATAAATGTAATCGGGTTCTGCCCCAATAACGAATAATGAGTTTCCCAAAATCATAAATTAAAACTGACCAAGCCTTTCCAACGTAACATCACTTCCTCTAACATGAGAAAAGCAGTAGTGCTATAACAAAAACATTTATTCATGTGTGGTAGTGAATTTTAAAATGTTGGTTTCACAATCTGGCCCTAAAACAAAATCAAAAACGTTTCTCTCTCTCTCTCTCTCTCTCTCTCTCTCTCTCTCTCTGTGTGTGTGTGTGTGTGTACACAGAGATGTATTTTTAAAACGTTAACTGACTTCACCCTCTTATAAAATATTTGACTGCATGAGGAGAAAATTCCTTCTTTAGCTTCAAAGTTGAAATAATTCACTTACATCCACCTGGCCACCATTTAATAGAAGTCACAGTTGGACTATTTAGGATAAATTCCTGGGTAGCAGGATCATATGTAGCTGTGGTTTCCAGACCTCGGAGATGAGTTCCTGTAGACACGTAGCACATCTTATTTCAACAGTCACAGGTTATAACAACATGGACACATACATTTTTTTCAGTGAACTCCAGAGGCAATGCAACTATATAGGTAATGCAAAAGCAGAACATTTATCGCAAATTATAGTTACACAATGGGAAGTAGATGACACATTATGAAAGAAATAAACTGCATGTGTGAATAGCAGGAAGTATGCCACTCTTCCTTTGATCACAACACCAATAAAAGATTGCAAACTAGATCATTCCACTTTTAGGCACCTCCATCCTGAAAGCTCACTGGTTTTACAGCCAAGAGGTTTTCACTGCTCACGACTTCTTGCTTACTTGTCACTAAAGCATGTGTGCAGAGTGTAGAACGTAAGTACCTGATAAGGTGAATTAAAGAGAGAAGCACAATAATTGAATTCTGCTCCCAATCATCACCATTCACATGAGGAAGGTATTTTCTCAAATCCAGATACTGAGTGATCCAATATAATGACAGGGCCAGAAGTAGGAGAGTTCCATTGTTGTGCAAGTGATGGGCACAGTTGTACCTGTAATCTTCAACATGCATCTTAATAAAAGCTCATTTCCCAATTCATTATCTGTGCACCTGTTTGTGTTGCAATGTTAAGTGTGCACCAGCAGTTGTGCAACATTTTTGACCAGCATGTCAACTTGATGGAAAGTCCGGCTGGCGCTTGTGTGTTGCACGAAAATCCTCACAGGCTGCAATCTTCAACAACTGCTTCATCCATGCTGATTTTCATTTTGATTTCCACCCCCACAGCCATCATCTTCTTCATAGCTGTTGCTGGACACACATCATTTTCAAAGTAAGCAATGAAGCCTAACAGGTGTTGTGTCTGTCTCTCGTGGCTCAAGGAAATGGAGGAATTGAAGGCTGCTTATGTCAAAATAGCAACTGAGCTTCCACAGAAGGTTCCAGGTGACCCAAACTGGGTTATTTCATGGCAATATGAGTTCCTTGAATCGGATATAGGCTGATTGTGCTTTCTAGGTTCTGAGAACGTTGTGAAGGATTTGGTTTTTGAAAGAGTCAGAGCGCATTTAAGGTATACTGGGTACTTATTTTCAAAAATTGAAGCAGATACATGGCAATGCTGAACAAGAAGCTTTTAATGGGAAGCTTTTAATGTTTGAAGCTTTTAAAGGGAAGCTTTTAATATTTGATGTATTTTAATATTCTTTTGGAAGCCGCCCAGAGTGGCTGGGGAAGCCCAGCCAGATGGCGGGGTTATAAATAAATAACTTATTATTATTATTATTATTATTATTATTATTATTATTAGACACTGAGATATGTGTTTGGCCAATTGCATAGCAAATTGTGAAGTCCAGAGCCTGGGTAGACATCCTGGTATCACCAGATGATGGACTACAACTCCCATAACCCATGACGATTGGCCATGTTGGCTGAGACTGATGGGAACTGGGGAACCTTGTATGCTAGCCTGTTCTAGAGCAAAACTATAGATACACCCCTCCAGCTTTTAGCATTTAAAAAAGGGAATGTGCTCAACCACTGGTTGCAGCAGTAAGATGTGTACATGAATAAATAATAATATTAATAATAATTATAATAATTTTATTGTTTATACCCTGCCCATCTGGTTGGGTTTCCCCAGACATTCCGGGTGACTTCCAGCAAAATATAAAACAATAATAAAATGCCAGACATTAAAAACTTCCTTGAACAGGGCTGCTTTCAAATGTTTCCTAAAATTTGTGTAATTCTTTATCTCCCTGACATCTGATGGCAGGGTGTTCCACAGGGAGGGCGCCACTGCTGAGAAGGCCCTCTGCTTGGTTGACTAGCCCTCTGCAGTCTTTAGTTATCAAACACTGACCTAAATTCAGACTTGGGCACAGTTCTGCCTTTGGTTATGGTTGACAATCCTGCTCATTTTTTCTCATTCTATCAAAATGAAAGAACCATCTGCCTCAGAGGCCTTTAGAAGATAAATGTTCCCACATCTGAGCCTGAGAGAAAGAGAGAGAGAGAGAGAGAGAGAGAGAGAGAGAGAGAAAGAAAGGGAGGGAGAGATGCAGGCATCTATCTTCTGGTGGCCTATCCCTGTGCACATGTAATAGTTTACAAACAATCTGTTTCGTATAGGCTTGCAGACAGACTC
Source organism: Podarcis cretensis (assembly GCF_951804945.1). Lineage (NCBI taxonomy): Eukaryota > Metazoa > Chordata > Lepidosauria > Squamata > Lacertidae > Podarcis > Podarcis cretensis. The sequence continues at coordinate 35,709,964 of NC_137171.1, forward strand.
TTACTGGAATGCTCTGACTTGTAAAAAATTATCTAAAAGTGAGCAAGCAGGGAAACCTATGTAAACTGTGAGACAACTCTCACAGCTTTCCCCTATTCTATGCCACTGAAATCCTACAATTTAATATAAAAAGCGGGCTATTTGTAATGTTACATTAGCTCCATCTCTCATTATTTAAAGAAATGGAGGAATTAATAGTCTAATTCCTTACAGATTTTGATTTTCTGAATACAAATTACTAGGCCTCTTGCCTTTTGAGCATCAGTGGCCTTCTCTGCCACTCTGCAGAGGGGACCATGAGAATTACTAATCTTGAAGTTTTTAACTGGAACTACAAAAATAATATGTTTTCTGTCACTTAGGGAGCGTGTGGGGAAACTGGAAGCTATTTAGATGACTTAAATTGTTTTGGACACTGTCTGCAAAAAGAAGCTGGACTTTCCTAGTGCCGCTGAAGAGTAAATTCTAGGCTTTCTAGCCAGAAGCAAAACTAACTTGCTAAATAAGGGGGGGGGGGTGGAGAATCATCTAACAACTGATGAGGACCACTGCTAGCAGGAAAGGCCCAATGAACACTGAGTATAAGCAATTTCTTGGGACAGTTCCTAAATAAGGAGAAAATGATCTGTTGTTTTAGTATCTCAATGAAACTTGGTTTTCCCATCTTCAAGAAGAAAACGTCAAGTAGGGCAAAAGTAAGATGGGCCTGGAGACTGACTGAGGTGCCATGTGATAGAGATCACCACACCTTGCACATTGAGAGCTCTTTGCCTAATTACAGCCTCTCATTGAGGAAAACAAGAGAGCACCTCAAACACACCCAGAAACATTGACACACCATAACCTTAAAATTAGAAGCGTAAGTAGTATCTTGCAATGTGCCACACCAACATGAACATTTACCATTTGGAAGTTTCCAATGATACTTCAAAAACAGGAGAGAAGGTTTCCTTTTCCTTAGGTGTAGATACATGGTATCTCACAAAAGAGAAGGGATCTGGATTAATATCCTTTTGCTGTATCTTCAAAAGCCTATGAACTCCTGATTTCAGTTTGTACTAAAAGCTGAAATGTCTCTAGTTAACTGGGAAGCCTTACAAGGATGCAGAAGCCAGGATTTTGTCAAACACACAAGAGCTACAACCAAAGTTTATTTAAATTAGAGGCTACATTGAGTAGAAGAGTCCACCAAAGGGGGATTCTAGCTGTTATTGCAAAAGCCATTATCCTATTTAGATGTGGTGAACCTACTGCTTGAAAAGCCAATATGTTTCCTACAAAAGCATCTAAGTTTAAAAGTTGCTGCTGCTGCTGTTATTGTTGATGATGATGATGATGATACAGGACTGTTAGGAAAGATGCATCTCACTCTCTCAGATCACATTTGAACTGTGATTTAAAGTAAAGATGGCTTTGTCAAAGAAAATTCACGTTTCTTGCTCAAGATTATTTGCTGAATCATTGATATTGCTTTGTGCAAGCTCACATATGCAATCATAACACGTAATCTGAAAGTTGATGTATGTATTCTCAACAAATGTATATGCTCATGCGAGAAAAACGAAGATGTGTCTGCATTTCATATACAGGGAACTCCTTGGCTGTGAATCAGACAGTCTGAAGAATCCTAGACTGGAAGGGAAAATGCCCCCATGCCTTTTGCTCAACATCTCTTACCCAGAAATACAGTGGTACCTCAGGTTACAAACTTAATTCATTCCAGAGGTCCGTTCTTAACCCGAAACCATTCTTAACCTGAGGAGTGCTTTCGCTAATGGGACCTCCTGCTGCCGCCTCCGCAGTGCCGCCACGCAATTTACGTTCTCATCCTGGGGCAAAGTTCTCAACCTGAGGTACTACTTCCGGGTTAGCAGAGTTTGTAACCCGAAACGTTTGTAACCCAATGTACCACTGTACTACACTCGCAAATAAGACTTGAAAGTACTGTACCATGGCCCATCTCTGTCTGGGCATATGTGCCAATGATCTCCAAGTTCCAAGCAGGCATGAAGAAGCGATCCTGCTGTTCTTGGGTTGCCTGGGTTAAGAGAGTAGGTAGGAACATGCCCAGGTGGAGGTCCAGAGGCTCAGGTCGTCCGTGGTGAGCAGAGCTGTGAAGAAATGCCGAGGGAAGGGAATGTGAAGGGGTGTTACAGGATTAAAGCAGGTGAGATTAGAGGTGCAGATTGGAGGGGGGAAGACAAAAATAATTTTATATGAATAAAGAATTTAGAAAGCACACTTTTACCAGAGCATCATTCTTTTCCCAAGGCCCACTCATAGTTATGTCAATAATAGGACCCAAGGGTGAAGATGATCTTCCAATCCTATTGCGGCAGGAGGGCAAGAGAGAGCGCAGACCCCTTTTTACCAGGTCCTCTTTGCCTCTTGGAAGTGTATTCAAAATGAATAAAACACTGAAAACAAAACAGCCACCTGTCTTACAACTGGAGTGGCTTGGGACCAAATTAGATAAGGAATGTTTTACATTGGGTTGACAGCAATCCATCCTTACCCAATTCATGTTCCGGGGGGGGGGGGGAGAGTGTAGTCATAAAATCCAAGCTGGTTTACTCTTGTTCAAAGCAAACCTGTTTGTCAACTGTTTTATTTTCTTTTACTCCAGTTTGTTGGAGACTATCCATCCAGAAAAGTATGGTGCTCTGAATCAGCAATCAAAGCTAGTGAACAACTCCATAGCTTTGTATCAACAGCCAACATTTATAACCAGTGAGCCATCACCAGCAAAGGTCACCCAAAACGCAACAAAACATGCTTCCTTATGATAATCCAGTCACCACACTTAAGTTCCATAATGTTCTGATCCAGAAGGCAGCATTATATACTTAAGGTATTCCTATACCAGCACCCCATCCAACACACCTTGGTGCGCAGTGCTCATTTCACCTGTTGCATTAAATGGTGCCGTGACTAGAAATGTGAGCAAAATCAAACCTGGTGAGATCTTACCTCTGCCATGTACTGTACTCACTAGAGGACCTTAAACAAGCCATTATTCTTTCACACACACAACATCCCATCTGCAACATGCAAATGATAACAGGCCTAGTTTGCAAGGTTTCTGCGGGGAGTACTGCAGTAATGGGTGTAAAGCCCTCTGAAAACTCAAAGTACTATTTATTATCCCCTCTATTTTATATATCCAGGTTAGGAGCACTTCTACTGTATAGTTAAAACAGTGCCAGCCATGAAGAAGGCATCAATAGGCTTGGGGGAACTTAGATTCCTACATCTCTCTCCCTCTCTCTTGCAGAAGGGCTTAAAAAATTGTGAAATCCCCAAAGAGTTCAGTGAGGACAGAGCATGCTCAACTGAAACAAAACACTAACTGTTGGGGTGGGAGAGGACTGGCAACACAGATGGGAGGGTGAATGGAATCCTAACCAGGGAGCACGTCACACAGCAATACTTTGTTTCAGGTCCCACTTATATATTTATATTTTTAGCCTGCTTTTCCACTGCAAAGCAATTCACAACATTTCCCACAAGGTGTCCCCCAGATGTTCTGGACTACAACTTCCATAATCCCTGGCCATTGGCCATGTTGGATGGGACTCATGGGAGTACGACGGTACTTTATTTATTATAAGCGCATCAAGATGTTTTAAGCTGATTGTGTGGCAATTTTCTCATGCTAGTGAAACATGAACCACAACTAAGGATGTACATCCTACAATGGCATGTACTAACTGTATTGTTAATACCAGCACTAAAACTTAGTACAACATGTCCTAGCTTCACATACCACTGAGTTGTGGGACGGTTAGGAGTTTGCTTATCATAAAGTTAACCAATCCCTTCCAACACTATGGGGATAGTGCAACAACATACTACATTATTAATCCATAGCAAGTTATATATGTGTGGCTGCCTTTGCAGTTGAAAAAAAGGAGAACAGTATTAAAAAGACTGGCATGTAGTGTCTCTGTCTATTGGGGACAGACACCTCTCTACAGTAGAGGGAATAGAAAAGTCAATTTTTAGACAGCAATGTTCAGTGTTGTAATTTTACAAGTGAAGCAATCATGCAGGTTTCCACTCTAAAGCACAGAGCTGCTTCATCGCCTCTGTTTACGCAAGTGGAGCTCCAATACGCCAGGGCACCACACAGGAGAAGAAAAATGGAGAGCAGGCTGAAGTAGCAAAATGGTAAAGGGTCCAGAGCTGCCATTTGGAGCAGGGATCCAGCAACCAAATGAAGAGTTCCATTCTCACTTGGACTAGCAAATCTATAGCTAATGCAAAAATATCAGGATTTTAAAATTTGGGCATTTTGTTCATCTAAAATGTCTAGAAGAGTTTACTTCACATGCACCATTGAAGAATGCTGGAATATTACCTGTAGAGAGATTTCCCCTAAAAACAAGTTCTTGCCACACCAGCCCCAGTACAGATTGTTTTAAATAGTGCCTCCATCCTAATGCAATGCCGGTTCAGCAAGTCATCCACCACCCAACAGATGTAATCCTAGAACACACATGCTATTGAAGAATCATCATCTGAAATGTTAAGCGGGAACTGCACTGCCCCACCACCACACACAACAATCAATGGTGACAGCACGACTGAATCATCATCAAGACACTGGTTAGTTGACAGAATACAACAAGTATTACACATCAACACAGAGACAGGGAAAGTAGGAAAACACAGCATGCAAAAATAAATAATCACATCCACAGACAAGGTCTCAAGGGAAGGGGTAGACAAACGAGTGTGACAATGATTTGCTTATTCACAGGATGTTCCATTCATTTTGCAGCTTCTGGCCTTTAAACTATTTGCTTGAGAGGCGGTACCGTTAATTCAAATGGTGATGTGAAGTATACCATAACAATGTGGAATGTTCATTTGCAAAAGGCAAGACTTCAAATAGTTAACAGCAGATTCATCATATAACCCAGCTCAACTGAGACACCATTCTCCGGGTTTGATTGAAGATTATGAATTAGGAACCAGAGGTTTTCATTCTCATCCATGTACTCTCCATCTTCTTGAAAGATTCCATTTCTTCTTTAATAGGGAAGTATAGTATTCAAGCAATCCAGACTAAGTCATAAAAGTAGTATTGGGCTTTGATAAACTCAGGATACTCCCATAACTGATAAGAGATTAGTGCTTTTTAAAAACTACCTACCACAGAAGAGTAGTGGCTAGAAGGGAAAAGAAAATATTCATATTCTTGATGTGGGTTTTTTGTCCTGTTCATCTTGTTCTTGAGATGTGTTCTTCTGGTTCATGAAATTGAAATGAAATGCTTAATCCAACAAGTATTAGCTGCATTTGGATGCTGGCCAGAACTTTGCCCTCCTTCATGCACAGAAAGGCCTGAAACAGTGCAGTCAAGATTTTTCATCTTGCCTGACTGCTTTGGGGGTGGCGGATATTGAATTACTGATTTCAGCAGAAGAAGAGCTGTATCTAAAATATAAGGCTGCTAACACAAAACATGCAAAGGATCTAGAAGCTTTTTCTACTGCCAACTAATTTTCTCCAACAGACCAGCATAGGGCTGTGTTACAAGGCCCTTGCATGCTACATTTTTTCCTGCTCCAAAAGTACACTAGTTAGCAGCTGCTCATTTGGTATACTCATGAAGGAATACACCTGCTCCATACTTCACTTTTGGCTTCACACTTTTGTACACTACTCACATCCTATATCCAAGTACTTACAACAAAGTAACTTGGACATAGGTTGTGAGCCGTGTACAATCTATTACATATTACATAAGCTTAAGGCAGCTGCTTAAGTGGAGATGAATGTTGGAGATACACTACAGCAATGTTCCTGGGCATCATCACAATGAAAACAAAACAAAACTAGGCTGATTGAACAATTCACTCATGCCCACTGTCAGCAATCTAGGAAGCAACTTTGGGTAACTGAAGTATTATATACAAGATCTGAGAACAAGGATATAAAACCAGCTAACAGCAAGGAGGTACCTTTGAATGCGTGAAGAGCACAACTTTGCATTTAGTGTCACTGTCAGAAAAGTCAGAAGTGGTGATGCACTGAATTCTGACTCCAGTATTTTTTAAAGCAACCATTCCACCCTAAAAAGCACTGCCGGACTGGAGTTACACTGCAGAGGATCACCCGTAAGTCTCTGGAAAGAACTAACCGTGCCCCATTTCCGTCTGAGCGTAGGTGCCAATTATCTGGAACCGCGAGGCCAGAGGCAGCCATTTCTCTCGCTGGGCAACAGTGCACTGGTTCTCTAAGGTGGGTGTAAACATGCTGTAGTGCAGACCAAGAGGCAGAACAGATGCACCCATGCACACACTATGGGAGAGAGAGATGGCAGATTAGGTTGTAGCTGTTATTTTTCTAGAATCCAACAAGGCTTTACTCTCTCCATTTCTCCATAGTCGTATACCCCCTAAGTCTTCCAGCCTTTTCATACTTTTAAAGATTTTAGCTATACCAGTAATGACACAGGAAAGGCATAAATGAACTACTGTATATGGAAAAAAGTTTATAAAATGCAGTGACATCAAATTCAAAACCTATACTATTCATGCACAAAGGGTGCTTCTACCCATCCGCACCTAAACAGCCAAGGCATTTCTTAAAATCCTGACCGTAGCTTTCTTCCTCCCCACAGCAAAGTTTTAAGGCAAATCTCCCCAGCCCTATCAAAGCTTCAAATACATCAGAAGAGCCCAAATTCTGCCATTATCAAGCTTTGTCTCATCTAGTTTGCAATTATTACTTTAATAACATTGGAGCTTATACAGGATGCTGTTTATGCTGACAAGGCTATTTGAAGACAAAGAAAATGGGAAGACAAGGACTGTGTGTGCAACATGAAAACAGGGTTTAACAAGCATTACAAAGGAGTGTTAAAAGGCATGTTGCTGAAGGCAGACAGTCAATTTGCAGACTGAGCTTCCCACCGTAAAGTGTTTTTTTTATAAATCAGCATTAGATTGTACTACTATTGTTTTGTCTGCACCACTGTGACACTTCAGCAGAGTAAGTTTGCAGAACGCCACTCACTGGAGTGAGCAGGCACTATCCAACTAAACAGTTCCTCTTGTACAAGAACTGCCGAATGAAACATCTCCACCACTTCTCTCCCTATATGCCCCCTAAGTCTGTTCTAGGAGTTTCCCCTACCCCTCCAGCGCAAATTTATGGGGTGCAAGGTGAGAGGGAAGTTCCACTGCCCAGCTAAAAGTCTGTGTCCTAGTAGAATCATTTAGTTTGATACCACTTAAGTGTTTTGTTTTCATCCTGCCAAGGACACCTAGACTGCACTTCATACTTTGAGATAAGCTGCTTCAGAAAGGGAAAGGGAAGTTGAATATTCTGCTAAGTGTGTGACCAGGCTTCATGTTATTTATTTTGGTAATTTTTAATCTTGCCAAACTCTCAAAGCAGAGTACAATTAAACATTTTTTAACAGTACAAATAAAACTATAAGGAGAGGGGAAATGAAAGTGAAGTTCAGGTATCAAGGTAACCATCAGGAGACTAGTTACAATATATAGGTAATTGCCCTACCCCCTCAGAATTAAGAGTTACACTAGTAAACCTGTCACACCATGCTGTGAAGTAAATTTCTAAGCTTACTCATGCCTGCTGCTGAAAAGGTAGGTTTAGCATTGGCTACCAGTAGAACAGATGGGAGGATTGCCAGAAGGTTCTTATGCTCAGATCTTAGTGGTTGTAAGGTAAATAGGGATGAAAGAGCTGCCTTAAGTATCCTGGCCACAGAGCATTAAGAACTTTAAAGGCGGTGAACACCGGGTCTTTGAACAGAGTCCAGGAGCAAGCCAGCAACAAATAAATCAAATTAACTGCAATCATTGCCACCTCAGCCTAAAGCTACATCACCACTTGGACCTGGGCTTCTCCTTCCTACAGAGTATGGTAGAACCAGCTGTCCTATGAGCAGGCGGGGATAACGATCATGACACAAAATGCCATCATTGCCACCATCTTAAATAGGCAATTTTAAAGATCTCACACAGCTTTAGATTGTTTTTATGTCATTGTTGATTTCATATCAGCTGCTCTGAAAACCTTGTCAGCTGAACAGCAAGGGCGAGTGGGGTGAAAATGCTATAAAGTCATTAAAGAGCAGGTGTTATCGTTAAAGGGCAGGTGCTTATATATGTTACACACTTGCTGCTCGCCTGGGAGTAAAATTTGTTAAAGGATATAAATAGGCCCTCCAGACACCTCAACGTGAAAATAAAAACCTCAACTTGTGTGTTTTCCATAATGACTTGGATACAGTTTTACATAGTACAACCCTAAGGAATCAAGGCCTCTATCAAAATAAGAGAATGGTTTGATACAAATTTTCATTTATAGCCCACCACAACTGGGCAACCAGCAATGGCCATCTATTACAAGGAGGGAAATAGTAGTTAGTTTGATCATCTATTTCATAGAGGGCAACATTAGTTGTTCACTTGATTAGAAAATGTCCACCTTCTTAATGTAGGAACAAGTGGGGTGAAAAATGGTATTGTGTGCTCTCTAAACTTTGGTTACTAGCAGAAGGCACTTGAATGCATTTCTCCTTCACTGAACAGCACTTTTGATTTCATATTCAACATTCTGCAGGATGTGAAGAACTCTTGAAACAGAAGAAGACATTCCCTTTTCTGGACAAGTGAAAAGCATTCCCTTTTCTGGACAAGTGAGAAAGCTGCCATAATGTTAAAGGATTGGAAACTCTCATCTTTCTATCTGCTATCAGGAATTCCTTTTATCAAAATAATTTGGATTGCAAGCAGGGGAAAAATAACAACATTAGATGCCATTTTGTTCTACCTTCTTGTTTATTCTGTTTAAAGATGATCATCTTAGTTCTCCAAGCTACTAGAAGCCCCAAAGGGTAGGGTGGGGAGAAAAGAGGGTGAGAAAAGAAATATTTTACTATTTTCACAGCCACCCACATAATGAGCTGTGGGAAAATAGTGAGCTACACCAAAGCCTTATGATGAAAGAAGCAAAGAGGCAAAGTGTACTCTCTTGCATAATCTGGCTGCTGTACAAAAACCCCCCAAAAGATGAGCATCCAGCAATTTATCTTATGAGATTAGACTGAGAAGGTGCAAGCGCTGCCCTGCTGATAAGTTAATTCAGCAACTTTTTGAATCAGCATTTGGCTTGAAACAGTGGGACCAACAGATGACTTTGGCCACACCTGCCCTTTCAAACAGTTAACTTTGCCACAGTAATAATTCAGTTGGGTACGTAATGTAATACAAGCCCTTCCAGTTAGTCACCTGACAATTCCTCCTGGGCCCAAAGCTAAACAGATGAGTTACTCACACTGTCACATGACATATTGACTTACCTTCTTTTTTTGTACTTACAGTGGTGCCTCACAAGACGAAATAAATTCGTTCCGCGAGTTTTTTCGTCTTGCGATTTTTTCGTCTTGCGAAGCACGGACTTTGGAAAAGCTTCAAAAATCACCAAAGTCTTCAAAAACCTCAAAAAAGGCTACCACACCGCGTGCTATGAGTTGCTCCTCGAAGTGAATGCATGGTTTTAAGAAAAAGGAAACAAACTTGCAAGACAAAGGAAACAAACTTGCAAGACATTTTTGTCTTGCGAAGCAAGCCCATAGGGAAATCCGTCTTGCGAAGCAACTCAAAAAACGAAAAACTCTTTCGTTTTGCGAGTTTTTCATCTTACGAGACATTCATCTTGCGAGGTACCACTGTATAAGAAAATACACAAGATAAGTGGATGTAGCACGTACCTGGGAGTATGGCCAATTAAGTTCAGTAGGACTTACTTCTGACTAGACGTGGTTAGGATTGTGCTACAAAATGCCGTTCCTGATAAAGGCATTTCAACCACTATGCGGCATTCTAAAGTACTGTATATATAATATTCTGAATGCAGTTGCACTAGTCATACAGAATGGGAGGATTTGGGTGGAAGATTAGGAACAGTCTCAAGTATATCAACTAGACAACTAGATGGCTTACTTGATTTTGTTGTTGTTGTTGGTGGTGGTGGTTCCTGCACAGGAAATTGTGACAATAGAAGATGCATAGGCACTGGGACTGGGACGCGGGTGGCGCTGTGGGTAAAACCTCAGCGCCTAGGACTTGCCGATCGCATGGTCGGCGGTTCGAATCCCCGCGGCGGGGTGAGCTGCCGTCGTTCGGTCCCAGCTCCTGCCCACCTAGCAGTTCCAAAACACCCTTAAGTGCAAGTAGATAAATAGGTACCGCTTTATAGCGGGAAGGTAAATGGCGTTTCCGTGTGCTGCGCTGGTGCAGGCTCGCCAGAGCAGCTTCGTCACGCTGGCCACGTGACCCGGAAGTGTCCTCGGACAGCGCTGGCCCCCGGTCTCTTAAGCGAGATGGGCGCGCAACCCCAGAGTCGGTCACGACTGGCCCGTACAGGCAGGGGTACCTTTACCTTTTTAGGCACTGGGAAGGGAAGAGATGAACTAAGGGCTGGGAGAGGGAGCTGAGCAGAATGAACATGCCTAACTAGTGAGCTCAGCTAATCCATTTCCTGAGCCCCAAACAAAACAAAACACTGATTATGCATTTTCAGGCATTATTGATGCTTTTTTATTTTTTAAGGGGAGAGAGAAGAGATGCGCTAAGTTCCCACTGCTGCTAAAAAGATTCTGTGGCTAGGCAAAATAATGGGTATGGATTTCTAAACTACTTTTCGTCTCTTATTACAATGCTTAAAATGCGGGAATTCTGGTGCTCAAACAAAGAGTGAGCGAGAAGTTTCAATGTCAGAGAGCAGATCAAATAGCAATATCCCAGGCAGGCTACCTGCCTTATGCTTTATCCCACAAACAGGACCAAGCCTGTTGTTAACTGGTAAAAAGGAAACCAAGCTCCACCCACTTGACTTCTGCCCGTGTACTGAACTTCAACCTGCCCGGTCACAATTACATAAGCACAGGGGGCAGGGGGAGAAAAGCTTTTGCCCACAGATATAAGTAGCTGTGTCATTCAATAGTTTAAGGTTTAAACTTTAAAGGGGTGGTGTTAGCTACCCGATTCATAAAACAGGAGTGCTTAAAAAGCAGTACAAATTAATATGTTACTCAATAGAACAGAATTCAGATTATAGCACATCAATGTAAGAAGGTACTATATTGCACAGCAATGTAGTTATTTTATTTATTTAGCAACTTGTATTAATGATTTCCTAGTTTCTCTAAACTCCAGAAGCCATTCTACTTATAGAACTGATGCAGAATAGCAGGGCTGAAAGAAGTGAAAGTTCTTTCACTTGACACATCTGATCAGATCATACCCTTTAGAATAAATTATGCCGCAAGCACAGGAGAGGGATTAACAAAAATCATGCTGGAGTTACAAGTTTCACAAGGCACTAACTCCAAGAAAGTGAACTGTAGCATGCCAGAAACACAGCAGAGTCTCACCACTGGATCTAGGAGTCTTGGTTGACCACAAACTTGACATGAGCCAACAGTGTGACGCGGCAGCTAAACAAGCCAATGCAATTCTGGGCTGCATCAATAGGAGTATAGCATCTAGATCAAGGGAAGTAATAGTGCCACTGTATTCTGCTCTGGTCAGACCTCACCTGGAGTACTGTGTTCAGTTCTGGGCACCACAGTTCAAGAAGGACACTGACAAACTGGAACGTGTCCAGAGGAGGGCAACCAAAATGGTCAAAGGCCTGGAAACGATGCCTTATGAAGAACGGCTAAGGGAGCTGGGCATGTTTAGCCTGGAGAAGAGGAGGTTAAGGGGTGATATGATAGCCATGTTCAAATATATAAAAGGATGTCACATAGAGGAGGGAGAAAGGTTGTTTTCTGCTGCTCCAGAGAAGCGGACACGGAGCAATGGATCCAAACTACAAGAAAGAAGATTCCACCTAAACATTAGGAAGAACTTCCTGACAGTAAGAGCTGTTCGACAGTGGAATTTGCTGCCAAGGAGTGTGGTGGAGTCTCCTTCTTTGGAGGTCTTTAAGCAGAGGCTTGACAACCATATGTCAGGAGTGCTCTGATGGTGTTTCCTGCTTGGCAGGGGGTTGGACTCGATGGCCCTTGTGGTCTATTCCAACTCTATGATTCTATGATTCACTCTGGTCTAGAGAGAAGTATCTTCCTTACTGCAAATGTGGCAAATTAAACAAGGTCCAAACTGGGCCAGAAGCAAGGTCAGTACAAAAAATGTGGTTCTATCTTGCAGGATCTCAGCACTTTGACACTTTTATTGCTTCTTAAATTATAGTTGGCTGATCTGCCAGTCAGCTGCCACTTCTGAGGCAGCCAGCCTGCAGTGCAAGGTGTTGCTGAACTTTTGGACAGAAGTCGACAGGCCTGGCTCTGAGCAGGTCAGGCCTGCACTCCTGCCTCCCTGTCCAGTGCTGAATTTCTGACTGTACCATGTCTCTCAAAACCGGGGGTGGGGATTCCAACCAAGGCAAAAAGGAGCTATGTTTATGCTAGAGTGGCACAATAAAATACTTTTAAGTTGCGACACAATTACAAGAATAATTGGCCAACACTGCTTTACTTAAGAGAGATTTGTTTCTTTTGGAAACAGTAACCAGCTGTATGAAACAACTAGCACGTGCACATTGCAACATCATAGCAAGGTCATCCTTCCCAGAGTTTTTAAAATGGAAGTTTGAGTAGGCCAGAGCAACCCATTTGACATCAACAGTTCCAACGAGAATAAACTATTTCAGAGGAAAGACTTGCAATCCTGCTTCAAGACCTACACATTCAGCAATCTTCAAAGAGGAATAAAAAACAACAACATCTAGCTAACAATGATTAAACCAAGTTAATTTCATGGGTTCAAAAGTCACGTAACATTCTGCACAATTAAGTTCACAGCAAGCTGGCAGTCTTCCATGTTGTAAACTTGATCTTTGGAACTTCAATAGTGCCCAATCATCTAATGTAGATTAAAAGAATGCTTAACCCTTTCCAATCTATTTCAACATGAAAAGGCCTTAGTGGAGGAAGATGTGGTCAAGGAAATAAAAAGTATCTTACAGTTATACTGCTAACTTAATAGCTTTATCTGCAGTCTAGATTCATACCGATACTTTGGAAAGTAGTTCCCAGCCTTCAATAGCTTACAGTTTGACATTATTCATGGTCAGAACGTAAAAAGGACTATTTTTATAGTCTTAGGAAATGTTGCCTTATCAAAATGAGCATGAAGTTGCATATCAATTCCAGGAGGTTTTACTCAGGTAAGCCTTACAATCAGCTGGCAACTTCTGATGGCTTTCCAGTGTCCTTAACCTTTCAATCCATGACAGAATGAAGAACAACTGCCTTTGTCTTTACAGGAGCACCTGCTATTTTATGTGCCCTGCACTGGATTTCTGTACCTTTTAAACCAGTAGATCTCATCAGGATCTGCAATTCCATATTCTCTTAGCTTCATCACCATAAGGGAGCTCTTCCTGATAGCAACTTCATAGCGCTGGCTGCGGGAGAGGAAATTTACATCACTGTGCTTGAAGTCTGGGTCGTTTGTCACAAGTGCTTCTGTAGAGAAGACAAAAGAGAAATTTAGTGCTAAGTCAAGACATATTCCTTTAAAAAAATGATATAAGGCTGGTTCTATGTTGTGGCTTCACTACTGATAAAACTGTTGACAACTTCAAGACATAAAGGTGAGAAATTGCTTTGAGTGGCACAAATAGTGGGGCATGCATCTGTTGTGTTTGGACAGCTTGCTATCACCATTGCTACCATCAGCAGGCCATCTTTGTACATCCTGACATGGAAAAGGTTCAACCTAGTGTTGCCAAGGGACCTGGCAATCACGTCGCTTGAGGATTCAAAGACACCAGCACCCTACAACACCTTGCTTTGGGAATTTCTACACTCTACCCTTGGTGGTACCTTGCCACCCATATGGGAAAATCCAGGGCCTGTTTTGCAAGGCAATGCTTTCGCCAGTAGTGGTTCTCTCCATCAACAGACACCAGAGGAGAGAAACCTAGACATCATCCTAAAACAACACCCCAGCCAGGAACATAGGCAGGGATGGGAGTGGGTGTTAGAATTGTGTTGTGCAACATTTAGGCCAGAACATAGGAAGCTACCTTGTACTGTCAAGCCACTATTCAGATTAATCCTCCTTTTATTACAAATGCCCCAAGTTCTTTTAAAATTTAAAAAAATAGTTATTTAAATGCAAGCATTTAGAAAAACTGCATGCAGCAGAGATCACACAGACAACCTTCTAAAAACAAAGGTGAGGGAAGCACCCTTGTTCAGAACAACTACTTATTCACACAGTATATAAATCTAGTTTTTAATAACTGCATCGGCTTAGGGAATGCCTTCCGGAACCAAACTCACCAGGCAACTACATTAAGAGCATTTCCGCAGCAGGTGTATACTTTGTTTCTCTCCCTCCAATGCCTTTTAAATCTTTTCTTTTTAACAACATCATCTTTGAACGGTCTATTTCTCCTAGGTGCCGCGCCGTTTATTATTTCCCCCCCTTTTTGGCATGAAAATGAACGGTTGGTATTTAATCTCTGAGGTTGCAGTTAATGCTTAATTACTACGGTATCGTTTTAATTGGTCTCTGCCTGAAGAGGATTCAGGCTTGCCGAGACGCGTTCCAAATGAGACAAGTTGCAATGGCACAATCTGGAGAGAGGAGGATTTGTGGAATCGCGGGGCGCGGAGGACACCCCAAATTTGATAACGAATCAAATTACCACCGCCAGGTAGTAGCTGCACACAGAGGAGGAGGAGGAGAAGGAGGCGCGCCCACCATCCTACTAAACCCCCACCTCCCAGGTCCAGAATGGCAGCCGCCACCGCCGCCGCCGCCGCTCTTCCGACCCACCCAAAGCGGCTCCTCTCACCGATCTCCTTGCGGCGCCGGGTCCGCTCCGCGCCTCCGTCCAAGACGTTGGTGAGCTTCTCCGTGTCGAAGGAAGCCCCCTCGCGCTCTTTGCGCAGGTCCGGGTTCATGGTCGTCGTTGTCGTCGCCGCCGCGGCTGCCATGGCGAAGGATGCGCTCTGGCGCCAGCAGACTAAGGAAGGTGGCCGGCGGCGAGGGAAGAAGAAGAACAACTAGCGCGGCGGCGGCAGCGGCGGGTAAAGAAAGGTTGGCGGCCAAAGCTTCCGGACGGGGCAACCCCGCCACGCCCACCTGCTCGGCACGTGACGCAGGCGGATTTCCACCCCGGGCGAGCGGCCTTCCGGGCCACGTGACGCTGGGGAGGCGTGGCCTCGCTCTTCAGCCCTCCCTCTGATGGGCGGGGCTTATGGAGAGAGACGGATGCTGGTTTCTGCTGCACGGGCGGCGGTGGTCGGTTTCAGTATCCAATAAGGAGGAGGAGGCGGGAAAGGAAACGAGAGCGGGAACTCCCTGCGCTTTGGAAGCGGTTGTGGGTGTAGCTGCTCCTCTTCCTCCTTGCTAATAGGTGCCTTAGCTGCGATGGGGAAACCAAGGGTGGCTTAACGTCGCCTGCCCACTGATTTGTGGCTGAGGGCACATTGGCTTCACGTGGCTGCGCGGCAGAAACTCTGCGGCATAGGAGGGAATTCTGGACAGGTCGCCTCTAGTTGGGTGTGGGGAGGTAAAGGAGGGTTTCGATTGCTGCTTTGCATGTAGTTTGCCTTGCGCCTGTGGTGCTTGGCACATTCCCGGTCGTCGCACCTGCCCTGTGCAACGCCCTCCCATCAGATATCAAGGAAATAAACATCTGTCTGAATTTTGGAAGGCATCTGAAGGTGGCCCTGTACCAGGGAGGTTTTTCATGTTTGAGGGTTTTTGTTGTGTTTGAATAGTTTGTTGGAAGCCGCCTAAAGTGGCCGAGGCAACCCAGTCAGATCGCTGGCATATGAATAATAATAAAAAATATTGTTACTGGACCCCCTCCCTCTCCATATTTCCATTGTCTCTTTGCTTCAAAAACATTAAGTGGCTAAATTTAAATTCATTTATTAGACTTATTGGGATGGGTGTGGTTAAAATTTCATGGAGAACAAAGAGAATGCATGCCTTGACATAAAGAGGTCTGTTTTCCTAGTAAACATTTAATCAAAATTTGACTTTGCATATTGATTTGGAAGGGGCTGGAGGATGTAACTAGAGCTTCCTATGCAGTCCCCTGTTGTGGGCATATTCTGCTGCTGTACTTCAGATACCCATTTTCTTTTATTAAACTCTTTTTGTTCTGGCTTTCCATTTGTAATGGCGTCCTCAAAGGTAGACTCGCCCCTCTTTCTATGGTTGCACTTTGGTTCCTTCTACATATTTTTTATTTTGGCACTCTGCTACCTAGTTTGCTTAGAGACATTGTGGTGTAATGGTTAGAATGTTGGATTAGCACCTGAGAGACCAGGGTTCAAATCCTCACTCAGCAAAGAAGTTCACAGCCTAACCTGTCTGCCAGCATTGTTATAGGGATTCAATGAGGAGGGAAAGAACCATGTACGCCACTTTGAACTCCTTGGAGAAAAAAGTGGGATATTCAAAAAATAAATAATAGTCTGTATTTGATGATATAATAATAATAATAATTTATACCCCACCCATCTGGCTGAGTTTTCCCAGCCACTTTGGGCGGCTCCCAATCAAGTGTTAAAAACAATACAGCATTAAATATTAAAAACTTCCCTAAACAGTATATAATATAATACTGTATGTGACACTTTCTTGTGCAGTGGCGTCTGAAGAGTGAGATGCTATAAGATAAAGGTATGGTAGATAGCAATCCTATCATCAGATCTGTAAAATAGTAATAGCTACCACAGCAGAGATGTGGAACCTGTGGACCTTCAGTTGATGCTGGACTACAACTCCCATCTTCCCTATTCCAATGGCCAAGCTGGCTGGGAACCTTGCAAAGTACTTAAAATGAGGTTATTATCATGAACAAAATAGGTAGTAGTCTATTAGAATCGATTTGAGCATAATTAAAGAAGCCTGTCAACTGAAAAAGTAACACCTGCTGTTGCATAGTAGGGGAATCTAATTCCCTTGGAGCCTTGAAGCGGAAAGATAATCTTTTAAATACTCATTTCATTTTTTGTCTGACTGTAGGGTCTGTTCTCAAGAACAGTTGCGCAAAATGCTTCCAGATGCTGGGACATATCACTTTCCTTGGGAAATCAACTCTGCATTGATCCCAGAAGGGAAGACCCTGAGAACCTTTGGCAGGTCAGTGTAATTCCTTTCGACCTTAAGATTTCTGTTTCTTTTGGTCATCCTATCTAACATTACTACTGCTACTCTTTTTGTCTCTTCTTTTCCTTCTGATTCCTTCCTTTAGATTCCATAAAAGAACCAAATTCATAAATAACCAAATGCCCCATGTAAGAGAAAGCATAACGAGTTTGATTTCTTCCCCCCTACCCTGCACATCTGTGAAAAAAACTTGTTCTGTTTCCTGTCTCCCGTTTACTAACGATTAAACCCAACCTTGAGATCAGCAGGATAGAGCGGGTTATGACTGTGTGGTCACCAAGTTCCCCTCTCTTGGTGAGGAAGGCCTATGCTGGTTTTGGGGTGTGGTGGTTGTGGGGAGACATCCGCAATCCAGGCCACTGCTAGCTCTACTGGTGGTGGGAGCTAGTGGTAGTCCATAAAATGCAGTAGTTTTGGGGACTTAGATGTGTGAGATGCTGGCTTCCTTGGATTTACTGGAGCAGGTGTGGGGAGTGGAGCTCTTTAAAAAAGACAACCCAAAAGAGGTACATCTGCTCCCCACACCTCCTGCCCTAGATGGTACAAACTGGCAGGGATTGGGAAGTGACAGATCATTATTGTTATCATGTTATTGTTGTAAACTGCCTTGAGATTTATTTTTAAATGAAAAGTGGTATAGAAATGATTTTAAATAAAATGAATCACCTACCACTTCACTCTTCACCCCTTCCTACTTAGGACTGGACTCTCATCTGTTGCATAGTGTCCTTGTTAGTTTATTAATCCATATGTTGCACCACCATTAGATGTTGCAAAGTATTTGTTGTTGTTGTTTTAGTAACATAGTTTTTATACATCTTCACTTTTTAACTTTTTAACATGGTTGCATTGTTTACAGTAGAGGATATGATGTGCAACAGTGATATAAAATTTAAAATGAAACAACGATAAATACTCAAATAAACATTTCTGAATAGATTAACAAAGTTATGTCAAAGTGTATATGCCAAAATCATTACAATTATTACAGATATGAAATTATGTCTAGTAAGGTTTATTGCTTTGTTGACCCTTAGTAAGAGGTATTTTGTATCAATAACAATTATAATTTATAGGAAGGGGGAGGGGGGAAATTAAAATGTGTACTTCATGCATGCTAGGCTCTACTGTAATCTATAGGTACTGTTCCGCCGTATGCCTCATTATTTGTGTAATCCATAACGTCACATGTAAAATATTCATTTTTATTTTTCTGGCACAGAGATGAATATGTGAGTTAAAAGAAAGAAACATTAGGCTAACATTGAGTTAATTATCCTAAATGTCATATTGTATGTATTTTGAGCTCAGGCACTCATTCAGTATAGCATTATTAGACATGCTTAGCTGCGAGAAAAAACTTTCAAATCATTTATTTATTTTTAGTTAACTGGATGGCGTTCAAAGAAGTTTTACTTAGAGTCAACCCACTGAAATTAATAAGCACAACTAAATTATATTCATTGATTTAAATGGGTTTCTGAGTAAAACCTAGCTGATCACTACCCAATGTGTTTAGCAATGGGAAGCAGTTATAGGTAAATCTAATTTCTCTATATTTAAATACATTATTTGATTATTTAATTTCTGCACTACTTAATATATTAAAAATATCTATAAGCAGTGTACAAAAAACTGAAGCAACAACGGCCAACTTGAAACAAAATCATTCTGCACATAATTTCACATGCTTTATTTATTATTATCAACATTATTTGAGACCCAATTTTTTGTTTTTCAGGCTACACTCCTATGATGTGGTCAGCTCCCAAGCCATCTTAACAGCTCAGCACACTTCAGTTCAGCACAGTATCCAAGTTTGTACCAAGTTTGTGGAACCATTCCAAGCCCAGCTTGGGGCTCTGTATATTGTACTGGGGGAAACTGAACATAAAGAGGGTAAGAACACTTGTATTTTTTTCTATCCGTGAAACCAGGAATAGTCTAGATCCTGGCCTGGTGGACCAGCCTTTATCTCCTCCACCCCAGTGAGCCAACTTTGACAGGTGGGCAGGACCACCCGGCTGCCAGTCATCAGGCATTATATTGATGTTGGGTGAGTTGTCCCAGCCACTTGCCAAAAGTTGGCCCACCAGGGGCGGGAGGAGATCCTGCACAAAGCAGGATTGAACTCTTCACACAGCAGTTAATATGCGGGGAGTTCAATCCTGCTTTGTGCAGCTGCTTCTCTACCTGGCCCACACCTGTAGTCACATATGGCATCAAGTGTGGGGCAGCTAGGTGTGGTTTCAGAGAAATGGCCTTGCATGTTTGGCCCATGGGCTGGAGGTTCCTCACGTTTGGTCTAAAAGGTAAAATAAGTAGTCTTGGGAATAGGGACCCTGATCTTCTGATGTAATCCTTTTGCATGAAAGGAAAATGACATTAGCACTGATTTAAGTTAGTACCTAATCACTCCTGTTGGTGTTTCCTTTTCATTCTCTGGAACTGTCACAGGGATAGCACTTGTTTTCTAATCATGCTAGCCCTCTGCTGCAAGCCAACTTGTTTGTTGCAGCCTGTCTTCTTGTAATTTTATGCAAAGGTGGCAACGTTTGTTTCTGGACTCTCTTAACATATGGAAAACACCTTTGACTAGATTGTATAACACAGAAACTTTAAGCTGCTTGTGTACCCTTATTAAAAGTTGCATTGCCTAACCATGAGACTTGAAATGCTGATTTATGCTACAGTGGTAGTGAATATTGTGTGGGAGGCACTAGGGCTAGTGCACGTACGTTTAAGCCTCTGGGTGGGGAGGAAAGAAGAATCATGTCCGTATATTCAACTACACTGAGGACACAGTTCAATGCATTTTTCGAAGTGCATTTGGAGGTGTTCATGCAGTACTGATTGCTTACGTCTGTCAAAGAATCCTACCAGTTTTGATGGCCGTATGCAGTGGTGGCCTCCCTAAGAACATAAAAGGAGGCTGCTGGATTAGGCCAATGGCTCATCTAGTCCAGCATCCTGTTCTCACAATGGTTCTCCAGATGTTATTGGACTACAGCTCCCATCAGCTATGAGCATTGTCCATGTTGGCTGGGACTGATAGGAGTCCAACAACATCTGGGGGCACCATCTTGGCTACCATCCATGTATGTCTGTGGAACTACTGTTGTCAGTCCAGCTAGCTTTCCTAAACGGCCTCAGTCCAGTATACCTGAAGGAGCGTCTCCACCCCCATCGTTCTGCCTAGACATGGAGGTCCAGTGCCGAGGGCCTTCTGGCGGTTCCCTTGCTGCGAGGAGCCAAGTTACAGAGAACCAGGCAGAGGGCCTTCTTGGTAGTGGCACCCACCCTGTGGAACGCCCTCCCACCAGATGTCAAAGAGAAAAACAACTACCAGACTTTTAGAAGACATCTGAAGGCAGTCCTGTTTAGGGAAGCTTTTAATGTTTAATAGGTTATTGTATTTTAATATTCCGTTGGAAGCCGCCCAGAGTGTCTGGAGAAACCCAGCCAGATGGGCAGAGTATAAATAATAAATTATTGTTATTATTATTATTATTATTATTATTATTATTATTATTATTACTACAGTATGGCATTATCTCAAGGAAATGGGTTGTTGTGGGCTGTTGTTGGCATCCGTCTGTCTTGGGATACAATGGAAGAGTACACTTTTTTGGGGTGAAATCAAACAGTGCCTGTTGTGACTTTAGAGACTGATATGGGAGAGACATGTTTTGTTGCAGCAGGGGCAGATGAAGGCGTCCAGTTGTGCTGATGCAGGTGTACCATGGTGTCTCTTCTTTCTGCGCTCCTCCCAGAAGACATTCCTCTTCTGGTCACTGCTGCAGATACACAAGCTAGCTTGATTGTCTCCAGGCGCTGTGGTCATTTGCAAGGGATTCCCACACGATGGGGTTAATGTTGCCAGCCTTCATGCTACACTTGCCAACATCTTTGTAACACAGAGTTGGTCTGCTAACAGGCCTGGTGTCTGAAGCCAGCTCCCTGTAGAGCACATTATTTGGATCCTGCCATCTTCCATTCTGTGGATATGACTAGCATAGACGTTGCTGAGACAGAGGTGCAAACATGCTGGGAATGTGGGCTTGGAAGATGTTTGTTTGAGACTCTGCCCTGCCATGTGATGTCTTCTCCTTCACAGAAAAGAATTCCTGAGGGGGCAGATTATAGAGCAGAATTATGGGGCAGGAGGATGCAGCCTCCCCTCATTTGGTGCTTCGCCCTTGCAAAACCACAAACACACAAATTTCAGATTCTTTTACAAACATGCTTTTGGAACTTAGCTGGGATAATAGTGGCTATGGGGATGGAAGAAGGAAGGTGAAAAGGGTGGGCAGGGGAACAGTTAAACACTCTTCCTGCAAACGTCTTATTCCCAATATCGTTTTCCTATGTAAAAGCAGTAGCTGGGAGCTGAGATAAGCAATTAGCTAGCAAAACAACGTTCCAACGAGAGTGCTTGGAAAATATTATATTCCTGCAAGAAAAGAATTGCCTTCAGGGAGGACTTTTGAATTCTCTTCAGCAAAGGGATAACTATACATGCTGTGTCTGGGAGAGCTCCTGCTATAATGTGGGTATTCCTTGGCACCCAAATACCAGCATTTCTTCAGCACCAGTTGTATATTTTAGGAGACCTTGACCCCTGGCACCAATTAGCCTGCTAGCTGACATGGTCTGCAGATGGATCGTTTGGGATCCTAAATAATTAAGTAGGTTTCTGGGTGAAATGTCAAATGTGACTAGATGACAACACCTTCTTGTACCAAGTAATAATTATGATAATAATCCCTCATAATTCAAGCACTTCTTAGTTGCACACTGAGATACAGGAGACATGTGACTTATTATTAGGTTTTCTGAAATCTACTGTGCCTTTGTACTTGTGGATATTCAAACTCAGTTTTCAGACAAGTAGGTGCTCTGGAATTAATCTGAATTGGTTGATGGGGGTGGGAATTGAACAGACAAAACTCACTGTTTGGAATATTACATGTGAAGCTGAATTAGAAATTAGAAATGGCTTCTAGGACTTGACTGCTCTGAATCCCATGACCTATAAAATAGACATACGGTTACCCTCCATCTCTTTCCACTTCAGTGATTTCTAGCCAACTATTTCCCATATGTCATATTTAGCAAAGCACAGTGAAAATGTGACCTGCTTAATTTCAGTTTTCAGCAGGCCCTGTTTTAAATATGACCTTATAGTCCACTTCTAGATTTTTGCACCAGCCTATTGTCGTGTGCTGGTGTAAAGTTGCAGTGGCATTCTGCATTCTAAGCATTTGTCAGCATACTGCAGTTGCAAGACTGCATTATTGACCATGACGGAGCTTACATAGATTCTTAAAAAAAGTTGCCACATTTCTGATGACTTTAATTTTTATATTTACAGGTAATGAGATGGTGATAAAGGCCCGTGTGTTTACATGTGTGGAAGGAATAAACCTTCAGTTGCTGGAGAAGGCCATAACGGAACAGAGAAAATATTTCCAGGAGAGAGAGAAGCAGCTGGAAGGAAATGCCTCCTAGTTCTGTCTGCATTAGGAGAGGACTTACTGAACATAATCAGTGCTATACTGAATAGGGCCAGCTTATCATTTTCCTTCACTCCAGTACCATTTTGAAATGCTGTCTTAAAATTGTACTGCCTGCTATTGCCTTAAGATGACCCCCCCCATCCAAAAAAAATATTTTTAATGTTCAGCGGGAGAAGGTATGCCGCCGGTGTTCTAGAACTGCTTCACATATTACGCTAGGATATGCAGAAGTTGCCACAGTGTTTTGAAAGCCATTTAAACAATGCAAAATGCAAAGGGTTAATACATGCATACTAGTTTGGAAGCAGTTTATTACGACTGTATTTTGAAATAATGAAAACAGCCTTTAAGTTTACAGCAGCTGGATTTTAAATACTCTTTGGTTTTTTGTTTAATAATAAAATTTAAAGTTAATAGTGTTTAAATGCCCATTCTTCTTTTGCTTTTGTGACAGGGCCACAAAGCAGCCTTGATTATGTTAAGTTGCTCATTTTTCAGTCCTCTGTGGCCAATCTTCAAGTCCCAGGCTTTATGGATACTGTGAGAAAACTGGTTGGTTAGCAGCATTCCTAGATTGACTAGTACTTACTGGGCTATTTATTTGTGTGCTTCCTGACAACCTGTAGCACTCAGCTTTATTATATGCAACCCTTAGCCTAATTTCAAAATCCCTCTGCTACGAAACAGCTTTGACCTCCAGCAAGAGTGATCTGTACTTCCTGCAGCAGCTGGGTGGACAGGGAGGAAGGAGAGAGAGAAAGAGAGAGAAAGAGAAGGGATGGCAGAAAGAGAGAGAAAACAGGTGGCTATGTCCACATTTGGTCCTGCCATTGGTCAACTTAATCTGAGGGAATGCAGTCCTCAACAACAACAAAGTTTTGCACCTCTGCTGGGGTGGGGGGTGGGGAGAGACACTGAATGGATTTTGATTAATATCTTTTGAGGGCTTTTCTGGATCCTTTCTCCACCAGAGAGAAATATTACAATACTACAAGATATTAATATTACAAAATCATGACAGGTTTTATTTCTATATTGCCTAATGGGAGCTCAGATTCTTAAACGTCCATTATGGTTTCACCTTAATACTAGATTACTGAAAGTTGTGTCATAGCCATTATCATGCTCAACTGAGATTTATATTGAAAATGAGGTGTGTCCCCACCCCCATAGTTACGGCACTTTGCATGGGTCTTGACTGAGATTTCTACTCCAAAGAGTTAATGATCGAAGTTAATTTCTGCTTTAGAATTCATAGAAACAAGAAATGTTTCTATGTTCTAATTATATTTGTATCAGTCTCAGCTGTTAAGATCTATGGGAGGGGATCTAATGTGGGAGTCATCTTCTTGTGAAATAAAACCTGTCAGAGAAAGGAGCAGAGGCTGACCTTTAGCAGAGTGCCCATACTGATATCTCATACGAAGATAACACACATTTGCCTTCTACAAAATAGTCCTGACTTTCTCCTAACTCAGATGAATACTGAACTCACAATCACTGGTGCTGGTAAGAAGTGTCATGCCTACTTATAAAAATGTGTTGAAGAGATATTAAAAATCCACCCATGTGCCATTTCTTCCTAGTTAACACACTTTTGAGAACTCAGCATCAAACTGTTCACTCTGTGCAATGACCTTAACCACCATGTTCACTGTAGTGTCAGAAACAGACCACCACCATCCCAAATTAAAAATTAAGACGTGTTCTTGAAATGATGAGGATCACAACTTTTTTGTAAGTGTAAAATATATGGCAATATATGGATAAGCATATTTGTTTGCATATTGATAATAATTGCAAGACTTTAACATTGTTTAAAGGCTGGGGGTGAGGTAGGAGAAATGTGTTATTCATCCTATACTTGAAGAATGGTTACATACTTTTTCTAGCTCTAAATACTGCCTAACCAAAACTAGCAGAATCTGTTTGGCTAGACACCACAGCCATATTAAGGTTTCAGAGAATGCAAAGGCTGAGGATGATTGACCACTGTGGCCTTCCAGGTCTTGTTGGGGTCCTCTTTCCATCAGCCCCAGCCAGCATGGCCAATGGTCAGGAAGTATGGGAGTTATAGTCCATGAATTATGGGAGTTGTAATACAACTAACCTGTGAAAGACCAGGAGAATAAAGTGTTTCAGGGTAGTGAATGCCAGCCTTTCCCCCAATGTCAACAACCCCACTAGCTCCTGTCCTGAACTTTGAATGTTGGACAGGAAAGTCTGAAGGGGGGTTTTGAATGTGTTTGGCTGGATATACTTAGAATCTTCCTCACAATTGGGAACCCTGATACACATGGTTTCCAAGCACGGAGAGGCTGAACCCATGAAGTATCCTATCATAATACTGGTTTTGATGTGCAAAAGTTGGGGTGGAGCCAGCAGGGATGGGAATTTGGGCTGCAGGGCTGCTGCGTGCCCACTTTATCCTTCCTTGTGTTCTTTGAATATCCAAATATTAATTATTTACTGTATTTGATATTTGCATCTGTTAGTCTCACTTCATAACAGAAGTCCTCTGGGGTTCACAAGTGCTTCGGTGCTATCACCAAGTCTCTGAAGAAAAGATAGCAAAGAAAAACTTGCCCAAATTAAGTAATTTTGATCATTTCCCCCTTGCAAGAAATTTTAAAAGCAGGGCCAAAGTCTAGCCTGCAGTTATTGCTCCTGTCAACTTCCTATAATATATCCCTGTTGGAAGGGATGCAGAAACTGTGAGTATACTAGTCAAACAGCACCAAAAGAGATCTCTCTGTGTGTTTTCTTATATTTGGTAACATTTGCATTTTTGCATTTGAACATCTCCCTCTAGTGGGCAAAAGCCACTTTAGTGGTGGTGTGAGGTGAATTTTGACCCCTTGGAAACACTGTAGTTCAGTAGGAAGGAGGGTATGGAGGCAAATGGAAGACTAGATGAGCAGGTGGGAAGCATTCTGAGGAGCCGAGAGCTTTAATTTTCCCGTTAGATGATCACATTAGTAATTTGTGACTCGCGTGGGAACGGGGGTGGCTTAGTGAGCAGTTCCTTGGGTGTCAGGGCAGGCCTGGGCCCAAGGCCTTCCTCAAATATGACAATGTGCAGTAAGTCTCTTCCATTTAACAATGCCATGTTCTTGAACATCGCATGTAAAGAAGGATTCTTATTCAGAATATTCCCAACACACCCCCTTAAGAAATATTTTGATTAATCTTGTTGGAGGGACAAGAATATTCCCTATATCTGCAGTTACCCTAGAAAACATTGTGGCTGTGGATCCCATAATGCAATTATGCATTATGTAAAAAATCCCTTCCTCTTACCTGTCCTGGGTCTATTGCCAATCTGCTCCACAGGGGAGAGAGTGAAAAATGTGCCATTTGCCTACGTTTTCTGCTCCACTTATACAAAACCTGTACTTAATTTTGCAGCTGAGGCAAACAAACAAGGCCTGTGGGGTGTAGTTGATAAAGTTCGACTGGGAAAGTCAGGGGCACATCTTTCGCTATGAAACAAAACACCCTTTGAGGCTCATCTGCTTCATAGGATGGTGTTGTGAGCCCAAAATACCACCCTGAACTCCTTGAAGGAAAGGCAGGATCCCAATAAGGCATCATCCATTATGTGGGGATGCATATTGTGTTTCTTGGCCCTGGGGCTGGGCTGTCATAGCACAAAGGGAACAGTAAATATCATTGTAATCGCCAGACACCTTCAGTTAACTTAAGTAGGTTAATGTACTGGAGAATATGAGAGTAGTCCATTTGAAAGGGATTATTAAGATGTTATTTAAGCATTATGCTTATTTGTTTAAATGGATTATTATTACTTTTCAGGGGTAGGGTGAATGGAAGAATGGAAACATGCAAAATGCTATGATGTATAGAGATGACCAGATAGTACTACTCCTAATTGTCTGATCAAATGTTACAGCAGCAAGTAAGAAGACAGAGAATGGATGCGTTTCAAGATGTCTTCCAAAAGGTAGAAAAGATTGGAGAGGGCACCTATGGGGTAGTATATAAAGCCAAAAACAAACAGACAGGCCAGCTAGTTGCTTTGAAGAAGATCCGCCTAGATTCGTAAGTACCTAGTTCACTAACTTTCCCCTGAATTGGCTACTCTTAAAACTCATGAAATGGTTTTCTGATAGCATTTATGTTTTGAATTTTAATACATTGCAAATTGTGGAATTTGAGAGATATCATGCGGATAACCATGGGCAGAATTTATTCACATAAGGGTCAGTTCCAAATAGGGTCCAGCTGTTAATGTAAAGTATACTTACTGTAACAGTAGAATTGCAAGCACCTTAAGCATGGAGACTAATGGCTGATTTAGCCATTAAATATGACAATGGAGACACATGAATGTATCTGTCCCTTTTAAAATTTTGTGCAGATATGCTTTTCTTATTGAAGCAACTATCAGAATTGAAGGGGGTGGAGAAAAGACTTATAGTCTTTGAGGAGAAAGGCCATCTCCTTAATTTTATATTTTAGTAGTTGTAGTTCAACCTGTGTAGAATGCACTGAGATTATCATATCTTATTCCTTACTTGTTCACATATGTTATGCTTGCTGTTGCTAAAATATTAACCTTATACCTGTGTAGTTTTCCACATTTTCTCTTTTTGGTGATTGATGGGACACCCTTTTCCCTCCCTGCTTTGGCTGACAAGCTCTATGAACATTTCCCTAGAGAAGATATGTGAGTGGAAATAATCACTGATGCCCAGTAAAGCAGAAAGAATTGGATTGTTTGATACCAAATCCCTTTCTTCACAGGGAGACGGAAGGAGTTCCCAGTACAGCAATTCGAGAAATCTCCCTGCTGAAAGAATTGAAACATCCAAACATAGTGAGGTAAGAAAAAGTCTAGACTTTGTGTCTGTGTAGATGTGAGCTGTTCTCTTTTAAAAAAAATAATTTTTATTAAGTTTTCCATTTAACAATCCAATTATATCACATTGATTATTCCAAATTATACCAATACATATCATAAAGTCCAAATATTTTGCCAAATTATAAATTTTTGTAGGGGGTTCCCATGCTTCTAGTTCAGTAAGGGTCCAGTCATCTCATATTTCTGCTGCTTTTAGAGATGTGAGCTGTTCTCATCTACAACCTATAACAGCATTGCTTAGATTAATAGAAACATGGAATAGATAAGGCTATTTTTAATTCAGACTGCAAATCCTATGCCAACTTTCTTGGAACTTTTCCAGCAGACACCTTGAGGAGACTAAAACAGCCTTGGGGTGGCTATCAAAATACTCTTGAGCTGCCACTCACAGGTTTGGAGTCTGATTGTTGAGGAGCTGGTCATGAGACCTCCTGGGGCAATAATCCTGGCTTGAGGCCATTGTCATTATCATAGGGACCAGGGGCTAGGTTAGAGTGACACTTGGAGTGAGAGACATTGTCTGCTAGCATATCTACAAGTAACTATTCATGCAAGTACATTTTAAGAGGCAAAGTAGCATAGTTATAGTAGTAAACCTGCTCATTAGTAGTGTGCTGCCTTGCTGTTTCGAATAACATGCAGGCATACAGGTATCTGAAAACAGATAATGTTAATTTGTTCCTCATAGTCTTTTGTTGCACCTTTGCTGTTCTTTGCAGAGCAGCACAGGAGAGAATGAGGGATAAATAAACACGAAACTGCAACAAGGGAGTCTCGGTGCCGAGTAAGTTTAATTTAAATAGCATTGCAACAGCCAGCATTTAGGCAAGACATCTGTTGGCAGCTACTAGAGAATGCAGTTTTGCAAACAAGCTCCTTCACCCAATGGCTTGTCTACTTGCTTTGTGTATTACATATTTATCCCATCCTTCTTCCAAGGAGCTCAGAGTGGCATACATGGTTCTGTCTCTCTCTTCTTAGTAGTGGCTTATGGGATGGTGGAGATGGGTCTCTGTTGCTCTCCTGGCTTCTCAACACCGTGAGTTGCTGCTTCACCCCTCTCCCTCTTGGTAAATGACAGTGACTCACAGCACTGGGAAGCCGAGAGAACAATGGAGCTGCTACTGCTCTCTTACCATTACTCTTACAACAACCATATGGCGTAGGTTAGGCTGCGAGACAAAGCCCAAATTTGCTTCATGACTGATTGAGGAGTTGATCCTGGGTCTCCCCAGTCTTAGTCCAGCTTCCTAACTACTGTGCCACACCGACTCTCCTTCTGTTGTGCCAAAAAAAGGAGGGTGTGTGTTTTGTGTGTGTGTCGGAGTGGTGGATGCATTTGTTCTGCAGGGGCATTAGTTCTTCCAAACCCAGATGTTCAGTCACTGAATTCAATTTTTATTCCAGGCTTCTCGATGTGGTTCACAGTCAGAAGAAACTCTATCTAGTCTTTGAATATCTGAATCAGGACCTTAAGAAGTACATGGACTCGTCCCGTACAGGGGAGCTGCCTTTAAGTTTGGTCAAGGTAGAAGTTTATCCAAACATACACACAGTCACTTACAGAAAATATGTTCTTGAATTTCAACTCCCATCAGCCTCAGACAGCATTATCAGTTATCAGGGATTATGGGAGTTGTAGTTCAGCAATATGTGACAGGCTACAGGTTAGCTACCACTGTGTTAGACCTTGAAGCATTGAAAAGCCATTCACATTGCAGAAGGGCCTGTAAGATTTTAACTTTCTTTCTATCTGATAGTGCCTTTAAAAACTGTGACAGACAACAAATCAGGCAAAGGCTGGGGTAGGAGAGCTTTAACTGTTGAATTTTCTCCTTGCGTTCTTCCTGTCATTTAAAAAAGACATAGGAACCCTGACAGGAAACAATCTGGCTACCCTAACAAGGAGTGTGGAAAGTTTCTTATCTGGTCACACTGCTGTTCTCAAAGAAATAGATTAACAACGTACGTGGAACCTGTTTGCAAGCAAGCAATTGTTTGAGATGTTGAACTATGGCATATTATGTACCAGCTGTCCATGGTTTCTTTATGCCTACACTGGATCTTGCCACATTAAAAAAAAAAAGTTTCAGGAAAACGCATTGTAAACCTTGTACTGTAATGGGAAATCATGTTGCTGAAACACGGAATTCTACAGCACCATCTGGTGTCACAGTGTTATAATGCATTTAAAATGCTTGCTTGTTTGTTTTTACTAATCTCTGAAACCTTTGCTTCTCCCTAGAGCTACCTTTATCAACTGCTACAAGGTGTAAGCTTCTGTCACTCCCACAGAGTCATCCACAGAGATCTGAAGCCCCAGAACTTACTTATAAATGAAATGGGAGCCATCAAGCTAGCTGATTTTGGCCTAGCAAGAGCCTTTGGTGTTCCACTGCGTACTTACACTCATGAGGTAATGTTCGTCATCATCTCTTCCTTCTCTTTCTTAGTGCTGTTAGTAGGCAAGAAGGTTTCCAAGTCATCCTCTGAGAAGGTGTGTGTGTGTGTTTGTGTAAACACAATTTTTGAGGCAGATTTTGCACCATCAGGGTGCTGCTGTGATGCTCCACAATGGTAGAATTTTCCTGCCTTTGAAACACTGAAAGATGCATGAGACCCCCTCCGGGTGCTGCTCTGGCTGTTATTTGATGTGAAGTGAGAAGAAAAGTAGCCATGAAATGAGCTATTATGATACCCAGTCTTATGCAAAGAATGGATTGAAACTGCAATTGGCAGACCTTAACCTAAAGACCTTAACCTAAAACCTTCCACTTTGAACAGTCATGGCTTCCTCCCAATGAATCCTGGGACGTGGAGTTTGTTAAAGGTGGCAAGGCTGTTGGGAGAGGCCCCTGTTCCCTTCACTGAACTACAATTCCCAGAGTTCCCTGGGAAGAACAATTGATTATTAAATCACTCTAGGAATTGTAGGTCTGCAAGGGGAATCGCGACCTCCTAACAACTCTGAACAGTTTTAAACTACCATTCCCAGAATTATTTGGGGGAGGGGGCATGGCTGTTTAAAGTGGTATGATACTGCTTTAAATGTTGAGTGCAGATGGGTCCTAAGGCTCTTTCATCCTGACACAAAAGTGTTCTAAACCCACCGGTCCCACTCCGTCTCAGACTTCCTTTGGAAATAGCTTGCAAGTTTGCAGAAGAAGCCCCAGGCTCTGGATTTGTGACATGTCTCTTACTGACATTGCATGACTTTGCACATGCATGATGCCTTTTGTAACGTCTTGGATGCTTTCCACTTTTGGCGTGTCCTTTTTAACAAGCTCCCCCAGTAAGTTTTGATCTTGCTTTTAACCAAACCTCGCTGCAGACATGATATAACTAACAAATGCAGCACGTGTGCAAACCAGAGCTGCACATTATTATTTTTAATTGATGGAGGATAACCTACTACAAGGGACGCAGGTGGCGCTGTGGGTTAAAGCCTCAGCGCCTAGGACTTGCCGATCGAAAGGTCGGCGGTTCGAATCCCTGCGGCGGGGTGCGCTCCCGCTGCTCGGTCCCAGCGCCTGCCAACCTAGCAGTTCGAAAGCACCTCCAGGTGCAAGTAGATAAATAGGGACCGCTTACCAGCGGGAAGGTAAACGGCGTTTCCGTGTGCGGCTCTGGCTCGCCAGAGCAGCGATGTCACGCTGGCCACGTGACCCGGAAGTGTCTCCGGACAGCGCTGGCCCCTGGCCTCTTAAGTGAGATGGGCGCACAACCCCAGAGTCTGTCAAGACTGGCCCGTACGGGCAGGGGTACCTTTACCTTTACCTTTTAACCTAAAGACTGTCCATACCTTTAGTGTTCTGGGTCAAGATTCTGCAGATTAAAAGTTCATGCCATTATACATTTTGAAGGTATGTTTTTACTACCTTAGACTAACATGGTTTCTCTCCAGGAATTTAGATTTTTAAATGCGCCGAGACAGAAAAAGAGGATGCAGCCATCTTGCTTCTGAGCTCATTGCTCCATCAGTTCTCTTTGTCCAGCTTCCTCTCCCACATGCTATAGCAAAGAACAAGTGGGACTCTAGTTTTGTCTCATAGCAGGTTGGGGAGGAGAGTGAGTGGAGGGATAGCAACACCTGCTTTTCTGACTGGCATTCAAGAGGCCATGCTGCAGTCTAGTGGACTTTATCTGAGTGAGAACAATTTCTCGCAAAAGACTGGATCGTGAAAGTTTATGGGCTAAATCATAAAAGTTTTTAACTGAGGGTGGGAAGGCATTTGAATACATAAAAAGCATAAATTGAACTCGAGCTTTCAATGTGGTTCCTTCTAGGTTGTAACCTTATGGTATCGGGCTCCTGAAATTTTACTAGGTTGTAAATTCTACTCAACAGCTGTGGATATCTGGAGCATTGGCTGCATATTTGCAGAAATGGTAATAGACTTCAGTTTTGTTGATTCAAAAGTAAAGTGCACTGTGTTTTAGACGCACAAAAATGTTAATTTCTTATGAAAATTTTATGTGGTAATGTGTGCCTTGTTTGTATTTATAGCTACCTAGCTCCCCTTGTCTTTGTCTCTCACACACACTCTCTCTGAAGAGAATTTGTAATCTGAGCCCTTAGCCCAGAAGTCAGTATTGAAGCTCAAATCAATACTTGCATGTTGGCAAGAGAAGCAGTTGGTGCACTGTGTCATCTAGATGACATAAAAATCAGTGATACTGAGTTTATGTATACTCTTAACATTACAAATATCCAAACAGACACTGCAAATCATGTAATCAATGTGCTCTTATTTTTTTCCTAATTCTACTGTGTGGCAGAACCAAGTTTAGTGTTCAAAATGTGTTATTCTTGCCACCACTTTTTTAAAATTTCAAGAGTCTTTGATAAGACTTCCTTCTCTGATATTGTTAAAAGTTGCAATGAGCATGAAAATGTACATTGATTGTTGCTGCTGTTCCTGTGGCCATCTGATTCTGTTTAGATACATGCTTCCTGATCACAGCAGAGTAAAGGAGAAACTGACTTTCAATTTTTTATCCATTTAAAAATGTTTTATTTTATTTGAGCATTATACCTGGTTTTTGTACACTGCTCTGAAAGCTGCACTGAGGGGTGCTGTATCTTTCAAATAAATAAGATATATTGCATAGTGAGGCTCACGCTGCTGCTGTATTGAGGAGGAAGGTTGTGACCATGGCAGGTAGTCTGCAGTTAAGAAAAATTATGTGGAATGTAGCTTCCATTTTGGTTTGGTAAATTTATCTCTCAATTCTGTGAGGGTGCTTCCAGAGGGATGTATATTCCTTATGCATGCATTTTTATTTTATTTTATTGCAAAGCCTACATAACATTATTGTTGTCAATTGCTTTAAAAAGATATGGGCTGGCATCTTAACTCAGATTTCTCCATTCACAACATTAAGCCCCCATCTGGAAGTATCTGATCCAACTTTAGCCAGTTGCATGCGGCTAGCTTTCTGCATAAGGAAAAGAAGAACTGTGGCTCATGGGGAAGGCTTGCAGCTCAGTGACAGAGCATATACCTAGCATGCAGAAAGATCCTAGGTTCAGTCCCTGGTGCTTCCAAGGTAGGGCCTGGAGAGCCGCTTTCAGTTAGTGTCAACAGTGCTGAGCTAGATGGACCAACAATCTTGTATAAGGCTGTTCCCTAAGTTCCTATCAGAACAGATCTATCAGTGGTAGATCAGCAACGCGTTCCCTTAGTTTTCAACCTCTTTTACACACACTAGCTGACTTCTCCTGAAAAACACCTTGCTATGAGAAAGATGTGCAATGTGGCAGCAGCCACTAGAGGCTGCTGCTGTATAGGAAGAAAGTGATGAAGATGACATGGCACTCGATTAAAGGACATGCAGCCCTTATCCTAATACTGTTTACAACATTTGAAAACCGCAAAGGTTTAAGCATTTAGGCTCTTCCTTCAGCCTTGCCTACCATATGGCTCATACTGAAAAGCCACGTCAATTGCTTTTGCAAAGATCAATTAAACCAATTTTTATTTTAAAAGTTTCATATTAATACATCTCAGGTTTTTATGTAGATTTCCACCCCATGGCTGTCCTTGTTGTCTTTCTATCCTGAGCTCTCAGCAGAATAAAACATGACTGAAGTTTTAGTTCAAGTGAAGTTCAAGTTTGTAATATAGAGCATGGGATCAACATTAGATTTCATGTTCTAGATTATCATGTTGAACTTGCTTTAGTTTACTGTATGTCTTTGCACCTAGCTCTGGTTAGTAGATCTTGGGATTCTAGTGCAAAACAAAGGAGATCCAACAAGCTTGAAGTCTCCCCCTGATCTACACTATGATTTTCTGGGGATCTGGTGTGGTGTTCAGTATATTTCTCCTTTCTCCTTCAGCACCAGGTGGCTTGTACTAAAAGGTATTTATTTCTCTCTGTTCCTTCTCCCTGGGACTTCACTTGGATAAAGAATAGGGGTGCCTATGGAAAGATAGATGAGTGGGACATCCTTTTTCTTTCTCCAGGTAACCAGAAAAGCCTTATTTCCTGGGGACTCCGAAATCGATCAGCTTTTCCGTATTTTCCGCACTCTTGGTACACCTACTGAATCATCGTGGCCGGGAGTGACTCAACTTCCGGACTACAAAGGGAATTTCCCGAAATGGCCGAGAAAAGACATGAAGGTGTTAATTCCAAACTTGGACCGAGACGGACGAGACTTGCTGATGGTAAGAAAGAGGCTGGAATGAAGGGTTTTGTTTTTAAAACAACCTTGGGGCAGGGATGTTGTAAACCAGAATTTCAGCCAAGAGCCTCAATCTGAGATTTAGTCTTAACCCTCAAGTGTATTTGGTAATATAGGTATTTGGTAATATAGGGATTTGTGATTTCTGCCATTTTGATCATGACATTACCATTGCATGCAAAGCCTATACTTGGGAATAGAAAATTAGTATTGACTTTGGGATGATAGGCATAGTATCAATCCATTAAGAGAGATATTTCTGTGTCCCCCCTTTTAATTGCAGCAACTATTACTGTATGATCCCAACAGACGCATCTCAGCCAAAGCTGCTTTGACCCACCAATATTTCTGGCAGACTCCATCACGAGATGCCAGAGAGCATCGTGTAGTAGAGAGGTATGGCCCATGAGAAGGAGGCAAATCTGCAGTGTGCTTCCCTGACAATAGTTCCCTGGATTAACCCTTCCTAATAACTGAGCCTCTTATGCTTGGAATTGGAATGGCTATAGAGGATGAAACTTGTTCATTCTGGTTTAGAAGTTCTCAGCCTTTTAGTGGGGTTAATGCTATATTCATATAGATTTTGACTGTTCTAAATAGAAGGCAGCCTCTTGTGTTCTTTGAAAACAAACTTGGCACTCTAAGTATTTGATGGGGCAAAATATGATTTGAAATTTTAGGATTGCTGTGTATTTGAATTCAATCCTAATCCAGCAACCACATATTAATTATTTTTGCTGTAGTTCAGTATTGCATTGCAGAGAAATTGGTGATAGTAACTTAGGCACTGCCAGCACAGCCTGCAGACGATGCAGTGGACAGGGGATATCATGTCATTTAATTCTCCCTGTAATTAATATGGGAGCTTTTTGCTGGCATTCACACTATCCATGCTCAAGAGGAAATTGTGGGAGAACCAGACATCATGAGACCACCCAGAAATACAACAGATTTTAGTTTCTTTTTGTATCCTTTATCAGCATACTTGTTTACCTTTTCCCCCAAGAAAGGACAAAAACTTGGTCCAAACACATTTCACATTAAAGAATGGGCTTCTTTATCTTGGAGCAGCTGTCGGACCCTTCAAGTTTTCATTTCTAATTTAATTAGAATGTGAAAGTCTTTCATCATCAATGTGCCAAGAGAGTCACTGAATAAGCTAGATAGAGCAGGATGCTAAAGAATAAATATTTGATAGACTCCTGTTACTGATCTTGGCCGAATACATGGGGGTTGGATCCTGCAAGCAGGGTTCCGCTCATGGATTGCTCCTGCTGATAGAAGGGCAGGGGGAGATAATGTCCACTGATTTCCTCTTTGCCTGCAATCTCCTGTGTGCTTCCTGAAAATCTGATCTGGAGGGAAACCAGTGAACTTGCCCCCTACTTCTGCCTGCTCTGAAACAAAGCCACTGCCTAGTTATGGGGTTATTTTTTTAAAAAAACCTTGTTATTGATGTTTTAAGTCATTTTTATCATTAACTGTTAATATTATTGAAGAAGTTTCTGTATGCACTAAATAAAAAAAAATGCTTTGATAAATCTTTTAATGTAACTTGCTGGTTCTCAAATGTCCTTACTGACAAGAGGGCCTACGATGGGAAAATCTTTTACACCGCAGTCATTTTTGCTTATATTGAATGCATGGTACAGTATACAGAAAGAATCTAGAACCCCTTTTGCCATTTTGAGCTCCAGCCCTCACGGTTATCAAGGGAATGAAATGTTCTCTGTGTGTTGTATATCAGTCTTGCTTGCCTTTTATTGCCCATAGTCCTGCTCTGACCCGACCATTAGATTTCTGATAAAGTGTATTCTTTGGCCATGAATCCCCATGTAACCTTCTGCACTGTTGTTCTCCATAGTTGTATAATGTTCATTTTATGGGGTCCATTCTTTAGCATAGCCCCGTTGCGATTTACTCATGGTTAGGATCCTAATGTGCACACAGGAACCATCCCAACGTTTTAAAAGATAACTAATGGAGCCTGTTCAATCTTTTAACTTTTTTATTGCATGCATGACAACCATCTAACTCAAAGCTCCTTGATACACAACTCTTTAAACTTGCCATGAAGGCACAGAGTAAAAGCTTCCCAAGCATATCTGTTTATTTTTAAAATCCCATTTATTTCCCTATAGTATACAGCAGGGGTTCCCAAACTGGTCCCTGGACCACTAGTGGTCCATAAGCTTCATTCGGGTGGCCTGCAGCATTTCTGTAAAAATACAATGAAAAATCATCTAGCACAGCACATCACAATTGCTACAACAGGCAGATAAATCATTAAGAGATCTGCAAAGACCCTCAACATTTTTCAAGTGGTCCATGGGGTGGGGTGGGGAAGTTTGGGGACCACTGCTATGCAGTAACTCCTGCATTAGAACCCTTCTACCTTCAGAAATGCATCTTAAAGGTGCATTGCTGCCTTGTTATAGTGAAGTAAGACTAGCAATCTAGAATAGCACACAGCCATTTAGAACTGCCAGGCACTCTGTTCATCTGTGGACAGTATATGAGCTCTGTTGAGGATTTCTTATTTTCTCAGTGCCTGAACTGATATGACTGGTATCCATCAGATGTGGTTGGAAGGAGAAGGAGCCCACTTTGAGGATCTTTCCGGCAACGAGCCATGGCTTCCTTATAATTAATCTTCTCTTTGGTGATGGGGTCAACAAGATCCTTTTCATAGCTGGATTCATCTTGTAGCATCATGGCCAGATCACTACTAAGCATGCCAGCCTGGGAAGCTTCTGGCACTGGGATACGGCCAGTTTTCTTGGGATCTATTAGCCCTCCAGTCAGATGTTGGACCTGTAAATAGGGAAAGGCATTGTCCTTGGTCATCCACCCTTTCTGGACTGCCTCTCCTATAGACAGCCTTCTCTTGGTGACTGGATCTTCAATCCCTGTAAAAGCTTTCTGAGCATTCAGCAGCCTTTGCATGTAGGTGTTGTCTATCAGCCCTCTATCAATGGCTTTGTGGACAGAGTATCGATCACGTGAGATAAGATCAACAATGCCTCCAGTAGCCGCTTGGGCCTCTAGAAGCTTTTGAGCAGTCATTGGGTCCACCAGCTTCTTGCTAAGTGCAGACTTTATGTTGTACTTGTTGTCGGAGGTAGTGTCATACACACCGGCAATGGGGAAGGTATCATCACAGAAGGTTATCTGCGTGCCAGGAGGGAAGAAGCTCTGCTTTTGCTGGAAAACAGGGGATGAAACTGGAGACTTGGAAATGATTGAACCAATAGAAAGGGAGGAATTTTGCTTAGTTTCTCCTGCTACCAGCAGAGCAAACTCAGAGATGGGGATCTTGCCTTCCCTGTAGAGCTGGTATTCTTCTTTTGTGATCCTCCTAAACCGCAGGGCATCGTCAATGGAGTACTGCTTCCCACTCTTCTTGTCAAGGAGCACAGAAACATCGCCTTTGGGTCCCAGCGTTGTGATTTCTTCCCAATCACATTCTAGTTCTTGCAGCTGAATATATTGACTTCGATCTATCATGCCTCTCTTATATGCCTCATAGGGTGACATATCCTTGCCAGTCTCTGGGTCCAGAATAGAAATCTTTGTGGAGAGGTTAGTTTCTCTCATCTGGGTCTCATGGTTCAGTTCTTCCTTGTTAACTCTGGTTTGGAGTTCCCGGATAGCCCTCTCTTTTTCATAGATCTGATCCTTCTCTCTAAGTATGTCTGCTTCAAGGGAAGAAAGCTCTTGACCAATTTGCATCTTCTTTTGTCTGTCATTCTCTGTCCTTTGGCTCAGGAGCTTGGTCTGCTCTCTAAGGAAAAGGATTTTCTGTTGCTTCTGCCTTTCTAGTTCGTTTAATTCATTCTCAAGATTGTCTTTTTCTTGCCTTGTCAGATTGCGAGTTCTTTGGAGATCGGCTTCTTCTTTGGACCACGTTCTCGTCATGCCTTCTGCTCTTTCAATCTTTTCCTTGAGACGCCTGATATCTTCTTCTGCATTCTGCCGGGCTGTTCTCTCTCTGCTTAGCAGATCCCAGAGACGAGCTCGCTCATTTTCTAGCACCCTATCCTTTTCTACTCTGATTACTTCCTTGTAGATGGTTTTTTCCTGAGACTTTGCTTTTTGCAGAACATCAATCTGGGACTGAAGTTTCTTACATTCCCTCTGCAGGTTCGATACTTGAGCCTTTTCGTTATCCAGTTCAATTCGCAGGTTGGTGCTGGACTGCTCAAGAACAGGATCCTTCTCTACCTTGACCACTTCCTCTGTGATTATTTTTTCCTGCACTGGGGCTGGGCTCTCCTCAATTTCCTTTATCCTCAAGGTGATCTGCCGCATTTCCTTTTCCAAGGCTAGCCTTTTGTTTCTGTCTTCTTGGAAGTTAAGCAGCTTCTCTTTCTCTTCCACCGCAGCTCGAAGCTGCTGGACTTCACGTTCCAGGCGTCGGCGGTTGCTCACTTCATCATCCAAGCTCTTACTTAGCCTGCTGTGCTCATCTCTGAGTTTTGGGTCTCTCTGAGTGAGAACTACCTCCTGGACTACCACTTTTTCCTCTGGTTTTCTCCTCTCCAGAAGCATGTACTTGTTCTGCAGGTCATAGATGGCATCTTCGGTTGCTCTCCTCTTTTGTGATACATTACGTACTTCCTGGCGGAGGCGTTCAGCTTCTCTCTCCAATAGAGGGTCATTCTCATATCGGACAACCTCCTTGGTAACCAGCTTGGTTTCTACCTTGGATCTTTCTCTCTTCCACTCATCTCTCTCTCCCTGTAGCCTGATCAGCTGTTCTTGGGACCTGCCATTTGTATTCACAAGGTCATTCAGCTGCTGTTTCAGCCTGTCTATTTCTCTCAGAATCTCCGGACTCTTTTCCATCTTCACCACTTCTTCGATGACCTCTTTAAACTCCACAGTAGGAGGCTGAGACTTAAGGACTTTGAGCTCAGTCAGGGCTCTTTCCACCTCTTGGTCAACCCTTGACCTTTTTCTTGAAGCTTCTTGGAGCTCTTTCTTCAAACGTGCTATCTCCTCTTCTGTTTCTGGGTCAAGACGAAATATCTCGTTGACTCTTTCTTTAATCTCCACTTTAGGCTTTTGCTTTTCCACAGTGCTGTATTTGCTCTGCAGCTCTATCAGTTGGCTTGCTAGCAACGAGTTCTTGCTTCTCTCCTCATCAATGAGAGTCTGAAGCTTGGATGCCTCCTTCAGAAGCTCTGGGTCTTGCTCCACTTGCTTTACCTCCTTCACAATGACTTTAGGTTCTGCCGTTTCAATCAGCTTTTCAAGCTCTTCAGTCCTGCTTTTCAGTTTAGCAATTGTATCCACCAGAGACTTCCTCTTGAAGCTGTCTTCGTCAATTTGCATTTGCAATGTCCTGACTGCTTTTAGCATTTCTGGGTCCTTCTCCAGCTTGACCACCTCTTTCAGCACCACTTTCTCTCGGATGTTTGGCTGCATCTGCTCCAGCAAGTGCAGCTCTTTCCTGAGCCGTTCAAGTTCGGAGGAGGAAGTTGAGTTCTCCTGGAGGTGCCTGATTTCCTCTCGGAGTCTGGCTGCTTGAGCATCTAGGCTTGGGTCTTTCTCTATCTTAGTAATTTCTTTTGTAAGCAGCTGGGCTTTAACAACCTTACTATCTTTCTCCATTTGGAGGACCTTATTGTTCATTATCTCAATATCTGCCTGTAGACCCCTTCTCTTCTTAATTTCATTTTCAATTTGATTAGATATTTTGGACAGGTCACTCTCCAGAGTGGGATCCCTGTAGTATTCCATCACTTCTTTCTCCTCCACTCTTTCAATAGGCCGTTGGGTCTTCAGCATGAGAAGTTTGCTCCTCTGCTCTTCCAGCTGCTGCTGAGCCCTCGCTTTCTTGCTCCGTTCCTCTTTCAGCTGAGATTTTAGGGCTTCTGATTCTCTATGGGACCCAGCTGTGTTTTCAGACCGCTGGGTCTGCTCATGCATCATGTGCACTGTCTCATCTACTTCCTTCTGCAGAAATGAAGAAAATGAATCTTTAGAAAGACAAGCCAAAATGACTCCCAATGTAAACTTTTACACTGCTGCCTATATGGATATGTGGCGGTAGAACTTTAGTTGTCTAGCAAACAAGTTTAATAGTGTGATAAAGAGGAAGACAGAGATAAAACATTGCACAGACAAACACACCCATTGAGGGAGTGTAGCAGTGATGGTGAGAGGTGAGGAAGGGTGTGGCTAAAGGAGAGGTGTGGCCTGCAGAGATTCCTGGAGGCCACATTCAGTCCCTGGGCTTGAGGTTCCCCATCCCTGCAGTAGAGCATGACAGCAACTCAAGGCAGTATCCTGGCAGCTTTTGGTATGAAACACCAAGAAATCTTCCTTCTCATTTGCTCCCAGGAGAAGCTAATTGCACTAACTGAAAGTTATGGTTATTTATCTATGCACTATCATTTAACCTAATATGATTTACATATACCTTGTCCATAACTTTCTTGGCAAATTCCAGCCGGCTGAGTTGCTCTTTGTTTTGGGCAGCTGTCTCGGTGAAGAGCTTTGTCACGTTTTTTTCCTAAAGAGAATGAGCAAAACGCATTATTTTAAGATACCACATCACTTTGTCCTGCTGCTATTTCACTTCTAGTTCAAGGCTGTCAACATCTGCCAGGCTACAGTACTGAACAAACAACACTGTATGGAAACTATAAATGGGGCCTGCTGTTTAACTGAGATCAGGAATGGGAATGTTACCAGTGGGAGCATTTCTTGCTTTCTTTAAACTGTAAGAGTGTGCTTTGTCAGTCTTCTCCCCTCTTCTACTTGCACTCTAACAGGCACTCCTTGATCCTTCTCCTTTTATTTTATTTTTATGTGACACACTGTTATGATACATGTGTTAGAAAAGTCTAGGTATAGAGGAATTTGCATCGCAGGAATAAGTAGAAGATAATCACCAGCCAATTCTAAGCCTCTTATCAGCCATTAGGGCTACTGGACAATTTTCTCTTTTTAGCTTTGTGAATCAATATTTATCCTGTAGTTTCCTATGAAATGCACTGCTTTTGATGCTCCCCCCCCCACCAATCCAAACTGAGAAAAAGAACAGCCTAGCTGCATATTAAGC
Organism: Podarcis cretensis; assembly: GCF_951804945.1. Classification (NCBI taxonomy): domain Eukaryota; kingdom Metazoa; phylum Chordata; class Lepidosauria; order Squamata; family Lacertidae; genus Podarcis; species Podarcis cretensis. The sequence goes on from NC_137171.1 coordinate 35,751,320, forward strand.
TTGTAGTGTATATACAGCCAAGGTGCCACAATACTTTGTTTTCTAAGATTTTAAATTGTTCTGAGATTTTCTAAACCGCTTCAAGAATGTAAACCAGTTGGTTAGGAGGGGTAGAAATTTTATATAAAGAAATCTGGGTCCAGGGTCCCAAGCTCTCACCTGTGCTTGGATGCTCTCCTGAAGTGGTGTCACCCGGAGGCGTTTTGCCGAAGAAGCAGTCAAAGAAGGGTCTAGGGAGGATCGGTATTTTCCTGCCTGAAGCTCATACTCCTGTTGTTAAAAGAAAAAAGGATGTGGTCAAAGGAAAATCAGACTGGTTCGCCCAACAGGAAATGGAAAACATATAGAAAGAAACCCTGCAAACATACGTTGAGGACAGTCTGCACGTTCTGGGACAAGTTGACCACAGCATCCTTGTCAGATTCTTTACTCTGGATTTCATCTGCCAGCCTCTGCAGGAGGAAAAGGCAGTTAGGACAAGAAAGCACCAGTGGTCTCCCTGGTGCTTAATAAACAACAAGCATTATAATGTTCCTGCCCTGAAAGTTCCTGCTTTCAGTCTAGGTGAGTGTGTGAGCTGGGTTACCTCATCCTCCACTGTGGTGAGTTTGGTTACATCAGTCTGTCAGTAAGACTGCAGAACTACCTAGCATTGGCTGCCTCAAGGAGCCATCATTTCCCTTTCTGAGGGTGTTGTGACCTTGAAATTGCAACACCTTTCTTTGGGTGAAGATACCACACTGCTCACCTTCTGGGCCTGTAGCTTGTAGTTGACCTGGCTGGGTCCATCTGTGGTCTTGACCTGGTACTTGGGAACATTGTTGAGCCAGAACATTAGGTTCTCATTGGCATTTTGGAACTGTTGGTAGGTGAGGCTGGTGTTCCGGAGAGTCTTCTCCCTGTGCAAAGAACGGAGACACTGATTAAGAAGAAGAAGCTTAGGTTGTGCCTGCTGTGGTTAAGAGAAAGTGCCTCATTCATTGACTGGAAGCATTCTGTCAAGTTACAAGAGGAAGGTTGATTCCTTTTGGTGAAAGACAAGGCTTTGCTTCTGGAAGATGGGATATATATAACTTTTAACCCAGCAGCCAGAGACTGGATAGAAAATGATGGGCTGGCCACTGAGAGGGAAGAGTGGCTACAAAATAGCTACCAGCTTTCCACATTCCTCCTTAGTTCATTGATCTCAGCCATGCTGCAAGGCACTATTTTGTCCCCAATGCTATTTAGCATCTATAATGAAGCCATTGGGAGCAGTTTTGTGGAGATTTGGCACACGGTATCTTCAGAATACAGATGACACTCAGCTCTATGTCTCTGCAACATCTGGATCAGAAGTGGGCATGTCAGTCCTATACTGATTGGCTGGATGAGGGCCAATAATCTGAAGCTAAATTCTGGCACTATGGGTGGGTGGTTCCAAGCTCCAGGCAATTGCCCATTTGCACTCCCTTTGAAGGAGCAGGTTCTTAGGTTGGGGGTAGTCATTGATTTATCTTTGTCATTAGAGGCCCCTGTTTTGACTGGTATACCAGCTGCAGCTTCTCCTCAACAGGGATAATTTGGCCACAGTGGTCCATGAACTGGTAACCTCAAGACTTGATGACTGCAGGTAATTACGCAGGTGGCGCTGTGGGTTAAACCACAGAGCCTAGGACTTGCCAATCAGAAGGTCGGCGGTTCAAATCCCCGCGACAGGGTGAGCTCCCGTTGCTCAGTCCCTGCTCCTGCCAACCTAGCAGTTCGAAAGCACGTCAAAGTGCAAGTAGATAAATAGGTACCGCTCTGGCGGGAAGGTAAACGGCGTTTCCATGCACTGCTCTGGTTCGCTAGAAGTGGCTTAGTCATGCTAGCCACATGACCCGGAAACTACACCAGCTCCCTCGGCCAGTAAAGCGAGATGAGCACTGCAACCCCAGAGTCAGCCACGACTGGACCTAATGGTCAGGGGTCCCTTTACCTTTTACTTTTATGTAGGGCTGTCCTTGAGGTTGGCTTGGAAGCTGCAGTTTGTACAAAATGCTGCTGCACCATTGCTGTCTGGAGCTAACCATTGCCAATGTATGACACCTGCTGAAGGTGGTGCACTAAGTGCTTATAAGCTACTGGGACAGGTTCAAGATGTTGCTATGTGTTTATAAAGCTCTAAACAACTTGGGACCTGGCTACTTGAAAGAATGTCTCTCTTCTTACACCCCCCACCTGGCCATTATGTTCCATGGCATAGAACCTCCTCGTGGTACGTAGAGCTCCTACTATTCATTTTGTCTCCAACAGCAGTAGGGCTTTCACTGTTGTGGCCCCTTTAATGTGGAATTTGTTGCCATTGAGGAAAGGCACACTCTGGCAATGGACTCTCTCAAATGCCTCCATAAGATGTTTTTATTTCCCCAAGCCTTTTCTCCCTGATGTTTTAAATTATTGTCTTCTGCTCATTTTTTTAGTACAGTGGTACCTTGGGTTACAGATGCTTCAGGTTACGGACTCCGCTAACCCAGAAATAGTACCTCGGGTTAAGAACTTTGCTTCAGGATAAGAACAGAAATCATGCAGCGGCGGCAGCAGGAGGCCCCTTTAGCTAGAGTGGTGCTTCAGGTTAAGAACAGTTTCAGGTTAAGAACAGACCTCTGGAAAGAATTAAGTTCTTAAGCCGAGGTACCACTGTATTGTACTGCACTTTTAATTTTCTTATTCCTGGTGTATATTTATATGTTTTTATATCATATTTGAGGGCAAAAAGAGACTGGAAGCCACCTGTTCCAAATCTGGCCTGTTAATTAAGATGGCTCACAAGGCTGGATGTCCAGATACACACAAACACTTTCCATGCCCACCAGTGGAGAGGATTTGGCTTCTTACCGGTGATCCAGCTGGTCAGCAACAGCATGATATCGGTCATTAAGTAGCTGGACCTCCTTTTTCTGCCTTGGCAGATCAGCGCAGTACTCTTCAAAATTGTTCTGCACTGCACTGCAGCTGTGCTCAGCATCCTTGAGGCTGCGGTTCAGCTTCAGCAAGCTGTCCTCATGTTTCACCAAATCCCGCTTCAGTTTCTGTGAAAGAAAGAGACCATCTGTTCAGAACAGCAATTTTATTTCAACCTGTGGATTAAAAAAAACCCTCCCGAAATCTCAGTCTGATTGCTTTCCTCGATCATTTGGTCTTGAAGTGCCAAGCCTGTTTCTGCTAAGTGGAAGGAGACTGGTGTGGCGCTGAGCAGAAATGAAAAGCCAGGTATTGTACTGTAATTTAATTTAATTGCAAACCAATGGAACCAATGTGTGGAGAGGGGAAAAAGGACAAATAAATAGTTTCACTTGGGGTTTTAGCAAATGGAAAATGTTGCAGCCTCAGTTGGAAGTGAGCCTGGGAGATAAAATTCTCTGGTGGTTAGGGATAAGGGAAGCACTGGCCCAGAAGCACCCACAGAAAGAAAAGAAATACTCCGTTCTATCCCACCCTATACCAATGTCCTCCTGATTCCAAAGGTCCCTCACCTGAAGTTCATTGGCACGATCCTGCAGTGCATTGGGCGAGGCTGGGATGATGCCATCATGAGATAACTTGGCCTCAAGGGTGCTGATGATCTTGTCTGTGTTCTCTATCTGATTCTCCAGGTTCAGGCCTGCTTTGGCTCTGGAGAGGGGGAGACATTATAATGCCAAAAGACAACATTTCACTTCTAGGTTGTTTCCTTCAACACCACACCAAAGCAAAAAAAAAAGTGCTATATATTGTCCAGGTGAAAACATTTAAGATTTCATAGAGACATTTTGCAAGCTGCTGCCTCCTTTACACAGCAACAGAGTTCTATTCTCTGCCAAAATATTGCTGAAGTCACTTACTTTTCCTCATAGAGCCTGGAGAGCACCTTAACATCATTGTATTTGTTCTTGATGTTGTTGAGTGTCACAGGAAGCTGGGAGGCAGAGGTGCCAGCAGGCTTCTTGGAAAGATAGGCCTCACACTCCTTCTGGGCAGCTTCCTTTTCTGCTCCTATGACTTGAAGTCTCCTTGCTGTTCCCTGATATAAAGGCGGATTTTATTTTTAATCGGTCAGTGAAATTCAATGTAATACAAGAGTCATTTACAGAGAGACCAGTTAGGGACATAGGTCTCAACACCACCAGTGGATTTGAAGCCATTGGCTTGACGTGTCTACATGGCCTATAAGCTGATAAGGTTTAATGATGCATCTAGCACCACTCTAAGGCTTTTCCAGCCCAATGGAGTTAGGTCACCAGTCATACCTGGGAATACTGAGGCAATTATTTCATGAGCAACTCTCAACCACAGAACCTTCATAGATGTAGCCAAATATTTTAGTTATTTATCCACATCTTTGAGGAAAGCCGTAAAAAAGAAGAAGAGAGAACAGGCTAAAATTCATTCTACAAAATATAGAGGGGGTGGGAAGGTGAGGATAGGAACTTGTTTTCAATGAAGCAGCTTCAAGTGTTGCATGAGAGAGAGCCTCTCTCCCCCCCCCCCCCCCGTTTATCAGGAATGTCAGTGGGTCCATCCCAGTTAGTCTTGCAAAGTAGACATAAAATGTACAGGCAGAAAAACAGCAGTAGAAACCTCTCTGCCCTGTGAAGGCGTTCATTCCCTCAGAATATGAACAGGCTTATCAGAGGCACAAGTGAGCAGTCAAAACTTACCTCCTGCCACTTTACCAAAAAAAAGGGGGACTTGCCTCCTGCTCTCTGATCCGTTGAGTAAGGTCCTCTACAGGGTCACTGTGGTTTAGTGGAGACCTCAGGCGGCTAAAAATCTCATTCTTGACTTGGTCCAAGTTACCACCAACTTTATCCAGTTTATGGAGCAACTGGCTGGCTTGGGGGTCATCCTGGGCCACGGTGGTGCTTCTGACTGGAACTGAAATGACAAGTATTATTCACTAAAGCATGCAGATATTTGCATTTGTCCATGGGGATAATTGCTATGCCTCTAAATGCCTCCTGTTCATCTTCTTCCACATCCACCCTGTAAGTTAAGCCTTTCTCTAGGATCTCTGATCCTTATGGATTCCTGCACAAGCAGAGACTGGGCAACTTGAAGGCCCATGGGGAAGAGAGGTGAGCACCTTAACCAACCCATCACACCACAATGGTATTGCAATTTCCCCTTAGAGAACGGCTGAAATGCTGACATACCCTGGTGGCTGGATTTAACTGGTTCCCTGTGGCTGCTTTTCAAGGTGTTCTGGACTGTAGCTCTCCTCTGCTTCACTGCGCTCAGCTCACCTTCCAGCCTGAACACGACAGGAGAAAGTCAAAGTTATTCACAGCACAGGGCTTCTCTACAACACTTGCCATGTACACGAGGCATGCTCAGAGAGACTGCCTTTTTCTAGTGGGGCATTAATCAGATCATTTTATTCCATATCAAGTATTTATACTTAAATAATTGTTCAAAAATAAATAAATAAATAAATAAATATCAGAGCAGTTTATGACAATTGTATATAAAACCAAACAGTAAAAATAATGTGAAATTTTAAAATCAGAGCCGCTTTTGTATTGCTGCTTCCCATGCCCCTCCAGTAACATCTGCAGGAAAACTACCTAGCTTGCAGGCCGGTAGTTGACATGGTAAGTGACTACATTAGTTGCCTGACCTGTGAGATTGCTTCCTATCGACGTTAGCTGAGCTGTGTGTAGCATCCACACAGAAGTGATCCCATGCTGCTTAAGTACCCCATGATTCGATTTCTGCTAGAGATTTCTCAGAAGACACTTTCCCATCAGCTTCTACTTTGACAAAGACCAACGGGTACTTTCTAGGGTGTGTATTGTTGCACCAATTTATAGTTCTACCCTGGGTGCTCGAGCACCCACAAAATTCCTCATGAAGGGGCTGGGCACCCACAAATTTTGGCGCCAGGGCCATGCACACTGCATGGCATCCATGGCCCCAGGCACCCACAGTTGTGGGGCCAAGCTGGCACTCCTATACACACACACACACACACACACACACACACACACAGGCAGCAACCATTTTGTGCGTGTCCAATTGACGCACAACCACCAATGTGCAGGACTTTTGGACCTGGAAAAGGGCAGAATGGGGACGGAGCCAGGGGAGGGGCGGGCTTATGTGTGCTCCACCAACATGTGCAGGGCTCAGGAAAAGAATCCCCACACAAAATGGTTGCTGCCTGCTTGCTATTTTCCATCCTCTAAGCAAGCAAAGAGGCTCATGGGTTTGAGACAATCTACTATCCAATCCATTGCCAGTCTCTCCTTAGTGGACTTACTCCCGTGTGCAGGCCAACCAGCCATGCCCTAGATACTCTATTCCCACCCCCGCCCCACCCCCAAACAGCCAGGCCACATTCTGTCCCCACTGAGTGTGCTCATTGAACTGATTTGGGGTTCTCACCCGGAGCTTTCCCAATTTTTTTTATTTTTTATTTTTTGTTACTTCTCCAAACACTGGGGTTCCCTCAACCTTTCTGGTACCTCCCCCCTCTTGAGGATAGATTATGCTGTTTTAGCTACATAAATATCTCTACTTGGAAAACTGTTCCCTGAATGCTTTACAAAGATCAGTTTTAGATTCTGATGGTTGTCTGCACTGTTTTGGAGTAAATGTGGTATCCTGATTATGCCAAAAAAAGAAAGAGCACTAATTAGAAAAGATAGCACATATTTGCAGAGCTTCTTCAGTGGGAGAGGTGGAATCTACAAAGACCAATTTGTTAAGGAGCTGGAAGGACATAAACTAATTAAAATTCCTGTTTCAGAGAGTCTCCTAAGCAACAAATGACATGAATAGTGTGTATTTTGGGGAGGAAAAATGAACAAGAGAAAAGGGAAATTGCTGCCATGATGCCCCTCCTAATTATGCACCACTGTCTTAAGGCTGATTCTCAGGGGTGACTATAATCACATTTTTAGCATATGTAGATGTACAAGTTCCACTGGCAGGACACTCATGCTTGCTAACATGAAAGCTTTATGGGGTGACTACTGATGCAGCACCCTGCATGAATTGCTGTCAACATTATACATCACTTGATCGTAAAAACAACAATTCTCCAAGTGATTATGGAAAGTCTATGTGTAGAGGCAACATGATACCACAAAACCTGCACCTTAAACAACAGGCATATTGGAGCCTGAAAACCATTTCCATCCAGCAACATTTCACTACCATCACGAACCAGATCTTTTGCAGCTCCCCAGCACATGCAGACATAATACCCGCATGATAGAATGCCATTAAACCTTTTTTATAGAGAAGAACCTCTGATATGGGACAATTTCCAAAACCATGGTTCAACCCCATCGTTTTTAAAGGTGTTTCGTGTTCTATACTGCCCTAATATTTTATGATATGGCATTATAGAAATAGTTTTATAAATAAATACAAATAAAACCCGTATTCACCCATTTTTAAAAATCACCAGTATTGAATAGATAGAAAATACGTTCCTATTGTTTGTGGCATGTGTACCACTAGTGGTATACTCATGAGACAGAGAGAAAAAGCTTTGTACTCACCTGTTAACTCTCTCTATGGCCTCTAGATCTGGAGGGGGGATGGAAAAGCAAACAGCAGGCGCTACCTTAGTCTCTCTACTGGCATTCTGCACAACCCAGTTTTCCTGGTTGCTGTTGTCATGCAGCATATACTTCTCACCCATCTCGAGCCGCCCCTGGAAGGAAGGAAGACAGAAGGAAAGTTTTGGTTTTGAGAATTAAGAAGAGAAGAAGAGCCCTGCTGCTGGATCAAACCAAAGGCCTATCTACACCAGCATCTTAAATCCCATAGTGGCCAACCAGATGCCTCTGGAAAGCTCATAAACAGGGCACCTCTCCTGTCCATAATTCCAATATTCAGATCACTATCTTTGATTCTGAAGATGGTATACAGCCACCATGACTAGTAGTCATTGATAACTTTCTCCTACTAGCCCCAAATGGGTGGAATGCCATATAAAGTGATTTCCCTTAAACTCTGCCACTCTATTCCATGGTATGTCCTACAATAAATGGGTCAGTTGTGTGGTGTCACACCTGCTCACTGTTTGTGGTGTGCTACAGATTGGTTAGTGATGTATGGAAGTGAGAGCTGGACCATAAAGAAGGCTGATCGCCAAAGAATTGATGCTTTTGAATTATGGTGCTGGAGGAGACTCTTGAGAGTCCCATGGACTTCAAGAAGATCAAACCTCTCTATTCTTAAGGAAATCAGCCCTCAGTGCTCACTGGAATGACAGATTGTGAAGCTGAGGCTCCAATACTTTGGCCACCTCATGAGAAGAGAAGACTCCCTGGAAAAGACCCTGATGTTGGGAAGGAGAAGGGGATGACAGAGGACAAGATGGTTGGATAGTGTTCTCGAAGCTACCAACATGAGTTTGACCAAACTGTGGAAGGCAGTGGAAAACAGGAGTGCCTGGCGTGCTCTGGTCCATGGGGTCACGAAGAGTCGGACACAACTAAACAACAACAACAGATTGGTTGTTGCACTGTTTTAGGGATATCTGGGCATAGAGAACTCTCATACCACACTGTTCCTTTTTCAAACATGGCACCCAAATACTTCACCGCTGCTTTTCTTTCTGCTTGATTTGATGTAGAAGTAGCAGCAAAAAGGAGATTAAAGCAAACTCTTCAGAAACCACAGTGAGGTACACGGTACACAATTTCAGAATAATCAGTTTCCATCACATGTGATACGACAAGGCCATTTTCTTACATCGCCCAAATCCCAGTCACAGATGGTAGTCACAGTAATTGGCTGGGAGGGTTGGAGTCTGCGGAGTTTCAAAGGGCTAATCTCCTTGCTCCTCCTTTTCAGTTCAGCAATGCTCCTCTCAGCTTGTTTCACAGACTTCTCATCATTCTAGACAGGAAAGAGGAGGAGAGAGTTCAGAGGTGGTGTGTATTTTGGGCAAATAACACAGCCTAGAGCAGGACCAAAACAACTTGTGGCCCACTAAGCCATGCAGAGCCCATCAGCCCTATACATTGGCCTGCTAGGTAGATGACAATGTTCCTGTTTTCAAAGATCTAGGCTAGTTAACGAGCTCCTGGTGCTCTGCCATACATAGTGAAGGGGAAGCATTTGGCTTGATGGCCTGTACGTTGTGTGGGCTGGATGTTGATGGGGCTGGCGACCCTAATTTTGAGGATGTTGATGGCACAATGACTTTTGTTCTGTTCACACATTCAGAAGAAAGCATGGAAGGAGGACTTGGATCATGTTTGCTGTCTCCATTTCCTAAAATGCACATTAATCTGAAGGTCTGAAAGAGCTTGTGCATGCACAATTTGTACACACACTGCACAATCAGGAACTTTTCAAAAGGCACATGATCTCACTGCTCAACCCAGGTCAGCCCTTCATTCATAATCTTCATCTGAACAGAACTTCTGTGTTTTATTAATTCTTATCTGGGGAGCAAAGCCTTCTGGGAGAGAACCCAGTCACAAGGCACAGGGACTGGGTGCAGTTCCCCACCAGCAACTCATCTTCCCTCACCTCCTCCTTTCCCGTCTTATCTTAGCTTCTCTTCACTCGATTTAATGAAGTGAATCAAGTCCACTTGTCCAATTTATAACTCCCAGGCTCTGCACCTAACTGAATTTAGATGAAGCCATAAAAATAATTAGATTTGGTTGCTGCAATAATCCAGGAGAGGCACGGTTGCTCCAGGCCAGTAATTAAAACGTAAGAACTTGTTGAAATCACGTCCCCATTCCCCCTTGTGGTTCTCACTTCCAGCTGAAGGAATAAATCAGACACCACTCCCGGGCTGTCCTTGTTGAACGTGCTGTATTTCGTATCAAGGTCATTGTTCAGCTTGTTTAGCGAATGGCTCACAGCATCAGCATCGTCATAGAACTAAATACAAAAAAGAGAGAAGAGCAGTAGCAAAACAGTCAGAGAAATATACTTTGACCATGAAATTCAGACCCTGCTAACTTCTGCTGCTGTGCTCCTATAGCAGAATGTTCATGTTGCTGTTTTTGCCAAACTTTAACTATATAGCCTCATCCTATCAGGACAGTGCAAGCTTCAGGGCTCCAGAGTTTGGCTGCTTCCACTAGTTTTCCGTGTGCTGCCCACTGGTGTGATTGGGGCCTGCATTAAGACCTCAACAGTCATGTGACCCAGTACTATGTGGCCATGACTTTTGCCTCTATGCATTTGGTTTAGTGCTAAAGCATTAAAAATGTTGGAAACATGCCCTAATTCTATCAATACCAAGATCTTGCACAGAGACTCTTCTACAGGTTTTCCTCCATATCAGGAGTGGCAGATGAACATTGGGCAATAGTCGCTGCCATGGTACCTCCCATATTCTGTAATGCTCTTCCCAGGAAAGCTTGCCTGCCACTTACTTTGATGACCTTCCAGCACCAGGTGAAGAGCTCTATATTTTCTAAGGTTGTGTAATGGTTTCTATATCTGCTGGCAAATGCATGCTGCTGTTTTAGATTTTGCTGCTTTTAATACGTTGTTTGCAAGTGGCAATGGCTTTAATCACTTGCATGGTATTGCATTTTGATACCATGCTGCCCTAGGAATGTATCCGAAGGATGAGATAGAAATTTCAATAGCAACGCAGTAGGAAATCTCTTTTTAACCCCCCCCCCCCAAAAAAAGGGGGATTCAAAGAGTGTTAAAAGGACTACGTTAGATTCAGACCTGCCTTTCCACAAATGGAAGGTCTGCTTCTGTTTGTGGAATGGACTCAGATCTAGCAGTGGCTCTGACAGGAGGAAGAGAGTGGGCAAGGGTGATTTTTGTTAACCTTTGCTCCCCCACCCCAAAGCCCCTTGCACTGCTGCTTTGGAGGCAGTTCTAGAGCAGCTTTGATGGGGCACAGGGAGAAGGACTGCTAACAAAAAATCTGAATCGAGCCCTATGAAATTAAGAGATTTTCTGCAAAAACAAATGCAACATGTATTGCAGGGAGTTGGATGAGATGACCTTTAGGGTCCCTTCCAACTCTACAACGCTACAATTATATGGGCATACTAGACAAACTAATGCTTTCAGACTCCGAACATGGAATCTTTCTAAGTTATGGGTGAGGAGGGATCCATGAGATGACGAAGGCGCAAGGAGTTCAAAGTGCTGAAGGTGTACCTTCTGATCACTGAGTTTCATGTGAACTTTGTCTGCCTGCCCTTAGGAAACTGCCTAAATATTTTAAAAGTTTCTACACATGATCATGAAGATTTGAGATCCCTGGGGTCCCTCATATACCACCTTCTGGAACCCTCCCACAATCTACCTTTCTGTAGTTCTCTATGTTCTTCAGATGGTTCTCTTGGCAGATGCACAAGTAGAGAAGATTCTGCCACTCATTCTTAAGCGCTTCCTGATGAGCCTGCAGTGGAAAAGAAATAGTTCTCATGTCATTCTCCATCTAGCTTCATGGTTTTCCGCTGAGTTTCTTTTCTGTTAACCCCCAAACTGACAGAAGTATGTAGCTGTAGGCTGCTGAATCCACACAACAAAGGAAATAATATTACAGGGGAAAGATAATATGCTGTTCAAAATCTGAGAGGGAAATCAACACATTTGCTTTGTATCATGTGAACGTATCAGTTTCTATAAGGTCTGAATCAGAGGTGTGTCATAAAACATTTTTGAAAAATATTAACATTCAAAACACACTTGTAAGCTCGTTGCACAGCTAGAGGATGGACAGCGGTATAGTTTATTCTTGTGCAACATCTCATTCCCCGAATACTAATGCCATCAGATTGCAAAATATTACCACTCCCTGAGAAGCTGCATTGTTGGACTCTAGTCCAAGCTCTCCATGATTATATTCTCAGTTGAGAATATAATGCCAAACTTCAATGTAGCACAAAGCAAAAACTCCCCAGATGACATTTGCTTTGCAATTTCTGTTTCCTTTCATAACTGACCATTTCCAGAGCATTTGTCTGCTTGTACATATGATGGGCCAGAACTTTGACCCAGCTATTCCAACATACCACATATCCTGAAGAATTTTATCTTTTGGTACACAAGAAAAGGCCTTTCGGAATGGGAGCTTCTGAATCATGTCACCTGACAACCTGTTTATTGAACATGCATCATGATCCATTTGCCCTGAAGAACCAGAGAACCAGAGGGCAGAGAACCCAGCAGATCCAGCAGCACATAGCACAGCCCAATTAGTATGGTATTGTCAAACTTAGGTTTGTCTTTTTATACCACTTTAGCTGTCATGGCTGCCTCCTCAAAGAATCCTAGGAATTGTAGTTTGCCAAGTTGCAGAAATTTCTCTGTGAGTCCACCCACACCCCTGCTACAATTCCCAGGTTTCCTTGGGAAGAAGGGGATGTCTGCTAAGCTATTTTTGTAGTGTGGATTTGTCCAACAAAACACAGAATGTAAGGTTAGCGTAATTATTCAGAGAAGATCCTTCACCTAATGCAGATTGCAAAACTTTGGGGGAAAAGATACGTTTTTTTAAAGTGGCACACTAGAGTTGCCTGCTCTCAGCTCTCAGGATGTGGTAGGTTTTAATGGTGAAACAGTATCTCAATAAATACCGTATTTTTTGCTCTATAAGACTCACTTTTTCCCTCCCAAAAAGTAAGGGGAAATGTGTGTGCGTCTTATGGAGTGAATGCAGGCTGCGCAGCTATCCCAGAAGCTGGAACAGCAAGAGGGATTGCTGCTTTCACCGCGCAGCGATCCCTCTTGCTGTTCTGGCTTCTGAGATTCAGAATATTTTTTTTATTGTTTTGCTCCTCCAAAAACTAGGTGCGTCTTGTGGTCTGGTGCGTCTTATAGAGCAAGAAATACGGTGCTCTTTTATTTTGCTGTTCTCCTGAACTCGCTCTGGAGGGCCATACAATATCACAAACATTTAGACACAGCTTGAAGCAAGAGAAATCTAGAACAATTCTTTGTTAAGCGGAGGGGTGGAGAATTGGTGGTCCTCCAGATGTAGTTGGACTCCCATCAGCCCCAGCCAGCACGACCAATGGTCAGGGATTATGGGAGAATCAGTGCATAACTGTTTGAAGATCTGGGCACAGAGAGAGTTCCAGATTCTGCACCTACCTGAATTGGGCTCACAGCTGGATGCTTCAATTCGACCATCCTCTCTCCATCATCTTGGAGGGTATTCACATACTCTTCTTGGTTAAGGAGTTCATTATTTTTGAAATCCTGCAGGGGGATCAGAAGGAGTTCACTATATAAGCACTTTGAATGCTAAGAGGTCCTTTGCATTTTAGGAGAAGCAGTAGCCCCACATGTCCTGGAAACTGCCAAATCTACCGCTAAGCTTAGTTATTAGATGCCTTTACTGACATCAGTGGGGCAGAGAAAACTCCTGCTGCTCAGATTGTCATATAAAAGTGTGTGAGAGAGATAAATGATGCATTAGAAGACAAAGAGCACATTTATACAATCTCTTCTCCCAATAAAACAACTGGAAAAATGTGAAGTACATGTAGCTAGAACTTTCCAGATGTGTCCCAGACCCAATTGGCTAAGGAAACCAGGGCATAGATTATAGTGATAGCTTATGTCAGCTGAAAGTAGTAGGACTTCTGTTCCCAAATCCCCATTCACAAATGGTTTGCATGCAAAGAAAGAAGCATCTAGATGCAAAAGTATCTGTTTTCCCTTTCCTCATTGCTGGCTCTCTCATATACACAGATACCCATGCCACAAAGCAGCTTGGAACAGGTTCCCCAACCATTTATATAAAAGTTTCATAATATGGTAGGTAGCTTCCTCCATCCTCCCCATTTGCATTTTCTCTCCTCAATGTTTCCATGCTTGTGCGGCACTTCGTAGCTCCATAAAAGGAGCACTAGAGAGCATGCATGCTCAGAAGAAGCCTAAAGGATGGTTTCCTCTGGGGTCCACCCTTGTTCTGTTGACCAAGTCAGAGTAACTACAAACATGCCCAAGTTCAGAGAGCTTCGACTAACCAGAACATATTGAATATACGTTGGGACTCTGAGTGTGTGGAATCTGTAGGACTGAGGTAAAGGGCAACAACAGCAGCAACAGGCCCAGTTATCTGTTTAGTAAAGTGATGTTCAACACTGATAATTAAAAGGACTATCAAATGCAACTATGCTACATGTTGGTGCTGTTACACATATGAATCATTGTGAGCTAAAAACCACTTTGGAGAGTAAATAAAAGAAACCCGCATTCCCTGACCAAAGTCTTATCCAAAAGGTTACCATGGGTGGCATTCAACAGTTTTATTCAGAGCAGATCAACTAAAATTAGGAATGTTCATTGATTTCAATGGGTATACTGTGAGTAAAACGTAGTTGAATACCACCCTTTGGGCAGGATTCTACGAACAAGCCTTGCTAGGCGAAGCCCACACAATAACGTCCACTGCATGCAGGACGTGGCTCCCAAAATTGGTTCTGTGGGTGTTGAGGGAACCCCCAGAACACCATGTAAGGGAATTCTTCTGTCTGGCAAGTCAAAATTATTGTGCTTATGGAACCCTTGCCAAAGCACTATGTTGAAGTCTTCCCCAAATCTCCTGTTCTTCCCTACCAGGTGCTTTTGTTTTGCAATGCCGTCACTTACCTCGTACGCACGCCGCGCAGACTGGGGGTCAGCCATCTGGTCACTCCAGTCCTGCCTCAATATCTTGTTCTGCTGCTCTGTGAGGTAACCCAGCTCCTTAGTGCAACCCTGGAGGTGTGTATAGAGGCTGCCCAAGCTCTGGCCCCGCCAGATAGAGGCTTTCTGTCCATTTGGAGAGAGAGAGAGGAGATTTCAATGCCTTGATGGCAATTTTAACTTAGAATGCCTATAGCCTGTTTTAGGGAACGTGGTGCGTTTCAATTCTCCCTCCTCATAATATAATTTGACACCACAACAACTCCATGAAGTAGTTTAGAATGAAAGACAAAGGCCACCACTGAACATTTATCATATGAACCTGGATCTCCTCCTACATCCAGCCTCAAAACCTCAGTCCAAAAACTTCCCCATAGAGACGCTGGCTACTGTGAGGATGGGTGACTGAAATGAAGGTGTTTGTGCTCAGTGAGTCATGTGGCCTGTTTGGTTGCTTGAAGTGGGCCCTCAGGTTCTGGAAACCATTGTGTGGAAGGTGCAGAATTTAAATACTGCACCCAGGGCATTCAAATGCTTTTCTTTTCCTCACGCTTCCAATTACACATTCAGTGCTTCCTTTATGCAAGGGACCAGGAACTGTAAATAAGGTACTGGGAACTAGTAACCAACTTTAGCTTTGTAGGAGCGTACCTAGGGGTTCACCAGGTTGGCACCTCCAAGGCTGCAGGCCCAAGTATGTGTGCAGAAATTGCACCTCTCCACTCTGCCTTGGAGTGGCTAGGAGGCCTCCTAGCCATTCCCCAGGCTATTCCTCCGCAGCTCTGGGGTGGTTGGACCAGGGGCGCAGGCTCCTCTGGGCGTCTCAGAGGAGGAATCCAGTTGCTGGTGTGGGCCTTCACAGCAGCCCTGTGGGGACCCCTCCCCAGGTGGCCAGCAGCACTATTAGAAGTGTGAGTGGAGCACCCAGCATGGCTCAGAGGGAATAAATAGAGAGACGGTTGGAGAGAGTAGCAGGAGGATGGAAAAGGAAGGGATAGGGAGGAAGTAGAAGGAAAAGCAGCAAGCGGAGGAAGGGAGACAGGAAGCAGGCAGACAGATGATGGAGGAGGAGGAGGAGGAGGAGGAGGAAGGAGAAGGGTGGCAGTATAGCAGACCCAATCCTGATGGCTGTGGAGAAAGTCACTGGCACAGTGTGAAAGGCAACAAATAGCAAACTTTTTGAGTGTTGGGTCCATGGTCCCTCCCAACTTTGAAGGTCCCAATATAGCTTCTTGCCAAGCGTGCAGAAGTATGCCCAGCAGTAGAGGAAGTCGCTCGGGCGCCTGGGGCTGCGCACCCGGGGTGGGGCAAGGGCAGGGCACCCATAGGGGTGGGGGGCACTGCGAAGCCTCCAGAGTCTGCCTCCTCCCACTCAGTTGCCCTACAGCTGGGGGGGGGGGAGGCAGCGGGCGGACCGTTTGGGCAGCGCAGAGCCTGCAAGCGCCCAAGCCACCGCGTCTCTCCCGGTAGAGACGCGTGGCTCGGGCGCGCTACAGGCCCCGCGGTGAGTGCCGCCTGGCATTTTGTCACCTCCCTCAGTGGTGGCACTGGGGGTGGCCTGCACCCACCTTCCTCTTCCCCTGGGTATGCCTCAGCAGCTTTGTAAGTGCTTCAGGAATCGACTAGTCCAGGTTGGGGTGCAGCTAAACATGCCTCATTTTCCAAACAACGCCCTGCCTGAACCTGACAGTTTTCTTTAAAATATAAAAGCCTCTTTAATAATCCATTTGGTTTTTTTAAAAGGAAAAATAAGTTACCTCATAGAGAAAAAGTGATGTTGTGGTCTATGGATTAACACAGTAAATTCTATTCTAGACATATTGGAAAAGATTCTTACCAGCAATTTCTTGTGCTGGCTCCTTAAATCTTCTGCTTCCTATTTGTTTGGTAAGGAGGGCAGGGAGAGGGAGAGAGAGAACATTCACAAAGTAATTGATTATAAGTTTTAAAAAAGAATTTCACAGACTATAGAAAGTTTTATTTAAAAAGTAGACCTTGTCTTATTGCAGGCAATTGTCAGGGTCCAATATATGTACTGTAGGAAAGTCAGTGAAGACTTATTTTATACAATTTGGATTCAAGTAGAGTCTTCTGGCTTTTTAAATAAATTGATGCTAACAAGTTTATTTCAAAATGCTGGTATTCTGTGTGTACTAATTCAGTGTTTATCATTTTAATTTGAATCAGATTCAGGAAAGTGATGCTGGGAACATTGAATTTTGAACATTGAGTGCAAAATTCTGGCTTTGTTTCATCCTTTCAAAGCAGACTACTCATAGCTTTCTGTTTAAAGAATGGCAGCAGAAAGCTATCAATTAGCTAAGTCGGCCTTTACTTTTGGCTACCAATTAGTCATCACTATCAATTAGCAATTTTACTTTACTAAGGTAATTAAGGCTCAGTCTGTTTCTGTAGGCTGTTATTATCACACAGTTCAGTAATAGGGCAGCTGAGGTACAATGTCCTAAAAAAGGCCACATAATCACATAATGTCCCAAATGTGTAATACTCTCCCCCCAGAAGTCCATTTGACACCTACAGTGTTAATTACTTAATTAATCAATGAAGCATTTATTGACTGGCTTTCATATAAAAATAAAAATGTGGTTTGCATAATAAAACAGTAAAATACCTTAAAAACAAAAACAAATACCATAATTTTTTGAAGAAAAAATTTAAGCATCTTTCATGTGTCATCTTTTCAGCATCAGCTCAAAACTTCATTATTTTCTCAAGTTTTTAACTGTTGAGATTTTATAGACCTTTTATTTATAAGATGCTGAGCCTGTGCTGGACAGCACAAGATATTGTATGGAATTACTTGGATGTATCACTGATGTTTTTATTCTGTTCTGAAGAAAGTTCTGCAAGTAAAGTTTTGAATAATATCTAATGGGTCTGGACCATGTTTCATTTCAAAAGGAGTCAGTTTTTATGCACCCAGTTGCTTCCAGCTGCACAATAGTAATATCTGCAATACTCTATACAACCTCAGAATCTGTACTGCATGGTTGAGGGAACCCTACTGAACACATTCTGGGGGCACACAATGGGGTCTATCAACAGAGTTGGAAAGGTAGATGAAATATGCAATTTTACCGGACTATGAAGGTTCTTGATCTGGAGTCCATATGCTTCAATTTCCTTCTGAAGGATGTTGTGTTCTGCTACCTGTTTCTCCAGCTCTGGCATAGTAGGTCCATATTTCCCTGCATCGATTTCTTTCTGCAACAAAGCCAGTAAGAGCACTTTAAGGGTTACCCAACTGAGAAAGACCAGTCCATTCCTCTAACCTCCTACGCCAAGATCTGTTCCTCATGGTAGCTGCCAGCAATAAGGACCCCCTTACCTTGTGATGTTGGAGGTTACTGAGCACCAGAACAACAGAGCAGGAGAAAACAGAAGAGGGGAGGCAGAGGTTCTCAGGACAGGTTCAAAAGGCCTGGTAGTTTTACCAGCACAAAACCATTATTGGTAAAACTGCCCCTCCCCCCGATAAACTTTTTTCTGCCATGAAGCTTTTCAGACAGAGGAGAATCCTTTGATTCAGGAGGACCTTAGGCTGTGTACACAATATACCTTTAAAACACATTTAAAGCACATTTCCCCCCTCAAAGAATTCTGGGCACTGTAGTTTGTTAAGGCATACTGGAAATTGTAACTCTGAGGGGTAAAATACAGTGCATAGAATTCCTTTATGGGAGAAACATGCTTTGAATGTGCTTTAAAGGTATAGTGTGTACACAGCCTTAGCTGTTGATTTTACAAGGAAGCAGGGCAGGAGGAGAGTTAAGGTTCATGCAGAGAAGAAACAGCTGAGTAGGCTTACATCCAAGACAACAGTGTGGCTGGCAGCAGCCAAAATATCTTCTAGCTCTGCAGTGCAAATGCCTCCAGCCATTACTCTCCCCATAGCTAGGACACCAGAGAAGAGAAGTGTGTGTGTGTGTGTGTGTGTGTGTGTGTGTGTGTGTGTGTGTGTTGTCTTCCTCACAGACCCATAGAGTAAATAGGAGATGTGGAGGGAAGCGTAGACTGGATCATCATCCAAACAGGGAATTAGACCCCCCCCCTGAGTCAGGGGAGGAAGAAGTCGGTTGTGCACTAAGGAACCCTGTTTCATCTGCTGGTAGATCATCATAATCATCAACAACAACATTATCAACAAAGTATTATTATTTATGCCCTGCCCAGCTGGACACCAAAGAGCTATAGTGATGACAAGGCAACCCTCCATTCTAAAACCTCAGGTCTAGTGCCAGTAGTTGAAAGCAGGTCTGTGGCAAAGGGTATGTTCAGTAGCAAAACAGCTGCCGGTTCATCTTGACTACAAGCCTGGGGCATTTATTTCAAAGGCACTATTAAAGCAGCTGCATCTTCCGGGTTGCTTTAAGATATTTGCAACATTAAAAAAACTTTCTCAGGTTTACCGCAAAGAAACTGCATTTAACAATCCAAACAAACCCCCTTCTGCTATAGTTCCTTCAATGATGGCAGTGACAAGAGGGCCTAAGGTTGTGATCCAAACCATAGCTACTATGATTATCATGATGACCAGGTTGAATTCCCATCAAGTTGTATACTGGGCCATATCTGAAGATGGTCTCATCTGCTATCAATGATTGAGTCAGGGGAGGTTATTGCTTTTGTTTGTTACTATGTTATGTATTTTTGTGTTTTTATATAGTTAACTGCCCCATGAACCTTTGGATGAAAGGCGGTATAGACATTTAATAAACAAAAATAAAATCCTCATGAACATAACTACACTTCTTGAATCATGCCTTTTGTTTTCCTTAGTGGAATTAATGTTCACCTTTATTAGCAAATCTGCTTGCTCAAATCAAATACCAGTGTATCCAGTTAGCAACCTTTACCTGCTTTTGTTCTAGAATTTTTCCCCAGTCCACTTTGGAACCAGCTTCAGGAAGTGTAAACTTTTCATACAGATCTCGATATTCGGCACATTGGTGTGTCACTCGGCCGTGCAGCTGCTTGATGCTTTGCAAGAAAGAAGGAAGTTTCTCTGTTAGAAATTAGGTCTCCCAACCTAAGGAAGATTTGACCAGGACCACAATGAAAGGTTTGGTCTGGAGTTTATCACCTATTGATGTCAGTCAGCCACATGGGTTACCATTAGGGATGGGAGAATCTGTCAATTTAAGTTTATCAGACTTCCATTTTAGTGTAGACTCCTCCTAATATACACATTTTTGTATACACATTTGCCTAATATACAGTGATACCTCGGGTTACATACGCTTCAGGTTACAGACTCCGCTAATCCAGAAATAGTACCTCGGGTTAAGAACTTTGCTTCAGGATGAGAACAGAAATCGTGCTCAAGCGGCGCAGTAGCAGCAGGAGGCCCCATTAGCTAAAGTGGTGCTCCAGGTTAAGAACAGTTTCAGGTTAAGAACGGACCTCCGGAACGAATTAAGTACTTAACCTGAGGTACCACTGTACATATATCTTTCTAAAGCATATTTCCCCATATATTTACATTTACCCTAATTAATTTCTCTGCTGCTTTATGCATTTCTGAGCAACTTTACCTTAGTACATGCATTTTTGTACACATATCTTGGGTTGGGGAACCACACTGCAAAATTCAGAGAAGTGCAAATTTTGAATAATAGAATTGTAAAGTTGGAAGGGAGCCTGAGGATCATCTTTTCCAACCCCCTGCAATACAGGAATATACAGGTGTCCCAAATGGGTATCAAACCTGCAACCTTGGGATTATCAGCACCATGCTCTTGCCAACTGAGCTATCCAGGCATGGTTGAATTTCAGTCTGTTCATTGTTTTGGAAGGTGCAGATTTGGAAGATTCACCTTAAAATGCAAACTGAATCTAATTTGTGCCTCATCCCTAGTCACCATGCAACTAGGGCCAGGTCCTTTTCAGTACTGGCCCCGACTTGTTGGAACGCTCTGTCACAAGAGACTAGGGCCCTGTGGGACTTGACATCTTTCCACAGGGCCTGCAAGACAGAGCCGTTCCGCCTGGCCTTTGGTTTGGACTCCGTCTGACCCCTATGTTTCCCTCCCCTTAAGGTTTTGATCTGTGAGCTACTATTAAAATGAGGCTGCATTTTAAATTGTATTTTGACCCATATTTTAAATTGGCCCCCCCCCATTATGTTTTTATTGTAATTTTACTGGTGTTAGCCGCCCTGAGCCCGGCTCTGGCAGGGGAGGGTGGGGTATATATAAAAATTATTATTATTATTATTATTATTATTATTATTATTAACATTTAGTTCAGAAGGAATGCAAACAAATAGAAGCATTACAAACTCACTCTTTTTCAATTTCCAAGGCCTGAGGGTGCTTCAGACGTTTGACTTTGTCCACATCTAGGAAGAGGTCCTTCAGTAGCACCTCGGCCTCTTTCAGGTTTTTGGCATTCTCCTGCTGGAACTCAAAAGGCTTGTTCTGCTGGCGGTAACTGCTGTCCTGTAATCCAGAAAAGTGTTGGTGCATAAATGCCATTATCCATCGGAGATGGTAGGAAATGGCTGTGAATCATGAAGCCAAATCTTACTCTTAAGTACAAACAGGCAGCTCTCGGTATTTTCACAAACTTGAGGAAAGTGTTTTTCGTCACGCAGTGCATAAACATTAATTTATAGAAATCACTGCCAAAATATACACTGGTAGCCTCTAGCTTAGAGGATTGAAAAAAACAGGTGAGACAAATTTATGAAGGATAGACTTAGCATGCTGAGGGAACAACAACAGATGATACTTCCCGAAGGCATTGGGTTGGAGACAAAATGATGTATTAAAGCTCTTGTACACCACCTAGACATTGTGTGTGCTTATACATATGCAGCTGAAACTTCAGGGATTTAATGCTCTACTCAGGGCTTTCTCCAATACCCCTTCATCTCTAGCACATAGTGTGGGTCTCATATCAACCTCCCAAATTTACCTGCTTAAGTTTGTTTTGTGTTTCAAGGATGTCCTTTTCCACCTGGTCAGCATTTTTTTGCATGCGAGAGATGAGCACAGCCAAGTCATTTGTGCTTGAGGATCTGAGGACAAGAACAGAGAAATCAGGTGCATACAAATTACAGTAGTTTGCTCAAAGTTTTCATTCGAGTCATGGCCCGATTAATCATTATGTAATTGCCAAATACAGGTGACTCTCCACTTACCTTCTGGACCCCCCCCCCAATAAATGAAATGCACGTAAATGGGGAGTCCTAGTGGCTTCTCTGTGTATCAGCTGAGCAGCCTCAACAAAGCCCCGCTGCGCCTCCAGCTCACAAGGAGACCCTCCCAGGCCAATAGGAATGAAACAGATCCAAGTCTGCTGTTGAGAAAGAGTGCCTAACTTTATTGCTGACGTAATGTGGAAGTGAGATGCATTTTGGAGTGTTTGTGCCCAGTAATCTTCTGAGTGACTGCGCACAGTCAGAAGTTCAGCAAAGCGATTAAGCTTCCCATAGCAGACAAAATGTAGCAGAGGTTGTTTCACTTGGTAAACACAAAACACATTATATACATATTATACACAGTTGCTACAAGAAGGCGTCTTTCTCTGAGCCTAGAGAGGGTTTTCAGCTTTCCAAGTCATCGCACATCCAAAGTCCAAAGTTGCTAATGTCCTGCAACTTCAGTCGACTGTTTCTTCTTCACAAGTCTTTCCAGTTCTGACCAACAATCCTTCTCCACAATTCTCCACCAGCCCAGACTAAGAAATTGCCTTCTTCATACACTCCTATAACCACAAATTAATACTGTGGATTGTCAACAGCCTGAAAATCCAGACACAATGTTTGTTTGACCCATTGATGACTTCCTAGTGACTTCTTGAGAACCACCTAGGGTGTGTTACGTTATATGTTGAAAAGAGCAATAGTTGATTTCTTTCTCCCCTCAGTAATGAGTAAAGTATAAAAACTGCAGTGAATGACATTGCAGACTATAATATTATAGGGAGTCATTCTAATGGAAAATAAAACTATTTGTCTCTGAGAAGTGATACTT
This sequence comes from Podarcis cretensis, assembly GCF_951804945.1. NCBI lineage: Eukaryota > Metazoa > Chordata > Lepidosauria > Squamata > Lacertidae > Podarcis > Podarcis cretensis. The sequence goes on from NC_137171.1 coordinate 35,773,915, forward strand.
GTTATCTATCAGAAGCACCTATCGTCCTATATGTGTTTTTTAAAGAACCTACTAAACATACTTTTTGGTTACCAAAGCTTTGTATTCACATTTTGAATGGAAAACATTATTCACAAATATACTATATACCTATCATTCAAATGTTACAAGATAAAAATACCATTACATGACAGCTTTTAAACAATAAATACTATTGCATAAAAAGGTAAAGGGTAAAGGGACCACTGACCATTAGGTCCATTCGTGGCCAACTCTGGGGTTGCGGCGCTCATCTCGCTTTATTGGCCGAGGGAGCCGGCGTACAGCTTCCGGGTCATGTGGCCAGCATGATTAAGCCACTTCTGGTGAACCAGAGCAGTGCATGGAAATGTCGTTTACCTTCCCGCCGGAGCGGTACCTATTTATCTACTTCCACCAGTATATATATATTCGTATATAAATGCATCCAATATACAAATTTTTGTAAGCGATTTCCCAAAATATTATGTATTTCTTGTATGTGATCTTCACTAATATAGGTACACATTTTTGTGTATATGCATTTCTGTACAAATATTTGATGGAGAATGGCATTGTAAAATTCATACAAGTGCAACTTTTCAAAGGTTAGCTGTGTTTTGGTTCACGTATTTGTTCAAGTAGTATGAATTAAGCAGTTTCTCCTTAAAATGCAAGCTTGAACAAAATTCTCCTCCATCCCTACTAACACACAATGCTATGTCTTTAGCATGCACAGATTAAAAATGGCAGCATAAACTTTGAAAAGAAATATCTGAAGATAAAGATTGTATTAATTCATCCAGAAGCTAGCAATTGGTCAAGGCTCTGTGACACACGTATATGCATTTAAACACATGCTTTTTGTCTCCTGTACTGTGGAATTGTAAGCCAAAGTCAAAATAAACTGGCTTATTTCAGACTAATCAACAGAAAATAAGTGTGTGCATGCAGGAAAGCGTAGCAATAAAAATGAGCTGATGTAATGAATGTCTGAGAAACAGTTGTCCTTTGTTGCAGAAAAATGACAGAGGTATGTACCATCAGAAGTATTCAGTTTTCACAAACCCTGTCTTCAGACACCCTATCATTACTGCTAGCATAAATCAATGGTGAAAGAAGAAATCAGAGTGCTAAAATTTAGATGCCTTGGAGAAGTCCATGAAGGGCTCTGTACCACTTCAGTTAACATGTTGAGTGGCCTTCCAAGTTTAGTTTCAATTTAGGCTCTCTGATCTGTTAATCCTGCTTTTCTAGAGCAGCAACAAAGGCTAGAATAAATTAGTGAAGTGGAATGGAGCGAAAAAGTGATTATGCGTGTTGAGTCATCCTTACTTCTTATGGTGGATTATCACTCTCTCTCTCTCTCTCTCTCTGTTCCACCTTAGTAATTTTCCTTTTAAATTAAGCTTGGACAATTGTGGCCTAGTGTAATTTAGTGTAGGCTGTAAACTGTTTGTGGTATTATTGCAAACAGTTACTGTAAAGAAAGCGAGGTGTTGTTTTCTTGTGGGATTTTAAAAACTATTACATGCTGTAATCATAATCTTGTCTTGTTTGTAGGATGCACAGGGAATTTTTATTGATGGGCTGCTATAGAAATATTTAATTATTATATGGATAGATTAGATAGATGATAGATAGATAGATAGATAGATAGATAGATAGATAGATAGATGATAGATAGATGATAGATAGATGATAGATAGATATAGATAGATCTAGATCCTTTCAAGGGGGCTTTTCTGTTTCAGGAATGTCACATTTTCTTAGCACTCAAAACAGCAATATATATCAGATTAAATCTAAGCTAAGTCACTGAGCACATGCAATGACTTCCATGAGCCCAACAGAACTCCCACTCCCTCTCCTCCTCTTTGCTCTGCCTCCAGATCTGTTGCGGAGGGTTGTGAAAACCCCTAGAGCAGATGTGGGGTGTGGGGAGAGGAGAGGGAGGAGACATTTTGTTAAAGGAGCAGAAGTTGTTCCGCACACACAAGTGTATGCAACCAATTGTTCCTGTGCAAAACTTTATTCTCTGTCACTGTCAAAGAAGGTGGGTGGTAATGTTTGGTGAGAGAGGGCACACACACAACCAAGCTCCCATTTTCCTCAGAGATCACTAGTCCTACCAGTTTTTTGCAGAAACTGGTTTAACCTTTCTCATGTCAATTGCACAAGTCGCTTGCCTCTTGCTGACGCCCCACTGGCTCCCCATCCCTGGAATGAGGAGGAGCCGTTGACGGCAAACACTTGGACACCACCCAGAACTTCAACTGTTGCTTTCTGCCAAACGAGAAGGAATATTAGTCATTACCCATGCGGCCTCCCTGACATGTTGAGACAGCCCTAGAAAGGTATTTGCTTTTCTGAGTTCTCTTTCTGCACCTTTGCCAACAGGCCTAGTCAAGGGAAACGCAATGTATCAGGCAGCTTTGCTCATACTTTGCAATTTATGGTATGATATGTATGGCAAGAAACCACAAAGTATTGAAACTCAAGGTGTTTTGGTGACCCACCTTTCGGATAAAACAAACTAACCCAAGAACCAAAGATCAGCTGGAACGAGATGCTTGTGGCTCATGGAACACTTCCTTGTTGTCTATTTGCATTTTGCCATGTGATGCTTGTTTAGAAATTCTCAGGACTGGCGATAGCATCTAGCATCCTTTCACGGTGCACTGTTTTTGACTCTGCCTCCTGTTTTGGGCTTCCTGCCCAACATTTCCCACAGTGCCCCAGAAAATGTCATTCAGCAATGCTATGTCAAATGCTCTGGGGCATTGTGGGAGATTTAACATGGCAGGCTTGACCCAGGCTCATGCTAGGGGAGGTTCATGAAAGTCACCCTGCTGTGGGTAGGGGGGGCTGCTCAAACTTCATGCTGCCCTCTGCATGTGAGAGTACACCACAAAAGATGTTCCCACAGATACTAAAGTTATCCCAACAACCATCTAACTTCCTAGATTCACAGCCTTAGCAAAACCCATGTAGCAAATTTATCCATCACCAAACTTATATCAAAGGTTTTCCTTCAAAGTGAACCTTTTAATCGTGTTCATTGCCTTGACCTCTTAAGAGGCATGAGCGCAATGTGATTATTAAATCCTAAGTCTGGTAACAACTTTCTCCAGAACAAATACATATTCTGTGCTTGCCTCTGTGTAACTGTCTTCATGGTAATTCACTGATGATTCTCTCTAATTGGCTTTATTAAGCGTGCTTGGTGATCATCCAGGATAGGTCAGCAGTTACTTGCATTTTTTAAACTACCACCCCACAGCTTTTTGTGTTTAATCTAGGAAGTATCTTGGCTTTTCTTACTTGCCGTATTTTTCTGTGTATGAAAGACAATGGCCCCCCCCCTTAATTTTTTGAGTAAAAAACTGGGGGTCGTCTTATACACGGTTTTCGGCAGGGTGATCAACAACTCCAAGATTGCCCCAGAAAAGCTCAACAACTTTGGCAACCAAAAAATACTGATTTCTTAATTTAGGCTTCAAAAAAATAGTGGTTGTCTTATACACAGAAAAATATGGTATTTTTAGTTAACCAAATGCTACCTATGCACCCTCTCTCTCAATTAACATTCTGCTTCTGAGCAGGATTTTAAAAATTAAGTATGTTATACTCTTTTATAAAGTAAAGAAGCTTCATAAATACTCTCTGATACAGACCAAAATTCAAGGCCTAGATGACATCCATTTATACTATGTTGTTTTCTATGCCTAATTCTGGGCTTGTCATTCTGCTTTATTAATAATTTCTCTACTGTCCTTTTTTCCCCCAACAGGAAAACATAAGGCGGCTATTAAAATAAAAAGATAAAATGTACTCTGAAGTCCCTGGTGGAAGGGACTTCAGAGTGCGGAATGGCTTGCCACACTGGTGACATCCAATGAAAGAGGAGCTAGCTGACACCTGGAACTACTTGATTTTTCAAAAGAACATCAATTTCATTTTCTGAGTTAAGAACTGAGTTTAAGAACTAGGTGTATATTTCACCTAGATTCCTTGACCTGAAATATTTTGTTATTCTGATACTCTCCCCAGGAAAAAAAATGTTTGGGTTGAACATATTCTGTTAGACCATGCCATCCATATATATATATTCCTCTGTAATAATAAGTGAACCAAGTGGTTTCTTCCATGACCATAAATTTAGGGCTTTCAAGTCTAGAAATGTGCAAGCAGCCCTGATGCTATCTTCACTGGATTGGCTCAGAAATGAACCTAGAAATTCCCCCTTTAAAAATAAAAATCAATTAGCTTCTAAATCAATACAACTTACTAACAACTTCTGCACACCCATGAGCCTCCTAACTTTCTTGCTCTAACTCATTCAAGTTTAATCTGTACCAAAAAAGGGAAGAAATCCAGAAATAGCTATCAACTGTTTTCAGAAATGATGACACCTCATTAGAATTTGTATGTGTGACTTCACCTTTCCATGCCACAATAAATGTTGGCATACAACTGTCTCGAGAGACAATGGAGTATGCCTCCAGGGGTGATGTCAAACCACTGGAAACAACAATATCCATAATCTGCCAGCATCACACCCCAGCCCACAACAGGTCACCTGCACAATAATTGTTCATGTGTTTATTCTCAACTCCACCTCAAAACAGCTTTAAGAATCACAAACAAGCTCTTCCATGCTAGCTACCAATGCAATCACTTTTGCATTCAGGTGACGGTGCAAATTTGCAATGCACCAAAAGGTTATTAGGCAGAAAAGTTGCATGGGCTACGGATGTGAATACAGGCTTGGCGACATTAATAAAATACAAGCTCCACAAACTGAATGTTGTAGCGATTGTGCCAGGAGCTGGAAGGTTATGACAGCATTCATTTCTTCCTTATTCTTAGGTGAAAAGATCAAGCAGTCTAGGAGCCATGACAGGGCACAGTGATTCAACTTGTCTCAGCTATGGGTGATGTCCTATTAAGTCATACTCAAGAATATGACTGACACTGGATATCATCATGAATAGCTTGTCAAATAGGGAAAAATAAGGGCAGGCTTAATTGAGTTAATATTTATGAGGCATTTGGAAGTCACTAAGCATTAGACAGATCTTGGACATACTGCCTTGACTTTTTGAACCAGAAAATCATTTCGTTTTGGATTCCTATCGAACACCAGCCATCTAAAACATCAACCTGTCTTGGCTGTTTATTTTTTGCTTTGGGCAACCAAAGCTAATTTTAAAAGTCAAGCTGATGACAAAACCAAAGCCAAGAAGATTTTATTGTATTCTTAGCAATTGTCTATGGAGAAAATTAAGACTTTACAAATGAATGAACAATGATTCCAGTGTGCACTGAGTTGATAGGAAAACTCTAGCCATCAGCAATATCTGTCTCCCTATCAGTTCAAATAGAATCAAGCCTGGAGTATATAGATTTTTTCAAGGGACAGCATTTGTCTTTAAAGGGTCACATCACAACTCAGTGGAACACCATGGGTCTGTGCCTCAACTGCTAGAATAAGTATGAGTGACGCCTACTAGGGTAAAAGCACCATATTCAGAAATACTGATCATGACATCTATAAATGATGCAAACTGATAATATTTCCATGGCTTCTTTTGAGGAGTGGTTAGATAACTCAACAGTGGACCATGGGTTTTGCATAGGGATGCAAAATTTCATCAGAAAGAGAAGCAGCATTCAGTGGCGTAGCGTGGGTTGTCAGCACCCGGGGCAAGGCAAGTAATTTGCGCCCCCTAACCCTGGATTTGCGCCCCCTAACCCTACCCCTAACCCTAACCCCCAGATGTTGCGCCCGGTGCGGCCGGCCCCCCCTGCACCCCCCACGCTACGCCACTGGCAGGATTGGAAATTCTCTCATTGTGAATGTTCATCAATGGTTAGGATCAGAAATCACACAAATGAATGCAAGCAACATTCCTCATCATTGGTTCCCCCCCTAAGTCTGCAAATGTTACGTTAATGGTTACATTATTCTCTGCATATATATATTTTTTAATGATTCCCTTCCATTGAAATGTACAGAAATTGACTGTTTAATTCATTGCCTATGTTTTGGGCATAGAAAATATATGAAGCCGAACCGTAGTGGAATGGGAATGATGCTGACTGTGACTAACTGAGGATGGGATAGAAATTGCTGCCTCCTTACATCCCTAGTTTTGCACGCAGAATGTTCCGGGTTCAATCTCTGGCATTTCCATTTTGTAAGAAATGACCAAGTTCCAGGAGATGAAGAAGACCCTGAAGAGCTACTGCCAGTTGTAGCAGACACTATTGGAATAGATGGAACAACGGTTTGACTCATTATCAGGCAGCTTCCCATGGCCTTCTATCAATGAGGCATATTTATTCCCTACTGCAGCTATTCACAGGACTCCTCCAAACATTCAGGCATCCCCCACCGCTATCCATGTGGCTGAACCTCTCCATAAGGCAAACTATGCATAATCTGAATTATTGCATTATGATACCTCAAGCACTCTTAGTGCAGCTTGATTGTGGGATGCACAGAAATACCATGATGGTTTCAGATTTCTTTCATGTATATTCTCTTTTGGAAAGCCAAGACAGAGAGTTAGCAGATCAGTCTGAGGCCCACTTTGCTTTAACAGTGTGACAACATTATGTGCCCTCAGACCATTCTCTGGCCTACACCATGTGCGCAATCCAATCAGGAGGAACACAAACTAAAAAAGGACGTAGTCCCTAAGACAATATTATCAGCGGATACCTCCCTGGAAAAATCATCACACTCGTGCTACTAACCTGCAGCATGTACAAACCTTTCAAATGGCAGCAGCTGCTCAACAACAAAATCCCAGTTGGGCATATAAGGAGAAGAGAGTAAGCAGCCGACAGAGAAGATTGTTCTTAAGTTAAGGTAGCTTTGCATGGAGCCTAAGGACTCCATCTGCCTCTGAAGGAAAGGGAATTGCATGAAGCCATAACATCTGGAGGGCACCACATTGGAGTAGAAAGTGAAACAGGAGGGAATGGACCATTTTGCAGCGGGTGCAAAATGGCAGCCTGCATACCTTAATGTCTGTTGCACAGGCATTTACCACAGGTTGCCCTGATAGAAAAGATGTATCCCTTCCCCACTCTGAACCCTAAAGAATTACTGTTCTAGCAACTCACATAAACATCAAAAAAGGCATCTGCAAAAGGTGAAAATTTATCAAAATAGAGGAAGTGATTAGCCATGGACTTGGACAAGAAAACAGATTACCTTTAACCAGGGTAATTTTTTAACAACAACCTCTAGAGGTGAATGAATTGTGCACCCTTGAGAACCACCTGAAAAAAAGCACTGCCCTTAACAAGCAAGGATAATTGGGGTGTATGAACTTCTCCTTCTCCAATATTATTCTACCCTCTGCTAACTTGACTTACTGGGCTCTCCTGCTTTGGCCAGTTAGATGTTTCACTGCCTTGAACGGTGCCTTGTATGCATTATACCTGCAAGAGGAATCACACCCTTCCAAGAGGGAGAAGGGAAATCTGGCAGCCAATGGAAAATGTTTAGCTGTCAGCCTCCTACGCTTGGCCACCACAGAGCAATGGCAGCTATGCCCCTTTGAAGGCTACTTTGTCTTTTAAGAATCCCAATGGCAGTGGGATGCAAGAGAGCACCACAATTCCCATCCCACTACAGGAAGAAAAAGATCAAGCAGGGAAACAGAGCTAGAGCAACGAAAAGTATTGTGGCACTTTCAGACACTTTGAGACATCTCAGTCTCCTATTGAGACAATTCCCAATTGTCACAATAGGAGACAGAGATGTCTCAAAAGACTGTGGGTCACTTGTGCTGGGAATACCACCAGATGTTGAGTTTTTAGGTATGCTCCCAAGCCAAGCCATATTTTTCGTAACTAGTCTCAATAAATAGGGATTTTCACCTTCTCACTTGTACACAGATATTCAGAAGCACTTGCCAGGCTGAGGAGGAGGAAGCCTACTGTGGAGAAGAGACGCCAGTATAGCTTTTGCAGCAGAACACTTGGTGTGTCTGCTCAAAAGAAAAGTACCTCAGAGTTCAGTGTTTACTTCCAACCAGGTGAATGGATACAGGCAGCTGTCCACAGGCCACTTATTCTTTTGGACCTTCCCTTAGGCAAACAATGTTCATTTCCCCCCCTTTACTTGTAAGACACCTTGCCAGTTCAGAGGTGGCCTCCTGGCGTCCATGGCACTCTCCCCACTTCTGCAAAAACCACACTTTTAAACTACTTACTTGGGCTGCTTGATCGGGGACCCTTTGCTCGGGGAGCTTCTGCTTGGCGAGCCTTTGCCCACCCCTTTGAACATCTCGGCGGCGGCTGAAGCTCCCCTCTCTCTCGCTGTCTGGAAGGTTGTTGAAGAAAAGGGGTGGGTGCGTTCTAGCAGCTGCCTCTGCCTGAGGTTGTCTGTGGAGATGGTATGACAGGAGAGGATGAGAAAGTCTGCAGATTGTTAAAAGCAGAACCTGGGTGGCTCCTCCCTGAGCTGCAGGTGATTAAGAGCCGAGATGGAAACTTGCCTTAAAAAAAAAAAGGACTAGAAAAACCAGTTTAGGACTGAATGAGTAAAAAATAAAAAAGCCCAGAGGGAAGGAGTGGGAGACCCCACCCTGGTACTCTGAAGAATGTGCTTCTGTACAAGCAGAGGCAGACCCAGTTCTATTCACACGATTTCTGACAGACATTTCGTACACTGCAATTCCCTACCCCAAATACAATCTACATCTGGGAAATAACATGTGTGCCTGTAGTTACTACATCAAAAGTAGCTTTGCTCATTGCTAGCACACAGGATCAGGCGGTCCATCTGTGTGGCTGCTGTCCAATCCATGCCGCACCCTCGCTATTTAGATCTACCACTGATTCCTTTCGACAAAAGGAAAATTTCCCAATTAATTCCTAAAGAAAAATGATTTCCATTTGCACCAGGTTAAGTTCAAATCCCCTCCACCCGCCCATGGAACTTGTTGGGTGATCCTGGACAAGGCACTGTCTCTCAGCCTGGCCTACTTTACCGGGTTATTGTGGGAAATTATTTATTTAAATTATTCATTATTCAACAAAACATATGCCCCACTTGCCTGTAAATAAAGAGTGGTATTCCACTAAGATTTAATCAGAGCAGACCCAGTTAAATTAAGGGTTTGGTCTATTCATTTCAGTGGGTCTACTCTGAATAAAACTTGGCCAACCATGACTCAAAACCTCCAACAAAACCAACAAACGTTAAAATTGTCAACAAAAGGCAAAATTAAACATAATAAAAATTCAACATATGATTAACATCAACAGTTAAGGTAAAACCAGATGTAAAATACATGTCGACTTCTACATGTCTTGATGGGTTTGCCAAATAAAAATGCTTTTAGCAGGTGCCGAAAGGGTGCCGTGATGTCAATAGGCAGTGCAGGAACTGGGTCTTTAGGGTTTTGCCACCTACTTTTCAAATCCCCCTTCAATATTAGAAAGGTGGCATGTCTGTTGTCTTTTGGATGTCTACTGGAAACCTTCCTCTTTCAAAATGCCTTTTAAATTGAGATCCTTACCAGTCCACATCTGTATTGGAATTGTTTTTAATATGTTTTTATTGCTTTGTCACCTGTACTTTGCCACCCTGGGCTTCTTTGTGAGGAAGGGCAGGATACACACTTAAGAAGGAATGAATGAATGAAATAAATATTCAATTACACTTTCCAGTCCTTTCCCATAGATAACCAGAACAATCACTACACCATGTTGCTTTTGCCATAAATCTCTTGATCGGCACTCAACTTCCTCCCCCCCCCCCCCGCATAGTTGCACCGAAATAAACGTTTGTTGGCACTTTACATACAATGTTGTATATACTGAAGGGTGAAGTAGCTCCATGTTAGAGCTTACCTCAGGTTCCTCTCTGCAAGGTATGTGAGCAAACTCCCTGTGGTTATTTGTTTCCTCCTTCCAGCTGGATCATGTCCAGCCAAGATTGGCACAAGTAGTATTTTTTTAAGCACCTTTTCAGCTTTGGCCGTCAAATATGCCTGTGATATGGCTGATGTGGGCATGCAGGAAAATTGCAACTCATCTCAGATCATGAATTCAAAACATGCCAAGCATCTGAGTTGAAAGGTGCCCTGCTTGCCAAAAACCAAAACACACACGAAGGTGTGGCTTTCATTGAAGAGCAATGATTTCTTTGTGAAGTTGCAAGAAACCATTTTCTGGCTCAAGACTAGAGGGCTGAGAATAGGCTGAAGTAGCACTAGTGTGCTGGCTTTGATCTAAGTGCCAAATTAAAAATTTAAAAACAAAAACCTTTTATTGCTTAGAGAAAGAAATTTGAGCATCCTGCTGACTTCTAGCTGTGAAAGAGGACCGCCCTGATGCATTCAGCACTTCTTTAGTGACTGTCTTCATGTGCTTGGAAATAATCCAGGAGGGAGATGGTGCTGGACTGTTTTGGGCCCTTCCTTGTATTATTAGTCAGGCACAAATTGCTTTAAGCAAGGAGAGACGCTCAAAAGCCATTTGTGCTCAGTGTCTCAGGCATGGGTTTAAAACCTTTCGCATTAGCACAGCCTCAAAGAGTAAGGGGTTCAGTCTAAGATAGTAGTGGCATGGTTTGGGTTTTCTAAAACTTCAATGTGCTGGAAACTCATTGAGAAAGAAAGGGAATGAAGTTCTGTGTCATCATGCCCTCTGTCCTCACTCTTCTCTTTATCATCTGGGTCTGACAATATAAGGACAGAGTGTTTGGTGGCATGAGGGAATGAAATTATATGCAGCACCCCTTGAGGTTTATAGCATAATCATTCCAATTCTCATATCAATATGAGACCTCGGAGCCTCCCCTACCTGGCCTGGTCTCCTTGGCAACACTTCCCCCAGGTGGGATTGGACAATTGACTGAGGTAGGCGGAGACCTCTAGGTATCCCACCTGAGGGAGGCAAAGCCAAGCCTATGCTGTTGGAGCCGCTTCAGATCTAGGGGCTGCGCACGTCCACGCAAAGGGCGCCCCTCGTTTTAAGCGGGGAGCAGTCATTCCAATTCTCATATCAATATGGCGTAGGGTAGAGTAAGATCAAAGCCAGACTTGATTGTGTCATGTGTTGTGTAACATATCCATGGTTCCCCCCGCCCTTGATTTTTCAGAGCAATTTTAACTGGCCTACTCAAATTTGTGATGTTGTTTTCATTCTGATTATACTGTGGTTGTTGCCTTAATGCACTGACTAGTCTAATGTTATCAGTTGCTTTCAAAGTTTGAATTATGCACTTTCATATTGTCATTGCATGATGGCTTAATTAGTGCTTGCTGTCATGCAATAACATATTCCTGAGAGCCAAAATATAAAATGAAAATGAAAGAGATACGCAACAGTAGGTGAATGAGCTTGACCCTAACAATTCATTCAGCCTCTTTTCACTGGAAGTCTAACAGATGCTTCTGCAAAAAGCACACAAGAAGCAACATGATAACTAATAAATGACCCATTCATTCCTTTCATTCCAGTGCATTCAGGGACTCAGAAAGTCCCCACCACATAGCACCCTTTAAAGGTTATTTTCAAAGGCAAGGCAGGTATTCTGAAGACAGAGTCAGGACTAGTTGAACTGGCTCAGCTGCAATGTCAGTAACTTTCTATGCACACTGGGCAGAAACCGTTGTAAACAGTACTGGTTTGGCAGGACCTGAGCTAAAATAAGTCTCGGGGTGCTACAAATAAACCCTCTAGGGCATCTACTGAGTACAACAGTGAAAGGTACAGAGAGAAGGGTGAAAGAATTCCAGAATTCTTGGTGGCTCATTGCTTGTTTTTATTTCTCTCAGGCAAAGATCAAGAAATGTTTGTAGCTGGGATAGGACAGTGGAGAAGTCTTTTGATGGCTGGCAGGCATGGCATGATGTGGAAGCATCAGGATCACAAGAAAGTATGCCAGCAAAACTTCAGGTAGAGACTGAACCTGCCTGAAGTGGTGATGGCATCAGCAGCAGAGTACCTTTGGATGTCATTCTAGCTAGCCGCAAAGAACCCCAGTGGTAATAGTTGCAATAGTTTGCAAAAGTAGTTCAGATGTTCCTTCACACAAATACGAAGACTTGCCATCAAGCATTATTGTGAGCCCTTACCTGCTACTGCCCAGGATGCTTTGTACATCTGGACAGGACATCACAGAAGCTGGTAGGTCCAATGGCTGTGGGAAAGTTCTGAAATGAAGATCATGAGAGAAGATGTTCAGACATCAATGCTATGGGTGAACTCTGGCTAGTAAAGGTAAAGGTAAAGGTAAAGGTAAAGGTAAAGGTAAAGGTAAAGGTAAAGGTAAAGGTAAAGGTAAAGGTAAAGGTAAAGGTAAAGGGACCCCTGACCATTAGGTTCAGTCATGACCGACTCTGGGGTTGCGGCGCTCATATCGCTTTATTGGCCGAGGGAGCCGGCGTACAGTTTCCGGGTCATGTGGCCAGCATGACTAAGCCGCTTCTGGTGAACCAGAGAAGTGCACGGAAATGCCGTTTACCTTCCCGTCAGAGCTGTACCTACTTATCTACTTGCACTTTGACGTGCTTTTGAACTGCTAGGTTGACAGGAGCAGGGACTGAGCAATGAGAGCTCACCCCGTTGTGGGGATTCGAACCACCAACCTTCTGATCGGCAAGTCCTAGGCTCTGTGGTTTAACCCACAGCGCCACCCACTTCCCTTTGAACTCTGGCTATCATGAGCTAAAAGGTAATATAGCAAAGATAAATGTTTTCAGCTTCAAATATCATCATGTAAATAGAGACAAAGTGCGGGCAAGGACATGGGTATGGATGGTAGGCAGGCAAAGAGTGCTATAGTAAAAGTATAAATGCTCTGCTGGATCAGGTTAAAGGCCTATTTAATATAGTGTGTTATGTTACCACAGTGGCCAACCAGATGCCTGTGGAAAACCCACAAGTAGGGAGGGAGGATAAATTCAATTCAGTAGCCATTTAAAGCTGAATCCACCTTGTTTCAAAATTTGCAGTTCTGTAAATTTTGCAATGCAGCTCTCCAACCAAGCAATGTTCACAAAATGTAGATATTAGGGGAAAGTGTGCATAAAAATGAATACATTTGTAAAAAATAACTTACAGACATGCTTTATATTAGGAAAGGTTGCTTGCAAAAATGTGTACATTAGGAAAAGTTGCACATAAAAATTATTTATTAGGAGAAATTTGAGGTAAAATGCTGGTGAATTTTCATGGTGTGTGTGTGTGTGCTTAGTTCAAATGGCTGCAAAATGTGGAGAACTGAGTTCAAGAATGGAAAAATGAGAAATGAAAACCAAAATTGGAAGATCCTTAACCACAAGACATGAACACAATAATATTCTCCCACAACAATATTCTCCCACTAAAATTCTCAGCAAGGTTTATTTCAGTAGGTCTACTCTGAATGGTTGGATTCAACTATTTTTTTTTGTTTGGTTGGTTTATTTGTGATGAATAGAATAGAATATTTGTGAAGAATAGACCGACTCTGGGGTTGCAGCGCTCATATCGCTTTATTGGCCGAGGGAGCCGGCGTACAGCTTCCGGGTCATGTGGCCAGCATGACTAAGCCGCTTCTGGTGAACCAGAGAAGTCGGTGAAGAATAGAATTGGTCTATTCTTTCTACAGCATTACAAAGCTGTGTTAGGAGGTCCCCTCCTTAGCTTTGGTATTTCCATAAATATTGACACTATCTTATCTGCTTTGTTCTTCCTTATGTCAGGCAGTGCACACACACAAAAATAATACCGTACTTCTTATTTATTCCATGATTCCTTTCTCAAACAGGCTTTTCTGTGTTATTTTGAATGCATATAGCAACCAGCAATGTATGACCAGAGTCACAGGGGCACCTAATGTTTATTTTATTGGCCGAGCTCTTTAGTATGTGATCAAACATGCCTTTCAGTCTGGTTGTCAAAAGAAAGAAAAGACTTACAGCTGAGAAGTTTGTGTGTGTGTTTGTGTGTGTGTGTGAAGATACTATTGGGAGTGAGCCAATAGGAATGGATTTCTTTCAATGGAAGAGATTTAAACACATTCTTAGGCTATCTAACAACTTAGGCTATTAGAGAGTCTGGGAATGGGAGCTTTTCCATGCTGTAACAATATGTGACAATCTGGACTTTTTACATGGTTAATTCCTGTAGATCATGACATCAGAGCAGTTGGCATAACTTGATATAAAAGGAGATCCCTATTATGAACTATCCTTACCCTGGTACTTAGTCCTTACTTCAAACGTGACCTGGGAGGTATGAGTAAATATTCTGACTTCCCAGTACTTACTGTAAAGACCAGCACATTAATCCTGTGTTGCCAGCAAAGATTAATTATCACCTCCTACAAGAAAGAATTGGGTTCTGCATAGACAATGACATCTTCCTCCAAAGGTAAGGTAAATGATTCAGGAAACCAGTTAGTCATCTTTAACTAAGGTCATGTCCCTTCAACTTCAAACTTAGCAAAGTAAATGGAATAAAAGACAGGAACTTGTAGGAAATACCGTATTTTTCGCCCTATAGGATGCACTTTTCCCCCTCCAAAAATGAAGGGGAAATGTGTGTGCGTCCTATGGGGCGAATGCAGGCTTTCGCTGAAGCCTGGAGAGCGAGAGGGGTCGGTGTGCACCGACCCCTCTCCCTCTCCAGGCTTCAGGAAGCTATCCACAAGCCGTGGGAGCCCGCGGGAGTTCCCCCCGGGCCCCCCCGGCTTGCGCAGCGCTGCCTCTTATCCCGAAGGCACCGCCCGCTCAGCAGTCGTGCCAGGGCTTCGGGTAGCTCTGCGCAAGCCGCGAGAGGGCTCTCACGGCTTGCGGAGAGCAGCCTGTTCTGGGGGCTGGGGTCGGGGGAAGCTCGGGCTTCCCCCGCCCCAGCCTCGCGCCTTGGGGGGGAAATAATTTTTTTTCCTTTATTTCCCCCCAAAAAAACTAGGTGCGCCTTATGGGCCGGTGTGCCCTATGGGGCGAAAATACGGTAAATAATAGTACAAAGGAATAAAACTCTAATAAGACTCAAACATTCAGAAAGACCTGTTCCCTCTCCATAGAGAATAATTGACCCCCAAACTCCAGATTTTCAACAGTTGGGTAGCTTACAAACTCCAATAGGACTCCATCTTTGCTCCTCAACTTTCTCGAGGATGAGCCCTTACTGAACATGGACCAAAGGAATGGGAGAGATCTTTCTGTTGTCTGGCGGGTGTTTGCCTGCATATATTCTTGAAAGTAATATACAAAAATGTACTATACAGTGGTACCTCCGGTTACAAACTTAATTCGTTTTGGAGGTCCGTTCTTAAGTTGAAACCATTCTTAACCTGAGGCGCACTTTTGCTAATGGGGCCTCCCGCTGCGCACGTGCCTCTGGCGCGCAACCTCTGCTCACATCCCAGGGCAAAGTTCACTTCCAGGAGACCTATTTCTGGGTTAGCAGAGCTTGTTACCTGAAGTGTTCGCAAGGAGGACGGTACGTAACCAGAGGTTCCACTGTATTAAGGAAGATAGCATCTTTCTGGCTCCATCGCATTGTGCATTTGCCTTATGGGTTGTCATTCTTGCTTTAATGCCTCACTAACTCTAGGCAGACCCTCCCTTTTCAATGATTTGCCCTGCCTAAAAAAACAAAGCAAAGGCACAGATGTTAGTGGAAGCAGAAAAATAATATTAGATGTGCTCTACAAGTTATTCCTCAGTCTCAGTGCCTCAGAAGCTAAGCCTTCTTGCCTGTGTTCAAAGTCATAGGCATAATCTCACCTCCTGCTGAACCAGGTGGCACACAGCTTATTCCTAGGGGCAAAACATCAACTAATCAACACCACACCCGCCTTTGGAGCCACGGCAGGTTATCAAGCCAGCCAAAGACATGGAAGGAAGCACTGGCAGTTGCTACAACACAAAGATGGAGGTTTCCACATCTCTTTTCAATTCCTATTCCCATTCCAACTCAGGAGCAGAATCCCTTTTTGTAAAGCCGCAACATCAGGACAGATCTCTCTCCTGCCTGTTGAATTCCTTACGGAATTCAGGCTTCACACAGGTATTGGTGAGGTAACTCCAATATTAAGAGGGCTGCATACAGCTCAGTGGCAGGGATCTCAATGCAGGCCTGCAGCAGGCTTTATTACAAGCAGAGAGGAGAGATGGAGGCTAGGCTGTGCTCAAAGAGATCGCACACAGCTAAGCCACAGTATCTGAATAAGACACTGTTGGGAAGACTGGCAGAAGCTTTACAGAGTTAGACTAACCTCCACCACCGCTCTCTTGCATATGCTTTTGTGAGGGGCATGCAAAGACTCTGGATTGTCACTACACTACAATGTACACCTGTAAAAAAATTATACAGTGGGTGAGAATACTTTCACAACACTCATTACTGTGGCACAGGTTTTACTTGTGCTTCTCTTTCAGGCCTGGATGAATATGACAATGGAGAAAATGTAACATACACACTAGTTGTTGTATGTCAAATAAATGAGAAGAATGTACTTTGGCATTTTCACCTAACAGCCTTTGTCCTGAATTGCCCTCCAAAATATCCAGAGAAGGGAGAAGTTATTTACGTAATATTTTTAATGTTTAAAGGGCAACACAGAGTGAGAGTCGTTATTGGACAAGTCATGCAAAACAGGATGACCAGTTATGATGCATTCCAGCTGTGGCTGTAAATATTTTCAGCCTGAAGAACCCCTTGAGAAACATGTCTTACTTTACAATGATATGCAAATGGGGTTAAGGACTGATAACATAACCACTTTTTCAGCTCTGTCTCAACTTGCTGGACTTCAGCATTCTGACTTATTTTAATTGATGCTTTGTTAAATTTTTTTTTCTTCAAGCAGCAAATATTCCAGCACCGTTTCTACAGTTGCTCCATGCCATATTAAATTATACTTCATCTTTACTGCTGTAGTCGTGGTTTTTAACTCATGAATTTTGAGAGCTAGAAATCCTTGACTCACTGCTCTTGGATCACTATGGTCTTCCGTACTGCACAAAATACTTTGCAAGACATTGGAGGGGCGGGGGTTTGGAAATGTGTGTGCAGTGACCAAATGGTTAGGACATAACTCCCATTCCTGAATGCTGACTCAGTTTCAAGCTGGGTGGCCAATGGTCAGCCTATCTGTAGACGTAGGCATGTCTGGCAATTTTGGTTTCACTCAGTTTTTGAGATTTCTAATCTTGCCACTTTTCTTGCCACCAGTTAGAAATGGTTTGGAAAGTTTTCATGAAAATCCACCAACATTTTATTTATATATTTAAAAGCATTTTTAAAAAGTAATGGTAAAGGACCCCTGACAGTTAAGTCCAGTCACAAACGACTCTGGGGTTGCAGCGCTCATCTCACTTTACTGGCTGAGGGAGCTGACGTTTGTCCGCAGACAGTTTTTTCCGGGTCATGTGGCCAGCATGACTAAGCCGCTTCTGGCGAAACCAGAGCAGTGCACGGAAATGCCGTTTACTTTCCCACCGGAGTGATACCTATTTATCTACTTGCATTTTGATGTGCTTTCGAACTGCTAGGTTGGCAGGAGCTGGGACCGAAGAATGGGAGCTCACCCCGTCGCGGGGATTCAAACCGCCAACCTTCTGGTCGGCAAGCCCAAGGCTCAGTGGTTTACACCACAGCGCCACCTGCGTCCCTTAAAAAGCATTTATATACCACTTAATATTTCAAAAATCTCTAAGCCTATTTCCCGCCTTTATAGTATTAAAACAAAAGCAACTTAAAGCCAGTGAAACTTCAACCAAAACACACAACGCATATAAAAGTGAATAAAACAGCCACTACCAGGTCACTTGCCTGATCTAAGGTGGGTTACATCTTAGCACTACCACCATCAGAATACATGATAAACAAAATTAATAGAGTCCCCAATTGCATGTTTGAGTTAAAGGTGAGTCCGAATCTGAAAGCACTGAAGACTGCTGCACTAGACCATATCCTCTCTGCCACATACCCCACCACCAGAAACTCAGGATGCATTTTTACTTGTGCTGATTTTCAACATGAATATTTTAAGAATGAGTGCTGCTGTCCTATGCCTCTCAGGAGAGAGAGAAAATAGCACAGAGAGACACTTTGCATTAAGAATAATGTTTGCAACGGGGAGAAGAGGAAATCTATATCCAGACAGATTTGTCGGATGAAATTTAAGTAGCAGAATTAGAACCTGCTGTTCAAGTTTTAAATCTTCCTTTGTCTGCATATCCAAAGAACAGACAAAAGAGCTCCATTATTTCAGTTCTGCAGAAGCAGAGAAAGAAATAAGTTGTTGATTTGAACAAATTCCAAGTATACAGAATTGTATGGAAGGAACGAACTTAAAAGTCTCCAGAACAGCCTTCCCCAACCTGGTGCCCTCTCCACAAGACACATCTGACCATAAGACGCACCTAGTTTTTAGAGGAGGAAAACAAGAAAAAAAATATTCTGAACGAAACAGTGGATGTATGATTTTTGTGGTTCATGCTGTGGCCACAGACATGTGATTTGATGGTGAGTTTGGGGTAGTCTTGGGAGTGTTCCCTTGATTTACACATGCCTTCAGCCGAAAATGATATTCTGTTGGGCTCCAAAGCTGCCATTAACTTTCCCCCAATTTTTATGGTTATTGTTTTTATAATTGCATATGGGTTTGATGTTTTTATTGTGTTTTATTATGTATTGTGGTGGTTTTTTAATTGAGCCCTGCCTTGGAATTACATTGTAATGAAAAGCATGTCAGAAATGCTTTATATCTTTGAGTGGATATTTTGAATAATTTTTCTACTTTTGCTGACAGACAAAGAATCAGAAGTTTTCTCCTCACTCTCACTGTCATTTCTCTCTCTTTCCCTTTTTCCCTGTTTGTGTTTTTATTTAGATTAGCTTCTTTTACCTTTGATATTCTAAAAATATATTGGGTATTTGATACTAACTTTCATATCTTTTTTTCAAACTTTAATAAAATCTATGGGTGGGGAAAATGCTTTAAATACATCAATAAGAAAGCATACTGAAGACATCGGGTTGAGAAAGACTGCTGACCTGGGAGCTTCCTTGATGTCTGGGATCTGTGTTTTAACCACTAAACCAGAAGTATTGAAGAGTTCTCACTCCCAAACCAGAAATAACATGGAACATTCATGGATTTGACGCCCTGAAAGAGCACATGGCAAATATAACATGCAACTTCTTCCATGGAGATGGGATTCTTTATCCCTAAGAGACGTAACACATGAATCAGATTATAGTTAGGGCCATATGTAGTCTTTGCTATATATTTTTTAATCTGATCTCAGGGAATCCGAACATTGCAGCAAGCAACTAATTTCTGCAACCTGATTAAACTACACAAATTATGCACAGTCCCTGTCGTTTTGCTGTTGTTGCATACTTTGTTTTGAAATGTTTACAGTGGTACCTCAGGTTACATACGCTTCAGGTTACAGACTCCGCTAACCCAGAAATAGTACCTCGGGTTAAGAACTTTGCTTCAGGATGAGAACAGAAATTGTGCAGCGGCGGTGCAGCGGCAGCAGGAGGCCCCATTAGCTAAAGTGGTACCTCAGGTTAAGAACAGTTTCAGGTTAAGAACAGACCTCCAGAACGAATTAAGTTCTTAACCCGAGGTACCACTGTACTAATTTGCATAATTTATTCCGCTTTTGCTAGGCATTGCAAACATATCAAGAGTTCAAAAGTCCTTTTAAAAAGAAGGAAAGTCAAGAAGTGCCAGAAAACAATAATCAGGAATCTGAATGCTATGCTCCGTAACTACATTCCCTGCTCCTAAGACACCACAGCATGCAAATTCTGCTCCTCCATGTGTCACAAAAGCAGAAAGCTGAGAGTTAACCAGAGGTGTCTCTTAAGCAGTTAATGAGAGGTGTCTTGAGATTCGGAAATCAGTTTAGTAACAAGCCCTGATGGCTCATGAGTAGACCTATATATTAAATAAGACTAGCCAAGGACATTAGATGTGGGGAAGATTTCATCCTCTCCTGAACACTAGGATAGAAAAAACTATCCCTCCAAATACAAAGACATTGATACTCCTTATATAAGGATTCTTGTGTCTTCCCAAGCTAGGAATCCATGTGTGACTGTGGTAAAGCTTGTAAACTCATAAAGTCATAACATCTCATAAAAAAATCAAAGAGGCCAGAGGCTTTCTCAGACTTTCCACTGGGTGTCCCATTTGCAGTGTGCATTGTTTTGTTAAGTTCACGAGAGCTTGAAATGGCAAGGGAGGGCCTGGGAAAGGCAAATTCAAACCAGTTCCACTGTACCTCACCCCTATGCTTTTGTTCGGCATTGCAAAGAGGAAAAGAACACATGGGTCTGAAACCTAGACAGGGATGGGCAGAGAGCACTCTGAAAGTCCACAATGCCTCCCATGAACACCCAGACCAAAGACTTGCACAAGAAGGTAGTGATGGAAATGGGTGTCCCTCTCCCTAACTTGGCCAGAATTCCTTTAGGTGAGGCAAACACTTGGGAGACATGGGGATAGAAAGGAATACGCAAGAGTTGCAAGGAGAGAATGTTACCAAGAAAGCATGAAGATGATGTTAATACTTACCAACACCCCAACCTTTGTACACATTAGATCTCCGATCTTAAGCAGCAGTCGCCAGCGCTGGTTCTACTTCCTCAAAGTACAGGCGTGGGAGTGGCAGAGAACAGCAGTATTGAACTTTCACTGATTTTCTTTATAATCTGTATCAGCCTGGCACATGAAGGTAACTGAACGGCATCAGAAATATGTGAGGAGGGGCTGTGGCTCAGTAGTAAAGCACTTGCCTGCTTATCTGCCTATTCATGTCTGCTTATTTGCCTTTTCTTTGCTATTATCCACAGTCATCTTAGTAAGTCCAAAGGAGAAGGAATATTTTTTTGGGGGGGGGGAAGTAGTAGAAGAGGAGGAGTTTGGATTTGATATTCTGCTTTATCACTACCCGAAGGAGTCTCAGAGCGGCTAACAACCTCCTTTCCCTTCCTCCCCCACAACAAACACTCTGTGAGGTGAGTGGGGCTGAGAGACTTCAGAGAAGTGTGACTAGCCCAAGGTCACCCAGCAGCTGCATGTGGAGGAGCGGGGAAGCGAACCCGGTTCACCAGATTACGAGTCTACTGCTCTTAACCACTACACCACACTGGCTCTCAGTACCCATTTTTATCTTACTTTGTGGAATCAGTGGAGTGGGCCTAGCTAGCCATCAAGCCCAACCCCTGCTCAGTGCAAAACCAAAACCCCAGAGCTAAAGCATCTCCAACAGATTCTAGGCCAGGGGCCAACAACATGGTGTCCTTGAGGTGTTGATGGACTCCCAACTCCCATCAGCCTCAGCCAACATGGCTGATGATCCCACACCCTTCTCGGGCAAGGTGCTTGAACATTTGGAAGCTGTACAAGTCCAGGCTCTCTTGGGAGAGGTGGATTATTTGGATCTATTCCAGGCTTCCTTCTCGTGCCTTGGTCACTCTCACGGATGACTTCTGCTGGGAGACTGGCAGAAGGAATGTCACCCTGTTATTTCTCCTGTACCTCAGCAGCTTTTTGATACCATTGATCTCCTGGATAGGCTTTGCAGAAATGAGGCACCACTTCTAGAAGATGCTGTTCCTACCTGGAAGACCCCTTGGCTTTTGTGATATGGCATTTCATAGTGCTCTATCTTGTTGCCCTACACTAGTTAACTATTAGAAGATTCACAAAACTGCTGAGTGAAGTCAACCAGGGATTTGGAGTGCTGTGCTTTCGGTATGCTGATAACATCTAACTCTACTACTAGTTTAATCTAATCCAGGTAAAGCATCCAAAATACTAAATGGAAGCCTGAGGCCAGTGAGAATCTGAAGCTCAATTTGATGGTTCAGAGCTGGTTTGTCTGACCTGGACAGCAGTGTTCAGCCAGAATAGAATTAATCTCAACATTGCATTTCTGGGGGCAATGATTGATTCAGCTTTATCACAGGAAGTCCAAATGGCTTCCATGGCAAGTAGCACCTTCCACCAACTGAGACTGGTCAAGTGTCACATGAAACTCCCTCCAAGACAGCGAGCCTCTCCATGCTTTGGTAACATCCAGATTTCATTATATCAACGTCTTTGAATGGAGACTTCAGTTATCCCAGAATGAAGGGTTGAATTCAAAAAGGTCATTGCATGAGAGAAGCAACTTCCACCCCTTAAAAAAATATGCTTCGAAGGTTTGAGGAACCCCCAGAGCAGATGTGGGGTGGTGAGCAGAGGAAGACTGACAGCACCAGCAGTCGTTCTGCTCTGGCAATAACCATTATAAACAACCCACAGTTGTTGGAATACTGGTGGAGAATAAGGCAAGTGCCATAAGGTCAAAAGAGCCACACTGGTTGTCAGCCTATTTCTAGGCATAATTCAACTCCATGATGAATTTCAAAGCCTTTATATGGCTTAGGACCTGGGCATCTCAAAACCACCTCCTCCCATGTTTCTGCCTACCTATTCATGTAATTATTAGAGGCCCTTCTCTACGTGCCCCTGCCTTTTCATTCAGTTGTGGCACCCCATTTATAGAATGCTTTGCCCAGGGAGGTAACAACACGGCACTGACAGATCTTGCAAGCAGCAGATGAAGGCCTTTTTATTTCCTGTTTACAGCAGATTGCTAGGTTGAATAACTATTATGGCTTTTTTTGGTGTGTCATGCTGATAGCATCTACACCTAAGGCTGGGGCAAAAATCCTTTAATAACTTTTTAAAGATCTTATTAAGAAACCCTCTAACTTTCCATTCTGACAGCTTTGGATTCACATCTGCTTTTAACAGATGTGTATCATTGTCCCATCAGGGGATTCTAGGGACAATGCCATTCATCAGCTTGCTCACACGGTAGCGGTACCTTTTTACAGGTAGTAAATATGCCTCGTAACCCTGTCTCTAACCTGTACAACAGCTTAACTGCAAAAAGTGACCATGCAACAGGGCAAGATTCTTGCCACCTTGTTCCTTATCCATATTAACAACTACTTTATGGCCAACTTTCATCCTGTTATGTATCCAAGAGGTACTCTGAAAACCCATGAGGAAAGCTTGCATGGCATATTTGAGGCAGCACTGACACCACAGCTGCCACTTGAAAGAGGGGCATATCCATTCATCCACACACTACCACTATTCAATGTTATAAACTCTGTGACTGATGGATAACTTTCTCCTTCCCATCTTTTTTTCTCTTGTCTTTTATTCTTCCTTTTGCTCATCTTTTAAAGTCACGTATCTTTGGTTTATATTCTTGGCACGTATTATCAGTTCCTTTCTTCTCCTTGAAAGCCTCCTTCCCTCCCACTGTTAATCCTGATCCTGCTTTTCTTCTGTTCAGTTAGCTCTATGACAGTAAGGGTAGCAGAGTGCTAACCTTTTGCCCAAGCTGGATGATATCAACACAATGGGACAAGCTTTGTTTAGTTTCTAATAAAGCACTTGGAACAGACAGACCAACCATAGCTTTGTTATATACAGTATTCACTTCAACTGTTGCTTTGTCTCCTCTTCTCTGGCTCTCATTTCACCGTTTAGATTGCATGGACCTGCTTGGTTCATTGTTGTGTACAGCAGCCTTTAAGACCTTTAAAAATAAATATTTCTTTTCACAATTAACGATGTTTAATTTTCTTGAGAGATATGTTCTTGCACAGAGCCTACTCTTCAAACATGTGGAGAGGAGGCAGTTTGATTTACATGAACAGTCACAAAACACCATAAAAAACACAACAGTGTGTATATAGAAACCTTGAAAAGTTTTCCCTCTTTGGCTAGAAACTGTTCTGGGCCAACTTTGTACCATAGAAAAGTACTTTTACTTTGATAAACAGAGTTGCTGTTCATGCCTTTAATTTTCTTTTAATTGATTTATCAGGCACAAATTTGGCACCTGCTCTGTTTTTTCAAAAAAACAAGGGGGGGGGGAGGTGTTATTAGGATAGCACAAAACTGGGCTGGAACTGCTCTATGCCAAGCCAAAGGATAGCTAACTTGGTTATTTATTTTCTAAGCATATGCTTTTGCTACAATGACTTCAGCAATGCAACTGCTCAGTGACCAAAACCAAGGTAAATTAAGTATGGTGTTGAAAAATATTTCTGTTCTCAGCACTGCAGGAAGTACTCACCAGCAGATTGTATATACACACATATTTTTTTTCTCTGTTATGACAATTGGTTTTAAACAAATTAAGCGAATTGAGTTTGTAGCAGGTCTGCGCAGAATTAATGGTCCAGGTAGAACACGAGCACATACAATGGCAAAACACATTTTTAAAAATGCAGATCTGGAGCATTTACAGTTTTTAATCTTTCTTAAAAGAGATAGGATACATTAAAGAGAAAAAGAAAAACACATAGAATATAAATTCATTCTTTTAACTCCTGACTGCAGTGTTCAAACAACTATTACAGCTTTTATAACAGTGAACAGATCTCTCATTTTAAATTGAATGCCCTGGAATGACTGGGATGGCAGAGTGTGCCATTCTCTTATTCCGCTTTCAATTGTCGGGACATAACTACCCCAAGGTATTGTCTGGAGCTGGAGGTCCGCATCTGCTCTCTGGTTATCCTAATCTGATTTCAAATGATTATTTGCTGACCTTTTAACTTAATTAAAGCAAAAACTTGTCAAAAGTTGTGACACAATACTCCACACATTATCATTGCCTCAGTTAACTGTGACATCTTTATCACTAGGTGTTGCTGACTTCATTATACAGGCCGACAACCTATGAAATGTTAGCTAGTAGGCTTGTGTTGTCCAATAGGCTTCCAGCTCTTAGGTGTGTGGAATCTGTGACCCTACAAATATTGCTGGACTACAACTCCCATTCTTCCTGGCTGTTGGCTTTGCTGGCTGGGGCTGCTGAAAACCTGAGTCCAAGAGCATACGGAGGTCCACAGCTTCCCCATCTCTTAAATGAACAAACTGGGCTCCAGAGAACTAAGCTGCTCTTCATCACAACTGAGTCTTGCAACAATACTTCTCTGCATCTGTATCGTTCTTATTGCATCCTATCTTGCACTTATGCAGAGAACTGAAGAATCCCTCAGTGTTTTCCCTAAGTCAACACATTTTACTCCTAGGTTGTTCTATTAACTTAAAAACTGTGACATTACATAGTACAGACATCACTAGCAGCCAAATATTTCTAGCTCAACCAAATCATCCCGTTTACCTTTCTGATCAATACAAGAAACAGACAAAGGTGTTTAAATTTCAACCTGATATAATCAAGGCCGGGGGGGGGGGACCTTTATCAGCCTAGGGCGTTGCTCATTGCCAACCTTCTGGAGGCCACATGCCAGCATTGGGTGGGGCCAGAAGCAAAAGGAGGCAGAAGGAGGGATGTGGCCCTTCTCTTGGTACAGTAAGCTATAGCCAGTCAGGTTTCTATGCACACATCTCTTCACCTAGGCAAGCAAGATGCATTATCACAGTTCAAGAACGTGCAAAAATGCTTGAGGGTGTGGGGCAGCATCAGTGAGAGGTGTGGCCTTAGAGGGAATTGGAGAGCTGCACTTGGCCCCCAGGCAGCGATTTCCTACCCCTGGACTAAGTGAAAGACATCGCCTATTTCTCGACCAACTAAGCCAACATTGAACCGCAATAAGCTACACAGAAAATCAAGGCTCTTACAGAATCACTTGTGAATTCTGATGGAATTTATAGTGTAGGTGACTAATAGTGAAACTAAGCAATATTCTTTTGAACCAAAGGAAACAAGCTGGTGATTCATACTCTCAAATACCACCACCATATACTGCATTCCTGTTTCTTCATTGAGCGTGACATTAATTTTTGTTTGCTTTTGGGAAATATGCATTCTTTATTGTTATCAGGCAGCTCCCCACTCAACTTGCCTCTATGCTGATAATTTGTTCTATGCTGATAATTTGTTCACAAGCATTCTATATAGATTTCCCCACCTCAGATATTCAAGAATTACTCAAATGTGCTTACCAACTATATACTACTACCAGCCAAATATGAGGATCTAGCATTCTATCACCAACAAACCTCTCCTGACTCAACTTTTAAGGCAGGCATAGGCAAACTCGGCCCTCCAGATGTTTTGGGACTACAACTCCCATCATCCCTAGCTAACAGGACCAGTGGTCAGGGATGATGGGAGTTGTAGTCCCAAAACATCTGGAGGGCCGAGTTTGCCTATGCCTGTTTTAAGGCTACAACTTCAGATGCAAACTACCTGGTTTTTATAATTCGCATAGCTTTAAAAAAGCCCATGTTTCTGTGTTCTCTTTTGATGATTTTGTAGTGCTTCACAGTATTCCTCTTACAATTTACAAATTCAGAGGGTAACACACCATTAATCATTAAATGAAATCTATTTGTGATGCACAAACTGCCCTGAAACACTGCAGTGAGGCTCCCTGCTGCTCTTTAACAGGCACCTGACCCAATCCAAGGGTTGTGGCCCATACACTGGTGTCCATTATGAACAGCAGCTGCTTTGGTGGTAGCTACACCTGGATACAGGCCCTAACACATTGCTAAACAACAGTTGAAGGGGAAGCCTTCAACAGACATGTGAGCAGCCGAAGCACAGTGGTTCCAACTCAATCATCCCATAGTTTGTCTGAACCATTTCAGCTGGCTCAAGATAGTAGTACAGTGGACCCTCGAGTTACGTACTGCTCTGGATATGTAATGTTTGGGTTGCGAACGCGGCAAACCTGGAAGTGTCCAGTTATGGACTTTTCGGGTTAAGTACAGACCCCCCCTAATGAATTTAATTCATATCTGGAGGGTCCACTGTAGTGGGTACATGTGTGTGTGGCAGGAAGCATTTTTTTTAAAACTGCAGCAACAGTTTGAAATATTGCTTTTACTCTCCCTAGAAATTTAGCTCCAACAATTGCAAAGGCAATTTTTCAACTTTCAAGTAAGGAAGCAGCAAAGTGGAAGCTCAACACTGATTTCAATAGTTTAGAACTACACTTTTAGAAAGCAGGAATAAGTCCCTTATTGTTTCAGGATTTCACTTCTGTCTGACCAACATGCTTTGTTCCATAGGATGTTTCACAAAGGAAGTAGTCGCCATTTGTGACAGCAAACAAGGACAAAAGCAGAGGGAGTGGAATGTGTCCAGTTGCCCACAGGTGTGGGGTAGAATGCAAACAAAAAGAAAGTTTGGCTACATCTGTAAGAGGAGCAGAGTTCTCAGATTTAATTCAGAAAAGAGGACGACAGCAGAGCTTGAAGCAAAGTACAATCAACGAAACACTGATAGGCACATCCCCAGAAAGGAGATTGGACCCAGTCACTTGACAAAAGATCTCATTTCCATTTAACCTTCAACAGAACTAACAAATCATTGGCTTACTACTGCATCTCAATGTGAAATTTCATCTCTTGATAAAATTAAAAAATATTACTTCCTTTTTCTTTTGCAATAGGTTTTCCCCCCTATAAAACCCCCTTCCCATAGACAGATCAGAAAGACCATTTCTTTAAAACAGGTGGGGCACTTTTTTCATATGGTGCATACATCCAATAACTTTGGTATAATTAAACCCAATTTATTTTTAATCTGAAAATTTTAATTCTCTGCAGCTTGCTAACTGAGCGGCTGAAAAGCAGTTTTTGTTTAATATTTCTATAACTGAACAATCCAGTTTCAAAACTGTTTCCAACAATGCCAAGAAGAAACAGAGCTAAACTGGAGCACAGTATAAGAAAATATAAACACGAAAATATGGCTAAGGACTCTCATCTCCAACTAATATTTCAGACTACCTAAGACCAGTAATATAGCTCGCAAAAAAGTCAAATATACAATTCAGGCTCACAAATGTTTAGAATAATTGTGCCTATGCATTTTTTTTTTTTTGGGGGGGGGATGATATTGACATAAAGATACTTGGATTCCCACAGCACAGATAAATGCTCTCACAAAAAAATGCACCATGAACACATGGCTAGAGATCTTTATTGCTTAAGATTTCATTGGCTCCACTTTTGATTCTTCACTAGTGGAATCCCTAAAACAACCAAATATAATGTCAGAAAGGAGGTAAAAGACAGAATAAGCAACAAAAACACCCTCCCAATTTACCACTTTCAGCTAAGTTGAAGAGGGAAACTGAAGAAATGTCAGGAGTCTTTCAAGATATAAAATGATAGTAGCTTTAGGTTCTAAGAAAGACCCTCTGAGAAACATATTCCTCTGTTCTGAGAAGTGGTGCCTCAATGTGGAAAGACTATACAATACGCTTTAAAGTGTATTCTTAAACAATCTCATTTTTACTTTATAGATTTTAACCATCATATATCTTTAATCCAAGACTTTTGTAAATCTGAAGCTCCTGATTTTTGTTAAAACAAAACAAAACTTTACATGACTGTAAGCAAAAGTCAGAAATGGCAGGCAGTACAGATATCTAGCCAGCTGTGGGTTTTTGCATACTCTGCTTAGACAGTCCAAATCTGAAGACATATATGTGCCTTTGGTTCCCCTCTGTTCTGTACTGTCCAGAGGGCTGGGTTAGCTTTTTGAAAATTAAAAGTACCATATCAGCTGTAAAACAAAATGATGATATGCCTAGCCCACACAAAGTGGGCATTATTCCTGCCTGAACTGATTGATAAATGTGATTTGAGACTCCAGCTCTTTCCTTCAGTTTCAAATGTTGGGAGACAGACCACATTATGCATGTTCTCAGGGTGGAAAGTTTCTAATAAAACAGGTGTGCAAACAAAGAGAATAGTGGGAAGTTATTAAAGACCTCCCATACAGATTTTAGACATAAGTAGTTAAGGTCTGAACCTGCTGGAGCCATCCCAAAATACAGGAAGAAAAGCGCTCTTCTTGAGAATGGCCCCGGTTAACTCCGGAATCCAAAGATGCCCTTGATATATCCTGTGAGACCACTCTTTGCTTTCTGCTCCACTTTGTCCTCCAGGGGTGGTAAAGTAACATGGTTGAGAGCCAGGTCAAAGAACAAAGGCTTGCATGGTATTGGTTGGAATTCTGGCGGGAAATGCACCAGACTGGCTTGCTTGCTGACAAGAGAAG
This sequence comes from Podarcis cretensis, assembly GCF_951804945.1. NCBI lineage: Eukaryota > Metazoa > Chordata > Lepidosauria > Squamata > Lacertidae > Podarcis > Podarcis cretensis. Next base: position 35,802,966 of record NC_137171.1, read on the forward strand.
GATCCAGGCAGAAAGTCTCAAACCGTTCAGAAAGTGGCTTGATATCAAAGGAAACAAAAATCTCAGATAAGATTAGTTGAAACAACATTAGCTACCAAGTGAAGTCTAGCCTAATGGCCAGGCAGGAACCTATTATCTCCTTCCCCATAAGTTCTGACTTTGTGGGTAACATGTCCAAGCCAGTGAGGCAGGTACAGTAAGAATGGATATTTCAGATGTACTGCCATGGAAACCTCAGAACCTTCTTTTAAACCAGTCCACGGGACAGTTTCTCTTCTAAGCCTGAAGAGGAAGTATTTTAAACTCTGCTAGAGAGGGTGTGTGTATGCATACTTACAGAAAGCTGACAGCTTCTCAATAATGAGTCAACTGTAGAGTTGCACAAACTTGGTTAAGCGTTTAGACCTGTTCTACGCTCATTTTTCTTCTCTCTAAACAGCTTCTGAGCTGTCAGATTTCCTCCCAGATCTGGATGAAGGTCCTCATTATCATGCTAAATAGAGTTCAGGTGTAATGCCTGGGTGATTCTACAAAACTGAGCTGAAAAGTATTTTTATTCCTCATGGTCCAATGAAACGAAATTCAAAGCTGTTTATGGATGAGGAATGGACTTTCGCTTGCCCAATGGGACTTCCTCTTTCACTGTTCCTCGCTCCCCGGGCTAAAAAAAAACACCAGTCTGCCCTGGGAGGTTGGGGGACCTGGGGCAGATCTGGGGTGTGTGGGAGCTGCAGAAGGGAGGAAGGGGAAGTCCCAGTCTATGAGCAGCAGAAATCTGCAATTAAATGTACTTGTAAGAATCTGTCTAATTTGTGTAACTAAAAGCATGTTTGTGCAAACTGCAACATGTGGTACATTTGCTGATTATGCTGAAATAATCTATTTTCCATCTCACTAGCTACAAAAACTGTCTTACCTTGCCATCCTTGACCTGGGATGGTGATTCAGTCTCATGGTTGTCACCTGCATCTGAAAGGTGCCACAAGAATATTTTAGGAAAATGCAGCTCCTAGCAATGCAACTACCTATAAAACACATCAATAGTATACAAGCATCTATTGTCACAGCTTTAAGAACATGTTCCTATTCTCTGTTGTAATTTGAGATTTATACGTAGTTGTCCTGTTTTATTTATTTATGTGTAATAGTGCCATCAATACTGCAGTCTGAAATTTGACCCAGGTGAGTGGGGGACAGAAGGAAGGAACGACTGCATGTTCACTTGAGTTACACCGGTTTCTTTTCAGTAGTGACTGAGAACTGTGAGTTGTGCTGAACAAGTCATAGAAAGTTCTGATGCCTTTGAAAGTGAGGAATTTGTGCTGCATCAGAAAGCCAGTGGAGGTTTCAGAAAAGGTACCAGAGGGGAATGGTTTTGGTGATAAGAGTTCTAGATATATGTAGGCAAGAGGTGTCCACAGCATGAACCAGAATTTTTCTGGAGCAGATAAAAGGCTACAATTTCACAATGCTGAAAGGGGAGAAGCAATCTATACAGAAGAAATGGAACCCACTCACCTAATATGGCAGCTGCTTGCAAGGAGTATTTTTCTGCATTCACTTGAGTGATCAGCTCTTGGACATCAGGCAGCTCCTAAATAATCAGGTCAATTATGTAAAACATCTTCCAGGTATTAAAAGTTTTATGCCATTAGCAAGTTTCAACCACTGTTCAAAAACTCCTCAGAGACAGAAGATCACCCAGAGCAGCTTCAATCACAACAGATGAGGAAGCAAAGCATTTACTGTGCATATACAAATACAATCCACAGTAGCCATTACAACCCCACAGCCTGCATCCGGCAGTACCATTGAGATACATATATTCAGTATATTTTCTGCACGAAGAGGAAAGTCTCTGGAAGTCACAGCTGCATTTGCGCACTGTACCTTAAGGTCTACAGAGCAAGAATTTACAAAAGCTAAACATTGTATTACTGCTCAGCAGTTAAAGAGCCAGTTAAATATGTATACACATGGCCTCTAGCTAATTGCACGTGGTCTTTCAAGAGCTTTCACTGACAAAGTTGCTGCATGCTGAATGGAGAGTTTCATACCTTTAAGCTGTTCTTATAAGTTCCAGCTTGGGCCTGGACTTCGTTGGCATATTTCAGAACTCGATCATACAAAACAAGGGCTTCACTCCACTTCTTCACTAGAACATATGACTGTGCAATGAAAAAACACCTAGTGGGATAGGAAGACAACATTGGGTGCATTCAAATTCATGTTAAAAACAGTTCAAACAATAAAAAAGGATATAAAAAACAATTTAAAAGCAATTTAAAAGAAGCCCACTCTGCTGAGCAATTTCTTGTCTGCTTCTTGTTCAATCAACTCAGTTCTCAGTATAATTGGTTTTCTGTTAGTCACAAAAGGGCTGCTTCTGAATTAGCAGAAGAATGTTGCCTGAGGAAAGTGACTTCAAATTCAATCAGTGTTGAAATAATAACTATTTGTTTAAGTTTCTGTGCAAGAACTTCCTCTGGGCCTCTAACATTTATATGTTATAAGTTTGTATTTTCCCTGTTTACTGCAATGAAATCACCAACACACTGTGGAATGGCACTGCAAGAAATCTTCTGGTACAGCTTACACAAGAGCTCACAGAACACCACTTATACTTTCTCCTTCTCTTCTTGGTTCTTGGGATCCATGTCTCTGTATTCAAATATTAGCTGTTCTTTAGCTACAGGTAAACTGATCAAGTAACCTTGTTTGCTTGAGAATTACCTGTAAGCTTTATACACCAGTGTCTTTATCCCAATTTCCTTTAGGTAGCCTTTATCTTCTTCCAGACCAGGAAGTTGTGGCAACTCTGCCAGATTCTTCAATGATGAAGAGAATTAACAGAGGGGGGGAGGGGAGAGAAACAGTTCTTGAATATAAATAGTATTTCATAAATCAGAAATGCAACTAGTGGTTTCCAAAATGAAGGTATCTTTTTTGTAAAACAGATTGTTGTTTTTAAAATCAAATGGTATATAAATCTTGTTAAAATAAAGTAATGATAATCTTTCACTAAAACTAATTGGCTTGGTGTGAATGCACAGCTGTCTGGTTGTTTCGCTGCTGCACTGTATTGAAGCAAGCCACAGTTTGGCTTAATGTGTCATCCAAATGCGAGTTCACAATTTAGTTGTCTCCAGACTAACCATGAAGCATAATCGAGGTTCGCTCTTCGTTTATGGCTCATGGCTAGTCTGGAGAGAGCCAAACTACAAGGGTGGGGTTGGACAACGTGTTAAGCTAAACTAGCTCAGCATGGTTAAACAGGAGCAAAACAACTGGGGAGAAGCAAAGTCACCACCCTCTTCTTCCCAGGAGCCCCCAACACTTGTGCCAAGTCACACTTTGGCTTAGAGTGATGTGTAAACCAAACCAGTAGTTTTCACAGGATGGTTGGTTGTTTCTTCAGTAAGAAACACAAACATATGAAATAACTGAATAAAGAAGCTACAGCATCACTCTTTTAAACACTAGAATTTTCTTAAACCCTTTCCACATGCTCCCTTTAAGAATAACCTGCAATTATCAGAATTATCTATGTGCTAGCTGTAGTAAATGCTCATATAGGAAAGTGACAAATGCGTCAAATTTAGTCTCCCTACAATGAAGCCACATTTTCCCCAAAGACTTGCATCTCAAAATACAGGAAAGACTATAAATATTTGGAATGCTGACCAGCTGGGACCGTGTGCTTGAGGTGGAGTCCTCTAGGGACAATGAACGCAGCAAAGATGTACTTGCAGGAATGAACAGGCAGGAGAACAGACTCATTTTGAGACCATGAGGCTCTAGAATTTAAGCACTACTACAGGCTACACAGAATTTTCAGCAGAGGATTGTGATCTCTGGTTGCCAAATAATGCATTAGGATCTCCTGCAGCTTTATAGCACTTGTGCTTTCTGATCCTGATTTGCAAACTTAGGAAAGGATTAAGAAATATGGAACCAGAAAACCTCCTCCCGCTCCATTGCTATTACCTGTAAGATGATGTCATAAAGGCGTATCAAATCCTGAGGCCGAGGTGTACGCTTGCCATCTTCCTCTGGCTGCTGCTGCTGAAGCAGCGCCTTCTGCAGTGCCTTTGCCATACTCTCATTGCGCTTGATGGCTGTGGACAGCTTGATGTATGTCAGATAACTAGAAAGCATGATTAAAGGAGTTTTGTTAAAGCCATTTCAAAAACACCTGGACATACCATAAAAGCTTAACAGGCAAAATGGGCAAGTGAACAAGATGACTGTCAAACCTTCCTAAAAAGTTTATAGAAGAACTCTAGTCTGACCACCTTAAAGTTTTTCTCGTTGATATATTTGCAACAAAACAAACAAGTAGAACAGAGTTTGGAATATGTTTAACTTTGGCTGGCTTACAAACCCTTATTAGCAATGTTGGAATATTTAAAACGTTTATTATATTGCTGGATTTGAATGATCCACAGTCACAAGCCATTAAGAGTTTAAGATCTATTAAATAAATATTGAGGGTTTTCTCCAAGCGAGTTGTATGTCCCACACAAGCACTTCTCATGCAACATAGCTTCCCCTTCCCTCTTCTCGTTCTATGTGCTCCCTCAAATCTGTTATGGGGTCTCTCCAAACTTACAGAACAGATTTGGTGGGTACTTGGCAAGAAGGGGTGGGGAATTCCAATGTGCAAATGGGATGACTTCGTAGGATACAACCCTAAATTAATATCTAGAAGGACTCCCACCTGTGCAGGTACTGGATATTAGTAACCTTTCCAGAATCCACTTCTGAAGAGTGTTCCCGCTGCTTCTGTTGGGAGCAGAACAAGGCTATATTGTATTTATTTGGGGAGCACACAAGAGATAAAACAAAAACTCAAAGCCTGAGAGATACTGTATTATAATTTATTACATTTCATAAAGAACCCTACAGGGTCTGTCACAAGATGTTTTCTTCAAGCACTCAGTTAAAAGGTGATGCACAAGGACAATACTTTATCCTCACCTGATCTGGTTTCAGTTCTTCACGAACAGCTTGAATTGCATCTCGACACTCACTCAGCAAGGATTCAAACAGCCGCTCTTTAGTTTCTTCTTCTTCTGCCTAAACAAAGAAGCACCAGAGAAACACTGAAAATCCATTAGGCCTATGATACTTTTTCTGAAATCTTAAAGGAGGTAAAAGCTCACACTAAGAATTCTAACAACTCAGAAATGCAACATCATGTGAAACTTTACAGAATGTTACACTGCTGGCGGAACAAACTGTAGAAACTTGGCCCTGTGGCTAACATTTCCTGAGATGCACTAGGGAAAGTAGTGTGACTATGTTCAAATCACTGAAAAGAAGGCCTTCTACAGTAGTTTCTCATAAAAACTGTTTGTAACTGTTTCATCAGTGCGGTACCGTATGAACTGAGCAAGAAAAACCAAGAGCCCACCAGGATCATTGTTATATGTTTAGATTGTCTAGTTCCAGACCACAATCTTCAAGGGCAACCCCATGTATAATGCACTGTAGTAATCTACATAGACTACCAGACCAGAGAAACAGAACCTCGGCTGTCCCCATCCAGACAGAGATGCAGCTGGATCATCAGCTGCAGGTGATGAAGGGCACTCCACACCATGAAGATTACTATTTATATAGTGCCATATTATAAAAAATCAAGACCTCCAGAGGAAGTAATGGAAGCTGCATACCTGTTCCTTTGTGGTGTGAGACTCCACCCAAAACAGCTTGAACCCCACCCATCCAGTTTAAGGAACCACCCACTAACAGTATCAGCCTTTCCTAGATTAAGCTTCTGGAAGGCTAAAAGTTCCACTTCCTTGGTATACGGCCTGATTTGATTAGATCAGCATGTTTGAGAGGCATGACTTGTGCATTGCAGGATTAGGGCTGCACTCCAGAAGCCAATTACAGTGGTGCCCCGCAAGACAAATGCCTCGCAAGACGGAAAACCCGCTAGACGAAAGGGTTTTCCGTTTTGGAGGCGCTTCGCAAAACGAATTTCCCTATGGGCTTGCTTCGCAAGACGAAAATGTCTTGCGAGTTCCTGCAGGTTTTTTTTCCCTCCCCCCCCCCTTTTCCTAAGCCGCTAAGCCGCTTATCAGCTGATCCGCTGATAAGCCACTTAACAGCTGATCGCTAAGAGCCGCTAAACCGCTAATAGCGCTAATCCGCTAAGCTGTCAATGGGCTTGCTTCGCAAGACGAAAAAACCGCTATACGAAGAGCCTCACGGAACAGATTAATTTCGTCTTGTGAGGCACCACTGTACTCTCTAGTTTCATTAGCCTGAACAGCCCTTCAGAAAACCTCCCTAGCAGTTTTGGGATAGGTTTGGGCATAGTAGCTTTAATTGCTCATCCAACTAATGTTAACTGGATTAATAAACTTCAAAAATATGCTGCTTATTCTTCAGATATATATAAAGGTGGTTTCTAAATATTAAGGAGGGACATTGGTTACTCTGAACCACCACCGAGACAAGCTAGACAAGTCTGACAGCATTCTCAGCAACATCCATGAGAGTATTTCAACTTCAGACATGCAAAGGGGAAACCAACTAGAATAATGATGAAGTAATAAAACGCCCAGCAGACAGAGAACAGAGCTTCAGGACTGGCATGGGGAGAAGGCTGAGGTTAGTGTATTGATCACTCATGTTAAACATAACTATGGACAAGCACTGGGTGCACTGCAACTGATAACAAGCTCCTTCAAGAAATGGATGTATCAGCAAAGGTTCTTAAAGAGCAGAAGTGAAGGAAAAATAGACTTGAACTGAATTAATAGCTTGAATAAGTAAATACTTGATTCAGAAGCATGGTTACAGTTTTACTTCTCTGCCTGATGAGACCCTGAAAGTATTTTCTTCATAATGTTCAGCATCTGCCTAACAACATTTGTATATATTGTTATGGGTGTATCCATTTAGAGATTCCCTTGTAACTTGTACAAAAACAATTGTGAGAACTGGATATTTAACCAAGCTTTGGCTCATAGGGTTGCCTCTAAATAAGACTCATGTATGATCCACTCAACGAGGATTCCATAAATCTGCTTACTTCATGACAAGTAACAAGTGCTGTTCCTCCATTTGACATGCACCAACGAACCTTTGCTGGTGGGAAGCTAGAAGTACCTTCAGGGAAGAAAATGGAAATACAATTTCCCTTCCCATTCAGCTTCTGCAACTGGCAGCAACCATTTGCTACTGGCTCATTCCTCCATGAAGGAAAGGAAAGTTAGCTGCAGTTTTGCATGTTAAGACTTTTGCAGAAGACAGCGGCAGTCCTGCAAATCCTAACAGGAAGGTAAACACTCCCTTTGTTATTCTACAACAGGCGTGTTCAACTCCCAAGAGACTGCGATCTACTCCCAGTATAAAAAAACAAACAAACTGGCAGTGATCTACCCATTGCCATTGGAGGGAGGAGTGTGCGTGGGGTGGGTGGATTGCCCAGAATTGTTGAGCTTTTTTGGGGGAGGATTGCACAGAGTTTTGAAGCTTTTCGCCTGTCAATTTTTGTACACAATAAGGTTGTTGCAATCTACCAGGATCAGCTGGGGGGGTCTACCGGTAGATGGCGATCTACTGGTTGGACATCTCTGTTCTACAAGAACAGGGGGAGGAGAGGCAGCGATCCATGGCTTGTACTTTTGCAAAATTTGCATAACAGAAGCCACCTCTTCTTTCTCCTCCACCCCTATTCCTTGCAGAGGGAAAACATTTACTTTCCCTTCCTAGTGGGCTTCGGCAAGATGCAGCAACAGCAAGGTGCTACTTGCACCTTCTGCAAAAGCCTAACACAAAGCCAAACACTTCTCAGAGTTCTCTGCACAAATAAGGTTCGGGAACAGGAGGGGCTGGTGGTGAACTCAATAAATGGGTTTGACGAGTAAGCCAAGACAAAATTTGGGGAGCGCTATGTACGTGCAAGTGTCTGCATGTCAACATGTGATAATTCCAGAAGCCAATCTAAGTGTACTCACTGACTTGGCGACATGCCTGATCATAACAATTATAGGTCAGAAAATACACATCACTTATATCCTCCTACATTCTTTTGGCCAAGGTTCAGCCAAGACACAGGAAAATCGTGAAGCTACACCACCTGCTGATCACACAGCTCTATTGCACAACTTTTCTGGGCGTATATCTGCCCCGCCCCCAACACAAGTGGATGATGTACAGCTATCTAATTACACACAAGAATACAGGATTTTGACTACAGTAAAAATCACAGTGATAGATTGCAGGGAGTTTATATTTACCTGAGCAATAGCTGCTTCAGTATCAGCCATCCCCAGCAGGAAGATCCTCACTTTGTCTATCTTCACTGGCACTGTTCTTCCCCTCCATTCTACCTCACTCATAGTGGCTGCCTGCTTTGCTCGGGTTTGGGTGATTAAGGACTGCAAAACAGAGAAGCTACTATTTAGAAATGCAAATAGAAGGTTGTATTCCCCACAATATTTCACCTAGATCTGTACAACAATCACGATGACAGCCATAAAATCTGCCCGTTTCAGTTTTTAAAAAATTAATCTGATAACACATTCTTTTTTTTTTTTTAATAAGCAGTCTGTCATATCCCCTAAAGGCAAGCAATTATCAGAAATCACAATATTTTAAGTATTTTTTTTTTAAATGCTCCTACAACCACTAAGGACTCTTCTGTTTATTATGCTTAGTCAGAAAATCCTTGCCTACATAAAATTATCTAGATCAGGGTTGTCCATCATAAAGTCAGGGAGTGCTGTCAGATCTCTTAGCGAGGATCCCAGTGTGTTCCATGGCACTTTTTCTACACTCAGCACAAATGACTAAGCCACCTTCAGTGATCATATGCATCTGGTATGTATCTGCTTTGCTAGGTGGCTAGTTGGAGGAGGAGGAGGAGAGGAACGTTCCAAGTCTTCCAGGACACAACTAGGCATCTGCATGTTATTCATTTTAACATAACAAATAGCTTTCCATGTCTGCAGGACACACTAGATGGCAAGATTTTTTTACAGCCCATCCAAGTTTGACACTATTGGTCTAAGTTCAGGCTTATGCCAACTTCTGCAAGAAAGGCTCTTTTTAAAAAAAGAGAACAGATTACCTCAAGTTTTTCAGCAAGAAGCCCCTCAGTACCTCCAGATCTCAGTCTCATTTGCATTAGCTCACTAATAGCAGACTGGTCACCTAAGAAACAAATAGCAGTGTACAATATGTGATCTAGCACATTTTGTTACATTGTGAGAAAAACAATTCCAAGCCTCGTGATTGTGAAGTAAATGTAAAGAACACTGGGAGCAACATGTTACATTTGTGTCCTGAATATGTATGCACGAAACAGATATGCTGTAATGATAAACGCCAATTTGCAACAGTGGGCCGAGAAAGGCAACTCTGTAGTTACTGGCTATTTGGGGTTATTGGGTTGTTGTTTTTATTTTGATTGTATATATTGTGGTTTTCATGTTGATCTTTTCTGTGAACTGCCCTGAGACCTTCGGGTATAGGGCAGTATATAAATTCAATAAATAATAATAAATAATTCTCATAATAATATTTTCAGCCCATGCTAAAAAGAGATGCTGACTATGCACAAGGACCCCCAAATTTACAAACCTTCGTTCTTAAAGGAAAGTTACATATTATTCAGTTGCAAGTAGTTTCATCTGAGGTAGAAGACAGAACATGGGGGGATTTCTCAAACCTACATATTATTCAGTTGCAAGTAGTTTCATCTGAGGTAGAAGACAGAACATGGGGGGATTTCTCAAACCTACATATTATTCAGTTGCAAGTAGTTTCATCTGAGGTAGAAGACAGAACATGGGGGGATTTCTCAAACCTTTCACATTAAAAGCTACCAATTTTTTATCTATAAAGGAAAAAGTACTGCTGTTTCTGTGAGGAGAAAGCACATGGGGTGGTAATTTTCAGCAGGAAAAAAAATGCTGGAAAGAGAAGGGTAAGATCCTCCTCACGTGAAGATTGCAGCTTTAGCAGCTTCTTCAGGAAAAAACTGCAAGACACATGTACTTTGGACTTTATTTTAAATGACCAGGTTTTTGTCAAGTATTTTCTGCCCCAAGATCAAAGAAAGTAATGGAAAAATTGGGATATTAATTACTGCATAGAAGTGAGGGGGGGGGGGAAGCACCTAGATCCAACTCATAACCATTAAAGCCCAATTTTGATTCTTGTTTTCTCAGCTTTCTGTGTTCTCCAGCGCATTTTCAAGCTCTCTTTTGCAATTATGACAGGCAGAACTATTCTAAATAAAAGCAGAAATTACCAAAACATCAAGCTGAGGGACACTCTGGACTTTAAACGGTGCACCAACAATATGCTTAAGTATGTATTCCCCCTTCGATCTCTTTTGGCAGGCCAGCAAATGTAAACAGTACTAGCAGTCTTTTAAAAAATGTTTTTTCTTGGTTTACTTACCAATATTATAAGCACAATAACGAATATTTGGGGAGATCTCCTCCACTCGCTGATTATATAGTATAGCCTGCTCATCTGTGAAAGCACTAGCCAGCTTTTCATATATGGTTCTGCAGCAGAAAGATAAAAACTTAATAGTTACTATTTTACAACAATGACAGTCCTTTCTCTTTAAAATAAATTACTGTTAACAGTACTGAGCTGTTCTTACAAAGGCCTTTTAACTTTAGTTACAGGCAGGTAGCCGTGTTGGTCTGCCGTAGTCGAAACAAAATAAAAAACTTCCTTCCAGTAGCACTTTAGAGACCAGTTAAGTTTGTTATTGGTATGAGCTTTCGTGGGCATGCACACTTCTTCAGAAGAAGTATCTGAAGAAGTGTGCATGCCCACGAAAGCTCATACCAATAACAAACTTAGTTGGTCTCTAAGGTGCTACTGGAAGGAAGTTTTTTATTTTGTTCCTTTTAACTTTATTATCATGCTACTCAGTAGGACAACTACTCTGGGTCCAAAACTGATGGGGGCGGGATTTATATTGGAACACAGAGAAGAATTTGCGTGGAAAAACTCATCAACATGTGATAGGATTAGTTTAACAGTTTCATGTTAACAAAGCAATAGGAAGGATGGGCAAACTCACTTGCATTTGTTGAATGCTTCCATTGCTGCTTTCCATTCCTGGCGCTCAAAGCGGAGCATACCCGTGAGGTATGCTGTATATGCCTGTAAATCAAGGAGAGGTGCCTATTAGTCGGTGCAATAGTACAGTCTCAGTCTACAGCCAGCAAGAATACAGCCAGCAGAGACTGGCAACTTGCCTGAACACTATTCTTTTCTCCGGTTGCCTACATTACCTCAAATACCACGACAAGCATTCATATAGTAAACCTGGCATTCAGCCCTAACATTTACATCACTACATACATCGTACAAGTTATACATTCATGTTTCGAATTCATGTTTTCAGAAACCTAACCCCAAGTGAAAAGGCTTTAGAAATTATGTGATGCTGTTTTGAAAGACACGTTACTAAGACTTGTAGTATTTACTGGCCAGTTGTTGCGCAAGTATTCATGCTACACCACCACACAGAGGGTGTTCAGGTAAATGAAAAAACATGTGCACTATAATAAGTAAATCATTAAGCTGCCAGAGTCAAATAGCTGCCTGGGTGTGATAAGTCACAAATCAGCATATAGAAGGATTCTAGCATAGATAATATTTTTGGAACAAATTCCTAAAGGATGTGTTTATCAATTGCTATTAGCTCAGGCAGCTAAAAATGGAATGCACTGAGGAAGCCCGATTACCAGATGCTGAGAATCACTTGTAAGTTTCAGGTATTTTTAGACACAGTGCTAGACTAGGTAGAATTTTACCCTGACTCAGCACAACAATTTTTTATTCTTTCTTGGGTTTTTTCTGTGCTCTGCCAACAGTCAGTTTCCTATTCACTAAATACACAAGCTAGGCCCCAAACTCCCACCTCACTCTTCTTGGTTCTGCCTCAATCAAGGAATCCCAGGATTTGTAAAAATGAAAGCCCCATCCCTTGTAGGTTATAGCCCTGCGGGGGCTTAGTTTAACAAGAGGGCTGCATTCATTTCTGGGCAACCTTCCTGGGGTAGCATGCCAGGAGTTGGCAGCACCAGAGGCAAAAATGAGAAGAACAGCAAATGTGAATTTTACCTTTATGCAATAGGCTAGTTTACTTACACACACACACACACACACACACACCTCCCTATGCTTCACCCCCAGAAAGGAAGCAGCATTTATTAGAGTTCAAGGACTCTAATAAACACTGAAAGAAGAAAGCAGGGCTGGTGCGAGATGTGACCTGGGGAGAACACCACAGGTGAAACAAAGAGACCCAAGTCCTTATCCCTGCTACTGTCTGACCGTTCCCAGAAAAGGCTCATTTTATATATGGGAGTTCCACTGGAAATATTAGGTAATGGTTGCTACATCAGAAGATATACCACAAAATGTTGCAGTGCACCTTAACCTCCTAGCAGGAGTGTTCCTGTTCAGGTTTCCAGCCAGCCAGCCAGCCAGCCAGCCAGCCTTACCCTCCTCCAATATAAGCTGCAAGGAGTTCAAGCAGAATATTCCCTGGCTTTCTGTTCCAACTGACACTCAACATCCTGTGACTATAGAATACTCCTCACCAGAGTAGGGGATTTCTTTTTTAGGGCAGAGATAATAATTGTTATTTATTTTTCCAAACTTTATAGAGTTCTTCCAAACAGGCTGATACCGCCTTCCTGTTTCTCAGCCTAAAGTTGAAAGTGAATGGCAGGACAATTATCTATGTTTCCTATATGACAGCATGAAGATTCAACCTTCTGGACAGAAGGTGCAAAATGTCAGATTTGAACTTCCATAAATTGATACGCTACAGCCTGATATTTTCAAAAACCGAGCGGTGTTCAACTACTGCATCTCATCAGCACAACTATTTCAAGTTGCATGACAATTTCCCTCTCTATTTTTGCTGTGCATGGCCTGCACACACCCCAAATCTGCTCCAGAGGGTTGGGGAAACCCTTAGAACAGATTTAGAGGTTGCATGGAACAGGGTGCAGGGAAGGGTGTTCCTTTGCACAAGCCAAAATTATTGCACTGACAAAACATTAACTTAGCACTATATTGGATTCCACTCACCATCCTCAAATATATCACTTGTCAACCTTCCATCACATGTCCTTATATATGTAAATAACAGAGCCTGCTATTTCAAACAAGCATTTGCATCTCCTGACCTTTTTGCTGCATCTGCTATGGCATACTATAGTCCTTTAGTCCCAGGTAGACTACAAGAGGAAGCACTGGCTAAGCAGCATACATATCGGCCAGCTGGAAACATTCTATAGGCTGAACCCAACCAGACTCCTGTCTAAGATTAGCTGCTATCTGCTTTCTTTCCCCATTTTCTGTACTGGTTTTCAGATTAATGATCTGTCTCAAACTTCACAGACCACTATTCTGATTCAGTGAAACTGTTATTTAACTTGGGCTTAAAAAGTCGCTACAAATATACTGGACATTCCTAACCTAATCTCCACAGGAAGTTTTAACATTATTTACAATTCAGATTCATTTATCCAACACGAAACAAAATGTCAGTTTATATCTTCTATGCTATAAAAGGGTTTTGAAAGTTAGCAGTAACCTGAGCTTCCAGCTTGGTCTTGGCATCCACGCGGTTGCTTTCACACAGGCGCTCCAGCTCCTCAGCATGTTTTACTGCTTTGCGCAGGCGAGATAACAAGTGGAATCGTTTGCGAGGTTCTGTGTTGGCTTCCTGCTTAAGCTGCATAGCATAACTCCAGGCTCTCTCGGCATCCATCAGAATCAAGAGCAAGTATCTAGTGTAAGAAAAGTAAAGACAGCTTAAAAACCTATTCCAAACAAATTTCTTTCCTTTATTTCACGTGGGCAATAAAAACCCATGGAACAAGTTCTGCTGTGGTTAGGACAGATTTATCTACCCCATCACCTTTAAAGCCTTGATCGCACATCCTGAAGACCATTCTCCTTTTGCGTAACTTAAAATTTGTAGGGAAACTGCCTATATATTTTTTAAAAAAACCTGTTTTGTTGATGTCTAATTGTTTTAGTTGTCAAATGTTATTGATATTCATACAAGTTGTATTCAATTTATTGTATTGGTATGTGTTTTTATTCCTTTATTTTATTTCTTAAATGGCATATAACGTCGTACCTTGGTTTTCGAACAGTTTAGTTCCCGAATGTTTTGGTTCCTGAACATGGCAAACCCAGAAGTGACTGGCAAACCCAGAAGCCAAACATCCAGCAGGGCTTCTGATTGGCTGCAGGACCTTCCTGCAGAAGCCGCGATTTGGTTTTCGAACATTTTGGAAGTCGAACGGAGTACCGGAACAGATTCTGTTTGACTTCCAAGGTACGACTATACATAGTATGTATGTATAAATAAATAAATAACCAACCTCAGTTTCAGATGTAGTGTAAAAATCTGGAGGTGGTACAGGTACCTTGAGCAAATTGTTTTGAGGCTGGCTGTGGTCCCTGTTTTGAACTGTGCCATCCACACTGAACTTACGAGGTCCTATGCTGCTCCTTGGACTAGCAATGATCAACACAGGAAAGGGGGTAGCTCCGAATTAGCTTCTGAACTTTTTCATTCAAATATGTGGAATCTTGATACTCAAATCCCATTTTATCTAAAGAATCCCAACAGTTAACCCAACAAATCCGATCCCACAACAAAGTAGAAAGAAACAAAGATGGCATTTTGCCCGCCCACCCACAAAGATATTAGCATACAAATATGCATATTGAAGTCTGGTAGTCAGGATACTGATTTCCAAGTCACTACATTTAAAGGGGAAAAAGATCAGTAATCCGCTTCAAAACATTTTTATAATACTGAGCAGGGCTGCCTACCGTATTTTTTGCTCTATAAGACGCACCCGACCATGAGATGCACCTAGTTTTTAGAGGCGGAAAACAAGAAACAAGAAAGCAACACAAAGCCTCTTGAGCGAAGAGGCAGGAGCGCTCCGGCTGCACTCAAGGGGCTCTGCATGGCTATCCCTGAAGCCAGGAGAGCAAGAGGGATTGATGCGCACCAATCCCTCTTGCTCTTCTGGCTTCAGCAATAGCTGTGCAGCCTGCATTCGCTCCATAAGATGCACACACATTTCCCCTTACTTTTTAGGAGGGGGAATGTGCGTCTTATAGAGCGAAAAATACGGTGTTTTGAAGTTGAACAGTTCTCTCCTCTCCTCACCAGAACCCCAAATCTGCTGCACACAGTTGAATAATGTCACCCATGGTGCTGGGGGAATAGCACTGCTAAGGTACATGTAGTCAAAAGCAATTGATATAAGCATGCGGCACCATTTCCCTTTACTACTGGAGGTTTCTGATTGAGAGATATAACCAGAAGCTTATAACTTTACCTGCCCCTTTTGGCAAAAAAAAAGGAAAAAAATCAGCACAGCTATTGAGCATCCTAGTACCTGTTGTCAGATAACAGTTCTTCTGTTACTTTCTTGCCTGTGAACTTGTGCCTATTTCCCATCTTGAAGTTAAGAGTTTTTCTGAGTCTTCTTAGTCGTCGGGAGCAGTAACCTCTGAAGAGAAAAACCACAACTTTTTAGTTGTTACAAAGAATAGAACTTGGGCTGGATTCAACTAAATAGGTTCCAGGAGCCAATGCAACAAGCCCTGCTAGCCTAGTGGGGTTCCCCCTCCCCACTTTGCTTGGGAAGGCAAGGAGAATCCCCAGAACAGTGTGTGGAAGGAGGGGATGGGAGTTTGTTCTGTCTGGCAAGCTTGCACTAACAGAAGGATAGGATTTACACAATGTTGAATTCCATTTTTTGCCTCCTATTTGACTAAGAAAGAGAAGGGCAGTAAAAACAAACCTAGAGCTATAATACATTTCATATATTAGAGGGCACCATGTGTGGCCGTCATCAGTTTTTACAGTGGAAGACAGTAGTCATAGCCAAAATGTTAATAATCAGGAAATCTTGGCAGCCTACATGACAGATTTACAGAACTGAATGGAACCACAAAGCAGCTGCTTTAGAGTGGTGCACCAAATGGCTTATGGAAATGAAGCCTTTAGTGCCTAGGTAACACACGAGTTCTGAGTAAGTAGCTTTCCATTCAGTGTTTTGCATACTCCTCTACACACCTGTAGGGGACGCAGGTGGCGCTGTGGGTTAAACCACAGAGCCTAGGACTTGCCGATCAGAAGGTCAGCGGTTCGAATCCCCGCAACGGGGTGAGCTCCCCTGCTCCTGCCAACCTAGCAGTTTGAAAGCACGTCAAAGTGCAAGTAGATAAATAGGTACCGCTCCGGCGGGAAGGTAAACGGCGTTTCCGTGCGCTGCTCTGGTTCGCCAGAAGCAGCTTAGTCATGCTGGCCACATGACCCGGAAGCTGTACGCCAGCTCCCTCGGCCAATAAAGCGAGATGAGCGCCGCAATGCCAGAGTCGGCCACGACTGGACCTAATGGTCAGGGGTCCCTTTACCTTTACTACACACCTGTAAAAGCTGTATTATATAAATTATATGCAACACCCATGCTAGTGCTTTATAGAATGAAGAAAAAAGCCACCCAACGATTTAACGATTCAAATAAATGGGGAAGTATCTTTAAACGTTAAGTAGATACAAATTTTCATAAAGAAGTAGAAGGAACAGGTACTCTAAAACTAGGTTTGCCATATGTCCGGAATTTCCCAGACATAGCCCTTGTAAACAGTGTCTGGGCGGAAATCGCGGAAATGTCCAGGGAAACCCAGTTGTATGGCAGCCCATGTTGGTAGTGTAGATTTTGGTGAATTTCAATAAAAGTAGCTCAAAAGTTTTTGCTTTTTTTAAAGAAGCTCAACAATTTTGGGCAAAACTTTAAAAAGCTCAACAACTTTAGGGGTGGGGGGAGAAGCAGCTCAACAACTTTTGTGTCCAGATTTTCACTTTTTGAAATATGGCAGCCCAGCTAAAACTGCAGAAAGAACTAGCATCTGTTTAGACCTAGTCTAACAAAAGGACAAAAGGACATTGGCTGCAAATCATTCCCGTTCGTTATTCCTAGTATACCAACCTGTATCTCTGAAAATCACCATGCCGTAACCCATGTTGCTGTTGCGATTCCTTAACAATCTGAAGGACTGAAGAACTTGCTAAGGAAACGTTAAACAGGATGCTAAAGATGTATCATTAAAATGACAGTTGTTATTTGGAGCACATGTAAATAACTAATTTTCTATTTTGTAATATTACACTGATACTTATTTCTGAACTGGGAAAGTGTTAAACAAAATAAGTTTTACAGATTACCACAAGTAGAATTCACTGGAAAGCCAATACAACTGTATATATCAATGTTGGCTTGAAGATCACTGTTTAAATTCAATTAAGCTATATTCTAGGAAACCCAATGGTTCCTTATATATTTATAAAGAAATATTTGATGAGATAAAGGTCAGTGGGGCTTACTTCCAGTTAACTGTATCGAGGACTGCAATCATCATTAATTTGTGAGATTAACTGATCTGATTTATTACAGTTACAAAATAAAAACTGGTACAGATAGGCCAATGAGTATAGTAAGAGTAGCAAGTGTACAGATAAATTCAAAAAGAAGCCAAAAAGTAGTCTCTACTTTACATTTCCCATCTGCATTTTCAGTAACGCAAGAAGAGTAAACACTTAAAATAATGAAGCATCAAAAATTCATTGGGTCTTCTGATCAGTTCTTAATAAAATTTTAAAAATCAACCTTTCTAGGCTCCAAACGCACAATATAAAAAGCATGAACTACAGGTTCCCTCTTCCTGAATCCACAGAAACAAAGATATTTATTAAATCTTAATATTTATGGAAGTCAGCCAATTAGCAAAACAAAGGGCAGAGCACAATAGCAAGCAAGCATAAATGCTCTCCTTATTTCAAGATAGCTAATACTGCATGTGGCAATTGCACAGTTTGGGATATTGAATTTCTGAAATGGTATACTTTCCAGTAGGTTTCAATGAACTGCTACAACTGTCCACTATGAACACTTTGCAGTATTTAGTGGTAGCTCTGGAGAAGGAGGCAAAAAGTATGCCTTTAAATTATTTTCAGGGACTGTTAAATTTTCTGCTGCACACAAAACATTTCTACATGATCACCAGTTACTTTTAATCCCAATCACCGAATTAACTTTCAAACACTGACCTTTGTTCATCTAACAATTTGATGCTGCCCACATCAATCCATAAACAACTATTTCACTCTACAGTATATCAGAGTATATCTATTCCACAACAATGGCCTCTTGTCTCTCCCACTGTCTAAATTGTAAGCATCTAGGTGCAATGACTTTGTGGAAGTTTTTATTTTAAACTTGTATTGCTTGGTAAAGTGTTACATATGCTGGTAACACAAAGGAAAAATAAATTTCACCAAAAGATCCACAAAGTTTAGCAAAATAACACTTTGGGCCTGGATTTCTTTCCACAGTATAACATTTCATTTTTATATAGCAGTTATGAATGCTTCTCCACAATGTCCAACAGCACAGGACTGCTATATCAGTCAAAAGAGCTTAGCAGTACTTCTATAATCTGCTATATGGAGCAGATTACAAAGGAAAGACCCCCCCCCCCCGAAAAATGTATATGAAACCAAATAATTCCAAAGAATAACTCTTTCCTCCAAAAAGAGATTGGTAAGCAGAACTCAGAATCCCTGCTCAGCTATCTTTGCTACAAACTGCACACGGATTTCACATTTCAACACTGCTTTTTTTCCAGGTAATAAGTCTGCCATGGCCCACTGCCACAAAATAAATTCCACACGGAGCCTTTCAGAAACAGGCGTGGCCTGCAAATCCAGGCTGTTTAGGGGGTGGTAGTGGAAAGAGAAAGTTCTTCTTAAATATGCCATATGTTGCTGGATCCCATATCCATTCTGTCAAAATCTCAAGGAGTAACAGCCCCCCCCAACAAAAAAACCCCCGACCACCCCATAACGCCTGGCTGAAACTGTAACCTAATGTAAAGCTAAGATGGGCGGGGTATATATAATAACATTATTATTACTTATTACTAATATGCTGCTCTGCATCCCTAAGGTCCACGTCAGCTGCTCCCGCTAATGCCCATTAGGAAATCTGCCAGCGGCCCCTTCTCCGACAGCCACATCCCCAGCCCTGTAAAGAGCGAGGGGGGAGGCAGCGGGAGAAAGGCCCACGGAGGCCGAAGGGGCCAGAGGCTTCCTGAGGGCCAGAGGCCAGGGCTGCATGGAGGGCTGCGCCGCTCGCTTAAGTGACACGTCCCCACTAAGCCCTCCCCAAACCCCGTCATGCCGGCAGGATACTTTCCAGGCCCAGGCTATCGCCGAGGCCGCCCGGTTTCGGCTTCTCATTCTCCTTGTTCTCCTCTAGGCCCGCCGCGGAGCCTCCGCTGTTGCCTCCGCCGCTTCCACCACCTCCACGGCCGCTACCGCCGCTGACCACCTGCCGCTCAGCCGCCATCTTGCGCCTGTTCCACTCGCGGCGCGAGGCATCACGGGACGGGAGAGAAGAGCCGTCGGGAGCGCGCGGCGTAGCGGACATGGGCGCTGAGGATGACGGGAATGAGGAGGACGGGGCAGGGCTGGGCTTTCGAAAAGAGAAAGCGCTTTAGTAAGGGGCTATTTAAATGGTTGAGGCCGCCCCCGAGCCGCTGCACATTCGGGCAGAGGGAACTGGGGCAGTACGTCAGCAGCTCTGTTAGCATTTGAAGCTGAAGCGGGGAAGCCGGCCCGATTTTTTTTTTTTTTACTCCAACTCCCATCAGCCCCGGCTAGCGTGACTAACGGCCAAGGATAATGGGAATTGCAGTCCAACAAAAACATCTGTAATTCCCTAGTCCCTCCGCGTGTAATTGTCTAATTGAAATATTTGCATGCGCTTACCTAATTTGCACACACACACCCGCCTGCTTCGTTTCCCTTGCCTTCAGCTGCTGTTTCCCTGAATCTATTTTTATATTTTAGGTTGTGTTCTTGTAAGGCCCCGTGTACTGAGATGGTGTTAAATAAAAGTGACGAATTATTCTAATGGCAGGTTTGAGCAGAGGCTCCTCTTTTAAGTTCTAAGGAGTAATCCGCTGCAGCAGCAGACTCCCCAATACAGAAGACTGCTTCAGCTGTTGTCTGAGCACTGTTCACTTGGGTTTATTTAGTCAAACATTCATTTTTTAGAACCACAGGAGCCCCACAAGGCAGCTTACAAAGCCAAAATAGCACATTAAAAATAACAAGAGAGCATTAACACCAGCTCTGTTACAAACAAAATCAATCAGAAGGAGCCAGCTGAACATGAATTGGGAGAAAGTTTCATAATCCACCATGATTGCCAATTTAGAAAAAAACCAAACATTGGAAGGGTTCCTGTACCTTTAACAGAGCACAATAGACAACAGTAAAAAAGGGTGTTTTCCAACCAGGGCCACCTCACGACATTTTGCTGCCTGATGTGAAGGACAAAAGGGCAGCCTCCCCCAAGGTATATACAAAAGCCAACTGGACTGATATTTGAATCTTACCCCATTACTGGTGAATGAACAATATCCTCCCTGTGCTTGAGGACTGCAGGCTAGCATTGGGGACACATGACACTCACAGGTCTGGCCACTCACTACACCTCAGCACCTGCTGCCTGAGGCAGGTGCCTCACTGCCTCATCATAGAGCCTGCCCTGTTTTCAACTTAGAGATGGTTTGAGTGAGAAAGCTGCAGATGTTGAATTTTCTGTTTGGCCTGCAACAACTAAAGGCATGGGAACCTGCCATGAAAAAGATCCCACAGCAGCTGCCCCAAACCTGGCACACTTTGTTATTCCAGAGAGTTTCATACAGAGATGTCCTTTTAGAGCTCCATTATTCTCCAGCTGAACAGGCACCCCACAGATACAGTCTCACTGCTGTGCTGGTCAAAACAAAATAAAAAAATTCCTTCCAGTAGCACCTTAAAGACCAACTAAGTTAGTTCTTGGTATGAGCTTTCGTGTGCATGCATTTAGCATGCTTACACAGTTCTGCAGAGTTCATATGGCATTCTTGTGCTTATTGGTTGCCATTAATTTGATTTTAATTAATTTTTATAATGAAATGTTTTTAGAATCGTTGGATTATTTTGATTGTTGTTAGCCGCCCTGAGCCCAGCTTCGGCTGGGGAGGGCGGGATATAAATAAAATTTATTATTATTATTAATATGTTTAATGTGCAACTCAAATGTGTGCAACACCAGGACACTGTAAAAAAACATTCTTGTGTTCCCCAGACTTTTGATAGCAAAGCCAATCATTTTTTAATGGATTAAAATGGGAGACATGCTTCCCTGTTACACCCATAAAGGTTTATGTTTAGAGTACTGAAGTGCTGAGAGAGAGAGGAGAGGAGATCATGAGTTATAATGTCTGTAATAACATCAGCTTAGGCCAGCATGGCACTGGTCATGGCTGATGGGAGCTGGAGTGCAGGGTCCCAGGTCCCCTCCCTGCCCATGTGTTAAGCATACTTACTAGGCAGTTCTCTGGCTATGATTGTGGCCTTCCAGGGTCCTCCAGTGGACATTTCACTGCACAAAGATCTGGCTGGTGGTGAATAGGTTTCTCCCTTCAACCCCAAATGAAGGGGAAGGAGAGCTGGGCTCCGAGTATGCTTGTTCTGTTGACATGTGTTACTGGAGTGTAATTCCCCCTCGAAAGGAGCCTGCTGGATCAGACCAATGACCCATCTAGTCCAGCATTCTGTTCTCACAGTGGCCAAGCAGGCATCTGTGGGAAACCCTCAAGCACACTCTCCCCTCTTGCGGTTTCCAGCACCTGCTATTCAAAAGCATTACTACCTCCACCTGTGGGGGCACAGCATAGCCATCATGGCTAGTAGCCATTAGACCATGGATTTGTCTAATCCTTTTTTTAAAGCCATCTAAGTTGGTAGCCAAAATTGTCTCCTGTGGGAGTGAGTTCCATAGTTTAACTGTGTGCTAAGACCCTTGGGTTTTCTTTTCAGTGAAACAGCCACATGTGGAGGGGGAAATTGGACTCTCCTTGGACTGTTCACAGGCTCCAACTTGTTCAATCCATTTTCATCATCTTTTCAGAATGTGAATCTCTCAGCAGTAAATTAGATTTCTTCTCCAGACATATTTTTTAAAAATTGAATTGTCACGTTGACCTTATAGGAGGGTTTTACTCTGCCCAGTAAAATACATCACATTCATAACTGCTATTTTCGCTAATATATTTCCCATTTGCAGGTCTGTGCGCACTGCATTTTAAAATGAGAGTGGCATCAAGGCGCACACATCCTTCCTTCTGCCCTAGGGGAAATGCACTTTAATATTAATAAAGAATTAGTAAAATTCTGCTACAGCTCATTTCTCTTGTGTCACCTCTATTTCTGTGCAGCTTGCTTAAATCCACAAGGGCTTTTGTTGTGGCTCCTGAACACTTTCGACTTTTGTTTTGTTTTGTTTTTTGTAGTTCCTAATAGAAAAATGGATGCAGGCTGATTTTCTGCCTCCTGTGGATGTTTTCAAATATTCAGTGCCATATTGTGTGATGACAGGAATGAAAAGATTTCTTCCCACATGACCATTCCATTTCCGATTTTATATCTCAAGTTCCTAAAATGACCTTGTGTGATACCTGTTTTCAAAGGGCATGGTGGCTGAGATGTGTCCACTGTCCACTTGCTAGGTTCAAAGAACAATAAGCTGGATGGGAACCTTAACTTCACAAAAACAGTGACTTGCTCAGAAGGTTTCATAGACAAAACAGGATCTGAACTAGTCTTCTACATTCAAGCAGTATATGCCCCTGTCCACTGCAACCCAAGGGCTCTCAGCAGTTCAACAGCAGTCTACAACATGATGTGACCTGAAATATACTTGGAGTCCTATAGCGATTTCATGCTTTTTATTGCAGCTTGTAAAACAGTGATTGAATTGCCCCCCAAACCTCAGGCTTTTATATACAGTGGTGCCTCTGGTTAAGTTCCGGAGGTCCGTTATTAACCTGAAACTGTTGTTAACCTGAAGCACCACTTTAGCTAATGAGGCCTCCCTCTGCCACTGCGCTGCCGGAGCACAATTTCTGTTCTCATCCTGAAGCAAAGTTCTTAACTCGAGGTACTATTTCTGGGTTAGCGGAGTCTGTAATCTGAAGCATCTGTAACCTGAAGCGTATGTAAGCTTAGGTACCACTGTACATTATTTACACAATGAGTCCCGTCTGATTGGCTGATTCTGCTTCCCTCCTGGAGTCTGACTGGTCTTTTCCTGCAGGCCAATCAGTTGTTGTATTCTATGATCGTACCAGCCTAATAGGCTGATTAACTTCCTCCTGGAGCCTGATTGGTCTTCTCCTGCAAGCCAATCAGTTGTTGCATTCTAGGATCCTACTTGCCTATTGTTCTAGGATCCAAGCTTAGTACATAACACCCTAACAACTTGGGACAGAACAAAATAAAAAAAATTCCTTCCAGTAGCACCTTAAAGACCAACTAAGTTAGTTCTAGGTATGAGCTTTCGTGTGCATGCACACTTCTTCAGATACACTGAAACAGAAGTCACCAGACCCTTCTATATAGTGAGAAGGTGGGGAGGGGTATTACTCAGAAGGGTGGTGGGAATGGGTGATAGGCAGATAGCTGTGATGAGCTACTTTGAGATCTGGTCATCACATACAGCTCCCAAGTTAAAACAGTACAATGCATCATCAGAGATCTACAACCTCTCCTGGACAATGACAGTTCTCTTTCTCAAGCTCTGGGAGGAAGACCTTTCATTGCCTACAGACAACCACCCAATCTTAAACAACTCCTAACCCACAATAATACTACTACCAGACTTAACACGGACACTGGCACCAGAGCCTGCAATAAACCCAGATGCCAACTTTGCTGCCACATACACCCGGACAACACCATTACTGGCCCCAACAACATCACACATACCATCTCGGGACTATTTAATTGCTCATCGTCTAACATTGTGTATGCCATCAAATGCCAACAGTGTCCTTCAGCTCTCTATATTGGACAAACAGGCCAAACCTTACGCCAAAGGATAAACGGACATAAATCTGACATCAGAAATCACAAGACAGAGAAACCAGTAGGAGAACACTTCAATCTCCCAGGACATTCTATACAAGATCTCAAAGTAGCTGTTCTATTACAAAGGAATTTCAGAAATAGACTGGAAAGAGAAGCTGCTGAATTGCAACTTATTACCAAACTTAAAACCATGGAGAGACCTGGTCTGAACAAAGACATTGGATTCTTATCTCATTATACATGACAAAGCCATTTTTCACCTTCTCACCCCTTGCTTTTTCCTGTAAGACCTATTGCAGACGTTAAGAGTCGTCAACAGGCTCATCACAGCTATCTGCCTATCACCCATTCCCACCACCCTTCTGAGTAATACCCCTCCCCACCTTCTCACTATATAGAAGGGTCTGGTGACTTCTGTTTCAGTGTATCTGAAGAAGTGTGCATGCACACGAAAGCTCATACCTAGAACTAACTTAGTTGGTCTTTAAGGTGCTACTGGAAGGAATTTTTTTATTTTGTTTTGACTATGGCAGACCAACACGGCTACCTATCTGTAACTGGAACATGGGACAGGTCTCCTATAGGAGCACTTGCAACCCTGCAACCATACACAATAGTTGAGTTCATCTGGGACACCATCATTTATTAAGGGTGCTGAGAGTTTTTAGGAGACCTTTATACCCCCTCTGAGGGGTACAATTCCAAGAGTGGTTTTGTAGCCTTATTGGAGTTCAGCGATTGGGTCTGCATTGCTCCCGGACAGGAGGAAGGAAGTCAAATGACACCGAGGGTTGGTTCAGAGAAAGAGTTCTTTATTTCTGCTCTCTGGAACAGCAGAAAGGCACCTGTGTGGTGTATCCACAGCAAGTCCAAGGAAATGAGAAATTTCATGTAGTATACATATCCTCCAGGCACCCTCTCCCTCCTTCCCCAGGAATCCAACCATGTCAGCCTATACACGTAGGTTGACATCACATATGTTCCTGCTCCGGTATTCTTAACCATAAAAGGGTATTCCTTCCTGTACTTCTGACCATAAAAGGATATTCCTGTTCCTACTCTTATCTTGGAGCAAGAGGTCACCATCTCCAAGAACACACTCTGGCGCTGTTCCCGGACTAGGTCTGTGCATCAGCATGTAAGATAAGCCCTAGATATGTCATCCCTACTCGGCTGGAACAGCCAAGGCCATCCCTTGCCATGACTGATAAAGGAGAGAGTTTGTTTATACAGCTGTGTCCTTGTTATGCATTTGCTCATCAGCTCAAGTTTTATGCATTTTAGAAATGCTAAGAAGAAAAAGGGGGGGGGGTTGAGTCAGTTTTAAACTGACTGCACAGAAACCCATTCCTTCAGTTTAACCATCAGTTCCTCTTCACAGGGAACTATGGGAATTGTAGTCAGGGTAGAGTGCAGAGGTGTCAATATCATTACTTTTTCTGATTGTTCCCAAGTTGTTGTATATGATGATGGGGTTCGTTCCAGATATATCCTTATTTTCATCACTCCCCACCAGCACCAGCATGATGCCTGGCCCAAATCAAGGACTGTTTCAAAGTTGTTTGGGTAGGAGACAGCTCAGTACAGAAAAGCAGAAACATTCTTATTATCTCCTCATACACTCCATACTTGGTATTTTCTGTAATTTTCCATGTACTTCTTTTCTATTTCACAAAATTAATAAAAACAACAAAAACAGCTTGCAAGCCAGCATTAAGTATGTCTTTTTATTTGTGACAATTCAAGTGTGTGGCTGGCTGTAATAATTCTAAATTATCCCAGGATTCAGTTACCTTTTATTTTCTAGTTGTAATTGCCAACAGCATACCAGCAACAGACATAACAACCAAGACTTAATTGTTG
The DNA here is from genome assembly GCF_951804945.1 of Podarcis cretensis. Classification (NCBI taxonomy): domain Eukaryota; kingdom Metazoa; phylum Chordata; class Lepidosauria; order Squamata; family Lacertidae; genus Podarcis; species Podarcis cretensis. Next base: position 35,828,857 of record NC_137171.1, read on the forward strand.
TTGTTGTTGTGTAGTCGTTTAGTCGTGTCTGACTCTTTGTGACCCCATGGACCAGAGCACGCCAGGCACTCCTGTCTTCCACTGCCTCCTGCAGCTTGGTCAAATTCATGCTGGTAGCTTCGAGAACACTATCCAACCATCTCGTCCTCTGTCGTCCCCTTCTCCTTGTGCCCAATAGTGTCTGGCAAAGAAGAAAGCTTTTCAAACATATTTTGCTAACAACAACAACAAAATGAATGGATCTTCTCATATTTGAACTATTTTTCTTTTCTTTTCTGCTCTTCTGGAGTTGGCATCCATTTTGTGCTTGGCTACACTGCTGGTGGCAACCATTTTCTGACTGGTGCTGTCCATGTCTTTTCAAAATTCCCAAAATGCCCCTGGACCAAAAAAAGGTTGGAGACTGCTTGTCTACAGATAGCCTCTCCCTTCTATTCCATGTCACAGATCTTGCTGGATTTGACCAATAAAGTGCTTATAGCCAAAATCATTACCACCCTTATTCCACAGAGTAGAGAGCACACCATATGGTATGCAAGTTAGCAGCTATGTGGCAGCAGCAGCCCAATCTGTTCCGATGAGGGTGCCTCTATATGGGACTTTGCTATTATTCTAATTTGGTGTTTTGGCATACAAAAAAATGGTGTGTTGTGCCTCAATGGTGGAGCACTTAGTTTGCATGCAGAAAAGCCCCTGCCATTTCAATCTTTGCCATTTCCAGTTAAAGCTATTAGGTAGCAGGGGTTGGGAAATACGTTTTTTTCTGCCTGAGACCCTGGAGAGCAACGGCCAGTCAGCATTTCCTCATGATGCTAGTATTTGCTCTGACAACTTTCTCCTTAAATATGAATTTATGGAAACTATCAAAGAGAAAGGGGGCAGAATAATAATAATAATAATAATAATAATAATAATGTGGTGCTGCAAGGCTTTTAGTACAGAAACAATGAGAACAGAGAAATTTTAGGCAGCTCAAATACTCTTATCGCTGGGGCTTCCCATTTTCTCTCTGTGTAGAGGATGCTGGTATTACTCATTCTGCCATCAACGAAGAAAGAAGCAAATCATATTTTACAGTCGCTCAGCCTGGGAACACCATGGGATTTGGAAGAACTGGAGGAAGATGAACTTATGGATGTACTCAGTGCAAGAGACTGGGAGACAGTTTCTTCTAAGAAATATAAACATTGCTTTGGAAAAATTGGAGAAGAGCCCAGAAACTTCAGGTCATTACGTTCACATTCTTCCTCCACACACAAGAAATGATATGATGTTTTATTAGCACTGTTCCTCATCAGTCTAAGCATGATCTTTATTAAATTCTAAATCCTCAACAGTAAGCGTTCTGGAAGGAAGTTCCCAAGGGTCATCTAGTCCAACCCCGTGCCATTCAGGAATCCATGACAGATGTTCATCCAACCTCTGCTTATAATCTTCAAATAAAGGAGGGTCTACCACCTCCATTCTACTGAAGAAGAGAAGAAGAGTTTGGATTTGATATCCCGCTTTATCACTACCCTAAGGAGTCTCAAAGCGGCTAACAATCTCCTTTCCCTTCCTCCCCCACAACAAACACTCTGTGAGGTGAGTGGGGCTGAGAGACTTCAAAGAAGTGTGACTACTCAAGGTCACCCAGCAGCTGCATGTGGAGGAGCGGAGACGCGAACCCGGTTCACCAGATTACGAGTCTACCACTCTTAACCACTACACCACACTGGCTGGGACTCATGCCTCCAGCATTCTGTATTCTGGACTGCAGATTCTCCACTGCTGACGGTGATTCGCATGAGCATGGTGGCACATTTTTCAGCCGCTACACTCAGCAGAGATATGTGTAAATATCTGAGCCGGCTGCATGTGGTAGCTGTTAATGTGTGCACCACTAGCTCTTACATATCTTGGAAGATTCTGCCCCTTCCCTGATGCACCAACGAAGGGTTGAACAACAGTTCATCCCTTTGCAGTAAGAAGTTATCAGCAAAGGAATGTCAATTTATTTATCACTAAAGCAATCCTTCCGTTCTTCCAAAAGCACATGGGCAAGCCCCAGACTTCCAAACACTCTGAATGTTCAGTGTGTGTAGTATGTATGTGGGGAGGGGTCTGTGTTTCCATAGATACCATTTCCTTTTATTTTAGCTGTTTGTCTCCCTGGAAACAAGAGGCAGGCTTGACTATATTAGTCCCCCAAGCATAGCATGGATTCAGAACGCACTGAGCGCTATATTAAAACGCCCATAAAAGCGCAACTGGCAAGAAGTTTAGTCCTTCAGCTTCGCACACCTACAAGAGTGGCTGCCAGCGAGGGCTTCCCTTCAGAGAAAAGGCAGCTGTCTGAAAGGCACTCCAGCGCCATACAAAGTCGGAATCTGTTTGCTGTGAAAGGAAATAAACTTGGAGCTTTAATGGTACCGTTTTTAAAAAAAACTTGAAGGCAGGCAGAAGTCCAGCATCTGTGAATGGATCTTGGGCTGAGCTGAAGGACTGCAAAGAGGAGAGTCGCTATGTAAAAGATCTGCTATGATGGAAACAATTTCTCAGAAGAAAAGTTGACTTCCAAACAGAAGCCATCTGTCTCCTCCTGGCTAAGCCTTTCTCCATCGTCTCCTCCCTAATCAGGGCATGCAACTTGCTTCCAAGATGAACAGAACATTGCCCCAGCTAAACTCTTCAGGAAGCAGCGAGAGCAGCTGTTGGCATCTGGTGTCTATCCTCATTCCTCTAGTGTATTCTCTGATTTTCCTGGTAGGCACGGTGGGCAACTCTCTGGTGCTGGCAGTGCTGCTGAGGAACAGGCAAGTCAACAACACCACCAACCTCTTCATCCTCAATCTGGGAGTGGCCGACTTGTGCTTTATAGTCTTCTGCGTGCCCTTCCAGGCCACCATCTACACCCTCGATGACTGGATCTTTGGGCCACTCATGTGCAAAGCAGTGCACTTCTTCATCTACCTGACCATGTATGCCAGCAGCTTCACCCTCACAACTGTATCCCTAGACAGGTGAGCAAGTAGTTGGGGAGCTGGGGGGGGGGGGAGTTTGGACTTTTAGAGTCACTATAGAGTTTCAATATCTCCGCAGCTACTAACGATTCCCTGCCTCCCACTTCCTTGCATGCATGTAAAACTTTGTTTCATAACTTTCTCACTGTTCCATTAATATATTTAGTGTTTTACAAATCCAGGACAATGGATCCAAAAAGGAAACATTGTCTAGACAAAGGAGGGGCCCCAAAATAACAGCATCAAAAGGGTCATCTTGTCTATGCCGTTACATCGAGAACTCCCTTCGAACAAATTATCCCAATACTATACAGACCACAGTCACAGAGCCACAGAGCCACAGTCAGGTACATTGTGAGATTTGGCATTCTTTTATTTCACACGTCAACACATGTCCAAAGGCTTCCTGACTCCTTTTGTTGAGGTAACCTGTCCTAAAATTTAACTCAAATATTTGCACCCAAATATTGGGTGTCACTCCAAATATATGCAGTCGGTGTTCTTACAATGACAAAAGTAAATTAAATTTTTGATATGAGAATCTATTGTTCATATGGTTTTGGTTAAAAAAAGAAGAAAATTGTAATGTGAAAGCATTTTGTTGCTGGTGAAGTTATGTTGTAAATTGAAAATAAAAAAATAAGGGTGGGTGGGTAAAGAAGGGTTTCCCTGAAATAACTACTTCCAGACTGCTTGAAGAGCATATTCTTTGGGGAACCTCAACGTATCCTAGCTGCTTGGTAAGTGCAGCTGTATATTATACGATTATGAAAACCTATTAGTCACATTCATATATGAAATAATATCCTGTGTTACAGGTATGTGCATATAGTGAAGTTAGAAGGAAATGAAATGCAGAGGGTGGAGGAAGAGAAATACAAAAAATAAAAAATAAAGACACTGAATTACTTTATTAATATTGACTATGTAAAAAAAAGTTGTTGATATTACAGACTGAATTGGGACACTGGGGGGTATGTAGCTAAGTTTTACTCAAAGTAGACCCATTGATATTAATGAACATGATTGAGTTAGGTCCCTTAATTTCAGTGGGTCTACTCTTAGCAAAACTAGCTGAATACTAAGGTGAATTTTTACAATTTGTTTTTTAAAAAATAAAAATTGCATTCCACGTTAATTGGTTCTCCAGTGCCAGAGCTATCAACAACAACTTTGTGTGTTGCAATTATCACCATCTGTACTATTCTACATTTCATTTCCCCACAATCTATCCACACACACACACACACACACACACACACACACAAAACACTTCATGCATCCGACAAAGTGGAAATTTGTCAACAGAAACTTAAGGCATAATAAATTTGCTAGTCTTTAAGGTGCCACAAGACTCTTTGTTGTTTTCACATATTGAGTTAAGGAGCTCGATTGTATGATAGTGGACTCTGGTGCTGCCATTTCATCACAGGGAGAAACTTCTCCAACATTCAAGATATTATTTTGGCTATTGCATTTACCGTCATAACCACGCCCTGTAACTTTGGTTTCTTCTCACATACAGTATTTACTAGATTTGATTTGATTTAAATGCTGCTACCACCTCAGCATCGTGACCTTCTCTTGCTTTACTTTTGCCTTCCTAGGTATCTTGCCATAAGGTACCCTTTGCATTCAAGAGAACTGCGAACCCCCAGGAATGCCCTCACTGCCATTTGTCTCATCTGGGGCCTTTCCTTCATCTTCTCCGGACCTTACATCAGTTACTACCAGGAGTTTCAGGTGGCCAATGTTACTGTCTGCCATCCCATCTGGAAAGTCTCTCAGCGCAAAGTTATGGACCTCTGCACTTTTGTCTTCAGCTATGTCATTCCTGTGCTGATTCTGAGCCTCACCTACGTGAGGACCATCCGTTACCTCTGGACGTCAGTGGACCCCATTAAAGACATGTCTGATTCCAAGAAGGGCAAGCGCAAGGTCACGCGGATGATCATCATTGTGGCTGTTCTCTTCTGCCTTTGCTGGCTGCCCCATCACTTGGTCATCCTCTGCTTTTGGTTTGGCTACTTCCCACTGAACAATGCAACCTACGTGCTCAGAATCCTCTCCCACCTGATTTCATACGCCAACTCATGTGTCAACCCCATCGTCTACGCTCTGGTATCCAAACATTTCCGTAAGGGATTCAAGAAGATCTTCAGTTGCCTCTTGCACAAAAGAGTGACCAACAAGGTTCATGTGGCACAGGTGACTCACACAGTGAGCATCTTGGAAGCGGATCTGACAGAGGTGATACACGTCAGTGAGCCCACGCATGCCAGGGCCTCCAGCTGCTGTCAAATCCCCATCCAGACATGGGGTGAGGCAGAGCAGCTGAGTCGCCAAGAGAGAGTCACCAACCCTTTCATCACTTTCAATGTCACTTAGAAAAGTGCCTTTTCTCTAGGCTCTAACCAAAGGATGAATTCCTTGGCAACTGAAGGATGTATGGTTTTAAGAACAAAAGATAGTGGCTGAAAACACAAGAACCAGCAGATGGCTCCAGCCAACGATATTTGATTGTTCATCGCTCCCTTCTCCACCAGAAGCCATTGCACTATTCAAGACTCTGCAAGGCAAAGCTCACAGAAGTGCTACATGCAAAGAACAACACTGGAAGGTGTCTTCATTTCATTTTGCACATTTTTAAAGTGGCTTCAGTTATTGGTTTGTTTTCATTGTTGTGCATTTTGTGTTCTCATTTTGTATTTTTATGCTGTGAACTGCCCTGTGATCTTCGGAGGAAGGGCATTATACAAATTTGATAAGTAAATAAATGAATTCAAATAAAACTCCATTGAAGAGATTAGCTGGTCAAGCAATTATTGTACTGGGAATCTGGACTCACCAGTGTATTACAGGGGCCTGGGGAATGGGGTTCTATAGCTTAAAGGAAGAAGAGAAGGATTACTACATCAGAAAATGAGACTGGCTGGTTGATTGTGTTAAGGACTTTGGACTTTGAGTAGGAAACCTCTGGAATCTGTTACAAGGGTAAACCATGATCTCTCTGTGCTCAAGTCACAAAGCCCCTTTCAGGAGCAGTAGAGTTTAGTCCCTTCACTGCCAGCAAATATGAATCTTATAAAGTCTGTCTGTCTGTCTGTCCCTCCCTCTCTCTCTCTATCTCTCTCTCTGTGTGTACATACTGTACGTACTACAGATTCTAACTTCCATCCTTCAGTGTAGAGATGGGAAATCTGTGGTCCCAGAACAGGGCTTTTCCCCCCAGCCAGAACTCACCAGAACTGAGTTCCGATATCTCTCAGGTGGCCATTCTAAAAGAACAAGGGAAGTGTTCATGGTAAGTTCTGGCACCTCTTTTTCTAGAAAAATAGCACTGCTCTAGATGATGTTGCGTTTCAGTTCCCATCAACCCCCGGCAACATGGCTAATGGCCGGAGATGATGGGAGCTGGAGTCCAGGAACATGTGGAGAGCCACAGGTTCCCCATCTCTGATCTTGGGCACCCAGAGTGGGCCGTACACTCTCCAGATCTAGATTTGAGTCCAACAACTCATGGTTCCAACTGGCTTTGATGGGTTGTGAATAAAGTTCATGGTGGGTTTAGGAATCTTAAGTCTTAAGCTTAGTTTTTCTGTCCAAAGAATCACATTATTCTGTCCATAAAACTTATTTGTACTGCATTGTATCTTCATTGCTTATGCTTCAATCTGTGCATACTTAATGTGAGAATAGGCCCAACTTAACTCATTGGGAGTTATTTCTGAGTAAACATGCATTTGATTGCACTCTTAATCACACAAGTTTAGACCTAAAAATAAATTCTTGTATCTCACAATATTCCCCCTACTCACTGCCAAAACAACAGTATCCAGTCAATAGGTTTGCCAATTTGTTTGTTTGATTTGCTTTCCTAGAGTGAGCAGATTATTTTCTTCATAGGACCCACTTCTGTTATCGTGCCTGCAATAAATCAATCAACTTACGATGGTAGAAACAGAAACAATAATGATGTATAGCAGATGCTTTCTGTCTGTATAATAAAAGATTGCCAGTGTGTGTTATTTCTTTGCTGAAATTGTGTGTACTGTCAATTTCATTCATCCAAAATAGTTCAGAAAATATGTAAGGCTTTTTAATAATCTGAAGACCATAAAATGAGGACCCTACCTAATATTTAATGTATATGATGCAAAACAAGGGTGTTTTTCTATGGCATATACAGTACCACAGTGCAATCCCACAGTGTTTAGGAATGAGCGTTACTGGGGGCAAAGTCCATGTTTTTACATCTTGGTTATAGCAAAATAGGACAGTACGTCAAGTTGGACTTGAGATGCTAAGAGAGAAGTAACGCTTTAAAGTCAACTTTATTATTCTGATTACTTGTGCAATGTAGTTAGTGCACAGATAAGTTTTTTATCTCTAGGGAACATTGCACACACAAAACTATGGCCATGGGTTACAGGAAATTTGCATGTATTATATGTACAAATAATACAAATTGCAGATCTTACAAGGAGGCCATTGGGCCATGGCTGGTGGATATATTTTGCTTTCACCCTGATGCTATTTGTGCAATTTTCAGCACAAAGTAATTTTCTGTATAGCTTGGACCTGATGTGAACGGAAATCTCAGCAGCAAGAGCTGTTTGTTGAATTTTGTCAAGAAAAGCTAGGTCAGTGGCTGAGGTCCTCTTTTGTGTTCCATCTCTTCCAGATAGATAGGTACTGATTATTCTGAATGAATCCTTTCTAACCCCTTACTTGAATAGGTCATGCACTGTTGGTATCTGATTGATGGCAGTTGATATGGATAATGCACACAGCTCTGAGTATGATATTCTATAAGGAAACTTAATCAAACCACTATTGTGGATTCCAGCAGAAAGTCCTCAAAAAGTATTTGTGCAACATTATTTTTCAGTTCAACCTCCATGGAGCCGCCATCATCATCATCATCATCATCATCATCATCATCTCCTTCTCCATCTCCTCCTCCTCTTCCTCTTCTTTTTGTAACTGGAGACACAGGTAAAGGTAAAGGGACCCCTGACCATTAGGTCCAGTCATGGCTGACTCTGGGGTTGTGGTACTCATCTTTCTTTATTGGCATAGGGAGCCAGCTTACAGCTTCCGGGTAATGTAGCCAGCATGACTAAGCCGCTTCTGGAGAACCAGAGCAGCGCACGGAAACACCGTTTACCTTCTCCTATTTATCTACATGCACTTTGACACGCTTTCAAACTGCTAGGTGGGTGGGAGCAGGGACCGAGCAACAGGAGATCACCCCGTCTTGGGGATTCGAACTGCCGACCTTCTGATCGGCAAGTCCTAGGCTCTGTGGTTTAACCCACAGCGCCACCCGCGTCCCAAACTGGAGACAAACCAAATTTAAAACAAGCGAACAATCCCAGAATGCAGAATATATATGGACTAGTAGATTAGCAAAGTCTCTCATCTACACTCCACAAACCACCTTGGTCCTCACCTTTTGGATCCTACCTCCTCTTCTGAGGTTCTTGGAAACTTTTGTCTGACCATGTCAGCCAAGCTCCATTAAACCTTATTGTATCCAGAACTGGTTGTTCCTACGTCAAGGTCTGCAATGCTCCCTATCAATAATCTCTATATTTAGTCTAACAATTCTTCTGGCATGAATCATGCACGGTAACTGTATAAACACATCCTTTATATATATATCTTTATTTACCTCCCTGGTCCAAATGTTCTACAGTAGAGGGATATATTTAATATGCATCTCATCCTTCTTCAGTTCCTTCTCATGCTGTCTCTTCATCTTTTTCAAGTCCTCTGGCTGATTGACAGGTTTCTCTCTAATGTTTCTAGCTAAGGGTTAATGTTTCTGAAAGAGGAGACATTGTGGCATGTGGTTAGCTGCTTATCTTAGCTTGGTTCCACTACTGGAGGAGGAATGAAAGGAGGAGCAAGATTTCCATTGCTAAATTGTGCACATGAGCAGAAGGTGGGAGGAGCTGAAGAAAAACCAACCTTGATCACCACAGTAATTTACAGCCTGTGATATATGCTACTGAATACTGATTTCATAACATAGCAACGAATCCACTATCTGGGTGGAATAAAACTGCAGCCATACCACCCACTCCCAAACTGATTTTCAACAGGTGATGTAGGACTCTCCCCTGGTTCAAAATAAATGTGTTCTTCACAGACAGAGCTGCCCCAATACATTTTGGTTTCTAAGACGAAGACAAAGATGGCACCTCCCCTCTTCCTATGTATAAAAGCTGACCAAACTGACAGCTGAGGCTTACTTCAACATGGAACAACATCTCCACTACAAATGAGGGCAGCAGACTACCTTCAGGGTGGTCCAGTGAGGTAGCATGAATCAGTCCACTCCCCACCCCTCAGCATTTGTTGCCTAAGGTGGCTGCCTCACTCTGCCTCATGATAGAGCTGGCCCTCTTGAGAGAAGCACATATCCTCACCCAACTCATTTGGGAGTGAGTGTGGTGTGGTGTAGTGGTTAAGAGTGATAGACTCGTAATCTGGTGAACCGGGTTCGCGTCTCCGCTCCTCCACATGCAGCTGCTGGGTGACCTTGGGCTAGTCACACTTCTTTGATGTCTCTCAGCCTCACTCACCTCACAGAGTGTTTGTTGTGGGGGAGGAAGGGAAAGGAGAATGTTAGCCACTTTGAGACTGCTTAGGGTAGTGATAAAGCGGATATCAAATCCAGACTACTACTCCTCCTCCCCTTCTTCATCTTCTTCTTCTTCCTACAATGGAGGCAGGTTCAAGGAGAACTAAAGGAAGGAAGCTATTGAAATTCACAAGAAAACTAACAAATGACTATTCATACACTGGGAACTGAAGCATGTGCATAAGGAGTTGTCCAGTGAAAGTCACTTAACTCAGAGTTCAGGAGACTGATTCTAGAAACAGAGGTGAGTGGAAAAACCAAGAATAAGAATACCAAGAATATTCTACAAAAATATTATAAGTTGTATGATTATCTACAAAAATATTATAAGTTGTATGAATGTTAAGTATTTGCACGATTTAGAAAATACCAGCTCCAGCGAATAGGCTTTGTAAAATAGAAAACTAAGTTATAAGTAAGAAAAGGTCAAAATTTAAGGCAATATTTTGTTTAATTTTAAGGTATGAGCAATTGGTAAAAATTATTTTAAATTTAGAAGTATAATATTTGGAAAGTACAAAATAAGGTATGAAATAAGGTAATAATTTGCTGACATTCTGATTATAAATAATGCAGGGTAAGGAGATGCGAGGAAGTCCAGTTAGTTATATCTTTGTATTTGTTTTTTATTCTTTATTTCTTTCTTTTTATCTTGGTGTATTTGTTTTGGCTTTTTGGTGTAGGGATTTTGTATTATGTATTTTGAAAATTTAATAAAATATTTATTAAAAAAAAAGAATAAAATATAAAATACTGATAGACACGAAAGATAGAGGAGGTTTCTCCCTGCTGGATATGAGATTATATTATGAAGCATTTTCTCCATTGCCTTCTTTTTGGTATTTACCACTGCCCGTACGGGCCAGTCTTGACAGACTCTAGGGTTGTGCGCTCATCTCACTCTATAGGCCGGGAGCCAGCGCTGTCCGCAGACACTTCCGGGTCACGTGGCCAGCGTGATGAAGCTGCTCTGGCGAGCCAGCACCAGCGCAACACATGGAAACACCGTTTACCTTCCTGCTGGTAAGCGGTCCCTATTTATCTACTTGCACCCGGAGGTGTTTTCGAACTGCTAGGTTGGCAGGCGCTGGGACCGAACAATGGGAGCGTACCCTGCCGCGGGGATTCGAACCACCGACCATGTGATCGGCAAGTCCTAGGCACTGAGGTTTTACCCACAGTGCCACCTGCGTCCCTATTTGGCAGATTATAAAAGCAGGCATTATGTAAGGCCCATTATTCAATTCCCTTGAGGACGCATCTGAGGAACTTACACACATAAAAGTGGATAGTGTTACATGTCAGGCTGCCCCTGCAATTCTGATGTGCACCTGCAGCTAAAATGGTCATTTTAACTCCATCTAGCAATTAGGCCACCCGGGGCCACTTCAAAAGAAACTAACACCCCCCCCCCATTTCGTCAAGTACCATGAAGCAAAAATCTCAAGTCTCTCAGAAATGTTCTTTCATTAGATTCCCTTGCTGCTGATTTTTAAAAAAACAAAACAGAAACTTATCAGCTCTCCAGAGAGGTGGGACAACCAGCCACTGCTCAGTTTCACTAGTTGTACAATTTTACTTCACTATAGCTGCATACAGTGGATGCTCGGGTTGCGAACGTGATCCGTGCAGGAAGCACGTCCGCAACCTGCAGCGCCCGCAATCCGCAGCACCGCGTCTGCGCATGCGCAGCTCGCGATTCAGCACTTCTGCACATGCGTAAAGTGCGATTTAGTGCTTCTGCACATGCGCAAGCGCCGAAACCCGGAAGTAATCCGTTCCGGTACTTCCAGGTTCGACACGGTGCATAAACCGAAATTGCACAACCCAAAGCGTCTGTAACCCGAGGTATGACTGTATTTTTCAAATTATTCATTGGCTAGCATTAGCTGTGGGGTTGGGGAGGAAATTAGGAAGCAGGGAAAAAAGAAAACTCCAGACACCAAACCATTTGGCCTGGTCTGAAAGGGACAAAGCTGGTTTAAAACTGAATAGGCAATAAATCATGTATTCAGATACACACCCATATTTGGTTGGCCTATCTGGATTCTGAAGAAAAGAACATATTATAAGTTGCAGGCTTTGTTTTGCACTCATCGCTGCCACCAGGGAATGAAAGTTAGAAAGGTACCTTGAAAAACAGGATAAGTGTGACAAAGGAAAACTCCGAGTCAACTTTGCTCTTCAAATAATGCAGGATTTTGACTATCAAATGCATTTGTGGCCATTCTGGGCCACAGAATAGGACTGAATGGCTCGGAAGGAGTGATGAAGGGTGGTGCAAATTATATGTCAGTCACACATTAGTCCCTAGACACTGCTAAATCAACTCATGGGGGGGGGACAATGTGAGGAAGACACAGCCTTTCAGTTTGTTTGACTTGCTGCCTTCTTGTACATTGATTTTGATTTGATTTTCTGTAACCTGTGGCATCTACACAATTAGCAGTGCAGAATAAGTTTAGTCCATTATCATGCATAACATTATTCCAATAAGTCCCTTTTTCATAAAAAGGGTATACTTCAGATTTCGTTTCTTCTTCTACAGTCTAGCATACCAGTTTAGGAACTCACAAAAGGAAAGTAATTATGACTGCATGAAATGAATTCATTATTTCTGTTAGCATGTTATTGTTATTTGTCTGATGATGTATATAATCCCCCTATCACCCCAAAACACCCCAAACTTCTGTCTATTTGTGTCAGAACATTATTGAATTCAGCTTTGGCGATTCAGATGTTTTGGCTTAAGTGCTCATAAATCAGCACATTTACAGAGCCTAGGGCTTGCTGATCGGAAGGTTGACAGTTCGAATCCCCGCAATGAGGTGAGCTCCCATTGCTCGGTCCCAGCGCCTGCCCACCTAGCAGTTCAAAAGCACGTCAAGTGCAAGTAGATAAACAGGTACCGCTCTGGCGGGAAGGTAAACGGCGTTTCCGTGTGCTGCTCTGGTTCGCCAGAAGCGGCTTAGTCATGCTGGCCACATGACCCGGAAGCTGCGGACAAACTCCGGCTCCTCAGCCTATAGAGCGAGATGAGCGCCGCAACCCCAGAGTCGTCCATGACTGGACCTAACGGTCAGGGGTCCCTTTACCTTTAAACCATCAACACACCAGTCTTAATTTAAACATACAAACTGATATATACACTATCCAAATATGCAGACAGGTATCCACACAAAATTGACATTTGTAACAAAAAAATGTTCAATTGTAGCAAAAGTGGGGAGGTCCTCAAATCATTGTATAATAGATGGTGGGTGCTTATCCTCTGGACGTCAAGTACAAGTCCCTTGGCAACCATAAAGGCTTGTGAGAAAGGTCATAATGACCCACACTTTGAACTGGACCTGGAAAGCAACAACTCAGAAGCCAGTGAAGCTTTTTCAAAAAAAGGAGTCAATATGCTTCCAACACCTAGATCCCAGTAAACAATTTGGCTGCCACATACAAGAAGTTCTTACACGCTTCAGAAAGTTCAGAAGCAGCCTCAGAAAACCGCTAGAGTTCAGGTGGCAACACAAAAGCTAGTCATTTTCTCCTTCTGCACTTGTACATGAAAAATTCACGCCAGGACTGAGACAAAATTTGAGAAACTCAATTAGTTTGATCCCTGAAGCCTGGCAGAGGCAAGGGAGTCGTGGGTGGGTTGTGACTTCATGGGAGACATAGCGATTTGGAGGCTAGTTTGGGATTTCAAAAGATCATGCCTGGCAGGTCCAAGAGCCCAGTGGCTGCAACCTGGAAGGCAGAAGTGTTGATTAACGTTTTCCGAGCTCCAAATGAAAAGGAATCAAAGGAAGCCAATAGAAAAGGATGTGGCAAATGGCTGATGAGCTGTTCTGCACTGATTCTTAGTATCCAAGGAAACAGCTTGAGGCTGCTAGCTCCCAGGCAGAATCTATAAGGATATTCTGAGTTAATTTGTCCTTTCATTGCTTTGTTGCCATCTCCTGTCCTCTCTGCACCACCCATTAACAGAGACATCCTCTTGTTCCTAACTGCACAGACACACCACTTTTGCATTGCCATTCTCTCTCTCACTTCCAGTCTTGCCTCCATTTAAGCCCATCTATAACCAGACATTTTGTAGTTAGGGGGACTTACGGAAATCATTGCAGAACAGCCAGGACATGAAAACAGGTTGCCAGGTAGACTTAAAGTTATTTATCTGCCTTAAATACAAATCTTGTAACATTTAAAGCAAGAGTCTAGTGCTAGTGTCAGTCATCCCAGAGCCTTTGCACCCATTTGTCAGAGCAAATTTACACCTTAATGAGCAATTGGGTAGAGTCTTGCCTGCTTGCTTTCTCTTATATATCTCCATGAAAAAGAGACTAGAGAGGCTTACTTTCTTCCACCCCCTCCCAATGAATCATGAAAATTCAGAGAGGGAGCCTAGAACAGCCCTGTGGGGACTCCCCCACAATAGGTCTCCCAGGCCTATGCTCCTGGCCTGCTTGCAATGCCTTAAATAAAGGGCAACGTTTTCTTAAAGAAAGAAAAAGAATAATCAGTGACTGCTCAGTCAGGGAAACAACATGCTGTTGCCAAAAATCAGGACATTTTCAGTTCTGTTCTTTTATGGAGTTTTGGACCTATTTAGATTATAGGTTCCAGGAGCCAAAGCTACATCATCAACCATTAGCATTGGTTGGCAGGCATAAAGTATTCCGAATATCTTGCCAGAACAGTCTGGACATCATTAGCATCATTTATATAAAAATGAAACATTTGCCGAACCTTAAGAAACTTGTCTTTCTTAGTTTGTTCCCAGCTCAACTGTATTTTATACGCTGGTTTCTCCATAAATATTAAAAAACCGCACCTGGTTGTACCAAGCCTCTTTGCTGATTCCCTCTAGATGTTTCCAGTTTTTAAGAACCAGCGATTCGTGCTGCAGCTAGGAGATGCAGAATCAGTTCTTTTATAATGGTGACACTCTTCATTCAGTCCTTCCTGTGCCCTTGGAAAGGGAACAGATGGGGTCTGTATAATGGCCTGCTTAGTAATTAGCTGAATTTTGACACAGATCATATCCCAGAACTCTGATACTGATGGGCAGGTCCCACCATGTAGAAGTATGTGTCCTTACTAGGTTTCCTGCACCAATATGGCGGGGAAAGATTTGACTTTATATATGGAAGTTTAATTGGAGTGAAATGCCATCTAAATGCCATTTAAGTGTAGTTCCTTTTATTAGGGCAGAGGTTGAGCATAATGAGGCTCTTCACTGAATTTTACTCCAGCTTGCTGAGTTATTAAGCTTATACTGTAAATCATCCTCCAAAGACAGCTGAAAAGCAGTCAAATTGCCAATGTCTAGTGCTTATTATTTTATAGGTGACACTTGACCTCTGGCATTGGGGCCAAAAGAAATAATGATATGTTCAAAACTTTTAGTTGCCTGCTTATCAATAACTAACGTAATTTGGCTGTAAAAGATCCCGTTGGCCAAAGCTGTCATTACCTGATGAGGCCACTACTACACTCTGAAGATGGAGGACTGAGTTTGATTATAATTGATTAATCTGGTTGGCTCTGTGACATCCCTGGGGGATTTTCTTGAAGATTTAGCTGGTGGCCCTCGTCTCCACATGGGATGAGGGGATGAGACAGCACAACCTCTCCCCTTGCAGCTGTATAGGTTTGGCAGATGTCTCTTGGGTATTCATAGATGCTGAAGGGAATGGAGGTTGACCATTAGAGCAGAAAACTCTCAATGAATACAGTGGAAAAGCAATTGACATTAACTTCAGTGCCCACAGTATCTATGATCATCCTTTACTTGTTGCAGCCTGCTGCAAATAGCACAGAATATTCCACTGTTAAAAACCTTTGGATAACACCACCCAAACATTTTGGAAACTTTGCTGTCTCTCTCCCTTGGGTATTACTAAAAAACATTATTATGGTAAGAACTCTATTTATTAGCAGCAAAAAAGAGGGGGGCTGCTTGCCGCTGCACTCAAAAACCACCTACATCTGAGATGCTTTTAACAACAAATATACCTACATTAATCTCACTATTTCAGCAGCAAAACTGACACATCACACATTACCATGGTTGTTCAGGTGGAGGTTAATGCTTTTGCTTTCTGTTTTCTGTGTTTATTCCATAGTTGCACAAAATATTTGTGAAATTATTTAGGCACTGCTCCTCTGAAGCCGCGGAATGTGGTGGCCACCTTGACTTATAGAATCTACATTTCTTTCCCTGTCCCCACAAAAAAATCAACGTTAGAGTTCCATGTTGGAATCTGTATGCCAAATATTCTGTGGATGCATGCAAATCAGGGCCATTCATTACATTTCCAGAACTAAGATGTCCAATGTTGAAAAGATAGACTGGTGGATTCTAAAGCTTTGCCCAGTCTTGGTCCCAACCAGGGCTGGGAAACCTTTTGTGACGGAAAAGTTGGTTCCACAAGTATTTCATTTTACTTTTATCTCCTGCCAGCAAATGGTTAAAGAACGGCATCCTCTGATTGGCTGAGGTTCCAGGAGGGAGAGTTTAAAAGGAGAGGCTTTGGAAGGAAAGAGTTAGGTTGGTTTTGAGTTGTGGTTGTGGAGGGTGCTGGAATAGAGGTTGGAGAGGTTGGGAGGTTGGAGAGGTTAGGTTGGAGAGGTTAGGAGATAGGTTGAAATATACAGAGTGCTGAGGAGGGAGAGTTGGTTCAGGAGAAAACATTCATGCCGAGTGTACAGAGAAGGACTGAGTGTAGTGTCCTGCAGGAATAATAGGACCAGATCTTGCTGGGAGACTGAGGGAGAGACAGGAGAAGTAGCTGGAAAAGGATCAGTCTACTTCGGTAGAGTCTGGAGGGGAGAGACTCTTCTGAGGAAGGAAGAGACTCCCAAAACCCAGTTAAGGAAGGTGGGTTGTGAGCCCTTAAGACTATTACTGAAAGTTACCTCAGGAGTTGGAAAGTGCTGCCTCAGAAAGGGACCAAACTAAAAAAGCTGAAACCTCTGTGAAACGAATTCAGCAAACTAGCATATTGATTCTGAAGTAACCTAAGTTTCTCCACTTGTATTACAATACAGTAATACCTCAACAAACGTCTGCTTCATCTAGCGTCCATTCTGGCGAATGTCCTCGGCAAACCCAGAAGTACCAGAAGCACAAACCACTCCATGTGCGTGCGCAGACACTGTGCTTTGCCCTGCATCCTTTTCAGCTAGTGGCTGGGGCTCCAGAACGGATCCCGGCCACAAAACAAGGGACGACTGTACCTTGTTTTAAAATAAACCTTTATTATTATTTTAAAAACACCCACTTGAGACTCCAGCTTATTGGTTATTTCCCTCCCAAAATCTCCCACTAGATTCTCTGGGATAGTTAGCATTTGTTTTAAGGGTTGTTCAGTGAGGTGGGGGCAATATATGTAAGAGAGAGTGGGCAAGTTGGCGCAAGCGGTAACTGAGGCGTCGGGCCCATTGCACCTTTGGCCCTCCAGCTGCAGCTGAACTACTGCTCCCATCATCTCTGATCATTGGCCATACTGGTTAGGACTAATGGGAGTTGGAGTCCAACATCATCTGGAGGGCACCAGGTTCTCCAGCCCTGCCATTGGGCAAGGTGGCAAGCAAATTGGTTGTCACAGCACCCAGGAGAGCTCCTCACGAATCCCATATGACAAGTTCACTGATTGGGGGAAGGAAGCAATGCCTCTCTCTACAGAGGACTCGGAGCTTGTTAATCCAGAACAAATAACATTGCCTTCCGTTGAGTGGGTATTGCTGTTTCAAAAGGGCCTGAAGACATAGCTGCAAAGCCCTTTTTCAAATGCATTTTGTGCTAATTAAATGTGAAATTATTCCCTTCTCTTCTTTTATATCCCAGCACACTGAAGAGTGGGCTGGAGGGAAGGGGGAGCGGAAAAGCCACGCAAATTCAGCAAGCAACATGTAAGGAAAGGAGGTATTCATGTGCAGAAAAGAGAAACAAATGGAATGCATAAGTAAATCTATAAGCTAGGGCATAGTTTATCACACTGTTTTATTGTGAAATAAATAATTTTACAATAAAGCAGTCTAATTGTGCTTACAAAAAAGCAATGTTCCGCTGTCTCTAATTACTATCTGTTGCTTAGCATACTTTCTCATCTGCCATTCATTGTTACCAAGCCCAACATGAGTTACAACATAAAAGACGCAACATGAAAATACAACACAGCAAGAGCAGATAAACCCCCCCTTACTTAATACAGGCATGAATATACTCAAAAAACAATATTTTTAAGTAAAGTTTTATTAATTATTTTCACAATACAATAAAAGTCACACCAACCCACACGAAGAATAACAAAAAAGAAAAGAAAAGAAGAAATATTTTTTGAAATACAAGATTCTCTCTTACAGGTGTAACCCAACTTTTGTCCCATACAGAAAAAGATGTCGTCGTCCCCCCAGCTCTCACCTGGAAGCATCCCTTTCTTCTTTCAGCCTCTCACCCTGGGAGATCTCCCCTCCCTTGTCTCTCACACAAGGTCCTTCAAACGGCCCACCACCTTCATATGCATGCAATTCTTACCCAAATACAACAATAAATAATATTAAGGGAAATAATAATAGAAGAGAGAGAGAGAGAGAGAGAGAGAGAGAGAGAGAGATAAGAATAATAACAAAGATGAAGAAAGAGATAAAAATGACTTCCAACTATCCATCCATCAGTTGTGCCAGGAAGCATTCCTCATAATAGTTCAATGTCCAATCCCGAATAATATCCATTTATTCCTCCCTCTGCTGATGTTTTTCCAATGTTCAACCCAGGAAGCACAGAGTCATTCCTTTCCCTTTCCATCCAAGAAATCCAAGAGAGATTCTCCAATTACAATTATGAGTAAGAGTCAGTCATAGAATTCTTCCAGTCCAACCTCACAACTTGACTTCCAGATTAAATATAACAATCCTCCCATTTCCTGTCACCCTAGCTTTCCGCTGTTATCTTTAAGATAGATTTACATTCTACCATTTCCTGTATTTCCCAATCCTTTTTTTTCTGGAGTATTTCAGGTGACATGGTTGCCTTTTCTTCTGAGATCATTCCAAATCTTGCACAGGGCTCACCTTCCGCGGCATTCAAGTTTCTATGGTCTCCTGCCACTGAGAAGCATTCAGCAATCAGATACAACCCAGGAAGCCACTTTGCAGCAATGTTCTCCTGAAGCACTTGCCTGGCTCGCTTTTATTGAAGGCTGCTGTTTACTTAGTAACCCCACTGTTTTGCAGAACCATCCATCTTGTTGATGTAAATCGGAAAGAAAGAGTTGATAGGCCTCAAAAGCCAACACTGTGGTAGCAACTGCTGTGGTGAGATAAGCCATGATAACAGGCATTTGCTGACGCTTCAGGAGTGATGGCGACTGACTGTTAAGGGATGAATATAATCTTAGGGTTATAGCAATGGAAGGGATTTCAAAGGGCATCTAGCACAATCCTGTGCAAGTGAAGGAAGCATACTGAAACAACATTGATGGCAAGTGTTCATCTAGCCTTGCTGCTAATGATGGAGAGTTCGTTACCTTCCAAAGTAGTCTGTTCCACCGTCAGAACAGTTTGTACTTCCAGGAAGTTCTTCCTAACATTGTCTCAGGCCACATCCGTACCTTACATTTAAAGCAGTATCATACCACTTTAACTGTGATGGCTTCTCCCAAAGGATCTTGATTCCCATTGGCTTGGCAATCTCTTTACATACTTGGTGGTGGCAGTTTCTTGTGAGATGTTCACATGCACACTGTGCCTTTAAAGCACACGACTTCCCACAAAGAATCCTGGGACCTGTGGTTTACTCCTCACAGGGCAACAATTTCCAATACCCTCAATTCCCATCACAATTCCCAGGATTCTTTGGGGGTAAGTCATGTGCTTTAAAGGTATGGTATTTGTTTCTAACCAAGAGGAAAGGTTGTCCAATGGTAAGTTATTGAGCTGGCCTTGGTTGTGCTTCTAATTCCTGCATCACTGCAAGTTGAGCCCTGTTCCCTTGAGGCCCTTTGGCCACCACATGCCCGCAGCTCTGGGCTGTTCCCTAGCTGGGTGAGAGTGTAGATATGCCCTTGGGGACTCTGCTTCACACAGAGATCAGCTTCAGACAAATAATTGATTATGAATCCAAAGTATAGCGTTGTCAGGCACTTGAAGAATGTAACAGCTGACACTGGGGGAAACCACGACGCTTCTCTGCCTCTTCCACATCTCCATCTTTCAAGGGAAATGAGTGTGTTCTGCAAGGCTAAGCATCTTTCTAGCGCAAACAGCCTTACCTAATGGTGTGAAGCAAGAGGAACAACAGGCACCAGGTGCCTCAAAGCAAAAACCATAATGCAGCTCAGTGACCTGCCACCTGAGCTCTTTCCTGCTGCTTAATGGCCAATTAAAAGCAACGGAGAGCTAAGACTTGTTGCCACTTTACAGAGCCTTCCCCAATGGCTTAGAGTATAATGGGCAGACTTATACCTTGAACACAGAGCACAGCACTGGGATTGCATACATTTCTTGCTCCGAGGTAGGGCATTCATCCCGAGCTGTATTGTGCTGGTCAGATCTGCCTGAACGAATTCCTATGCCCTAACAATAACCCAGAGATGCATTTTACATAAAAGCACACATTCTACTCATGTAAAAACTCCAGGCAGGCCCCACAAATAACCCAAAGATGCATTTTAAATGAAAGGATACATTCTACTCATGTAAAAACATGCTGATTCCCGGACCGTCCGCAGGCCAGATTTAGAAGGTGATTGGGCTGCATCAAGAGGGAGGGTGAGATAAATAAATACTGTACATTTCCATGTAAAAGACTAGGGTGTTTTTTTTACTTAAAAATAATGTTAAAAAGGGAGGGTAGTCTTATACACGGGGACAATCTTCCCCAATTTTCTTAATTTTGAGTCCCCCAAAATAGGGGGCGTCTTGTACATAGGGGGGTGTTATACACGGAAAAATACGGTAAATGCAATGTTATTATATGTAAGTTTCAAGGCATCTCCATCTGCCATGATGGTGACAGTGTTGCTTCAAGGAGCAATAACTCTGGCAGCGTTAACTTACAAACTTACAAACTGAAGCTTTCAAATATATGTTTTGGATCTGAAGACAGTGTTATTGGGGAACAGGGTTAGTCAAGAGCAGTGCTTTTTAAAATGTATTTGTATTAAAGATTTTCTTGATTTACAGAAGTATGTGTAATGTCTCTCTCTCGTATTTTTTCCATGTAACATTTTTACAAATCAGTTTCATTTGTTGAGACATTAGGAAGAAAAGGGGGAGAGGGGTGGGGCGGGGGGCGGGGGAAGCAGTGCTATTTTTCTAGAAAAAGAGGTGCTGGAAACTCACCATGAACACCTCCCTTGTTCTCTTAGAATGGCAGTGGTGCCCACCTGAGAGGTGCTGGAATTGAGTTCCGGTGACTTCCGGCTGAAAGAAAAGCTCTGGTAAAGAGCATGGGTTGTATCCTGGGCAGCGCAAGCAGGGTTCTGCTGGTACAAGAGGACTTCTATTTCTACACACACCCACACCCCTGTTCCAGAGTGTTCTGTAACTCTCCAGAGCAGATTTTGAGGGCGTCCAGGGGGCTGGGGGGGGAACAGTAGAGGAAGAAGAAGCTCTACTGTGTGCACAGAAATTCATGGGGCCAGTGGAGTTGCAGCGCTGGATATTGGAGGCTTGTGTATTAAATGTGTTAGTTCTTCATCACAAGCCCCTTCTCTTCAAAGCAGAGATGTCAAAGAATGGTTGACTGCAGGTCCAGCAAGCAGTTGACTGTCAGGCTGCTCTAAAGTTGTGGTGTGTGGCCCCGCAATATTCTGTGGGAAAGGACAGTTTTGTTGGGGAAAAGGACAGCGGTGTGCAGTATTCTGTAACAGCTGAGGCTGCTTTTGAACAAGAGGTGTCCTATAAATGGGGCACATTTATTGATCCATGTTCTTTTTTTCCTGCAAGAGTTTACCGAACAGGCAGAACTAATCTGAACCTGCCCTGTATCTATGCACTGCTGTGCTGGGAATAAACAGTGTTAATTAAAAGGTCATCACATTTCTTCTCCTCTGAACGGCAATACATTGTTTGCTAGTGCTTCATGCATAAAAGCCCGGCAGCGCTCAAGTGGGTGTATGATTTTGAAGCGTTATGGCTGGCTCTTGATCTAAACAGTCTCTGTGTCCTGATTGATTTCAAACAAAAAAAGCACAATTAAACATACATCCAGAAGGAAATTGATTTCGCCTCAATTGAAAGGATTCCAGTAATGCTATTGTTTGGACAAAATGCTAAAAGCTTCCCTTCTTTTGCCAATAGACTCATGCCAGATTGGCTGCCAGGAACACGAACTGCCCAGCCCTTTCATCAAAAAAAAAAGAAGAAGGGGGGACCCGCCAGGTACTTGAACCTGCATGTGTGCACTCACAGATCATTGCAGAGGGTGGGATGGGGTGAGTGGGAGAGGATTGTGGAGAAAAACAGAGGTAAAACGGTGCTATCCAAACAAACCATCAATCTCCAGGTCTGGGAGCTATTCCATCCCTACCTGCTCAGAGCACGAAATAATTGTGCAGGATGGGAAAGACGTGTCGTGAATCACAGAGAGAGAATAAGTAGCTAACAAGAACTGAGCAAATAATGAATGTGTCAGATGAAAAGAAATTTCAGAGAAGGCTGCTTTAGTTTAATCCAAACCAGGGGCAAAAACAAGCTTTATGACAGTTAGAATTCAACCCATATGCTCATGCCAAGTTAACTTTATGGGGTAATCCAGATTTAAAGATAGAGAGTCAACTCTTGTTTTTTTAAAGAAATTGGTAGAATGTGGGATACATTCATTAGATCAGTTCAGGTGGGGAGAGAGGTGGGTCATCCAAGCCCTGAACAGTGACTTTCTAGTTCTTCATGTCTATGAATAGTGCCCTTTCAATACCACAGGGATTCCTTTTTATGTCATGTTTCATTTAATACTGGACCGACTTGAGATCCCCCAGCTTAAAACATGTCCAAGGTGACCCCTGCCTATCTTCTTGGGAAATGTTCAAGGAGCTTCTATCCCTACTAGTAGCGGATGTGAATATGCCTGCTTGAGACAGACCATTTCCCAAATTGTTCATAGGCACAAGCACAAATGGCTCAGCACTCCACAACAGTGATAGCCGAGGACGTGATGTGATATTCTCTTCCTGGAGCAAGCAGCATTCCTGTGTTGCCCCACAGCAGATTGAAGAAAGGGGACAAAGTGGGTCAGGATGGGGGAAGCTGAAACTATACTGCCTTTAGCTGCAGCCATACTCTCTGGCTGACAGGTTGCAAACTGTTATGTACTGAAGTTCTCACCCTGGGTCAGCAGGGGGATACTATAGATAGTTATGCAAATGAAGGATCGAAAGTGACGTTCAGTGATTGGATAGTTTTAGAAAGTTGTTACAGTAACGTGGTACTGGAGCTCTATATAAGCAGGCTGACTGAGCCCTTCAGTTCAGTTCTGTCCTGGCCTGTGAATAAACAAGAGCTGTTTGAAGAATCTCTGTGTCGTCTGATATGTTCACCCACAACTTAACACAAACCAACTGAGACAGCTCTCCCTCCTACAAAAGAAAGGGCGGGGGAGAGAATTCACCATCCATTCTTTATCGGATATTTCCAACAAGGTTCGAAATGCCAACTTGGTTCAGGAACAGTTTACCTGCCCATTGTACCTTCTTAAAAGGCAAAGTTTTGAACAAGGGTTGTCTCTTTTTGTTTGTAATAAGGAAGTATATATAGTGATGACATTATACTGTGTTATTAAACGGGTGAGAGAATTAGAAAGGAGCCATGTTGCTAAACCATTATAAAATAATGCAAACGTTGAAATAAAATATTAACCCCCCCCCCACAAAATAGCTACTTTTGGGGGAGAGTTGAAAATAAAATAAACAGCATCAGTAGCAGCAATCATATTGCTGCCCTTACCTGCCTGCTCTTATACAAACTGGCAATAGTCTCATAAAAGATAATCATTTTATTTTTGTGCAGCTGCATACAGTGAGTGCCCTGAGAGTGAGATGTATAATGGGATTTTAGGATGTATATAGGAGTCCTTTTAGCTTTCAGTTGTTTAGAGCTGGTTAATGGAGGACTTGAAGAACCCCAGAAATCCATTTTCTCCCAGAGCTCTGCCTCACGCAACAGAATTGCTTTGCCAATTATTTATTTCCTGGCAGCTCTGTACCTGCTGTCTGGGACAAGGACCCTGCACCTTTGACTTTTGTTCTGCATCATGAGTGTTAGCCTGCTGCTCATTCATTTGTTAGTGTCGGGTTTGAACCAACTCTTTGCAAAATGCTCTCTCCCGGCTTGCATTTGGCTGTCACAAGGCAAGGGTTGGAGAGATTTGTCCTGCATACAGAACTAATGTGGCAGAGGGGCTGGCAGCAGTCCTTCTGTGCAAGTTTGGTGCAGAATTGCTCTACGGTGACCTTACCAACTGGGAAGTTTGTGCATGGGGCTCATGCTTTAGAGGCTTAGCAATCAGGAAAGTCCTTGCTTCACATCTTTCTTCTGCCACGAACTCAGTAGGGGCCCTCAAGTAGATTGCTAGCTCTCAGCCTCAGTCCCGCATCTGCAATAAGGAGATAGTAATACTGGCCTACCTTAGAAGGTTGTTGTAAGGGGTAGAATAGGCTAGCAAAACACACTGTGCTTTGAGCAACCAAATCGGTGGCTAGATTTTACGTTGTGCCATTTTATTTTATTTTACTTGTAATTGTTTTGTTTTAGAGCGGTTTTTATCCTTGTATGATTTATTTCACAGCTTTGAACTTTTGAAAAGCGGTTACAAATTTTAAAAATAACGCACCACTTATTTTGATTGCGTAGTCGCTTCAGACTCGAGTTGTCCCTCTTTCTGTGAAATATTTAAAAATGTATTCTAATATTTGTATTTGCAAAGAAGTGAGTCAATGTTTAAATCTTCATTGGCTGGAAATAAATACTGAGATAAACCCTATATTTCATTTCCCCAATAGACAGAAAGAAATGAAAAAGAACACACACCAGCATCTGAGCACATAATAAACAAGGTGTTGGTTTTGTTTGGTTAGTGATGCAGAGAACTAATTCATACTTCTCTTTATGGCAATTTACACCCTTCTACGCACACACACACATTTCCATTGTGTTGTTTCACAATGGACTGTTGTTGTTGCTGGGAATGCAATGAAAGCCCAGGAAATTATCTCCCAAAGGGCAGCTGTTGGTAGAAAGAAAACCAGAGGGTTGCAGAGCTTTGTTGTTCATGAATTGAAGCATGGCAGGCTGACATTACAATCCATCCCCCAAAAGAAATATCGTAGTAAATGGCCTATATAAAAACTGGTTCTGTGATGTTCAGGTCAGCCCTTACCTCATGTCTGATGTGAACAGTGTGGCATCTTCTGCAGGTATGATGAATAAGTGCATGTTGATTGCAAATTATCCTGTACGGGGGGTCCAGAGGCATGTAGATTTTGCAAAAGGCAGCTTTTGTTGAATCTCTTGTCCTGTGTTCATGTGGTTACAGAATAATAAGTATTGTTTGACTGCCCCATAGCCTGAGAAGATAAGGCAGAAGCCAATACCTAGAGATGATAACTTCCAGAAAGCCGTGAGTGGAGAAGCTCAAGTAGCCCTCACTCAGTGGAGAACAGAGAGAGATGCATATTTTTGTAAGATTACGTGCTTTGTAATGTGAGAATTCCCATGAAAGTATCGTTAGGCAGTCCTACACACCTGGAAGCCACTTCAGAGTTCAAAACTAGCAGAATTGAAATTTCCATCTCCTTTTCACTGGCAGCTTCATGCTCTAGCTGTGCCACCAACCATGTGTGACAAATGGTCGTTTTGGCTCTCTGTGCTATGAATTGGTGTCCAATTTACCTTGCATTAGAGCCTGCTGCCATGCTTTCATATTGCAGGACCTTAAAAAAAGATGGCGGTGACAAGGATCTGCCTGAATCTCTTCCTCTTGGTGCTAGGTAAGAGGAACTTCCTTTTTTTAAAAACGCTGTATACACTTAGGGCAGTACAGTGGTACCTTGGGTTAAGTACTTAATTCATTTCGTTCTGGAGGTCTGTTCTTTACCTGAAACTGTTCTTAACCTGAAGCACCACTTTAGCTAATGGGGCCTCCTGCTGCCACCGCACCGCCGGAGCACGATTTCTGTTCTTATCCTGAAGCAAAGTTCTTAACCTGAAGCATTATTTCTGAGTTATCGGAGTCTGTAACCTGAAATTTATGTAACCTGAAGCATATGTAAGCTGAGGTACCACTGTAAGGTTGCCATATGTCCAGAATTTCCTGGACATACCTGGAATACTACAGTTGAAAGCAGTGTCCAGGAGGAAATAGGCTTAAATGTCGGCAGTGTCATTTTTGCCAATTTCCCTGAAAAATAGCTGAACAACTTCTGTCTGGATTTTCACTTTTTGAAATATGGCAACCCTGCTTCAGGGTTTGTTGGACTCCAGTTTCCATCAGCCCCAGTCAGCATGGTCAGTGGTCATGGACTCAGGGAGCCAAAGTCCAATATCTGGCGAGCCATTCCTCTCCTACAATGCATATTAAAAACAAAAACACACGTTTAACTTGTTTTTATAACAGTATAACTACATTGTTATAAACAGCCCTGGAGCATTATGGTAAAACGTGAATAAGAAATCCTACATGGTATTTTGTATTTGGATTATTGTAAATTGTTTTAATTGTAAAAATTAAATTGATGAAAGAAAGAAAGAAAGAAAGAAAGAAAGAAAGAAAGAAAGAAAGAAAGAAAGAAAGAAAGAAAGAAATCCTACAAATACATATATGTATAGCCCTCGCCAAGCAAAATAGTTCTGTTGCCTAATAGTTGTGAGTGGAATAATTTGCTGCAAATACCCTCCGTATTTCCAACATAAAAGAATCAATGTTTGATTTGAGATGGAGTGTATTATATGAATGGCTCTGAAACGGACTACTTGTGTATTTTGCTTTTAGCAGCCTTGCCTCAGATGACTTGGCAAGATCCTATCAACTCCTTGGAAGTGAAGTTATTAGAGTCACTGCTGAATACATATTCCCCATCCCTGATGCCCAGAAATGGAAACGGCCCCCTTGTGGTGGATGTCAAGATAAAGATGTCTAATGTGCTTCATGTGGTAGGTATAACAACTTATACAGTGGTACCTCGGGATGTGAACGGGATCTGTTCCGGAGCCCCGTTCGCATCCTGAAGTGAACGCAACCCGCGTCTGCACATGCACAGGTCGTGATTCGCCACTTCTGTGCCACGGAGCGCAACCCAAAAACGCTCAACCTGAAGCATGAGGTATGACTGTACCATGCTTACAAATTGACATTCTGTCTCCAAACAAGGATTATACTAATATAATGTTCATGTTCAAAATAATGTATGTTCAAACCACCCCGAGACCCATGGGTAGAGGGTAAGGGGTATATGGGTAAGGGGATGCGGGTGGCTCTGTGGTCTAAACCACCGAGCCTCTTGGGCTTGCTGATCAGAAGGCTGGCAGTTCGAATCCCCGCAACAGGGTGAGCTCCCATTGTTCTGTCCCAGCTCCTGCCAACCTCGTAGTTCAAGTAGATAAATAGGTACTGCTGCGGTGGGAAGGTAAACGGCGTTTCCATGCACTCTGGTTTCGTCACGGGGTTCTGTTGCGCCAGAAGTGGTTTAGTCATGCTGGCCACATGACCCAGAAAGCTGTCTGTGGACCAATTCCGGCTCCCTCAGCCTGAAAGTGAGATGAGCGCCACAACCCCATAGTCACCTTTAACTGGGCTTAACCATCCAGGGGTCCTTTATCTTTACCTTACCTATTGGGCAGTATGATGATGATGATGATACAACTGAGTATAGATGAATCCCAAGCTGGAGCTGTTATATGTAAGTGACAAGTTTTTTGGCCAACATAAAAAGGCAGATTTTTTGGAGCCATGTTTTATTGAAAATTCTTGTATGAACATGTTTGTGTGTGTGCATGTATTTGTGTGCGTTTGACCTTGAATTCTTTATCCACTAGGACATCATGCAATACACTATCTCATCTGTCCTCGTGCTTTATCAGGTAATGCTTAGTCTTTCTTATCAAAGAACTGGGAAGTAATAGGAGATAGAGTGGTCACACTTCCTGATCAAATAATTAGCTTGGTCATGTCCATGGGATGCTGAAGTGATACAGTTGGTGAGTGAAGCAGATTTTAGATTTGAAAGGGTGGGTGAGTGGGGAGGAGGATACAGTCAAGATTAACGTTTCCTTTCACTGAAATCCTCAGTCATGGTATGCTGAACAGCTGGCCTGGAATGAGACAGAGTTCCCCTTCACCACCATCACTGTGCCCTGGGGATCAGTGTGGACTCCTTCCCTCACAGTTCAAGAATCGTAAGTAGCCTTGAAAAATGTACACATGTACCATTACACATATGTCCCAAGGGTTTCTCCAGTCTCTGACCCTGAAAAAAGGCACAGGACAGGGGTAGGGACCCTGAAGCCCTCCTCCAGGTTGGACTGCAGCTCCCATCAGCCCCAGCCAGCATGACTACTATTCTGGAATGCTGGGAACTGGAGTCCAGCAACATCTAGAGGGGCCCAGAGTCCTCATCACTGAAAGAGGGAATGTGGAAAGGAATAGGAAAATGTGAGAACAGCATCCGACACCGTACCAGACCCAAAGTCCCTGGGATGTTGCATATAGGGCCAGATGATGACAACCATCCCATTGCTTCCCACCTGCAACCTGTGGCATCAGGTCCCCAGAGGTATGCTCCTTTGAAATGTACCCACCTGCCATGAATTTGTCCACTCCTTTTGTAAAGCACCCATCTCCTTGAAGGCAGAAATCTATACAGCCTTGCACACAGAATAATCTGACAAGGCGCCATACCGTCTCTCTCTTGGCCAATGCATCAACTGATAGGAGTACAGTGGTACCTAGGGTTACAGGCGCTTCAGGTTACAGACTCCGCTAACCCAGAAATAATACCTTGGGTTAAGGATGAGAACAGAAATCGTGCAGCAGTGGTGCAGCGGGAGGCCCCATTAGTTAAGTGGTGCTTCAGGTTAAGAACATTTTCAGGTTAAGAATGGACCGCCGGAACGAATTAAGTTCTTAACCCGAGGTACCACTGTAATTCTCCACAAACACAGAAGAGTGTAACATACCGGCGGATGGGAAACTTTAGCTAAGCCTAAATTCCTTTTCTGGATTTCATTCCTCCCCCTTTTCATACAGCATTGTGTATCTTCATATTGTGATGTGTGAAGACAGGACAGGGTCTCTTTAATAAACCTTGAGTCAGCTCTTCCTGTACCACCACCCCTGCTCACTTTTCTTATCCACCTGCCCAGGTGACCCAAACACTCACCTTGCGGGCGAGTTCCTAGTAGATGCCATTCTACATGTCAAAACAGCATCAGATGCATGCTGAAGCGAGCAAGGAAGGTCCCCCTCTGCTGTCCCCCTTGTCTTACAGCTCCTTTTGTTTACCAAAGGTTTGACGTGACGTGGAAAACAGAGTCTCCTCCCGTAGTGCTTCACAGTGATGGGAAAGTGGAGTTTGCGCTCTCTCTGCGCATCGACAGCAACTGCAACTTTGATCTCTTATACTACCCCCGAGACAGCACTCACTGCACTCTGAGCTTCTCCTCTCTAGCTAACACGGGTAAGTGAGATGCCTGCTTATGCTGGGCAATGCAAATGCCAGGATCTGGTAAATGTAGTGCAGAAGGAAATAGTCTGGCAAGACTGCCGGTTGAAAGGGTAAATAAAAAAGGTTGATTACTCATGGCAAACAAACCTATTCTAGGTATAGTTGTTACAAGATGGAACCAAGAAGTCAACAGAAGCCCATGTTCATTCTGACTGAGCTAGAAGAAGTAGCAGGAAGGAAGCCTGAAAGGAGGTGATCTACTTTAGGAAGTAGTTACTAAAAGTGAAGGAATCAGTGAGGAGAAAGGACAAGTTGCCTGTCTGTCCCCCGCCCCACCCCTCCGCTCAGTTCAGGTGGGGTGACTGTGTCCGGGAGTCCACTGAGGGACCAAAGGGTCACTACACCTCTCTCAATGGCTGCCTGTGGGGAGTCGTGGTATCCAATCCATGTCGGGGGGGGGGGGACGACTCCCTAGCACAAGTTTGACCCCACCAGGTTCCTATCAGGTAGCAGGCAGGCTGCCTGATGCAGGATGCATACCCAATGCCTTAGTCAAACCTACTCTTTCCTGGAATCAATAAAGCTGTGGCCTAATTCAACCCAATACCAGTCTCCTGTGTCATTCTTGTGGCCTTACCTTCACCTGCCACAGCCATTATGCACCTGTACCGGCAATTACCATGTCAAATAAGAGTTCCGTATGCCGACCCTCCAAGTGTCCCTATTTTCCAGGGAGCTCCCTGATTTAGAGAAGCCGCCCTGGTTTCTGATTTGATCCCGGAATATTCCACTTTTCCTGAGGATGTCCCTATTTTCATTCGAGAAATGTTGGAGGGTATGGAGTTATCTGACCCTCGAGCTGTCTGAAGGGAATCCTGCATAGGGTAGTTTTTAAAATAAAATGTTTAATGTTTTATTACGTTTTTATGCCTGTTGGAAGCTGCCCGGAGTGCTGGGGCAACCCAATAATACACATGCAATGTGTAGGGTATAAATAGTAAAATTATCATTATGGAATGGGACATCCCTATTTTCATCAGAGAAATGTTGGAGGGTATGCCCACGTGAGGTTTGCCTTAAGGGGAACATGTCTTGGGGTAGCCTGACTTTATGGTCCTTCGGGCTCTTTCCAACTTAGATGCAACTCCTTCTATTGATGGGAGCATAGATGATTGATTGGACTCCTAAAATCTCTCTTATACTTGCATTGAATATCCAAAGAACTTGTGTGTGTGTGTGTATGTGTGTTTAACTCTTTCAAGTCAATGAGCTGGAATTCAACGTCTCCATTCAAAACCAGATTCTGAATTTAAAGCGTGAATACCTTGTCACGGATGTGAAAGTCAGCAGCCTGAAGAATTTGCCACAGCCTTGCTTTGTAGTTATGGTAAGGAGATGAAACTGGACTATAACTCAGAGAAGGCATGCAAGGGGCTTCTCTGCTGGGTCCTGACCTCTCATCTGATTGGGGCGTGTGGGAATGTCACAATGCAGGACCTCCCTGTACCATGTGCCTTCAGCCCTGCTGGTGAAAGCAAAGAAGGCAAGTGAGACAGAGCAAACTACTTGGGAGAGGAGCTGCAGGGAATGCTCTCCTTGGAAATGTGAACTGTACTTGCAGGAGGGAACATATGCTATTGGACTCCAACTCCCATCAGCCTCAGACAGCAAGGCCAATCAGTGGTCAGAGATGATGGGGTTTTTAGTCCACTGACATCTGGAGAGACACAGGTTCCACACCCCAGATTTAAGAAGCATCTTTAGTTTGCTGCTGCAACATGGTTTTTATTGTAGCATTTCAGAGGATTGAGAGCACTCCGCATACATTTTTTTGTAATCCTGACAACAACCTTGTAAGGTAGGACTAGATCAGGGATGGAGAGCATGAAGCCCTCCAGGTGTTGCTGGACTTAAGCTCCCATCAGCCCAAGCCACCTTGGTCAATGGTCAGGGATGATGGGATTTGTATTTGAGCAGCGTCTGGCGAGTTGCAGGTTCCCCACCCCTGGTCTAGAAAAAGTTCACAGGGAGGGGGTTTCCAGGGCCCTCGAAGTCTGCTTTTAATGACAAAAATGTTCACTTAAGAAGATTAAGTGCACCTTTTTGCGAACGTCTGCTTTTAGGTGACTTTGCTTCTTTCTACATGAATGGCCAGAAGGGCATGAATGACCAACTTAGGCAAGCGGCTTTTAAAACGTTGCTTGACTTCGCCAATTCCACATTAGATGACAGTAGTGGAAAGTGCCAAAGCTTGTGTTCTTCTTTTGGTATTTACTTATTAGAGGGAGGTTGATTAAATAAATAAATAAAATAAATAAATAAATACAACGTATCCAGCCACTTTGCCAACCAATGCCGATGTTTTGTGAAATGCTGAAAGCCTCAAATGATCATTCCTTTCACCCACAAACCCCAACCTCTTTTCTAGGTGAAGTTAGAAAACACAGGAATGCGAATCGTCCTCTCTGTAATTGTGCCAAGCCTGGCACTTGTGGTAGCTGATCTCTGTGGCTTCCTTATCCCACTCAAAGACAGGCTGGCATACATGATCACCTTGCTGTTGGCTTACCTGGTGTTCCACTCCTCCCTCATTGGCTCCTTGCCCGGCTCTTCTTCCTGCAACCCATTGCTCAGTAAGTTGAACAGGCCAGGAAAAATTAAGTAGCAAAACTGCAGGCGGAATCGTATTACAAGCCACATGGGGCCGTAGCCCAAAATGGCACCCTGTGGCGCAATTCCCTGTAACGTTGGTAACCAATTAGAGAGAAAAACACACATTATGGAGTGCAGTGAGTGGGGGGGTTAACTCCCCCCCCCAGCTGATGTACCACAATGGACATAAAAGCTGCCCCCAGCAGCTTATTGGAGATCAGCAGAGATGCAATGGACAAACGCTGTCTCTTTTTCAGCAGGCTGAGTAGCAGGATTAGGCCTTTCCCTCTCCTTTGGTGAAAAGCCAAGAGAACTTGATTTCCATCCCCTCTGTGGCATGTGGGGAGGAGAGGGTGCACTCCCCTGCCCAGCACATGGCAATGAGCATGAGGATTGAGCCCTCCTGGTCACCTGAGGAGGTGGCATGGCTTCAGGGAGATTGCCAGGGACAGGGGAAGAGCACTGGCGAGCTGAAGACTCCTCAGCCTTCTCTTAGAGAAGCCAGTCATGATCAGTCTTGAAGTGCCGGACTTCATGGTAACCTTCCCTATCACACTGAAATAGTACTACTCTTTATTTCTTTACAGTGGTACCTCGGGTTACATACGCTTCAGGTTACAGACTCCGCTAACCCAGAAATAGTTACCTCGAGTTAAGAACTTTGCTTCAGGATGAGAACAGAAATCATGCAGCGGCAGCGCAATGGCAGCAGGAGACCCCATTAGCTAAAGTGGTGCTTCAGGTTAAGAACAGTTTCAGGTTAAGAACAGACCTCCAGAATGAATTAAGTTCTTAACCCGAGGTACCACTCTACTTACAATAGTCTTTCCCGTCAAAGTGCCTTTAGTTAATTTTTGCTGGATAAGTTCTGTGTTTTAGCTGCTGGAATTTGTTAAAGGGACTGGATATTGTTAAATTTTAGTGTGTTAGGGGTTGTTTTGTTTTTGTAAGTCGCCTCGAGAGCTCATCCATACTTCCTGTCAGGCTGCATTTCTAGGCACAGGCCCGTGCTTTTAAAGCACCGTGTCTGGGCACAAAAACCCATTCTTAAAAGCTGAATCCCAGCAAATGGCTATCCATAAGAAACCCGTTTGTTCTGATTGAGCGTTAAAGAACAGGTTTTCACAGGGAATGTGCTGGGGCAAAATAAAGCAATAATGCTCAGACATGGTGCTTTAAAGTGTGGAATTGTGCCTAGAAAGTGCAGGGCAAAAGGTAAGTGTGGATGAGCCCTGGGTTTCTTTAGAGAAATAGGCAGACTTTTATTTATTTTTATTTTTAAATGAAAGACAGCATCAAGACAGAGTATAGTGAACTATAGGTCACAGAGGTGGGAAGGAGAGCTTGCCAGAGGGATGTCATTTTGGTCAGTGGCTAAGTGTTCTTCCTACTTTGCAGTGCTTCCCCAAGCACTTCTTGTGAATAAGAAAAACAATGTGCTGATTTAGTTAAGAGCTTCTCTCCCAGCACACATTTCTTCACCCTAACTCAGAATATCCTTCCTTGTGCACTGAGGCGCACAGGAATGAGCTAGAGTGCTGTGGAACAAGAGCCTAAATTCTCTTAATTAAGATTAATCAAATGGTTCTTACATCAAACAGCAATATCCTTCTATTCACCATTTTATACACTGCATAGCTGCTTAAAGAAAGAGAGGGAGGTGGGTGGGTGGGTGTGGGTGTGGGCGTCTCTTACTATATGCATAAAATTGTAAGGCTGTCATTGTGCAGCCTTTGTGGAAGGATTTGTAGTGCCTCATCACAACTCTGGATTTGCATGGAGTCAGGGCAGAAGAGGAGCAAAATAGAAGGCTGCTTACATGGGCAGGGACACACACACACACACACACACATGATTTCAAACATGATTGACTTTGTTGATGAATAAGAGACATTTGTTAGGATGAGTCATGAGCCATGACTCATATGCTCCTTCCCAGACTAGTTTTAATGGCTGTTACAAGACTGCAAAGTGAAGGTTTCTTTCTTTTCCACATGCATGCACATGGCCACACTAAATATCATATTAATAGAGATAGGCAGAAGGTCGATCTGTTCTGCTGATGCATCTTTGGGTGATTTGTGGTGTATTGACCAGGAGTCTGACTCACTATTGTTTAAGAATAATAGCAACAAAATGTCACCAATACTTAAGCTGAGATTCAGGCATTGCAGGAGATCAGACTTGATGACCCATGGGGTCCCTTCCAACACTATAATTATATTATTCTGTTCTATGACTCCCCCACTACCCATCCTAAATGATATTGCTGAAATGAAGAAAGTTTAAGGTAACTAGGTATGGATTTTTGTACTGAAGAACCAGGAGCTCTGTTCAGTTCTGGAACTTAGAAGCAAATACCTGGGCTCAGAATTATTTAATTCTAAGCACACACCATTTTGCAACAGGCACTGGTTTGTAGATCCTGACATTCTAATAGAAAACAATGTGCAAAACTAAAAGTCTGCCTGCCCCTGATGCTAAACACATCATCAGTGTCCTCTTTTACAAAATATTTTTTTTAAAGTGGGCCTGTGTGAGTGAGATTCAGGCCTTAGCTATTCCTACAATGGGGTGGGGTGGGGACATGAGAACGATGTGTTTAACAACATGTCTGGCATACACATGGGCCAGGGATGGGGAACTTCTGGCCCTCCAGATGTTGTTAGGCTCCAACTCCCAGCAGCCTCCTCTTTGAATGGCCAATGGTCAGGGAGATGGGAGTTGGTAGGAATGACAATTGCAAGTTAGATGGTAGGAATGACAATTGCAAGTAAGCAATTGTCAGTACAGATGGAACTCGATTCCACTTATTGCTCAACTTCATCATTTTCTGATACTGCCAAAACACTTGCTCATTCCCTCCGAAATGCTATTCTTTACTGCTCCTGTTCCTGCAATGAATAACACTATAAGGATTGCCGTCATTGTGTTCCTCTTCAAACCTGTCACTTTTTTGTTTCCTGTGCCTGGTTCTCTTGTCCTTTGCAATACAGTACAAAAACCTTTCCCTCATCTTTTGAAATCACTTCATGCTTTTCCTCTGCTCAATCTTTTAGCTCTGTCTTGTTTTCTTCATCCTGGCTGAAACCTCTTGGTTAAGCCTCAGCTCACAGTACTATAAAAATTCCTTACTTTGCAGCACATTTTCACCAAGGAATGTAATGCTGTCAAAAGAGTGGTCACGAAGACCAAACATCAAGGCCAAGCAGGCAGCTCCAGCTCTCCTTTCTGGCAATCGACGTAAAAATAATGTTTTGTAAAAATGATGGTTTCACTGGAAATTATGTGCACGCTTATTTTGAGTTTTTCAGTTCATGTCTGCTAGTTTCCCTCTGGCATTCTACAGCTATGCTAAACAATTTTTTGAAGTCAATTGCTTAGAACAATTATCCAATGATTTGCTCAACAGCTGTGCAATTAATTTCCTCTTTTTTCTAAACTCCAGGTTATTACTACATCAGTCTCCTGGTGTTACTATTCCTTAGCACAATTGAGACTGTTTTGGTGACAAAGTTGGTTACTGACAACAGTAATCTCTGGCTGAATTGTGGATGTCAGTGGAGAAAGGGAAAGGCTACCACTATGCTACCTACAGATCAAAGCAATAATCCAGAACATACAAAAGATCCTGGGGAAAGCGGTAGGTGCTAACGGGAAATAAAACAAAATGACATTCCCCAAACAAGGTGACTAGTAGCAAGCCACTTTCAGTGTGCAATAGCCTTTCTCAAACATGGGGAACTCAACTACCATCAGCTCCAGCCAGTATTGCACCAGGCTGGGGAAAGCTGGTCTTAACAACAAAACAACAAAACAACAAAACAACAAAACAAACATCCTGATGCAGGCAAGCCTCTGGATCCACTGAAGGCTTTGTGGCAGGAAGATGGTGTAGTGCCAAAAAATGATTGAAAAGAATCAGAAGTGTAATTAATTGCTAGCAGGGCCACCCCACTCTCTCCCAAACTGTGCTATAGTGTTGCAACAGAAAGGTGGTTCTGAATATCAATAGATGGACAGCTGCAGCAACATGAGAGCCTCAACAACACACCCTTGAAGCCTTAAGGCAGGAGAACTCTGTCCCAGTTTTGTCCTCCCTCTTGCCAAGCAAGTATCTATCCTGCAAAGAAAAGAACCTACTTAAAGTACAAGACCTCCTTTATTCAGAATTTAACAAGCCCAATCATTTTCTGAATTCTGATCAGAGGCAAAATTCATTTGTTGCACAATGTTGCACAATCTGGACCCAAACCAACACCAATGCTTAGGAAAGGGGTTTGGATCTACACTAGAACTGTGAATGTATCAAAGGGGTTTGAATTCAAATTCATCAATTACCAGCTGTTTATTTTCTCAAAGTCCATCGGTAATACTTCAAATGTACCTTTCAAAAGCATCTCGGGTTCTGCTTATTTTGTTTTCTGCGGCAATCACCCGAAAGGGTTTGCATAAGAGATCACTTGAATTCCCCCTCAAGTGCTTTGGTCATATGAAGTTTGCAAGCTGAGCATTCATTCAGCTCGTCTTTTTCCTTTACCTTTCAGACTGTGGGACAACTGAAGAGTCATCGCATCTCAAACAAGCTTCTGCCCATGTGGACAGGCTCTTCTTCTTCATCTACTTTGGGCTGGTTGTTGTGTTTCATCTCCTGTTTTCCGCACTCTGGCTCTTTTGGAAATGCGAATCAGGGAAGCCTCCAGGAGAAGACTACTTAGATGGAATCAAATGGGAACAAAAATAATGGTGACACCCTTAAAGCCGCGTTTTAAAGCCTTGCTTTGTACCGAGTTGAAGTTATGCATATTTGCCAATCCTCTATCTGCATAATTTGCTTTGATCTAAAGATTTATGGAAAATGGAGTGCATTCAGCAGTCTTCCAGGAGATGCATCTTGTGCCTTCAGATCTTTCTTTGAACTGATTAAATTTTTAAAAGGAAGAATACATTGAAAATGGTATTTTAGATGTGACACAAATGATTGCTTCTCCCTAAAAAATGTGGAGAGTTTTCCTAGTTCATGTATGTTGCAGAGCAAATGTTCTCCAGTACAGTAGGTGCTTTACCCTGATATTATTTTGTGGGCAGGTGAAAACCTTTTCATTTTGTTGGACATCTGGGGATTAGTGGAGATATTATGTATTTTTGTTTTGTGGTACTATTTTTCTATTGTGTATAGGTTAGGTTTATTTGCATTTTTGAATTGTTGTCAATCATTTTATCAATAGAAACAATGAGTGATACCCAGTTGTGTCTGCCCACTTTTGCAACAGACTTCTGCTCACACAACAGGGCTTCCTTTTCTTCATTTCTCTCCTGCAACCCTTTGCCTGTCCACCAAATATGCTTTGGAGAGTTGTGGTGGCACTGTTTGGAGCAGGTTTAGGGGTGTGCGCAGGTCTGCAGGAGGGAAATATAGGAAGGGGAAAGTAATTCACCTGCAATCGATAAATACTGCACATAGACAAAAACAGAGCAGTACCCTGCTCCTAGAAAGCCCAGGTAGTTTTCACTCACCTATCTGGTAGTGTATTGCTGTTACTAGCATCGTACAGTTACTGAAATGTGGCTCTCCAATTACACCTAGATTAATCTTTGTGTGTACTATTCCTCTTTCCCTCGGATCTGCATTTTCCAATAAAAGGAGTGTAGAATTACTAATGTACAAAACGAAAAGGAGTACAGGTGATGCCTTTTAATGCTGCTATGATAAAACAACCAGATGGATTAAGGGAATAACATTCAGTCTCAGTTCACCTGCCCAAAAAGACAACAGAAGAGACATGACTCAGGAACTAGCTAGAACAAATACTGAGAGAAGAGTAAAGGTGCAAGGTACATGCAGGTGGAAAGCCGGAACTGTACCAAATCCAAGTTATCTGGCTCACAAATACACATTCACCACTTGCTGCATGTGCTGCCCTTGCTACAAATTGCATGTGTGAATGGGACCAGAGATCAAGCACTGCAAACCGAACCTGCTTACCACCTCAGGCACAGTGCATTTCAGTGGAGTCTGTTCATATCTTCAGCTGTGAGTATTCAACAACGCATGACTCAAGCAGTGAGCATGTGCCATATGAACGGGCCTAACAAAGTCAAATCAGAGTCTTGCAAGAAGCAGACATGCAAATGTGAATAAAAGGTAGGGGTCGCTAGTAAGAAAACCAAATAGTGGAGGGGGGTAACCTACCATTAAGAAACAAATGTTGAGTTTTTAATAATATTGAAGACAGAGGCAGCAATGGGATCACACAGGAGCTGTTAAATTAAGTGTTAAATAGCTCAAGCAGCTTTCTATTTCTTGTCCTAACTTTTCTGTATCTTGGTTAGGTGATAAAAGTTGGTTGTGTTTGTCATGGGAATTGTGGAAGTCTACAATGAGTACAAGCACGTCATCCATACTTCCTAGCAACGCTTTGAGAATATGGCACTCCTCCTCATTCTTTCCCACAAGTTTGTTTCTAGGTCAATAGGACTAGATAATAGTTATTCTCAGATAATGCTAGAATTGTAATCCAGGCAATTGATTTCTCTAAATTGCAGTAAGAGCACCAATTGCATCAACGCTTGAGGCATTTTTAACAGGGGTCTGATTTTCCTACTTAAAGTTTTAGGGCTGTTTCAACTTTAAGTAGGAAAATCAGACCCCTATTAAAAATGCCTCAAGTGTTGATGAAATCTGTGCTCTTACTGCAGTTTAGAGAAATCCATTGCCTGGACTGCAATTCTTTTAGAAGCAGAACATTGTGATCCAGTAGTTGAAAAGTAACAATCCAATATATCTGCAGGTTATCTTTGGAAGATGCATTACCATCACCACTGAAAAACACTCAAAAACTGCAGGGAATAGCTATGAGACCTTTCCAGCTCTTTACTGAGTGCCATTAAGATAACCAACATGTAACATTATTTCAAATCTTCAGGCACTCTGGAGTGACTGCACTGCAGGGAAGGTTTTTGAAAGGGGTGATGCTCTTGAATCTACCATTGAAAAATTACACCTTGAAGCTAAGAGCTCTAATTGAAGTGGAAATCCATAGAGATAGTTTTTGGGTCCCTTCCAACTCTACAATTCTATGATGTAGAGATCCCCAAATGGCTAACAGTGCAATTCAATACCTTTCGAGCAGTACAAGTAAATATACGATCAGATACATCTTAACGCATGTCTGCATATGGCTACATATGTTCTGTGCCAAGCCAGCACAAAATGCCTTTCTGCTTTCCAACTCTGGAATGCCCTCCCCAAAGTAGTACAATGGCCAGAGTATAATGTTCCCAGGTTCAGGATAAAATGTGGTGTTGGCATTTGAAAGCATTAAGATGCCTCAATCTGCTTTTAGTTTCTTTAGTCTCTGATTGCCTCCCCATTGCCAAGTCATTATGAAAGATGTTACAAGAGTTGCTTTTATGCTAATATCTCTTTGTACACTGTCCTGGAATCCATTAGAGGAAGAGCAGCTTAGAAAATTCTTAAAGAAATACATCCAAGTCTTACTTGTCCCTAGAGGAGAAGGGAATGAAAAAAGAGACCAAGATACACTGTCAGCACAAGACCTCATGTCAGGAAAATCTCCACTGAACTTTCTGGCTCACTTATAAAATGCTGAACCAGGCATGGAAGAGATTATTTTACAATTGCATCCATTACCCTATTTTCTTGCCAATTATTGGCCTTTCAGGATACTTATCTACCATTTACATATCCACTGGTAGTAATCAATAAGTGATTTCCCCCTTTCTTTTCGGGAGTAACTTCTCACACATTTCAACAGGGCATACAAGGAAAGAGGGAAAGAACCTCTAGATTAAAAAAGAAATAAAGAAATAAACTGAGCCAAAATAACTCAGCAGAGCGGACTCTGCAAGGGCTTGATTAAGCTGGGTAAGCCTGCAGATACTTGATGGCCTTTCTTGATTTTTGTTTATTGGGCTGGCTGTACCAGGTGACCTCCAGACAATTAGCTCCCATTTCGGTCTGACCATCTTTGTAGACATTTTTAATAATTTGAGGCTTTGCTGTATTTTGTGAGTGGCAGCATCTTTCCACTTATAACACCATGCAGCTGTCCCAAGTGCCATCTACAAGTAGATTTTTTTGTTTGTGGATAACTGTTTGTTGGTGTTTGTATGTTCCTTGTAGTCCTGTTGAAACTAAAAAATAAAATAAAATAAAAAAGGAAAATTAGGGAGAGTTGGGTTTTAAGCTTACATAGTAATGGCCAGGGCAGTGCCTCTGAAGGAGAAACTAGCTCATCCTTAAGCTATAGGTTGCACTTGTGTGCACACTATACCGAAGGATTTAGCCCTGTGCGGAAAAGAGAATTCTATACATATTACTAGTATCTTAGGAACACCTACCCACCAAGCAAGATTTCAACCAATGATCTTGTAAGAAGAAAGAGACAACCCATAAATCATGTTCTTAGGAATTTATAAATTTGATAAATACAAGCATAACTCATGGCCATCATACTGGGCTGAGAAAGTACTGAGACATACAGGCAGGGAGGTCATGCTGATGTGTCGAACAGTTTCTCAATCATCTCTCCCACCTGCTCCACCCTGTATTTAATGTATTTCTCAGGGTTCTTGGTAAAGGGTACATTGCCATACCTGCCAAAGGAAAAGCAAGGGGGAGAAAAAGGTGTGACAAGCATGGACAGGGTTTCTCACTCCTCAATTCCCCTCCCCTTCTTCACCAGATGCCAGAACAACATGCAGTGGACAGGATTCAACTAACTAGTCCCACTAACGAAAGCCTGTGCAAGAACATTTGCTGGTGCAATGGGGTTTTCCATCTTCCTCTCCCATGTGCCCCCTGAAAGTGGCTCAGGGAGCAAAGGTGGCAAAACCTCCACTTATACTGACAGAACAATCAACATTGCATTATGTTGAATTCCCCCAATCTATTCATTTTCAGTGAAGTTAGAGAACTGCTACAAGCGGTCGAAGATCTGTTATACAGCAAGGCTGAAGAGAAAAAGAATTGCTGTGTTTATTCCGAGTGCTGGGAGTTTAACGTGATGCAGGCTAAGCTACAACTACATACATTTGGTGCACAAAATGATGCCTTCTTGATCCACCTACAATCAAATGTAGCCAGCTACTGGTACAGACAAAAACCCACAAAGGGGTGGCAACTATCCTAACTCTCCTCACCATCTTTCTCCCATAACAACTGCCTAGGCAAATCCTTTCTTCCAAAAATGAGGAAAGGAGTTAACCTCGCAGCCCATTGGTGTTGGAAGTGGGTGAGCCTTTGCAACTCCAACAAGTGCTCTGGGCTGCTATAGAGCCAGAAGACGTATTATACCTGTCCTTCTGCTTAGATCCCCAGCTTAGATAGTTGCTTGTACATTATGCTTCATAAATTTCTTTCTAGAAGAGCTAGAGACCTCCCCCCCCCAAAAAAAAAAAAGAAAAGAAAGCTCAGAGTCAATTGTTCCTGTTCAGGTGTGCCAATGTGGGCCTTCACAGGTGGCAGGTGGGCAACCTCCACCCTTATGGTCAGAATCCATTTATTTCAATTGGGGGTGTAGGAGAAGTGAAGAGTGGGGGGGGGGGAGGCAACAAACTAAAATACTAAATTCAACAATGGCAATTCATAGTCACGTTTCAAAGGTATCCTCTCAATGCATACTAATAACTTGGGGGCCTTCAGACACCGGGGGAGGGGCTAATTCTGCACATATCTATAAACCCATCACAGACAATGATAGCTTTCAAAATAGGAACACAGGAACACAACTTTAAAAGCCTGTCAAAACTCTCTGAACAAAGACATCTTTGTGGGTCAAATAATTACCTGCTTAGTAAGGCAGAATAGGTCTCTAGCACAATATTTTTCTGGGTTTTCCGGATTTTGTCCCTCTGTTCTGTGTCAGGGATGGCCCAAGCCTTCTGGATTTTACACAGCTCCTCCAGACAATCATTAAAACCCTTTCCCAGAGAGAAGATAATGTTAAGCATGCATTTGGTTCTGTAGAGCAGTTGGAAAAGTTAACACAATGGGTGCAAAGCCAAGAACAAGAACATCTGTCTAGGCCAATTACCTTAAAGCGATCCTTGATGGCCTGCCTCTCTTTGTCTTTGAGCTGTGGGAGATTGAGAAAAAGAGCTCTTCTGGTTATTTCTTCTTCTCAGACTAATTTGTTCCAGGGCTGATATTCCAATGCTTCTTGATTAATTGGGAGCACTTAGCTTGATGCTGGGCCTTATACATTCATAGGAGTCTTATACAGGCCTTACAGACATGCACTCAGTTAATACTCAATGAGTATTTCTGCTTTTGCTATAGCGTAATGGCATGGGAATAAAGCTGCTCCCCACACTTCTGTTTGAGCACTATAGACAGGGATCTAAAGGTTTTCCCAGCACAAAGCAGGCAATATTTCCCTTTGGCAACCACCACACTCAAAGAACTAGG
The DNA here is from genome assembly GCF_951804945.1 of Podarcis cretensis. Taxonomy (NCBI): domain Eukaryota; kingdom Metazoa; phylum Chordata; class Lepidosauria; order Squamata; family Lacertidae; genus Podarcis; species Podarcis cretensis. Next base: position 35,871,253 of record NC_137171.1, read on the forward strand.
GTCAGTTATCCATGCCCAGGTTACTTTCACTGCAATGCTCTCTATGTGGTGCTGCCTTGGAAAATAGTAACTTCATTAATGCAAAACGCTAGTGCCCGATTATCTGGAGAGGGTAACTCTGATCTTATATCAACCTGTACTTTTGCCCATTTATTTTTTCTGGGATTGATTTACAGTGCTGAATTTGACCTTGAAAGCCTTAGGCAGTTTAGGACCAGATTACTTGAGAAACCACTTGCACCCATATGAACCTGTCTGGCCTTTAGGTTTGATCTTGCTGGCCCTGCTCTCTGTCCTGTCTACTGGTAAGATCAGGAAACAATGTATGAGAGACAGGGTGTTATCTGTGGCAGTGCCTGTGAAAGATCCTCTCATGAGAGATCTGTAGGCAGTTAGCAAGGACTTCCTTATTCCAGCTGGCTTTTAATGCAAACTGCATATAAGCATTTCATGTGCCATTAATTTTTAAAAAATCTTTGGTGATGGGACAAGATCTGGATCATCACAAATTTGGAGGGGTGGCTTGTTTTCCTGGATGATACAGTCCTGCCAAAATTGGCCTTCCTCACAAAGCTGATAAGAGTCTTGGGAGGGAATACTAAACACATTCAATACCATGAACAGTTTGGCTCCAATGTGATTTCCACAACAAACTCTTAAATAGGGGTGTGGGGGGGGGTGTGGGTGTGTGTAATATACATCCTAACTTTCCAACACAGAAAAGCTACTTCTGAAGTGTTCTCACCTTGACTCCAGGTTGGACGACAGGCAAGTTTCTGTCCAAGAAAGAGTCAGTTACTTTCAACCAGCTGAAATAGACATAAAGAAGAGTAAGCAACATGGGTGTGATGGCCACACAAACAAATGAATAAAATAAGTGACAAATTACATATGCATATGCTATATATGCTCCAATATATAGGGGATCCAAATAGGGGGTCTAGACCTTTATCACAGCATGTTTGGCTTCAAACATGGATCTGTCTGTACATCCAGGGCTCAGAAGAAGACGTGCTTTTAAGTAGCTTGTGTTATTTGGGCATTAAGTGATACAGAAATTAAGTAAGAATAATAATATTTGTTAGGCTGCTCCAGGGGTACGAAAATGGATCTGACCAGTGGGCTGCATCCAGCACCTCCAGCACCTGTAGGCCATTCTGACAAGTGAGCATCACCATGACATCAGATGGAGCATTTTGCTTTGCAGTCTGAAATCACAGAATCTTAAGAGTTGGGAGGGACCCAAGGGTCATTTAGTCCAACCCCCCGCCATGCAGGAATCTCAGCTAAAGCATCCATGACAGAGGGCCATCCAACTGCTGCTTAAAAACCTCCAGGGAAATCAAACCCTTCGGGCAAAGGTACAGGAAGTTGGCAGGCACCAATGATCAGCAGCACCTGGAAAACCCTCTTGCAACAGGGATTCATGTCTTTATGGGCCCCCCACATCATATATGATATCAGATACAAAGTAGGTAGGCACAGCTTGGGAATATTCTGCTGAAGTGTGAAGCTGTATATAAAAATAAATTTTAAAAGGCCGGAGACGGGGTATTAGGATCAAGGCTGGCTTTTGCCAAATCAGTTCCTTGAAGCCTACTACAACTTGAGAAAGGAAGGCTTGTGGTACTAGCTGATGTCTGGATCTGAGAACTAGCATGTCAACATACCTAAGTTGTTCCTTATAAAAATGAAGCTTTCCGTTCAGCTCAACTCCTCACCTCCTGAATACCTATTTTATATGGAAAGGCAGTCTCTTAGCTGCTTATTAATCTGTATATGTATAGATACCCAGCACCTTTTCAATTAAACATATCTAAGTGCCATCCATTCACATGTTGGTTTCCGATCTCATTGGCAAAACTAACCTTTGGCAAATACTGGAAAGAGCAATGTACCCTACTGCATGCAAGCTGTGGGAATGAAATTTGTTGTTGAGTCAGAACTGCGATCTATGCCAATTATTTTTACTTGAATAACATTTCCAAGAAGGACAAATTGCCTTCTCCAACTTCATAATGTTCTACTGAAAGGCCTCTTCACATAGACAATGATTATAGGCTATTTATAGTATTGAGGTCCTCCTGGCTCTAATGGGAAAGGAGCAGCCACATTCTTCTGACCTGCGCTGGTATGCGGTGATTTGCTGCTCAATGTGTTCTCTATAAGATTTTTCCGCATTCTTCTGCGTCACAGCCACCAACTGGATTAGCTCAGACCTAAGAGGAAGAACAAGGACAAGCAGTGCTACATGAACAATGAGGTCACAAGGCATCAGTACTTTTCTGAGGATAGAGTTTCAAGTTTTTCAAAACAGCTGCTTAGTCCACCTGTAGTTTTAAGTTGAAACAGGGCCCCACATATGTTGGCTAGCCTTGATAGCTAGCCAAAATGTGGGTTCATCACTGCCCCATGGGGGAAGGAGTTTTGACTGTGGCATCACATTGAGCTTCAGGAGATGCTCCAGACACACCAGAGGCTCAGCGCAACTATGGGGGTAAGTACTCACTCCTTCCTGAGCAAGCTTTGTGATTATAGCTGACATTCTGTGACTAATAAATGACTGGGAAGCAACAATCCGTCTCACTGTATTTCAAGCCTCAGCACAAGGACAGAAAGATTCCCCTCCTTCTTCCAAGCCTAGATCTGGGCATGGAGTCTCTCAGGTCATGCCCTGACTTTGGGAAGTCTTGGAAAGCACCAAGATAATGCACTGCTTCCTGAGCTTTTCTGAAGACAGTACAAGGTCTAAGGAATTCTTTATATAGGGAAACTTTTTAATGTGTGATGTTTTATTATGTTTTCATATATGTTGGAAGCCACCCAGAGTGGCTGGGGCAACCCAGTCAAATAGGCAGGGTACAAATAATACTATTATAATTATAATTATAATTATAATTATAATTATAATTTTATAATTATAATTATCCTCCTCCTCCAGGTTAGGGAGAAAAGTAAAGGCTCTGAGCAGGAAAAAAATATATAGTCACCAATGGCAAGCACATTAGAGAAGTCTTATCTTGAAAACCAATTAAACCCAGCATTGTATCATTCATTTCCACCCAGCATTTCAATAATAGGCAGCTGTTGCTCAGGATCAAACCCCAAAACACTTCCCTCCCCCCCCCCCATTCTTCTGCAGAGCACTAGCAGCAAAGATGGGATACAGGATGGGATAGCATAGCCATAGACTGATGTTAAATTGCTAAGGTCCTTTCTCTGTGCTGTGTTTTATGGATAGGTTTGCCTGCAAGCTCTGGGTGCATGTGAAATGTTATTTATTTATATATTGCATCTCTATACTGCCCTTCCTTTCACAGGAGGCCAGGCCTGTGAAGTTACAGCTTTTAGTCAGGTCTTGGGGAAATGAGCAGAACCAGAAGTTAACAAGCCAGATTACGCATGCTTGTGCACTAGACTCTCAACAGACATACCTTAACCCTTTGTCCTCCAAACCCCGGGGATCAAAACAATCTAAGAGGTGGTGGTGCTGGGAGATGGAAAAGGAGCACTTGTCTGGGTGGTGGGAGTAGCCTCCATCAGTTGCAATTTTAAGATGAAAGTGAAGCAATAGCAACAAGCGCTATTGGAGCGCATGGTAAGAGAAGCACTAGGGATGAAGAGCAGCTGTTGGGGATGTAGAACTAATAGGTGTTGTTTTCACATTTAAAAAATGAAATATAAGGCTCTGAAGCTTAGGAACATTAGGCACTCTGGCAAAGGTAAAAAGGTAAAGGACCCCTGGATGGTTAAGTCCAGCCAAAGGTGACTATGGGGTGTGGTGCTCATCTCGCTTTTCAGGCCGAGTGAGATGGTGTTTGTCTGCAGAAAGCTTTCCAGGTCATGCAGCCAGTATGACTAAATCACTTCTGGTGCAACAGAGCACCATGATGGAAGCCAGAGAGCATGGAGATGCCGTTTACCTTCCCGCTGCAGTGGTACCTATTTATCTACTTGCACTGGTATGCTTTCGAACTGCTAGGTTGGTAGGAGCTGGGACCGAACAATGGGAGCTAACCCCATCGCACGGATTCGAACTGTCAATCTCCCGATTGGCAAGCCCAAGAGGCTCAGTGATTTAGACCACAGTGCCATCCGCTGTCATACTCTGACAAAGCTGATTGCTAGGCTAGTGGTTATGAAGATTTCACCACCATAATTACAAGGACAGACTAGCTGGAATTTTCTCTTTCCCTCTATAATGACTAGAATTCCTCACTTTGTCTGACCAAACATACTATGGTCCTCCCTGATGGCAGTGTGCTTTGTGCCACCTGTTGGTACACCATAATCTGGATAACTACCAACTTAATTGTATTATTGTATGCATAAAGGTAAAGGTAAAGGTACCCCTGCCGTACGGGCCAGTCTTGACAGACTCTGGGGTTGTGCGCCCATCTCACTTAAGAGGCCAGGGGCCAGCGCTGTCCGGAGACACTTCCGGGTCACGTGGCCAGTGTGACATCGCTGCTCTGGCCAGAGCCAGAGCCAGAGCCGCACACGGAAACGCCGTTTACCTTCCCGCTGGTAAGCGGTCCCTATTTATCTACTTGCACCCGGAGGTGCTTTCGAACTGCTAGGTTGGCAGGCGCTGGGACCGAGCAGCGGGAGCGCACCCCGCCACAGGGATTCGAACCGCCGACCTTTCGATCGGCAAGCCCTAGGCGCTGAGGCTTTAACCCACAGCGCCACCTGCGTCCCATTATTGTATGCATAGTCAGGTAGAAATATTTAGATATATAAATGCTTGAGTACTGAGTAGTGGACAAGATCATCTGCAGGAATGTAAAACTGCAAAGGGCTTACATTAATTGTTATTTGTCCGAGTAGCTGCTCTTGAGTCATGCAAAGCAACCAGCAGTAAATTATTTCTTGGATTTATTAGGAAGTGCTCTCCAAGAACAAGAGCCTTTCGGCTGACAAGATAAAAGAGTCTGATGCAATCACAGCCCTTTTGGCTGCTTTTATTTTCCATTCCTTTGTGTAAGATATTGCTTACAGTAGGAATGACAGACATCAAAGGGCTCTTTCTGAAGGGGAGCAAAGCATGAGTGAAGCAGAAAAACTGGAGTACAAAATGTGCTCTGCCAGAGAGTTAACAAAAGAACCTCATAAGCACAAATTCAATTATAGTGGCAGAAATTCCAGTCTTCCACCACGTACATAAACAATATCCAAGTACTTACTTTTCAAGGGACTTCAGGATGTAATTGTAGTTGTTAAGCAGGAAGATGGCACTTAAAGATTCCTCATAAACCTTGGATTTACTGAGAAGGTTTAGTTGCAAGTTGCCCAGCACTTTGCCTTAACAGAAAGGATGCATGAGTAGGAGACAAGAAGATCACTGTAAAGTTCTTAAGTAGATTACCTATGCCACTTAGCTGGCTGGCTAAATTCTAACCAATCTATATAACACAAAGTCTCAGTGAAGATGCTTCTTTGAAGATCCTGGCATCTAGTGTGAGATAACCAACACTGGGGCCACTTGCAGATGAAGTATATATTTAGCAGTCATCCTAATCCTTTTTTAAAAATATATATACAAAATTTGCACACAGTTTATAGGATGTTTATTATTCTGAACTATCCACTGCCATCATTCTCATCATTTTTCTTATGGAAAAAAAGTCCAAGATTTGTTTGTTTTTAAATCATATTTGTTGTGCAAGATTGCAGCAGTGCCCTTGCTATTTATCACAATGTACCCACTTGCTTTGCAATGTGTTATAAAGGTGCACTCTTAATACACCAACGACATATACTGGAACCTACATAAACCCATAAGATATCTACAGAAAGGTGCAACAGTTTGAATGCAGCCTTAATTAACAAAAAACATCACACATTTTAAAAATGCCATCTTTTATATTTTATTTTCCTTGAAACAGGGAACTAATCTACATTTCATATATTGCTTACTGTTTTGGCAGGAGCAGCAATTGCAGCCCAGCATGGCTGCAGGTAAACGGGGATGGGGGTGGAGTGGGGAATCCTTTCTGTACAACTGGTTGGCATCAGTCTCAGCCTCAGCTGAATGTAGGGACTGCCGGGACTCAGCACCATGTTTTAAATTCAAATGGGCCAATCATAGCCATAGTTTGGGGGCTGTGAGAAGGAAGAAGGTAGCAAAGTGGTGAAGAGTTACTTACAGATGTAGGTGCTGAGCAGCCGTCTACTGAATTCAGAACTGTAGCTACTGGCTGAAGAGCTGGTCTCTGAAAGGCAGCAAACATTAAATCAATTATTATATTTCTTTATATGGCTACTTTGTCTCCTACACAAGCAACATTCTACTTCTATAAATTCAGCTAAAACTTTAATCTTGGGTGTACTATGAGATGGAAACAGCAGCTTTGCTTCAACTCTAGACTAGATCAGTTTCACTCTAACCTAGTACCCTCCAGATGGTTTTGGACTACAAATCCCAAAACCCCTAGCCATGCTGACTGGGGATGCTAGTCCAAAACATCCGTAGGGCACAAGGCTGGGAAGGCTGGTCTAAATTTACCCCTGCTCATTTTATGCAATGGAAAATAGAGCTACATTCAGTCCGAACCTTTGTCACCTTAGGCTTATACAACCTTATGAATTACTTTACCATAATCTTATTAAGTTCAGATATAGTGAAGGCCGTTACAGAGAAAAGATACTGGTTATAAACATTCCCAACCCCCAACCCCCCCGAAAATCTGTTTGTCTCAGATATTCTCTTTAGGATAAAAACAAAACATTGTTTTGGTAAACCACAAAAACTGTGCTAACATTTCATATTAATGCAAGCAATTGTTTGACTTCAGCAAGATTCGGGTGACACTTTATAGGTTAGAAGGAAACAGCCAAGCTTTCTGTTATATAAACAAGGCAGGTTATCAAAAGGTTTCGCTTGTATGAACGCAAACATGATTTTCATTGGAACCTTAGCAGTGTATATTCTGTGGGATTGTTGTGAATATGACCAACTTACTTTTAAGCAGTGCCGTAATTGTTTCTGAAACTGTGTTAAGTTTGATGAGAAGCCGTCAGCTGGCTCAACTTTATTTGAAGTGTATGTGAACTTTTCATACTGGCAGAGCCAATTGATACCGAAACCACATATGACTTCTTGGTGATGTTCCAAGGCCAACAGAAGAAGGGGACAAGAGTTTTGCCAATGGTGGGTCTAGGGCTGAGCCTGTTTCACTGCACTCGTCCAAGTCTTTGGCCTGCAAGCAACTCCCGGGCTTTGTACTTATTAGCTGGCTTATAGGCAGGTGCTAGTGATGTGGCCTACAAGGGCTCATTCTATGTAGAACATGTTCTTCCAGCTGAAGTGACTCACCTGATATTGCCTAACATCTTATGCTGCTATTTCTCAAGGGAGAAGTTGGCAACAGGTGAAGTGCCCCTTCACAGGCCCTGTTTGCTTATTGTTGCACGAGGGCAGGTACACTGTGTGTTACCTGCTCCTGGGGGAGGGATACAGGCACCTTTCCTCCAAGAGGCTTACCTTGAGCATGCCTGGATTTTACCTTCACTTCATGTTGATTCCCCCAGAGAGCATGGCAGCAGCAGGACCAGGAGAGGAATCTAGTGGCTACAACCTCCTCTCCTCTCTGGGAAGCTACATGTTCACACTAAGCCATGATTTGGGTTACTGCTATGTGGAAACTGAGCCTGTGTGTTGTATGCAAATATATATACAGTGGTACCTCGGGTTACATACGCTTCAGGTTACAGACTCCGCTAACCCAGAAATAGCACCTCGGGTTAAGAACTTTGCTTCAGGATGAGAACAGAAATCGTGCTCCGGCGGCAGCAGGAGTCCCCATTAGCTAAAGTGGTGCTTCAGGTTAAGAACAGTTTCAGGTTAAGAACAGACTCCGGAACGAATTAAGTACTTAACTCGAGGTACCACTGTAACAAAGTCTTAATTGTCAGTTCAAAAATAGCTTGAAGGAGGTTATTGAAGAGAGAAATACAGGAAGGGTAATTAACCCTTTCCGCGGTCACCATTCTCCCATTGCTACTTTCCCCTGCCTAGCTGCTCCCTTTTCCCATCTCATGTTGTCCCAGCTGTGTGTTTGCAAAGGAAGGTGCGTAATGAGAAGTGAAACAATGGGGGGGGGGTGTCATTCAGTTTGGAGTAAAATGGGCTTTCCAGCTTCAAATCCCAGTCTCCTGGAGTTATTGTCTTAAGAAAAAACAGCTGTTGGGGCAGGAAAAAGGTAAAGGTAAAGGACCCCTGGATGGTTAAGTCCAGTCAAAGGCAACTATGGGGTTGCAGTGTTCATCTCGCTTTCAGGCTGTGGGAGCCAGCGTTTGTCCACAGACAGCTTTTCAGGTCATGTGGCCAGCACGACTAAACCACTTCTGGCACAACAGAACACCATGACATAAACCAGAGCGCACAGAAATGTTTTTTTACCTTCCTGCCACAGTGGTACCTATTTATCTACTTGCACTGGCATGCTTTCGAACTGCTTGGTTGACAGGAGCTGGGACAGAGCAACAGCAGCTCACTCCGTTGCAGGAATTTGAACCTCCCAATTGGCAAGCCCAAGAGGCTCAGTGGTTTAGACCACAGCACCACCCGCATCCCTACTAGCTGTTGGGGCATCAGTGTGTATGTGTGCTTTCATAGCTTGCCTATTAGAGTTATAGACACACTCCTCAGATCAAAAGTGAGTGGTCTGTTACCACCGTCAAGAACCACAGAGAGCTATTTACCGCTTTACAGACATTGAGCCTCCTTGAAAATGAGCTGCTGCATCCACATACAAGTTATAAGCTTTTTGGGGGTGGGGTGGAGAACCACCTCTGCATTCTAACATTTTCTGATAAATGAAACAAGACATGTTTTTTATCGGGTACAATTAAAGACAAGCAGAAATATGTAACCAGGTGCAAAAAAAAGAGAGGTAGTATTATGTATGCATGTGGGTAGTACAAGTACCACCTGCTGCTTACCTCTGGGATCTAAAGGAATATTGTATGTGTCCCCAAGAACTATAAAATTTAAGGCAGAGTAGAGATAAAAAGGATAGGAAGAAAAAAAGAGAAAGGAAGAAATGCAAAGTGCAAAAAGACACGTTAGAGACAACCATACTTTCAAGAACCAAGCAGAAGATACCAACACAGAGCATTACATGGGTTCAGCAGGCAGGAGCCACTCCTTTTTAGAGCATGGATGTGACAGGAAACGGAGGAAACCTCTGTTTCTAGTAGGCGGCTTATATGCCATTCCTTCTAAGGAGGCCACTTATAGCCAAGGCTGCTTATACTCAGTGCACCATGCAGAAGGGCTTCTGACTTCCCAAAAAATCTCAGCTTCCATTGAAAACAGGGGTTTCCAGCCTTGATGGGCATAGATTTTTCAAAAACTGCAATCACAATAATGTGAAAACAGCAGCTGTAGACTCAAAAAGGAAGGAAGGAAGGCCTCTGTTGGGTTTTAGTGGGCACAGATAGTGGCTTCTGCTTCCTTTCCCTACACAATTCCAAGGTTATCTAGTGTGCTTCATGGCTCAGCAGGGATTTGAACCTACATCTCCCTGGTCTCATTTCAGTCTCACTGTTTCAGAAGGGCTTGCTCTCAAACAAGCACGCATAGGCTTGCAACCTAGATTCACTACATGTGAAGAATGTCACAACTTGCATACTAATAAAAGGTTAATTGAAAATCGCACTCTGTGGGGAAAATGCTAATCATTTGCGGAAGGGGTTGTTATCTATCATCTTATTTGGGTGCAATAAAAAAGCATGTCTTATTGTTGCAGGAATGAGCTGCAGCAAGCCTCTGGGTTGTGTGCTCCTCCTCATGCCTGGCATAGCTAGGAAGAAGAGTTTAGAAGTTTACTTCCATTTCAAACTAATTGCAGACAAACAGTGATTAGCTTTAACTTTGATTAGCTGAAACAAGCCAACTTCAGATCATAATTTATGAAGCTGGTTTGTTTTAACTAACCATTGTTAAGATAATCTACAGCTTAGGGTTTGAATACAATACTAGACTGTGATTAATTGAAATTGGCACAGAAAGCTCCCAGTCTTCTAGTTGTGACTGCGCCAGAGGAGGAAAGCCGTAAGTGCATGAACCAAAGGCTCATGCAAGTAATAATAAGCCACTGTTTATAATTATGCCTGAACCTGCCATTATAGTGCAGCTCTTGTCCCCTAACTCCTGTTCTCTGATGAGAGAAGCTGAATAACTGTAATTAGATCCATAAGGGTGTTTTTTTTGCCGGGGGTGTGCACATAATGGTTTCCCTGCAAATCATTTATCTGCCCCTTTCCCTTACCTGACAGGATACAAACACAAGATAAATATGCATTCTGAATCCTGAAGAGGTGGCCCAAAGAAGCAACTACTTGAGATCACAGGCACCCACTCATGAAACTGTTTAAACTTCCTTGAAAAATGAAGGTCACTGTGGCTCTTTTACATAGATTTGTGCCGTCAAGGTTAGCCTTTGACTGGGTCTCAAATTAGCAACAAAATCCCCAGCTCTTTATCTACTACATTTTGCTTTACAAGAATGACAATATAAGCAATCAGACCCTGCAAAAGAAATCTTGCAATTAAGCCCCAAACCTAATAATTGGCCAGGTTAGCAGAGACACATTCTGCTAACCATTAGGACTTTTAAAAACTCCTTTATATGTCCAAAGCTGTTTACTGCTTCGGGAGCTGCTATAATCTCAGTCACTGTTATGATTTCCTGATCAAAAGACACAAAAAGGAATTGCAGCTATCTCTACTGGTAATAAACTGCCACTCCTTTGGCCCATGAAAGAGTTGGCTCCACAACTGTCTTTGCCCATTACCAATTTAAGCGGGCAAAGGAGCACGCGGAAGGGATTTTGGTGAGTCAGCCACAGAAATGGATCCTGTTTTGAGTATTATACAGGCACCTGTTAAAGGACAGATGATGGACAGCACATGCAAGGTGCAGTTTGCTTAGTTAAACCTCCTTAGCACGGACCTGACTGGACAAACTGGTGTCCCCTTTAAACGTTATAATCTTTAAAATGGCCTCACCTCTTTTTCAAACAAAAACAACCATTTTTTATAGTGATACACCACTGCATAACCTATATATGCCTAGGAACATAAAGATTGCATAATGCTGAGGCAAAAACATATCTTGCTAAATTATTGTCAACTACAGTTTTATATACCCTGGGTTTCAGATGTGACATCTTAAGTACACATATTAAAAACCAGGGTCTTAGCTTCTCATTCTGCCAAAAGCAACAACTCTCTGAATTTCAAAAGTTTACACTGTCTTCCACCAACAGAAACTGACCCAGAAACATATGACTATTCCATATTACTGTATTATGACCTAGCCACAAAACCAGTTAACAACTTGTTCATGTGGCGATAACAATATTCCAACATGATTCTCACTGAAAGCTACCTATTTTAGGAGATGAAAGGCTATCTCAAAATTCACTCTTCAAGGATTATAGAACTAGCAGCAGACTAGCAAACTAATGTGAAAAACCAGAGGCATCTCTCTTAGAATCTCTTATAACTACTTAGATGGCTGCAGGTTGTTTTTGTTTTTTTGCTGTGCCAGATAAAGCTAGACAGGCGATGAGGTGAGGCGTAAACTGTACCCTTGTTAAGGAGGTTTTACTGCAAGGCAAGCAAAGGAAATGACTTTATTAGTGCAAGGAAGTTTTTTCTTGTATCCAGGGAGCTGTGTGTGAGTACCTTGGGATGCTAGCATGGCACCTGCAGTTTCCTGAAAATCCAGCAACTGCTGCAGGAAGAGAATGGCCTGTAAAAAGAAGGAATACGTGTGTTTTTTTAATAATCAATTAGTTATTCTCCACTTTGTGAAGAAAAAGAAACAGGAAGGCATTCTTATGAAAACTATAATTATCTATAATTATACCTACAATTATCCTGGAAGAATGCATAATCTATGGTAATTAATTTCAGAGATCATGGAGGTTGCAAGCAAAGGGAGAGGGAGGTCATTGCTTGAAGATGAGACCTGGTGGTAATAGGTGAGATTTGTGGCTGACACTGGCCACTCATAGGATGCATCAGCCAGCCCAGAGATCTCAAAGACATTTTATTTTTGAAGCTGGAATCTGGAGTCTGAAGCACAGCAAGCAGAAGGCACTCCTCTGATGAGCTGGCAAGGGCAGAATGTAAGGCATCTACTATTTATACCAGGTCACCCAATTGCGAGGCTCCAAATTGCCTGCCAGACTGTAATGCACACCCTTTCTGTGCCTGAAAAGTGCTCCAAGGTTTGAGCACACATTATCTCAGGAAGATCATGACAAAGAAGTCAGTGGGCAGGGGCTCCGAGCTTTTGTAGATGTCAGGGGAAGGTCTGAAGGATGCCACTGCAGCTATGGGCATCACACAGATGAGCTCGGCCTAATATCAATCAATTTCCTTTAACCCCAGACACTGTCAGTTATGGAAGCCCAGGTTTAAAACATGCCATTTCTCCTGGTTCAACAAGAATATTACCCTTATGCAACAAAGAAAAACAGAAAACAAGGATGAAGTCATGGAGCTGGTTTTACCAAGGGACATTCTGAATTGCTTCACATACATTGCTGGTGAGTTCATGAACTGTCCCATCTTTTGGCATGTTGTACTCCTTGTCTGGATTGTTCTAGGGAGGAAAAAAACCCAAAGAATATTTGATAAGATGGATAAAAATGTGCACTCCATAGAACTACCCCATTCTTGTTATTATGCAGTTATATTTCCTGAACCACCTAACTACTTCTACAGCCCTACGGGTCAAGGGCACCATCTACTGGTCACTGTAAAAAAGATGCGTGGACAAAAATAGATTTTAAGCAGATGCCACTGTCATTCTATTTGATCCCTCCATAACCACTTCTCTCTCCCTCTCTCTGCTAAAAGATCTGTGAACATTTACAAAACTTTATGTGGACTCCCCTCATTTGATTGTCAATGCTGCCTGTTAAAGAGACTACATCAAAATCAAGTTAGTTATAAATGCACATTTTAAATTCCAGGAAGGGAAGTTGCTTTCCCCCCTCTCCTCCCATTATAACTTCCAAGATTTTACAGTACACCTAAACATAATTAATGGAACATTAAGCATGGATCTCCTGCACTACTGTGGATTACTAAATAGATAAACAGCAGAAAGGCAGCCATTACCTTGATGTTGTCTGCGAAATCTTCCAGAGCCTTGGCTCCTGTGGTTTCCATTGAGGTTATGAGGCTGGGCAGTTTGTTCTTAGTGCTGGCTGCAGTGCCCTGAAATATCCAGCACAGCACATGAGACAACTCCAAGTGTAAGAGTGTGTGTGTGTGTGTGTGTGGCAGCTACTATCATCTACTGAACACAGAGTGTATCACTCACAATTCTGCTGATGCTAAGAAAACAATCACAAGCTTTGTTAGCAGCAGGTAAAACTCAAGCTTCCCTGCGGAACACACTGCCAGGCCTTGTGTGCGTTCATCAGAACATAGGAATCTGCCTTCTACCAAGTCAGACTGTTGGCCAATCTAGTTCAGGATAGTCTGCACTGATTGGCATCCGCTCTCCAGGGTTTCAGGCAGGAGTCTTTCCCTACCATACCTGTAGAGGCTAGGGATTGAACCTGGGCCCTTCTGCCTGCAAAGGAGATGCTCTACTGCAGAGTTATGGCTCTTCCAGCTCTTGAAAGAGGGAACAAGCCTGCTAGTCTTAAATGGACATTTGTGCTTCAGTCCCAGCTACTTCTCTTTCACTTGGTTTCTAGAAATTTTATATGCTTATTATTTTTATTTATAACCATTCTTCATCTAGCCAGACCCCAGAAGGGTTTACAACACACATTCCCATAAAACATGTAAAATACAATGAAATTTCTAAAAGCATTGTTAAAAGCAATACACACAGCAGAAAACCTAATTAACTCCACAAAAGTCTGTCTATGTGGCCCACACTTCTGACTATCTCTCAAATGCATGAATGAATAAAACTCCTTAAGCTGGCATCAGAACGTCACCAATGAGGGGGACAGTTGAGTTTCACAGTCAGGAGGAACTACAGCAGATAGGGCCCTGTTTTGTGCCGTTACTGAATGTACCTCATTCACAGGTGGAACCACATGCAGGGCCTCTTCCCTCTGATCACACAGCATGGGCTACCATAAATTGGGAGATGTGTTCCTTTAAATATTTGGGTCCTGGGCTGCATACAGGCAGCTAGTGCAACTCCCAAAGGAGAAGAGACATCTGTGTTGTGAATTGGCCTTCACCCTACCAGTTCTCAACTGTTACAAAATCCTGTCTGGAGTCCTGATCCAGCTATGAATAACTGGATCCTGCATCCCAATTGTACATGACCTTGCTTTGCAATACTGTAGTGAGTTTTACTGATAGGCAGTTACCTGCAAAACCTGATCAAATTCTGGCTTCGTCTGCTTCAAGTGCCTTAGGATGGGGAAGATAGTCAGCACAGCTGAGTAATCATGACGTATGATGGCCTTTCGGGCTGCAGAGACAATGTTGTCCCCCTCTATCATCAGGTTGTCTAAAGACTCCTACAGCAAAACAAATCCTGGGTGAATTACAGAAATAGGCTTTTTCCACAAAAGGAAATGGGCTTTTTCCGCAAAAGGAAGGAACCATGTTAAGTTTCAAGAAGACCTGGATGAGGGAGTCAAATGTCTTCTTCTGGTGGTGTTCGGGGATGATTTCTGTCAGTAGCTGATACTCGCTTTGGGCCAGTTTGATGAAGGCGCTAACACAGTGGATGTAAGCATCGATCTCCATGTCCAACATGTCATCTCTCCCTGTAGGGATTGCACAAGCGTAGAAGATGTCAGTTTCCTGTGGCAACCTGATAATATTAGCATATATTTTCATTTGTAGTGGAGCAGTTTGTGTCTAGCACCACTGACTTCAAACTATACAAATAACCCAAATTTTGTTACATGCCAGCCCACAGGGTGCATCTAGGGGTGGGAGGTGAATATTTCATGTTCTTCTTGACAGGATACAATGTTTTAAGAAGCTAAGCGCAAGCATTTAAGGGGAGCCCAAATGTGAATGATTCAACACATTCACTCACACCTTAAAAGCACCTTAAATTTGTACAACAGTCTCTAGTGTTGATTGACATGTGCCTTTGTGAAACAGAATTTCTCCTAAAGAATTCCATCCTAGAAAGGATCTATCCTATTTGCAACAGCATCATTGATACAAAAGGAAGGACTTGCCTTGCCTTGATTTAGTAGCACATTCCACTCCTAAAACATTTATGCCCAACAAAGTAAAGGAACATAAAAAAAAATACTTTAGCTGATAAAACTAGGGTAATGCCTTTAAAAAACCCTAATGCCACAAGACATCAGTATACCTCCAACATGCTAGAATAATCTGTCTTTCAGCTGAGAGTGAGACAAAAATGCTTTTCAATGAATAAATAATGTCAATAAGTTCTTGATGCCAAAAATAGCAGAATAAGGCCCTCAGTGGGCCAGGAACATATTCCACGTCTCTCTTCTTGGAACAGTGCCTCTCCCCATGATGCTACTGGATTTCCTATTGGCTTCTTTCCCCCATTATTTCTACAAGATCTACCCCCAGAAGCCAATTCTTCTGTCTTGAATAATGGAATAGGTATCCAGTATATTACAAAACCCTTGTGCCATGATGTCTGCTATGATGTGGGGAGAAGCTGACACATCTATTTTGCCATTATACACACCTATCACCAGAGCATGTGAAGGTATTCTACAATTCTGAGGAAAGTTGCAACTCAGGTTTAAAAAGAAATGCTTGCAAATACTATTAAAATAGGGGTTTTGAAGACATTAGCCAATATGATGTTATTTTATTCCATTTCTTCTTATATCTTGCTACTGGCACTGTGACATCATATAATCTGCTCAGTTTTATGTCCACTGAAGAGATACACCCACCCACCCACCATTCAGTTGAAGATGGGTGTTTGGAGAACTTGCACAGCAGAGATAATTATGCGTAAAAATACCAGGGACAAGTTCTACTGAACTGAAATCTTGAATAAATGGGAAAGAACAGCCTAGACAGTCATCTCTCATATGAGTGGCTTAGCACTTTAAGATTAAACTGTATTCGGGGGTTGTGGAGAAGAGTGCTAAAGGAAAGAGGTTCCAGCTAGTATAGGAGGTTTGTGCTGCGGCCACTCTTTTGGACGGATCCATCCATGTCAACCCTTCTTGTGCCCATGTTGTCTTTCAGACTAGCAGAGATCAGCACAATCCGGTGCGGCTTGAAAAAGTCAGATACTCCGATTTGGGGTGGGAGAGGAAATTCACCTGGAACTGTCCTAGGAGAATACCTCAAGAAACACTCAAAATAAAAGTATTAAATTAGCCAGCTTAAGTTTTAATATGGTACTTACCAGCAGCTGGCCCATGCTTGTCACTCAGGGTGTCGGAAAGGTGTTTAACTCGTAAATCATGCTCATGACCTAGCGAGATGTCAGCGGGCATTAACAGAAGGAGTGGTTTATCCAGGCCATCACAGTGCTTGTCTCTTCAGGTTTTATTTGCTTGTCTCAGACATTTACAAGTGTTTTCCTGGCAACCCGGTCTACGACCCCCTTTTCCAATACCATAGTAGTAGCAGTTTCAAACATGATCAAGAATATGGCATAATGCATGGTTCATAGTTAAAAGCAAGCGCCACCGTTATTCTGCCTTTGTTTCTAAATGTAGTCCCTAAAATTCATTTAGAGACAGCAAGGCATTGTACTTTGAATTAACGATTCCAATTTGATCAAGGTTGAAAGGGCTGCTACCTTTCCAGATGAAGTGAACAAGGATAGATCATGGAGAGAAAAGGTCACACCAAGCTACAACAGAACTTCTGTTAGCCAGTCAAACTGCATCACAGATTGGACCTCTCTAAATTTATGTGGCCTGCAACTCTTTAGAGCATTGCAAAGAGTTACCTGCTGCCCTATCTTTTTGTATTGGTCTCTTTGCTCTTTGTGCAGTTTTTGTGTCCCAAAGACACAAGAAGCCAGGATATTTATTGAGCAACCTCATTGTATAGGGCAGTGGGGCTAAAGACTAACAGAAGCCTTGAAGGCGGAAGAAAGGCCAATACCCAAGTTAGACGCCCCCCTTCAAGAGTGAAAAGTGAGAGAAGCGATTACCTTCCATAGGAATGAGGTTAGAGGCCCCCTTTTTCCCATCTAGACATTGCTGAGAATACTGTTTCAGAAGATTCTGAGCCTTACGGATCGTGCCTGTCACCAGAGCCACAAGAGAGGAGAGACAAAGAGACCTTGGAAATGAATGAGAGAGAAACAAAACACAAAGCAACCCTCCACCAGTGCCTTGCCAACCAAACCTAGCATGGCAGTGCTGGCCAACAGTGAGAATGCTCTGCATATACACATACACAGACTCAGGAATGCCCAATTATGTGCCCTTTAATACTGCCACCAATCCCCTTAGGGAGACTGAAGAACTACTGCAACGTGCTCTAAGTGGCGCTTGCCTTGAAAATGGTCCAGAAGCTGCAGTCAGTGAAGAACGCAGCTGCTAGGTTGGCAAGTTGGGCAGCCTGATGGGACCGTGTGCTACTAGACCCAATTCAAGGTACTAGTACTAGTAGATAAAGCCCTAGATGGCTTCGCTTATTACAGATGCTGCATGAGCACCACAAAGGGGAGGACCATTTCTTTGCAGTGTGAGTTCCACGCAGAGCCCTGTGCACTCTCATAGTCAGAGGTCCTGCTTGAGTTTCCCAACCAGCTAAGGTTAAGCAGGTGT
This sequence comes from Podarcis cretensis, assembly GCF_951804945.1. NCBI lineage: Eukaryota > Metazoa > Chordata > Lepidosauria > Squamata > Lacertidae > Podarcis > Podarcis cretensis. The sequence goes on from NC_137171.1 coordinate 35,888,998, forward strand.
ATACAAGGGTCAGGGCCTAAACTGTGGAAGATAGCCTTGTCCCTTCTTTAATTTTAAATCACCATCCCATCTATATGTGGCTTTTCAGGGAAGCTTTTGTGGGAAAGCTGAGGATTCTTGCTCTGTTGAGGGTTAATCCTCATTTTCTGTTGTTTCTGTTAATTCGTAGTCTTGGATGACTTCTTTTGCTTTAATTGTTTTATCCTTTCTATCTGTTTTGTTTTTATTAATTTTTGTGATGGCTTTATTGTTTTTATTACCTTGTCAGCTGCTCTGAATCTTGAGAAACAGGACATTAAGAATTTTAAAACTAATAACGGATTGCTGCTGCTATTAAATATTATTTAATAATAATACTGTAAGCAGCAACTGCTTGCATCATTTAGATTGCATCAGGTTAGAGCACCTCCCATGAGGTCTGTGAGCACAAGCATGGTCTGCCATTTTCCCACAAGGCTACCATTTACAAACTAGAAAGACCATGCCACACAAAAATATTACTGTTTTGTTTTGTTTTCTGTTTTGTTTTTTGTTTGCATCAACCACATTGCACTTAATGCCTGAAGTCAAACCAAATCAATTCACATAGTTTCCAATACTGCATGTGGGAGCAGAAGATTTCGGATATTTTTCTGCTATTATGAAATGAGGGAAGAATATCGAGGATAACTGGTAGGGAGATGCACAGAGAGGCACATGACTCTGTGCTAGAGACCACCATATACTGAATCCTGGAAATTCTTTCCCAATCCCCTACCAGTCTAGCAGAAGCAGCACAAATGTAAGTCACAAATGACAGCCAAGCACCCCAAGGCTTCACAGCAGGTACCACATTCCACAGGGAATACCTGCCCCCAATGGCCACATAAGGCATACCCACGGCCTTGTGCGCAGGAACAGCTGGCCACAAAAGTACGGTAGTTACAGACTGTGTGTTATTCTGAGCATTCTCACCATGGACAGAAAAAAAGGTAAAGTAAAGAGAAAGCTAAGTCTTTACAGAACAGGGTAGGCATCCACGAGAGCTGTAGAAAATAGAAGGCAGAAGCTAACAGCACAGCTCAGATCTGCTCCAGCCCCCTTGCCTAGCTGCAAAATGAAAGGACAAAAAGTCAAGCTGTGCCCCTCCCCAGCCCCTAGGACTCTACTTCTGAATAAATGCAAATGAAATACATCACAAAAATTGAACGTTTTTGTAAAACAAAAAAACGAAGAAAGCATTAAACTGTAGCTGAAGCAGGATGCTGCAACTAAGAAACACTGAAAAAAGCACAAGAGAAAGCGTTAAAATGTCAGTCCACAAACAAACCTCAGTTTACATGAGAATGTATTAGTGAACATGCAACAAAACATACCAACAGAATCAAGAGCGCAGATAGGCATAACCCCCGCCCTCCCTGGTACATATACACCCAGAGTGCAAGCAATGCTTTCGACATCAAACAACACTCTAGACACAGACGCAGAAGAAACAAATCTGGAAAGGTATAAAGTGCTTTATAACCTTTCCAATGATGGTAAAAATGGACAAACTATGTAATATATCACTAAGAATACCTTTCACTTTTGCTTACAATGCACACACAAACAAGCCAACCCCAGCACCCATAATCTAATGGAGATGTGATACTGGCCTTGGTCCAGTATACCTGAAGGAGCGTCTCCACCTGGACGCTGAGGTCCAGCGCCGAGGGCCTTCTGGCAGTTCCCTCATTGCGAGAAGCAAAGCTACAGGGAACCAGGCAGAGGGCCTTCTCAGTAGTGGCGCCCGCCCTGTGGAACGCCCTTCCAGCAGACGTCAAAGCGATAAACAACTACCTGACATTCAGAAGACATCTTAAGGCAGCCCTTTTCAGGGAAGTTTTTAACGTGTGATTTTTTACTGTATTTTTGGTTTCTATAGAAGCCGCCCAGAGTGGCTGGGGAGGCACAGCCAGATGGGCGGGGTATAAATAATAAATTATTATTATTATTATTATTATTAGCCCTATTGCTGATTAAAAATACTGCAAATACTGTGTACCCCACTTAGAGCAGATATCATGGTACAATTGCACTTTATGTACTGTAACAAAATAATGGTGAAAGAAGTACCCTTGCCACTGCTGCGAGCCTTTATGTTTCTATTTATGCTAAGCACACCTTGTATCAATGGAATGCACTTTTCTGAAACAAGAGAATATTTGGCTTAACAATTTGCCTAAAACTTTGTGGGCATACAAATGCAGTATACATCAAAGAAGGCAAGTTTAGCTTTGAATGTGTGGAATTGTATTCAGGGAAAGAACTAAGGCAGCAGAAATCTCTCCTCAAAAGTTGTCATTGTGACAATATTATTATAGTTGCATTATTTATCAAATGCCATCATATGGTAGGATAACGACAGCAGGGCAGAAGATACAGTAAGCTGTTCTCCACCTGCCAGATATTTAAAACTGGTTAACAGCAAGAACATTAATACTGCAGAATCTGCGCTGAGGTTTATTGACTAAATCTATAGAGTATTTTTTAAAACATTTTAGAAAACCACAAATGGCTTGCAATCATCACAGGCACTCTATATTAGCCAACTTGCAACAATGCTGTAAACAATGAACTTCATTTACAAGGGACAGTTCCAATTAAGATAATGCATTTGCAATAAATCATGAGACCAATCATTGCATTAAGAAAGCCAGATCAAGTTATCTTCCAAGTGCTTGCAAAGAACAACAAATTTTAAATTTTGCTCAAATTCTGTATTATTAAAGTGGAGCATACAAGATCATAAACGGGTGTGCACGTGCCTAATTTTTACATGCCTTGTGTCTGAAAGCAATGCTAGCAGTCAGCAAGTATTGCTAAATGAGGCACAGGCCACCCGGGGCTCCTGTGGGAGGAAAAGTGGGGTGTAAATTTAATAAATATTGAACTTTAAAAATCCCTTTTCCCTGCAAAAGTATGAAGCCATTCTTAAGCTTTTTGAACTGTGCAATTGACCCATGCTTCCTGAATTCCTAGAATTAGGTTACCCATGCTACATTTTTTGAGCCTTACCACTGATTATGCAAAACATCACTAGGCTCTGAAGAGCTGGTGCATAATTGAAATTAGCACTCTTATTTTTGTTGAGAATGTAAATATGACTCTAGCTACTATGTATTTAGCAAGCATCAGTATGAGCTATTCCCTATGCAAAACTACAAAGTTAAGTCTTCCATACTCTCTACAGATAAGGGACCTTGGCTCACTGTCTTCCTCTGATTTGCATAAGAACAATTAGCCATATTTACCTCCAGACACACCAAGTGCTTCTGGGTATTAAATCAGTGCTACTGGAGAACAGAGTACTTAGCATCCTAATTAGGCCTTGATGGATTCTATTGGAAACCAACTGCTTTTGTTCTAGGTTTATTTCTCCCGATTAGGCACTTTTGAACCAAGTGGGACAGCATGGCGGTTACTAATGAAGGCATCACATTCAAGGTAGAGGCAGTGATCAAGCCGAGAGAGGAGAAACAGGCTGTTACTTCTAAGCTTACACAGCTGTCCTCAAAACATTATCTCCTTGCAAGCATTCGGGAAGTCAGTAACCCAGTGGTTCTTGTATTGGGGGTGGACGGTGGACTTGGAGACATCTAGGTTACTTGTAGCATAGTGGTGAGGGAACTTTAGGTCCTTTCCCCATGAAGAGACATATTTTCAACATAAATAATTCTGTTAGTGCAATGGCTTCAAAGACTTTTATTAAAAGTCACTCCACAGCAGAAAGCCGCCCCCAACTTTGCTCAGGACCAAACTATCAGCTTTGTTCCTATTATGAAGCAAAAATGTGTCTAAACATCATGATGGCATCTCTCCCAAGTCGATAAATTAGTGATCCATTTAAGAAGTCCCAAGGAATCACTGAGCATGCCCCCTTGTAATTTCTTTGCATTAAAAACTATCCTTGAATACTGCAAGATTTTGTCTGGAATGATGTAGAGATATTGGGGCGGGTGGGTGGGGGAGCAACAGCGTAAAAGGGTTGAAATCCTTATATTGAGAAGACAAGCTCTCCTCAAGTTCAGTTACACTTTGGTGGGGCTCTATCATTTACATCCATGAATATAACACTTTCGTAGCACATATTCTCCCAGCTCATGATACCTGCTCCATGAGACTTTTCTCTTTTTTCAGGAGGGAGGGGCAAGGTCTTAACTCATTCAATGTATGGGATTAAAATAGGCATGTAGTACAGAGATACCCTTCCATTAGAGCCATGGAACACTAACTAGAAGCTAAACATTGGCTGGGGGGGGGGTGGAGTGAACATGATTTTTTCAAGCAGCAGCACAGAAAATGGAACAGTTGCTTCTTTGCCCATCATTCAAGACAGATAAGAGACAAAATAAGGGATGATTACATTCCGACAAAAGAAACCAAGAGCGACAATTTTGACAGAGACATTAGAATGTCACGTGAAGAGCTGCCCTTGAAAGCTGAATAGTTTTGGGAAATAAAACTGAGTGATTCAGTATCTGCCAAATAATTATATAGCACAATTATCTGTCATTATGTTTAAAGATTTGCTTCTCTGCAGGTCTACTTCAAACACACACTGTTAGTTGGGATTGATCATTTTCCAGGTTTCTAGTTGATCACCAACTGAGAAAGCTAGCAGACCGAGCACATCCAGCATGTCAGAAATACGTGTTTCATTCAGTTTGGCATTATAGGTGCTGTAGGCAAATGGGTAGCACACATGACAAAATTATTTAAGGATGTTAATTAGCCTCGTGTGGTCCACTGAATTGTCCCTACACTTCACACAACTGTAGCAACCCACTGGTTTGGAAATATCAGAGGCAGTCAGACAAGGATGACTTCACTGCATCTACTGCCTTACACACCAGATAAAGTGGTATGTCTCAGACAAAACAGCAGTTTTAGTCTCAGGGTTGGAAAAACAAAAACATCATTGGCGGTAAGTGATATATTGCTCTCAGTAAATTAACATTTGCTTCCATCTTACTGAGAGGTAAAATGTCTGATAGTCTAGTCAATGTATATGTACACATGGACAGTGGACCTGGCTTTAATTTAAAAATCTGACCCCAAACCTCCTCAGCTTCTCTCTTAGCACAGTCAGCTTTCAGGAAGAACTCCAGGGCATTGTAACTATGCCCCTCCATAGGCAAATATCCCCTTGAAAAAACCCAAGCACAGACTTTGCTAGCACTAGTAATAGGTCTGCAATGGCATCTTAGCACATAGATGTTTAGTTAAGGTCTGTCAAGCTGCAGAAGAGACACACAGAACACACACTTTACCTGGGATGAGGACTGTCATTCACATAAGGATTATAAAAACAAAAACAAAGACATAGAACAATTATAACATGCTATTGTAATGCCTCATAACTCAAATCTCAGACTGTTCTACAAATCTCCTACTTGTCTATTATTTCTATAGATTGGGAGAACATTTATAATTCTTAGTTTCATCCAGTAAAATTATTATCTTTTTCCCCCAGACACACTTCACAATGCTTTGAATTGATCTGGATAAACAGAAGATGAAGCTGGTATAAAATACGTACCTCCTTAAACATTGTTTTCTCTTCCAGATAGTTATCATTTTTAATCAATGAAACAGCTACACTCTACACTTGTATGTAAATCATGGGCGTAGTCAGGATTTTTGTTAGGGTGCCAAGACTTTGTTGGGGGGGGCAGCACCAACATGACTGGTCAGTTAATTAAGTATTTCTATTGTTTTATTTGATCTAGGCGGGCAGCTGCCCCCCTTGCCACCCCACCTAAGCTATGCCCATGATGTAAAAGCCAACAGCCTAGAGCAGTCAAATAGCAAGAAAATCTTAGCACTCAGGAGATTTAAAATAACTCTTGGTGTGAGAATCTTTTAAATACTTACAGCAACTGTTATAATCAAGGAACCCTTAAAATTAAGCCCTTTGTTCCACACAGTACTTGCTGTGGGTGAAAGTTCAGCAAAGGGATTTTTTATTTTGCAATTTTATAGAGGCTCCACATGACCAACAGTGGGCAGTGGGGAGTTCCATGAAGGAAATCACTCTAGCATCTACACTTGAGCAATATGTGCATGAATGTTTGGCAAAAAAGCAATTTTCTATAGCTAGCACAGTCTGTGACAATGGAGGAATTATAACAGACTCTAGCTTTTTCATACTAATAACAACAGCAGAGCCCATCTGCCCCCAATGAGACCTGGGCACTCTTGCTGAGACTGATGGTTCAAGGAACACAGTACAAAAACCTTCTGTCTAGATTCACAGATCTTCCGTCTAGATTCATAGAGTGTGTTAAAATGCTTGCTGTATCTGCAAGCATGTCTACTGGGGCCAGTGAAATATGATGGGCATCTCAAAGTCTTGGAAGTGGCCCAGGGAATGGTGGGTCCTCCATACATCACTTTCCTTATAACCATTTCATTAAAAAAAGAAAGAAAAGAACACAATGCAGCTTTTATTTAAGGGGCTCTTCACAGCAACCTGGAAATTTATGTAGGCATCCAACCAAAATGGAAACATCTAGAAAATACCTAATGAAAAACCAAACATCACAAGACAAAGAGAACTCCATCAGATGAACAGACTGATTAAAAAGCAAGACTATTAAGACTGGAGCTTCCAGTTGTTACACTGGCATGTAACACTTCGGACTAACCTGGTCTTTTGATGGGCTTTTTAGTTGGTGTGTCCTTCCTCTTGTTCTGAATGGCAGGGGAATATGGAACCCCCGAGGAAGAGCTATTTTTCCGGAAATGCTCCTTCAGTCCTTTGATGGAACGATCCAACTGGCTGGAACGGATCTGATAGTAAACATTCATGAAGTCTAGGAAGAAATATACACACACTTAGTAGTGTACATCAGCAGTTAGTTTTTTTTTTGTTCCAAACCACATTTGATATTATCAAAGCTATCGTGACGGGAGGGAATCAAACAATAATTTTGTTTAAAATTTGACAGCATTTCTTGCTTAATGGAAAAACGAACGTCAATCTTCAAACAATATAATCCATAAATTTGAATTATAAATTTTATATTCCGTGTTCAGATAAAACTTGCTTATTTTGTATTAATTGAAATAAACTTGGATTTTAAAAGAAACCTCATCAGTACATCAAAATGCATGTCTGGTGCATCTTAAGCTTTATTCATATGAATGTGTGGCTTAGCCAGTAGATACTAAGTTAGTAAAAAATCCTGCTGAAAAAAGAAAAACAAAGCAAACTTGTTTGAAAATTGCATTAGTTGTTGATAGAAATATTTTAACACCAATATGTTAAAAAAACAACAACATATTACTACTACAGTAAAATCAGACCACTTCTACTAGTTAAAAGGTAAAGGGACCCCTGACCATTAGGTCCAGTCGCGGGCGACTCTGGGGTTGTGGCGCTCATCTCGCTTTACTGGCTGAGGGAGCCGGCGTACAGCTTCCGGGTCATGTGGCCAGCATGACTAAGCCGCTTCTGGCGAACCAGAGCAGCGCACGGAAACACCGTTTACCTTCCCGCTGGAGTGGTACCTATTTATCTACTTGCACTTTGACATGCTTTCGAACTGCTAGGTGGGCAGGAGCAGGGACCGAGCAACTGGAGCTCACCCTGTCGCAGGGATTCGAACCGCCAATCTTCTGATTGGCAAGCCCTAGGCTCAGTGGTTTAGACCATAGTTACTTTGTAAAAAAGCTATAGAATTCTTTTCAGTGCACATGAAAGTAGTTTTGTATTCTACATCACTCCCAGATGCTTTCTAAATCTAAGCTTCCTACACTTACTACGGTTGTGTTCTAATTCTCGCCCTACAGTGCTCTCCCTAGAGGCTATGCTGGTGTAAGACCCCGTTCTGTGCTCCCTCTTTAGGCTTCCTCTCTGGGCTCCTGCAGACAGATGCTCCTCCTCAAACAGCCAGTTAAATCCTGCACCACAAGAAAAACCATGTCATACAACTGATGCCCACAGGGCTTAGTTCAGGCTACAAGAGAGCTTCATAGATTAGGGTTGTAGTAACTAATAGTCAGAGTATACATCCTATACGCATAGTACTATAATAATAGATTACTGTAATAATCACAAAGAGCAATTAGAGTTTCACAGTAGGAATTTCAGAATAGTAGCTGACGGTTAATTTTTATAGAAGCAGGAACACCTTAGAAGTAAACTGACCTTTCTGAATTTGTGTAGGCAATAGACTACTACCCTTTCTCATTCTTTCATTCTCAATATAATGATGATGATGATAATAATAATAATAATAATAATAATAATAATAATAATAATATATCAAACAGGGTCATTATAAGGATTACAACAAGATTGTGTAGAATAGATGAAGCATAATGAACTCCAGAACACTTTTTAATGCTTAGCATTGTTTTTAAAAGCTGGCACACAAAATGTTCCACCTGGAGTTTTATGCAGGGCAGAGGATATGTTTTCATTTTCTATTCCATATTAGCCTGCATCTACTGGCAATATCATCACAAAAATAACCATCCTCTGCTCAGAAGGCATACAAAAAACAGACACCCAGGGGATTTTGAAGGTTGTGGACTAGTGAAGTGGAAAAAAAAATCAATGAGCCTATTCCAGGCTCAGTTCACAAGTGCACACAGTAGAATTATAACTACAGATGAAAAACAACAGATGAGACCCAGGGCAGGAGTGTCCAGCTGTGCATCTTTGCCTACTACACACAAACTTTTTAAAAAATGCACCTTTGCTGCATAAGCCATAACTGATCTTAGTATTAGGTTGACAAGTTTTATAATACATGCAAATTTAGTCACTTTAAAATAAGGGCTTTGAAGATTTGTGCCACACAGTGGTATTGATTTGAATGTCCTGGTAAGCCAAGGTTCATGGTTTACTTCCACTTCGCTCATGAGCAGGAGCCATGATCCTTGGGCTTTGCATTATGCTCAAACAAACCACACCATACATTTAAAGAACATTTATACCACTCTGACAGTCATGGTTTCCCCCACAGAATCCTGGGAGTTGCATGGATTATGCAAAGCTAACAGGATCAGTTGGGGAAACAAATATTAGAATATGTTCATGTATCATAAATGAGGTGACAACAACTAATTCAAATATTATAGAAGAATGTAACCTCAACCACTGCTGATGTCTTAAAATGCACGAAATGCAGTAAGGCTGTCCAAACTATTCAGATCAATTTCATACAATAAACTCAAGAAGAGAAGAAAATGAATTCAGCAAGACCAAACTTTAACCCACATTGAAAGCTTAGCAAGATAAGGAGGTCTTAGCTGACTGCCTGAAGCTTAAAAGAAAGAAAAAGAAAGACAACTAATCACTTCACGACTTACCTTGGTTCCTCCCATACTCCACCAGCCAACCAGAAATACGGACAATGTCCTGCAGAACACTCTCAGGGAGGTGTTCTAATGTCACATCTTCCTGCAATTCCATTTCATCATCCAAAGTGATGAGATCCAGGATAAGGATTGGTGGAACTGGTTTAGAGTGTCGTGCCATAAGGCTACGAAATTCAGACTCCAGAGACTCCTTCCCCTTCTCGAACAACAATTTCTGGTTGGAATAACATATATGAAAAAGATTAGCTGTAAGAACTATTGGTTTTAAGGTGGTAAAACAGCACTGTTCGGCTTCTGCACAGTGCATTTGCACCCAAATATGTCTGTTTTCCTTTCAGAAGACACACCTGCAGGACTACCAGATAGCTCTTTCACCTCCTAAGCTAGAGATTTGGCATAAGAACTTTTTCAAAAAAAGTTTGCTGGATCAGGCCAATGGCCAATGGCCAATGGCCCATCTTAGCCCAGGATCCTGTTCTCACAATGGCCACAATGCCTGAATTCCCCACTTCTGATTCCCAGCAGTACTATACAGTATTTCCCCCCACTTTAAAATCATCTGCTCAAAATCCATTTTTAATATTTGGCATAAATCGCTCTGTAAAGGAGAAGGGAAATACCAAGTGAACACCATTTTCTATTTTATAAGTTCCTGTATCAAAACATTTTTGTGCATGTTTCTTTTTTAAACACAGGGTTTAAACACAGACAATTTGGGGCTTCTGCAGAGGCTGCTTCTCTGAGAAAAGCTCAAAAACAAAATGTAGGTGTGCTCATATGTCATTCTGGATAACTATCTTCAGAGAGATTATGATGTGTTGATATTTGCTTCCAAATGGAGCAAAGCCTAAATGGAAAAAGCAAGGAGAGCTCTGAAGAGAGATGAATGTGTAGTCAGTAGTCCCGTGTGCAACTGCTTTACATACCACTCTATTAAGCTCTGGGCTGTCAGGATTGTTGTCTTGGAAATACTCCACAGCCTTCTGAATTTTAGCCATGCAGGCCAAATACTCCTCCAATCTTCCTGTAGGGCTGCAATTAAAAATACATCTGGTTCAACAACAAAGCTACATGAAGAGGCAACTGCTTACCATAAAATCCCTATGAAGCTGGCTTACCATTTTCTCCCAGATAATAATAATAATAATAATAATAATAATAATAATATCCTGTAATTTTTCTTCCCAACAGGAAAGTCTGCCATCACTGATGGAATTAAAGTATGTAAGTTACAAGGATAGCTGGCATACATTACAGCCCAAATAAACAACCTTTTAACCTATGATTTGTCATTAGGTGCCAGGTCACCAGCTTCAGTAGAACAGTTTTCTTTGAGACATTGGCCTAGACAAGTGGTAGGGATAATTTTAGGCAAAGGGTAAATAACTGCCTCTATCTGAAGTCCTCAATGGGGGAAAAACCAGGCTATCACTTCACTATACTCCACCAAAATCCATCTGATGTTTAATGCTCTACAGTGGAACGGACACCCTTGGAAGGTGGTGGACTCTCCCTCACTGGAGGTTTTTAAGCAGAGGTTGGATGGTTATCTGCCACGGATGCTTTAGCTGAGATTCCTGCAATGCAAGGGTTTGGGCTTGATGCCCCTTAGGGTCCCTTCCAACTCTATGGTTCTGTGATGAAATCTACAATAATAAATGCATACATAAAACAGCAGAGTGCTTTAATAATAATAATAATAATAATAAATTTTATTTATATCCCGCCCTCCCCAGTTAGCAGGGTGGCTAACAACAATAAAACAGTACAAAAGTACAGCACAAACAACACTCTAAAATCATTCATTATAAAATTAATTTGTATCAAGCCACTGGCAACCATTGGGCCAGAGCTCCGTGAAGATTGCCAAGGGAAGGAGTCAGGCTGTGCCCTGGCCAAAGGCCTGGTGGAACAGCTCTGTCTTGCAGGCCCTGCGGAAAGATGTCAAGTCCCGCAGGGCCCTAGTCTCTTGTGACAGAGTGTTCCACCAGATTGGAGCCACAGCCAAAAAAGCCCTGGCTCTAGTTGAGGCCAGCCTAACTTCTCTGTGGCCTGGGACCTTCAAGATGTTTTTATTTGAAGACCGTAAGTTTATCTGTGGGGCATACCAGGAGAGGCGGTCCCGTAGGTACGAGGGTCCTAGGCCATATAGGGCTTTAAAGGTTAAAACCAGCACCTTAAACCTGATCCTGTACTCCACCGGGAGCCAGTGCAGCTGGTATAGCACCGGGTGAATGTGATCTCGCAGTGAAGACCACGTAAGGAGTCTCGCTGCAGCATTCTGCACCCGCTGGAGTTTCTGGGTCAGTCTCAAGGGCAGCCCCACGTAGAGCGAGTTACAATAATCCAGTCTGGAGGTGACTGTCGCGTGGATCACAGTGGCTAGGTCAGGGCGAGAGAGGTAAGGAGCCAACTGCTTAGCTTGGCGGAGATGGAAAAATGCCGCCTTTGTTATAGCTGCAATCTGCGCCTTCATGGAAAGGGAGGTGTCAAAGATTACACCCAAACTCTTAACGGACGGTGCTGGCACTAATTGCGCCGCCGCAAGAGATGGGAGTTGCCCCCCCCCCCATCCCATATCGTCCCGTCCCAGGCACACGACCCCTGCCTTCGAAGGATTTAGCTTCAACCCACGTAACCCACGTAACCAACCAGCCACAGCTTCCAAACATCTGGTCAGTGTGTCTGGGGCCGAGTCAGGATGGCCATCCATCAACAGATAGAGTTGGGTGTCATCGGCATACTGATGGCAACCCAGCCCAAAACTCCGGACAAGCTGGGCGAGGGGGCGCATAAAGATGTTGAAAAGCATCGGGGAGAGTATCGCACCCTGAGGTACTCCACACACCAAGGAGTGGCACAATGACAATTCCCCCCCCCCCTCTGTCCCCGACCAGAGAGAAACGAGCGCAGCCATTGAAGGACTGTGCCTTGGATCTAAAAGAATCAGCAGCCCCGACCTGCCTCGATCCAGCTGTCTACGAAGATCATCTGTTAGGGCAACCAGAGCCGTCTCGGTCCCATGACCAGCGCGGAAGCCGGACTGGAATGGATCCAGAGCCGATGTTTCATCCAGAAACCCACCAAGCTGTTCAGCAACCGCTCTCTCAATCACCTTACCCAGGAACGGAAGATTCGAAACCGGGCGGTAATTGGATAGATCTAAAGGATCTAATGATGTTTTCTATAAGAGCGGGCGCACCACTGCCTCCTTCAGTTCCCCTGGGAATGTCCCCATGCCAAGGGACAAATTGATGATATCCCTCAGGAGGGCCCGCACCTCGTCTGGACACGCTCTAATCAGCCAAGACGGGCACGGGTCGAGAGAACAGGTGGTGGGCTTTCCAGCTCGGAGGAGTCTGTCCACATCGGCTGGGGATATCCGGTCGAAGTGGTCCAATACTGGACCCGAGGACAGTCGAGGGGCCTCCAGTTCCTTTATTGTATCCAAATTGGGAGGGAGGTCATGGCGGAGCAACAAGACCTTCTCCACAAAAAAGCTCGCAAATGCCTCACAGCTGTGTGTCAAATTGTTATTTAAATTTGGCTGTCCCTCAAGGGACGTTAAAGACCTGATTATACTAAATAATTGCACCGGGCGAGAGCTAGCGGATGCAATGGAGGCCGAGAAGTAAGACTTCTTAGCAGCCTTCACCGCCATCTCGTAGGTTTTCATAAAAGCCCTATAAGATGTTATTGAGGCTCTGTCACAGGCACCCCGCCAAACTCGCTCTAGCCGTCTGAGGTCCCACTTCATTTTCCGGAGATCCTCGGTAAACCAGGGAGCCCGGTTTCTGCGGGGTCGCAGAGGGCGCTTAGGTGCGATCTCATCGATGGCTGCCAGGAGCTGGATATTCCAGCCCTCAACAAGCTCAGTCAATGAGTCGCCAGGGGGAGCAAGGTCCTGCAAGGCTTGGCGGAATCTCTCAGGGTCCATCAGCCTCTGCGGGCGAGCCCAAATTGGCTCACCACCTAAGCAGGGTGGGGGTGGAAAGTCAATCCTGGCTTTCAGAGCGTAGTGATCAGACCATGGCACCTTCATCGAAGGAGACATGATCACATCTATACCTACGCCGAAGATCAAATCCAGCGTGTGGCCTGCTTGATGTGTGGGGCCCGAAACAAACTGGGAGAGCCCTAGTGTCGCCATGGAAGACACCAGGTCCAGAGCCTGTGAGGAGGGACTGGCATCAGCATGGATGTTGAAGTCCCCCAATACCAGTAGGTTAGGGAACTCCAAGGCCCAGCCGGCCACCGCCTCCAATAGGCCTGACAGGGTGGCTGCTGGTGCGCTAGGTGGCTGGTACACCAGCCAGACAGCCAAGCTCTCCTCAGAGCCCCACACTAGGCCAACACATTCAATGCCGGGGATCGATGGCGATGGTAGAGCCCTGAAAGGACAATCTTCCCGGATTAATAATACCACCCCTCCCCCCCGGCCCACAGTCGGTGGAGGACAGAGAAACCCAGGGGCGCCATCTCTCGTAAGGTAACTGTTGCCCCTTCGTGCACCCAGGTCTCCGTCACACAAGCCAGGTCGACCCCCTGCGAGGTAAAGAAATCTTTAAAAATGATCAGAATTTATATTGGACCAGAAAGGTGATATTTAACAGTTGTGCCTTGAATTTTCATCCCCTGAAACCCCTGAAAGGGGTGTGCTCTGATGTACCTCCTCAGAGATATTATTCTAAAACCAATGGGACAACTGGGGAAAGCCTGCTCATAACCACTGTCAGGTTTATTTTCCTAATAAAAGAGGATCCCATGTTTCTTATAACTTAAAATGCCTATCTCCAGTTACCTTCTGTAATTCAACCACCATTCTTAAAATTAATTAGATTATTCAAGGTGGTAAAAGACAGGTGAAGAGACTGACACTGAAAAAAAGAACAGACCTCACAAAGATATTGAGGGTCCTGAAACTCAACTCACCCTTCCCTTATAATTTTCTCTGTGTCTTTTGCTACATGGTAATAACTTATAACGTGATCCAAACAGAACAATGTCTTCTCAACGTTCTCCTGCAGGCGCTGAAGATTCTCAGTCTGCTTATGTACAGGGATTATTGAATTCTCCAGCTTCATCAGACGGCTTTCAAAAGATGAGAGAATGGAAACCTAAAAAACAAAACCAGAGATATCTCATGGGGTCCATTTCCTTCAACAATAACCACCTGCATTGCTGTATTTTAGTTTGGAGTTCCATCAAGTGAAACACAACATAAACTGAGATTTACACTGCAATCTTTATGCACTTACCTGGGAGTTGAGTTCCATTTAACTCAATGCAGCTTATTTCTCAGTTAACATGTATTAGGACTGCAATGTAAGGCACATTTACTCGGGAATAAGATCCATTGAATTCAGTAGGACTTACTTCCCAGTACATACACACATAGGATTGCCCTATAATATATTTATGCTCCACTTTAAAATAAAATGCATGTTATGCAAACTTACCATGTTTTTTGTGAGCTGGTCACTTTTTTCTAAACTATCTCTAATGAAAGATAATGTTTCTTCTTCCTGTCATTGCAAGAGAGGAGGAAAGACACAACCCATTACTCTGGCTCTTGAACTACTTTTCTAGATGCTTAGCAGACTTGGAAAATGGTAACAGGGTGTTGCTTTTATATGTTTTAATGTAAATTTTTCAAGATTTGGGTATGAATTTAAACAAAATTTTAAAAAGCAGCTTTAACCAATATACCTTTTCATGATATTTTAAAGTATTTCCAATTTGGCACAACGCTCTCTGAACCACAGAGCTTTAGAGAAACACTCTCTTGTCAAGGGTGCTGGGGAAGGCTGTACTCCTGGATCTTGGGACTACCTCTAAACATTTTGGAGCACGTTCGTGCAACACGAAAATGCTGGCTTGTCAACCTTCTTAGCCTTAATACCGTTTTCTGATTTTTACATCTTTGTAGTATTCTTGGACTTTAAATGTCTGCAATAATTTGGTGCTGCTGCAAACTCGGTTGCACTCGTTTTTGTCTGGTTTTCTGCTGCATCAGTTCCTTAGTGTTGCAATCCTGTCTTGCCTTTTTTTATTATTATTGGAAGCCACCCAGTTATTGGGACAACGTGTAAAGGACACAAAGAAACAAAACAGCCAGGCTTATTTGTGCCGCTAAGCACATAAAACAATTAACAGGGGAAGATTTTCCTTTCATTTAGAGAACCAAGAAAATAGTTGTATTTCAGGGTGTCACACAGGCAGTTTACAGGGGAAGTACAGTAAACAAATGGCAATCTTACCATGTAGTGGGCTTTCCCTCCCACCTCCCTACCCCCCACTTGGTTTTAGGGAATCACTCACAACCCAGTCCTGTATTTACTTGGAAGGAAGCCTCCCTGAGCTCAGTGGAACTGAGTCCCAGGTTAAGGGCAGGGGTTTGGGCCTGTGGTCTCTGAGGGAGGCAGTGAACCACGCAGGGGGAACCGAAAGCTGGAGGCGGGAGACTTTAAACGGGGGGGGGGGAGCAGAGCAGGGCCCGAAGCCTCAGCCCAACGAGGGCGAGGCTGAGAGGACGATGCTGGGGGGGGGGGATGCACAGTGAGGTGCCGCCCACCTGCTTCAGCTTCTCTTCTATTTCCCTCCTCCGGGCGGACGCCTCCTCCGTCGGAATCATCCTGACACCAAGGCGCTTCTCCCCCCTCAGCAACTCCGCAGGCAAAGGCCGCTTCAATAGCTATAGCTCTCTGTCAACACTACCCGCTTTCACTTCCGCCTCATTCCCCGCCCTCTCCCGGCATGGGACGGCCGCCATCTTGAGAGTGGCGGGCGATAGGCTGCCACCTGACAGGAACAGAACGGAGCCCCGCCCCGCGAGCGCGTGCGGGGGGTGGGGTGGGGGGGAACGCGCGGAACTTTGGAGAGATGAAATGAGTTCTGAGAGCTTGGTGCGGTAGTGCGCGTGCGCGGAAGGGGGCTGGGCTTGGAATGCTGAGAACCGAGGACCCTGCCAGGCCGCCTCCATGTTAAAAGAGGCAACTAATGCCGCCCAGAGACGGCAGTCAGTGGCAATCTGTTTGGGGTCCAAACAGGTGGAGCTAGTTGTACCTAAGTCGCTTCACACCACAGAGAAAAGCAAGCTTGGTTTAGTTACCTGGTCATATTCGTTTAATTATTCAGCCGACTGCATTAGGTTAAGAATAGCCTTAACTGGGTAACTGGATACCCTTTTCTCATATGCCTGCCTTATATACAGATTTGTCTATATTCTGCCTAGTTCTCAAATGGCTTTGGTTGAATGTAAAAAAATAATAATAATTCTGACCCAAATTGCAAAGCTCTTTGCAAACTTCAAAGTGTTCCAGCCACAGATACTAATATTACTTGGGAACTAGACGTCAGAGCACTGCAAACACGTGTGCTGTATTTTGAAATTACGAAGGTTTTAAAATTTAGATGTTGCATAAACAACATCTAAATGTGAAAGTGAGCTCTTCGGCTTTGCAGAAATGTTAATTTTCAAGAATTCCCTAGAATAGCATATTACTAGCTCTTGTAGATGCAGCTTGCTTGTTACCATTCACCTTAAAGAAAAGTTTCTGTTTTCCTCCCATCAAATGCTGGACCGTATCTATCAGGCTCACAGTTCTAACTGTCACTTTCTTTGGTATTGCTTGAACCATCACAAGAGCTGCAGTCTGCACTAACAAAGGAATCCTCCTAGGCACACATTGATTTGGGTGTACGTGGTTCTGATCTCAGTGGGACTTAGTTTTAAGTAAAGATGCATAAGAGCAGAGCTGTTTTGCGCCTGAGTCAGTTAAGTTCCACTAAATTCAGTGCTACTTCTTTCTACTTTTACAGAAGGGTCACCAGTGAAAATGTCCTCAAATCTAAGGAGTTGTATAGAAATAAACCATTTTAAAGCAAAAGATGTTGCTGCATTTGTTTGATTCTCACAGGGGATTCATTGTACACATTACAAACACATACCCTTTACATGTGTTGCGTTTCTTGGATGGAAAACACCACAATAAATCAGAAGGACATTCATTACTGTTGTACACTGTGAGCTGTTTCTTCTGCTCTAGATATAAAATGGGCAGTTAAAGGACCATTTGGGTCCCAACTTGCTGCAGAGGTATAGCTGACTCACATGAAGCCAATTATTATTAAAAAGAGCTGAACGCTGTAATCCCTGCACATGGAGATGGGAATAAGTCCCTAGACACTATCTCTTGTTTTAGGAGTTCAAATCAGTACACTTCAAAAAGCTTCCTCTTGACAATTCTCCTTCTGTGGTTGTTTTCTTGTGGCATAGATGCCAAGATGCTTGGATGCTTAGAAAAAACAAGGGTGCATTATTTGTAATCAAGGTTCTAAACACTGAATGGGGGGGGGGCGGTTTTGACACAAATCTTCAGGCATTCAAATGGGTAACAATATATAGCTTTTTGCAACCAGTAAGCCTTGGTTACTTCTTACAGAAGGAACAAAAATTAGATGCCACTTTAGTGATATTACAAATGGAACAAGAAATTAGTGACATGCTAAAACCGGGGTTTGCTCGTTTTTTAATGTATTCAACCAACATGTCTTTTCCACTAGGTGTCCCCTATGTACCAGTTTTGAAGAGGGAATAGTGAGGGTTGAATGCTTTGTTTGTTCCAACCAATCAATCAAACTTCAGTCCTTACACTTAGGATATGCCATTTGTAATTTAATTGGGACATTCCTTTCAGGTAGGGGGCAAGCTATTTTTGATGCAACTCAGATAAAAGTAAATACTATGTCCTGACTCCTAATCCACTTAGCAAACAGCAGTACACACACCGCAATAATGTGTTGGAGAATGGGGAAATACACTACCTGGCAGGGAGTTCATTGACTCTTTCAGATGGAGATGTTACAAGCGGAAAGTTATTCCAGATTAGGCCTCTGTGAAATAAGCCAGTAATCCTATTCACTGTACAATTGTTTCATATACTGTGCACTCAGCAGTGTACCAGCTTATACTAGAAAACTTTTTGCTAGAGGTGTCAGTTACCCAGACTCCATTTTATGCCGTACATGTATTTTAGGGTTTGTTCAGAAGGCAGCTTTCCCTATAACTGGTTTAGGGACACAATGTGAGAAAGCAATTGCAAGGAAAGGTATCAGCTGGAATAGCACTGGCCCTATCATGAGGTGGAGTGGTGAGAGCCAAGGTTCACATTGCATTAAATGTGTAGTTTACAGCTACATCTAGTTTTTCTTTATTCTGTTATAGATGTGGAGGGGCACAAGGAATGGGGGTTATACCTTCCCTCCCTGGCTGCAATCTGATCAAACATTGTCCCCCACCAATGCAGGTATGAGAATGGGAGAGCTCCACTTGGCACCAACTTTTTGCCATTGTGTTTTTAACTGTTATTTAACAGCACACAAGATGCTGAGGGCTGGAATAGCTCAGTTGGTAGAGGATGAGACTCTTAATCTCAGGGTTGTGGGTTCAAACCCTATGTTGGGCAAAAAGATTCATGCATTGCAGGGGGTTGAACTAGATGGCCCTCGTGGTCCCTTCCAACTCTGCAGTTCTATGATTCTATGCCCACTTACCTGGGAGTAAGCCCAGCTGCACACAGTGGGCCTACCTTCTGAGTAAACATGCACAGCAGGGGTGAAGAATCTCAGGCCTGGGGGCCAGATGCAACCCACCCAGTCCTCTTGATTTGACTCATGGGATTCCCTTCACCTCATACACTCTCTCTCAGGTAACAATCCTCTCCATCTCTTTTTTGCACCCTCCTTGAGTGGTTTTGCCTGGCTGGAATGTGCCCTTGGAATGTGTCCCCAATCTGTGATGACGCCTTTCACTTGCATGGATGGAGGATAAAGAGGTAGGGGTGTGTGTGTGTGTGTGTGTGTGTGTGTATAAAATTAGCTTACTGCACAAAGGTAAAATTTACACGTGTGGCTCCACATACAATGTCAGGAGGTGTCAGGGGCAGAGCCAAACGCAGCGCCAGCGTGCCTTCAATGGCTGACAGCTCCCCTTGCTGCTGCTGCTACCACTGCCATTGGGGGACCCACCCTGCCCCACAAAAATATGGGGGGGGCAAAAGAGTTTGGCCCCTAGGACATGGCACCCCTCATAAGGGGAAAGAGGAAGGAACATGGGCCCTCAGCCCTACAAATCACCCTAGGTTATGTACAAACCAAGCTAATGGCCTAATGATGTTTTCCTGGCCAAAATAAGAATAGCCACGTATATTCCACATACATAAGAGGTGTGGGCCCTGTTTTACACCCACACCTCTTTATTCCTGGGTATCGTGCTTTTGTCTAGCTGGTGTCCAACTAGGTGAGGTTTACCTGAACACAGATTTTGAGGCAAGGAATGCCTGCTTCATTTCCTTTTGTGACATTGCATTCTTTTCTTTCCTCTGCTTGTTCTCAAGCCCCTTGGGGAGGGACTTTCTGGTTACTATCTGACCATAAGCATCAGAGTGTTTGACTAGGGAAAGGGTGAGGACAGGACTGGAACAGGGAAGCAGGAGCTACTGTTGTGCTACTGGCCGGAGTTTTTTCATTTCTGGCCAAAGCATTATATCTCCTGAGAAGAAACCAGGCTGTTACTCCAGAGAAGCACGAGGAGGGAGGGGAGTGATTAAAGCACCACATATTTCGTCCTCCTTAAAGAAACACTCTGGAGGATAAAAGGTGAAGAGCCAAATTCTTGCCAGACAGGAGCCCAGCAACAAAGTCACAGCTGGAAGAGGAGGAGAAGGAGGGTTAGAAAAGAGCGGAAATTAGCTGCCCCACGGCTGGCCTCTTACGAGCCACACAGAGAAGTTGCTGAACTACTAGGGCAGAAGGGGGCCCACTATGCTCCTAATAACTCTGGCAAAAATCCTGAATTTTCAGAGGGGGAAATCCAGGCTTGAGATTTCCCCCTTTCTGCCATCTATATATGCCAGGCTGTCACAACTGCCATGAATGTGGTGGCTATGATAATTATCATATATCAGTCTAACACAATATAATCTTTTGAATCATGCTTCACATGTCACACCAACGCCATCTGTGAACATTTCATAGTTCTGGGCTATTGCAACATAGTATACAGAGCCAGGGACACGGGTGGTTAAACCACAGAGCCTAGGACTTGGCGATCACAAGGTCGGCGGTTCGAATCCCCGTGATGGGGTGAGTTCCCGTTGCTTGGTCCCTGCTCCTGCCAACCTAGCAGTTCGAAAGCACCTCAAAGTGCAAGTAGATAAATAGGTACCACTCCGGAGGGAAGGTAAACGGCGTTTCTGTGTGCTGCTCTGGTTCGCCAGAAGCAGCTTAGTCATGCTGGCCACGTGACCCGGAAGCTGTACGCCGGCTTCCTCTCTCGGCCAGTAAAGCGAGATGAGCGCTGCAACCCCAGAGTCGGTCACAACTGGACCTAATGGTCAGGGGTCCCTTTACCTTTACCTTATACAGAGCCAACCCAATACATTTTGCTGCCTGAGGCAAAGGACAAAATGGCACCTCCACCATTCCATTTACAAAAGGCAACCAGGCTGTTGACACTTGTGGCAAGACACCGTCCTCTGCTGAGGGCATCAATCTCATTTTTTAATTTCAGAATTTATACAAACATAAGAAGAGCCTTCTGGATCAGGCCAGCAGGCCTCCAAGTCCAGCTTCCTGTTCTTATAGTGACCAACCAGACACCAAGAAAAGCCTGCAAGCTGGACTTTTGCACAACAGCACTCTTCCCCTTCCATAGTTTCCAGCAACTGGTACTCAGAAGCATTCTGCCTCTGACAGTGAAGGTGAAATATAGCCATCAGGGTTAGCAGCCCCTGATAGCCTTATCCCCCATGAATTTCTCTAATCCTTTTTTAAAAGCTATCCAAGTTGGTGGCCATCACTGCCTCTTGTGGGAGCGGATTCCATAGTTGCGCTCTGTGAAGAAGTACTTTCTTTTGTTCTGAATGGTCCAACATTCCGTTTCAATGGATGTCCTTGAGTTCTAGTGTTATGAGGGAGGGGGAGCATTTCTCTATTCACTTTTTCCACACTGTACATATAAACTGCTCCGCAGTCGGACAGAGTATACCTGAGTAATGTACAGACACAGAATATAAAATGTAATACAGATCATAAAACTGTATTGAACCAAGAATGAAAAGCTGCAGAAATAAAATATATTTAAATCTAATAATAATAATAATTAATAATAAAATTTATTTATACCCTGCCCTCCCCAGCCAAGACTGGACTCAGGGTGGCTAACACCAAATATAAAAACAATTTAATTAAAAAACAAGATTAAAATACATTAAAACATTAAAATGCAACCTCATTTCAGTGGAACTCAATCTAAAACATTTTGGGGGATAAAAACATCAAGTCTTCACCAAGGCTAACTATCCAGACTGGTCCTACATGGGCCAGAAAAAAGCCAGGGAAGTCCCCAAATAGGAGTTCCAACACAGAAGGAGAAAGGAAAAAATAAAGAGGGGGAGGGAGTCAAATTGATTCCAAGCCAAAGGCCAGGTGGAACAACTCTGTCTTACAGGCCCTGCAGAAAGAAATCAGATCCTGCAGAGCCCTGGTCTCATGAGACAGAGCGTTCCACCAGGCTGGAGCCAGTGTTGAAAAGGCCCTGGCTCTGGTTGAGGCTAATCTGACATCCTTTAGGGTGTTGCTATTTATGGACCTTAAGGTCCTCCATGGGGCATATCGGGAGAGGCGGTCCCGTACGTATGAGGGTCCAAAGCCGTGAAGGGCTTTAAAGGTCAAAACCAGCACCTTAAATCCGACCCTGTACTCCACCGGGAGCCAGTGCAGCTGGAAAAGCACTAGGTGAATATGCTCCCATGGCAGAGACCCCGTGAAGAGCCTCGCTGCAGCATTCTGCACCCGCTGGACTTTCTGGGACAGCTTCAAGGGCCGCCCCGGGTAGAGCGAATTACAATAGTCAAGCCTGGAGGTGACCGTTGCATGGATCACTGTGGCCAAGTCGGAGCGGGAAAGGTAAGGGACCAACTGCTTGATGCAGCGAAGGTGGAAAAATGCCGCCTTGGCTGTTGCTGTAACCTGCGCCTCCATGGAAAGGGAGGGGTCAAGGATTACACCCAAACTCTTAACAGAAGGCACCGGCACTAATTGGGCCCCCGCAAGAGAAGGGAGTTGATCCCTCATCCCCATGCCATCCTGACCCAGCCAGAGGAACTCTGTCTTTGAATGATGTAGTTTCAATCGCCTCCCATGAAACCATCCAGCCACAGCTTCCAAGCATCTGGTCAGTGTGTCCAGGGCCGAGTTAGTGTGGCCATCCATCAGCAGATAGAGCTGAGTGTCATCAGCATATTGATGACAACCCAGTCCAAAGCTTCGGACAATCTGGGCAAGGGGGCGCATAAAGATGTTAAAAAGCATCGGGGAGAGGATTGCGCCCTGTGGCACTCCACACACCAAGGAGTGGAGCGACAACATTTCCCTCCCTAGTGCCACCCTCTGTCCCCGACCAGAGATAAAGGAGCACAGCCATTTTCGGGCTATGCCCTATATCCCTACGTCGGCGAGGCGGTGGTCCAGAAGATCATGATCAACCATGTCAAAGGCTACTGACAAATCTAAGAGAATCAGCAGTCCCAACCCGCCTCGATCCAGTTGTCTACAGAGATCATCTGTTAGGGCGACCAGAGCTGCCTTGGTCCCAAAACCAGGACAGAATCCGGACTGAAATGGATCTAAAGCCAATGTTTCCTCCAGAAACCTACCAAGCTGTTCAGCAACTGCTCTCTCAATTACCTTACCTAGATATGGAAGATTTGAAGCTGGGAGGTAATTGGATAGATCTAAAGGATCCAGTGAAGTTTTCTTTAAGAGCTGACACACTACTGCTTCCTTCCGCTCCCCTGGGAATAAACAAAGAATATTCGGTGTTATGTTGGAGGGGATGTCAGGAAACAGGGAATTATGTTCACATGTGGTGGGGGTGTAAATATGTTCAATTTTTCTGGCAAAGGGTGTTTAAGGAGATAACAGAAATCACTGAGTTAAAGCTGACCGAAAGTCCAGAGGTAGCATTATTATCAATTTACAATGTGGTGGAAGGTTCACAGGCTATGAAGGACTTGCTCACAAATTTATTGACAGCTGCACAAATTATGATAGCTAGGAAGTCTCGGTGGTGGGGTGCACATTTTTATTCTTACTTATTTATTATTATTACTTTGTCAAAATAAAAAATAAAAAGGGGGGAGGAGGAAAAAATAGATAACTGGGGAGACTTGCAAGAAAAGCTATCAACTGATGTCGAAAACATAAAAGCTCTGGGGCTTCCTTCACCAGAATTCCAGAGAACTGTTGCCACAGCATCTTGGGTATGAACTGCTTGCTTCAAATTCAGTTTGATCCCAGTACAGTGGTACCTCGGGTTACATACGCTTCAGGTTACATATGCTTCAGGTTACAGACTCCGCTAACCCAGAAATAGTGCTTCAGGTTAAGCACTTTGCTTCAGGATGAGAACAGAAATTGTGCTCTGGTGGCGCGGCGGCAGCAGGAGGCCCCATTAGCTAAAGTGGTACTTCAGGTTAAGAACAGTTTCAGGTTAAGAACGGACCTCCGGAACGAATTAAGCACTTAACCCGAGGTACCACTGTACATCCACTTCTCCTCCTTGTTGCTGCTGTCCCTATTTGCTCTCATGAATACCTTTCTCCCTCTAAGCAATGGTGAGGATTGGGCTCAGAGGGAGAGGAACAGTGGCTTCGTGCAGGCCACCAATGGGCACAAGGAGAAGATAAGCCCACTGAGAAAGTCTTGCTCAGGGAGACCCTTTCAGAACATGTTACCACCTTGACAGCATCCAGAGCCTATGGCCTTGTCCACACCCATAGCACTTCACAAATATTGGTAGGACCCTCTCTGCCAACATAGTTTGGAGGGTCCGAGGTTTTCAGAGGGCCCTAAACACCCCACTGTGACACACCCCAATGATCTCAAGGGAAACACAATGGAGCCTAGAGGATGTGGATTCAGAATATGTCCTCTTTATATAAAAACAACAACAATATCTATTTAAGCAGAAACATTTCTCTAGAACCAGGCTTTTTAACATTCTCTGGCCTTTTAAAAGGTGCTAGCAGGAGAGGGTCTATTGGTTTGTTTTATTGTGTGTTTTGTCTTTTCATTTTGTATGTTTATGTTGTGAACTGCCAGGAGATCTTTCAATGAAGGGTGAGATACAAATTTAATTATAATTTTATTCATTAGGCTCAATGTTTTTAAAGGGAATATGAAAGTAGGGTGGAGCTTTTCAGTTCCTTTCACAGCATGAAGCGAATAAATTTGTTAGACCACCAGACAGCTTTACGGAGAGCCCAAAGCATACTTCATACTGTTTCAGAGAGCCAAGGAAGGGCATGCCTGATGAATATCTATTAGGGTGTGCCTGTACTTCTTTGGTTCTCATTCAAAGAGCAGCAGTTTCATTTGCCAGTGAATTGTAGGCAAGTGTATTTGCATGCCACCACGTCTATACAATGACTAGGGAACCTGTTTGTCAGTACTGTTTGGCCAAAAGGCACTGCGTTGTGCAAGAAAGAAAATAATATCTTTGGGATGTTTACTGAGACTCATGTCATTTGTGGGAGATGCTGTCTTCAGATCAGGATTGCGTGTGACCAACCCCCCAGGTTCACATGTTGTCGGAGGACAAGGGGGCCTTTCTGGCTGACTCATTCACTTTGATCTTATTGTGTGGCTAAAAATAGCCACAGTCATTTGATCCTCACATTTGGGATCCTATTTTGCTGCAAAATGAAATAATTACGGCGGCAAGATTTAATCAAGATAATTAGTAGATCAACTAAAGCGTATAATCACAGATTGAGAATTTCCCCCAGTTAATTGACACAGCTGAGGTTGATGGGCACACAATGGTGAAGGCTCTGCTGATATGTCACCGTATTCCCCTTTGTTGTGACAAATAGGGTAATGCAGAAATGGAAAGATGCTTTCTTTGCCTTCCGTTCCTATCCAAAGCTGGCAGATGCTTCGTATTTCAAGATGAAACCATAGCAGTTCATATCTGAAGCTGGCAATATTTTGTTGTTGTTTAGTCGTTTAGTCATGTCCGACTCTTCGTGACCCCATGGATCAGAGCACGCCAGGCACCCCTGTCTTCCACTGCCTCCCGCAGTTTGGTCAAACTCATGCTGGTAGCTTCGAGAACACTGTCCAACCATCTCGTCCTCTGTCGTCCCCTTCTCCTTGTGCCCTCCATCTTTCCCAACACCAGGGTCTTTTCCAGGGAGTCTTCTCTTCTCATGAGGTGGCCAAAGTATTGGAGCCTCAGCTTCACAATCTGTCCTTCCAGTGAGCACTCAGGGCTGATTTCCTTAAGAATGGAGAGGTTTGATCTTCTTGCAGTCCATGGGACTCTCAAGAGTCTCCTCCAACACCATAATTCAATATTTACTGGTAGATGAAACCAATGTCCACAAGTCATTTAGATATGGGTCTTCCACAATACAGGGTCCAGTTTTCTTCCTGTCCTACTAGCACCTAGAGCAGTTTTCTATCTCCCAACCTGTACGGTTGCCATTTTCTACCTCAGCTCTGCACCTGGTCCAGGGCCCGATCAAGACATTTTGCTGCCTGAGACGTTGTAAACTTAGGGCATTTTCGCTTACACAGCTTATACAACAGTACCTTCCTTAATTGTCTTCTAACTTGTGGAAACCTAAATTGACCAGCATGCTCATTTGCTTTGCAAATGCGTCTTCCTCTTTTTGCATTAACAATGATTGGGCTTGACAAATAGGAGGGAGAGAAGCTCAAGAACTATTTAAGCCTCACGTGGCTTAACATAAAATCACAAAACCTTCATTATTTGGCTGCAAGCAAGGACACATCAGTCTCCCTGCAATCCCCCCTCCTTGTGTGACCTCATGACGCCTCCCCAGTGATACAAAGCGTGAGAACAGGCAGCCTGAGAACCCACTGTGCCATTTTCCCATCTCCCCCCCACATGCAATCTAATCTTATCCACCTCACCTGGGTCATCATCTTTTAGGGCAATTACTCTTTACCCAGAAAATCATGAGCTCAAGGTTTTCAAAACATTGGAAAATTTCAGTTCTTCTCTCCCATGTGGACAATAACAGCATCCCTGATTTAAGGGAGGGAAGAGAAACAAGGCTCAGAGTTCAAAAGCCGCACCAATATAATACAGAGTTTTATCCTTCTTGTTATGATAAATACTAGATCATCCTTCGCCAGCCTGGTACCCACTAAATGTTTTGGATTACAACTTGCAATAGAATGGGAAATACAGGTGTTTATTGAACACTGGGGATTACGTGCGCTGGAGTTGTACTGTTTCTATTGCTGGTCCTCCAGACTATCATGGAGAAGTGGACAGAGCTATCGAAACATTTAGCTTACAGAATCATATAATTGTAGAGTTGGAAAGGGACCCTGGGGGTCATCTAGTCCAAACCCCTGCAATGCAGAAATCTCAACTAAATCATCTCTTTAAAGAACCTCTTATGGCATTTCTATTGTCCCAACTTGATTCCACCAGTAAACTGCTGTGCAGTGGGAAATATTCCTGACAGCAGCCCACCTGCCCACATTAAAGTCCACACAGACAACTCACTTGTTTTTTTGTTTGTTTTTTTGTTTTTTTGTTTTGGAGAAAGTAGACAGAAGGAACTTTTTCTTCCTCTCTTTTTTTAGAATTTTTAAAAAATAATTTTCTGGTTTTGCAATTTACAAACAATTTACAAACAACCAAAAAATGGACAACTTGTTTGGGTAAAAGGATGATGATCGCTTGAGCATTTATTTACTGCAGTGCAATATCTGTATGCAATTTCCCCAGGTTTTTCCAGCTCCTGCCCTGCACAACCTGAGAGTATGGCCAGATCATTCATAAATTGCGAACGGATCAAAGCAGCTCCTCATCATATTCTGATACAGTGGAGCAAAGTGACCTTTGGATATTTATACACTCTTCCTTGTTAATGTGTCTCGTGGCGAAAGCTGCAGCAGCAAAGCACTACCTCCTGCAAACCAAGCAAATGAGGCATGCATGCCTCACAGATTCCCGTAGCCGAATTCCTGCAGTGACCCTCTATTGCACACTTCCCTTCGTTGGCTTTGCTAGTGAGCAGAGGAATAGACACACTTACCTGTTCACAGAGACCCCTCTTCAACCCCCTGCCTTAGAACAGGGGTGGGAACCGGTGGCTCTTCAGATGTTGTTGTATTCCAACTCCTGTCAGCCCCAGCCAGTATGGCCAGTGGTCAGGAATGATGGAAATTGCACTCTGGCACCATGTGGACGACCATAAGTTTCACAAGTTGTGACATCTCCTCATCCTTCAAACCCTGCATGAACTAAAAATGTCAGTTCGCTGTTTTCCTTCTGTATTCTCCATTGCTAATTACCCCGATAGCAAATGTTGGTAAATGTG
This sequence comes from Podarcis cretensis, assembly GCF_951804945.1. NCBI lineage: Eukaryota > Metazoa > Chordata > Lepidosauria > Squamata > Lacertidae > Podarcis > Podarcis cretensis. The sequence continues at coordinate 35,916,777 of NC_137171.1, forward strand.
TTTTGAGTGCCTGCTATTCTGTCATAAATACAAGCAGATCCACCTCAAGATTAAACATTCTTAAGAAAGTGCATGCATTTAAAGAAAGTTCCTTTGGAAGCTGGTGAAGGTCAGCCTATATTGCAGATTAAATAAACACAGCATAAACCACGAGCAGAAAAGTGCCTTCAGCAACGTGTAACGCAGTGGGGGCTCAAGCAATAATCCTTGAAGTGAGAATGCCAACACACAAAAGTGTTTCTATTTTCATCTTTGAAATCCTGAAGGGCAGATGTTAATACATCCATGCTGAGCATATAATAATGTACCAGAACCCTTTTTTGAGGGGGGTGGAAAGAGAGGAACCATCAGCAAGCAGACCTTTGCACCTTGAGTGTTCCTCAACCTCAAGATGGGCAGTTCCAAAGAAAGTCCATCTTTCACACAAATTATTGCATTTCATCTCTCTTTCGTTCTGGCATTCTAAATGTAACACTCCTTTGGATCAGGGGGGGGGGGCTCCATGCGGAAGAATATTTGTCCTTTATGAAGGGTCTTCCCACCTACAAATGTAGTGACGGACAGTGAAGTCGGGTCACATTTTGGAAGTGGAGAAAATATTTTCCTGGGACTGGTGGTGAAAATAACTGTTCCAGAATTAACATTCACCAAAATTCAGCACTACAGTAATTCATCTGTCGATCAAAGGGTTTCCCCCCTCTCTCCCTAGGAACTAATCCTGAAGGGGCATCCAGTAGATAGCTAACGGTTCTCACCATAGAACTGCTGAAAGGGGCTACACCACAAAGAGGGAGTACAGACGGATTTAATACATTCTTATCGTTTTAACTTTGCATTTACAGTGGTACCTCGGATTAAGAACTTAATTCGTTCTAGAGGTCCATCCTTAACCTGAAACTGTTCTTAACCTGAGGTACCACTTTAGCTAATGCGGCCTCCTGCTGCTGCCGCGCCACCACCCCGCAATTTCTGTTCTCATCCTGAGGTAAAGTTCTTAACCCGAGGTACTACTTTTGGGTTAGCGGAGTCTGTAACCTGAAGCATCTGTAACCCGAGGTAGCACTGTATTATTTCTCTTTTGGCATACCACCACAATATTTCTAAATGGTGGGCAGTTTATCAATCCCATAAGTAAATAATGGAGGAACACATTAGGGTGTTGCCAGTGCACAAGCCAAGGGGCAGAGAGGGAGGGAGGGAGGGAGGGATAGCTTGAGACCCTCCTCTAGAGGCTCTGAGAATACACTGGCAACCGCACACACACCTACTGAGCCAACAGGTGCATGAGATGTTCACTACAACTGTGTCTACCAGGGTGTGGGCTGAGGGAGTCAGAGCTGACAGGAATTGTTCTCCTGGCATGCTGGCTGTGAAAAGGACAGGCTGCACCTGCGGCTTCAGGTCACTGGTAGCCTCATTCTCCCAAGCCCCTTCTTCCTTTCATGGGCATGTCCTGGCCTGCCAGCCTCATTGTGCCACACATTTGCCTCGGCCGAGAAGCACGTCAGCCAGTTAACGGCTGGGTGCCATGGATGTTGTTTATATTTGTTTACCTCTCTGGCCTCCCAAAGGTGCGCGGAAGGAAGGAGGCGAAGTAATTAAGGAGCCGGGCTCCCTGGGGCAGGTCACTCTGCAGGACATGTATCTCGACTGCCGCCAAGCAGGCCAGCAGAGCGCAGTGACGTGGCAGAACCTCACCTGGCTATCTGTCTCTCAGCCCACCTTGGTTTTAGCCCCTATGCTCAGCAGTTGATGCAGGGCGCATTCGAGTCAAATTTACCCTTCACTTGTTAAATCCACTTGTTAAATAGGTACCGCTCCAGCGGGAAGGTAAACGGCGTTTCCGTGCGCTGCTCTGGTTTTGCCAGAAATAGCTTAGTCATGCTGGCCACATGACCTGGAAAAACTGTCTGTGGACAAACGTTGGCTCTCTTGGCCAGTAAAGCGAGATGAGCGCCGCAACCGCAGAGTCATTCGCGACTGGACTTAACTGCCAGGGGTCCTTTACCTTTACCTTTAAGGCTGTTGGGGTTTTTTAACGACATGTTAAGATATATGCCAAATAATAGCTTGTTTTGTCACAATGCATCCCAGGCCTAAAACTACGTCATCTATTAAAACGAAGAAGGAGCACACACATGCATGGGTAGGGTTACCAACTTTTAAATTGCCCTTGCCTTTAACAGCAGCTTGCTGTATAGATATCAGCAGGGGTGGTGCTTATCTCTGTATAATGTTGTGAAAAGTGTCACCTGCTGATTTCTGCAGTTAAACCTGTTAAGCACCAGAGAACAGCCCAGTACTGTATGGTCAGTCCGCAACCTTTCAGCTTCAAAATCTCTAGGCCCTCTTTCCTCTATGAAGGATCCAAATCATAGCTGTAAATACGCATGCTGATCCAGGGCACTGGAAAACAAAATCAAACGGTCCCACAGCTGCTTTGGAGAAAATACTTTGACCTGAAACACTGCTCTCTACAGGGACCAAAAAAAAGAAAAAAGCCTAGCACACAAGCACTGGCACAGTGTGTTCTCTGCAAATCCCCTGGGTTGGAAACTCCCTATCTGGAGACAGTGCTCTGAGCTAATGATGTTGAGATTGGGTTGAGCACACACGCTTGCCACAGCAGATGGTGTTCTTTTTTGTGCTAGGCTCTGTAAACTGCAGATCTGAAGTACACTTGAACCTAAGCTGCAGGTTAGCAGATTTGATTTGAAGGGCCAAAGTAAAATGAAATGCCACCAGCATGGGGCACCTGTGGAGGCCACTGTAAGCATTCAGACATACATTTATAGCCATGATTATCACGCATACATACCTGAATTTTAAAATAATCAGGTTGAGGTTTCTCATTTGGGCTGCTATTATGATTTCGGGACAAGTGACCGACTGTGTAAGGTCATGGGTTGTCCTTGAATTTGTATGAAGTGGGGATGGAATGCAATTTAAAGCAAACAGACAGGTATGTGTGCATGTGGAAAATCAGGAACTTCCATTGTTCCCTTGAGAGCCTGCAACAGAACTAATATTATGTGGGAACTGGCAACTGGGAAAGTATCCCTCTTGTTAGGAGGATTTTGTTAATGTCATCCAACAGAGGAGGAATAGGCATAAAGAGTGAAGAGGACAAGACTGATTTACTGTCACAGCCTGATCTAGGATTTAATGCATGACAGTGTTCTGGAAAAGAAGCCAGCTGTGAGCTGATAGCCTCTGGATGCAGGAAACCTCCGTCTGGTTCCTAGCTCTGCCAACTCAGTCTCTATGCAACACCAGAGGAAAATACCTTAGCCCTTTTATTCCCATATGGCACTCTAGGACCATCTAGGCTTCCTTTACTGAAGTTCTCTTGCGTAGCCAAGGGCAGTGCTAACTTTTGTGAGCAGCAAGACACCTCTAGAAGTTCAATCCATTCAAATACAAAGCACTAGACACTTGCAAACTGTCCACCCAGATTGCTCCTGGGACAATGGCAAAAAACCAAAACCCCGTTTAAGTGGGTGAAAGGAAATTCATGGCATGTGATAGGCACAGTTACCTGCTAATGACTGCAAAGCAAACCTCTTTAAAAGCACAGAAGCTGATTCCCCCCCCCCCCCCAAGTGCTGGCAACTCAATATGGAGGTATTGCCTTCAAGCCTGTGAGAGATCTCTCCTGTTTGTGGCACACCAAGCTAGATTATCATTGGCTGTATTTCGTATTCTAATACTCTAATAGTATTAGAATACTATTTAACAAATGAAGGGCTATTTTTGCACTTTGATGTGCTTTTGAACTGCTAGGTTGGCAGGAGAAAGGACCGGGTAGCAATGGGAGCTCACCCCATCGCGGGGATTCGAACCGCCGACTTTCCAATCTGCAAGCCCAAGGCTCAGTGGTTTAGACCTTAAGCAATGATAATAAAACAGAAAACCCTAGTAGATCCTTCCTAGATCTGCTCTCCAGCTATGACAACAATATGAATGGCCTGGGGAACTCATGAGATCTTTCCCAGCGCTGGGTCTTTTTTAGAAGTGGTAGGATAATAAAAATGATTCAGTGATAGATTATTTTCAAATCAGACACCAAAACATGTCACTGAGGCTGCAACACTGCACACACTTGCCTGGGAGCAAACCCACTGAACTCTTAGGACTTGTACTTCTGAGTAGACACACTTAGGATTGCACTGTCTGTCTCTTGCGCTGTGTCACTCGCAAATGTTGTGAGATGATAGGGTAAAGGTAAAGGTACCCCTGCCCGTACGGGCCAGTCTTGACAGACTCTGGGGTTGTGCGCCCATCTCACTTAAGAGGCCAGGGGCCAGCGCTGTCCGGAGACACTTCCGGGTCACGTGGCCAGCGTGACATCGCTGCTCTGGCCAGAGCCAGAGCCAGAGCCAGAGCTGCACACGGAAACGCCGTTTACCTTCCCGCTGGTAAGCGGTCCCTATTTATCTACTTGCACCCGGAGGTGCTTTCGAACTGCTAGGTTGACAGGCGCTGGGACCGAGCAGCGGGAGCGCACCCCGCCGCAGGGATTCGAACCGCCGACCTTTCGATCGGCAAGCCCTAGGCGCTGAGGCTTTAACCCACAGCGCCACCTGCGTCCCTGTGAGATGATACAACACCGAAAATAAGTAGATGAACTGGCAGCAGTTCTCCAGGGTTCCAGACAGACGTCTTCCTCAGTCCTATCTGGAGATGCCAGGGACCCGGTGCATGCAAGGCATGGGCTCTACCACTGAGCTATGGGCTAGAGTCAACTAATGAGTCCCACTAGCAGAAGCCAATGCAAGGACTTTTCCTAGTGCAATGGGGCTTTCCCATCTCTTCTCCCACCCCTGCACCTCCCCACTGGCTCAGTGTATGGGTCAAGGAAACCCCCAGAACACAGCACGTGAGTAGACGGGAGATCATTCCGCTTGCAAGCTGAAATCCTTATGCTGGTGGAACAATCTCCTTAGCGCTAGGTTGAATTCCTTCCATAGCCACCTCCCCTAAGTTAAGATGTAAAACACAAGCTTGCAGTACAGTATCTTGCAGGTGTACTAGTTGGGGAGTTCTGCCTGCAGCAATCTGTTGAGCGCACATTTAGTGGCCAACCTGAGTTTGCTTCTGTGTAATGTGTGAAATGGACTTCAGCTTCAGATACGAGAGCAATTCTTATCTAGTAAATCCTATGGCAGTTGCGGGCAGGCGGGCTGGGCTAGAATGCCCCACAAACCAAAATTGGTTGAGGAACAAAACTGAACAATGAAGCTATTAAGCTTCAACATTTCCCATTGGGTCCTGGATTAGAACTGTAGCCCAAGACGCTTGCTGCTTTTTTTAACAGCCTAAAATTTAGACTATCCAACTGATGAGAACAAGCACAAGAACTCCCAAAAAGAACAAAGGGGAAGAAGAAGAAAAGAGCCCATTCCCACGAAATCTCTGGCTTCATTTTGCCAAGCAAAGGGGCATTTGAACAACATATCTGAATTTCTGGATTCTTCTCTGCACTGGAAGCTGGATTCCTCAACTTTGGACACTTCTTAATTACTATGCACCATGTGTCCAGCCCTTCTGCTCCCCTGCACCATTCCTTATTTTTTTCCCACCCTAGTGAGTAATGTTAGAAGGGGACGAATTTTCAGGATGAGAAAAAAAAAAAAATGTAAAGGGGAGGGGTGAGGGGTTGGGGAACCATCAGCTGTGACCTGCTCAGAAGGCAAGGCGTCAAATCCTCCTGAAGGAAACAAAAGCTGGGCAGATTAGCATTTCCAAACTGAGCAAAGACTGGGCCCCATTGCAGAGCTGTTTATTCTAGGCGTTGATTTTCAATATTTAGAATGATTAGCAAGTGAAAGCAGGTTGTTGCCAAGATGGCTCTGTGCCAACCCCTGTACTCAATGGAAGAGAAAGAGCAACAAATAAAAGGATGGCAAGAAACAGAGAGGGGGGAAAGAGGAGGGCTTATGTGTATATTTTTCCTCTGAAGGGGAGAGCAGTTTGAGGTGTTGGTGTTTGCCCAGCGAGAAAGGAAGATAGTTTGCAGGACAGCTGGGGGAATATGGTAAACAAGCAACAGAAAAGTAATAATCATGCTGATCCAAATGACGGGCCATTGTATTATGTTGAACCTTTGCTCCTCAATAGTCCTCTGCACAGTCATTATTTTCCCAAGAAGGAGCCAACCTCTGAAATGCTGTAGATTTGTTGCTGGCTCCAGAAAGAGCTACACAGCACTTGTATGGAATGAAATGAATCTCACAAAGGGAGCTATGAATTGGGGGGGGGGGGAGAGAGGGTTGTCCCTAATGCATGCAACTCATACATGTTCAGATTTAAACCTCTTGTTACAGCTGCAGCAAGCTTTTATTTACGGTCATATTCAGATTTCTTACATCATTAAGATCAATCAGTTTTGACTCTACAAATGCGCTCTACCTCATGGATTGGGAACCTGTAGTCCTTCAGATGTTGTTGACGCCAGTTGCTACCATCCCTGACAACTGGTCCTGCTGAGAGTTGGAATCCAACAACCAGGGGCATACCTAGGGGTTGGTCAGGTTGGCACCTGCAAAGGGCGCAGGTCCAGGTGCCTGTGTGCAAAAATCACTCTGGCTTGGAGTGGCTAGGAGCACACCAGCATACTCCCTGAACCGCTCCTCCACTGCTCTGGACAGCCAGGTGAGGCATGCAGGCTCCTCTGGGCACCTTGGCAGAGGTGATGTGGGCCGTTGCAGCAACCCTGCAGCGCCCCTCCCCAGTCATCCAAGTGCCCATTGGGGCTCCAAGGGCACATAGGACAGCATGTGTGTGTGTGTGTGTGTGTGTGTGTGTGTGTACGTGCCAGTACAGTTCCTTGCCAAGGGTGCAAGGAAGCCTTGGAACACCTCTGCCAACAACCTCTGGAGAGGCTCCCTTCCCATCCCTGATCTTCTCCCCAGCTCACCATATAGACTGCATCCCAGGTCAGGTTTAGTCAATCTTCTGGCCCAGGCCCCTCCACAGATTTCCACTTACCAGCTAACTCAATTCTTGCAGCTATAATTAAGCCAGGTGGTTGTTTGAAAGTGAATCAACCACACCCCACTAAGCATATGGACATCCAGATGAGGACCAGGAATGGCCAAGTTTATCCTTGTATGATTCCATAAGCCTCAGTAATGCCACAGAATCCTGGAACTACATCTGGAGGAGTCCTGAACTACACAGACCAACCCCTTTGGATTTCAGCCATTGCTAGAGCCAGTGTGGTGTAGCGGTTAAGAGTGGTAGACTTGTAATCTGGGGAACCGGGTTCGCGTCTCCGCTCCTCCACATGCAGCTGCTGGGTGACCTTGGGCCAGTCACACTTCTTTGAAGTCTCTCAGCCCCACTCACCTCACAGAGTGTTTGTTGTGGGGGAGGAAGGGAAAGGAGAATGTTAGCCGCTTTGAGACTCCTTTGGGTAGTGATAAAGCGGGATATCAAATCCAAACTCTTCTTCTTCTAGTTGCTTAGGCAATGCCACCAGCCTGCTGAAAGCTGTGAATGGGCACCACTCCTGTGATGGTAGCAGTGAAACGACGGAGAGCACTCAGCTGCTGCAGCAGTCTTCTGCAAGTTGGTGGTGCCCTCTAGATGTTTGGGACTACAGCCATTCTGGCTAGGGTTGACAGGAGTCATAGCCCCAAACATATGGATAGCAGCACCAAGAACAAAGAGAGGCATCCTTCCTGGCTAACAGAGGACAGGATCTCACTAGTGCATTAGTTGTCAACCGGGGCACCCTTGAGAGACTTGAGGAACGTTCAGGGGAGCCCTCAGGGGGCCATTAACTTGCAACCCGCATCTTCCTGCATTATCTTTCTCTCTGAGGAACTGGGATACAACAGGGCAGGGCAAGGGAATCCCCACTTAAGCGTTGACCAGGAGTGATGGCGCCTTGGCTCGGCAGGAGCAGGATGGCTGCCAGCCATGTAGAGAGCTACAGAGAGGCAAGAGAGTCCTGCCCAGGTAAGGGGGCAAGCAGTACAGAAGGGTGGGGAAGACCTGATGCCAGCCGGGCCCAGGGAACTTCTCCACAATCATTGCCAGTGTTTGGCTTCCTGGGAACTGGCTCACTTGGAGAACTCTGTGTTGCAATTCCTGCATTGCTTGGGGTTGGCCTAGATGACCCTTAGGGTCCCTTCCAACTCTACAGCACTGTGGTTCTTGTTTTTATGGAATCAAAGTGGCAGATGCAGGCAGGGCCGTCTTAAGCATATCCAGCGCCGTGGTGCAAAGATCCCTCCGGCGCTGAGGCCCACCCCACCCCCCATTTCCCAGAGTTGTTGACCTTTTTTTAGGAAAGGTTCCCCAGAGTTGTTGTTACACATTATCTCTAACAAGCCCTTAGAACAAAATAAAATGAAAAGGCAGAAGAAAATTTAATGAAGTCCTCAATTCCAAAGCAATAGGACCTTAAAACCCGCCCCCGTCTTTAAAGGACATTTTCTTGATGTTTGTTTTTAACCACTAACTGCATGGAAAGCACGCTCTCGAGTCCATCCTTACCTCCAAACTGAGTCCTAATGGTAGTGCGCCCCCCCCCCAGCTTTCCCCTCCCACTGCCCCAAATCTGAATGAATCCCTCCTCCACCTTTTTCCTCGACGGAAGGGCCTGAGGGTGACGTTCTTGGCCCCCCTCACTTGCCATGAGGCTCACTTGCCATGCGGGGCAGGCAGGAGGGAGAAGGGCGCTGTGTAGCTTTGCACGCCACCACCGCTGCCTCGTCTCCCAGGCAGGAAGTGAGAGAGTGTGGCTGGCTGTAGGAAGAGCCACTGCCGCTGCCACCCAGCATGCCATCGCAGCTGTTCCTGGTCAGTCCCGGACTCCTGCTGCGGGGCACCCCTGATGGGCGGGCGCCATGCCACAGGGCGCCACTAACGCTAATGGGTAAGACGGCCCTGGATGCAGGGGTGTGAGAGAGGAATGTGTCCCTCACCCCAAAGGGCACCCCAGTCATTTTAAGTGTCTTGGTCAGGTGTTCTGGAGGCGGGAAGTGATTGTGCGCACACAACAAAACATTCTCATTTGCTGTTGGGGAAAAGGCAATTTCCACTAGCCCAGGCCCGTGGGAAAGATGCTCAGGCAACAAGAGGCCTGCCTAATCCGAAGAAGCCTGCAACTAACCCATTGTCTAGAAGGGTTGCCTTTGCCTCAACTGGGGGCTGGGGAGCAAATTGCTCTAACCCGAATTAGCTGCATGGCTGTGGAAGAAAAAGAAGCCGAAAGCAAGGTCGATAGCTATTGCACAGTTTGCGTTGCACAATTCTTGTTTGATCTGCCAAACTGCAATGCATTTGCTCTGCTCGCACACACAGGGAAGAAAAACCCTTCCTTTCTTCCCCGCTTTGGAAAATAGCCCTCAACGCTTTTTGTGAAACTGACTGGCTTAAACAAACAAATAAGATTCCACCACGTTCCCCCCCTCCACACACACACACACACACACACACCCCTGGCAAGCTCCGCTCGCTCCTCCGCACCCTGGCCTCGCTTGTGGTTTTGCAGTTAGGGAGGGAAGCGCGCCACTTCCCCCGGGAATGGAGCGAGGCCTTGAGGTGCCTGGGTGGGGAAGAGTCCTGCCCACAAGCTTTTGGTGTTGGAAAACCAGGCAAGCCCGGGCAGGCCGAGCAGCGAAAGGGCCGTGACCTGCCTTTCTCGGTGTTTCTTCCCCCCCTTCTTTTCTCTCTCCCTGAGTACACATAGTGCTTTGTAAGAGGCGCTGTAGTCTCCCCCCAAGCTCACGTTGGAGGGCAAAGTTGACAACCCAGGGGGAGAAAGTTTTATTGTCTCGCATTCTTTGCGCTCAATCTCCTCCTTGTTGGCTGCTGGAAAGCGTCAAGCTCTGAGGGAATCGAAGTTTAAAAATAATAAGAAAAAGAGGAAGAAAAGGGGGAAAAACAAGACCCCCGGCTCCAGTCCCCCCCCCCTCACCTCTCGCCCTGGTTACGCCACCGTTGTTCCCATCTACTCTCCCCGCCACCCCCGTTACAAACGCACCTTGTGGGCTGCTGTTGCACACAAATGTTTGAAAGGGTGGACCCGACCCAACCCCTCACTGGTGGGGTGGAAAACCACTCAGAAAATTGTTTCGTTTTTAAAAACTGGACAAAAGGTGGTGGTTTCTCTCTCCTCACCTCCCACCCCTTTCCTCCTAAGCCTCGTATGACGATGCGGCTTTTATTTCGCTCTCCCTCCTGGGGCCTGGCTGACACTTTGCTGCTGCAAGAATCGTAGGAGGGTGGGGGTTTTTTTCACCCGCTTCCTCGTTTGCCTTTTATATTTCAAAGGGTTTCCATTTTGCAGGGGTGGGGGAGAAGCCGAAGAGAGTGGGCTGGAGGCGGGGGGGGGTCCTTGCTTTTTTAAAAAAAGGCGCTGGTTGGCACAGCTGTTTTTGACAACTGCCCGGGCTAAACAACACGTAACTTGGGAGGCCTGCTGTCCCCCTGACAGACGGATTTGTACTTACTTAAAAGCCGTGGGGGTTGAGCTGGAGCAGCATTGCTTGGTGTGGGGAGGTGGTTGACCCGCCGTCAGTCCCACTTTCCCTCCGCATTTAAACCTTCGCAAGCTCTTGATGGCCCCATAGGAGCCAAAATCATACAGGTACCTGGATTTTCCCAACCCCAGCAACTTCAAGGTGATGGAGGGGGTTTTATATTGTGAAAACAGAAGGGGGGGGGAGAAGGATGACCACACACACACACACACACACACACAAGGCAATCACAGGTTTCTCTCTTGTAACTGGGTAGTTTGGGCTGCCTACAACAAGGAGAGTTGAAATGTCCTGTTGTTGGGGAATTGATGTCCTTTCTACCTCAGTTGATGCCTTTTCTGCATCAGTAGATTTGCTATGGAGCCCCCTGCACAATGTGCACACGTGGCCTCTTGGATGCTGGCAAGTGAGATACCCCAGCTGTGGTACATAATAGGAAAGAGATCTGAGCATCTCAGAATTCCCTCAATGGCACTGTGGTCCACCATTATTATTATTTTAATGATAGTTTGGAAGACTTTTGTTGCAATGCCTCATGGATACCAGTCTCATTTGGTGGGAGTGGGAATATTAAGAGTTGGAGGGGAGAGAAGTTGGGGGTACAGGCAGGCGGCAGGTAAATGGGTGAGGAGGGAGGAGATGCAGGGTCCTTTGCTCATGTACAACAGGAGTGGGGAACCCATTGGACTCCAGCTCACATCATTCCTAGACAACATGGCTAATAGATAGTGCAGAGATGATGGGAACTGTAGTCCAGCAACATCTGGAGGGCCACAAAAAGTTCAGCTAGATAGAGAAGTCAGATTGTTAGGAGTTGAGGCAGGCTGAATCCCTGTGCCCCCTTTTTAATTCTTGGATTATCTGAGCTAGCTTCCTGGTGAGGTGTTGGGACATTAAGCAGAACGAAGGAAGGGGCTCTGTGCGAGATGCCACACCTCCATGTAATAATGATTTTAAAGGTCTTGTGCTTCTTACTAGCTGCCAGTTTCCGCTTTCCCTATGGCTGTACCAAAGGTGAAGGTTTCATGAACCAATGCAAATTCTCTAACACACTCCCTAGCTTATGAGACTGCTGAAACTTCCTATTAAAAAAATACATGGATGCCTCCTATTGAAGCTGCCATACCCCAGCGAAGCATGGTGTCCCATAAGCTCACAATTTTGACCTGGTATCACCCTAAAACAACCCACTCACTACATGGCTTGACCAGTGTGTGGCTGGCATTCTCTCCTGTACTGTTCCTCAAGTGCCTTTGTGCCACTCAAAGGTCATTAGTTCACCCTCCCTAACCTTTCATGTTTCCTTCCCTCTCCTTGCCTCCAACATCTTCACAGAAGCAATTGCTTCTGATCATAATTAGCCTCAAGTGGATTCATCTATTACTGTCTCCTTTGTGTGTGCTTCACTCCCATGCTTTTCTCAGGGTACCTGGGCCATCTCTTCTCCACACCAGAGCTTTCTAGCTTGGAGTGAGCACAAGATAGTTTCCACTACAGAAATGGACTGAATTTTCTTCATTTCATCAAGTCCCACCCCCACGAGAAGGGTTGGGGGATCTTTTTTCCAAATTAAAGGCCACATTTCCTTCTGTGCAACCTTCCAGGAGCCACAGGCCAATGAGGTACCTGGCCAGAGGTAAAAGTGAGCAAAGGAACTAAATCTCACCTCTGTACCGTAAACTACTTTCTACACAAACACACACCTCTCTCTATCCTCACCCAGAGGGCATTAGCAGAGCTCAAGGACACATTCCAAAGCAGGGCAGTTGAGGGGGGTGGCTGAGAAGGGGGGTGCAGCTTGGGGAGAGGGGTGTGGAGGGCCACAGTCAGTCCCCAGGCCTGAGGTTCTCAACATCTGCTCTAGAGTGTGAAGTCAGTCCCTTCTCTGTTCTCTCTGAAAAGGAAAGGATACTAATACACGATACTAATATACCTTTTCAGCTATGCTAAATGTCTATATCTTGAACCAGTTCCATTTTGCAGGTAAACCTTTATTTGGAACCCCACGGTGCAAAAAGAAGGGGGGTGGATGACTAAGAGCAGGAGCAGAGTGCCTCTCTCTCTCTCTCTCTCTCTCTCTCTCTCTCTCCCTAACACACCCATGCTGCTCCTCTACTCCTGAGTGTCTTTTCCTTGTCTTCACCCTGAAAGATAGCTCACTTGGTAGAGCATGAGACTGTTGGTCTCAGGGTTGTGAGTTCAAGCCCCACGTTGGGTACTGCAGGGATTGCACGTTGGTATTGCATTGCAGGGAGTTGGGCTAGATGGCCCTTGTGGTCCCTTCCAACTCTACACTTCTATGATTCCCAAAGCTGCTTTTTGTCCTGGGCTTGTTAAAGGGTCCATCAGAGCAATGTAACATGCTTCTGCCCGTGATATCTAATGTGATGCTAAAATATAGGGAGCAGCTCATCCTTACCAAAGCAGAGTTTCCAGGCAGCTGGTGGTGCCTGCAAATCCCACTTATAGAAGGGTACTCTTGAGTTCAAGCTGGGCTGCCAAGTGAAAAAGAATCATTGGCTTTCCTGCTGTCAAAGTGACACCAGGTGATTGGCAGGTGATGGCTCCATCCGCCTGTCGAAGTGAACTTCAGGGGATGGGAAAATTCACCCTTGCCCTGAATCACTGAGGTCCAAAATGCTGCTCACTCCCTGTTTTTGGTCTTGCCTTCAGGTTGCCCTAGTACGCCTGGGTCGCTCCTCTGCACTACTGTAGCTCTCTGTCGTTCTGCTGTCAGCTGCTTGTGGAATTACAGCTAAGGCTCTACAAAGGAAGTAGACATCGCAGAGGAGGTTGCCTTGCTGGGTGAATGTGCAGGGAAATATAAGAAATGAAGTGTCTCCCTAGTAGAAATCTCACTGGTTATATAACATAGTTCAGGAAAGCCCTTCCCATAATCCCAGATCTGGTTGCATTATGCATCATTGGTGCATCAAAATGTGATTGGGAACTGCCCAAAGCCATTTCAGTCCCCAAAGTAGGCCTAAACTAGCTTGAAATGAATCCAGACGATCTGGGGAAGTGTCTGTAGCAAGCTCTGGTCATGTTTTATTGGATGAATTTCAGTTGTTACAGTCTGGAGATGCGAATAATTGTGCTACAATTGTGCTGACTACTATCAAGTTGACTTGACCTTTGTCTTTCATGGTTAATACAGTGGTACCATAGGTTACAGACGCTTCAGGTTACAGACTCCACTAACTCAGAAATAGTACCTCGGGTTAAGAAGTTTGCTTCAGGATGAGAACAGAAATTGTGCTCCGGCGGCGCAGCAGCAGCGGGAGGCCCCATTAGCTAAAGTGGTACCTCAGGTTAAGAACAGTTTCAGGGTAAGAACGGACCTCCAGAACGAATTAAGTTCTTAACCTGAGGTACCACTGTACTATATTAAGCTGAATAGGATCTGGAGCCATGGGGTGGGCAGTGCCACTTTACAAGAGAGGGAAGTCTTGAAAGAGCCAGCTTTAAGGATTCATCCGGAAACTTCTTAGCACTATGTTGAATTATACCCAGTCCATCAGTAGTGCTAGAAAGCCCCAGTGTGGAAGCAGCCCATTTTCTCTGTTGCGGTTTCCATTAAAGCACTCGTGAAATTAACGTTTTGCATTGCTACAGAGAATTTATTTTTCAGAGCTTCTTGGTTGGAAGTTTAGCAAGTTTGACCATAACAGAGGCTTGAAAATAGTTTGTAGTGTGTGCATTTTGAGAGATAGCTCCCACCTTGTTTGTATAGCACAGCCTTTGCCAACTTTGTGGCTTCCAGATGTTTTTGGGTTACAACGCACATCAGCCATAGCTTGGAGCTGCTCAGAGCAGTGGTCTAAAACATCTGGAGGGCAGAAGCCTGACGCAGCAAATGAGTTTTGTGAGTTACTTTGTGCCATATTCCTCCACCTAGATCCTGCGAGCAACAGGTGGGCCTGACGCTCCCAGGTTGTTATAAAGGGGGGGGGGGAGCATAATTTGATTTTTATCTCCAATAGGTTCACCAGGAGGCAAATTGGATTTATTCCATTCTCACAACTTGCCCTTTTGTGCGCAGATGAGTAGTTGGTTCAACCAGACACATTTGCCTTTCTTATTAGAACTTCCATCTGCTGATTCTCCTCTAGACTTTGCTATGTTTCTGAAGCCATTGATCTCTAGAATTACACTGTGCTCCTGAAGCTGTATGGAGACTGGGACCAGGCTTTCAGCAGTAGGCAGTCCAGAAATTCAAGCCAACTTCCATAGACCTAAACTGATCTGTACCTCTTGAGAAAAGCTTGAACAAATTCACTATTCTAAACGTGCAAGACGAACATGAATTTAAATACCTCCTGATACTGGTCATCCTGATACTGGTCATTGACTCCAAAAAAGCGACTTTACTCATTAGGAGAACACTGAAATCAGATTTGCAGCAGTATTAGGTTTTTTAAAAAATAAGTTGAAGTAAAGTCACTGACTGCAACCAGAACCCATTGAAATCAAGGACAAAAATCTCATTGATTTGAATGCTGAATATTACATTTAGGTTGTAAATCTGAGAGTACATATTTACATATTTAGGTTTTTTCAGATATACGTGCTTCAAATGCCAAATCCCAAAATACAAAGAGACATAACAAAAAATCCATTGGATTTCTATTTAGTCCTATTGATTTTGGTGGAAGAGAGTTAAAGCATAAACTTAACTCTTTCACTGAACAATAGGATTTTAAATGCTGAACTCTGTATGTCTCGTGCCCACTGAAAGGTGAATTCCAAATCTGAGTGCACTGAATTAAAGTTCCAAATTTTAAATTCAGCAAATCACTCCGTTTTGCCTCAATTATTTGTTTCAAAACTGATGCTGAGCACCGGGTCCATTTTGCATGAAAGTCCCCATTTCATTTTAGTTCTGAAATATATGCTCTTCCATAATTTAAAATAAGGGCTTTTCTTTTCCAGTAGTTACCCAAACTAATTTTTATTTTTCAATAAACAAGCAATAAGGAGAAAGAGAGAGAGACATGTACACATATCTACGGACATGATTAAGGTTTCTAATATTGTTTCCAACAGCAACAGTTCCTAGCTTGCTATTTTTCATTAATCTAAACACACTCAAAAAAAAATCTAGTATTTTAACTCACTGTAAATTAACAACATTTCCAACAGCAAAGGAGTGGATTAGAATCTGAATTGCTCATATTTCAGTTCCATGTCAGTGGTTCCCCTCTTCCCCCATTATATTTAGGTGATCCATATGGTTCCCAGATACAGTACTCTTCTACACTCCCACTACAAATCAAATAGAGGGCTGAATCCTGCTCAGCTCCAGGAAGCTCTGTTGATTTTTATTAGCAATATTAATACCAGCTGGTCCCAGAATATGAACATACTTTGCCTTCCATTACTTTGCTTTTTCAGGTACTCATATGCCTGTGACTTTTCCAGGTGTGTGTGTGTGTGTGTGTGTGTGTGTGTGTGTGTACCTCCAGAGCAGTCTTCTTACATTGACCTTTGGAGGCAATATATTTTAGACTAGAGATGGCCAGTTTGGGGGGCCATGTGCTTTATCACCCAAGTAATGAAGACTAGGCAGGTGGTGGCAGTTCATCTGTGAATGTCACGAGGCAGAACATTTTTACTACCCAGGAGGCGTGGCTCTGTTACCCTTTAGGAGTCTAGTACTTGGCAGGGTGTAAGCTGTCCATGCTTGGGGGCAGTTTATTTTATCTGCGAATTTATGTCCTACATTCCTGCAGACGCTTCAAGGAATAAATGGTGTCTATCCCCATCCCAAATATGGGACTACCTTGGTGCTGCCCAGAACTCATAAACTCTTGATTACACATAAAAATTGTATCGGAGGTTGGATATGTAGTCAACAGGTTGCCCTTTCTAGACTGTGTGCACTCTGCATATCCCAAGATAAAAAAATAAATGTGGGTCAAGTGTTTGGAAAATATAATGTGCAGCCGATGTGTATAGACAGTGTGCAGCAACTCAGAACCAAATGCACATTTACTGCACATAAAAACACCCCAGGCCATTTGGAATGGCCTTCAGACTTCTGCCTATAGAGGGATTCAATGGCGTACCTTTGAGGGATGGTGTGAGGATGATTGTAAAGCACACTGAATACTAAAAGTGCTAGGAAATAACAATGCTTCATTGCCGCATCTCTCCTTGCACACTAATGTGAGCACAGGACTAATATTGGTGGCAGAAAGCAAAGAGCTGTGCTTGGATTCTCTGCAGATTCATCTGTGTCCATGATGCGGGTTATTTTTTAAAAAAACTGTGAACAAAGAGAAAATAGCATGGGAAGCAGCCATCTCTAGGTGTCAAATTATTGTCCCTAGAAGTCTAGCTCTTTTGTTAAAATAAACTGGTGGGCGGGCAGAATACTCTGATGTGAACAGATGCGGTTCTAAAGAGGCATTTATCGCACTTCATCATATTTGTCACACAGAAACAGAAAGCCTGCACTTTTCTCCCCAGGTTGTAGCCTTTCCCCACTTAAAAATCATTGGGGCAGACTGATTAAGGGGATGGAAACATTAACATTTCAAAACATAATGCACGTGGGTGTACATTATTCAGGAAGGTGCAGAGAAGTAAAGAAAAAAAGGATTGACGTTTGCTTGATGAACGTTCTGTTTGTTTCTGCATCTGCTAAATGCAGACAGTGGAGCTTTACCATTCCAGAAAGGTAAATACCCATAAAATATCATCATATTCCAGACAAGACTGCCAGGTTCCCAGGGGGAAACTCCATAAGTATTGGGAATATGCAGAGTTTACTTTATTTGAATGCACATAAACCTTGAGATGACTATTGGCTTAACATTAGCTGTGGGCTAAACACCTAGCTGGGTGGCAACTTCAGTTCTAGGATGGAAGCTAAATAAGAAGGCAGGGGGAAAGCTTTCATTTGCAGTTTCCACTGCATATACAGCCTTTGACCTGTAACCATCCACTTAAGACTATGGGCACACGTACGGTTTGAAATGCACAGGGCTTGTTATTCCACAGAGTGCTTTTGTACATAGCACTTTGCCATTGTACATAGCTTTGCACAGCAACGTTGCCTAAAGCGGGAGTTAGTCTCTGTGCTATCTGTACATACAGGTAGGAGGAGTGTTTAAGAAGCAGTGAACAGCGATGTTCTCTACTCCCCTTCATTCATGTAGTCTAGTCACCCCCCCAAGCGCTGGAATAAATGGTGCAACACCTCACCGTACTTGCACATGTGTAGTTCCTTCCTCACTTTGAAAAAAAAAGTGCATTTTAAAAATATGCAGCGGGATGTTGTCGGTATGTACGGCACCACAAAAGTGCACTTTCATCCAGCACTGAATACAAATTATCACACAGTGTGTACCTACCATGAGTCTAGTGCCACTGATTAACATGCCTATTCAGAGTTTTGTTTTAAACTCTCACTGGCTAGAGATTAACTAAACCAGAGCAATATTTTAGAAGTACCCACTTGGGATCGCTTGGCCAAAAGGAGAGGAAAATAATAGCCCTTCATTACTGATCAGTTGTGTTGGCAACTGATTTGTCGGAGTCTGTCTTTTAATCACACAAATTCCTTCCTAGCTTCCAGCTAGCAAAAGGTACGGCACTTTGTTAGTTGTTCAAGACTTTAGAGGGCCTGCCTGCCATGACTTCAAATGTCTAGGCTTTACAGTATACACAGTCAAGATTGCAAAAATGTAAAGAATATAAGATACAAAAATAAGTAAAAAGGACCATCTAGAGAATGCCAGGTCCCCATTTGTGGATTTTTAAAAATCCTCTACTGGCAGGAATTCCCACTTGCATATTTTATTACATTTCCTCTCTGTATAACAAATGCTTGATACACTTCAATCTTAATTAACATTATTACAAACAATCCTCATTCCCCACCCCCGCTGTAAATACTCTACTGATTGTGCCCTGTAGCTAAAAATATAGGTTTTGTAATAGATATATAGATATACAGTAGGCTCTCTATTTTATAAGCCTGAAAGATCTTGCCTTGTTGATTCATTTCTGAACATACAGATGTCGACATCTAAACTAGTCCTAGATAGACTGGTGGCTGAAATTCCTAGAATACAGATGGGAATTGTATTTGCCTGCTACTTAATTGTCCCATGTTTTACCTATAAGAAATTTTCCCTGGGTAGAAACAATGCAAACACACTCACATGAAAGAGAGGGATGGAGGGAGAAGCAAATGAACAAAAGAAGGAAGAGGAAATTACAGAAATCACAGATCTAACATGTTCTTAGTAACCAGAAAAGGCCAGCTCTTCCATCCTATTCCATTATATTCAAATGTCATGCCCTCCCCTGCAAGGAAGATATGCCCTTTTCAATTCCCTCCACCCCCGAAGTAGAAAAATTCCATATTTCTTTAAAAGAACACAAAAATAAGTACTGTATTATTATTATTTTGTTGCCTTTTGGGGTACAGAGTTCCCCGTGTGTTGCTTTCAGATACATCCTGCCAAATTCTCCAGATCTTTCCCTCCCCACCCCTGACACCTCTGTGATCCACGTGGTCCCAAGAATGAAGATGTCTTGTTTGCTAGAGGATTCTACTGTTAGTGTAAAGTCCTGCAGCACTGGGCCAATCTTGTTCATACAGCAGGTCAATCTGGGATGATCTTGAGCCTTCCAGCCAGGGCTCTTGTCACTCATTAAAGACACCCAGCATTGCTCCAGTCATTCATTTCCGTCTGCAACGAAGGATCGTTGAGTTCAAAGAGCGGGTCTATGCTGACAGAACTCGAGAGGTAATCGTTTCTCCCTTCATCCCAGGGATGCTGGAGGAAAGAAGTGGCAATGAAGGTCTCGTCAAAGTCCAAGCTGTTCTGGTTGGATTCGGTTAGGATGTAATCCTGCCCGGCAGGGCACCACTCCTGTGGGCAGTCAATATGTCTTCCATGCACAGTCAAGTCTACATCCCTGGTTATTGGGCTGATAGGAGGAGTGATCTCTAGATCCTCGAAGGTGGAGAAGTCACCATTTAAGGTGGTGTCGAAGATAGCTTCCCAGTCAAAGTCACCTTTCAGAGACCCAAGCTCTGTCTGCTCTTCCTGAGTAAGCAGAGGGGAGCTGGCGAGACGGGCTGTCTTGCACATTCGCTTGGGGAGTGGCTGCTTGCGTTTATGGCTCATTTTCCCATCTGCCGGGTTCCAGTTCTGGTCGCCGGTGGCTTCTTCAAACTCTTTGAGCAGCTGCTGAGACTCCATGTTGATTTTCAGGATGCTGTTGTTTTTCCAAGATGCCGCCGCCTGGTGAGCCAATGAACTGGAGCCAGCATCCTGCTGGAGTCTTCCGGTGAAAGCTGGGTGGATTTGCACGGGGGGCATCCTGCGCTTCTTGAACGCTCCGTTCATCAGCCTGTCTGCATACTGGGGGTCGATCTTCCAGAATCCACCTTTCCCTGGTTCGTCCTTCTCTCGTGGCACCTTGATGAAGCACTTGTTCAAGGACAGGTTGTGCCTAATGGAGTTCTGAAACCAGAATTAAACAAAATGGAGTTTTAATATAAGTAACTGCAAACATAAACCCACACTGAAGTGAATACAATGAAGGCGGCTGAATCAGCTGTAAGTGTGAAGGTCTCTTCAGCGAGGAAGAAGGCTGAAGTGGCTTGCCACAGTGAAATTGAATCTGGAATAGAATGATGCTTAAATGAGCCACATGGCCAGGCATATTTCTACAGATAAATGACCATCCCATCACAATATTTTAACCATCATGATCAACCAAGAACGTCAGATCATGTCACAAGAGCATTAAATTCATACAAGAGCGACATGAACCAGAATATTTACTGGAAGTATTTTGTAAGAACCTTCATTTGAGATGGTCTATAGATGCCAATGGCAAGTGTGAGGGGTGTTAGTACCCTGTCTGCTTTTTCTAGTGCATGCATTGCATAGTGTTAGGGCACATTCAACACACACAACTTCCCAGAAAGAATCCTGGGAACTGCAGTTAAGGGTGCTGGGAATTGTAGCTCTGTAAGGGGGAAACTATAGTTCCTGGGACTCTTGTGGGGAAGCCGTGTGTTGGATGTACTTTAAATGTAGGGTATGGATCTGCCCTTAGTTTCAAGGTTTGATTCTGTTAAAATGTTCTAAGTTGCCTGAGCTTTCAGGAAAAGATCTTATGCCATGTGTGTCTATATTACAAGTTTAAACGACTTTCAAAGCACACCCTGGTTTTCAAATTGCTGTTCTGTGCAGAAGTCTCTAAGAAATAATTCTCAGCACTCTTGCAAAGCTACCATTTCCAAGGTGTTGTCAAGGAAGTCAAGAAGAGAGCTAAATGAGATTAAATCTGTTTAAATCTGTACTTAAAACTTTTCATAAATAATAATACTTAAAATGTGAAAAGGGTCTTTCATCTCTCTCATAGTACACAGACACTCGTTCTCTTATTGACACACCTTTTCTAGTCTGCTGCCCTCCTTCCATCACTCCTTTAAATAACAAACATGCCAGCAGAAGTGGAGCCAAGACCGAGCCACCGAGAAACTAGAGTAATTAGGGGGAATCCCAAAATTTACAGAAGTACAAAACATCCTTAAAAACAACTGATGTGGTTAAAAAAAAGAGATGATACTCAGTAACCACAAAAAATTAGTTTCAGCTGGAAAAGAAAACCAGAAAACCATGGTGAAGTAGCCTGAAGACAGGTATGGATGGATGTACAAGATAATATAATGATCCAGTCCAGTGTTGGCACGAGAAAAAAATATGGATGGTGGAAGAGAAAGTGCAAAGAGAGTTTTGATGGAGGCATATGTGGAAGATTAAGAGGAAAATTGGCCTCTGGAAATAAGGCACCCCAACAATCTCTGCAGGTGGAGGGCAAAGAAAGAGAAGTAATTTTTAAGCAACCGCATGCCCAGCTTTGCTGTCCTTTAGTGATGCTTAAGGAAAGACATTTATATTCCCACAAGCTCCAGCTCATTCAGAATTACTGGAGGGGGAGAACACCTTAATATAAGAAAAAGCTAATGCAGATGCCCTCCATTTATCCTGAGTGTCAGTCATCATAAGATCAAGTGTCTCCTTTAATATGCCAACAACAACACCCTGCCCATCTGGCTGGGTTTCCCCAGCCCCAGTTACAATGAATAGTTTCTTTCAATCTAAGAGACTGCATATTAGGTCTGGACCAGAACAGACTGTAATGCGGTGAAATAGTGTAGTAGAAATAGCGCCTTTTTCCCTTCCATGGTGCTAGAAGAGACAGTTTCTGTTTCACTAGTTTTGGTCAGAAGTGTTCACAGCAACTTTCTGAACAGTGAGATGAAGAAGATCACCATCTCACTTCTTCAAAAGCAGAAGAGAACAGACCTCAATGCTTTAGGAGACCAGAAAGGTAAGCCAGACATTTTATGGCCGTCATAGTTGGATTGTTTTTTAAACCCCATGCTAGCCAGAAAACTGATTTTGACCTGGCTGATGTGTCACTTTAAAAACCTATAGTTTAAAAATGAACATGCAAGGTACTTGAGGGACTGTTAACATCTCAGCTGCTTTGCTCTTCCTCTGCTCATGCCAGGCTAATAGGATTATGTCTAAACCTGGGCTCATTGTTTTTTTCTCCCTCCAAACGAACCATAAACTGTAAATTACCTAAGTTTGTTCTTGGCTTCTGGCTTCTGGTTTGCTTGCACAAAACAAACAGTGAGCTCAGGTTCCTAAGTGTCACTAATCCAAACCATGGTTTCATTCCTGGCAGGAGTAGGGGTGGAATGAAGCAGCTGCGGTTTTTGCTCTGTGCACCAGCACACTGCAGGTTCACCTTTTAAAGCACAGCTAAGCTTCAAATGATGTGTGAACCAATATGTCTGATGCTCAAGGATTATCCCAGAAACCACAGCTACCATGGTACACTATGGTGCTAAATATGACGACACTGTGAAAGAACCACTTCATTTGACAGAAATGGAAAAGGGGACACAACATAACTCCCCCCCTTGCTCTGCACACTCACTGGCCTCCTTGGTATGGATTGCTTATATTTACACACCCATGTACAACACACATTTGTGCACCCATGGAACATCCTTTGGTTGGAATGGACTTCAAATGAAATCACCCTCTGAATCATCATAAAAAGAAAAGAAAAATCAGAAAAGCTCTAGAAAAAAATAGCAACAAAGAGAGAAACCAAAAGAAGGGGCATTTACTGTTCCCATAGAGCTACTCCTCATAAGAATGAATGTGCATGTCTGGAGTGATGTGCACAATCAGAAAGGAAACTCTGTTATTGGGTAAATAACACCCTCTTATAGAGCACAAAGCCATGAGGGTGTTAAGAGATTGGATATGGTAAAGGATTGTGTGCAAGAGTTTTTCATTCTTTTTTTTTCTTAAAAAAAATGTTGCCTGGATATCTTTATGCTTATTCATCCATAATCCGTATTGCCAAAGAGCAAAAGCAAGGCTTGAATGCCTGGAGGGCTAAATAATAAGAAGAAGCTATTCCTCTAGGCTGAAACTCCCTGGGCATCTTGGCTCCTTTCCAAAGCACACAGCTCCCACAGGAATCTCTCCCCATCCCCCCCCCCCCCCCCCGCTTATGGGTGGCATGACATTTTGACTTTGTGTCTGCACTTACAGGAACTGGGGTTGACGAGGCGGGTGAGAACATGGGCACGATGGGAGAAAGGGGAAGAAAGAAAGAAAGAAAGAAAGAAAGAAAGAAAGAAATTCCTGTGAACGCGCTGGTCTCCGATGAGTCAGAATTTACTGTTTAATGAAATTTTACAAGGGTCAGAGAATAACCCTCTTCCCTGCTAGAGTCAGTTTAAATCTGCTGGGCTTGCCTACAAGCTGATTATTACCCAGCTAGTTAGCATATTTATCATTCTTCCCTGCAAGGATCCATCAAACCACCTGCATCATGATAAAGAGGGAGTGAATACTGGGTTTTTGTTTTTTAAAAAGGGGGAAAGAAAGAACAGGAAAGTTTGCATCAACCACATCAATATGCAAGGGTTTTTCTTTTTGTACTTATTGTACTTCTTATTGTACTTATTAATCCCCATGTTGTTGTTAACTCTGTAAAACATAAAATGTTCCAATCTCATAGGAAATCTAATGGATTTAGTTTTGGTCAATACCTTTATTAGGATTTAGGACCACTAGAATGTCAGAAAATAGTGAGCAAGCTTTTGAGTTCTCCAGAAGTCTTCATCAGGCTAGATGTTACACTTGTTTTATGCATTGTGACCATGGTAGGAATCAGAAACATCCACTACACTGAGCAGCGTTATTGTAGTGACTGCAAGCAATAGTGTTTTGGCACATCAAGAGACCTGGTTGTGATACAGTCTACTAGGAGGATTGGAAACAAGCTTAGCAGTGTGTAGTGGCAGCCTTTTGACAGGTGATGGAATGACAATAATTCTGTACCATGGCATGTCATCACCATCATATCCAGCCACCTAGAATCTAACTCATTCACTAATCACTTAGGATGAAACTCTTTGTTTCACCTTAAGCAGGGGTGCCAACTTCAATAAAATACTGGAGGGCCCAGATAAGCCCCACCCCTCGTAATTGATCACATGACACGGTGCATGCACACCATTTGAATGGCAATGCCCATCAACTTAGTGGGGGGTGGTCCCCTCAATTTGGGGGGGGGTGAATTCCCTTCAACCCCTAGGAGTTGGCTCTTATGATCTTAAGGATGATGTGGCAAGGAACATCTCAAGAGGGTTTCCCTCAAGGATTCAACACTAAAACTACCCATGAATATCAAACTGTCACATCAATTGTCAGAAATGAATGACATGTACTCATCATTTTCCTTTGACTGAGATGATGATGATTGTTATTATTTTTAGAAAACAGTGCTTTGAGAGCAGAAGGGAAAGTCCAAGGTATAGAATTAAGAGTGGGTGCTTGAAATAGGCTGACTTTTGGGTCTCTGTCTATTGGTGTGGGGCTACAGATTCACTGTCTTACCAGGACTATTTGAAGGACATAAAAAAATTACAAGCCATATAGATGCTACAGCAATAGAGTCCAGTTAAGTACCTTATAAAGACCTGGTGAACAAATTTTATTTGGATTTTCTGAAAGGCAAAACTTTCCCTCTTTTTTCCTACCCAAACTTTTACTTGTCCAGCCTACCGTTGACTCAAATATTTTTAAACCTCAAGGAGCCAAAGACACAAATGAGTCTACCATGTATCACAGACATTGGGAATTGAAGGAGGTGGTGCTCAAGGACAGAGATTCCTCCTTACTCTGTAGTGCTTGCTATGGGAGGGAGAGAGCCTCAACATGCATTATTTCAATATTGTTGTTAACATGGTAACAAAAGTGAATTTATTCTCATTACAGGCCACAGCCTTCATTGCAGGCTGATGTCTTATGTCCAAGGCTGTTCAGCTGGTGGTCATGAGACTTTGGCTCTTCATATGCTGTTATTGGATTTCAACTCTCATTACCCTCAGCCAGCATGGCCATTGATCAAGGATGATGGGAATTGTAGTCTAGCAACACCTTGCAGGTTACTTACACCTCTCCAAGAGGTTAGTGAAAAGTTATAATATTTCTGTCTTTGACCATTTGAGGCACTGCATACTTCTGATCCAATATCCCAGCCATTCTACACTTAGATGCACCTCTTTCCTAATACCCTCTCTCAAATCTTTATTTTGCCTTATCTCAAATGCTTCTCCACAGTCAATCTTGGAAAGCATTAGGTCGCACAGAAAAGACACATCAATTTCTTTGGCACTTGCATTTCCTCCTCAGTGGATCAAAGGGTGGGATAGGGGGGAAAGAAATTTATACCCCTGACTTTTTCTCCTCTTTCTCCCTAGAAGTGTATGAAGCAGTTGCTTGTTTTAAATGCTCTCCAGGCATGATGCAAATCGGCCAAGTATATCCTACTTGTGTGACCAACTAAATTTTGGATACAAGAAGTTAAGCTTCCAGATACCGAATATGGAAAATAGTTCCATATTCAAAGAGCTGGTTTCCAAAGCCCTCCTAACAAGATTGTTCCCACTGAAATCTGGAAAAAAATCAAAGACATTTCAGGGTGGAGCATTAAGATTTACAGCAAAGTGCAAGGCTTACTCTTGGGTATATTCAAGATAAAATTTATTTTAAAAAACCAGGTATCCTGAGAGCGTTTGTTGTGGCTATTTTTTCTACCTCATTGTAACCAGAAATATAAACACTTGTGGGGAATAATCACATGTTATCCACAATGAAGGATGGAGTGGGGTTGACTGCCCCCTTCCCTCTCTAAATGGTTCCCCTGCCTCCCAGTTGTGCATTTAATTGACTCCAAATGTCCATTTATGACTGATTGGATTAGCAGCATTAAGCATCCAATGAAAGATTGGAGGAGAATCACCTCTAGGCAACGCCACCCGCCTCTTGGCTCCTACTCTGGCCATCTTTACTTTTCTTTCGCCCTCCACCTGTTTCCTTCTCTCTTCCCCTTAACTGCCCCTGTGTTGTTTTTCTGTACTTTCTATGGCACTTCCTTTACGCTTGTTGGAGCCTCAAAAAAAAGGACATTCTCTCAATCATCCACAGTCTTTGTTAGATAATTGCTACCTTCAAAAGGAGAAAATGCCTGTTTACATTGCTCTGCTTTCTCATTTACCACAACCTCTGTGTGCTACTAAGTGCTTATTCCAGGCAAAACACCTTGATAGGAAACATACCAAGCAACAGTAATTGCACTCTAGGGAGAAGGAAGCACAGAAAGGAGCTGCAGCATGAATACTACAAACACTTGGTCGCTTTCTAATGTCATAAAAGGTTGACAGGAGATCTGTTCCTCATCTTGTGGCAAGAGGGTCTTACAGCCACCTGACCACAGACATAGCTGGTTCTCCTGTAAGGTGGCACAACTGACAGTGATGGAACCTTACAGTATGTATGTATGACAAAAGATGATCCAGGAAAAAGGGTGCTAGTGTTTAAATTTGCACACCCACCATACATTTAAAGCACATAACCACCTCCACCACCCCTTATAATCTTGGGAACTGCAGTTTGTTATAGCTGCTGGGGATTGCAGTTCTGTCGGGGTGAGCTACAGTTCCCAGGATTTATTTGGGGTGTGAATGCTTTGAATGTGCTCAAAAGGTATGGTGTGGGTCCAGCCCCCGGTTGCAAACCTAACTCTACTTAGCTGGGAGTAAGTCCCATCAAGTAAGTCCCTGGCAAGCTCTGGTCCACAGGGTCACGAAGAGTCGGACATGACTAAACGACTAAACATCAACTGTGTTGTGTGTTAAGAATGTAGGGAGCTGTTTGCTGCTCTAAGCATGGCCATTTTTAAGGATTCTGGCCAAGTAGTTTAGATTTCCTTCATTAGCATATTAGCTGTAGACAACACTTGCTCACATGGAAATTATGAGAATTTAAATAGTGGTGAAACAGTTTCACTGTCAGATAATGCGAGTCATAGACGCATCAAGGCTGATTTGGGAGGATGGCTGGTCATGAACTGCAGTGGATAGCCAACAGAAAACATGGAGACAGTAGCAAATGCACTATAACCTCACCCACATGACTGGGTGGCCAAAATGCAGAGAGGTATGGGCTGTCCCATCCTAGGCACCTACCTGCCATGTGGGGTCTGCATGACGGAAATAGCAGAAATTATCTGTAATCCATTTATAGATGTCTGAGAGGGTGATTTTGGTTTTCTTGCTCGCCTCCATCGCCATGCAGATGAGCGTGGCATAGGAGTAAGGAGGCTTTACGTGGGGGTTAGTCTTGTAATCTATGTCTTCCAATGGCTGGCCTTGCAGGTGTGCAGTCCTGGATGTGGAAGAGGAGATTGGCTTGCCAGGGGTATGGGGCATCCCCATGCAAGCCGGGTCACCAGCTAGAGGGGAACACGGTGCAGCAGAGCCAGGGATCTTGTGATAGCCGTGAGGATCTGTGCTGCAAGGGGAAGAGCTTGCCTTGCCCATGTTGGCGTTGATGATGGAGAATTCTTGAAGCCACTGTAGGCTGGTCAAGCTGTCGTCCAGGTTGCTCGAATCTGCCATGCTGCTTTCCTGGCCTTTCTCTTCTTCAGACTGCACGTTCAGCCAGCTGTCAGTCATGTCAGGGGAAGCCAAAATAGGCAAGTCCAACATTCAGGAATTGTGGGAGAGCAGGAAGGGGGAAGAAGGGGGAAGGGCAGGGGGGTGACAATCCTGCAACAATAACACGAAGAAGTTCAAAGCCCCTAACAAATGGGCGGCTCACAAACAAACACTTGAGCAGGTTGTTTTCTAGCCAGACACTCTAAAAGCACTGGAGCCAAATATACCCTTGAGGTAATCCCAGAGAATTGAGCCATCCCTGGGTGTAGGATCCCCTTCTCAAACCAGCCTGCTTAACTAGCCTGCTTTATGCAGACCACAGCCTAAGATGGGTGGAATTCACCCAAATGCCCCTTTTTTTCTTTTGTGGCAAGATTTTTCGCAAAACTGCCAAGAATCTAAGTAGCATTTGTTCCTACTGAAACACTTAAAACCCAGCTAGAAACATGCAACTGAAATGAACATGTTAGTATCTCCTTCTAGGTAAATAAAAATTTCTTCAGCTTCATAAATGCTTCAGCTTGCAAACCTGACAGTCCCTAACCCTTTTACAGATTCCATCTTAGTGATTTGAAGTAGCCTCTGTTTTAAATCTGTCATTGATTCCTCACTCAATGCACAACACCATCAGTTTTTGTTTTTTGTTTTCTTCAACATTAGAGGTATGAATACTGCCCTAAAAATGGTTAAGATGGTGGGAGTTTCATGCCATTCCATAATGCCTACAATTTCCAAGGCTATCTTGGGGATAAACGTGATTCAATTTTTTTAAAAAAGGAAAATCTACCTCCAGCAACACAATCCATAAGTTGAAGCACTTTCATTAAGGCAAGTGGCACCCCAGTGCCAAACACATTATGTGATGTATATCCCATTGATTTCAATGGGACCTACCTTCAGGTAATGGGCTTAGGGTTGTAAATTGCTCCCATTGATTTGGCAGGGAGCTAAATCGGTTTAAACCTGACTGCTTTGACTCAGCTGGTTCATAGAGCAGAGGGTGAAATCACACCTAGGCTGCTCAAGGCTGTAATCCTGTACCCAGAGAGTAAGCCCCATTTACCTCAATGGGGCTTAATGCCCAGTATATTATGCATAGGACTGGGCTGCTTTGAAATCCTATGAATCTTGTATGCCACATATGTAAGCATAACAAGAGGGCGTTTAGGTTGGAGAACCAGAAGAGTGGCCGAGTACCTGTATTTAAGCTTTACTCCCCCTGAACTAGTACATGAAGATTCATGCCAACCATCTTCACATGAAAAACACAGAATTCAATCAAGCCCCCAAAAGGCTCTTACCATGGATTATTTCTTCCCCTTTTAAATGAAAGTGTTGTTACATTTGCGTTGATGGATTCATGAGAGGGTCCCTCTGCATTCACGTCTGGCCAGAACCATAAAATAAAAAAAATTGTGTGCTGGGAGGATTCCAGCCTCCCCAGGATAACGTGGCGGAGAAATAAAGCTGGCCTGCCCTCCCCGCCTTATGAAGAAACAAATAATTTCGTTTATCTTACCTGTTCCTACGAAGGAATCCCACTACCGCCAAGTGTTTACTACTAAGCGCCGAATATTCAGTGGGGTGAAGTGTGTGGCGGTGGGGGCCGGGTAGGGAAATAGGGTAGATTTCTACTGCTCTCCCGTTGGATGAATTATTACGCCCCTCGCTGCCAGAGCCCTTTTATTCCGGAGCCGCTGTGATTTGTAAGCAACAGAATGACTGTCAATAAGTAGCTGCTCCGAAAGGCTTCTCTGGATGCTATGGAGACGCTCCGCCCCTATAAACAGCTTCTGCCCTTCTCATTGGTCCTCGGATCTCCATGGAGAGCGCAATCACTTGACAGGGTTTCTCTCTCTCTCTCTGCGGTTCTGCTACTTTGCACAAACTTTGTTTTGCCCCCCCCCCCATCCATCTCTCTCCCCTCCACATCGCGCCCCCCTCCCACCTGCTTCATTTGCCACCAGTTAATTTTTAGTCACGGATCCTGGCTGCCGTGGTGGGAAAAGAGAAGCTTATGAAACCTTTAAAATCTAAGTGCTTTTAAATATCTGATGAAACGCAATCGCACGCATTTTTTAAAAAAAATAAACGACCCGGCGAGGGGGTGGGGGCTTCTTTTCAAAAGCGCGTGCTTGTGTGTGCGCCCCCCCCGCCCCGTCGGCTGCTTTGCTTGTAAGGGTGGCTCGGCTGGTATGTGGCCACTGCGCACACAGAGGGGTGGGGAGTGGGCGCTTGGGAATTATTTGCTGTGAGTTTCATTAAGACAAATTAAAGTCCACTTGAAACAGCTCCCAGATGCCCATTATTCTTCGGGATACTAAAGGAAAGCTGGAGGTGTGGGGAGAGAGATCCCCTCTGCCAAGAACAAACAACCCAGCAACCAGAAAGATTCCAGGCCTTGGAAAGAAAGGGAACGATTTCAACCGCCTGCTCCTTCCTTCCTTTCACTGGGGCAATTTCCCCCCTCATCTCTTTAGCTTGGCGTTGCTTTTGTCCACTCTGATCAGCAGGGCAGGGCAGTTGCTGACTCTCTCCCCCCCCCCTTCAACCCCCCCAATCGACGAGGCATTACCTCTGCTTTGAAGTTATATTTGAGAGAAAACGATGAAGAGTCATTGCTTGCCCTTGGAGGGGTGCGGAGGAGGAGAGGGCATTCATGTGCAAAGGTCTTGGCTCTCCTTGAACCTTGGCCATGGCTGAATTAATAGTTAGCCTTTCATGGTGCTAAGAAATTCCGGGGGCCAAATTGACCCCACGTGCAGTTTGGGCCCAGAGAAGACAGCCAGCACGGCTTTTCCCTTCTGCTTACCTGCTTCAGTTCTGAGAAGTTTACCTTCTCCCCTTGACCTTTGTGTAACCTGAAGTAATTAGATGAAAGGGGATAGGGGGGAAAATATTGTGTGTGTAGGAGAACTGCAGACCCTACATCAAAAAGGTTGCTGGATGTGCCCCCCTCTTTAATTAAGAGGCTATAGCCGCAGCCCTATATAATAGGATGCCCCCTCCCTTCTTTCAGAAAAAAGGGATGGTTGAAATGGATATTAGGTATTTATTACACGTTCATGCTAGTCTTCCTCCAAAGAGTCCATGTTAGGTTATATAACTCCCTGTCTTTTTATTCTTACAAGCCTGTGAGGTAGGCAAGGCTGAGAAGTACTAATGAGCTCAAGGGGAGCTTTATGGCTGAAGTGCCATTCTACCATTCTGCCTACAATTCTCATTCTCTCTCTCTCTCTCTCTCTCTCTCTCACACACACACACACTTTGAAATTAAGTACATTTCCCACATGGAAATCTCTTAGAAATGGAAGGTGAGCCTACCTCATTCAGGTCAGCTGATGCTCTGAGGTGTGTTTTATTCTGGAGAGCTTCAGCAGTTTTGCTGCGCAGAGTTGAACTGTGGTGACATCAACACACCTGGCTAGTAGTGTCCAAATATTTCTGTTAATCAGTCACTTCCCCTACAGTCTTTGAAAAATTAAAACAGGCAGGCAGGGGAGAAATGGATAAACCATCCCCTTGTCAAAAGGACAGCAGAGATGTGGAACAGTTCTCAAAACCTTGTTTTGTTTTTGTCCACAGCCCACCAAGAGTCTTCTACCCATGGCTGTTTTCAACTGAACCAGAGTGGTGGACTGGCTAG
Organism: Podarcis cretensis; assembly: GCF_951804945.1. Classification (NCBI taxonomy): domain Eukaryota; kingdom Metazoa; phylum Chordata; class Lepidosauria; order Squamata; family Lacertidae; genus Podarcis; species Podarcis cretensis. The sequence continues at coordinate 35,947,990 of NC_137171.1, forward strand.
AGTCTCAGACTAGGACTGGGTAGATCTTGGATTGGCCAGTCAGTATCCGTTAGCCTAAACTACCTCACAGGGTTGTTATGTGGATTAAATGAAGCAGTGTGCTTGTGTGGAAATCAAGTACACTGCCTTGGGCTCCTCAGAGGAATAGCAGGATACAAATGTTATGAGACCAGTATCACTCCTACACACATAAAGCCAATCTCTTGCCCTTAAAGATCTTTTCTCTCTCTCTCATATTGTTTATCTGACATTTACATTTCATTGCCCTCACAAAAGCATCAGACAATGCCCCGCTAAGACAGTTTACCCACTTTGGAAGCAGGCCCAGCGCCAACGGCAGAGGTTGCAACATACCAGTTGCTCACTCACAAAGAGCGGCGCACATCTTGAGTTAAAGGGTGCTCTCTGCCGTTTGCACTTCTGCTCTGCCAATCTCAGAATGGAAATTATATTGGCACAGTTCCTCCTCTAATGATTTTAAAGCACATTGTCTCCAGTGCACCACCCATTACGGACTGTCTCCAATCCCCCAGTTATCAACCATCCTGTTAAATGTTCATGCGGTAAGCGTTACTGCTGTGAAACCGAAACACACACATTAGCCCCCCCCCCCCATCTTCCTGGCAATTAGTTAATAGGGCACAGTTCTATTTGCTGGCAAAGTTAGAATTGCATGGTGAGCATTGTTTAATTTTCAGTAGCAAATAAATAGCTGGTATATGTGAGAATGTGGAAGGGCGAAGGACAGTTGCAATCTGAAAGGACAAACTTAGTTCTAATTCAGTGAAGTTAATTTAACAATCTGTAAAAACAAATAATTGTTGCATCCATGTAGCTTGCTCTTGTAGAACAAAATCTGTCCTGTTTTATCATGACTATGCTTGTTTATAAAGGCAAGGGGTACAGAAGATGCTAGAAGTTGTCTTCCTTGAGCCCTTGAACCACTATTCAGGGGTTAGGGTCAGGGAGGTGTGACTCATGAGGTAAAAAAACAGCAACCCCAAACCTTCCTTTACCTGTGCTATATCGGGGGATTTTAGGAGGGAGGAAAGTAACGGGGGCACCTTTTTTTCTTTCTTTCCTTCTTCTTTTCAGTCTGTATAGTAACACAATGATTGGAATCCAGCCTAAACTTGAGCCCTAGAATCCACCATACCAGTATTTTGCCAGCAATGAGATACTATACATTTTGGAAACATTATAAGAGTTTGCTATTTTTTAAGGAAAAGTTTTGATAAAGAAATAGGGGAGATGACAAGCATTCTGGAGCTTCTCATCACCCTACAAGTGAGCTACCCCTAACAGTCATGGCTCTTGCAGGGACAGGTGGCGCTCCAATTCTAGAACTGAAACCCATATTTAACTCACAAAATCCAACTTACAAAATCACAAGGCTGAAATTCAACATTCTGCAATATTTGGATTTGTAATAACAGATGTTCTGGTAGTACAATTCAAATTTGGGTGGCAGAGACGTTCTGCTGGTCAGACCAGACTATAATTTAGTACTGGCAGATCTCTCCCACTCATTTCTTCTCAAAAAGCTTCTCATTCATGTAATTTCTACCTCTTGTGTAATTTGCAAATCCCTTTCTCTGGGGCAATAAGAGAGTGTTTGGCTCTTGCATGCCATCTTCTGATTTCAAAGACTCACTACACCTCCCATATAACTCACTGTGGCCCTAGGTCGTTGTTTTAAGTAACGCAAATAATCGTTCTGGCTTCTATAGATCTGTTACTCAGTTCCAGGCACATCAATAAAAAGATGAATCCTGACATTTTGAAAATGGCTTTTGTGTTGCTGAGATGTAGCTGTCATAAGAGGAAGCAGATAGGACAATATGTCCTAAGGAATGTTAGAACAGCCGCCCCCCCCCCATCAAAATTTATTTTTAAACAAATGAACTGACAGGCAAGCAGCAGCCTGCCCCTATGACTTAAACCGCTGCCCATAATAGTGTGGTGGTAACACATCTTTTACCTCAGACAATGACACACACAAACAATTCCAGGCAACAGCTGTCCATCCCTTGTAAACAGCTTTATTCACTCTTTTAAAGAGCCATGCAGTCATAAATACATATTGCATTGCTGCCACTGAGGTGCACACAAGCGTGTCTAGAAGGTTCCATAGTCCCATGTTGTGGCATGTGCACCCATTAAGAACAGTCTGACTGTACTCTTCCATGGGGCACAACTTGCTTCCCTGCTGCACGTGCCTGCTTCACAGTAACAAATTCAGATGGACACCATCTTGCACCTACAATTTCTGTTGCCTTTGACTGTCCCCCACCCCTGTAAAGGGGGGAAATAACAAAAAGAAAATACATTTCTCCTCAATAACCCCACCCCACATTCCATCCATGTTGCCACTATTACAATTTTCTGAGAAATCTCTGGAACATAAACAAGAGTTTGCTTCAGAGGGGTATGTGAGGGAACTGAGGAAAAACACACAACCATGCTGTCTATGCCAGTTCTATTTTTCTTGTTATTGCTTCTCCCAGTCTTCAGGTCTTGCTTCATACAGCGTTTTGAATGCTTAGGTAAATCTTGAGAAAATGCACTTTATCCTACAACAGGCTTACTGGTGGAGCAGTGGGAAAAGGAGAACTTGATTAATTTAACTAAAGCAAGCATTTCTGGTGTTCACCAACCCCACTATCCCTTGTGAGGACTCCCAAGACCACACGGCCATTTTCCCAAGACTCCCATACTGAAAGCTCCTCAGCGTGGTAATTAGCAGGTTAAACGTTGTATCCAAGGTCTCCGGTTCTAGAGTTTTGTCCTGACCACCAGTCAATTACAGTAAAGGCAAGAGCCACATGACAGGCATTTCACAGTGGAAGGTGTGTATATTTACCCCTTTGTCTCTTGTAAACAGATTATACAGAAAAACCTGACTGACCAGCTGGGGTGGGGTGGACAAAATAACTATGTGCACACTTGGGACGCAATACCTCTTTGTTGTTTCTAAAGGCACAACCGATGTTCTCCAGAAAAACTGAAAAGTGTCCAGCATTCTTCTTAATCCTCTCATTCCCCTCTTCAAGGAGAAACAAAAAGTAGACAGGGAAATGGAATATTGAAGGGTGTGTTGCTGGTGAGGACAATGCAACACAAATGTTTTCTTGCTTGACCATACACAGGAAGATGCGACAGAAAGGCCTGAGACAAAGTCTTTGCCTTTGATGATGGGGGCCGGTTAACACAAAGCTAAAGATGTAACCTGCTCTCCTCCTTCTGGAGGATCAAAGGAGTCTGCCCAGAAAGACTTGTGAAGCCATCTTTGTGCTACACCATTAATTTTGTTCTACAGTAGGAAAGAGCTAAAGGAATGAAAGTGGTAGGAGGCGAGAGTAGTCAAGCCCAGCTCAAAAACCCACCACCAATCTAACCTTACCTGACCAAGAGGAGGCTTCACTCATCCCCACTCCATCCCCCACCGTTGCAATTGCTCAAATGCCACTTTTATGTTCACTCCTTCTTTTTTTTTTGCCAGTGTGTACTAGAAATCACACCCTCAATTCAAGAACAGCAAAACTTCCAATGGTTTTAGTGCAAATATTCTCAAACAGCAAGTTCTAAAACGACTGTGTTGGTGATTCACCAGACTGCTGGCAACTAGCCTCTGCACAGTAGGGGGAGGCTTGACAATGCAGCACAAGGAAGGATGAGAATTTTGACTCAACAGGTGGGTCCCAACCAAAGACCAAATTCGACTGCTGGGATGGACAGCTTGTTAAAATGACTGGGGAACTGCTGGCTTCAGCAGGACTTGCATACACTCATCACCAAGGAAACCAAGACCATTAACAGTGAACAAATGCATAGCTAATGGTGCATTTAAAAGGCCTTTATCACATAGGGGGAAGACTGCACTTTTAAGTAATGCCATGCATGAAGTTTAAGGACAGTCTGCCTTAATAATATCACTTTACAAGTGCACTTACTAACGCTCCTCTAACTTGGTGCCAGTTAATCTTTTCCCAACCACAAGTCCACATGCCTAACTTCACCTGTTCTGTCACCTCTGATGGGGTCCAAAATTAGCAGAAACAGCCACTAGGGCGGTGTTGTGTTTTCACACAATGAATCTCTTTTGTCATTTTCTCTTGACTGTCTGTCTGCTTACCATTTCTCTCCCCCATTCTAAGATACAGCTGCTAGATGTTCCGTATTTTAAGGGGGGGGGGAGGAAACCCTTTGTACTAGATCTTGCCACTTCTATGCAGCACAGAATTCAGCCCAGATCTTGAATGGATACTACATATCCCCAATATTGATTGCTTAGTTGTGACATGGAATCATTATCCGGGCAGCTCAAAAGACTTCAGGGTGAGTGTAGAATGGGTGAAGGAACTATAAACTCATTTCTTCTGCTATCAGGTCTGCTGCATGTATTAGGTGGCATCGAATACATGTCTTCCACACTGCGTGGATGTGATAGGGAGCTGTGCCAATGCATTAGTTTGCAAGTATGAATTTGTAGATAAATAGGGACAGCTTACTAGCGGGAAGGTAAATGGCGTTTCTGTGTGCTGCGCTGGCTCGCCAGATGCAGCTTGTCACGCTGGCCACGTGACCCAGAAGTGTCTGTGGACAGCGCTGGCCCCCGGCCTCTTAAGTGAGATGGGCGCACAACCCTAGAGTCGGACACGACTGGCCCGTACGGGCAGGGGTACCTTTACCTTTACTATGAATTTGTCCTCTGTGTACATTACATTTTTACAGGTACACATTCTACATGCACCTGTCAAGAATTATAAATAGGTGAAGCAGCATTAATTCCTTGATTTTTTTAAAAAAGGGAAACGGGTGTTATGGCAATTACCAAACAATTATTCGGTTACACCATAAAGACAAAGATCAGCAAAGAACAGGGAATGCTGAGTTGACAAGATGATAACAGGAGACAAAGCATCAATGTTTATGGAGGCAACCATCATTTGAACCCAACTCAAGCCATTCAGCCAGTCCTACTGTGTGTTCGTTTTAACACAGAATGGTTACAAGGGCAATGTGGATTCTTGGCTACCATGTGTGGTGTTTAAAACAATGTCACATCATCTGCAGGGTTTGACAGGGGTAATGCCCACAGCTTTGCTGCTTTAAGTGTTTTAGGGAAACATGTTCAGTGCTGTGATTTTCCTCTCCACACAATGCAACATCATCGAGGGCACAGAAGTCCCAGCATGCATTGCAAATCTTCATCGTACTCCAGGTTGATGCTGCTGGCAGAAAAGTGGCGCCTCAGGGTCTGGCTGTGATTCAGAAGATTGTCAGCTGACGCCTGAATACCTATGAGAAGAAAAGTAATGGATAATACTATTGGCGAGAGCTTAGCGGGATAATAGGAAGCAGAATACCAGCGCCAAAGAATGGAAAAACAAGAGGTTTGTGCTTTAAAATTTAGGCAAGTAATAGATGTAGTGGCCTACAGACTCTGGCAAGAGTACTGGAAAACTGGTTCTTAATAACAGTCAATAACTAGGGGTGGCAGTTTTTACAGACTCATTTTAGGTCCTCGTTGAGCCCTGGGTTCATTCTGTAACACTGACATTTGTTACAAGGTATATCTGAATTTTGGTAAAACTAATTTTTATTTTATTTTTAAAAAACATTTACCTTTTCCTACCTGCACTTAAAATATATTAATGGAGGTTTGTCATAATTTCTTCTACCACTTTAACCATCCATTTAAAGAAAAGGAAACTTATCGTGCTCTTAGGTCCTCCAGGTGATCATGAAAAATTGAACAAGCCAGCCAACATAAATAGCTGCTTATAGTATCTTCACTGCAGGTTTGACAGGTTACCCATACAAGTGTGAATATGGAAGCTGCTGCTGTTGTTTCAAACAAAATGAAAGTTTCTGAAAGTACACAAAGCATGCCTACAAATGTCTTCCATATAAGAAACAGGCAGATGGTGTCTGGAAGTATCTTAGGTCCCTTCCTAAATTTAGCAGCCTCACACTGTGAGAAGATCTTCAAATGGTTGCTGGATTTAGTAAAAGGAATTGCCTGTGAGGATCTTCATTCTAGGAATATTTTGATATCTTCCATTCCGTAAGAACAGCCCTATTGGCCCAGGCCTGTGTTCTGTGATCGCAGATGAACAGACTTAGGCAGTTGATAACATAACAGGACCATTTTAACAGAGAGCTGTACATCATTTCCTATAACTCTAACTTATCTTAGTTTAGCTATAGCCCAAGTATGAAAATAGCCGCCCTGGGCACAGCGCAGCTATTTATATTCTAATCTTTGATGCAGTGAATAAAAAGTAGACATTTTAATTATTTGGCATCTATGGAGCCTACAGTCAAGAAATGCCATAAGTTATAAGCTGGGATTTTCATTTACTACAGGAAGCAACTAAGTACATCTTTCATGTGCTTTAATTTGACCCCAAGGCATTATATTTGTACTAAACAAAAAAAAGAAAGAAAACCACTTGCCAGCCTACAGCATAGTTATATGCTAAATGAGGCAATTAACTCCTGCAAAACAGCTCTAAATCTCATACACTTTGCAGGGATTTCATTAGGAAATCATTGCTGCGTAGAGAGAAAGTGCAACTATTATATAGAAACCCAATATCCAGCAACGGTTATCTCCCTCCCTCCTGGACTTAATCTTTGAAGTATGAGAACTCCCCCTTCATTCGGGAATGGGCCCTTGCTGAAATGTAAAGTTAATTGTGATGTGATAGCACAAGGAATGAAAGTTCCTTGTTTACAGCAACCTCTTGAATAGTCAAATTTAGTCAATTCAGCAGCATAAGTCTTTTTGCACTCTTGCGAAGGAAACATTTTATGGGCATTTGCTAATCAAAGTGGCTGAGTGCCCAAGACAAAAACAGTGAATATATTTCTGTAGTCAGACAGATTAATAGATAGATATAACAGAGAGGGAATCTAGTTGATATTGTGCACTTGGACTTTCAAGCAGCTTTAGACAAGCTACCTCACCAAAAGCTCCTGAGTAAGCTTAGCAGTCATGGAATTAGAGAGGTCCTGTTGTGGAAGTAGGAAGTAGAGAGCAGGGATGGAGGGATGTAGAAGGTGGAATCCCCCAGGGATTGGTACTGGAACCTGTATTTTTTAGCAGCCTATCCTACGGCAAAAGAGAGTCAAGAGTTGTGGTGGGTAATAATTGCCCCAGTACATGTAAACTAAAATCCATCCCACTACACCCTTTGTAACATTTGTGGACTTAGTCCCTGAACATGAAATAGCCTGGGTAACCAGTACATGGCTAGAAACAGAGAAATGCACCCAGGCACAGTTCTACTGGTCTTGAATAGATGCAAACAGTTTGCCTTACAGTGTAATCTAGTGCATGTCTCCTCAAAAGTCAGTTTCACTGGGTTCAATGGCAATTACTTCTAGGTAAGCATGTGTAGGATTGCAGCCTCAGATTCTGTAGCTTGGCTTTTAAAAGTCATTTGCACCAATGAGTTAAGAAAGCCCATTCTGCACTTGTGTTTTGGTTCAAGAAGTGATTAAGAATCACTTGCCCCTGCCAATATTTCATGCGCAAGAGGTAATCCTTCCTTTTTTCAAAAAAAGTGTGTAGGGGGTGGGGACTGTGTTGATCAAACAAAGCCTTAGAGAGAAAGATTATACTGCAAAATGAAATCTAGGTTTATTCAGACGAAGTGAGCAGCAGAGGACTTCGCAAATCTCATACCTATTCCTCAATGCTTATGGGGCAGGATTCCGGAACTGCAGCTGTTTAGTAGGAAAGACCAGAAGCAAATGGTGAACAAGAGAAAGGACAGACAACACAAATGCATATGCATGCAACGGAGAGAGAGAGAGAGAGAGAGAGAGAGAGAGAGAAAGAGAAAGAGAAAGAGAGCACAAAAAGGGACAAAACAAAAACTATCTTCTACATTGTAATCCCTAATGCCAGTCTAGGAGATTTCACATAGAAGCCTGTGTGCTGAAACTCTTAGGAATTGTGTTCCAAGTCAGTGGCAATTTCCAAGCATGTCTTGGTTACTGTGAAGGGATGGAACCCAACCCAAGGTGTCTACAAGGAGCATGGGACAGAGCATAGGTTTAATCCAAAGGCTGTTTTATTCCACAGAAACATTTCTAAAGCAGATGGGATGGGAAGCAGGGGCCCTTGATTAATGGATGTTCAAGAGAGGGCTGGCGCTCTAGAACGGTGCTGCAGTAAGCTAATTCTTGCAGCCCAACTCAATTTGAGCTCTACCCCTGTAAGACAGCTCACATCCATCATAGATATTGTTGGTCCAGACCAATGGCAAGCTAGGCCATTAAACCTGCAAAGCATGCTAAGACAAGAGCCAACAATTCCACAGAGATTCCCTGCCTCTTGCATGGCCAATGATGTCACAATATAACATTGTTATACATTCTATAGCACAGAATTGGCAGCAGACTGCGGGGTGGGGGCACAATCCATCAGACATAGCCCCCAAAGGCAGACATGGGACATAGCATTTTGAATGGGCCAAGCTAACTTTTCTCTGGGCTAAATGTTAGGTGGTACGGTTGATGCACAGAAGACCTACTCTTAGCTTTCCATGAGCTCCCAGCATTATTCATTTAGTAGTAAAATCTATGCCCTATGTTCAAAAGGGATTCCCAAAGCAGCTTACATTAATGTTGGGAAAACAAATTGCAAGACCAAAGTGTTGCCATCCAAAATTTAAGGTCGCTACACTTTGACTTTTGCACGGAACCTAAAAAGAAGCAAGAAGTGTAAGCTATCCTGTGCCCCACATTCTTGGACCTTCATGTTTAAAGGGCAGTTTCAGTAAGCATTATGTATTAACACAGAAAGAAGCAACAGCTAAGGTGTGTCTGTCTGGTCATAACTGGAAAGCACAGTTGTGTTGTGTAGCCTCTAGAATACACCAGATGTGCATATACCCTGTTAACAATGGCTCAGGGGTATCCATGTTAAGAGCTCAATAAACAATTCCCTCTGAGTGTTCTGCTTGTAGCTGGGAGACTATCTCAGCAGAGCAAAATGCGTAGCTGGAGACACACAACAAACTATAAACATTTACCTATTACTAGGTGCCAAAGGAACACTATTTGGCCCTGTGATAGCTGCAGCACAATCCCTTGAGATGGGCCAACATGATCATTGCCAGCTAGCCATGCTCATCAAGCTGTTTGAGTGAATTACCACTTGCCCAGTTGCCAATTTACTTAAAGGCCCTGTTTGTACCACTTTTTTTTTCCTACTTGGGAAACACAAAACATGCAGAGATTTTGAATAACAAATAATACATGCGTGGACTGGTTTGCTGCCTTCCTCCTCCCATATACACATGACCTTGGTGGATATTTAGAAGGGAAACATACAACAGTATTTGACACCATTTCTGTATTTTGCTCTCTGGCATGTACACCTGAAAGAAGTGGTCTTTATTCTCTTCTGCATCTCTTATGTTGTTTTTATCAACATCTGAGAATTATTTAGTCCCACAGCTGGGCCACTACATCTGGCTATTAACCATATCAGTAGGCATTCCCTTTTGCGTTTGTCCCTGCCTTCTAATTTGTTGGTTCTATCATGCCAATTAAGTGCTGACAGAGCATGTGCACAGATAGCTGTGTGTCCACCTCGTTATATATATATTCCCCGCCCAAGGAAGTGTGCAAAAGTAATTTAAAATATATCTTAAAAATAATTGTAAAATTGAGGAATGTTAAGATGTCAGGGGGTAAGAGGTAAAGAATTGCAGCAGTAATCAAAAAACTAAAGGAACTTTTATGAAAGGGAATTAAGATAATGGACCTAAGGGTTGCTAAAGAACCATCAAACAAGGATGCAGGGATGGGGAGGTATGGGGAAGTCAAAAGAAAGAAGGGTATGAAATGATGAGTTGGAAATTATATTGTTTTGTTTTTGTTATCTGTTTGAAAAACGAATAAAAATCATTTAAAAAAAAAAGGAAGTGTGCAAAAGTACTTAGTCAATAGTAAATTTGCGTGGTGCAGTTTTTGGGTTTGTGCAAATCTTGAGTGATCTAAAGAATACATATATACATAGATGGCTAAGTTCCTGACACACCTTTATTGGCATGTTAGAAAAGAAATGAAGACATGTAAATTCTCAAACACACACTTTTCAAATTGTTGCCCAATAAATCTGGTGTAGGGATTTTTAATGCAGTTTGCTCGTGCAGTTTTCTGGTTTTGTGCAAATCTGAAAAAATTAATAAAAATATCACCAGAAATGGTTACAAGCAAGGCCAGAAGAGAAATGAAAGCACTAAAGAAGTAGTGTACATAAGAAGGGGAGTAGCAGAAAGTGACAACACAGAAACAAATTGTCCATGACCCCAAATTGAATGGCTTGGAACCTGATTTCCCCCAACTTACTAAATTTATCCCCATATTGAATAAGCCAAAATTTATAAGGGAAAAGCATCAAGACTGATGTTGTGTGAGGGCAATGTCATGTGTACTATATGCAAATCAACTGGGAACACAAACAGCTGCAAACCCACATTAAAACCCAGTGCGGACAAGCCCTAAGCCAACTATCGCAGATTCAAAATTAATACAGTGATACCTCGGGTTACATATGCTTCAGGTTACATACGCTTCAGGTTACAGACTCCACTAACCCAGAAATAGTACCTCGGGTTAAGAACTTTGTTTCAGGATGAGAACAGTAATCGTGCTCCAGTGGCACGGCGGCAGCAGGAGGCCTCATTAGCTAAACTGGTGCTTCAGGTTAAGAACAGTTTCAGGTTAAGAACGGACCTCCGGAACGAATTAAGTACGTAACCAGAGGTACCACTGTACTTTGCTTTTCCATCTCCCGTACTTACCTTTGTACCTATTCACTCTTTACAAAACGGGAGAGAACCCAGAGACTAAAAGTCCTTAAAACAAAGAGACTGAGCTGGGGCGGGATTGCCCTCCTCAGATAAACTGAAGTGGAGTACCTAGAAGTGCTTTTTTGTTTTGTTTTTAGGAGTTCGAACTTTGGGGTGAAGGAAATGGAGTGTGAGGGAAACAAGAGGACAACTTCAGAAATGCACCCCTGCCATTAGATCAGCCAGGCACAGCATTATCCAGCCATATACCAAAAAGCTCAAGGGCACAGCATCTGCGAATAGGCAACTCAAGAAGTCTCATTCCCCATTCTGCTTTACATATATAGCTTGTGCACCATGGAAGCAGATACATGCTGCTTCTTGACTGGCTGCAAAGCAAAGCATGGGTTTGTACAATAGCACGCTGCAGCTAGGGGAAAAAAGAGGAATTGGCTTTGTCTGTTGCATAGAGTGAAGGGTGGGGGATCTGCAAAAGATTTCTGCAAGCAGCAAAGGGTATGCAAGCCAGAGGAGGCGATGACACCTCTGGTGACTGTATAGTAATTTATTCCATAGGTCTCCTGATGCCCAGCTTCCACTCCTACAGTTCAATAAGCACTGCAGGCAACGCTAGGGAATACTTCCTATGTCTATGCAGATAACAGCTGGGATGTGATAAAGATGGGATCTTTCATCCAATGTAATTCTTGAATTTAGCCAAGGTTCTGGGTTTGGAAGCTTATGTACAACCAAGTATGCTAGGGAGTAAGTTCCACTACAACACATTTAGAGAAATATCTCATAATGCTCTCCCACTGCTGAAGTTATGTGATGAAATAAGAGACAGGAAGAATAAGAGACACTGCTACATTAAGTTGGCCAGTAGCTAACTCATTAACTACTGCCATAGTATATGCCTTTAAATATGAGAAAGTTTTGCTTTCCTAAAAGTCAAACAAACAAAAAAACCTGACATCAAGTGTTATGGAGATTTATCTGCCATGATGGACTTTTTGGGGGGCGGGAAGAGGGAGGATTTGCTAAAAGTAGTATTTTGCATGATAGTTCACATGCTATCATTAATGCACACTGTTGTTCACTTTAAAAGCACAGAGATGCATTACAAAGCCTTTTTTTTTACCAGTTTGCACCATATTGCACAGTATATTAAGCTACTGTTCTCTATCTTTCCTTATTCAAAAATTCATTGACGAGCCTGCTATTTCACAGGTTCTAGGCAACTTTAAATAGCTCAGCTGTGAAATATGTTGTGCAACATGTCATTCCTCCTCCCCACTTCTTGTTCTGATAGAACTGCAACCACTGTTCTGATACCTGATGCTATATTTGGAACACTTATCCACTACACCAGGTATGCAGTTTTCAAGAAAGCCAAGGACATTCATTACATTCATACTGGTGACTTTATTGAATAAGATGGGTTGCATGTGTCAGCCTCTGTTCTCTAGTTCCTCACTGCCCAATAGCCATTTTAAGACCCCTGGAAAAAAATGTTCCAGTGATTTATTTTACTGCCCTCCAATAGCTTGCTTGACTGAAGCAGGATTTCCCAGTTTAAAAGATCACAATTTGAAGGGTTATGGATATGCACTAAATTGTACTTAGAAAGGCATTTGGTTAAGATTTTGCTCGGGTCTGGGCTTATACACACTGCCATGATTGCTTGAAGGTACCAACACTGCAAGGACATAATATGGTGCAATATTTTAACCTTGTAACTATAAATGACCTTGCATGTGGCTGTGTTCAAACAATTCCTGCCCCAGAAGAAAGATGGCATTTGCCACTATTGTTAGAGGGTCTCTTATCTGCGGGCACATATGCTTTTGCAGAGCAAAGCTTGGATTAACTGCAGAATTTCCCAAGTGAAATAAATTACACAGAGGGACAGCACAACAGAGGAAGAGAGCTAGCTTGCTAGCAGCTATGTGAGAAAGCTCCCCCTCTCCGAAGCAGTGAATTAGACCAACCAAGAAAGATTCTTTCAGGTATCTCAAGTTTACAGCCTTGAAAGCTTTAGCGGAAGGCAAAATAAGCAATAGATGGGTTGCTATGGTGTTACAAATGACAACAAATTTACTGACATGGGAGGACGGGTCTGATGCACCTGCATTTTAAAGATTTGGGGCATAAGCCAGAAGAGGTTAGGAACACTTAAATCCTATTAAAATAAACAGAAATTAAAACACACACTAGGTAAGTGTTCCAAGTCCTCTCTGGGTGGGACACATGAATGCAATCCATCCAGGGCAGAGGTGCACAAGACCCTTATATGTCAATGAACCGGCACAGAATTGTGCCCATGGTTTCCAATCATTAGAAATAAAAACCAACAAATCTTTAATTTTCATTAATCCTGGACCAGGAAAGGCCAATTTGCTCAACTATAATGCAGGATTCTATTCCCCCCTTTTCAGTTTTGTCCAGACCCCTAAAGGTCAGTCAGTAAAATTTACAGCCATTTCAGCAACCCGGAGAAATGGAAAGGGTGGAAGCATGGGCTACGAAAAGAAAAACAAGAAATTTGCTGGCGTAGAGTGAACATGAACTTTCACACTGATGAAACCCAGTGGGGCAAAAAGATCAATGAAACAGCAAAGAGACACACAAGGCATACCCGGGGTTAGTAACAAAAAGTAAGGTGGGGAATGTGATACCAGGGCTAAGCCAAGGAATTATTAAGCATGTCTCTAACATGCTTTTTCGTTATGTTACTAACCAGGCTAGCTATGTGTAAAGAAAATAATTAAATCTGAAGGACTTTTACATATTGGTTAGAAATAGAATGAGATTGGGGGCGATGGCTGAATCTTATTTTAGTGCAGGAAGAAGTCCCCCAATAGAGCATCTTTTCCATGGAGTCACTAAATTAGATATCATGGAATATGTGTGGTTCCTTCTGTACCCAACAGATTTAACCAATGCTTCGACTTATCTATGCTTAAGCCTATCTAGGAGCTGACAATTTATCCTGCCACTATTAATCTTGTCAAGAAGAACTCTGCACGCTGAATCTTGGGCTCAACTTTAAAACTTAACCCTATTTCTTATGCCAGGCGTATGTGAACATATCTAAACTGTACACCTAAAATGGCTTTCACTGCCATGGCTGAAGGATCTCGGGCGCTTGTCCTCAACAGGTGGATGAGGACATCCAGGTGGGTTAGAACCCAACCAAAAGTGGGCTGGACGAGCAGTGCTGACATTTCCTTTCCCCCCTTGGCTTCAAAAAGTTTTAAAGATGAGGAAAAAATGTGGAGGGGGAGAGAGTAGGACACAGGAGGAGAAAGAAGGGGATGGAAATATTCAGTAAGAAATAAGAATGGGCACCACGCTACACATGGAATTAAATGTGGCTTCCGTGTCTTATGGGCTAGGAACTCCGACAAAGATGTTTCCACACCCTCAGGGAGTTTTGGTTCCCAGGGGTCAGTGGAGAAAGCCATATTAAAAACTTGCCTTAAGTTAGGAAACCTTAAAAAGTTCTCTATATTGTGGTGCAATGCAGGGCTGGTCAGAGGAGGTAAGTGGGCATGGTTTAAAATATCTGGAAGATGCCATAGCTGAGCACCTTTATTTTTGCCTGTTTCAACATGAAGTATAGCTACATGTACATGCAAGTGTTACGTTCTGGCTGCTGGCGACAGGTGACAGGGTGGGGGGTATGTAAGAGGCTCCCCTCCCACCTCCACACACCCACAAAAGTTCATGTTCAGCAGACTGCCACTCACCAGGTAAGCAGGCCTCAGAGCACAGCTTATTGTCCAGTGCTTTCACGCTTGCGTTGCCAATGTCATTGTTATTGTCACACTCCATACCTAGGTATGCGCCTGTCCTTTGGCCTGTAAGGGAGTTAATGTAGTTAGACAGGGGATGGGGCTGCACTTTGACATGCGTATTCTTTCTCCTTAAAATATTGGAAGGCACAAACAGTTCGTATCAGGAGTTGGGGAAGAAAACCTCAGCGGCAGCCCATGGGGGCATAGAGAGTGGACAATAAGGCATTCGACTGGGTTGCGTCTGCATTAAGCCATCTTGGCAGGTTTCCTCAACCACTTCCATTTCTATCCTGGTTTCCAAGGGGAAAAAATATTGCCAGCGGGAAAGGGTACAGGCACAGGAGGACATTTAACCTTTTCTGCAAAGGCAATACATAAGCAGGCAGAGAAAGGAAGATTACAGAGCAGCAGGGGGAAAGCTAAAGGAACAGCAGAGAAGGCCCTCACCAGCTAATGGTTTTGCAGGTCTCTGGCTGGTGTCTAAAGCCTTGTGGAGGAAGCTATATGAATGCTTCAAAAACCAAAACGTTCCCCCAACTTGTTATCACTCCAGCAAACGCAACACAACAGGAACCTCAGTTGGTTGCAAAAAGAAAGCACTATTCATTTTGTATCGCAAATAAGCACCATTGGACATATCCTTCTCTTCGGGTAGCTCTGGGAATGGTAGTTCTTTGTGATAGGGGTGGGGAAATTGACGGCCTCCCGATGTTCCTGGACTTCATCTCCCATAGTCCCAGACCACTGGCCATGCTGGGCTGGAGTTCAACAATGTCACCAGGAGCTCAATGAGTTCCCGTTTCCTGTTCTGTTGAGTGCTAGGGATTTCTAACAGAATTCTTAGCCCCTTCACAAGAACGACAGTTCCCAGGATTCCTTGAATGATGCCTTGCACTGGTATAAAACAGATACAGAAAGGTCTGTAGCACAGATTTGACACAGCTTCATGTTGTAAAGCAAAAACTGTGATTGCCTTAGGCTACCTTTTTCACGTTTCTCCAGTAATATTCTAAGAGGTGCTCACACACATCATAATTACTGCGGTGAGTTTTCATTTTTAACAGTTGAATGAGAAGGCTAAACTGAGTCAAATGTCTGTTTAAATGGAGGCATCTTCTTTTACCTGAAGCTCTCAGGACATTGAGTGATGCATTACTTCTGAAAATGCCCCAACCTAACCAACAATGAAATCTGTTTTAACAAGATCTGGCTATACCCCTCCCCCTACCCTACAAAATCCCTTAGGCTTATTCATTATTTTTCCTTGCAATATTCCAAATTAAATTTAGACTGTGTGGATACTATTTCGTTTTTTGTTTTGTTTTTAAAGAGACAGACATATATATGTGGTAAAGGAAGAAATTTACAGGACTTCCATATATCAACCCCGGAAAAGTTAATAGAAATTTTGCCATTTGGTTTTTTTTTTAAAAGCAAAAGACCTTGCAAGAGGAAATCTGTTCAATTGTTTTCTGGACAAGTGGTTTTGGGGGCTGGAGCAGAAGACTATGTTTAAAAAAATCTTTCAGTGACAACTCTCTGAAGCCCTGAAAGAAAAGCATTCCACACAATAATGTGGGTGGTTCTTTACTTAATCAACCACACAGACTATCCATCCTACTCTGGACTCCCTACTGGTTCGACGCGCAAATGTGCAAAAACTTGCAAGTCCTAAGAACACCAGAAGAGCATTCCTGGACGTCAAAATAAGAGTGCTGTTTAGAAGGCCTTCTGCTATTTCAAGCTTCAAAATAAAGTAAGTCTTAATGGTGATAGAATCCCTCAAAGCTGCTTTGGTTGACATGCTAAGAAGCAAAACTGATGCACAGCCAAGTACTCCAGCATGGCTGGTTTATGGAGTGGGCTGCTGGGCATGTGTTGAAGTATTGTGCTGCACGACTGCTGTACGAGGCAAGCATGCAACCCCACTGAAATCCCAGAAGCGCAGCTGGCACTAAAGCAGAAGCCCCAGCCATTGGAGGGGGAAAAGGGAAGGGCACCTGCTGACCCATGGAAAAGCCACCAGGTTTTGGTGAACACTGCCATAATACTGCTATTTAAGAATGGGTTCTCTGCCTTATTGGTGCTTACTGAGGGTGTGAGAAGTGTTGCGCATGGAAGAGAAAAAGATCACACGATCTGTCACCCTCCCCATCACCCAGAACCAGTGGCATGCCACAGTTTAACTGAGTTACAATTTGCTCCAGTTATGGGTAAACTTGGCCCAACTCCTGCTGCAGCTTTTAAGTTAACCCTCAAATGTTAGCAAAAACACAGCAGCATGAAACATTCTGCAAGCATACCAGGAGGCAGAAGCCCGAGGCTAATTGGCATATTCCATTGAAATTGCATATTCACCATGCATATGCTTTGTGGATGTCAACTTCCAGAATCATAACACACATGGGGGTTTAAGTTTTGCTTTAACCTTCCAATTATTAAGCATGCGGCTGCGGTATTTTCGAGCTCGTCTCCTTGCTGCTTACCATGAGCACCTGAAACTTGCCTTTTAAAAATGAGATGCTCAGAGTTCACAAGGAAAGTCCACGAGTCAACTAAAAGCTATTTTACTTGAGGAGGGTTGTGTATGGAAACTCTTAAGAATGTTTACTATGAAGTTCTACAAAGCGGGTTGATTTCTAATCAGCCAAACACACCAAGGAAGGAGAGGAAGCCCATTTTACCTGGCTTCTCTTCCCACCACAGTGAGAGTTTGTCTCTGCGTCTTCCAAAAGTACCAAAGAGGTGTGTCGTCATCTGGGGTTATGGGAGTGTCACAGATCCCTTACTTTTGGGGGAGCAGTTTTCCATCAGGGTCCCTACGTCAGCGGCCCATGACCTAGCTCCCAAAACGTGATGATGTGCTACTGCAAAGTTCTGGTGTCAATAGCCCTCTAAGTAGCTAAAGACTGAACCTAGTAGGTCATTATCTGCAACAGTGAAGATTTCCCCACTCAGTTTTGCAATTTTGCACCAGAACATCCACTGCTAAGGGTATTGCCAAAGATGCTCCAGCTATCTGAAGATTGCTCTCTGCTTCATCCTTCCCTCCCCGCTCCGTTTCCCAGAGAAGCGTTTGGAATTGCTATTGCTTTAGTAAGGGACCTGACATTTTGAAACTGAGGACTTTTCATTTATGTCTCTACCTTGCAACATTTTTATAATTTCACTTGTGAGCGGCATTACTGAAACATTCGAAAGCTGTTTTACACTACTTTGCAAAAACTAGACATCATATTCTAGCATCAGAAACACATAAACCCACAATATACAGGGAAAGCCATCAAGTAGCTTTATATTACAACCCCCCCCCAACACCTCCAAACTCTTTAGACCATCCATCTGCTACTACAAGATAAACAAGGCTGAGCTTGTCCAGAAGTCCCACCCCCGCTCAGCCTTGCTTTTCCTTATCCGCCACTGTGAACACTGCCAGCTGGATGTGATGGAACATAGCCAAAAAATATGGGGAAAGGAGTAATGGTCTGTTCTCTGTTACCATCTTCTTGTGTGGGGGAGCCAGCCTCTTCCTCCATGACGTCATTCCCCTGCCACAAAAGATGACAAGGTGCAAATGTTAAAAGTGAAGGACTTGCAATACACAGAGGAAGACACAAAAGCTCAGTTATCAGAGCTTGGTTCCCTCCTTAAAAGGGTGTCAAAAGAAGCATTCTCCTATGTATTTTCTCCACAGAAGAAACCTGAAATTGGCTTGATCAAATGAACTCAGCCAGAGGCTCCTTGTGAAACCTAGTGCAGTATTGCTTTGACCGATCAGAAAGCCATGGATATGAAGTTTAGTTTGCTTGTTTCTAGAACTGGAGTCCCAGTCATATGGGCACGCAGCTGCTTTGGCTGGGTAGCAAGGAATAGCAACATAGAGAATATGCTTAGCTAACAGCAATCTATGAAGACTCAGATTAGCCAGAATGAACCTGTTCCCTCACTGATCCAGAGTATTTCCTCCCCCCTTTTTTATAACTTTATTTTTTTATTTTGATGAAGCAGTAATAAATAAATAAGAATTAAAATGTGCACCCCGCGCCCGAGACCATTCCATTGTAACTATCCAACCTCCAAAAATTTCAACACCTCTTGTGATGGTTTGACCCCTTTCCACTTAAACACTACAAATTCTACAAATACCTTCCATAGCTCCTCAAAATTATTTCTCCTGCATATTCTCTGTCTTACCTTAATAGCACATGTTAGTAAAGGTAAAGGGACCCCTGACCATTAGGTCCAGTCGTGACCGACTCTCGCTTAACTGGCTGAGGGAGCTGGTGTACAGCTTCCGGGTCATGTGGCCAGCCTGACTAAGCCGCTTCTGGCGAACCAGAACAGCGCACGGAAATGCTGTTTACCTTCCCGCTGGAACGGTACCTATTTATCTACTTGCACTTTGACATGCTTTCGAACTGCTAGGTTGGCAGGAGCAGGGACCGAGCAACAGGAGCTCACCCTGTCGCGGGGATTCGAACCGCCAACCTTCTGATCGGCAAGTCCTAGGCTCTGTGGTTTAACCCACAGCGCCACCATAATAGCACATGTTAATTCATCATTAATAGCTACATCCCACACCTCTTTATACCATTCTTCTATTTTATATTCTGCTTGCCCCTTCTGCTTCCTAGCTGTAATAATTCATGCAGCTGTCAATAACTTTGTGAGCAAGTCCTTCATAGCCTGTGAACCTTCCACCCCATTGTAAATTGTTAATAATGCTACCTCTGGATTTTCAGTCAGCTTTAACCCGGTGATTTCTGTTATCTCCTTGAACACCCTTTGCCAAAAAAGTTGTATGTCACTTTGTGCTGAGCTACAAACTTCATCACTGAGCAGCTCTCAGCTTCCCCTTTATCAACTACACAATTTACAGCATTTTCTATCTACAGTATTTCACTTTACTCATTGGCTCCCATATGCCTTTCTCTCCTTAATTGATGCCTAGGCTTTCAGGTTGCCAAAGCAAAACGTTTTCACAAGAAAGCTTCAGCCACTGGCTTTTACACCCAATCATCCCTCCCCTTCAACCCCGCTGTGGTAAATAGGCTTTCAAATGTGGAATTTTACCTCTGCGTCTCGTTCCTCTGCTGACATACTGACAAAATTTTCATCTGGAGATTCAACAGGGGTTGACTAAGGGAAGAGAAAGGGAAAAGGGCAGTACTTGGACTTACTGGTGCATTTCCTGTAGAGGCAGGTTACAATCACTGGCAAATTGCATCAGTGGTATCAACCCCAACCCACGTTCTGAATTTTTTAATGTCTCGCTGGCTTCCCACCTCTTCTCAAATGAATTTTTGCAACAAGGTACACCTGGCCAGTGCTTTTTTCCCTAAAAAATGTTTAGGGGTGCTCTCATTTTGACTCAAGAAAATCACCATTTTAAAGTACAAATCGGGAAAAATAAATACAGTAAATGGACAAAAGTACGAAGATTCACAAAATGTTTAGGGGTATGCATCCCCCCAGAAAAAGAGCACTGCACGTGGCCGCCATATTGGTCCATTTCTGCCACACCCAGGCAATGGCTGCTTAGCCACAACCTACAATGCTGTGTGTTTGCTGCCATCTTGGATGTTAGGTGTGCCATATAATCACTGGGTTCCACCCAATAGCAGAAATGGCTTGAATAACTTTTTTTAAAAAAACTAGGTGGTATTCAACTAAGTTTTACCCAGAGTAGAACTTTTATTTTATTCTGTGAACTGCCCTGAAATCCCCTGGGTATAGGGTGGTATATAAATTCAAGAAGAAGAAGAAGAAGAAGAAGAAGAAGAAGAAGAAGAAGAAGAAGAAGAAGAAAAGGAGGAGGAGGAGGAGGAGGAGGAGGAAATAATTAATGAATATGACTTAACCATGTCCATTAATTTCAATGGGTCTACTCTGATTAAAACAGTTGAATATCTCTCTCGGTTTGAGAATTTTAAAAGGTCTTGCATTATATGAAGTGCTTTGCCTGCCCCAATGGTGAACACATCCCTTAGAGTAGGGATGGGGAACATGTAACTCTCTAGTTATTGTTGGACCACGACCCCCATCATCTCTGGCTACTTTCCCTACTGGCTGGGAGTGATGAGCGTTGAAGTTCCACCACATCTGGAAGGCCACACGTTTCCCATCCCTGCCTTAATAAGGGTGGCTGTCATCACAGAAATGAACTATCCCGCATCACAGTTTCTGCTGCTTGGTCATCTGAATAGGCTTGCCATACTTACATCTCCTTCTGAAGGTACCCCACTGGCAACAGCAGGCGATGGGATCATGTCCCCCTCTTCCTCAGTGCCAGGAGCTACATAGGAGCCTGACATGGAAGACATGGTGTCAGTGCTGATCTCAGAGTGCTGGCTTTGAGAGGAAGCCATGGACATGACCGACTGGGCCAGGCTGCTGCTAACAGGATCTAAGGAAAGAGAGGAGGGCGCAGGCAAGACATTGCCAGGGAGGCTGGTTATAAAGGGACACACAATAAACTAGCTGAGATACAAGTTTAGCAAAAAAAAAAAAAAAAAAATTTAAACAAGCTTTTTAAGAGCTTCCAAGATCCAACCCGAGCCTCAGTCCTGTGCAAGGAAAAGGTCCACTCTGCTGTGCTCTTAACTCAGTCGGTACATCACACGTTTTCCTTATTGCATCTGGCTCCTGGTCACGTGTCTTTCATGAGCTGTCTCTTCTAGCTCAAATCCTATGATAATGACTAATATACACACAATAATTGCCAAAATGATTATATATTCTTTATCAATCTTCTGAGAAAAATGCAGAACCTTATGCAAAGCCAGAGAGACTTGCGAACTACCCAACCTAAGATGAACTTATAATGTCTGATTTCTGTTATAATGTCTCTGTGGCTTTGCATAAGGTTCTGTATTTTTCTCAGAAGAAGATTGATAAAGAATGTATAATCATTTTGGTAATTATTGTGTGTATATTAGTCGCCAACGTGTTGCATGAGTCGTATTACTTCTATCAACAGAACAGGTTGCATTTTTCTAGCAAATCCTACGATAAAGCTACTCACTGATCTGCCTGCTTTCCAACTGTATAGCAGCAGCATGGGTTAATCAACCCATTAGTTAATCAACACAATATCCATAAAAGCAAGGAGGCCAAAAGGTGGAACATTTGCAAAACCTTTTTTTTTAATTTTAAAGCCAAGATTGTGCATCTTGTGGTCTATCCCTGTGCACTGGTGTTCAGCCTATGTCCTCTGCCAAGGCGTACAAAAAGGTGGTATAGGGGGAAGAAGTGTGGGATTGAGGAAAACCACTAATATGCTTGTTGAGGGGTCTTTTGAAGATGTGCCCCCAGAATCAAGGCAAGTCAGCTTTCCTTCTATACCTTCTGGAGAAGAGATGGTAGAAGAGAGAGGTGTCCCTGTACATGAAGACTGGTCTATTGCTCCTGAGGAGGATAAGGTAAGGTTTTCACTTTCTGGCGTCACACCACATTCCTGAAAAAAATGCATCAGATGTTAAGAGGGAAACATAATTTCCAGTGATGGAACTACTGCCATAAATTGTGTGCTTAGCCTTGCCATTACAGATAAGCAAACTCCCCCAAACCTGCTTCAGATTAATGGACACAAGAGATGAGGTCTTCTGAAAACAAATGAGAAAGCTCTCAGATCATTTTACCAAGGCAATCAAAGATCCAAACAAATTAGCCCCTTAAAACAGGAAGTGATCTAGTTCCTTGGCAGTGCTCCAACAATCTCTGGTCAAGAAAGGCTTTGCTCAATCTCTCCTGGCCTGGCAAAGCATTTAAGCAACAAGGGAAGCCAGTAATTCTTCCCTGGCTCTGATTTCAATCTGAGCCAGAGAAGAATTCCTGAGTTAGCAAAGCACACTTCCTCTTTGAGGTGGGCTTTTCCAAGCCTCTGAAATTCTTTCCTAAACCAGGTTCAGGAGAGCTCTGTCAGCACGCTTCCTTAGCATGAGCAACAAAGACATCGGGTTTAACTCCTGGGATCTCTTGCAGAAAAGCTCTTTAACCCTCCTGTTCCCAGGAAGCAGAGGTGGTTTTTTAATATAAACCCAAGACCTTTCAAACAAACAATCACCTCCTCATGAGGACGAGGAGACTTCCTCCTGGAAATCCTGATTTCAGATTCACTGCCGGTCTTCTCATCCTCTTCTTCATGTAGTACTGAGGAATTCTGGGATATTGACCTGGTGGAAAACAAACCACTTCTTTCTACTAGAAACCAAAGGGAAGGGGGAGCTCTAAAGAGCTACAAGCTGATAACAGAAGACACGTCCACAAGCAGCTAGATACACCTGGAAGGCAGCAGCTACATCAAGAGACAGCAGACAGGTGCCAGCGACTGTAGCTTAGCCATTGCAGTTTGGGCAACAGCCACTGCAGTGCAGGAGACATCAGCAAGCTACTTACTTGGATAGGCTCTTCTTCAGCTTGAGTCCTTGGCTGCCGCAATCTGACAAGCGGTCAAGGGGAGACAGGGTCCGGACGGGAGGCAGGTGGCCATCACTGCCATATGAGGGCAGCATGCCCGACACGTGGCTGTCCCCAAGTACGTGGAGCGGAAGAGCTGCTGGGGATGGAGTGAGAGGCCCATTAAGGGCTTCCAGAAGAGAGACCACCTCATAGCCCGGAGGGATGTTCTCTGAAGACTAGAGGAACCGGGGAGACGGGTGTGAGAAGAACACTCTCCCTCTGTATCAAACGTAGCTTTTTACAAGAGAGCTCAGCACAGAGGAGTAAGATCCACCCCCTCCAAAGGAATCTGACTCATACATAAAAGGAGCAAGAGAGAGAGACAGACAGACAGACTGAGATCACCGACAGGAGACTTGCTTATTTCACGTAAAGTTGCTGATATTTTCATGCTTTATTCTGGACCAGATCTCTTGGATTTCTTAACCTGAAATCTTTTAGCTGGAAGAAGTTGTGGGAATGTTCTGGGGTGCAGGAAAGGATATATTGTGAGATTATATCCTAATCCAACTTGTGCTAACAAGTTCCCAAAATATCAGCAGAGTTTATAGCCATTCCCCTTTAAGTTCGCAACGGTAACGTGTGCACAGGTTCGCTAGAACCTCTATAATAATTACTCTGGTAATTTCCCCCTTGTTCCCTCTTAAAATACAAGATACGACACAGTCTTTATAAAAGTATAAAAGAGTTTACTCATGTTCTGTTCACAATATGATCCCAGAAGGCAGACAGGCTTAAAAAGGTTACATACATTCAGAATCTATCTTATAGGAAGATAGTCCTTATCTCCTCTCTTGGCTGGGAGCCAAGAGGGCATTCTTAGATGTTGCTTCATCGAAGGAAAATGGCAGAGAGAGCAAGAGTGAGAATGGCTGCCTACCCTGTGCTTTTATCATTTACCTGCACAGGTGAGGCCACACCCACCTCTGGTCACATGCGGAGGAAGTCCGTCCCCAGGAAGTTTACCTGCTTGCTGGACAGACATCCCTCCCCATGTTCTAACATGTACACTCTAGGAATGTTGTCATTGACTGCTCCTGTGTTTACATCCCACAGAAGTTGCGACTGTGTGACTGTAAAATGGGCAGAGGAACACCCTTGGGTGCTGGAGCCATGCAGGGCACAGAAGCCAGAGAGAGTGAGTGAGGAAAGGAGGGGGGAACTAACACACAGGAATCATCCAACACACAACCTGCTACTATTCTGACAAACTTCCATAGTCAAGAGGATACAGTGCACACTTTTCTGTTCTAAGCTTGACATTTCAAGCCTAGTTCCCTGACATTGCAGATGTGGTGGTAAATTAGTTCTGGACTCAGATCTCTTCAGACTGCCCACCGTGTGGAAAAAGTCACGTTGTTAAAATTATTTATCCATTGGGTGGTGGTGGAAGTCCACATGCACTCAAAACTAAAGTATTGAGGGGAGAAGACTAGAATTTTGCTCTTCTCCCCAGTATCTAGTTTTCTAAATGCAAAGCTGTTTAAAAAAGAAACCAGCAAAAAAGGAGGAGAAATTGATATTACCTTCCACCTGCAGTCTGAAGCACTATTGTCTAGAAACCTTAAATCTACTCTGCATGTGGAACTAGAATGAATCCCAGCTCTCCCCTAGATAGATACCAGATCCGCACTAAATTCTGGACATGCAGACTGGCAGAAGGTGAACAACTCACTCTATGTGGGTGCCGCTGGGGCAGAGAAATTGCTGTAAGGCACAAGGGCCTCATTTGCCAAGAAAGCTTCCAGATCCCTAGCTCTTCTGTCTTCAACCCATGGCTTCTGGCTCAAGGCTGATTCGCTTGATTTTGCATGGAATTTCCTGCTACGCTACCTGAATCATTGTGAGGAAGGCTGGTTGCCCTTGTCGGCAGTGGCACCTTTTCCCTGGACCCCCAAAGCCACTGGCTGTGCAGCAGTCCCGCAACAGGCTCTGTGCATACGTTACTATAGGGAAGGTTTTTAAAGAAGCCTTCTCTGTGCCCGACTCCTCTTCAGCAAACTATTTCACAGTCTGCAAGACCTGCTCAGCAAAGACAGCAGGGCAGTGTCAACACTGGGACCACCAGCACACCTATACTAACCGAGTGCTCCTCTGAGTCCGATGTCTGGGAGGCGATGATAGGGTTGAAGTTGGTTGGAGAAAGGGGTCCCAGCTTTTTTCTCATGGCTCGGATCTGTAGCAAAGCCCGAAATGCTGCAGGGCGAGAGATGAAGTGTAGGAGGAATAAAAACAGCTTCCAACAACAAATATTAAGGATGCTCACTGTCAGACAGGAACTCCTCGTGCACACAATTTTGTGTGGTTTCCACAAAACACCAGAATGCAATCCCATAAATTTAATCCAGATTTACCCTTACTGGGTGAAATCTGATTTGGAAACCCCTGTTGTCAACAGCCCATATGAGATATTTGAATGACTCTTTGCAATAATAAGCCCCTGCCTGGAAGCTCCCTCAGAAGACAGGTGCAGTATAACAACATACGCTATAATTTGCCCATGGTGACAAAATAATAATAATTAGAAATAAGATACTGCATGCAAAATCAGACAGGATTTTGTCAACAATGTAAAATGAATGTTAGCTTTCCAAAGTCAGAGGATCAAACAGGATAAGCCACTGATTTTTCCAGGATATGGCTACCTCTAATTTGGACAAACATCAAGATGTAAAGAAGTTTGCGGACTTACGCAGCCTGCAGATGGGGCAGTTGTTGGCTTGGTAACGCAAGGTGTCAGCGCAGGTATTGCAGAGGCAAAGGTGGCGGCAAGGTAAGATCAAGGTGTCCCGGACATCAGAGAGGCAGACCACACATTCTGCACTATTGTCACTCACCTCATCTTCTGCCACCTGGAAAGGAAAGCAAAGCAAAGCAAAATACAAAACAGGTAGGTGAAATGTGACGTTCAAATATTTCCTTAATGAGTTTGAATAAATGGGAATGCTGTTTTCCTGTGTTTACACAGATGTATTGGAGGTGGGGGAGAAGAGAACTGTAAAAATTGAGCAGTAACTAAAGGTTAAGAGGTCCTCCCCTTTTAAATTTTAAAATTTCTGCCACAGCAGCTTTCCAAGGCAAATTCTCTCATACGAAAACAAAACCTTATTGAGTCTGTTTCATGTGTATTTTTACATCATGTGAACTTGCCCTGTATCCTCTGCTTCAGTACTCACCTTGGAATCCTGTGTATTATATTTGTTTTCTATCCCATAGATCTCTTGAAGGAGGTAGCTCACTCCGTCCACCTACATGGGCAGGAAGAGAGAATCAACACATAAGTAATTGGAGGTAAGTAGAGTAAAAAAATGGGCTCCTTCGGGAGGAGGGGGAGGACTACAGACAGCTTCTGTGAGAAACAAGAACTTCTCTAATCCAAAGATACCAGTCTGCTTCAGCCCACCTACACACACACACACTAGCCCATTATTGTGGGGAAGTAAACTCCATGCTTCTCTGCAATACTTAAATGCTATGGGTGACTATGGCATGTTGAATTTTTCAACTTTCAGATTCCCAAAAGGAGGGGTGCTAAAAAATTGTAACATGACTTGGGAAATCAAAAGATATTTTGGTTAAATTCATATAATTTAGTTTTGTTTGGTAAGTAAAATATGTGTAAAATCGCGTAGAATTATTTTTTTAAAAAGACTGCCAAATACTTGTGGTTTTATTATATATTAATTTTATTTTTTTATTATTTAGCATTGCTTGACATTTTTGGAAGGTAAAATTAGAATTCTTCATTTCCCCCCTGAAAGCAGATTGTGTGCTTCTTCATCAGACATAGGCTTCCAAACACGTGTTTTTATGACCCCTCACAGAAGAAACTTGCAAAAATTAAGCTTCATCCCTAAACCGACATGTCCTAATAGGGGATCATCCATTGGTTCTAACATCAAACCGTTCTCTAATTTTCCCTACTCCATGGCTTCCCAATACCTTTTATCTAAATGCTCTCTGCAATAGGCACGGATGGTTGAGACTAGACTGGGATGCAGATCCCAAACAAATCTCACCCCAACTCATATGCTCCCCCTCCCAACTGGGCAATATCCAACTTAGAGGTAGCCCACTGAAATGAATGGACTTAAATGGATCTAATCTGAGTATGACTAATGTTGGCTATCACCCAAATATACTTGTGTCTCAGGGGTCTTCAGTGATTCTAGGCAGCTTTCCCAGAAAAGTAACCAGGGACACACCTGAACTAAAGCAGCAGGCAGCCACCACCAAGCACCAACCACACACTCACCACTTGCTTCTGTTTGAGGGGCTTCACACAAAAGCTGCCGTCGGCATGCTGGGAGAAAAACACAAACGATCAGATAGAGCTTTAGTCTGTCAAAAGAGGCTTCACAGAATACATTTGCGATGAAACAGAATTCGCCTACTGAAGAGCATCCGCTTTAAAAAAAGAACGCGTCCGCCTTGTAGCAGAATGCAAAAGGAATGCATCCTATTCATGTTGTGCCTTGTGCTCCAGGAATCTTCTAAGAATCACTCCCCTTTCAACTCTCCTACCACTCTTCTTTACTGTTCAAACGCTCACAAAAGATTGCTACAGTTCAAAAGCAGCCTCTGATCCATTATATTTATTTCGCTGTGTAGTCACGTAAATATTTTTTACATTCACTCAGCCAAGGGGTGAGTGTGTGTTAAATTTAATTAACTGAAGGAATTGGGGGGCGGGGGCTTGATTTGTTTTGGTATAAGCGAGTTTGGGTTGTTTCCACAGGTATGTCTTCTGATTATATCCCTGTTGAACATTAATTCCCCTCTTCTTTGGTGTTTGGGCGTACGGCGAATAGACAGTGCTACCAATATCACTGTGTAGCAGAGCGCCAAACAAGCAGTGTGCAAAGCCTGCAACCTCAGGTGCTCAGGAGGATCACCATCCTCAGATCCCTTCCGATTCCATGAAATCCTGTTATATAGAAGACGGCCCAGAACTTCTCTCCTTCTACCAAAAAGGCCAACATTGTTCAGAGATCCTGGCTGCTTCTTGGAAGCCTGGGCAGCTCTCCAAGCCATTCCTCATGATCCAAAGTCATGTAACTTGGAGAATGTGGTGGGAAGCAGAGGCTGGAGAAGTCTACAGAGCTTGCCCCTTGCCAATTTACCCAAGCGGCTCAACAGTCTTCCTAACCCTTTGACCACGGACTTGCTTTCAGAGCAAGCTCTTTACCCACATTTGGGAGGCCAGATTTCTGGGGCATAAAAGCTAGCTTGGACAAGAGGTCAAGAGAAAGACCACACTCACCTTCTCAAACGTTGCAAGAAGTACATGGCAATGGCCCATATGCTCTGCAAGGCAACAGGCAAGAATAAGAGTGATTGACACACACATGCGGAAGCCTGTATATAGATGATAGAGGTCAGGGATGGCCTTCCATAATCAATCAATCAATCAATCAATCAATCAATCAATTAATAATTTATTATTTATACCCTGCCCATCTGGCTGGGTTTCTCACAGAATATACAGATACAATTGCACTTCAGCGCTCATCACCTCCAGCCAGAAAGGCCAATGGCCAGGGGTGATGCCAGCTGCAGTTTGCCAATACGTGGAGGGTGATAGGTTTGTCACCCCTGGTACAGGTTTTCTGCAATTGCAGGTGTCCACTGATGAACACAATTCAAGTTGGTAAAACCTATAAACAGATCAATTAAATGTGTACAAATAGCTCATTATAGGCAGTTTTCAGAGTGTATTTGTTTGCTAATGTCACTCAGCAGGGCATCTGATGGATATCTGGGATGTCGTTATCTAAATAGAAGCTGGGTTGCAGTTACAGCTTGCCAGGCAAAAATCATTTGAGCATCCGTGTTAACTCAGTGCCAAAATGAATCCAAACCTTAAGAGCATTGCTTACCATCTCCCTCATCTACCACTGCAAGAACCACCATGGGGTAGACTTCACGGTCCAGATCAAAGGCCAGCTGAAAAGAACAAGAAGGAAGAAAGGAATATATACAGCGGTGAGCGAAGTGAGCAGGGGCATCAGCCACCAGTAACACCTAGAGTTGCTAAGTGCTTCTGTATCAATACTGCATTTTTAAAAGAGAAGAATAGACTCAATTTCACTCTATACTACAGTATAGTCTGCTTGCATCTTTTCTGTTTGTAAATTCCCATGGGGCAGTATCCTGCCGTGTTAGTATTATCAGGATGGGTCCTTACAACGTACTAAGGACTCCTTAATTATTATGCCTCTCCTCCAGTGCTGAAAATATCCCTTAAACTCCCTCCCCACATTTCCAAACCCACTTTGCCTTACCTCCTCTTCAGTCCATTCCGAGGGATCGACAGTGTGGGAGGGGAGGCAGAACTGCTGGCACACCCCTCGCTTGTAGTGGACAGTCTCCGATTGCAAACTATTGTCTTTGGGGATGTAACTACCATGGAAAGGGAAGACAACAAAGAGTGAACAGCCACAGAACATCTGCTAATTATTCTTGAATCCCAACACGTAGCATCCCCCAAATGCACTCCAAGACAAAGATCTTCCTCCATGCAGCAAACCAGCTTTATCTCTAACAGGCTCTTACTAGTTCAAAGGGATTTCCGGTCTGCATTACATTAATATCCCCCGACAGCCACTTCCTTATTATCCAGAATATCAAGCCTCCAATCAAGATTCTCTAATGGTATCCTCAAGGCCGATTTCCAGAACAACCCCAGCATGTGGTAGCCCACGCTGACATTGATCCATGGTGAGTCACTCATCTACATCCTGATAGCATCTACATAATTCAACTCAGATTGGCTTCGGTACGCCACTGCAACATTGCCTTTTCTGCAAATGCGCAGAGATGCTATCAGATGCCATATTACTCTTGATTCTGTGCATGCTGTCAAATGCTGTTCTAGGATGAATTCTCCCTTGCTACAGGCTGACACTGATTCCAAGATTCCACAGTTCAAATTGCTACACAGACCTTTGCAGGTAATCTTTCTGCCCATCTATTAACTTGTGTCTAGTTGATTTCTTTCCCCTGCACATATAGCAAGCTCAACACAAGGCCCTTACAACAACCCACTTGGCTTTTTGTTGCTGTTTAGGTGCTTTTAATCTATTCTGCTTCTGGGCCCAATGTGTGTGGCCTTTTCTCTGGTCACCTGCCCTTGCTCTTCCAGAATGATTTACACATGTTGGCTCCCTGCCTGAACCTACAGTGATTTGCAGCCTCGTCCCTCGAGGACTCTGCCAGCTTCGCTTTATGGTAGCATACAAGAGAACTGCAAACTACATGCATTTTATACTAGTGTTTGCTCTATCCCAGAATGGATGTTTCAATAAACTTAGCAATGGCAGGCTGCTTGTGTTATCATTCACACCACTTTGCGAATTGTCACTGCCCTTATTTTACATGTTTATGCTGTAAAGCAATTCCAGTTTTCTTATTTTCTTGTATTTTGTTTCCTTATGGCCTCACTGCTAACATTTTCTCTCCCTTTCCACCCATATATATACACAAAAACACTCATCAACTAAGGATCTGATGAAGTGGACCCTGGCCCACAAAAGAGTACACCATAATTAACTGTGTTAGTCCTAAGGTGCCACTCAAAATACCCAGAGTTCTATTAATTCTAAAACAGGTTTTTTTTAAAACTGCTCTGCGTTCTATCTATTGGCAGATTAATTCATTTTGCACTATGTGCAGCTGTTTCCCAGGAGTCAATGCTTCTGAATACCAGTTGCTAGAAATCAAAGGAAGGGAGAGTACTTTTGTGCTTGGGTCCTGCTTGAGAGTTTTCCACAGGCATCTGGTTGGCCACTGTGAGCACAGGATGCTGGACTAGATAGAGCATTGGCCTGATCCAGCAGGCTATTCTTATGTTTAAACATAAGGCTGGGGCTGGGAGAAATGGTGCAGGCTTCACAACTGTACGGAAAGCCCATGTGCTTTCCTATGCACACGCGAATAGGCTCTCCTTTCAAATCTTGCACTGAACATATGGATGCTATTGGCAGAGCCAGGAGATGCAGTCCACCTCCTCCCTCCATTCACTGGTGGTGCAAAAAATTTGGACACCCCGTCTGAGTATGCAAAAAAATTTTCAGCAATACTATTATTAAGCCATCTGATTCTGTGGGAAGCAAACACACCCCAACCCAGCTTTCGTTATATTTACCTCACTACTCCATTTTGGAATTCTTCAGTAGCCTGGTAATAAATTGTTATAGCCACCCGGGCATCAGTGTCGAATGTGAATTCCACATTGTACTGGACTTTGGCTTTGCTGACTTCTTCCCCTGGAGTCTTCACTTCCTCTGCACACCTGGTGGATAAAGACATAGGCAAAGAAATTAGTCTAGCTCTAGACCAGGCATAGGCAAACTCAGCCCTCCAGGTGTTTTGGGACTACAATTCCCATCGTCCCTGACCACTGGTCCTGTTAGCTAGGTTTGATGGGAGTTGTAGTCCCAAAAAACCTGGAGGGCCGAGTTTGCCTATGCCTGCTCTAGACCTTGCAACAAACAGAAAGGACCCAACTCAAAATGCCCAAGAAGTGATTTGACCTCTCTTCTGCTAAAACAGGTGTAGCCCTCCAGATGTTGTTGGAATACGACACCCGTCAGCCCCAGCAGGCATGGCTAGCATTCAAGGATGGCGAGTCCAACAACAAATGCATGGTGCTACATTGGCTACCGCTATGCTAAAGTAAACATTAAGAAAGTAAATGGCTTGTGCTGCAAGCACACCTGCAGCAGAACTTTAAAACATTTAACCCCTGGAGGCAACTGTATGCATGCAGCCCATCTAACATTGACACAAACTCCAGGTCCTCAGTTAGTTAACCCTGAAGCATCCCATTTGCTAAGTCTGATGTCCGCACCCACCTGCCACAGTAAGACAACAGAATGCAATGCCATCCCCTTCTTCCTTCCAGACACCCATTTCATCCCTGCTACATCAAGGGTGTCGAAACAAACCTCTACCCAAAGCTGAAACTTCTGGCCACACCCCTCTGGGGCAAGGGGCTGAGCTGGACCCTGAAGGTAACTATTTTGGAAATGAAATCCCGTGTTTCTGTGGGGCTTTGGTGCCCCATGCTATGTTTGCAGAGTCAGTAAGCGTGGCAAGACAAACACAGTGTTCCTGTTGTTATTATTATTATTTTGTTTAAAATGGATTACTATGGTGTGAGTCAATATTATTGGAAATGAAGTTGCCGGGTGTGTGAAATTGATTGTAGCAAGCAGTGCAATGAGTTAAAAAGGTGGGTGGGAGTCAGATAAAGAACTGAGAGTTTCAGCTGTGGGTAAAAGTACAGCATCATCAAGATGCCAGGACTACCATGTTGAGAAACGACAGAGGGGTCACGTCCGTGCCAAACATTTAAAACACTCTTATACCACTTTAACAGTTATGGCTTCCTAATTACACACCTCAAAGACACATGGGAACTGCAGTTTGTTAAGGGTGCTGACCTGACAATTCCCCTCCCCGCAAACCACAGTTCCCAGGATTCTCTATGACTGTTAAAGTGGTATCACAGTGCTTTAAATATATACAGTGATACCTCGGGTTACATACGCTTCAGGTTACAGACTCCGCTAACCCAGAAATAGTACCTCGGGTTAAGAACTTTGCTTCAGGATGAGAACAGAAATCGTGCGGTGGTGGCGCAGCAGCAGCAGAATGCCCCATTAGCTAAAGTGGTGCTTCAGGTTAAGAATAGTTTCAGGTTAAGAACGGACCTCCAGAACGAATTAAGTACGTAACCAGAGGTACCACTGTAGCACGGATGTGGCTCTTGAGTACTAGTCTCTCAGACATCATGGTTACCAGATCTACCAGAAATGGCAGACCAATTCTGTGGTGCTAAATTATGTATCCTTGTTTGTTTATGTATTTGGGGTATTTACTTCACACCCACCCACTGTCGGGGAGGGAGCCCCCTCTGGCTCCCCAGAGCAGCAGTGGTGGGAGAAGGGCTACCAAAAGGCTTCTCCCCCCCCCCCCCCGCCGCCCCTTTCCTCTGCCTTTTCTGCATGCCTGACTTCCCAGGCCTTGGCAACATCCCTCTGAAAATAGCTGAAAACATAAATGCAAATTGAATCCAGAATGCAAGTAAGGAAAGGGCAATCTTAGTAACCAAACTCACGGCATGTTAAACTGGTAGAGAACATCCCTTCACCCAGGCCTGTTTTATTACTGCCGCTATACTGCCCACAGTCTTTGCTAGGTCAGTCCCTCTCCACACACACCCCTGGCAACCCCTCAGGTCCTGAGCTCAGAACTGCTGGATTTTATCTGGCTCTGATTTTAGCCCAGCAACAGGAGTGAATTCAGCTCCCTCTAATCCTGTTGTCACCTGCAGTGACCCTGAAAGCCAAGTGGAGAAGATAGAGATATAAAGGCGCAAACAGCCTGTCTCGTTGTCTTACAGGGCATCTGTGTAACTCCTCCTCCAAAACAGCCAGATAATCTCTGCACTAATCTTGAGGAGCTACAAACGGATCTCCCCTGCAGCTGATGGGAATGCTTCCAGCAGACCATTATCAAAACGGAGCAAACAGACTTACCTAAATTCAAGCCTTGCTTTTTGAAGTCAAGTTGAAATTGGGGGGGGGGGGGGTTTAAAGGATCAAAACAATGCATGACACTCTCATCTGTTGGATGGCATGTGTGTTCTGAGCAGCTGAGTTTGCCCAAGTATGCGGGAGGCTGGAGGAAGGAGGATCCTTTCATGTTTAATGAGCAGCAAAGACCTGAGCATTTAAAAGCACTAACCGAAACTGGGTAAAGGATCACGCCTCTGTTTCTTCTATTGAAGGGAAACCTGCTCATTTACACACATATGCAGCATTCATAACTGGCACACCATGCATGCATTCTGCCACTTAAACGCCATAATTTTGTGCCCGGGAAATTAAGAAAAACCAGCTCTCAGGCACCTAACAGAGGGCACCCTTTGTCAGAATGCATAACTGCAAAGGCACACAGAACTCACTGTGTATAACACCCCATCTATCCTATTGGACAAGTGCTCATGGTCCAGGAATATATTTGAAAACACTGCAGAGATTTTTTTATTTAGGAAGGCCTGGGTATGTTTGGCACCTTAAAAAAATCATTTCTGGCTGAAGATGCTTTTACAGAGTTATCTGATGAAGTGGGGAAGGGAAGGGGCATAGCTCATAGGCAGAACATACATGCTCTCCATGCAGAAGATCCCAGATTCATTTCGTTACATATCCACTCAAAAGGATTCCTGGTAGCAAGGCTGAAAAAGACCCAATCCTTGCAGAATTTTTGGGCTCACCAAGGTTGGCAGCAGCTGCCTGGTTTACACATCATGTTAAACCATAGTTGAAAACAACAGGCAGCGTGTTAGTGCACACTGCTCAAAAGTTCCTAGGTTGTTCCTTCCCCACTTCTGCCTGGGACACGACAGGAGGGAAAGCAACCAGAGGTTGGCTTCACATTACATGCAAACCAGAGCTCAGGGATTGTCCCCACAACCAAAGGTATTGGGATTGGGAAGTTATAAGGTCAGCTCCTTGAGTTAAACCGGTTTAAAATAAATTATGGTTCAACATCAGAGTGCTACAAACCCCTGTTGTGGAGCAACAGCGACTTACTTGACTAGGCGCAATGTGTCCTTTCGGACGTTGATCAGGCTTCGCAGTGTCTTCACTGGCTCCTGGGGCGGTGGAGCAGCATACGGAAACTAGACAGAGAGGAAAGGAAGAGAATTTGACATTTTAAGATGTCACTTGGTCTCTAAGGCCCCATCTGCTGTGACTGGCACAAGCCTAACTTCTATGTTCACTCAGTATTGCATAGGCAATAGGATCCCGACAGACACATTGCTTGCCCTTGAAAATGAAGGGAAGCAGAGACTTTTATAAGGATCACTAGAAACAATCGCTAGAAACAAGCCGGATACGTTTTGAATCATGGCAACTGAAACAGTCCCACAACTGGAAATGCAATGGAACTTAAACTGTTGTTCCTGAACCTTTGGAAGCCGCCTCTCTGGGCTCGTCCACACCTCTGTTTGCCCCATTACTTCCCCCTTGGGAAACCCAGAAGTTACCGTGGAGGACCAAACAGCAATTGGATTTTCTGTGGATTGCCACTTGTTCCAAATCAGCAGTAAAAAATGTGTTTTCCATAGGAATGTTGCAGGGCAAATGCAAAACCACTAAGGTGCATGCTTAAAAAGCAGAGGACAAGTGGAAAACCATTCAGCCCCATGATTTTTAGGCTTGGGACAAGTATAGATGAGCCTGATCTTTATTAAAGCTGTTGCAAAATGGGGGGTTCCCCTCACATGCAGGAGGACGGAGGAGGACCCAGAACAAAGGTGTGCCTGCCCTTATATAGACATTTTAAATTCCCTGCCCTGGAGCTCAAGACCACCCCTCCGTACATCATACATACATCACAGAACAGGTGGAACCCAAGACCACCCCCCACCAACATCATACCTACAGAAAAGGCGATCTACAACAGAAATTTGAATGTTGTTGTTTTTCCTGTCTGTCAGGTTATCTGATAATGCCTTATCTGATTGCCTTTCCTGGTAGTCTGCCCATTCTTTTGAAATGGTGATTACCCAATTCCTGTAACAAGGAAGGTTTTTTTCACCTCCTCCCTCCTTGCAGAGAAGCATTTGGTCAGCTTGGGAGTCGAAATGGTTTCAGGACTGTCTTCCTGTGCTGCTTCAGACATGTGGTTTATATATTTATGTACTTGTTTACTTGGTACATTTATGAACATTTATTATATATCTAAGACCTTACAATTCTTATAACACTTGAGCGGGGGGGGGGGGGGAGCCACATTGCTCTAAATGTATGGCATGGTTGAGACCCCAGACTGGTACAGCTGTGGTTTATCCCTCCCTTGCTGGAAGAGTGGTCGCTTTGAAAGATCAGAATACAGTACATTTTTCCTCTGTGCCTGCTGAGACAGTGAAAACCTCCCAAGCAGCAGAATACATCCCATGCATGCACTATGGACACATTACAGCTGCCTTGGGAACCTTTGTTCCAAGTTATTCATTTATTTAGAGCAAGAAGAATGTTTCCATTACAGTCTTAAAACAGATATCAACACAAGCCATCACCTGCACCGAGATTCAGTATAAACACATATACAGGTGAGAAGATGGAAGCTTTTTGGCACTACTTCTGCAGCTCCTTTCATGCTTTGCTTGCCTCCTCCCTGTTTTCCTATTGCTCTCGTAGAAGTCTACCGTGCCCAGTGCAGTAAACAGAGGGGATATTTTTAGCTTGCTGATGCAGCAAAATGCCGATTTAGATCAGTATCTGGAGGTGGGTGCAGAGATTATTCTCTGCCTGCCTGTCACGGAATGACTACAGATTTGCCTATTTAACCAACTGTGCTCCAGAAGCAGAAAAGGGATTATTTACGCCTGCTTGATATTAGTCAATCGAAGCATATAAAAAAGCAGGGGAAGAGAAAAAGAGTTAAGCAAGGCAGTTTCCCTAGAAGGAAAGGAAATAAGCAGGACAGGCAGTTAGCATAGCATTGTGCAAGCCATGCAGGGGATATCAATGCTGGGAAGAAAGCAGCTAACATAGATGTACTCAGAGCAATATGTGGACCCCCAACCCAGTGTTGTTTGAGACCTTTCTAATTTCAAATGTGGCAGTTTTAAATCCTAATGGCTTTGGACTTTCCAAATATTAAAAGCAAGCAAGCAAACCCACATTTCAAAGGGGAACAGTTCATGACAACACTGGGATGGGGAGGGTGTCATGTTGATGCCCCTGTATTAATGGGGAGACAGGCCCGTGCAAATCCACATTCTGCTCATGTGGACAAGCCCTTGGTTCACTGAAGCGCTCTTGATAAAGAATATTTCAACTTCAATCAAGGCAGAGTTAGGATTCATTTCAAAAGGGTTTGGTGCTATCTGAAGAAGAGCTCTGTCACACACATGGCCACTCCCAAGGGCTTATCCAGTGTTCCCTTTCCTTCGCTCTTTTTAGGCATGGTCCACGCTTTATAAAGCTCTGTGTCAGAGCAACTTTTGTTTTGCTCCAGAGCTTTCCCTGTGAAAACCCCGAATTGACATTTGCTCCAATTCAGCTTTAAAGAGTGTTAAAGCTTGGACCTTTGCCTAGAGAGAGCTGGGCAAAAGGGTAAGTGTGGAGAAGCCCTCAGTCTTCTGTCTGGTATGGCTCCAGTGTTGAGAATATATATATATATATACACATACATACATACATACATACACACACACACACACACACACACACACACGGCGTTTCAAACCCTAGCATGTTGGAATGCTTGTAACAAATGAACTATATGCTTCATTCTTGCCTATTTTCACATTTGGTTGAGTGTTTGCTTTTCCTCTCTCTCTCTCTCTCTCTCTCTCTCTCTCTCTCTCTCTCTCTCTTTCCTTTGAAGAACCCCTGTTTTTCATTGTGACATTTTCCTGTTTGAACATGCACTGTGTTAACCAATTTGTCAATATTGCTAGATCTACTGATATAATTACAGTATACAACACATAATACAATAGACCCGTGGGTCCTAATTTGGATGAATGTTGCCTTTTCATACCAAGTTGATATTGTTTTGTTGTTTACTAAAGGTAATGTTGCATGTAAAAACTTTCCTTTTGTTCAGTGAAGCAGCAGATCCTGGCAGCTATGTAGACCAATCTGTCTTGTGCCTGTTTCATTAAGTACCTGCTTAATTCCTGCATAATTTATAATCAAGAGCTGAATAATGAATTTAAATACCTTTTTTAAAAAAACCTGAAACATTTATACTGTGCTGTTCAAAATTGAACACTGTCTAACAGAAAATTTAAAATAAATTAACAAAATCAAATACAAATCATAGAAAAAACTGAGGATTAAAAACCAACATCAATCACGACTCAAACCCCGCTGATAAAATATCAGTGTGCACCGTACCCATTCCCCAAGTCCTCAAAAACAAAAAGATACTAATAGCCAATCAGAAAAGCCAGGTATGGGGGCAGGACCAGGCCAGAGGATAAGCCTCAAGAGGGTCATTCAGACTGGATTTGTGTTTGAGCAATGAAACCTCATTGAGCTCCCATTTGGACTTGTCACAGCTGCAATATACTCATCTATAGCTTATGGATGCTACATTGCTTCATGACAAATTCTTTCAATTTGAGTCAACAGCTTCTGGCTGACATAAGCAACTTCAACACAGCATAAAGAACGCCCAGAAAGAATGAACTGTTAAAAGCATTCAGCCTAGCTCTACCAGATGTGGAACATAGGCATCATGACAATCCCAATACCGCTGACACAGAAATGCAGGTTTTGTAGCCAATCAAACAATGGCAGGGTCCAGTCCCAGAAGAGCCACTGATGTCAGGCCACACAAGTTCATGTGAAAGTTTATGGGCTAGAGCCAAACAATGCTCTGCACTGCAGAACACCAAGTTACCTCGTAGAGCACACAATACCGGCTCTGCTTTGTTCCAAGATATTAGGAACATTATAAACCATAGAATAGTATACTCAGATTGCTGACATATCAACCCCCCAATTCACAAAGAAAGGAAACCTAGCTGGCTGCATTGCTACACACTGCAATGCAAACAAGGAGCCTTATGTCAAGCCTTTTGGTGCCACCAAGTGGTAATGTTTTGTTGTTACTTTAGCAGATGCACACAGGAAGAGGAAATAGGATAGGATTGTTGTCGTTTAGTCGTGTCCGACTCTTCGTGACCCCATGGACCAGAGCACAGCAGGCACTGTCTTCTACTGCCTCCCGCATGTTAGTAGCTTCAAGAACACTGTCCAACCATCTCATCCTCTGCCATCCCCTTCTCCTTGTGCCCTCCATCTTTCCAACATCAGGGTCTTTTCCAGGGAGTCTTCTATTCTCATGAGGTGGCCAAAGTATTGGAGCCTCAGCTTCATGATCTGTCCTTCCAGTGAGCACTCAGGGCTGATTTCCTTAAGAATGGAGAGGTTTGATCTTCTTGCAGTCCATGGGACTCTCAAGAGTCTCCTCCAGGCCCATAATTCAAAAGCATCAATTCTTCGGCGATCAGCCTTCGTTATGGTCCAGCTCTCACTTCCATACATCACTACCGGGAAAACCATAGCTTTAGCTATACGGACCTTTATCGGCAAGGTGATGTCTCTGCTTTTTAAGATGCTGTCTAGGTTTGTCATTGCTTTTCTCCCAAGAAGTAGGCGTCTTTTAATTTCGTGACTGCTGTCACCGTCTGCAGTGATCATGGAGCCCAAGAAAGTAAAATCTCTCACTACCTCCATTTCTTCCCTTTCTATTTGCAGGGAGGTGATGGGACCAGTGGTCATGATCTTAGGTTTTTTTTTATGTTGAGCTTCAGACCATATTTTGCGCTCTCCTCTTTCACCCTCATTAAGAGGTTCTTTAATTCCTCCTCATTTTCTGCCAGCAAAGTTGTGTTATCTGCATATCTGAGGTTGTTGATATTTCTTCCGGCAATCTTAATTCTGGTTTGGGAATTATCCAGTCCAGCCTTTTGCATGATGAATTCTGCATATAAGTTATATAAGCAGGGAGACAATATATAGCCTTGTCGTACTCCTTTAGGATAGGGTAGGGTGATGCCAATTAAAATTAAGCCAAAGCACCAAGCGCTCTCACTGCAGGCAGTGAGGTGACTTGTACCAAATCTTGTATGTATAGACAAATAAACAGCTGAAATCTTCCCAGCTTCCTGCAGGGGAAACTTCCTCCAGAAGCTGCTGTACTCCTACCATCCCTAACCATGGGCCACATTGAGTTGAGAATCCAGCTACGTCCACAGGGCCAAAGGTTCAACATCCTTGTGTGTAGAGCAATAGTTCTTCTGATACTTTTATCCACAGAGCCAGTCATCGGCCTGGTTCTCATATAACACTAAGACAAATTATGACTTTGCATAATTGGGCAAGCATGCTGGTGCACAGTGAGAAACTCGTGGCCACTTTGCTCCTCTTCCACCCCTACCACTCTACTGGGAGCCAAGTCATGGTTTGGGGCTTGATGATACATCCAAACCTGGGACCATGGTTTATTTCCATGGGATGCCCCAAATCTCGCATAGCTACCAAAAGTAATCTAGACTCATCTACGTCTGGAAGCACCACACAAATTTGTGTTCTTAAAGCCACAATGTGTGCATAAATCAATGCTAAACTAATTTAAACCAATTATTAGTGGGAATGCTGCTTAAAGAAATTAAAGCAATGAACACGGTCAATTCTGAGTTCTGCTGCAAAACAAAAATCCTTAATTTTAATAATGACATCCAATGTCTATCCTGATCCTTAAAGTATAATCTGGATAGAATGGGCAAGCCCATCTAGGATTACACAACAGAGGACTTGGCCTCACTGCAGGGAGTTTTCTAATCCTACAGCTGGATAGCTCAGTTGGTTAGAGTGTGGTGCTGATAATGCCAAGATTGCAGGTTCGATCCCTGTGTGGGACAACTGCATATTCCTGCATTGCAGGGCATTGGACTAGATAATCCTCAGGGTCTCTTCCAACTCTACAATTCTAAGATTCTATGATTCTCACAACCTCTGTGGCATTTTGTATTTTGCCACCCCTTAACCTTCTCCCTTGACAAAACAGAATACGTGTCTCCAAAAACCTGGATTTTTTGTATAATAAAGAAATTGTGCAAAGCAGGTAAATGCATGCACATTGACTTTTCTCATGGCTCTGTGGGTTCCGGATCCATCACTATCTATTTTCTAGACCATGGGGTCTAGGGTATACAAGGCAGGAAATGCACTGTTGTCGCCGATGGCACACACTATCAAGACACTTGCAGCAGATAATACAGTGGTACCTTGGGTTAAGTACTTAATTTGTTCCGTAGGTCTGTTCTTAACCTGAAACTGTTCTTAACCTGAAGCACCACTTTAGCTAATGGGGCCTCCTGCTGCCGCAGCGCCGCTGGACCACGATTTCTGTTCTCATCCTGAAGCAAAGTTCTTAACCTGAGGCACTAACCTGGGTTAGTGGAGTCTGTAACCTGAAGCGTATGTAACCTGAAGCGTATGTAACCTGAGGTACCACTGTATTCTAAAACAGTTGAATGTCAGTAAGCACAATCTGACTTCCTAGAAATTTCGCTATAGGTGCATGCCCACGCTTAGATGGATTTCAGCCTAAGTTCTATAGTGATTCATCTATCTCTGCCTCCAGTGTGGCTGGGTGGATTCTACCTTACAATCTGCTGCGTCGGCAGAACACTGGAAAAATGCATTGATCCTCAAGTGCTGCCAAAAATAATTCAACATCAAGGGCAAAAGGGGGGAGGATATCAAGTCACTCCTTGGCCAAATGGCTTTGACGCAAGAAAAGGAAAAAAAAGGATGTGAATGCTGAATGCCGTTACCACAAATATGCACTTAGGTGTGCATAGACTTGGGAAAGAACCCTCAAACTGCTTTATTTATTCAAAGCAGTGCAGCACTGCTTCTAACCATGCTACCAGGGATTTTCAAGATGTGCCCATCTGAACCGTGGCTTGGAACTCCATATATTAGTGGGATGCCTAGCAGGAAACAGGGCATTGTTCGTGTATGCCCAAGGGGCTCACTATGTCCTTTGGAAACCTCTGCACTGGGTCTACTGCTCTTGGAAAAGCGCAAAAACAAATTAGCAGGTACCTGGTCCAGGGATAAGCAATCTCCCTTAGGGAACTAGAATACGGACACTGTCTCTGCCTGGAGGGGCAGCAAAGTTTACTGTTCTACTAGTAAACTGCCATGTAAAGATTAAATGAAGCTGTACTGGAGATATAAATCTGGAGGACCGTGTATGTTTGTATATTTCAGCTTCCTATAACCACACAGATACCAAACAAGTCCATTAGACTTGACTCCTGACGTCATCCACCTTCTCCAGCTGATGGCTTTGTTTCTACCACAAATAAATCCTTCAAACTCTTTTGATCGATGCCTTTAGAACAGAGCACAAAGTGGCAAAGTTTATTTTTCTTTCTGCGGTGTATAGTTTCACCTTGCATGAAACTTTGTGGTGAAACCAAACATTAGGCATTGACTCAGCCAGTAGAGCATGAGACTCTGGATCTCAGGGTTGTGGGTTCGTGCCCCACATTGGGCAAAATATTCCTGCAATGCAGCGGCTTGGACTAGGTGGCTCTCACGGTCCCTTCCAACTCTGCAGTTCTATGATTACATCTCTAACAGAATGAATGTTCAATTATTATTGCATTCTCTCATGTTTACAATGAACCACAAGAGTGCATAAAACAGGCTTCTAAAATATATTTAGAAATGTTAAAACACTCAGGATAATATTGACAGAAGTCATGTGCTAACGATTGTAGCAAGCAATTAGTGCTTTGGAATGAATTCCTAAGTAGAACAGTTGATTT
The DNA here is from genome assembly GCF_951804945.1 of Podarcis cretensis. Lineage (NCBI taxonomy): Eukaryota > Metazoa > Chordata > Lepidosauria > Squamata > Lacertidae > Podarcis > Podarcis cretensis. Next base: position 35,990,451 of record NC_137171.1, read on the forward strand.
CAAATCATTCTACTTTTCTTGGCAATTTAACAAATGCCAATTAATCCATCTACCCTAATTAATGGGGTTTGGTGGCTGGTGTGGCAGATATCTAGCCTGTTTAATTCAACTCTACCTTTTATAAAATTGGTGGTGTCCTATAATAGGGGTTACAAACCTTTTTGGGCCAATAGGCACATTTGGAATTTTGAGAGAGCCTGTGGGTGCTAGTCACAAAATGGCTGCTGTGGGCGTATGGCATAACACAAAATGGCTGCAATATGGAGATGGGATCATGATTGCCACATCCAAAAGAGCAGAAGCGGAGATAGGAACACAAAATGGTGCAGGCATGCCTCTTCATTAGCTGCCCAATCATCTAGTCCGACCCTCTGCAATGCAGGAATCTTCACCCAACATCGGACTTGAACCCACAGCCTTGCGATGAAGAGTCTTCTGTCCTACCAACTGAGCTATCCCTTGGGATGCCCACATAACAGATGGTATCTATTTAAACATTTTAATAAATAAACAATTTGTGGGACTGGTAGGCAGAAATCGATACCAATCCACTCACACCACGAAAGATTTCCATGAGTGGATTAAAAAAGCGGACAGACAGTATGCACTTGTAACTTTAACACAGTTTATGTTGGCCCTGCCAAGCCAGAGAAAATCATTTCGAATCCAGCCCTGGGCTGTGACGAGACTAATCACTACAATGTGCTCAGCAAGCAGCAAGAGCGGGCTTCTTCACAGGCAAGTGAAAACATTATCTAGGCCAAATGCTTTGCTAGGAGGAAATGCCCCATTACTGAGTAAATGGGGGCCATTTAGAATACAAAACAAGGAAGTGGTGCCTGACAGAGGATGAAGGGAATAAGCATCTCTGCAGAAAAAGTGTCACTCTCTGTCTTGGCTGAGAAGCGGCCCGTGTGTAGCTTCTGATGCCCCTTTCCCTGCTACAGAAAGAAGCCCTCTGTATTCCACTGGATCAGAACAATCAATGGGTCAAGCATAACGAAAAGGGAACAGAGGGTGGGGAGGACGAAAGCATGAATAAACAGCACACAGCATGGTCAGGAAGTTAAGGGAACAAAGAATGCTATGATATTATTTGCCAGCTCCATTTCTTAATGCTCACTTGCTCCGTGTCCTAAAACGGAGACACCAGCTCAACTTGAAAGTCAACTTGAAAGCCCTGAAAGTTTAGGAATGTCTCAGAACAGCAATTTCGTTTTAAATAAACGTTGCACTCTATTAGAGGGACCCTGCAGAGAAGCTGCTCTCAGTAGTTACTGGGTGGGTGGGAAGTACAATTGGATGAAGATTTCCTTTCTTCGGCTTTTTAGTTCTTTGGTAAAGCTGCAGATAGTAACACAAGTTTTTTTTAACGTGCTGCTACTTTTAGCTATGCTACTAGTCTTTCTGCTGCGAAACGACATTGAGCAGTATTTTAAACAAAATGAGAAATGAAATATAATTGCATCACAAATCAAAACTAAGTTCCACTGCTGAGGCTTCCAGGTTCAAGGCTGATGTGATTGGGGCTGAGAATACATGGCAGAATTATGAATTCCAGATAATAAGATATTACACAGTACAGAACAGGTTATGTGCATAAACAATGCATAGACGCAGGAAATGTTATGGGCACAAGCACTGTACACCTGGATCTTCAACAGGGGGGGGGGGGAGAGAGAGAACTGTCCTCTCACTGTATAGCACTATTGGGATTGGGGTGGGCACTTAGATCAAGTAATAAATTACAGTGAACCTAGTGAATATCTCCATAGCTGGGCAGGACTCAACATAAGGCTTTTTTGGAAGCAGCTTTAGGCCAGGAATATTTGCAGATCATGTGGCTAGATGGTTAACTGGGTAGGGCAAAAGAGAGTGGGGTCAGGTGTATCAAAGCTAGTAGCAAATCAATAGCTTGCCTTCATCTTCTTTAAGTTATTATTTAATGTTCATTGTAAGAAACAGGCTGCCTGTTTTGAAGAAGCGGAAAGTGGCAAAGAGGCACATGTACATGCAAAAGCTCTATAGCCAAAAGGCAAACAAACAAACACAGGGACATTGTGAGAGATGTAGAGAGGAAGCTGTATCTTGGAGAGAAATCCTCCAGGATGTTACTAATGCACGTGACCAAATTGGCCCAGGGAAAATGCCTCAGACAAGGTTATAGTGCTGCTGAAATACAAGGACAAATTGGGCTGCTTCTTCCTTGTTTTCAGCTACTTTCTCAATTTAAAGATGTAGATATTCCCCAAACGATGACCTGGAGTTTACTGGCTCAACAATACTGCCTTTGAACCCCCTTTGTATTTGCACCAGCAGAGAACTGTCTCCTGCTGGCGTCCTGTGCGGAGGTCTAGTACAGGGACAGGAGACCTCCACCTCACAGACCTATTTTGCCCTAGTATGGGTTCCAGTTTTGGCCTGCAAGGCTGTTTTCCCCACACAACGCCCACCTTCCCCACACCTGATGTCACATGTGGTGCTATGACTATGTTGTTGTTTAGTCGTTTAGTCGTGTCCGACTCTTCATGACCCCATGGACCAGGGCAGCCAGGCACTCCTGTCTTCCACTGCCTCCCGCAGTTTGGTCAAACTCATGCTGGTAGCTTCAACAACACTGTCCAGCCATCTCGTCCCCGTCGTCCCCTTCTCCTTGTGCCCTCCATCTTTCCCAACATCAGGGTCTTTTCCAGGGAGTCTTCTCTTCTCATGAGGTGGCCAAAGTATTGGAGCCCTAGCTTTATGATCTGTCCTTCCAGTGAGCACTCAGGGCTGATTTCCTTAGGAATGGAGAGGTTTGATCTTCTTGCAGTCCATGGGACTCTCAAGAGTCTCCTCCAGCACCATAATTCAAAAGCATCAATTCTTCAGCAATCAGCCTTCTTTATGGTCCAGCTCTCACTTCCATACATCACTACTGGGAAAACCATGGCTTTAGCTATACGGACCTTTGTTGGCAAGGTGGTGTATCTGCTTTTTAAGATGCTGTCTAGGTTTGTCATTGCTTTTCTCCCAAGAAGCAGGCATCTTTTAATTTCGTGACTGCTACAGAATTGTCGAGTTGGAAGAGACCACGAAAATCAGCTAGTCCAACCCTCTGCAATGCAGCAATCATTCTCCCTGTGTGGGGCTAAAGCCCATGGCCCTGTGATTAAGAGTCTCATGCTCTAGTGAGCTATCCCTCGTGAGGAAGTCTGCAGCCATTCAGTCCCTGAAGGGGCTTGCAAAGAGCCCTGCGTGGCAACTTGAATAGCTGGCAATAGGCAGCACTTTAAAGCACAATGCAGGGCTCTCTGCTTTTACTCTTAAGTCTCAATGCTCATAGGGGCTTCAATGACCCCATCTGATGTCCCTGTGACATCAAGTGATTGACTGGTAAATGGCCACAACCACCTATCATATTCCCCCATGAGGAAGCAAAAAGTCCCATGGTTCCAATCTTAAAGGTAAAGGGACCCCTGACCATTAGGTCCAGTTGTGGCCGACTCTGGGGTTGCGGCACTCATCTCACTTTATTGGCCGAGGGAGCCGGCGTACAGCTTCCGGGTCATGTGGCCAGCATGACTAAGCCGCTTCTGGCAAACCAGAGCAGTGCACAGAAACGCCACTTACCTTCCCTCCAAAGCGGTACCTATTTATCTACTTGCACTCTGACGTGCTTTCGAACTGCTAGGTTGGCAGGAGCTGGGACCGAGCAACGGGAGCTCACCCTGTTGCAGGGATTCAAACCGCCGACCTTCTGATCAGCAAGTCCTAGGCTCTGTGGTTTAACCCACAGCGCCACCCGCATATCTCTGCCATAAACTCACAAGGTGATCTTAGGAAGGCCACTCTTTCCCAGCCTCAGTACCCCAGATGCAAGATGGAGCACAATAACACCAACTTACCTTACAGGGCTATTATAGTGTTACAATTGGATGGGGCCACATGAAGAACTTTAAACACATGAGTAGTTCTAAACAAACATTAAGCACTGCTAATAATAATAGTAATAATAATTTTATTATTTATACCCCACCCAATCTGGCTGGGTTTCCAGTAGCAGCCACACTTAAAGTGGATGACCCCACCTCTCACACTGTAAGCAGAGTACTAATAAAGAACAGGGATTTAAATCACCCTGCTAGTCTTTGAATACCCTCCTGCAAGATGCCCTTTACTCCCCTAGGATAGGTGCACTGTTTTGGATATTACAGCTAACGAATCTTCGTTCTCCAAAACCTGAACAAGAAAGAACTGGGCAGCAATAAAAGTGTTCCACTGCAGCCGTGCCACCCTTACTCTAGCCCCCCTCCACTCCTAGGTAAAAGCCCTATTCATGTATTTCTTTGTTACAGGGCATTCATATGCAACAACAGGAGCGAGGGCACACTTCTAGCCCTGCCTCAATGTGTCCCTGTCTCTGAAGCATCTCCTCAGCTATGCGTATCAAAGGATGGAGGCCTGACATGAGAGCCCTTTGTGCGAGTGCAGCAACAAGACGGTGCAACATCATGGGCATGCCTAGAACCACAGCCCTCTCCGTACACGTGAGCAACCCTACAGGCAAGTCAGGGTGTGAGCACAGCAAAAAGTTCTGTTGAACTGAAAAGCTGTTCTGCTTCTTCCATCCATCTCATAGAACACCACTTCTGGACGCTGTAGAAACGCACCTCCCCATCTTATCGTTTCACACAAAGGACAACATTCTGAATGTGACAGGGAAGAAGGATAGAAGACCCTCTGTCCATAATTAATGTCTTGCGCGTCCTGAAGGTCTGAAACACGGTCTGACATTTAACGCTTTGCTGAGCTAGCAGGCAATAAAGCAAGGCTGCTTCAGCCTGAGAAATAGGATCAGGGACACTTTGTGGCTGCTCTTTAGAACAAACACATCAAGACACACAGACCCAAGCGGAGGAATGAAGGGTGGGGGGTGGAAAAAGAGCAAAAGCTCTGTCCAGAATACTCTGCATCAAAATGTCAGGCTTCTCTTGTAAATAGTGGAAGGGAAGCTAAGAATTAACTACTTAAGACAAAGGAGCATATAGGAAATGTTGAACTGCCTGGAAACTCAAGTGTGTAAAGAACACCCTTAGGTGACGAGATATAGGCGGATCATCCAGCAACTCTAATCCATGAGAGACGCTTGTACACTCCTCAGACACACCGTTCTTAGACACACGAATCACAAAGTTAATTAAACCAAATAATGGCACTTCCTCCTTAATTATCTGTAAAAGCACTTTGTGCCATACATAAACACACAAAGTCTATACACTTTATATTATTATTTGCAATGTTTATTCAGTATTGCACACATTGAATTCCTGCAAATTCTGACATGGACTTGCTCTCTGTTTAAGAGTTGTTTGTTTAAGGAAGCGCACTCTACAGTGCTAAGAAGGACACACGTCTCCTTATCATAGGGGAAAAACACATCCTCTCAAACCCTCGCACATCAACAAGCAATCTTATTCTTGTTCTTTTTATTTACTAAATGTGTAACTGCCCTTCATCTATAGATCTCAGGCAGATTCGCCACAAAAAAATTACAATTCAAAAGATACAAAATGCATTAACATTTCCTGCAGCAATACCATCCCTCCTACACAGTTCATGCTAACTAGATATTCCATATTTGCTTTTGAACTGAGTCTCAGGGGAATACTGTACAAAGGATAACATGTGGCTGAGGGATGTATCAGACAGCCTTCTAGATAGAGCACCCAATACTGCCTCCTGGTACCCTCAGAGAAGCGCTTGATTATGTGAATCATTGCAAACCACGCATTTCTGAGTAGTCATCAATTTGCATCTGGGTTGCCCATGTCACCAAATGGACAACACCTCAGAACCAATGAACATTCACAGCTAGATTTAAGAGCTACCTAGGCATGTTAAGAGGGACGCAGGTGGCGCTGTGGGTTAGAGCCTCAGCGCCTAGGGCTTGCCGATCGAAAGGTCGGCGGTTCGAATCCCTGCGGCGGGGTGCGCTCCCGCTGCTCGGTCCCAGCGCCTGCCAACCTAGCAGTTCGAAAGCACCTCCGGGTGCAAGTAGATAAATAGGGACCGCTTACCAGCGGGAAGGTAAACGGCGTTTCCGTGTGCGGCTCTGGCTCGCCAGAGCAGCGATGTCACGCTGGCCACGTGACCCGGAAGTGTCTCCGGACAGCACTGGCCCCTGGCCTCTTAAGTGAGATGGGCACACAACCCCAGAGTCTGTCAAGACTGGCCCGTACGGACAGGGGTACCTTTACCTTTACCTTTAGGCATGTTAAGAACCCTACTGTGTTTTTAGGGATCTTGAATTGGATTCTGAAACAGATCTAACATAAAAATGCCTTCCCATCAGACTAAGTGCACATAACAGCTTACTTATTATATTTATATTCCACCTTTCCTCCAAAGAGTTCAAAGTGGTGTACATAGTCCTCCCATTTTATACGTACAGCAACCCTGAGAGGTAGGTAGAGTGAAGATGAATGCAAAACAAAACAAAAACTCCTAAAAAGGAATATTTGTTCCATGTCCACTCATACCCCCCCCCAGCTACAAATCCAACTTTATTAAAATGGGATTTCCCCCCCCCCCCTCCTTACCGCTACAGGCCTGTTCCCAAGGAAGTTGAGATCGCTGTTTTCTCCAAAAAGGTAGCCCTCAGGATGCGTAGAATCAAACTTCTCACCTCCCATGATGAAGTGACTGGCAAAGTAGCTTCCTGAAAAAGAGAGGGAAACAAAGAGGCTGGTTAGAATTAGGAGCAGAGAAAGGAGTTCAGTATACAGTGGTTCCTCGGGTAAGTACTTAATTCGTTCTGGAGGTCCAATCTTAACCTGAAACTGTTCTTAACCTGAAGCACCACTTTAGCTAATGGGGCCGCCTCCTGCTGCTGCTGTGCCGCTGGAGCACAATTTCTGTTCTCATCCTGAAGCAAAGTTCTTAACCTGAGGTAATATTTCTGGGTTAGCGGAGTCTGTAACCTGAAGCATATGTAACCTGAAGCGTATGTAACCCGAGGTACCACTGTACCATGAAGGAAAGGAACCATCACAGAGGTTCTAATTATCAACATGGACACAATCAGTACAATGCACTGTGGAATAACTCGCAAAAAGCTCCTAGCCCTCATGGTTGTGGAGATATTTATTGGTTTCATTCAAAACTCTGAAACCAGAAGAGGTGAGTCAGTAGCAAACATTTTATTTTCCCGTCCCTCCTTGCAGCCTCTTACCCCTACAAATGGACAGTATGCCTGCCTCCAAGCCATATGATGTTTCTCTTCCAACACCCACTTTTCCTGGCAGAGTTTTCAAATTTGCAAACTGAAAAAGGAAAGGAAAAATGGGGTAGCTGGCACTTTTATAGTGCTTTTAATTGTTATGTGTATTGAACTTCACATAAATAAGTCGACTTCCTGATTTGTAGCTCAGCCGCTTAGCCACTAGGCTTAAATTTACATTATTTGTTAATAACTACATTTTATAAGTCATTGGTTGGCACACACACACAGTTATAGATTGCACACCATATTTTACAGCATTGCTTAACTATGCCATCCCAGTACAGCATTTTTCACAGGTGTGCACTTAAGTCTCTCCCACAATTGTAAACCATGAATAATAATGATGCTGAGAAACAGTCCAAAGGCTATCACTTAAGGAGACTGCAACACTTGCAGGGACAACACAAGGTCTGTTGCAAGAGTAACATACATTTCCCCGCAGTAGGGTTTAGCAGCGTTGTTCAGGTTAGCTGAACATATTCAAAAGGGAAACCTCTGTGATCGGTTTTATTCTCTATTATAGGACTCAAAACAGACAGACCTGTGCTGAATTTATTTGACATGTCTGCCAGAGATACACTCCCCCCCCCCCACCAAAGGAGCAAATATGTATGGGAGTACTCTTAGATGGGACGCGGGTGGTGCTGTGGGTTAAACCACAGAGCCTAGGACTTGCCGATCAGAAGGTTGGCAGTTCGAATCCCCGTTGCTCCTGCCAACCTGGCAGTTCGAAAGCACATCAAAGTGCAAGTAGATAAATAGGTACCGCTCTGGCAGGAAGGTAAACGGCGTTTCCGTGCGCTGCTCTGGTTCGCCAGAAGCGGCTTAGTCATGCTGCCCACATGACCCAGAAGCTGTACGCCGGCTCCCTCGGCCAATAAAGCGAGATAAGCGCCGCAACCCCAGAATCGGCCACAACTGGACCTAATGGTCAGGGGTCCCTTTACCTTTACCTTACTCTTAGATATCTGGAAGTCCCAGCTGGTCCTTGGGCAGTAGGTTCACCAGCTACAGCCATTCCAGTATACAAGTAGGGTTGCCATGGTAACCCATGTTCTGATAAACCTGGACTGCTATAATGCACTCTGAGTGGCTGCCATTTCAAGATGACTTAGATGCTGCAGCTAGTACCAGCTCCTAGTTTGCCAAGTGGAGCAGCTAGCTTGAGCTACGTGACTCTGGTTTCAAAAGGAACCACACCGACTGCCAATATATTTCCCGTCCAAATTCCAAGATGTCAGCAATAACTTTAAAAACCCCTAGACAGCCTCAGACCGAGACGTTTAAAGGAGGCACCTCTCCCTCTGTTGTCTTGCCTAAGCATTAAATTCTTCTGGAGAGGCCCTTCTCTGCATCCCACCTTTGAGAGTTGTACATTATGTGTTTCTTCTTTTTTGGTGCTGACTTGTAGATTGTCTTCCATACACACAGTTTTAACAATGAGTCCATTAGTGACTTTGGAGGCCAATTCCGGATCCACACGTCCTTCCACAGTGGGGACATTGCTTTCCGGGCGGGAGTTGATCACAGTGTGGATTTGCCAAGCGTGCCTTCCTCTTAGCACATTTGTCCCTTGTGTCCTGAGTTTGAGTGTCTTCAAAGCCCGTTACACCTTTGGTAAAGGCTGTTCTCCAATTGGAGTGCTCACAGGCAAGTGTTTCCCAATTGTTGGTGTTTATACTACATTTTTAAAGATTTGCCTTGAGACAGTCTTTAAACCTCTTTTGTTGACCACCAGCATTACGCTTTCCATGTTTAAGTTTGAAACATTACTTGCAGGGGCATACCTAGGGGTTGGTCAGGTTGGCTCCTGCAAATGGTGCAGACCCGGGGAGGGGGGACGCAAAATCACTCCTATCCACTGACTCAGACTGGCTAGGAACCCGCCCACCCATGTGTACACATCCCGGGCTGCTCCTCTGGGCAGCCAGTATCTCCTTGTCAAGGGTGCAAGGGATTGTGGGGCACCAATATAGCTCCTTGCCCAGGGCGCAAGGGAGCCTAGGTACACCTCAGATTATGTAGCAATGGAAGAGGAAGGGCCTTCTCTGTTGTGGCACCCTGTCTGTGGTATGACTACTCCTCTGAGGCCCAGCTAGCACCAACTTTGGCTCTGTTCTGGTACCACGTTAGTACTTGGTTCCTCAAGCATGTATGAACTGTTAATCTTGCAGCCTAATGTTACAGCTTTAAGATGAATATTTTATAGAACATTTTACTCGCTCTTGGTTTTACTGATGTTGTGTCGCCTGCACAAATTGTGAACCCCGCAACGTGATAGAGGGCAGGGTATATAAACAAGTTAGTAAATGCATCAATAATGCATTTCTAGAAGTTTGAAGTTTTCTGCAGAGAAATATAGCCATGGAAAATTTTCCAGCCCGTGTTAAAAGAAAGCCTTGAGGTCATCTGCCCTGAGGCACTATGTTCCATCTTGAAAAAGTAGCTTTATGCATCATATCCAAAGTTAGTCACAGTCACGAGCACACCCACTGAAATCAATGGACTTAGGAATATGACAAACTTTGTGTATCACCCAGTGCATGTTTTTTTTAAAAAAAAAACAGTCTGAGGTACCACCAAAAAAAAGAACATTTGAGCAAAAATGGAAATCTTGCAATTGCTCTGAAAGCCTCCTCAGATTGTGATCGACTTCCACGGCAGTGGAATTTGAGACTACCCTGCCACATAAAAATAATAGGATATGACAACACTTGGAAAACCCTGTATGGAATTTAAACAAAAGGGTAACAAACTTCTCTCTTTACAGCTCACATACAGCTTCCTTCACATATCTTTTATTGACTGTTTGTTTGAACATCTTAGAATAGAACCACTCACAGCAGGCTCACTACCCATGCCCCTTCTAATGCACTTTTATCCCAACTACGGGGTTTAGCAAAAAAGGTCAAATGCACTTTTAACAATCTAGTATTACAATGCTAGTGGTAATAGATAGGCCTTTGCTTTTAAAGAAAACGAGGATAAGAGCTTTCCCCGGCAGAGCGGTTTCATTTGTTGTCCTTTCCACAACAGCTTGGTTAACCTTGAAGGTATTACACAGAGCATACCTTGCCATTACAAACTTTTACATGGCTACTCTCCTGAAACTGCCAATTATTCAAGTTTTGCCCGTCCTCTGATCCAAACGAGCAAAACCACATCACCGCTACTACCATAGTAACGCTTTTATAGAACAGGCCATAGAAGTAAGAACTACACACTCATCTTTAAGGAGTATATAAACATTTCTATTTCACAAGCTATTTTCCAGTTGGATGGGTTGAGGGCCGTTATTAAAAGCCGCACGCTGCAACAGTTAATTCAAAACGTGCTCTCTTCACTCCTCTGCTGTCCACACCTTGAGGTGAAGATTGGTGGTAGGTATACAAAAGTCAGCTGAATCATCACTTCATAGGTTACAGAAATGTGTAACGACAATTACTCTAGTAATTGCTTCCGTAGCACATTTTAATCTGGTGAGGGACATTATTTTATTTTTAAAATATTGAAAGCCCACCCTTTCACTCGTAAAACTTTCAAGGTGACTTTATAGACTATTGTGTTTGGCCTCGCAATGACTCTTTTTGGTGGGTTACTATGGCTTATATAAAGAAACTGCAGCTTGGGTAACAAGCCTGCACAATGAGTCAATATCACAAATATGGATCTTAAACCAGGTCAGAGACTCTATAAAACCAAACTTTCTTTTCAATTCTCATAATATTTTGTACATGGCTTTGCACATATTGAACCAGTCTGATGAATGCTCTAGCTAGCATGATTTATCTTCATCTACTTCTATTTTCCAGACAGAACCTCAACATTTACAATACAGTGGTGTAGCACCCTGCTTGTGGTTAACGCTTAGCTGGAATGAAATATTCAACGCAGCAATAGAGAAATTAAAATAATAATTTATTTGTCGGACAAATAAATATGAGGCACAGTGGTTACCAAGCTCTGGCCTGGCCTCCTGCCGTTATGGCCAGCACTTATATTTCCTTAATCCAGCCCCCTTGCTCCTCCTGTGGCTGCCTCTGTCCAATCAGCCTGGTTGAAATTCCTATTGGCTGTTTGCTAGAACCAATCACAAAAGATACACCCATTTCCTCTTGTCCTTTTATGGGAAACAAAAAGCTATATATTCTTCTATCTATAAATGACAAATAAGTAGTAATATATCTTACATGTGTCTCAACAAGGAACCTTAATTACCAGCTCACCTCGCCCTATTGCCCTCCAAAACAAATGGTTTAATCTTAAATTTTTATCTTAAACAGATGTCAAGAATCTTGAGTTCACATCATCATTGAAAGATCTCCTCCTCTTGGAGGTCTTTTAAACAAAGGCCTGACAACCATATGTGTGCTCTAATGATGTTTCCTGCTTGGCAGGGGGGCTGGGCTGGTGGCTGATGGCCCCTGTGATCTCTTCCAACTATATGAAATAAGAATCTAGCATAAGGATTTAACATTTCTTAGCTTCTAATTCCTTTGCATAATTACATTTAAGCCAATATATTTAATACATAACATAGATAGCTTTTTAGAAGAATAAACCTTTTCAAAGTAAAAAAGGAAGGAACAGTTTCCAGCCTCAAAATAAGATAGGAAGAAAACCTATCTTCTCCAGCCAAGCCAGTTGCCTTTTTCACTGCTCTTGACCTTTCAACCTTAGGAAAATATGGCTCAAGTTTAATGGGAGGCACATGGTTTTATTTTACTATTTACCCACTCTTAATTATGTTTATCTCTTTTTTTATCTTCTGTAATATGTAGGGTCAGTGTAACCTTGGCTGTCAGCCTGTAATTCCCTTTTTACGACTTTGAGAATTGTTTTCTGCTATAAATCAGGGGGCCCCCTTGTCCAGGAGAATAAACATCTTGCCAAGGTTCTTAGGCAGCTGGTCTTCTGCCTGGCATGAACATTTGAAAATCTTTAAGCTCATTTTAAGATACAGGCCTTGATCAAGCCTTAATAAAAATGCAGGCTATGATTAGATGCCTCAGTGGTACCTCTGGTTAAGTACTTAATTCATTCAGGTTCTTAACCTGAAACTGTTCTTAACCTGAAGCACCACTTTAGCTAATGGGGCCTCCCTGCTGCTGCCGTGCCACCAGAGCACAATTTCTGTTCTCATCCTGAAGCAAAGTTCTTAAACCGATGTACTATTTCTGGGTTAGCGGAGTCTGTAACCTGAAGTGTATGTAACCCGAGGTACCACTGTATGTTTTATCCTTTTTGTGTGTATGTAAGCTGCCCGAGGTATTACCTGCTGCAGAAAGGCTATATACACATTTTTAAGCAAACAAACAAACAATCCATTTCACAGCGCTTTTCTTCTATCTCTTCACATCAAGAAGGCTTCATTAGTGTCAGATTCTTTGTGGGGGGCACTGATGGGGTGGGGATGTGTTTACCCCATGCAAAGACATTTACACCTTGGCTAGAGACAAATTAGAAATGGTCTTGTGATAAGAAACAGCAGCATCAAGTAGTAGTATCTCACAACCAAGTACAGAATATAAATGCATCTTGTATGACGTTGTCGGGTGAACATAGATTAAAAACTCTGCCCTGGAAACACAGTGGTTGCACAGTAAACGGAAGTGTGAACACTGTCCCTATCTTAGCAGGACTCTGCTTCAAATCTGTTGACCATCATCCACTTGACAACTGCATCCAGGCACTGGTTCACTCTATGCACTGTCTTCTCCTGACTCAGATCTGATAGCAAAGCAAAGCCTAGTGTCATCAGGATACTGACACTGTACCCCAGACCTCCTATTGGTTTGCTCCAAACAGATTCATATAGATGTTAAGTAGCATTGGGATAAGAAGAGTGTCACAGTTAAATTGCCAAAACCTAGACGTGCAGCCCCCTAGCCGCTAAGAGATCCAGCAGTAGTAGGGTTGCACTCTGCCACCTGTCCCTCGAAGGAGGTCATTTGTTAGGGCAACCAAGGCCAATTCCGTGCCAAGCCCAGGCCTGAACACAGACTGAAACGGGTCCAGTTAAAACAAAACAACAATTTCAAAACTAATAGAGATATTGAGCGGATAAAAATAAAATCTCCACTAAGGAGGTTTGAACTTATTTGCCATTGACCTAGTAGCTGCCATTTCATTCTGAATTTTAAGTTTAACACACTCCCTTTTTTGTGTGTACACTGCCTTTTCATGGTGTATGAAAGGCAGTGCAGAATGTCAGAATGTTTTTAAAGAAATAAAAATTTAAAGGCAACAGTTCAAAATGAAACAAAGCTCTCTTTTATAAAACATCTACTGAAAAACCTGCAGCATCTCCTTGCAAACATCAATACTGTATATTTGTCAGCAAAAAAACAACAACCCCTATACAATTGTTTCCAAACAAGAAGAACACGAGGCACCTCTACAAACGCCAAGATGCAGCTCATCATTTAGGAAGGTTCTGCAATCAATTATTGATGTCTGCTGCTTTCTGGCCCCATTTTTTCCATGTACATAATTTATAGGAAAACAAGAGTTGGGGGGGGGGGGGGGAGAGGCAGATAGACAGACATTTGAAAGAACCCTGGAGCTCACCAAAACCAATGCAGGCACATGACTGAGGGGCAAGAGAAAAGGAATGCAGTTTGACCAGAGAGTTAATCTAGCCTTCTAATGAAACATGGAAGAAGCTGAGAGGTGAAGGACCTCATTTAAAAGTGGGCATAGTTAAAACCTTGCAACATTCTTCGAAAAACAGATGCAGAATCACAGCAGGCCACACATTTAGGTGACCAGATGCAATGGGAGGTCAGGATTCAGTTGTGCAGAAGAAAGCTGAGCCTGGCAAGGGCTGCAGGGCTGTGCATATAAGGTTGCCATATTCCAGAAAGTGAAAATCCAGACACAAATGTTGTTGAGCGTTTTTGCCATACATTTTTTTGCCAATTTCCACCCAGGCACTGCTTCCAACTGCAGTATTCCAGGTATGTCTGGGAATTCCATGCACAACCTTAGATCTGTACAGTACTTATCAAAAATCCCTCCTCTTGCCCCTCTATGAGCTTCCAGTTCATCTTGTCTACACATACAGTGGTACCTTGGGTTAAGTACTTAATTCATTCTGGAGGTCCGTAGTTAACCTGAAACTGTTCTTAACCTGAAGCACCACTTTAGCTAATGGGGCCTCCTGCTGCTGCTGCACCGCTGGAACACAATTTCTGTTCTCATCTTGAAGCAAAGTTCTTAACCTGAAGCACTATTTATGGGTTAGCTTAGTCTGTAACCTGAAGCGTATGTAACCTGAAGCGTATGTAACCCGAGGTACCACTCTATTACCTCACCCTGCACATGTAGCTTTAGATCCTGGTCTCCAAAGAATCCATTATGAGGTGCTAAAGAGATCTTATTTGATATTTTGCAGCAAAGCAACCCATCCACAAAAAAGGTCTATGGGAGGGAGCATAATGGCCAAATGGCTCTGAGTTCAAGTTTGCTTTTCAATGCTGAATATGCAAGAGAGTGTAGCACACACTCCCATAACCAAGGCTAAGAGACTCAGCTGTGAACTACGCAGTCCCCACTTTGAGCCTCCCCTCAGCTGCCTATCTGTTATGTGAACACAACCACCAGAAGAACGAAATTCACCTATGCTCCCTGACAGCCTAGCAAGCTGCTTGTTGTTTCCCAGTGACAAAAACGCACAGCAACAACCAAGTGTCAGGCAGGAACAGCAGAACGACGCTTTTAGAAAACAACTGGTTAGACCCCACACAGCTGTGTGCCTTACAGATAGCGAGCAGTAGCTTTATCTTTCCAAAATTAATATCAGGTGTCAAACTGGTTGCTTTAATTACAAAGACCTCTCCAGAGAGACTACTCTTCATTACCCTGGTGTACAGATAGTTATTAGCAAGACAGAACCCACAAAAGTTTGCATCATCCTAGAAGCAAGGTGGACAAGCCTGGAGAGAACATGGCAAAGCACCTTAATATCACTTCTGTGATAAGCAAATATATTCTACAGTCCAACCTATTGCGATTCAAGCCTAAGCTGCACATATCCACCTTTTCCCTTTCAGCATCATTCTACTTTCTCTTTTTTTTCTTCCAATTTTTTTTGATTTTCCAGATTTTTCACACCGGAAAGAAATATATCAAAGAAAATAAACTAAACACATAAGAAGATTATTACTTCAAATACCTAAATCTCTTAACATTGGTAACTGACTTCCTCAAATCCCCTCTATCTGAATTTCATTATATCACCTGTATAACAGATCTCCAATTTCATATTTCTAATAATATTAACTCCTTTCATTAACTAACCTCTTCTCCTTTATTATTATTCTAATCATTAATATTTAGTACCACATATTCTTATTCTACCCCAAGCCTATTTGTTAATTCCAAGAATTTCCTATTTATCTTACATTACAATATTTAGCTAAATATTCTTTAAATTTCTTCCAATCCTCTTGTATCTCCTCTTCCTTCTGGTCGCGGATTCTTCCAGTCAGGTCGGCCAGCTCCAAAAAGTCCAACATCTTCAACTGCCATTCTTCTGTTGTTGGTATCTCTTGCGATTTCCAGTTTTTGGCTACTATCACTTCTGTATAAGCAGTAAAGATATTCTACAGTCCAACCTGTTGTGATTAGAGCCTAAGCTACGCATACCCACCCTTTCCCTTTCGACATCACTCTACTTTCTCTGCAGCTTTGGTGGGTGGGGAATCCTGATGTTAGGTTCACTTTGGAGGGTAGGCAGGAATCGTCCTTGTCTTGGAATTATAGAGCTGGAAGGGACCACAAGGGCCATCTAGTCCAACCCCTTGCTATGCAGGAATATTTTTGCCCAACATTAAGCTTAAACTCATGACCCTGAGATTAAAAGCCTCATGCTCTACCGACCGAGCTATCCCAGTTTTAGATGTCTTCTGATAATTACCATTGCTTATCCAGGCCTTTGCAATACGTATTTGTTTCCTTTCAAATCAACCAGTATTTACAGGTGTTTTTTTGTGTTTTTTCCTGATGCCTTTACTGATTCTATTGTAATCCTGTATTGCTACATACTGCTGCATTATGCCTATATGAAAGTGCAGATTTATAAATATTTGAATAAATAAATGAACCATCACATTCTGCCAGTGCAAGGATTTCTGCTTGTGCCCTGGGACTTTCCACCCCTTGCACCCTCTGCAAAGCTGCTCCAGGAGGTTAGGGGGACCTTTAGAACCAATTTAATGGGGGCACTGGGAGGATAGGAGAGAACATTCTGTTTCACAAGGATAAATCCTTGTACTGATGGAACAAGAAGCTCAGAGCTACATTAAATTCCACCCTAAATAAATAGAAGAAGAATCCTTAAGTTTTAGAGCTTTGGGTGCATGAGCATATTTAAAAGACTTGTCGCTTAAAACAGATCTTTCTGATTTTTGTGAGATGAGGATGAGAAAGTGTACTGCACTTTAACGGGTTCAAAATGCTTCCTATAGTCTCTCACTACTTCCTACATCAAACCTGCTAGTTGGAACGTGTTTATCATTGCTCCCATTCAGACCAACCAGAAGTTCAATAAATACAGTGGTACCTCGGGTTACATACGCTTCAGGTTACACATTCCGCTAACCCAGAAATAGTGCTTCAGGTTAAGAACTTTGCTTCAGGATAAGAACAGAAACTGTGCTCCGGCGGCTCAGCGGCAGCATGAGGCCCCATTAGCTAAAGTGGTGCTTCAGGTTAAGAACAGTTTCAGGTTAAGAACAGACCTCCAGAACAAATTAAGTACTTATCCCGAGGTACCACTGTAAGGCTTAAAAATCACTTGTTACATACAAAGCTAATAAATTTCCGCCGGTTGCATGCGTACTCGATCACCACAGCAACAAACATAGCAAGTGTCCAGATTAATAACAGATGCACCTTTCCTAATGACTTGCTATATATGCAGAAAACACTATTCATCAAAGGTGCATAGCCACTTCATATACTTCTAAGCCACCCACCACTTGGCAAAGCCATCCGCACACCTCATCAGGAAATCACAGATCAACCTAATGCAATATAACTGTGTCAGAAGCATAGGGGGAAAGCAGGAATCACTTGCAGATCCTATAACTCAAACAGGTGAGCCAAGCTGCAGAACACATATCAGATCACGTATATATAGCTGATAAAACACTTAACACGCATTACAAAAAAGCTTTTACTCATGTTACAAATTAGGAAAAAAAATTCCTTGGGGTGGTATTTATGATTATGATTTTAGAAGCTCTTAAAATCAGTCTATAACAAAGATCTCAAAACACAAGCGAGCAGATCACTCAGGGAAGTAAGCCAAGCCACAGAATACAACTGAAGCCACAATATGCATTCTTAATGTCAAGCAATTGCACACCATCACTGACTGCTACTCAATCAAACTCAAAAACACTGCATTGCACCTTTAGACATACAGTATATTGTTAGAGGCTTGAAGGGTTGCTGTGGAAAATACTGGTGGGTTGCTTCCATAAATGTGATTCTGTAACCATGAGATTACAGGCACAGGTTAATTCCAGCCATCCAGATGTTTGGGACTACAATTCCCATCACTCCTAGCTAACAGGACCAATGGTCAGGGATGATGGGAAGTATAGTCACAAACATCTGGAGGGCCGGAGTTTTGCCTATGGACATCTGGAGGGCCGGAGTTTTGCCTGGATTAGAACCCAAAAGATGAAATGTGCTGAACTGGCCAAACCAATCTCTCTGTAAACTAATGGTCTTAGCTGGCCAGTTAAGTACTGTCATCAGCATCTTCAAGAGTGAGCCATGTTACTATAGCAACACTAAGTGGAGATGCTTCCAGGAAGAGGAGAGTGGGCCTTTTCCCACCTTACCTGGCCGGATGAGTCTTGCTCTGTGCTGAAGCCAAAGCTATGGTTTTGAGGAAACCCAGAAAGCTAATGGGAGTGTTCATGTGGGAATGCTGTGAGCCTTTCCATCCTATGCTCAGGTTGTATATGTCTGTAAATTAAACTGTATATCCTAAAGATACTACAGTCCCCATTCCCCTTCACTCTATGGACACCAACAATATATACATATACACACATAATTATCTACCTACCTACCTACCCACACCCACCCACCCACCCACCCACACCATCCAGATATGGTGGCAGCTACCACCACTACTTCTAACTAGCCTTCTACTTGTCAGGTAGTGGCACATTCACCATTTTAAACTGCGTGGGAGAAGTCACACATCGTTTCCAGGTCTTCTCCAAGTCCTCATTTTCCTTCACTGACATGCATAGCTGCATTAAGCTGCCTATAGACTAAAATGGCCACTTTTAAAGCTGACTTTAAAAACCACACAATGGATTGGCACCAGACCAATGAAATAGATCCTCTATTGGGATATCTGATTGTTAAAAACAACAATTTCAACCTCCAACATGGCAACTTTTAAGGCATGTGTTTGGTAAGGGGAGAGATGCTGGCAACAAAAACCACCTACTCTTCAAGCTACAATTTTTAACTTGCTGCAAACCCAGCCATTTTTAACCAACATTTCTGAAACAATTTTATTTGCTTATACAGAGAGATCCTCCATATCGATTTTATAAGGAACAAGATTTGCATGCTTTGTAACGGCAGAAAATTCAAAGTACACTCAGCCCTCAAACCTCAGATATGCAATAGTGGCTCTATAATCATCACAGTTCTTCCTCAAAGATTTTTTTAAAAATAGCACAGCAGAACAGATAAGCTGGAAAAACCTCATTCTAAAAATGAAAAGGGTATTGCTGAGACTTGTTTCTTTGTCTGGCTCGTAGTCAGTGAAGGATCTATAAAACTGACTAGATATTCACTGACTGGAGAGAGGAAATCTCTTTGAGGCATATAGCGCCTTCTACTTCACTTGCTGCATAATCATTTGGACACCAGCAACTAAACACAGATAAAGCTCTGGATCAATGTGTGCATTAGAGAGTTCCCTCCCCTCTTCAGGGTTACATAAAAGAAAGAGGAAGTCAATTTGTGTGCCTTAGTAGCTATACTCCAAAGCCAACATTAGCTGCCCACCCACCCATCACTGCCCATCTGTGAAAGTATGGCTGGAAGTCTTAATACATTAATCACTGATTAAAAGCAAGGCTTTTGGTCTAATCAGATTTTGATTAGAGTAGTAAGAGATGTTTAGCATTTCTGTTTGTCACCCAACCTATGTGAAATGCCACTACTAAAACAGCATTCCCCCCCCCACCTCCACTTCTAAAGGTCTTGGTCCTAGAAGACATATATATTATTGCTAATATAATATAATATAATTAGAAAGAAAGGCTTGAAGGAGAGGGAAACCTCTACCTCAAGTAATAAGAACCAAATTACAGCTGTTTAACAGACACCTGCCCCAAGAGGACTAAAACCTCATTAAAGACAGTTAAATTATTGTGGGAAATGCAGTCCTTCTCAAGAAATCTGCAACTTACGAGGTCACAAAGAAAATGGGGACATGGTTGGTTGGTTAGTTAATTAGTTAGTTTATTCAACAAGGTTTATATACTGCTTAATCATCCATAACCTCTCTAAGCAGTTTACATGGAACATGACCAAGGTTTCTATAACGTAGATGCCAACACCTGCAAATACAGATATGAAGCTGTCCGATGCGTGTGAGAGAAGCCAAACCCAGAGCAACCGGGGGTGAAGGAGAAATATATAAGCTTGCACATCCTAATTATGCTCCCAATGGCGCTTGTTTTGTGTTGAAGGCCCAGAAGGTGGAAAGCCTAGGAAAAAAATCTCAGCTGTGCCCTGGACAGAGCAGCAAGCTAATTAGCTGCCTACTTTTGCCCTGGTTTATTGTTTTGTTTTGTTTTTAATTTAAGATAGAAACATTTTATACAGATGCTTACAGAAAGGGAAGGGCTTGTGAACCGCTAAGCAGTAGGCGGCATTTATCCTGGAGCCATTTGTACATCAACAAGGGAAACAGACAGCCCTTGTGCTGCTTGCAGTTCAGATAATCCATTTAAGTGCAGAAATCCTCCTTTCCCATGAGCCCCTTACTGCTCTCGACCGGTCTTACTGGATAGTATCTAGAGAAGCTGAAGAAGATACGTATGATGCAACTTTGGGGGTGGGTTTAGGGAGGAAATGTCTTGTCTGTTTCTCAGTTTGGAGATTTGTTTACCTGTGCATGGAAGAGAGCAGTCCTGGTCAGCCAGGCCCAATTGTCTGTCCAACGTGAAACCTCTGCTGGACATGATCTAGTTAACTAACCAGATTTAATGAAAAACCTGGAAGGCCTCGACAAGGTCAGCAATTTCTGCTTCAGCCAGAATTAGTTTATGATATATTGTAATAGATGTTTTAACTAAAATATTCCTCAAGCGTTATTGTAAGGAAATTAATAGATATTTCACAATATGCTTGAGGTTCTAATAAACCAGTTTAACACAAGTGAGTTTCCATTCATATTCATGATTTATAGCCACATAAAAGAGTACCAGATCATGCACATTCCCTTATTCTAAGGAAGAAGTGATACAGCTGTTTTACTGAAGCTAAGCCAGCCTGAGTCTGGAGCCTCACATTGGAAAGTGGGAAATAAAATGCGCTAAATAGTGTAAAGCAATGATGCACCTAATGCAGGTGTGGGAAACCGCTGGCCCTCCAGATGTTGCTGGACTACAGCTCCCATCATCCCTGGCCCATTGGCCATGCTTGCTGCCAGGCTTGGTGGGAGTTGTAGTTCAGCAATATCTGGCAGACCAAATGTTCCCTACTCTTCATCTTATGTGTTCACAACACAGTGAGTATTATATTGTAATGGTTTGATTGGTTGGCATAATTCTTACTATGTATATTTTTCTATTTCGATGCATGTTTAAATGCTTTCTTTCTTTTAAAAACCTCTAAACTGTCTCTCCATTACACTAGTTTACAAGTGGGTTTCTTCCCGTAAGGGCACACTTAAACATACAAAACCCCACCCAGGTCCAAACCACTAGAGCCTGAAATGGGCTAATCCAGGAAGAGTTTTACCACTTGATTATGTCAATTGTATTAAATTGGTTAGAAATAAAAAGCTGCACACAGGCTTGTGAATCATCCACGCCAAGGGGTTCCAAAATCTGGTCTGTAGGCCACATTCAGGTGGTCTGCAGTGTGTGTGTGGATCTGTTTGAAGATGGCACATTCATTGCATTAAATATTCATACGAGCTTTTATTGTGTTCTTTTATTATATTGCATTTTATTGTACTGTATTATAGCCTGAATTCTATGGAATTAAAATTTCAGTACAATAAACTGCAATATACAGAGTGAGTCTTTTAAAAGAGGCCCCGTGGAACATGTATACTCTGTATCCACAGGGCCTCTTTTAAAGGACTCACCCTGTATAAGAAAGAAAAGCAGCAACAAAAATGAAGTTTAAAATCACGCAGCATCTAGCACTGCACACTACGATCACTACAACAGGAAGAAATATCATTAAATGGTCCACCTAGACCCTCAACAATTTTCAAATGGAAAAGGTTTGGGAACCACTGAAACATTTTTAGGTTGAGGGGTTAGGCTTCCATTGAACAGTAAGTACTGCATAGCACTCAAGGCTAGATGGTTATAAGGAACCTTATGGAAGGGTGTGTTTCTCTTAACCCTAACTCACGCTTTCTCCTCTGCCACACTGACACACAGAAGTGGGCAATATAATCATATTTAAACAGAGAGTCAAGGTATCTTTTCCCACATGAATCCTGCCATACCTTCAAACTGTTCCACCTCCTGATCAGATTATCAGTATCCCCCCCCCTCCCTATTTTCCTGCACACAGGGCCAAAAAAGGGCTCCTACGTTTCATAAAGGAACCAACAAGGCCAGGAGTGTGTTTGGGAATTTCCAGGGGAAAAACCACAGCACAGGAAAATTACAGCAGGAAGCTCCATGTATCTGGAGGCTTATTTGAAGAAGTATTTAGTATGAATGGTCAATAAATCCAAGCAGCACTTCCTTTTCTCCACAGTAAACAGCTCATCTGCTTCGACAGAATAAGCCTATGCATTTACCAGAAGTAGCTGACTGCCTCCTTCCATGGGCGCCAGTGCAAAATGGAGTAGGGGAAAAACGCATCTCTTGAGAAATCTATTGCATTACTATAAATTCAAGCCCGTTTACAATTTCTGAACGCATACAGCCAATAGGTATTCCACACAAGTAATTTTCAGTCCTGGGCTGAGATTTAATTACAGTCAAGTCCACCTACCACTTTTTCTTCTCACTCGTAAAACTTTTTACCCAAACCTACTCTGCAGAAAATATACAACCCTATTTCATGTTAAAAGAACTGACCAGGTATCTATAGAGCACACCATCTGTCAAGAACTACTCATATCCAAACCTCAATCAGTGAACTGAAGCTGCAACAGAGCAACATGGTTGCAATCGATAGTCTTTAAAATTTCGCTCTGATAAGATTTTGTGTGGTGCTGCTGGAACTTTGCATCCTTGTTTTAAAAAAAATAATCAAGAAAGTCCCCGCCAATCACTTTACTACACAGGGCTGACTTGGGTCACCAAGACTGTCCCCCTCCAACTTTACGAAAAGTCTAACATCCAAAATGTTGGGATTATGCCTATGCAACACTGCTATATACAGGTGGAGGCAGAACAGTTGGCACGATAGGGCCTTTTCAGGAGTGGCATCCCATATGTGGAATGCTCCCCGCCCCCAGGTGAGCTGCTTCTGTCCCCATCATTAACATTCAGGAGGAATTTTAAAACATCTCTGTTCACCAAGGCATTTGATGGCTGAAAGACCGTATTCCTTGCAGCCTTGACATTATAAGCTGTGAGGATACGCGACAATTCTCAGATGATTTTCATCTTTTTAGATATTCCTGAAGTTCAAGTGCTTATATTTTATTTGCTGATGCACTGTTTTGCTGCTTTGTAATTTGCTACCTTTTGGAGCAAGGGCAGGATAGAAATGTAAAATCACCACCATCCCAAGAGTAGTTTGTATATCTCCATTAGCCTTGCCAGAAACTATCAGAAACATGGAATAGTAGCAAGGAGACTCATATTGTGGTCGCGCAGATCCATACAGCACTCATTACAGCCAGTAATCACTTGCCACAAGATGACCATATTTTTGGCAGCATCCATGTGGTGGTTCTGACATGTGCTCTGGGCTACTTAAGGATCTTTACGGAGATTAAGTACATCTGTCTGTATTCTTGTCCAAGAAACCCCACTGTTACAATAGCTGAATGAACATCATGCAGCCATTAATAAAGCAGCGCTCTCTGGAACAGGCACCGTAGAGCTTATTTATATCTGCTGCTGACAAGAGCCCAGGAACAAAAGGTAAACTTTGGGGGAGACTAGTTAGTGAGCTTGAACCTATCTCTACATACTTTTGATTGCAGCCATAACCAGTGAAGCCCTCCAAATACTACAATGGACTACAATGTCCATCATCCCGAACATTTGACCAGACTGGTTGGGACCAAGAGGAGTTGCCATTCAAAAATGTCTGGAGGGCATCAATTGGGGACCCACTGCTTTTACCCCGTACTTTAATCAAAATATTTTCAGGTTTTCTCATTTATAAGAGAACCGTATGGGAAAATGCAGGGTGCGTTGGCCTCAGAGTTCCTGGGTTTTAGGAAGTTTAGAAGGTTTTGCCAGGATAACGAGCTAGTTGCTTTGATCTTGGGCTAGGATAAGGCAGCTGGAATCTAGCCCTGCTTTCCCCCAGCAGTTTGTGAGCAGGTTGGACTGAGGAGTGCTGGGTGCAATGGTTTGGAGCCTTTAAAAAAGTTTTTGCTTTGGTGTATCCCAGGTCCTGTCCCATCTAGGCTGCAAGAATAAGTGAGACGGTGGTGGCAGCAACTACCAGAGAACAGGTCCCATTGACAGCACTGCAGGGCTGTTGTGTTACAGTTGGACAGGCTCTCTTGGGGGTTCCCCCACCCTTTGTCACACTCTTCTCTCTCCTGTGTGTGCCTTCCCTACGAGTATGAATGACAGTGTCCACTGTTGCTCTGGCAGAGAGCACATGGTTAAGCAGGAGGCCACTGACTGAACAGAGATGCTCAATGTTCTAGCGCCGTGACAGAAAGCACTGCTGTCCAAGCAGCCAAATAAAATGATAATATTCACTAGACTCTCCTTATTCTGATGCCATCCTGTTTGCCGCCCTAACAAGTGCCACCAATTAATTGCACCATCTATTTCTTCCTTTAATTTCTTCCCACTTAACGTAGTTGACCACATTTAGCAACAACTACTTAAATACAGCAGTTTCCCCACAGACAGACACTGACCATTGCGCCATGATAGCTAACTGAATTTTCATATTTAGAGGCAGTGTGAGCTTCATGGCAGCCTAACAGCTCCTTTAAATGAAGGGGAACCATTTCCAGTGGAAGCAAAGAGGTGACACAGGAGAGACAAGTCTCTCCTAAACGAGAAAGCATTTTGGTCGATTTACAGCAGTGGAAACAGCAAATGTGGAAAGGAGTTAAGAACCCCTCCCTCTCACCACCTAAGCTGCATCAAGAGAAGTCTAGTGTCCTGATCAAGGGAAGTAATAGTACTACTCTATTCTGCCTTGGTCAGGCCACACCTGGAGTACTGCAGCACGTTCTGGGCACCACAATTTAAGGAGGATATTGACAAGCTGGAAAGTGTGCAGAGGAGGACAACCAAGATGATCAGTGGTCTGGAAACCAAGACTTAAGATGAACAGTTGAGTATCTTTAGCCTAGTATAGTAAAGAGGAGACTGATATAATATATATGATAGCCCTCTTCAAATATCTAAAGGGCTGTCACATAGAGGATGGAGCAAGCTTGTTTTCTCCAGCTCTAGAAGCTAGGACCCAAACCAATGGATTCAAGTTACAAGAAAGGAGATGCTGACTAAACATCAGGAAGAACTTTCTGACAGTAGGAGCTTTTCTACAGTGGAACAGATTCCCTCAAGAGGTGGCGAACTCTCCTTCCTTGGAGGTTTTTAGGCAGAGGTTGAATGACCATCTGCCATGTAGGATTTAGCTGAGATTCCTGCATTGTAGGGGGTTGAACTAAATGATCCTTGGTGGACACTGGGGGGTGGAGGGAGACTGTATGCCACAAAGGGGAGGGCAAAAGTAACTGTTGTCACCCTGTTCTCTTTCATATGCATGCATGACCACCTTCTCAGCCAGTCTGTACCCTTCCTTGCTGATAGATGATAGATCTGGAAAATGCCTAGCTGATAGACTCCAATGCTTTATCTATTCACTTTCTCTTTTTGACACCGCCACCAATCTTGGTGGATATTGGGACGTGCAGAGAAGTGTGCGTAGAACCCTGGGTCAGATTTCTCAATTAAATACTGGACATTTGCCATGTTTAAAATGTTTACAGTAAAAAACCAAAAAGGCATATAAGGTAAGAGTCAAGTATGTACAAAGTTTTTAACCTTAGATGCTTCTACTTCTTCCTCTTCATCTTCATTTACTAGCACAAATTACTTTATGGTACCTCACAACATTATTCTGCTCTGAGGTAAGAAATACGCAGTGCATCCTCTTAGTTTGCCATAGCATATTTCAACAAAATGTTTCCCAGCAAAAATGAATCAACAGGGGAAAAAATGTAAGGCAAACTCCACATTTAAATATAAAACAATATTGTACTACTAATAAACAATTCCACACTTTAAGGAACACAATCAATCAATAGCTCTCTGAACGATGTACTAAAGAAGTAAGAGAACCACCAAAGCAAAACATACACAAATCAAAATAAATAGAGTTACAAAAATAATTTCATTATGTATCATGAAAGTATCATAAATATTACAAACGCACACGTAATCACCAAAATCATTCACATACACATTCTAAAAAACAGAACCGCCCCCCAACAAGCACACTTTCCTTATACGCACATAACTTCAGCCGCTCAATTCTGACCTCAATAAAACACCCAAATGTTTAACCAACCTATAATCATGCAGAGAAAAATAGGTCCACTCAATAAAACAACAGCAGGGAGAAAAACACCACTCATTCCCACCTGAGGCAATACAGACACCTTCTCCCCACCTCCCACCTAGGGAGATTAAACCCTCCTCTGCCAACAAGCCCACATCCTGTGGGGAGTTAGGTACAGCCAGCCATCAGTGCACCTGATGCTCAGCACCTCTCGGGCAGCATCCCACCCTGTAGAGTAAATTAAAAACATCTCCCTTTAAAACAATGCTCCCTAAATAAACCTCACCCTTGTGGCTTCACAGTCAGACTAGACGGGAGAGGGCCGTGGGTAATGGTAGGTAACAGTCCATCCCTACTCTCCCTTTGGCACCTGAAGCATCTCACTTGATTTAGCCTGGGCAGAGGTGGGAAACCTTTTTTAGCTTGAGGGCTGCATTACCTAGAGGGCAGCCTTGACGGGGGGGGGGGGGTGAAGGGGGGGTGCTAGAGGAAAAAGTGGGCAGGGCCATAGGCAAAAGAAGTGGGCGGGGCCAAGGCTGAGACCTTTGCACAGTAGGCTACATTGCAGACATGCAGAATGCAAAGGTTTCTACCTAGCTCAGTCGACAGAGCACAAGACTCAATCTCAAGGTTGCGGGTTCGAGCTCCACGTTGGGCAAAAGATTCCTACATTGCAGGGGGTTGGAATAGATGACCCTTGTGGTCCTTTCCAACTCTACGATTCTGTGATATCCACCACTATCACCACAATACACACACACCTGTCCAGCCTTCATCCAGACAAGCATGAGGCACTATCACAATTCAAGGGTGCCTTCCAGCATCCAAAAACATTCTAGGAGGGGGTGGATCAAGGCCAGAGAAGGATGCAAGTTGGAGGGGGTGTAGTCCCAGGAGTGCCCCAAGGGCCAGGTAAGCAGGCCTGGAGAGCAACACTCCCCTGGTGTAAAGGCTCGTGTGTTCTTGGTTGATGTTATTAACCTATCGCAGACACAGCTTCTGGGCAGGAACTGTGTGCAGCCTGTGTTTTATACAGCACCAAGCACACTGCTGATCTGTTCACTTGGCATGCTTATTAATGTGTCCGAATGACACTCCCCACACCAAAGGCTCTTTCTTTCAAGAGGTAGCTGCTGCTGAAAAGCTTTCTGTTATAAAAAATAAACTAATCACAAATAAGAAAACGACCAGCAGCCGTTAAAGAGATTGATGGCCCAAACGGAAAGGCCATTCCCACCGCACTCAGCCCATCAAGGACAAGGCATAACTCCACAGAAAGGGCACCATACCAGTGTGGCCATTTTTTTTAAAAAAAAAAATTCTTAAAGTAAAGGCAGGCATCATCTGTTTATGCTTATGAATCTTTCAGAAAACACCTTCTGTCCCAATTGGTGGAAGAAAAGTTGCTAAATGCCAACAGCCAGGCAGATGTTTTAGCAAACCGATTCCAGCTGCTCTGCCTACTAAAAAAGCCAGGCATGTATTCTCAATAAAGAAACAGAGTTTATGTTAACAATGACTCTGCAAAGGTCCTTGCTGGTAATCAGCAAGTAATTTGGGCAATGGAGACATCATTAAGGACCCTTTTTCTTTTACCTTAACTTGATAATTAACTGCTTAACAAAATTACCACCTATTGTTAACAATCTCCAGTGCCGAACAAATCATTTTCAAGTGTAAACACAACCTTACGTCCCCCTCTTTTTAAAAGGTCATAAAGTTGTGATTTGAAAATTAAATAAAACAAAGGACTTCGAACTTCTGTGTTACTCTAACGGAAGAGAAATGCTCCTGATAAACACTGAAGTGAGCAGTGGTTAAAAACCCTTCATGAAACAACAATAATCCTTGACATATCAAGGTAGGCCTGGGACAATACAGTGGTACCTCTGGTTATGAACTTAATTCATTCTGGAGGTCCGTTCTTAACCTGAGGTACCACTGTAGCTAATGGGGCCTCCTGCTGCCACCGCACAATTTCTGTTCTCATCCCAAGGTAAAGTTCTTAAACCGAGGTATCACTTCAGGGTTAGCTGTAACCCGAAGTGTTTGTAACCCAAGGTAACACTGTACTGAGTTAGCTGGACCAATGGTCTGACTCAATATAAGGCAGCTTTTGATATTTTCAGCAGCTACTCAATGACAGCTAGGATCAAGGAAAGCTGCAGCCATGCAACCCAATCCTAGACATGACGACTTGGAAGTAAATCCTGCCACAATGAATGTAGCCTACTCCCGGTTAAGTGTGCATATAAATTCAAACCAAGTCTGCAATTCTGTAGAAGCTTACGTGGGAGTAAGCCCTATTTAAAATAGTAGGCCTTACAACACAACCCTACTATGAATGTTTACTCAAAAGTAAGTCAAGCATGTTTGTAGCACCAAGAGAAACTATTGTGAAAGCTAAGGTCACAGCTTATGCAAACATGCACTCCATATGAGTTCTTGGATGTCAACTAAGCTGAGAAATGATAAATGAAAGCAACTATTACCCAGACCTTGACAAGTGAACTCAAGAAATTCAGACAATGTGGGGCTTAAGCAAGAAGCGGTTATGATGAGGCCTCAATAGATTGCATCTTCTTTAGACATGTCCCCTGGCCTCACCACCAGTCCCAGCCCCCTGGTACTGCCATACACAGTCACAACTCATTCCTAATAATATACTTAGTGCAGAGCTTCAACAAGAACCCTGGAATCACCTAGACTCCAAAGACTGCTCACTAGGGACTAGAAACAAAAGGGTTAGATAGATGCCCTTCTGAGTATCTGAGGGCACCAAACCCCTTTTGTTTTGAATTACACTGTCCCAATGGGAGTTAAATCTTCAAAACACACAATTAAAAATAATTAATAGAAACATGACTTCAAGGGAGCTTGATGTGCTACACTAATATTAGTAAAAATACACAGCTCCCTTTCTAAAAATTCCAGCAATAAATATGGAAAGCAGCTAAAAAAGACCACACCCTTCATTTATAATTAGTAAGATATCCTGGCACCTTCATTCTAAAGCACATGTATTCAGATGCAGGCCCCAATGACTGAAACTGGAGTTAATCTTAAGTAATCAAGCAAAGACTACCCTATGCAAGTTTTACTCAAAAGTTAAGTCCCACTGAGGTCCACGGGATGGGTTTCTAAGTGTGCATAGGATTGCATTCAGAATGCTGATAGCTGAATAAGAAATGAAACTATCAGTTTGTGTAGCGTAGTGTCCCAATGCAACTACTACAAGTTACTAGGATGCGCAGTACAGTTTTGCGCCCATTTTTGCAAAGCATTCTCCTGTGTAATTAACTACAGTAAGGGTCCACAACCTTTTGGCCCTCACAGGCTTTTTAAAAAAATAATAATACCCATTTACCACGAGGAAAAGCTGGTGATGCTCAGAATGCCCCTGAGCAGGCAAGGCATTTACACTCACCCCAAAATAAATGAACTAGAAGAAAGAAGGCAGCACCCACTCAAACAGGCAAGACCCTCCACCCAACCAAATGCAACAAAAAAGCCAACAGGAAGAGAGGGCAGAGGAGCCTTGGCTGGGGACCCCAGATGCACTGGGGACCCCAGAACCAGAATGATCAGATGCAAAGAGTATACACCTTTAAAAGGCAGGATGAAGAATATTTGGCACTTACATGTTTTCCCAACTCCTGCATGGCTAATACTACCTGCTCAAATCCTCTCTTATGCACAATAGCTCCTAAGTACCTTCCTTTGCACATGGCCTCCTTCCTTTAATAGCTGCCTGACAAAAAATGGAGCAGGAAAACCTTTTTTAAAAAATGGAAATTAACCTGTCATAATTTCTGCATGCCAGACTACTGTTAAAGGCACAGGAATAGTGTCAAGGGAAAAAAATCAGCTACCTAACACATTGCATGCAAGCTAAATTCTAATCCCATTTTATCCTGTCTCTCCTAGCTACCATTACCTCTAGCTTCCTTAAAAAAAAAAAAGGAGGAAACTTACAAGCAGACCATGAAGTTCTACACCTATGTGTAGGAGAGTGAGAAAAGTACAGTAGTGTACCGTGATTTCATCCCACCTAATGCTACATGTGTGGCTTCGGTAACCCAGTATCCCTGTCCCATCAATACTGGAAAACATTCCATCGCGAGCAACAGCGTAAAAACTGTTAGACAGCAGGATGGATGGGATATTTCCAAACAGCAATTAGAATATAAACAAGCATGTGAAAATGTCAATACAGGTACCAAGTACGAAAACCACATTCCAAGGGGTGGCATAGGACACACAGATATTTTAGGGAAAAGGAACTGCAATCCTTCATTGGATTTGGGCTCGGCTTTTTTAAAAACAACAACACCACAGAATACTTAGTATTTTTTTAAGGTTCTTTACCAACAAGCATGATGCCATGAATGTTGCTATCTCAGTTCAGATGCCACCGGGAGCGCTTTAGAGGAGGTCGACCCAGGCGAAAGGAACCCGCATTCTCGGCCGCCAGACCTTCTCGAGCTACTTGCATGGGAGACCTTCCTCGACCGACACCAAAACTCTCCGAAAACTCGTTGGCTGAGCCCCCTCCCCGCCAAAGAAGCAGCTTCAGTGCGGCAAAAGGCAAGTCCTGCTTTTCACCCCCGTCCCAGGCAGCTTGTGCAAAGCCGAAATCCAGCGACCTCCCCCCGGCTACCGCCTGGAGTTCAACTGTCCAGCCTTGCTTCGTCACACTGCTCGTTCCCCGATCTCTTCCCCTCCTCGCCTCTCCCCGCTGCTGCTGCTGCTCCTCCTCCTCCCATCCCGGCTAAGCCTTACCGGATTTAGGAGGATATCTGTAGATGGAATTAGACGGGATGTCCACCTCTTCCACTCCTGCGTTCTGCCGGCTGGTTAGCGCTCCCATGCTTGAGACGGAGTACAGTATTAGAGGGCATCCGGGGAGGAGGCGGTCGGGGGTCGCGGGTTGGAGAGAGACGCCTCCCGAGCTCGCACCTTTGCAAAGCGAGAGGAGAGGCGCGGAAAGGCAGCCAGGAGACACACGCGCGCAGGCACTCAGGTCAGCCGCTGCCTCCTGCAACTGCGCTGCTGGTCCCTCACTGGAGAAGCTGCCGCATTGACTTGCCTGCTGCTGCCCCCAGGGGGGTGGCGGTGCCTGCTGCTGCTGCTGCTGCTGCTGCTGCTACCGAGCCGGGGACAGAGGCAGCCATTCCCCCCATCTTTTCCACCCCCATTCCCTCCTTTCCGCCCCCTCTCCTCCTCCGTCGCCCCCCCCCCCCCAGCGAAAGGAGTGAATCAACCTGGGGACCGTTTAGGCGAGCTGGGCTAACGGGAATCCCTTATAGAGCAGTGCAGCTGGGATGGGGCGGGAAGAAGCCGGCATCATCATGCTCATAGCTCAAGCTCTGGGCTGCGGCCGCTGCTGCTACGAGTGCAGAAGGCAACCTCGGCAACCCCAGCAGCATCTCATCTCTCCTCTCGCTGCAATTGCAGCAGCAGCGGCGGAGGCAGCTTTGCAAAGGAGCTGGGCGCCGCCTTGACGTGAGCGGCAGCCCTGCTCTTCAGCCAATGGAGGCCGCCTGCTAAGCAGCCAGCGGCGCCTCCTCTCGCGGCCCCAGCAGCTCCCTGGCACATGGCCCGATGGAGGGAAGGGAAGGGAGGGCGAGGGCGAGGGCGGCGGCAGCAGCAGCAGCGACCGCGGTGCTGGTGGCCGTGTGGAGTCCGCCGCCGGCCAGCTGCCCAAGTTCACCTTGGTAGGAGCTGGGGGACGTTTCGCTGGAATAAAAGGCGGTGCTTCCTAGAGTCACCACAGGCCGGCCTGCTGCAAGGGAAAGGAGAAGTTTCGCGAGGGTGCGAACGCCCGCCCGCCTGCTTGCCTGCCTCCCATCTTTTTCTGCTTCAACTTTGCAACTTTGTTTTTCAAGATGCGCCACTCTTGCTTGGGAGCGGTGGGCCGCGAGGCTGCAGGCCCGGGCCCCTCCAGCCTACAGCTGGAGCCCATCTAGTCTTGTTTACTCTCAAAAGAAGTCCGGCGGTGGCGCTGAGAGGAAATTTACTTAAATGTCTTACATACATACACTATTTCTGAGTCATAGGCTGCCAGCTCGTTTCCGGGACCAATTCAAGTTGTCCTCTAACATTTCCTCAATGAAAACAGCAACGTCCTATTCTATTATTATTATTATTTAGTTTACACCCCACACCATAGCTGTCAACTTTCAGATTTGAAAATAAGGGATCAGCAGTCTCGAAAATAAGGGATCAGCAGCCTCACCTGTCCCGGGGACAGTCTACGGGATATCTAACAATCCGGGGAAGCAGCGGAAACGGTGCTGAAATAAGGGAATTTCCTGCAAAAAAAGGGAAGGTTGACAGATATGCCCCACACCCATCTGACTGGGTTGCCCCAGCAATTCTGGGCAGCTTCTAGCATATATAAAAGCATAATAAAACATTAAACACCAAAAAACTGCTGCCTTCAAATGTCTTCTAAAGGTTGTATAGTTAACTTATCTCCTTGGGTGAGGAGGCTACATAATTCCAGACCCTCCAACATTTCTCTGGTGGAAATGGGGAGGTCCAAAGGAAAAGCGGGGCATTCTGGGATCAAATCAGAAATCAGGATGGCTTCTGTAAATCCAGGACTGTCCCTAGGAAATTGAGACACATGGAGGGTCTGTAAAGGCCCAAATGACATTAAGCACGCCCACATTCCACCTTATTTCTGAAAGACCATCTCATTCCCTACAGACCCTCCCCAGTGTTAAGCTCAGCATGGGAGGAGTGGGTTGGTAGCTCCACCTCCCTCAGAAACAATGGGGTGGTGGCGAAGGTGAGGCCTTTTCTGTAGCAGCCCCCTAAGTTGTGGAATTCCCTCCCCACAGAGGGGCATCTGCCGGCTTCAGCTTTTGGAGAATGCAGAAGATGCACCTCTTTACACCTTTGACACCTGGGATGCATGTTTTAAGGGCCCCTCCCTATTCCTTTGAGTACAATCTGTTTTTAACTGCTTTTAAATTTGAGGTTTAAATAGTAACCAACCCTGCGACCTGCTGTTGAAAGCGGGGTAATAAATTGAATTATGATAATAATATGCTTACTGCAGAAGGGTAAGCCAGCCCTACTGAATTTTGGGGACTCCTCGTCGTCCTGTTGAGGGGAAATCCTAGACTTGGCCCAATGGGGCTTGCATTTTAAGCAAGCTTGCTTGGGATTGGGTGGTTATTTCACCCTAAGCCGCAGAGGCCCACACATACTCACCCAGAAAGGCACACTTTATTTCATTTGGACTTGCTTTCTAGCATGTATTCTTAAGGTAAAGGTAAAAGGTAGAGGACCCCTGGACAATTAAGTCCAGTCAAAGTTGACTATGGGGCTGCTGCACTCATCTCGCTTTCAGGCCGAGGGAGCCGGCATTTGTCCGCAGACAGCTTTAAGTGTCATGTGGCCAGCATGACTAAACTGCTTCTGGCACATGGAGGACCATGACGAGTGCCAGAGTGCACGGAAACACCGTTTACCTTCCTGGAGCAGAGGTACCTATTTATCTACTTGCCCTGCTTTGCTTTCAAACAGCTAGGTTGGCAGAAGCTGGGAGAGAGCAACGGGAGCTCACCCTGAACCACCGACCAAGAGGCTCAGTGGTTTAGACCACAGCGCCACCCACGTCCTTTTATGTGTACTTAAGAGTGCAGTGTAAGGTGGCCAACATTTAATCTGGCCAGACTTTTTATCAGCACGGTCGCAAGCCAGACTCAAGAAATGGGGGCACCCTGGGATTGCTCCCTTTTCCCTTGAGTCCGCACAAAGTCAGTGTGCCCGAATTAGCACACAAATAAAGGAGCATGCCCATATCTCGATTGGGATAAGAACATGCTGGAATTAGAAGGCAAAGATGGGCAATCAGGACTCTTCTGTTGCCTTAAGTTGTTACCTTCTTTCAAAGAAAGGCTTACTGTGCCTTTCAATGTATGCATGACATTCGTATACACTTTGTGTGCTTTATATTACTATGTCTCAAACCATTCACCTGTTGAATTTCTGCCTGCTGTAAAGTTGCATTCGTATGACAAACACTGTATTTCATAAACCGCAGCGATAACAAACCTTCTGTGCCACCATGCTGATTCCATTATACCATGAATGGGTGCCCTTTCTGATATTGACTGATCAACAAAAGGCAACACTTAGGCTAATATTGTATTGGCAATATTTATGAAACACTATCCATTGTTTCTTAATTCACAAACAAAAGCCATATAATTCGTGCAAGATGTCACGAACGAATAGAAGTCAAATAAATATTCCATCAACAGGAATGCTTAGAATGGTGTGTAACCACAAAGAAACACTGAAGTTGAGGCAGAAAGCCTTTCCACAGTTCATACCTATATCAAGGTTTGGTTGAGAATGAACTGGAGCTGGGTGGCATCTGGTTGGCCGCTATGAAAACAGGATGCTGGACTAGATGGGCCATTGGCCTGATTCAACAGGCTCTTGCATTCATAACTATGGTGTTAAACAGTACATAAATTGTTAAAAGAAATGAATAACATTTCTACCTTTGTGCCAGTTCAAACACTGTTAGCAGCCCTTCCTTAATAGCCTCTACAGTTGCATGCCAATAAGTCCCTCCTCTCCACCACACACCATAAGATTAATAAGTAACATTTTAGTCACTCTGTTTAACACCCATCCTCTGGGCAACTCAGCAATTATAATCCATCAGATTTCAATGTCACCTCTGTCATTTGATAAATAATTTGGAACTACTTGGTATGAGTAATAGTTGAATACTGAAATATACTTGGGAGTCCCGTAGTGATTTCATGCTCTTTATTGCAGCTTATAAAACAGTGATTGAATCCCCCCCCCCCAATCTCAGGCTTTTATATACATTATTTATACAATGAGTCCCGTTTGATTGGCTGATTCTGCTTCCCTCCTGGAGCCTGATTGGTCTTCTCCTGCAGGCCAATCAGTTGTTGCATTCTGCGATTCTACCAGCCTAATAGGCTAATTAACTTCCTCCTGGAGCCTGATTGGTCTTCTCCTGCAAGCCAATCAGTTGTTGCATTCTAGGATCCTACTTGCCTATTGTACTAGGATCCAAGCTTAGTACCTAACAAATACAAAACATTCCTGCTTTTGGAGAAGCCCAATAACCTTGACAGGAAGGGGAAAAAACTGGCAGCCTTAACTGTGCGACTTCTTTAGCTATGTATCACAACTGCTACCCATTTAAGCTGCTGCTAACTAAACCACAAGGGACAAGACAGGACAAGCTGGGTTTGAGGTTTGTTTGTTTTTAATCTGGCCATTTAGGAAGCCTAGTAGACAGACTAGAGCAGCATAATGCCAGGAAGGGTAGATAGACTCTACTTGTTACAGCAAGTGCAGCATTCTCAGGGGTAACATCATCATAAGGTGTTCATTTTTTATTATTATACTTCAATCCCGTCCTTTGTTCAGGAAGTTCAGAGCAGTGTACGGTGGGAGCTGCTAGGTAGCAGGTCTCCCAGCCCCCTATGCTCACCCTGCTGAGACTTGCTTAGCTTTCACAATGAATCAAAGTAATTTCTCTCTGGTCATGTGCTGGGCGATTCTTAAGCTCATTTTTAAATCTGGAAGTAAAGCTATCCCTGAATGGAAATGATTCGTGGATACAGATTTGCTTTGCAGCTGATCTTTCCTCTAAAGTAAAACCCTAGGGAAGTTTTAAATGTGACATTTTAATGTATTTGTAATCTTTGTTGGTAGCCGCCCAGAGTGGCTGGGGAACAAATAAATTATTATCATCATCATCATCCGTGTAGTTTAGTTTTAAAGGAGTGACTGCAGTTCAAGGTGGTAACTGGATTATGTGCACACTTTAAACCAAAGGTAGAATTCAGCCATATACCAAGCATGTTCAAAGGAAAAATGGGAACAAAGAGAGATGTTTTAGCTTCTCTGATCTTTTTCTAAAAATGGAGCTAGCTGTTTCGGTTTTCACATCGTTTTGCCAGTTAGTGAGGCCGCATTGAAAGAACTACAATAGTCTCTCCCTCACCACCTTAAAATATCTGTGGAAGAAGGTTGAGCTTTTGTCATTCTTTGAAGGAATCGGTCTCTTAACAATGCTAAAAGTCTTATGCATTTCCTGAACTTTACTAGCAGTTATAATCCTACTGAAACCAATGTATATGAGATTATTTGTTTCAGAAGCGAGCCTATAATAAGGTAGATCCAGGCTGCAGTTCAATATGCCTGGCTGAGAGCAAGTCCCTTTGCCCTCAAGGAGCCCTAGGTCTGATGTCTTCATGAAATTACCCCTCTGGCTGGCGCCTTCCTCTCAAGTGGGAAAATAGGTTGGCAGCAGGTGCTTGAGAACTGCCATTTAAATTCATTACAATAACCCAGAATAATACTGCATTGGATGCACTGTGGGGAATTTTAATGGTAGCTAGACCCAAGTACCCAAAGCATCGGGTTAGGAAAATAGTGGGCTCTGTCAGAGCAATGTGTTCCTGACAGCCGTCCCAAGTGTGCCAAATGGTGACATTATCATTTATTTATACCTCATAGCTACTATAGTAATTTTATCAGTACAGGCCAAACAGTATTATCTTTTTTGGAGTAAAACAATTTGAACCTTTATCACCAAGGGATGGGTTGAAAAACCTCAGAACATAAATTTCTGGCAAGTTACTAAATTCTTTTTCTTTTTCAGGCTCCTGCCAAACTGCTGGAGAATTTCAAACTAACCCGCTCTTAAAAAGTAAGTGAAATTCCTTCCCTCATCCCCCCCCCCCACTAACAAAGTGGTGCAGCTGTGGATCCAGTTTTAAATTACTACATAACAGTAACATAAATTACTACATACTCAGTGCTTTTTTTCTATATTAAAAAATGTTTAGCTACTCTCATTTTCCTACTCATATTGAAATACTGCCCCTCAATGAGGCCAAACTTAGATTCACAAAATGTTTAGGGGTATACATACCCCTGTGTCTCCCCAGAAAAAAGCACTGTACATACTACAGTGTAGTTTTAAATTACTACATAACAATATGTTAATATTGTTGAAAGGAGGAAGGGGTTTGGTACTCCAAGCCTATTCCTTCCTTAGTCCACTAGTATGAATTTATAACATAATTTCATTCTGTAATAACTGAGCCATACCGTTTTGAGAATTACACACACACACACACACACACACAGAGAGAGAGAGAGAGAGAGAGAGAGAGAGAGAGAGAGAAACAGACCGACAGATATTTTTTAACCATCCCCAAGCTGTTGGAGAATTTCACTTGCACACCAGAGAATATTCAGTAATTTTTTCAATTTCACCACCCACAGTTATGATGGACAATTTGGTGGGCAAATTTTCACACAGCCTGAGGATGTATACCCATTTAAGCACCTCTGGCACTTTTTGATTTGTTGTGATATTTTAAAATGAGATTTTAGATTGTTTTCATGGTTTGAGTGGTATTATGTGTTCTCCATGTTGGAACCTGTTCTGGGTTTTATTTTAATGAAGAGCAGGCAAAGAGCAGCTCAGATAAATAAACAGTCTGCATACAAAGCCATTGAGTTGACCAAACATGGGTGCATCTGAGGAATCGCCGCATGTGGTCTGAAACACCCCCTGAATTCAAAGGCTGTATGCACATTCCTGTTTACTCTGCATCCACTGCCCTCTGGTCTGGGAAGCAGTGGACACATATTTGCCACAATCCATATCTGTATTGATTTGCCACAATCCATATCTGTATTGTGTCCTGTCATTTTTAATGAAATACTGCATTAAAAAATTATACTTTTCAGTTTACAACAAACACAAAGCATAAATTTAAATTATTCCACACATCATATTTTCATTCCCCCCCCTTTCTACCGTTTCTTATATCTATTCTACTTTTTACTGCATTTCCAAGTTACCCCTATTTATTATGTATCCCAAATAGTCATTATAAGTTTTCTGTTACTGCGTGTTTTTACTACAATCCTGCTAATGTCTTAACTTGTTTACAATAATGTTGCAAATAACTGGTTTCCATTCTGTATTTAAAAGTTTATCATCTTGGTTCCTATTCTTCCAGTAAGCTTTGCCATTTCAGAGTATTCTAATGATTTCTGTTGCCATTCTTCTTTGGTTGGGATGTTTTCTTCTTTCCATCTTTGGGCAAAAATCACTTGAGCTGCAGTGGTCGCATACATAAATAAATTTTTGGATTGCTTAGGTAACTCTAGTCCCATAATTCCCAAAATCAATACTGCATTTTGATGCATTCCCACCCCAAACTAATTTCAATTCAGATTGAAACAATCTGGCTGCATTTCAAAATGGTAATGTATACACATCCTATACCTGTATGAGGCAGTAAAGCACGTTCCATGTAGGATCAACTATCTCGTTTGGAAATGTTTGTTTGTTTTGTCTGTTATGTATAGGTACAGCTGCCTTTTGTGATATAATCGGTCTTCATCAACATTTGACCACCAGCCATTTTGAATCAAGATGGCAAACCAAAAGACTGGCTGTTTTTTGGCATTGGTCCGGCTGTTGCTCAAGATACCATAGCCAAACTTG
Source organism: Podarcis cretensis (assembly GCF_951804945.1). Lineage (NCBI taxonomy): Eukaryota > Metazoa > Chordata > Lepidosauria > Squamata > Lacertidae > Podarcis > Podarcis cretensis. The sequence continues at coordinate 36,029,213 of NC_137171.1, forward strand.
GCACAAAGTCTCCCAGTATGAAGGCAGCAGTCTTCATCAATGTTTGGAGGGCCCTACAACTAACAAATTACATTATCCATTTAAAAATTACAATTTTCTTTCCCCACCTCCTTCTATTTCCCAGGCAGCACTGGAACACTTCGCACTAGTGCTAAATGCAATTATATCCAGCAGCTCCACAAAGGTTTCTTAAACTAGCACCCAAAGCTATGCAATTAATGATGCTCCCTTTTAAAAAAAATAATCTGTCCACATGGATTCAAGCACACAACAAAAGTTACACGAACAGCTCTGGAACAAAATGGGATTCAAATGTTTGAAATATATCAAATCCTTCAGCAACCATTTTTTTCTCATTTTCCTTGCTGTGAGCGCTCAGCAAGCAACAGATGCTGCCTAAAAGAAACAGGAATTGCACATTAAAAACATTTAAGAATTTGTGTCTGTTGCATCCTGTGCTGCCAAGCTGGGAACAGACGATGCCCAAGCCTTGCAGAGTTGGCTTAAACAAAGAATCAGTTGTAATGTAGTTTAGAGACAAGCTTACAGCACAATTTGAATATCTCAGCTATACTAGCTTGAGGCTAAAATGCTAAGCACGTTTACCTGGGAGTAATTCAGTGGGACTTGCCTCCAAGTTATAAACATGCAAAGAATGGTGCTGTAAGGTGCACTGGCTAAGCTCCCAGAAACACAAAATATTCAGCATGATATATTTTATTAGTTCAACATCTTTGATAAAGGTTAGTCATGCAAGCCTTTTGAGCTGCATAGTATTCTTTAATTGACAGTTTAAGGGTGTGTTGATGTTACCACCTTAGATTGCAGAGTTGTGTGTTTTCCAGTGCATTTCACAGCACTTACACACACACACACACACCAGCTGTTCACATCAGCACTGCTTCATTAGTGTGAGGTTAAATTCTGCCTGTCTTCATATCAAGGGTTGTAAAAGGGGCAGCAATCTCTTTACCGCATGCCTGCTAGATTAATACTGGGCCTTACAGCGCAGTTGTAAACACATCTACTTGGAGTAAGTCGTGCTGAATTAATGGGGCTTACTTCCAGGTAAGCAGTTTTAGGATTGCAGCCTTAGTAACACCTCTGCAGTATATAAAAAAAGATGTAGATACTCTAATTCATTTTTCTAACAGAGGCAGTAGGATTCTAAGCAACGAAAGATCACCTAAGGAGACAAGAAAAAATTATTTGGAAGAAAACAATAAATACAATTTGGTTGGGTTTTTTTTAAGATAATCAGAAGTCGGCGCTGTGAAGAAGGAAAAAACACAGGCAGGGAACAGGCTTCCTGATAATAATACCAGCTGATCATTTTTAGTCCTGCATTTATTTATTCAGGGTGCAGTCTTATACACAGTGGCCTGGGAGAGACCCCTATTGAACTCAGTGGGACTTACTTTTGAATAGACATATATAGATTTGTGCTGACAGCATTACTGATGTGTATTTCTTTCTCCCTGCCCAACCCAGCTCCTCCCTCCTTGCCAATCCTCCCCTACAAGCCTAAATAGGAAACTTAGTGATATAAACACACACTTACTCTTTGGGCAGTGCTAAACATTCGGTGGGAAACCTGATATCTATGCAGAAAGCTCCATGAGGCTGTTTGGATATACAAAGCTTAGGGGTTGGCTGACGGCTGAGCTGCTCGGCCTCAAGGCACATGGTCCTATTTCCTTACATTTTGCAACAGAAATGTCTGGTGAATTTTGAGCATCTCAAAACTTCCCGTCCTTATATTACCTGGTGTGGAGCATCAAAGGGCTTGGGGGCACATGGAACATCAAAGGGCTTGGGGGAGGGGATGGGCAGGGAGTTTCCCCACAAGAGAAAACAAAATTACATCCTTTTCCAGGCAGCCTTATAAGTAGTAAATGGCCGCTCAAGAGGTCGCAGCTGCTGCATTTATAGCCCAGAGTCTACTATAGTCTCAGAGTAAGGTGAAATGATGCAATGTAACTGCACACTAAAATGGCAGAAGAGAACATTTCAGTACACATGCAAATATACGGCTCTCCGACATGGCAAGCCACACCTGTCAAAATCCTCCTCCTGTGCAATTATTGTAGGTACACTGGTTCTGTTTTCTGTGGCATCCAGTCACTCCAGGTCTTTGTAGGCTTTAACAATGACAGTGCTCAGTTAGTTTTCGAAACCAATTTTCTAGTTCGCATAGGGTGAAAATGTGGAAAAGTACAAACGGTGTACTTTAGAAATTAAAAGTGGGTGTGGCCAAAAATCCAGTAATTCTCTTGAGTACCTGAATCCTGTTCAGTCTTAGCCTCCAATCCCATACACATTTTCCTGGGTGTAGGTCCCACTGGGCTCAATGGAGTTCCTTCTGAGCAGACAGGCAAGGACTGCTCTGTTGGTGTGTCTCAGACTACTGCAAATCAATAGGCATCACTGTACCTAACTGTGTAGGAGTGCAGCCTATGCAGAGATTTTCTCCTGGCAAATCTTAGTTCTTTAACTGCAGGCTGTGCAGTTTCACACTCCCTCCTACCACCACTCCCGGTTGTGCTTGCAAATTTTGCAAACTGCAATCAGAATAAATTATGCAAATTGAACACAACATTCTGCATAATTTATTCTGAAACACTGAGGTGGGCAGAATATATCTCGTCGTATCATCTGGGAACATGGCTAGTTGATAAAATCCCCAGCTAAATGCAAAATGGTGAATCGAGGGAGTAACAAAGCCAGTCACTTTGGTTAGAGTCTGTTATAACATCATGAAACAGGCTGCAGAACCCTTCTGGAGTAGGCAATAATTCAATGTTATGCTTGCAAATATCCATAAAGCGCAAGCCATTATGTACAGCGCCAGTGTTTTACGGTGCACTTGCTGTTGCTGCAGCTGCAGCAGAGTATTTTATGCTGCCATACTGCAGTGGAGTGGTGCAAAATGACAATAACACTGCAAGAGAAGATCCTACCAGAGTTTTTTTTTTAAATGCAAAATCAGGAGCCCAATTGCTGTTTTCTCTCTTAGGTCAAACAAAACCATAACATAGCATAATTTTCATAGCTCTGCAATTCTACTCAAATACAGGCCATGCGCAGGATTTTGTAGACTGGATTATTTGAATTTGAAAGTAGTAAAGACGGTGGAGAAACCCAGCCATATGGGCAGGGTATAAATAATAATAATTTTTTTTTAAAAAAAAATTATTGTGCCAGCTCCACCTCAAAATTTTCCAGAGGAAGCTAGCACCCCAAGAAGTGGGAATTTTACAGATCACACCTACCAAGCTAAGCCTACTAGATCATCTCCATCTACCCGCAAGCCTTCCTATTAAGCAACCCCCCTGAATACCAGCTGCTGTCAATGAGATGGCTGTTGCCTTCATTATGTCCTGCCTCCAAGCTTCCCAGAAGTGCTTGACTGACCACTTTTGGAAGCAGCTGTGCTGGGCAAGGTGGATACGAATGGTCTGCCCAAGATTGCAATCTGAATACAGTGGTACCTCTGGTTAAGAACTTAATTCGTTCTGGAGGTCTGTTCTTAACCTGAAACTGTTCTTAACCTGAGGTACCACTTTAGCTAATGGGGCCTCCCGCTGCTGCTGCGCTGCCGGAGCCCGATTTCTGTTCTCATCCTGAAGCAAAGTTCTTAACCCGAGGTACTATTTCTGGGTTAGTGGAGTCTGTAACCTGAAGCGTATGTAACCCGAGGTACCACTGTACAAGGGAGGAGGAAGCGACTGAGCCCCAAATGCCAAATCACTTTGCCGCCTTCCAGATCACCTGTGTGATGATGCCTCTTCCTTCAAGTCCACTTTCCCCATTCATCCTCCAGCTCAACTCCAATCTTCAAGGTCTGCCATGCTGTGAGCAGGTGCACCTGAAAGAACCCCATATTGCTTCCCTGTTTTATCCCTGCCTCCCCTCCCTTAGTTGTTTTCCCTGCATTGAACAGGAGTCAGGGAAGGGACCTGGACTCTTCTGCTTCGCAAAGCACCTTGCCTGCAGACGATGCCACTTTTCTAACAGTAGCAACTCCGCTGCGGCAACATCCATTTTACAAAAACAAACAAAAGACCAGGGAAGTACCGTATTTTTTGCTCTATAAGACGCACTTTTTCCCTCCTAAAAAGTAAGGGGAAATGTGTGTGCGTCTTATGGAGCAAATGCAGGCTGCACAGCTATCCCAGAAGCCAGAACAGCAAGAGCGATCGCTGCTTTCACTGCGATCCCTCTTGCTGTTCTGGCTTCTGAGATTCAGAATATTTTTTTCTTGTTTTCCTCCTCCAAAAACTAGGTGCATCTTATGGTCTGGTGCGTCTTATAGAGCAAAAAATACAGTAATTGAGTGGCAATCGGGTAACATCTGTTGGCACAGGCAAGTCACTATCCCTTTCCACTCACCTGTGCCAGTGCTATCAGTCACAGAGCTTCAAGCCTCCAGGTTTATTTAGCACTTATGCTGTTTACACAAACACACACACACGCATGGTAACTGGCTTGACTTGGTGTGAGACAGCTTGCTGTGCTTCTAGTTCAAACTGGGAACTAGAAGCTAACTTCAAGGCAACGTCTTCAGACATTTTCATTGAGGATGGGCCAGTAGCATCGTGGTAGAGCACGCAGAAGGTTCAGTCCCTGGTGTCTCTAAGTAGGACTGGGAATGTCCCCACTTCAAGAACTGCTGCCAGTCCTTGTAGACAACACTAAGCTAAATGGACCAATGACCAGGCTTGCTTTAAGGCAGTTGCCAAGTGGGTGTGTGGGGGCAGGAAGAGCTACACAATGAACATACTGATAATTCCATTCCCAGTTGGCTAAGCCGCAATGAGAGCCAGTGTGGGGTAATGGTTAAGAGCGGTAGTCTCGTTATCTGGGGAACCGGGTTCGCGTCTCCGCTCCTCCACATGCAGCTGCTGGGTGACCTTGGGCTAGTCACACTTCTCTGAAGTCTCTCAGCCCCACTCACCTCACAGAGTGTTTGTTGTGGGGGAGGAAGGGAAAAGGAGAATGTTAGCCGCTTTGAGACTCCTTAGGGTAGTGATAAAGCGGAATATAAAATCCAAACTCCTCCTCTTCTTTTTGCCACCCGTGTTTTGAGATACAGGCAGCTGTTAGCATTATGACCTACCTGAGACACTTGCTGCCTGAGGCAGAACAGTAAAGGCCATCCTGCCCCGGCTGTATCAAAATGGAAAAAAACAAAACACTTAAGACTGGCTGCATTATTTTGGCAGGAAATCCAACAATTGCCTCTCCTTGGGAGAGGAAAGGCACAATAATAACAACTTAAATAGCTAATAATTTGCTGCCCTTTGTGACATGTAAAACCAGCTGCCTGGGGTGTGTACCTCATTGTGTTCACAAAGCCCAGAAGTGGACAATTTCCCAGAAGTCTTATTTATTTCCAGAGTCTCCTGTTGCCAATTGCAGAATACATACAGCGCTGCGAAGAGCTATTTGTTGCATTTAAACGTTTTGCCAGCAGGGGGAGCCAGATGGTGGGGAATTTAAAAGGCAAAGGGAAGTCCAATCCGAATTGTTATCAGCCCCTTGTTGGGCAGGTGCTAATTTCAGTTGAGAGGGGATGGCCACTATGGAAGGGCCTGGGGAGCTTTGTAAATCATTCCCTGAATTTTAGTGGGTTAGAAAGCAGTGGATGTTCCATTGGACTGAAGAGAGACATGTGCAGTGTCTCACTTTTTTCCACCCCACCCACTCAAAAAATCATGAAGACAAGTGATGGTTGTGATTGCTGCTGTCAGTTTTCTTGGCAGTACTCTTACGCAGTGCTGCATATTTCTGTCGCTGTGCCTCCTTGCGGGAACAGATGACACTTGTTGGTTTTCTTCCGTCAGAGGATACACACAGGAGCTCTGGCAGAAAAGAATGTTGGCAGCTCTGATTTCAGCCATCAGGATGGCAAGAGTTACATCCAGGCCATTAAATATGATACTGACATGGGACCCCCCTGAGGGAGGGGGGAGAATGGGTGAGAGAAACTGGTATACTTGGGCAAGAGAAGTCTGAACGAACGAGAAAGAACTGCTCTTATAATTATTATACTTTTTTCCTTTCTCCTCCTGTGATGAGGCTGCATTTTAATGTTTCAGTGTTTTAATGTTGTATTTTAATCTTGTTTTTAAGTTGTATTCATTCAGCTTGTTTTTATTATTGCTTGTTAGCTGCCCTGAGTCCAGCCTTGGCTGGGGAGGGCGGGGTATAAATAAAAATTATTATTATTATTATTATTATTATTATTATTATTTTCTTCCACAATATTTATTTATTATCAACATTATGTTTTCAAATTTTGCAAGAAGGCTTTTCCATCCAACAATAATTTGTTGCTCGCCCTTAAGGGATTGTTGAATATTGCTTTATTTTATATAGGTTGTTTATTTTAAAAGTTATTGTGACTTTTTTGTATTGGATGAGATTGTTACTATTAATGTTTGATGTTTTATTGTGTTTCTATATGTGTTGGAAGCTGCCCAGAGTGGCTGGGGCAACCCAGCCAAATGGGCAGGATATTATTATTATTATTATTATTATTATTATTATTATTATACCACCCCCAAAAGGTCTCCAAGAGGCTTATAACTTAACGTAAGCATAGGTAAAAATATAATAAAAACACATTTACACAAAAACACATGCAATTAGAAAAAACAACAACCCACAGTTAATTACTATCATTGCAAAGCCCTAGTTCCAAGTTGAGGTCATGAAGAAGATACGTGTTATGAAGATCAAACCATGCAGTTTGAAAGCACTGCTCAGATGGGTATGGGAGGCCTTTATCCACAAGCCCCTGACACACACACACATTTCAGCCACAACTCCCTGTACCCTTCTAAAAACAACAGCAAAGGAGGCTCTCCCTCTAATTCAGGTGGTGCCAGAGGCAGATATTTATTTATTTGTTTGTTTGTTTGTTTGTTTGTTTGATTAACATACTGCCCATAAGATCCCAGGGTGGTTCACAGAATAGGACAGCGCAACCGATTTCATCCCCTTCACTGGGCTCCAAGCCAAGGGGTGCTGCTGCAGGGCCTCGCAACTATGATGTAGTGCATGTGCAAGAACGGAAGGCTTGGAGGCGCGAATTTTGGCCTTGTGCAGGGTGCTGTTGACATTTGAAATGCCAAAGTCCACGCCCCCGGGGAGTGCCACCTGTTTTCATATACTGTAGGAACAAAGGAGCCTGCCTTGTACCAAGAGAGACTGTTGGTCCTTTTAACTCAACATTGTTTACACTGACCGGCAGCACCCCTCCTGAGTACAGGCAAGGAGTCTTCCCAAGTCCTGTTTGGCGATTCAGCCTGGATCAGCTCCTGCCACTGAGCTATGGCCCATCCTTCAACCCACCTCTTTGTTAAGAGCTTTGTCAAAGGCCTTTTTGGAAGCCCCCGACTATCTGAATGCTGTTTTAACCATTTTATTGATTGTTCGTTACAGATTTTTATTTATCATCGACCTCCTCTTAATCTATTATAGGCTGCAATCCTAGCCTCACTTACCTGTGACTAAGTCCCATGGAATTTAACAGGGCTTACTTCTAAGTAGTGGGACGCGGGTGCCGCTGTGGATTAAACCACAGAGCCTAGGACTTGCCGATCAGAAGGTTGGCAGTTTGAATCCCTGCGACGGGGTGAGCTCCCGTTGCTCGGTCCCAGCTCCTGCCAACCTAGCAGTTCGAAAGCACATCAAAGTGCAAGTACCGTATTTTTTTTAAAAAAATAATATTTATTAGCGGTTTAAAGATTACAAAAGAAAAGAAAAAGAATCAAACAATACAATACAATACAATACAAAAACAAAAACAAAAACACCACACAACACGAACCCTAAAACATTAAATCAACCAAACCAAACAAAAACAATTAAAAACACATCCAATAATTACAATATCTTATCTTTCATTCACTTATGTCAGCGACCTCCTCACACCTCCCTTTTTGTATTCCACTTCAATTAACTGTTTCAGCAATTCCTTTCCATCTTCCTCTGTTTTCTGTCCTGTAATTTATCTTAACATATTCTAACCTTTCCCCCCCCCTTTAATACATTAACAATCTGTCTGTACCTAATTCCTTATAACATTTCTGCTAAAGCCATATAACTTCATTCCATCATTTTTCTAACATTCATTAATTTTACAATATTTCTGTAAATAATCTTTAATTTTTTTCCAGTCTTCTTCCACCGACTCTTCTCCCTGGTCTCGGATTCTGCCAGTCATTTCCGCCAATTCCATATAGTCCACAAGTACCGTAGATAAATAGGGACCGCTCCAGTAGGAAGGTAAACGGCGTTTCCGTGTGCTGCTCTGGTTCGCCAGAAGCGGCTTAGTCATGCTGGCCACATGACCCGGAAGCTGTCTGCGGACAAATGCCAGCTCCCTCAGCCAGTAAAGCGAGATGAGTGCCGCAACCCCAGAGTTGGTCACAACTGGACCTAATGGTCAGGGGTCCCTTTACCTTTACCTTACTTCTAAGTAGACATGGGGAAGATTGCATTCTTAGTTATTTTAAGGGATGTATTTATTTTAAATGGATTTTTTCCAAGTGTTTTCTTTTAACTGCCTAGGAAGTTGTTTTATTGAACCAGGGCAAGATTGGGTGGGGTGGGGAGAAATATGATTTAAACAAATGGCATAATGAATTCGCTCAGCGACAGCTTCCTATAGATTTTAAGACACAAGTCCTGTCTGTTTGAAAGATGCCTGAGATTTGAGCCCGTATCTGACAAATTTGTGGAATTCACTGCATTTGAAGTTCGCTTCTGAGATGAAGCTCACGCCACATAATAACAAAATCTGTATCTGTCTGCCTAGATCCTTGCATGGCTTTCATCTTTGCAGAATCTGAGTGCCTTGGGGTTCCTCTAAATCAATTATCTTTACACTGTTTGCGAACGCCGTGTAAGTCTTAATATAGGGCTGGTTTCTCTTTTCATGTGGTTTTAAAAGACGTAAAGCGGCAGCCAAGACAGCCTGTGACTGTAGAATGAGAGCAGAGGGAAAGGACTAGGCGAGGGAAAGTGGGTCGTTTCTGTTTCTTGCTGATTTTAGGACAGCAAATCAATTGGATTCAAAACGTGACCCCCCCTCCCTCAAAAAGCAAAATGGAGCCTGGCCACATGAGCGTAGGCAACGTCCTTCATAAACAACCTTGTTCTGCCGCTACCACCACAATAATAATATTATTCAATATACAGGACCTTTCTTTTCTTTTGGCTTTGCGGCTTTGCTGACCTGGTTTCGTGGTAAGCATGCACAATGTCACAAATTGGATTGTGACATCACTTGGAGAATTAGGGATGAAAGCAGGCAGATTAGACCTATATTAATGGCACCAGGCAGGTACGCTACAATTCCCCCACGAGATACAGGACAAGAATGGTGGAGCAAAAGAACAATACATTATTAACTCTGTCATGGGGGTTAAAACTTATTAAGAGGTATATTCTAATTTAGACTGTAACTTACTATATTATTATACAGTAGTAAGGCCCTTGGCAAGTTACGCTTAGAGGCAGCAGTAGGTGCTTTGTAAGAAATGTGTTCTTATTTACCGTATTTTTTGCTCTATAAGACGCACCAGACCATAAAATGCCCCTAGTTTTTGGAGGAGGAAAACAAGAAAAAAAAAGTCTGAATCCCAGAAGCCAGAACAGCAAGAGGGATCGCTGCGCAGAGAAAGCAACGATCCCTCTTGCTGTTCTGGCTTCTGGGATAGCTGCGCAGCCTGCATTCGCTCCATAAGGCGCACACACATTTCCCCTTACTTTTTAGGAGGGAAAAAGTGTGTCTTATAGAGCGAAAAATACGGTATATTTCGTTTTATTTGTACATTTATATCTCAGCATTCCACAAGGAGCTCAAAGAGGCATACATGATTATTCCCCAGTTTGTTCTCACAACAACCCTGTGAGGTAGGTAGCCCTGTAGTCTTCATGACAGATTGGCGATTTAAACTCTGGTCTCACAGGTCCTAGTTTGACACTAACCACCAGTCCACAAACACCAGCTCACTTGCTGAGAGCAAAGAGGGCAAAAAATGATCTCCTTTCTCCTAGCAACTTAATGATCTTTACCCATAAGGGAGAAAGGGCAGTTTCTGAAGGCTTCCAGCAAGTTAATGGCTGAGGCAGGTAGACTCCAGTCTTGGAGGCAGCAAACCTATTCCAAACCAAAGTCTGTTCATGAGATTAACTGAATCTCTGGATAAAATATATCTGTGTTGTCCTGAAAAACAATTTTATGCAGTGTGCCTGAATACAGCATAATGAGATTTTGGAGCAGTCCATAGTTACTCGAGTCAGAGAGGTCAGTTGAAAGCAAGGATTGTTGAGTAAGTACATCAGAGATAGGGAGGGCCTCTGTAGTCAGAGAGCTGGGTTTGAAGAAGTGGGAAACAGTTTTCAGACTGCATATACACCATGGCTATCCCCCCAAGGATCCTGGGAAATGTAGTTTGTTAAGGTTGCTGGGGACTGTAGCTCTGTGAGGGGGTAAACTACAGTTCCCAGGGTTCCTTGGGAGAAACCATGTACTGTAAAGGTGCTCTGAGTTATGGTATGGATGTGACCAATGTCCTAGGTTGTCTGCACTAACAAGAATGAGGAGTCTGTGATATGTTAGCACCACCTCCCTGTTACCGGGGTAGCCTGTAGCCTAGGCACACAGTTGCACAGCCTCCCAGGTAAAGTGTTGGGACTGCGCCCACTCTCAGACCATAGATGTCATATGGCTGAACCCCAGAGTGATGTATTCACTACTCAGAACAAGAGTCTTCTTGTGCTTATGATGCACGATTTGTGATTAGGGTGTCAGATTATGATTTGGGAAACCCAGGTTACAGTACAATCGCTGCTCAGTTTCCCAATCCAGTAGCTGGCTCATAGAGCAGGATATCTCACAGAGTCGGAAGGGACCCTGAGAACCATCTACGGTGGATGCGTGCAGGAAGCACGTTCGCAACCCACAGCGGGTTGCGATTTGGTCTTCTGTGCATGCGCAAAGTGCAATTTAGCGTTTCTGCGCATGTACTTCCGGGTTCAGCACAGTGTGCAACCCAAAATCGTGCAACCAGAAGCTTCTGTAATCCAAGGTATGACTGTAGTCCAATCCTCTGCAATGCAGGAATATGCAGCTGTCTCTTATGGGGATCGAACTTGCAACCTGAGTGCGTTGTCGGCACCGCACTCTGACCAACTGGGCTGTTGAGCTTCCCAGTCACCACATTGCCATCTTATAGAGTGCAGTGAACTGTTTGGTTCCCCCCTGCCATGCGTTTCACAGTACTTTCCTCCCAGCTGTTCACACCAACACGGCTTCATTACTGTCAGATTCATTTATGTTTGTATACACACCATATATGGTGTCGATGGGGTGGGGATGCCTTTCCCCCCATGCAAAGTTGTCCGCGCCTTGCCTGGTGACAAATTGGTAAAGGTAAAGGTACCCCTGCCCGTACGGGCCAGTCTTGACAGACTCTGGGGTTGTGCGCCCATCTCACTTAAGAGGCCAGGGGCCAGCGCTGTCCGGAGACACTTCCGGGTCATGTGGCCAGCGTGACATCGCTGCTCTGGCCAGGGCCAGAGCCAGAGCCAGAGCCGCACACGGAAACGCCGTTTACCTTCCCGCTGGTAAGCGGTCCCTATTTATCTACTTGCACCCGGAGGTGCTTTCGAACTGCTAGGTTGGCAGGCGCTGGGACCGAGCAGCGGGAGCGCACCCCGCTGCAGGGATTCGAACCGCTGACCTTTCGATCGGCAAGCCCTAGGCGCTGAGGCTTTAACCCACAGCGCCACCTGTGTCCCACGGTGACAAATTAGGAAAGGCTTAATAACGCTAGTTGCTGTGAAGCTGGTTTGAAAAATAAGGAATCAAACGGTAGTGTTGCACAAATATAATAATAATAATAATAATAATAATAATAATAATAATAATAATAATTTATTTATTTATACCCCGCCCTTCCTGGTTCAAAAACCGGGCTCAGGAAGGCTAACAACAAATTTAAAACACTTAATTATAAAAGCAGCATAAAATACAGTATAAAAACATGAATAAGAATAAAATTCAAAAATCAATTTAGGCGAAATAAGCATTAGATAATCCCCAGGGCTAGCTGGCTGAATTGGTCCTACTTGGGCCAGCGAAGAGGCCGGGGGAGAATTAGCTGTGGGGTCTCAGAGTGGGTGATCTTCATAAATGGGGAGGGGGAGGGAAGAGAAGGGAAATAAAAGATCAGGCTGAATTCAAATTAAAGGCCAGGCGGAATAGCTCTGCCTTACAGGCCCGACGGAAGGAGGTTAAATCCTGAAGGGCCCTAGTCTCATGGGACAGAGCATTCCACCAGGTTGGAGCCATTACTGAAAAGGCCCTGGCCCTGGTGGAGAATAGTCTGACTTCCTTAGGGCTGGGGACCTTTAAACTATGGTTATTCATGGACCATAAGGTCCTCTGCGGGGCATACCAGGAGAGGTGGTCCAGTAGATATATAATTATAACAGTACAAAAGACAACAACAAAAGTCCAATTCAGTAAAGCAAGTGGGAAAATTCCTGCACTTCCAAAGGCCCGACAGTTTTCACATATTTGCATATGTAAATCTTCCTGTTGCCATTCTTGCCATAGCTCCTCCCACGATGGAAGGACCCCCCCCCCCACCTCATCTCTGAGGGATAAATAAGTCACATGTGGCAGGGCAGAGGGAGTGGCTGGATACTGATGTGGGCACTGGGAGAAGGGCAGTGGCTGGAGGCTGACTTGGAAGAAGGGATCTGGGGGAGCCTGTAAAGGCCACAAGATGAGAGTCAGAAGCAGGAGAAGCTGCAGGATTGGAGAGTGGAGAACAGGTGCAGGGGGAGGGGGAGGGAGAGAGAAGTCAGGCTGGTTTAGAGTCAAGGGCTTCCATACCTCCTCCTCCTGCCCCCACCTCTCCTGCTCCACTGTCTCCCAGGACCAGAAGAGGACTGAAGTGGGAGGAACAGAAGGTTACACGCAGGTGTAGTCTTTGCCTGCTTGTGCACAGCTCCAGTGGGGGAGATACATGAGCCAAAGTTGCATACCCTCCACCATTTCTCCAATTAAAATAGGGATATCCCATTCCATAACGATATCTTTACTATTTATACCCTACACATCTTACTGGGTTGCCCCAGCCACTTTAGGTGGCTTCCAATACGTATAAAAACAAAATAAAACATTAAACATTAAAAAAAACCCACCCCTATACCAGATTGCCTTCAGATGGCTTGGGGGTCTGATAACGCCATACGCTCCAACATTACTCCAATGAAAATTAGGATGCCCTAAGGAAAAGTGGGACATTCCGGGATCAAATCAGAAACCAGGATGGCTTCTCTAAATCAGGGATGTCCCTGGAAAAGGGGAACATGTGGAAGGTCTGGGGCAGGACCTCCCTGTCGCTGAAACTGCCTCATTGGGTGCACACCTTGGAGTAGCTTGAGAAATGTAGGAGTGTACTTTTGACAATCCTATAATTAATTCCTCGCTCTGGACATTCCTTGCCTGACAGCGCTGTGACAGCGAACTGTTTTTTCATACAGTGGTGCCCCGCAAGACGAATGCCTCACAAGACAAAAAACCCGCTAGACGAAAGGGTTTTCCGTTTTTCGAGGCGCTTCGCAAGACGAATTTCCCTATGGGCTTGCTTCGCAAGACGAAAACGTCTTGCGAATCTTGCAAGTTTTTTCCCTCCCCCCCCTTTTTCTAAGCCGCTAATAGCCGCTAATAGCCGCTAAGCCGCTAATAGCGCTAATCCGCTAAGCCGCTAATAGGGATGCTTCACAAGACGAAAAAAACCGCTAGACGAAGAGAGTCACGGAACGGATTATTTTCGTCTTGCGAGGCACCACTGTACTTCAGCAAAGTCAAAATTCGGCTCCCACCTTCCGTTCTGCTTAACTCACTACATCAGAGTTGTGATGCCCTGTGGTGCCCCCTAGGCTTGACACCTGGTGCAACAAATCTGGTCGCACTGCCTTATAGCCGCCTCTGCATGTGGCCAGGGAACCCCAGTTCACATATATATGAAAACACGTGGCCTTGACTTCCACATCATTTCCCCTCCTGCCACGACTAGAGAATAAGGAGCATGTAGTCAGGGACTTTATTGACAGGGCACTTTGCACAAAGGAAGCTAGGGAGAACACAAAGAAGGACTGATGGATAAGACTTGTCTTCTCAGAACCTTCGCAGGTGCCCTTTCTCAGGTCTCTAGAGACATAAGCCATTAACCTCCTTAGCTTGGCAAATAAATCATAATGAACATACTGTAAGTGAGTGTTCTGTAATAGTATGAAGGGGGTCTGATGAAATGCTAGGACTCCCCAAGGCAGAAAGTTACCTGGGTGAGGTTATCATCAGGAGCACATTCTAACCAGGCCAAAACAAAACTGGAGGAGGGGGTTTAGCAGGTCAGTGAGGGGTGTGGTTTGGGGAGGAAGTGTCATGAGGGCCATATAGGGAGTCTTAGAGGGCCAGATTTGACCCCCTGAGGCTCCTTCACCTCTGTGCAAGTCACTCTGATGGGGTTCTGCACTGTTCTTTCAGTTGTGTGTGAGACACTCTCTCCATTTCCTAGAGTTCAGTGTAATTAGAGTGAAATCAGTTGGGAAACAGAAACTGGAGCAGGAATTCATGCAGTCTGTGTTTTCCCATGGAGTTATGCTTCCACCTTCAGCTCCTCCCTGGACAATAGGGTCACTTGGAGGGTCTGTTAATCCCATAGTTTCTAAGTGATGTGTAGTGAAGTTAAGAAAGAGGTATAGTCCCTTCAGAGCCAGGATCCGAGTCTGATACATGATGAAGGGAAATGTTAATGGGCTAGAATCACAGGAAATAACTACAGTAATAACCTATCGTGGATCTTATTTCTGTCTAATCTGCCTCTAGTTCTGTTGCCTCATCCCTTCAACACTTGCAATTATTGTTGCTGTCAAAAGCTGCCAAAAGGAAACTTTGCCTTCTGGGAGTGGCAGCCATGTTTGTATTTCCTCAAGGTAGAACTTTGAACCTCCGTTTCCCGTTTCCCATTGCATTACTCTTTCCCACTGAGCTAACATCCAATTCATGGTTCTATTTCCTGCAAGCATGCTCTTACATATTCCATTCTTCTCCCTTGCAAAATGCTTGTTCCCTTCCTACTGATGATAGCAACACAAACTGGTTGTGGTTGTTGCTAGCATTTTATTTTTGTAATCACTGGTGCTCCAGTGGGACTCAAACTCTTCTCCTGGGAATCCTGCATGCTTGCCACCCAGCTGTCAGTCCACAGCAAGCCAATGAAAAGAGGAGGCATTAGGTAGCATGACAAGCTGTCGCATTCCTCCAGACACTCTGTGTTAATTGGCACTTCCCATATATGACCAACACGAGAGAGTGTTGTCAACGAGTGACACTACGATTAGTGGGCGGGATAAGAGTTTCCAGGAACTCTGCATAAGTGTCTGTCAGCGTTGCTCTAATAGCTTTTGTTTCTACGGCTATTGCTGTATTGTTGCCTCTGCTGCTGGTTGGATATAGTATTGCAACTATGATGTGCTACTGCAGAGTTAGCCAAAGTGGTGCCCTGCAAATTCAGCTGGGCTGCAACACCCATCATCCCCAGTTATGGAGGGAACCATATTGGACCAGGGTTATTGGATCAGGCTGTTAAATGAGACTTGGTGGGACTTCCTTCTGAATAAGTATGCCTAAGATCAGGCTGCAGAGTATTGTACATGAGCACTTTCAAAGGACCAGCCACCCCAGAATGCCTTGATTTCAGAGATTAACACCATTTGTGGCAACTGGATCCTTGCAGCTAAAATGCTTCAGTAAAGAGAGGCATTTTGACACATGAGCCTTAAATCAACTCTGGCACAAATCTGTCCGTATTTATTGGCTATAATGTACATCTGATTTCTCTTCCCCATTCCCTTTAATTAAGTCATTCGTGATTTGGAGGCAGGAATAACATTAGTGTGGTGAATGATACTGAGCTATTCAGGATGGTGAAAACAAAGACAAATTGTGAAGAGCTCCTATAACTGAGTGATCATGGGAACAAAAGCAGGAGATGATGTTCAGTGTAAGTCTAAGCCAGTGCAAAGTGATCCAGTGTTGGTGGGCTGGAGGGGGAAGGCGACATACACACAAAAACACTTTGCATTACAGTGATGGGGCCTGACCCAGCAAAGAGATCTTGTGGTTGCGTGGAAAGTTCCCTGTAAATATTCCAGTGTGCTGCAGCGATGAAAATGCAAACTCAATGGCACCTGGTTGGCTATAGCCTGGATGGCTATAGTTTGATGGAGACAGAGCAAGTTTTATGTTTCTATCCCATATTGACAATGTTGGGGAAAGAGAGGTTCACAATGTATTGAAGGCTGCAGTCCTATACACAGCTTACCTAGGAGTCAAGTCAGTGGGGTTGCTCTGTAAGAGGCACATATAACACCCTCAGATGGTTCTGAAACCCACCATGAACCCACCAATGTCAGAATTGTGATTCTCCAAGAGCTCTTAGCCCACAGCAAGCTGCAGTTTCAGTCAAGCCACACAGATTTCCAGATGCACCTACCATGTACAGTAGTACCTCGGGTTACAGAAGCTTCAGGTTACAGATGCTTCAGGTTACAGACTCCGCTAACCCAGAAATAGCACCTTGGGTTAAGAACTTTGCTTCAGGATGAGAACAGAAATCGTGCAGCGGCAGCGCGACGGCAGTGGGAGGCCCCATTAGCTAAAGTGGTAACTCAGGTTAAGAACAGTTTCAGGTTAAGAATGGACCTCCAGAACGAATTAAGTTCTTAACCCAAGGTACCACTGTGCTGAGGTGATAGCCTGCATGTCAGTACTCCCTGGGGATTGCATTTTGGAATACCAGTGTGAGAATAGCCTTTTGCAGGACTTCATAGAGAGGGGGAGGTGTCTGCGAATAAACCCAAGCAGGTTTACGTTTGACAACATGCCCACAACAGTTTCAGCAGCACAGATGGCCCAGGACAAATGGAGCCAATATGCCTAAAGGACGACTCCCTTGGTGGTAACAAAAAATATGGCAATCATACAATAGTTGCCAACGTGTTGTCTTCTAATGGCAACTCCAAATCTGCTGTCCCTACTGCATCGCGTAGGAATGGCTCTGCTCAGCAGTCAGCACTTGGCAGTAGAGCTAAAGGCATGGGTAGGCAAACTACGGTCTGGGGGCTGGATTTGGCCCAATCGCCTTCTAAATCCGGGCCACGGACGGTCCAGGAATCAGCGTGTTTTTACATGAGTAGACTGTGTCCTTTTATTTAAAATGCATCTCTGGGTTACTTGTGGGGCATAGGAATTCATTCATTTTTTTTTTCAAAATATAGTCCGGTCCCCCACAAAGTCTGAGGGACAATGGACTGGCCCCCTGCTGAAAAAGTTTGCTGACCCCTGGCTAAAGGTAATCAGGGATCGACCTGTGTTTCCCTTTAGTCCAGGGGGGTCCAGAAGCCCCAAGAGAATTTACACCCTTTCATTCAAGGGCCTAGAGAAGTTGATTCATAAAAAGAAGGCAGACAGGAAAAAAACTGCATTTCAGATTTCTTCAAAATCATGTGTTTTTTTCAAGGGGAAGTTGTCACCAGCATTTTGCTCTGGCATGAATTAGTAAAAGCAGGGCTAGCATAAAATTACAAGAAGTAACATTTCCAATTTTTGCTCCGGAAGTTCTAAACTGTGTTTCCGACTGTGGTTATGCATCTTATCTATATCTTTTTCTATTGTGTGATAACTTTAGTTTTCAGGATGACCAGCCTTTTCAAAGGAAATGAATCACTGCTGTGCTTTCTTGTTTTTCCAGCTGAGCATGCTGGTTACAGTGAAGCTCGTCAATGAACTTGGCTTTTACAAACTACACTTTTTTTCTTCTTCTTCCTTCTTCTTTTTCTTCTTCTTTTTTACAACAGTGGAAAAAAGAACGGGAGGGGGAGCAGAGCAGCCAATCAACAAAAGGAGTAGAATTTCCAGTTCGGTTCAAACAAGAGCATAGTTTTACCCTTCCCCTTACGATAAAAACCCTAACCAATAGCAGCATCTCTCTCAGCCAAAACATAGCATCCAACCAATAAGCAAGGAGCGCAGTGGCTCCTTTCCTCCAATCAAATGCAAGCAATGGGGTTGACGGGGGCGGGACAAAGAAAGAGAAACATCCAGCGCCTGGAAGATTCGCACCGAACGTTCATACACGCAGAGAACACTGCAACGGCCAATCAGCGGCCTCGGGAAGCGTGGAATAGAACGTTGAGACACCGCCGGCTTCCCCCGCTGCCCACCCCGATTTTCTCCACATGCTCCTCCCCTGGATGCTGTTGTTTGTGGTGTTTTAGCTGCCGAGGAGCTACGAGAGGGGCGGGAGGGGGACATCAACATACCCTTGTTCGTGCCGATTGAAGCAGGAGGGGGAGGCCGAGGGGACGATTCATCGGCTCTGAAGCTTCGGATACACAGAAGCGGCTTGGGAGTTTTGGGGAGGAAGAGGAGAAGAAGGGATCCTTTGTGGATTTTCCCCTCCCCGGAACACTCACGCATACCGCCGGCACCGTGTTTGGCTCTCCTCCTCCTCCCTCCCTCCCTTGTTGTGGTTTCGTTTCTCTCGCCATGTCGGTGAATATGGAGGAGCTTCGGCATCAGGTCATGATCAACCAGTTCGTGCTGGCTGCGGGCTGTGCGGCGGATCAAGCAAAGCAGCTGCTGCAGGCGGCACACTGGCAGTTCGAGGTGCGTTGAGACCCCTTCTTTTTTACCCACGCGGCACCCCTCCCCCCCACCCGCAATGCCGACGAGCGAAAGGTGGTGGAAATTAATGCGAACCCCCCCCCACCTCCAATTCTTAGTAGGGTGGTGGGTGGCGGAAACAGTTGCCCGTGGTGGTGGATTCGCTTTCAGCAATAGCCCCCCTCCCCCGCACCACACCGACGTACAAAAAGATCCTGCACCCTTTTGTGTAACGCGGGAGTGGGGGGTGAGGGACGGCGGATTTCTGCTGGCAACAGATAAATAAACAACCCATCAAAGGCATTTAAAGAACGACTGCCTCCTCCCGGAGTAGTAAGTGCCTTCCGGGGCTGGGAATGCGCTGGGCCTTTTTGCGTGTTGACTAATCTCTTGTTGCAGCTGGTCGTGGAGGAGGGGAAAAAAGGGGGGGTTGGACGCACATTTATATTACTGTAATTGTTAGGCCGGGAGAGAACGGCCGCTACACGGTCGGAACAATCGTTGGAATAACTATTTCCAAAACCCAGGAAGCTTCGAGTTGAAGGGAAACTCAGATGAAACCTCCAGTAGGCCATGCGGTAGTTAGGAGGAGGGGGGAAGAGAGAAAGACGACCGGTTTGTTTCTGCTTATCTAGCCCCCATCCCCCTAATAGTAATTTATTTCTTGACTAGGCCACCAGGCCCTTGCGGAAAAGAAGTGTCAAGGAGACGACGGCATTTTTTCCCCTTCGACCGGGGAAGGGGGTGTGGGATCAGTTCCGAAGCTTAGCCTGTGTTTAGTAATCTCTCGCACCCTAACACACACAAGCGGTTTGCATGGTGAAACATAGCAACATCGTTGTTTTAAAGAGGAACGTGGTCAGATTCTGCCCAGCCTAGCCGAACTGCTTTAAAGGTGTGCTCTTTGTTTTGGTTAAAAAGGCTGGAGAGCAGGAAAAGATTGGTTTGAGCCAGCATCTTGACCACAGATGCAATAAGGCTCTTTGTTCACTTTCACTAGATATAGTGTTTATACTATATTATAAATTATATTATAAATTTCGTCCCTTCTGCCCCCTTACGCCAATACTTTTTCCTGCCCCTCTTGTTCTAAATCTAAACAAACACTTGTATTTCTTACTTGATTGTCAACATTTTTTAAAAAAAGAGGAAACCACCCCCAGTTGCAATTGGGGTGTGTGTGTATGTCCCCTTACATTCCTCAGTCTCTTCTTCTATGTTCCTGCCTTTTTTGGGGGGGGGTGAACACCTCTTGCCTTGTGGAAACTGAAGGCAGGGGAAGCTATGTTTGTTTTGGGTTTTCTTCTGTCTCTTTTATTGTTGTGGTTCCTGTTCTCCCCTCCCAAAAGGGAGAGGGAAGACAAATTAACATTTCAAAGGTGTCCCAAGCCAATGCTGAAGAATGCAAGGGCCCAAACCGGGCCTGCGTTTGTCAACTTAGATTATTTGCTGACACTTGAAGTATTTGAGGGGGGGGGGGAAGAAGCATGTCAGGAGGTCTTCTCCTTTTCTTTTTATTGCTGCAAAAATCTTGCTGCTAATCCCTGCCCTCCAACTTCACTTATTTTGTTCAGGCTGTAGCCCCTTGTTCTAATTGTAGGCTTGTGTGTTTTTTTTTTAAACATAGACTGCTTTGAGTGCTTTTTTCCAAGAAACCAACATTCCTAACACCCACCACCACCATCAAATGGTAAGTAGCTCAAACTTCTCAGGTTCACGCTGTTCTTCACAGTATCTTTGTTTCTTGTGGGCTGAAGTGAAATTTTGCAATTGGAGTATGTGTTTGTGTGTGAGTGCTTGCCATTTTTTTTTAAAAAAAGAGAAACACTTTGCATATTCCTTGCTTCTGTGGACAAATAAACCCAGAACAAAACTGCCTTAGTCCTTTCCCCATAAGCTTAGAAAGCACCTTCTAAACGACAAATCAAAGACCACCCCCCTCCTTAACAGCAGTTGACTTGTCAAACCATGTAAATATGAGGAGGAGGAACTCTTTTGCCTTGTATGTGCAACGTCTGCATAATTTTACACAACCTTTGATACTGGGAGGGGAACATGAGCCTGCAGCCAGCAGTGGTTGTGCATTCAAAGCTGTCAGCTCTTCAGACAGCCATATTGCTCTGCAACAAGAGAAACACACAGACTGCAAATGTAAACAAGAGCCAAAATGTCTGCCAGGAAACATGGACTTCTGTTTCTCTCTTCTCCTCCCTCCGCCCCCAACCTTTGTGCTCACATAAATCTATCTTACTTATGTTTATGCTCTTGAATAACTGGAAAACCTTCAGGGTTGGAGGGAAGGAGCAAATTCAGACAAAGTTTGGGTTTTTATTCCCCCTGCCTCTGCACGTTTCGTCTAAACTTGAGCAAAACTTTACATGACCTTGACTGAGGGCAAGTTTCTTTGGCAAGCAAAGGAAGTGTTTTTTTAAAAAAGAAAACTAAACCAGAGCTGTGTGCTAGGATAATAGAAGATAGAGACTTAAGCTGCAGCTCCCCCCCCCCCAACTTGGCCATTGTTAAAACCGATGTCTAGCCTTAGAAGTGGGGGAGAAAGACTGAGGAGGAAATATCTCATGGAATTTTAATGCTGTTTGCTTGCTACTTGGGCAGTGTAGATTTTATTATCCTGAGAACCTACTAGTTTTCCATTTGAATTTAGGGAACATTTTCAAAGGGTTTTGTTTTGTTTTTGCTATTGCATGCCCATATCTGTAAAGCTTTAGCTGCAATAGGAATGTTTAGCTATGTAAGAGCAATCATGTTTATTCAAATAGCCACAAATTTAGTTATGTAGTGTTCTACCTTTAGATATGCTCATTATATTCTTAGTTATGTTCCTCAGGCTGGCCTTAAAATAGATTAAAGTGAATCATATGATAAAGTTATGAGAAAGTAAAAACAACAAAAAAGACAAATTAATAGGAAACATCCAGCAGGGAATATTAGAGAGTCTGTATCATAAAATTTCCTGAAATGGATATTTGTGTGCATGTCTTACTCCTTTTAAGGCATTTTTGTACTGCTTTTCAGGAGAACCTAACAAAGTGATTTATGGAAACTAATTACAACATTCCTTTTAAAAAAAGTAAATTGGGATATTTACAATCTCAGTTAAAGACTCTTGTGCATTTTCAAGTTCTACAGGGTTGGACATAGCTGGAGAGGATGTTCAGCAACTTTGGGGCCACTGCCAAATAAGCCCTGTACTTAAACATTAAGTTTTCATGTAGAACAGATTCTGAGCCTGTCACCCCTGGCTAATCTTGGGAGGAGAAGACTTGTAAACCATGATTCATTCTGGGCATAGAATTAAGGTTGTTTTATGTACCTTTCCAATGTGAGTGTAAGAGTTGGGGAAATGTGCACACTTTCACTTGTGAAACCCATGAAAATGTATGTTTTGTCACAATTGCACATACCAAAATACGAAAGTTTTGAATATGACTGCATATGTATGCAACTGCACACATTTACTCCTTTTATTGATATTGGAAAGGAATATCACATGCACAATGGCCCCCACCAGCTTGTTGAGTTAAGAAAACTAATAATTGGACATTGAAAGTTTTATGGGGTAGTTTTTTTACTCCAAGCTGATGAGTCTTGGGATGGTAAAATGTCCTAGAATAAAAGCCATGATGTGTGTGTTATTAGAGGAAGGGCACCTAACTGCTTTTTTTGGGAGTGGGGTTGATTTTTCTTTGAAAAAAAATGGATAGTATTTTTTATTTTACCACAATAGATTAACATTGGCCGGAGTGGGGGAAACATATCCCAGTGTCAAAAATCAGTACAGTGGTACCTCGGGTTACATACGCTTCAGGTTTCAGACGCTACAGGTTACAGACTCCGCTAACTCAGAAATAGTACCTCGGGTTAAGAACTTTGCTTCAGGATGAGAACAGAAATCGTGCTTCTTCGGCGCGGCAGCAGCGGGAGGCCCCATTAGCTAAAGTGGTGCTTCAAGTTAAGAACAGTTTCAGGTTAAGAACGGACCTCCAGAACGAATTAAGTTCTTAACCTGAGGTACTACTGTACAGTCATACCTCGGGTTGCGAACGTGATCCATACAGGAGGTATGTTCACAACTCACACCATTCGCAGCCTGAAGTGCTCTATCTGCGCACGCGAGTGAAACGATTTGGCACTTCTGTGCATGCGCGTGACGTCATTTTGCACTTACGTGCGAGCAACGAAACCCGGAAGTAACCCATTCCGGTACTTCCGGGTTCAGCGCAGTCCGCAACCCAAAAACGAGCAACCCGCAGCGTTCGTAACCCAAGGTATGACTGTAGATTTTGGGGCTATTTTTTTTGTCCTAGGTGTATTTTGTGTACAAAACAAAATTGTAAATAGTAAGTGACTGAAATTTAAGGACACAGTTTGCTATTCTCCAGATGACAAAAAATAAATAAAATAAGAAATAAGAAAACTCTGTTGGTCTACTTCTGTATATATTTTGCAATGAGCAGTGTGACCCAGTTTTCTTGGAGATAGGTTAACTTTAGCAAATGTTCCTTTCCATTTGTCTTTTTTGTGTAATGGGCATGACCTGGTATACAATGCACTTCAGAAGCATAGGAAGCTGTCTTGCAGCAGATTGGATTATTTGTTCATCTACCCCCACATATAGTCTCCTCTAACTTTAGTATTATCAGCAGAGAAGAGTCTGTCGCCTCATCTGCTCCATGATTCTTCAGGTAGTGAAGCTGAGGTTTGCATGCAAATAATGTTTTCGGGAATAAACAAAGCTTTGGGGGTGTAAAGCCCTTTCACAGTTTAACAGAAGTATTAATGATAATCAGGAAATGTCTGTATTAGTTTAGCATAGGAAAACTGAGTTCTCAAAGATGGAGAATTGTCGTGCTTTTAGAAGATAATTTCCGTTTGTCATGCCAAGGTTATAACTTTGGGTTAAATATCTCTCTTGTTTTGATTCCTGGAATAATTCAAGATTTTATTAAAATATTGAATCAGCATTTTCTCTTCGAAATGCAAGTTAACAGCTCCCTGCTCTAAAGTATCTTTAGTCTGTTTAAAGGATCTTTTCTCCCTCCCTCTCCATATGGCTTCACAATGTCCTCGTCTCTCTGGTTTTGTTTATCATTGCTCTGGTTTTGCCTTATCACTAGTATTTTATGAATGCCTTATCAAAGTTCATGTGTTAGGTTCTTTAGCAGAGTCCTCCCTCTTTTTGTCAGGGGTTTTTCTGTGCAATACAGTATAGACAAGTAAATTCAAGATGTTGGGAAATAAACTGTGGTATAAGAGGAATGGCCTGTATGAGGTGGCAAGAGCTGGAATCCTGATTCATAGTCCACTGCCAGGTTTGTTGGAACACGTTCCCTGTGGCCAGTGAGCTAATTTAAGCTTGCTCTTTTAATCCTGAATGTGAAAGTAGATCTCTTGTGTTTAGAGGTTTGCTTGAAAACTTGCATGCAGTGTCCTTGAGTCGCTTTACATGTGACTTACAAGGAATTCAAGCCCATCCCAAGTGGTGAGGCCTACTAAGTTCTCTGAGACCTCGTTGACTTTCCTGTCTCCTGGTAACATTAAACCTCTAAATCATAAATCAGCTAACCCTAGATATTCTGCACTTGGGGCTGCGGAATGGAGTCCTATGTTGCAGTGTTAAAATGTGTACGAAAAGTTTGCAGAGTTCTCCAGGAAAAGGGGAAATAAAACAGGCTTCATGACCCTTCAGTTAAGCAAGTATGGGGACTTTTGGTCCTCCAGATGCAGTGTTAGAAATTAGCCAGGCATGTTTTCCTACTGGTGTGGGTCCTATTGTGACTATGTGGAGATTTCTGGGCGTCAAGATGGTGCCCACAGTTTAAAAACCTCTGTCTTAGTCCACAGTTATTTCCACTTCCACTGAGTGTGATTCTCCTTCTTGCATGTTGGGACAAGTGAATTGTTGTAAGAGCAAGCTACAGTCAAGCAATGTAGTTGAGATCACAGTCCAACCTCTTGGCAAATAGACATTCTGTTGTGGCAACTGTAACCCAGATTTAAGGTGCCATTTGGCACCCAGCTTATATATTTGAACTAACACTGTCCAGATGTAGATTCAGGTAGGTAGCCGTGATGGTCTGACGCAGTCGGGGAAAAATAAAAAAATTGTCCAGTAGCACCTTAGAGACCAACTAAGTTTGTTTTGGGTATAAGCTTTTGATTGTATCTGAAAAAGTGTGCATGCACATGAAAGCTTATACCCACAACAAACTTAGTTGGTAAGGTGCTACTGGACAATTTTCTTATTTATTTGTCCAGCTGTTGTTGAACTACAGCTCCCATCAGCCTAGGTAAGCATCGCCAGGCATGATGGGAGATGTAGTTCTGCAACATTTGGAGGGTCAAAGATCCCTCACACCTGGATTAGAGTCACTGGAGATGCCATCTTGATCCTTTATTGGGTCCAGTAGTAGCAGCCTTTTTATTATACAGTGGTATCTCGGGTTAGGTTACATACGGTTCAGGTTACAGACTCCGCTAACCCAGAAATAGTACCTTGGGTTAAGAATTTTGCTTCACGATGAGAACAGAAATTGGGCTCCGGTGGCATGGCGGCAGCAGGAGGCCCCATTAGCTAAAGTGGTACCTCAGGTTAAGAACAGTTTCAGGTTAAAAATGGACCTCCAGAATGAATTAAGTTCTTAACCCGAGGTACCACTGTATAGCAAAGATGTTTCACATGGGCACAGCCCACACTTCCGCCATGCATCTGTCCCAATATATGGCTTTAAAAAGTCCAGCTTTGTTGGAAGGCATTATATGTCTGCCGCCAGAAATCTGGCTCCTGATTACCTTAATCTGCATGATGTCATCTTATTGTGAGGTTTTGAACCATGAGTAGCTATGATACATATAGGAAACGACAAACCCTGGTATGTGCGTTGCCTGCAAGAGTTCCCGTGTTTCAAGTGCTGCCATCTCCAAATACAGCTGAGAGAGGCTCCAGTCTGAAATCCTGGAGAACCATTGCCAGCTAGCACATAGACAATACTGAATTAGACGGGACTCCAGGGTCTGACTTGGGGAGAAGGCAGCTACCTGTGATTGGCAGCTGGGGTTTGCAGCGCATCGAATGGAGCCAGGCAGCATTGAGGGTTTGTCATTTGGGTGTGTGAGACATTGCTAAGGGAAAGGTGATGGTGCCCTTTTTGCATCATGGAGCTAGACAACATTCCAGGGATCACCAGGAGTCTCTGCTAATCATGTCCATACCCGGAGCCAAGCTGGAATCTTGACGGAGCCCTTTCATCTTGTGCAGTCCCTTCTGCAGCTCAGCTAGCGGTCTGAAAGAAGCAAGTAGGATTTCAGATTTGATTCAAGGTGTTTGAAATGCTTAGCACACAGCGGGGGAGCCTAGTTCAGTGCCTGACTGCTACAGGGAGCTTAGCCTGTTTAATCTGTTTTATATCCAGTTCTTGGTGCTGTGCGCCCTTCTGCACATATTGCCAGCAAATCCACTTCTGCCCTCCTTTCTTTGATCCTTATATTTGTATGTTGTGTGTGTGTGTGTGTGTTTAAAGCAAGTCACCAGCGCTCGCTGACAGGTAGACGCCACTTTGAAAAGCAGCACCAAACCAAAACAATAGAAGTAAACAGATTCAGCAGTCTGAGGAAAACCTCCTTCCTGCTCTCCTTGTCTGGCATTCTATGAAATTCCTTACTTCTCTCATTAGCATGCAGACTGCAGATTTGCCGGGGCTCCATTTATTCATAAAAACTGTTTCTGAGATGTAGATTTAAGCCAAGGCGTCGCTGTATCATAGCTGCGTTAAAGAGACACGAGCTGGGCCCATTTTTACATGGCCTGGAATGTTTCTCCCAACTGCCAAGCATTAAGGAGTTTACAGTTCCTGCATTCGCTAGGGGCAGTTTAATAGAGATTGCAAACAAAGGATATCCTGTCTCCTTTGGAAGACTATCTTCAATTCCCCCCCTCCCCCAATTTCTCTATAACCGGTGACACATTAATCAGGAAACTAGTGCTCAAGTCATGATGTTCTGTGTGACTCTTCCCTCCCAGAAACCCCTTTTGTAATCTACGTTTCCCAGAGGCATTTCAGGATCTTAAATGTTGGATTTTAGAGGGTGGTGTTTTGCTTTGCTTCCAGCCCCTCTCTCTGGTTGAAACACTAGCATGTGGGGCATATGAAGCAATGTTTCTGCTTAAGCCCAGTGGAAAAATCCCTGGCTCCCCAGAGAAAACAAAAATTCGGGGGTGGAGTGGAGAGAAACTTGGTGTATTTTTATTTTGTCCTTGTGGCAGTTCAGTTAAGGGGCATCTAGTTCTGCTTAAAGGGTCTTGGGTTGCCGACATCACCTCCCTCCTCATTGTGTCTACAAGCCAAGCCCTTGGTTTGCTTTACACCAGCACTACCCTGCCACCGAAACAAAGATTGTCCCTACCCATGTCTTCCCAACTGCTGTACTGCCATCATGCTAGCCTGCTGTTTCACTTCCTCTCTCCTTAGAGCAGGGGTCCCCAAACTAAGGCCCGCGGGCTGGATAAGGCCCGAGGGACTTGTTTATCCGGCGCGCTGCCACCGTCCACTCTTACCGGTGCTGCACTGCACAGCTGCCCACTTCCAGGTTGGAGGAGCACTGGAAATAGCTTGTACGCATGCACACGCGTTATTTGCGCATGCACAAGCGTTATTTCTGGTGCACATCCGGGTCGGAGGAG
The DNA here is from genome assembly GCF_951804945.1 of Podarcis cretensis. Taxonomy (NCBI): domain Eukaryota; kingdom Metazoa; phylum Chordata; class Lepidosauria; order Squamata; family Lacertidae; genus Podarcis; species Podarcis cretensis. Next base: position 36,056,671 of record NC_137171.1, read on the forward strand.
GCCCGTGCACATGCGCACAAGGTATTTCCAGTGCTCCTCTGACCCGGAAGTGTGCCGGAAATAGCGTGTATGCACACATATTGACACGCGCTCTCTGGCCTACCACCGGCCCAAGGTGCGGTAAGTTTGCTGACCTCTGCCTTAGAGAGCAGAGAACCTCAGGCCTCATGCAGCCTTCAAAGGCCTCTCTATTTGACCAGGAACTCTCCCCTAGCCGCACCCAGTCCCTGAAGCCATAGATCCTTCCTGGGAATACTTTCGCCTGTCTGGAATGTGTCTTTGATCTGTGATCATAATGCCTCTTGCTTGCTTGGAAGGAGGACAGAGGTGTGAATATGTAAAATAAAAACCCTCTCTGCCTTTTGTATTGCTAAAAGTAACACCCACTGCTCTGCCCACCACTGGTATCCAAGCCCACAAGGAAAGGAGAGAAAAAAAGGTTACCCACCCCTGTTTTAGAAAGATCAGCAGAATGGGAAGGGACCGGGGTGCTGGATTTTATCTTCTCAAAAATAAGGAATTGTGTGTTCCTTTATCTTAAGCACTCTTGGGTGTTATCAGAAACCTTTCATAGCACCTGGGATAGGCTAATCCAATTAAGTCTGCTGTCTCTTCCCACATTCTCTCTTAAGACTGAGGCCAATGCAAACTTTTCTCCTCTTCCCCGGGCCACTGCTTTTGCTCAACGAAGAGCTTTGGGGAACTCAAAAGCTTGCTCACTGTTTTGTGCCCTTTGGGTTGGTCCTAATAAAGACCTTTCCCTGCTGTGGTTGTTGGATTTATTTATTTTTAATAGGCCATCACAACTAATTTTTTTACCCTCTTTAGATGAGCAAAAAGTACGTAGGTCCGGATCTCTCCCAACCCACTTTACATTAGGCTGTCAAATTGAAGAAAGCTCAGGAAAAGCAGGGGTGGTATTTTGGGTGGAAGGATTGCAAGCTTGCGTTCTAGTACCAAATACAAAATTCCTGTCCTGAACAGGAACTTGGCAGTAGTCTCTTCTTTTAATTCCAAATGCTTGCCTGCTTCCCATCTCATGGTTTTGTACTTAGAATCAACTGGTAAACCTTAGGGTTCTAGTGAAAAGGGGGGGAAATACACACACACACACACACACACACACACACACACACACACACACATCTCTCTTTGCAGTTAGTGACAGTACTTGGCTTGAGTTTGGTGGTTGCTTGCCTGGGCCAGTTACTGACTTAATGGTACTTAGGGCCCACATCTTCTTCGGGGGGGGGGGTGAACATCTTTAAAACCCGCTGCCCTTCCATCCAAGTTGCATCCAGAACCGGCTCTGCTTAGCTTCAGCGATGTGACTACTGCCTGTTCTCTAAACCCAAGTGTTGGCCCTCCAGATGTGCTCCCATTTGCTGCAGATAGCATGGCCAGTGGTTAAGGATCTAAGAGATGATGATGAAGAAGAATTTTTATTTTAAAATTTCTTGTGTAACCAAAAAGTACATACAGCATCTCTACTTTCAATTCATAGAGTCAATTCATAGTCATTTTCATAGTTTGTTTACATTTGGTATGAGACAATGTTGTCATAGACATTATGCAGTTGGGGGGGAAAGAGGGGAGAGAGTGTGGGGAGGAGAGGGGGGGGGGTTAATGATCTTTCAGTCTTTGCACAGTATTTGTGCAAGGTTTTTGTGTTACAGATGTAAGAGCTGTAAGCCAACAGCATGTGGGGAGAGACCTTCTGACTCTGCCTTTAGGCTGTAAAGATATGACATTGTAGATAGGCAATAAATGAAGGGAAAAAACAGCACAGCTGTTCCCTTGATCCAACCAGTGTACCAGGTCATGTATGTGGGGGTTACAGAGGCAAAATTCCATGTCTACTTACTTGTGTTGAAGGCAGGTAGCTGCCTTGGGGCGTGCTTTCATTGCCTTTGAACTGCTAGCAATTTGGAAACTCCCAAGCAAAGACATTGAATTAAATCTCCTAATTTTACTTTAGGTACTTCATCTTAAGAGAAGGAAGTAATTGCTTGGTTGTGAGTATTTAAAGGTTTTTCCCATTGCAGTGAATGGTCTCTAGGGTGATACTGCATAACTTAAAACTAACCATGTATAGATCTAGCCAGTCCTTTAGACCAGAGGAGAGTATTTAACATGGTGTGTGTGTGACTCAGTGACCCAGCATCAGTGTTACTGCCTGGATCTGGAGGACTGTATCTAGGGTTAGTCATTCTCCGAATTGACCCATTGAAATTAGTGGGCATGACTAACTTGTTCCCATCAGAGGAACTTTGATCCTGGAAGATCTCCAGTTGGAGAAAGGAGGGAAGGTAATCTTTAACCCATTTCACCCCCCCCAACACCTGAAGCCTTCTTTGATCCCAAGAACCTACCCCAGAGTATCAGACCTTGCAGTGTAGTGACACAGATAGTTGCAGGGGAAGGGAGGAATTATTTTAAGATGGCCTGAAAAAGCAAACTCTAGTCGAAAAACTACAATAAAATCTACACACACACACACACACACACACACACACACACACTTTCCTGCAGCAAAGGCCACAGCCTTTTGGCCTTTTAGTGAATGCTGTTCAGGGCTCTCCCCATCCTGCCCTCTTCAGTCCTATCATTTTTCAGCTACAGTGGTACCTCGGGTTACAGACACTTCAGGTTACAGACACTTCAGGTTACAGAATCCACTAACCCAGAAATAGTCCCTCGGGTTAAGAACTTTGCTTCAGGATGAGAACAGAAATCGTGCTTCGGCAGCAGCAGGAGGCCCCATTAGCTAAAGTGGTGCTTCAGGTTAAGAACAGTTTCAGGTTAAGAACGGACCTCCAGAATGAATTAAGTTCTTAACCTGAGGTACCACTATACCTGGAAATCAAGGGTAGCAGAAAGTGACCGAAGGCCTCATACACATGGCTTCCCCCCAAGGAACCCTACGAACTATAGCTTATCCCTCGCAGAGCTTCAGTTTCCAACGCTTTTAACAAACTACCATTTCCCAGGATTATTTGGCGGAAGCCATGTGCTTTCATCGTGTTTTAAATGTATGCCTAAGAGGACAGGGCCCTAACATGTAGACGAGGCAGTCCCTGGAAGCAAAATTGACTTCTTCCTGGGCTGCTCTTCAGTCTGTTTCTAGAATCTACGGGGACCGTTCCCCTGTTGTGTCACAAGCAAGCATGGTTACAAGTCATCTGCCCCACTTCTTCCTTTTTTGCACACTTGTCTACACTTCCTGGCACCCCCTCAACAGTGCACACTCCTTAGAGCACCACATGGATATAACACTTGCCTACTCCACATGGACAATTATTTGGGGAGGTACTTAGCTGTCATTGCAGAGATTTAAAACCCCCCCCCCCCCCCGCATCCTCTTGGTTCATCAAACCCTTAAATGATGATACGTTATAAGGAAAGAAGAAAATCAAAGATGGGATGAATTCACTGAATTGTGTTTTATTTACCACTGTAAAAGTCATGCAATTTATTAAATATAAAAATATAGGGCTCGACCCCCACGTTGGGCAAAAAGATTCCTGCATTTCAGGGGGTTGGCCTAGATGACCCTCACGATCCCTTTCAACTCTACAATTCTATGATCCTATAACAGTTAGGATCAATAATTTTAAAAGCTGAAAATTCAAGTGTTTTCAATGTTGTGGTAAGAATGGATGGACACTTCTGTTTTTGTATATTTTTGATGCTTGTGATTTTCTTATATAAAGGAATTTTTTTTAAAAAAAGAGAGGGAGTGCTTCAAAGCAAGTAAGCATGTTGAGGCTGAAATTACGATAATCAGGGCGGCTTGAAATAGTTCTTGGCTCTTGTGCTCCCCTCGCCTGGCAGACTTCTCACTTACATTCACCACCTCTTTGAGGTTTGGGAGTACCTTGGGAAATACAGTGGTACCTCAGGTTACATACATTTCAGGTTACATACGCTTCAAGTTACAGACTCCGCTAACCCAGAAATAGTGCTTCAGGTTAAGAACTTTGCTTCAGGATGAGAACAGAAATTGTGCTCCGGCCGCAGCAGCAGGAGGCCCCATTAGCTAAAGTGGTGCTTCAGGTTCAGAACAGTTTCAGGTTAAGTACGGACCTCTGGAACGAATTAAGTACTTAACCTGAGGTACCACTGTAGAATTCTACAATGCTGGTAGGCAACAAGAGGCACTCTTGTTTTCCTTTAAAATGGGGACTAGGAATGTGTGGCCCTCCAAATCATGGCACTGGGGAATCCCCAACAGCATCTTGACTGCCTCCAAAAATAAATGCATAGTTCTGTCCACTTTCCTAGACTCTTGGACCATGGAGGCAGGTTTTTCCAATGCAGCTGGGGAGGGTGTTAAAAGTAGGTGTGCAGTCCTGCAGTCACTCAGTTGGTAATCACTTTCGTTTTTTCCTCCTGGCTGCAGCGAGAGGATAGTTGGGGTGTGTTTGAGGGGATTCAGGGCAGCTTTATACAAGCAGTTGCTTGTAGCAATACAGTAATTATCCCACTGGCTTCCAGGTGTCTTCTGCTCTGACAAAACATATTCCTGAAGCCTGGTGCACGTCTTTCCTCACAATCTCTGTTTTAAAACACAGCCACAAGAAAACCTGTATTCTGTGACCTGTGTAACGAAGCCCATTTGATTATATTTATTTCGTACTGTTTTTGTAGCCCCAGGAAGGGAGGCATTGAGCTCTTCTTCCTCATCTCTGGAAGTTCGGCTCGGTGACAACCGCCCTCTCCCATTTCACCAGTTTCTGAACCATTGTCAGGCATTGTCTACAAACAATTTCAAGCATACCTATTTAGCAACTTGCTTGAAATAAATATGAGGGTCCGAGTCCTAAATCCTGCACAAAATAACTGATTCTGTGTTATTGCCACGGTGTAACAACATGCATTTAAATCACATCTTTGTGTCTGCCAGAGTTTTGAAAATAACAAGCAGAATGCTTTAATTACACTTAATCTGCATGCTGATGTACGTGTGACAATTTTAATGTGCAACACTGCAGCACTTTTTGCTAAAAGAGGCAGCCCAGTGCTGGCCTAGAGTATTTTGAATGAAATATACTTGTCATGAATAGTTAAAAAAACAAAAAACCTGCCCTCAAAGGCAGATAATTTAGAAGAAGTGGAAATGGTACAGACTGGGTTTATTAACTTGCTGAAAAAAAGAAAATAACCTGTGCAGTAAGGAATATCTGACACCTTGTCTGCAGATGCATTTACCAATTTGTCTGTATTGAGGAGAATTGGGTGTTCCTCCTGGCTTGGGTTCAGTTAGTGCCACTCTGCTGCTGTTTTCCACCAGCGAAAACGATGGTAGTAAAGTGGCGATCTTATGTCTTGGGGTCGGTAATAAACTGGACAAGGGGTAAACTGAGATTTTGCCTACACAAGATGGAGGTGCTGCTAATGGTCTGATCCAAGGGTTGGAGTTTCATCTGAGGTTATACTCCTGCTTTTTGGACACCCAAATGGCACGAAGTTCTTTTTACCAGCTTTGGTTGTGGTTCTAACTGGGACCTCTTTATTATTATTCTTCTTTGGCGATCACTCGTAGCCGAGTATGATTGTCTTCCATAAACACAGTTTTAAAAATGAGTCCATAAGTGACTGGAGGCCAATTCTGGATCCACACATGCTTTCTGGGTGGGAGTTGATCATGGTGTGGATTTGCCAAGCGTGCCTTCCACTTAGCACGTTTCTCCCTTGCATCCTGAGTTCGAGTGTCTTCAAAGCCCATGATACCTTTGGTAAAGGCTGTTCTCCAACTGGAGCGCTTGCAGTCCAGTGTTTCCCAATTGTCAGTGTTTATACTACATTTTTCTAGATTTGCCTTGAGACAGTCTTTAAACCTCTTTCATTGACCCCCAGCAATATGCTTTCCATTTTTAAGTTCGGAAGAGAGTAGTTGCTTCGGAAGACGATAATCAGGCATCCGCACAACATGGCCAGGCCATTTGGAGCACAGCTTGCCAGTTTCAAGAGCGTTATGTTGTGTGTCCTGAGACTTTAGTCAACATGCTGCTGGTAACCTAGGAGACATGAACCCACCTTGTATAGGGAAGGAATGGGGAGCCTGTGGCCCTCCAGAGGTTGAAGTGCTCAGGGATGAAGGGAGTTGTAGACCAGCAAGTTCTAGATGGCCATAGTATCCCTGCCCTTGCTTATGGTATCTCAAAGGCTGCCTATTCCTGTACAAACTTGCCCATTCCTTGAGGTCATCTGAGGAGTTCTTCCTTCAGATGACCTAACCAGCCAAGATTGGCTGGTTGGCGGTTGAGACTTTGGGTTCTTCTGTCTAGTGCTACCTTGACTCCAGAATTGTTTCCCCTGCAGCTCCGTATGCTTGGCACCTAACGGTTTGTGTTTTTGACTCTTGGCAAAAAAATGTTTGTGTGTGCGTTTTACCCAGGCCTTATTTCACTGTGAGCCACTATGGGGTGGAAAGGGCAAGGTGCAAATTTAACAAATATATTTAGCAGCAGTTTTGTTGTTGTTGTTTTATTCCTCTCCTTATATGTTCCTCTACCTCTCATTGTTGGGTTATAGCTTTCTTTCTATTTTTTTGTTATACCTTCGTAAGCCTATCTAGGGCATGGTTTTATTGATAAGCAGGGTACATATTTGTAGGCAAGAGGTAGTAGAGGTAACACGAGCAGCCTTGTCTGTTGGAGAATAGTTGGGCTACTAAAGTGAATGAGCAACGCAGAATTGAGTAAAGGCAAGCAAGTAGCTACATCAAAGTATTCTGTGTTTTCTGTAGTTCCTCCAGCACCCAGGATGATTGTCTATTTGCTTAGTTTATTGAGTTCTGAAAAACACAGCCAAGCTCCATTTGAATATATGTCAAGGCCAACTGCGTAATTGGATGTGGACAAAAGAAATTGGTGTGTGTGTGTGCGCGCGCATTTGATTGTAAGGGTGGCTTGGGGATCTTCTCCTTCCTACTACTACAGCTTACTATAAAATATTTAAGGTTATCAAGTGCACTGGATGTTTATGGAGCACTGGCATAAGATGCTTGCTTGTGGCTTTGTACGTTTCTTTCTTTTTTTTAATAATATTTTATTGAGATTTTTAAATACCAATGCAAAATTAGTAAACAATGTAACATATTTCATAACATAGTTTCATAACTTCTTTGGACTCCCTCACGTCTCCCACTCCCACTTACATCATTATAAATTTTTGCCAGCAATTTATCAACTTGTTTGCGTTCTTATGTCCCGCTCGTTTAAATATAATTAATAATTCTCCAAAAAATTTATATTTTCCTCAATCTCACTTATCATCCTAATTCCAACTATTTTAGTGGTGCTCAATTGTTTGTGATCTAGCATCCTTATTAACATTCAACCAAATTACAATATTTTTGTAGGTAAATCTTGAATTTCTTCCAATCTTCTTCAACCCTCTCCTCTCCCAGGTCTCGGATTCTGCCGGTCATCTCAGCCAGTTCCATATAGTCTATCAGTTGCATCTGCCATTCTTCCAGTGTGGGTAGATCTTGGGTTTTCCAATATTTAGCGATGAGTATCCTTGCTGCCGTTGTTGCATACAAGAAAAAAGTTCTGTCCTTCTTTATCACCCTCTGGCCGACAATACCCAGAAGAAAGGCCTCTGGTTTCTTAAGGAAGGTATACTTAAATACCTTTTTCAACTCATTATATATCATTTCCCAGAAAGCCTTCACTTTAGGGCACGTCCACCAGAGGTGAAAGAATGTTCCTTCATTTTCTTTACATTTCCAACATTTGTTATCAGACAGGTGGTATATCTTGATTGCTTTCTTTTGTTCTTGCTTCACCCTTTTCTTCTCCCCCTGCCTTCATCTCCCCAGTGTTGAACTGTACATTGTAATCTCCTTGGGGCAGGAACCTGCGGGTGTGTTGCTTGCTTTTCTCTGCTCTGTACTATGCACATTGTCAGTGCTATATAAATGACCAGCTGAAATCAGAGCTTTTTCGTAGCATTCTGTGTAACCATGTGCTTTATCTTAGCGCTTGTAGCAATGGCCACAGCCAGCGTGTAATGAAAGGTCCAGACTTCCTCCTAGAAGCCACCCCCGCCCACTGAGCATTGTTTTAATACATCAGGATCATGCAGTGTTCATTTGTGGTTCAAAGTTCTTTGCACGCACACATGCACACACACACACACACGTGCATGCTTCTGCATGCTCAGGTGAACAGCAAGGTGTTATGTGAGACGATATACATGGTGTCATAAGTTCTTTGCACTGTACTGGTCATGTGGCCATATATGCTCTAGTCAATGCTTGCATGAACACTCATTCATAATGTGTAAATCAGCGCTATTTCTGCTACATTTGGTGTGCTGTAAATGGAGCTATTTCAGGGTTTATTTCAGAGCTATTGAAACCAGACTTGATGTCACTTTCCTTCTCCCAAGATCAGCCGAAAGTCTTTGGTCAGGTGGTGAGCATATGAAGGAACAAAAATGTGTTAGAATGCAAGTAGCCTAAACACTTCAAAAGACTTAAAAATACATATGGTCAGTTTTACCTGTGATCTCTGCTGTTGCTGCTTTCAAATGGATGTTAATGTAGTTTATTTTGTCTCTCCTATTGTTTTATTTTTCTGTTTGACTATGTGCTAGTGTAATGCGATTTTACATTGTTGGGAACTGCCCTGAATGCTGCATGAGCAGCAACAGGGTAGGATAAACATTTTTATATTAAGGAACAAATGGAAACTAAAAAAATAAAATGATTGTCTTACACACACACACACACACACATGCATGCATCCAACCTTCCTCCTTTTTTCCTTTGTCCAGCTGCAGCCTTGACACCCCAGAAAAGCTCGGTTTCTAGGCTAATAGAAGCAAATATGGACAAATGCTCCATTTCCCAAATAAATGCCATTTTAAAGGGTTTTTATTATTTTTTATTATTGAGCTCTCATTCTGTGTTGCAGGTATAGCAGGCTTTGATTGTTAACCATGCAGTGGAGTTGCAGTTACTTACTCTCCTTCAGGGCGACTCACAAATCACGTAGAAAATAGTAGCGCCTTGTGATGTCTGAGGGGCTGAAGCAGCTTCAGAGATTCAGGGATTGTGGCCAGAGGCCATTGGAATGATAAATGGAAAGTGGTTTAGGCTACGAGAAATAATTGAATTTAATATGTATGTGTGCTGTTGAGAGCAACATTGTGTTGAGAGCAACATTGGAATTTTTATTGTTTTTACACAGCTATGTATATTCTGAGATTCCACAAAGCAAAAGGCCAGAACTTGGTGCTTGACCGAGCACTGAGCACCCCATGGACCTACATAAAATCTTAAGTGGGGGGTGAGGGCAAAAGTAATAGCCAGAGGCGAGGCTTTGGGATCCTGCTTAGCTAGTTGTCCCTTCCCATGACTGGCAAAAGCAAAATAAATTGTTCAACACAGTAAACCTAGTTTGAAACTGGCATGTTTGTATAGGATCATCTCAAGACAAAACGGCATTGATAATACCTTCTGAGAATTGCAGTTGTCCCAGGCAACTGGCTGTTGCATATGCTCTAACTTTGGCCTTGTGTTTAGCAGCAATGTCTTGCACCGCAAAGCAGATCTCTGTGATTCAAAGACTGCCAATACACCATACATTTAAAGCACTGTTACAGCACTTTGAACAGCTTTGGCTTCCTCCAAAGAATCCTGGGAACCGCCATTTAAGGGGACCTGAGAGTTAGGAGACCTCTGCTACAATTCTCAGAGTGCTTAAACAACCAATCCTTCTTCCCAGAGAACTCTGGGAATTGTAGCTCAGTAATGGGAATAGGGCTCTCTTCTCAGCACCTTTAAACTACAGTTCCCATAATTCTTTGGGGGAAGCTATGGCTGTTGACGTGGTATAGTGATGCTTTAAATGTATGCTGTGGATGTGGCCTGTGATATTTATGAATGTAGCTTGACAGTGAAGATACCGCTGTGCCTGTGTGTTTTCTCAGCATGGAAAGTTCTCCATTTCTCCTACACAGCAGACAGATTTGCCTCTCAGGTACACTTGAGTAGTTGCTAGAGTGTTTGAAAGGTCAATGCATGTCTTTAAAGGTGCTTGATGGACTTGTGTCACAAGGGGGTGGTTTGCCCCCACGTGTTTATAGACAGGAATCTTCAAACATTACGGGAGTTCACCAGGAGGCACAAAGTGGACAAGTGACAAACTCACGGTCATGTGCCCAGCGCATGAATCGGCTCTTTCCTAAGACTTCCTTCTCGCAGCAGTCCAGCTGTGGCTGTTGGTGGGTTTCCGTTTAGCAACACTGTTGATTTGGCTGTCAGTGTATTGCTTATCACAAACCATTTATCCTGGGGGTGGGCACCCTGTTTAACTGACGCCTTCACCCCAAAATAGACGATGACCCAGGCTGCTTACTTTGCCAGTGGATGCGTTCAATGATGCCATTTGGGGTCAGTTCACACCACTGCATTGACTTTGCCTTTAATAAAAGAGATCAGTGACAGCTTAACTGTTTTAATTATATTAACTTTGCACAGCTTGCTGCAGGCACAAATGGTGCCGTTTTCCCACACACATAGCAGCTGATAGCATGATTCCGACTTGCAGTGAATCAGTTGGAATTAATGCTCCTGTTGTGGCACATGTGAATGCCTTCTCTGTTTTAAAAACATACTTGCACAACCACCCCACACCGAACTGTGGCCGTATGAAACATACAGTGGAGCTTCCAGTGCAAGGCTAATGATAGAAGGACAGGATGAGATCTTTGTGGTAGCCGAGGTAGTATAGTTTATTATAAATCAGCATACGAAGCTCAGAAATGTCTATTCCCCTCCTTATTAGGCTGCATTGAGTGTTAAGGTTGAATTGCTTGGGATTGCAAAAGAGTGTTTGCCCCACGTGGCGAGTTGGGCTTGTTTTATGCCAGGAAGGTCAAGGTTACCTTCTGTGCTTCCGCTTGCCAATCCTTAGTTTGCAAAGCTTCTGTTAGGATTTTGTTGTTGCTGCGTTTGTTTGTTTTTAATTTGACAGGCAGGAAGGTTGAGTCATGTATAAGGGAGCATTATGCAATGGTTTCCTCCCTGCTGAACCCTGTTTATAATTATATAGGTCCTGCTTTGTTCTGGGCTTGCTCCTGCCAGGCTGTGCTGCTTGATGGTGGGGTAACTCACCTGCAGCTAGGATAGGTAACACCGTCCCTCTCCTGCATCCAATAGCAAATGCAACAAGAGGGAGAACGGATTTTCTGGGCTGTATGTTTGGGTGTTACTGTTCCGTTGAGTTACCTTCATTTACAAAGAGATGTCTAGGCTGTGTGGTCCAGTAGTATTTCTATACAGTGGTACCTCGGGTTACATACGCTTCAGGTTACATACGTTTCAGGTTACAGACTCCGCTAACCCAGAAACAGTACCTCGGGTTAAGAACTTTGCTTCAGGATGAGAACAGAAATCGTGCTCCGGTGGCGTGGCGGCAGCAGGAGGCCCCATTAGCTAAAGTGGTGCTTCAGGTTAAGAACAGTTTCAGGTTAAGTACGGACCTCCGGAACAAATTAAGTACTTAACCAGAGGTACCACCGTACCTTATTCTTTAAGGAGTAATGGCCTGTTGCTCCTTTAAAACTGGGGCATTGGTAAAGGAACCCTTCCCTGCTGCTGTTTCTCCTCCTCCCCACTCCTTTCTTTGGGCTGCTGCACACTTTTTCCCAGGCAGCTGTTTCATAACACACACCCATTTTTCTGTTAGTCATGTTCTCCTCTTCCTTTCTGAAGTTCGGCAGGCTTTTTTTCCTTTCTTTCTTTTTTTTTGTACACACCGAACACAGTGATCTAATTCTTCCTTCTGTGGGCTGGCCCTCACCATTTTAAGTTTCCCCCCACCTTCAGCTGCAAAATGGGTGTTGACAGCAGGCATTTGGGGTGACAACTGGGGGGGGGGGAGAGACCTGACGGGGGGGGGGTTCTGTGTGTGAGTGTGTGTGTGTGTGTGTGTTTTAAGATGCTAAAATTAGAATGATTACACAAAATTGTGAGGACTTACCAGGAAGTGAGGAGAAGCTGGTGACGGAGATGCTTTTCTGCTGTACTCTTTTGTGTTGGACCTCTCCAGAGGTTTCTAGGATGTCGCAAGCTGCTAGCTAAATTAGTCTGTAGATGAGAAGGAAAAAGCAGCCTGGCTCTTGCTGATAGGGATACATCTACATTGCAAAGTCGAACCTGTTCCTTGGGTTTTTTTCCACCCTGGTTACAAAATCCACCCTTTTAACATCGAGTTACTATAATGGAGGTTATATTCTGCCCTAGCTCCACCCACGTCAACTTCCTCAAGTTTGCTTGCCACAGGCAATTTGCCATTTATAAAGTAGACATAGTAGAACTGAGACTGAGGTGTAAAAAGACCTTTGTGTTTGGGCCTGTCCACATTTTTCATAGCCCACGTAGCTTTGATTTGTTGCATGGATGGAACAATCTCTTCGCTGCTGCACATCATTCAGAAAAGTAAAGGAAGTTACAATCTCTGGCCACTTGCTTCATCTAAAGATGCCTATGTGTTCTTTAGATTTCATTTCTCTACAGTACTTGAATTTTTCAGGTCTCACAGTGTCCTGAGTTGTTTCTGTGGCCAGCAGGCCTCTCCTGGCTTTTGAATCTTTGGATTGAATCCAGTAAAAAAAATTGTGTGTGTGGAACAACTTGCTCAAGCACAGTGGAACTGCTGCTCCTTGGGTACATCACCCCAAATCTGTTCCGGGGGAATCCCCTGAGCTGATTTGGCGGGGTGTTCACAAACATTCCATTATGGCCTTCGCAGAAATTGTTCCCCACGCACACTGATTTAGCTGGATGGAGCGCTTATGCATATGCTCATCTTTGAACTATATTGGCTGGTTCTCCTAGAGACCAGGAACTACCTTTGTTTGTGAATGGCTGTTCTGTGTGTTTGCTCTGGATTGCAAATTAACCCTGAACTTTCCATTTGTGTGCCTTTAAAAAAAACCTATATAAAAATTGCCCATCATTTACTATCAGCAAAGCATATTACTTGACATGACTGTGTATTTTATTGTTCCAACCCAAAACACAGGGAAGGGCTTTAGCTTCAACGCAGAGCATGTGGTTTGCATGTAAAAGATCTCGAGTCCAATCCCTATCATCTCAAGATGGGTTGGAAGACTCTTGTCTGCAACCCTCCAGAGCCACTGTCAGCATTGTAGACTTAGTGCTCTAGATGTTTTTGGTCTACAACTCCCATAATCCCTGACCAAGCAGCTTGGGAGTTGTAGTTCAGCAATATCTAGGACAGTGTTTCTCAAGCTTGGGTCTCCAGCTGTTGTTGGACTACAGCTCCCATCATCCCTAGTGAGCAAGACCAGTGGTCAGTGATAATAGGAGCTGTAGTCCAACAGCAGCTGGGGTCTCAAGTTTGAGAAACACTGGTCTAGGAACTGAGCCACATGGACCAATAGATTGACAGTGCCAGGCAGCTCCCTATTATTCCTAATCTTAAAAACTACTTATACATTAAGTTAAAGAAAAAAACACCTGTGTGTGTGTGTGTATACATATGTAGCCCCCCCGCCCTTGTTATATTATAAGAGGTGTTGTCAATTTTAAGTTACTTTTCACACCTATTTTTCTCCTCTTGAAAGATCCATTGGATTTTAGGTTGGTATTGTATTTCACCAAGTTGTGTTATGTGACCCTAGCATGGATGTCCCTGCAGGTGTGTGTATGTGGGATTGGAGGTCTCTTGTAACCCGAGCAAGAAGCCCCCTCCTTGCTAGTTTTGTAACTTCTCTGTTTGTTGTGGTAACGCTGCTGATCACTGTGAAGCTGCTAACATGGGGCCCTGCCTTTTAGAGAGGGCAGCCATGTTCACGGTGTCTAAATAGACTAAAACTGATGTAGGGTTTCTTTCTTTCTCTCACTCTTCCCCCACCCCTTTGGTCTATTCTGGGATTGTTTAATCTGGCACGCGCTACTTGGAGGGAAATGTTCATTTCTCCTCAGGACAATGGTGTTCACTGGCAATGTTTTTGCCATATATGTTGTGGACTATAGTTCTTTTGATTCGGCTTGTTTGTGACACAGGAAACTTGCCCTCTAGTAAACATGACCCCCAGAACACACCTTCCAATAAAGCAAGGCTCTGGTAGTTTCTGTGTGTGTGTTTTTACAGTGACTTATTGGACTCACATGACGCCTATTCTGTTGGCGTTGGAGAAACAAAGCAAAGCAACATGCCACAACGATGCTTCGTGCCAAAAATGTTCTGGATCTCCTCAGAATTAATGCAGAGATAGGTTTTGTTTAAAAAATAAAAAAAGAATTAAAAATGAACAAGTGAGGAGATTGCAGGATTAAAGGCGCTAGGGAACCTCCACTCCCAGGCAAGGGCCACATTCTGAGGGCCACATTCCCTCAGAAGTAGTTTGCTCAGGGCCAGAGACCAAAAGTGTGTGGGATCTAGCTAGTATTTTGCACTGGCTTCAGAGTTGGACCAAACTTTTCCTTCAGGCTTGATTTTGACATTGCATTGTTAGACCATTTTGACTCCAATCGGGTGGGTTTTCTCCCTTCAGAATTCAGAATATTTTAAAGGATTGAAATGGCAGAAAGAAACAGGCCTCAAAAGGATGAAGTAGGTGTGGTGGGAGCAGGTAGGGGCAAGGAAGGCCCCTTGGCTGCAGCAAGCCCCTGCTGTTTGAACCTTTAGCACATGACGCTTGCAGATGTTTTCCTTCTACGTATGGGGACTAGAAGCTTGCTTTTTAAAAACATGCACAATATCACAAAATAACCCTATAGGCCAGTGTTTATACGGTGTGAGGCATCTTCATAACATTGCCTAAGGTGGGCATGAATGATAACTGTAGAGGCCAACTGCATCTTGGCTTTATGTATTTGCCCTCATTGAGGTGGGATTACTGGCTAACTTTTTTATGCATTAAGCTACATAAACTCAGTTTCGATGCCCTGGATTATATTATACTTACTATAAACATTGCCTTAAAAAAATGCAGCATATGTAACTTTGGCCTGGACTTCCCATCACTCCATCTGGCCAGACGAGGGCATAGGTGGCAAATATCCAAACCTTTCAGATAGCTCCCCTTTTCTGGGCTCAGAGCCCAGCACCCCAAGCCCCACAGATAAGGGTAACATCAAAGCAAGCCAATTCGCGTATATCAAAGCTCATTGTTACAACAACTACCAATTAGTTGTGAGGTTAATCTTGACTACCAAGATGGCGTTAGCAAAGCTCCCGGAACAAGTTCACCTTTGGTTCAGCACAGGTGGGAGAGAGGGAAAACCAGAGTTGAAAATGGGTGGCAGGCTAGAATCGTAAATAGGAGCCGCTCCACACTTCAAAACTTTGTGGCAGGTTTCACTTAGTAACTTTTGAATAATGATCCGTTTTTCTCATTTGAGAGTAATTCTAGAGTAAGGCCATCAAAAGAAAAAGCTGTGCTTGATAATACGTAGGCTGCAAAATAGAAGAAACTAGTTGAGTTCATCTGTTTATGGCATATTTCTAGTGTGGTTCTAATCTTCCAGTCCAGGAGTTGGATGAGGACTGGTAACTGTGTACTTTTCTATGGTGCATTTTTTTTTTTTGTCGTGTATGTGTGAACCTGTACACCATTCGAAGTACAGTGGTACCACGGTATCCGTTCCGGAGTCCCGTTCACATCCTGAAGTGAACACAACCTGTGTCTGCGTGGGTCGTGTTTCGCTGCTTCTGCGCATGCGTGTGAAGTCATTTTGACCGTTTGCGCATGCACGCGTGGCAAAACCTGGAAGTAACGCGCTCCATTACTTCCGGGTCGCCGTGGAGCGCAACCCGAAAATGCTTAACTTGAAGCACATTTATCCCGAGGTGTGACTGTACTTTTTGAGAAAGTGGTTTATAAATTTTCTAAGTAAAGAAGCAAAATATATCAGGGTAACAAGAGAGCTGGTGTGGCACAGTGGTTAGGCTGTTGGACTGCGACTGAGGACATGCAGGTTCAAATCCTCACTTGGCCATTAAGCTCACTGGTGACCTTTGGCCCGTCTTCATATCTCTGTCTAACCTACCTCACAGGGTTGTTGTGAAAATAAAGGGTGGGGTGGAACAACGTATGCTGCCCATTGAGCTCTTTGGAGGAAAGGGGGAGGTACACCTGTAGTAAAGAAATACTATTGTTTCTGATGTTTTAAATACAGTGGTACCTCGGGTTACATACGCTTCAGGTTACAGACTCCGCTAACCCAGAAATAGTGCTTCAGGATGAGAACAGAAATCGTGCTCCGGCGGCGCGGCAGCAGCAGGAGGCCCCATTAGCTAAAGTGGTGCATCAGGTTAAAAACAGCTTCAGGTTAAGTACGGACCTCCGGAACGAATTAAGTACTTAACCTGAGGTACCACTGTATACAAGATGCAAGTGAGCACCATAAATCAGTGGGTTTTATTTCCAACAACTTGTGCCTAAGTTGCCTCTGGGAAGGGTTGCTTGACTTGAGTTTCCTACAGAGAGATCACTTCCTTGAAGGTAAAACAGTAAGCAGGCTGTTGTGTGTCTTCTCTGGTCACATTTCCATACAGTGGGAATCTTAATCCTCATCACCTGGATGCAAGGTGAAATAAGCACATGTCTGATGACGTTCATGGGTTTTTCCCTACATGCAAGCAGTTGTGTAAAAAATTAAATTTGAATAAATTATGTAGGTTGAGACACTCTTACTTGGCAGCCAAATCCCATTGTTTCAACTAGTTCCACACAATGTATTTGGCATCAGGGTGTTAGGGCTGGCTGACATCTTGATGGGTTGAGAAATGCTGTCAGCCCGGCTTATTTACATACATGATTTGGATCACCTCACTGTGCAGATGGGTGATGCAAGGCATACGTTAATATAGGCAATCTTCCAGGCTCCTTTTTATGAGGGGAAGGTTTGGGAGATTAACTGTGGCACACAAGGGAGAGGAACATGAACATACCTGCAGCTTTTGCCCCACTGGATATACATGGTTACTAGATGTCTAGCAAACCTTTTAGACTTCTCTTGTTTTAGAGTTACTGTAGTGCGCTAGCTAAATTGCTGCTGTTCTCACTCAACCCTTCAGATGCACCTTCACACAGTTGACTGCACAAAAGGAAACTTGTTTTTATTAACCTGGTGTCTGAGCTAGCCACGGTACCTTTTTTTTTAAAAAAAAAAGCCTAGACAAATTGATTAGCTTTTGGTGTTTTATCTTCATTCTTCTTTCCTTTTTTAAAAAGAGCACCTTGAGATAGATACAGAACAGAGTCTTAGAACTGGGGAAATCGAAGGCAGGAGAGTCCGTGTACACATAATAAAAAAAGAGCTCAGTCGTCAAAACAAACATGCCAGTAGGTTGAGCGGAAGGGTGGCGTGTTCGAATTCCACCCCAAGGGAAAGTTGTATGCAAACGTGGAGAGTACTTCAGGGCTTTACATTACATGTAGGTGTGTAGGATGGAAGCAGTGCTTGGTGATTGAGGTAGCTGCTCCTCTTTTCAGACGACTTTGAATGTAGCATTTAGAGGGACCCGACAAAAAGGTGTATATTTATTTGCAGGGTGGGGCCCAGACTGTGCTGGAATGAGCCAATTTTTCTCCAAGCAATTTGAAACTACCCTATTAGGATTACCTGAAGAACGAGGAACCCCCCCCTCCCAACTCCCTCTATTAAAGCTGTCCAGTATCAAGTACCTAATATCTGAGATGGGGGCATTTTGGATGAAACTTCCTGATGCATGGGAAGCAGAGACAGGAAATATTCATCACGTGCTCTCATTTGGAAATGTCTGAGCCAGAAAAAAGCATAGAACCCTCAGCTTCTGTTTTCAACCATTAACACAGATGGAAACTTGTGGTTCCATAACATGGGGATGTTGCCTGTTACTGTGCTCAACTCTTTCATTTGCAAATACAAATTTTGCAGTGTGTGTGTATTTATTGTAGGGTAATTAGCTGGGGAATGGTCAGGTATTAATGCAAATTAGATCTGATTTACCTATATATAACATTTGGAAAGACAGGAAAGTCCCTACTCTTTATATTGAGGTGACAAAATTGCAACTCTAGTTTTGGTCCCCCCCCCCCCCCAGCAATTTTTTTCTGCCCACCCCTCAAAGTCCCTATTGATTTTGGCTCTGGCAAAATTAAAAGAAAGTAGAGAAAGTGCTGGGACTCAGAGCCCAGCTCCCCAATTGGAATGCAAATCACCCCTTCCCCAGTCATCTGATCAGGCCTTTGACATGCAGAGAGATGATGATAACCCCTTTCCCTCAGGTGATCTGCATAGATCAGCTTGGGAGGGAAGGCTGCACATTATCCTCTGTTTTATGGGCATGTGTGGCACATGTGGGGAAGATGCTCAGTGGCAGACCATCTGCTTTGCTTGTGAAAGGTTCGGCTCCTGGCACCTCCATGTGGTCTGTGAGAGACTGCCAGTCGCTGCCTTTCAGTACAGACAGCACTGAGGTAGATGGCCTGACTCTGTATAACCACCTTTCTATGTCCCCATGTGAACTGGCCACACTCACCACTGTCATGCAGCTCCCAGAAGGTTGGCCAAGGGTGAACACGACCCTCTGGCCAGAAAAAGCTTAGCCACCCCTGCTTTATATGCCGAGCCATGTGTGAGGAAAAGGTCAGTTAAAGTGTAACTAGTTTCTTTTGTTCGTGCATTTTCGTTTTCTTGGGTGCCTTTCTGTGGATGGGCTTCCCAAACGCAGTCCCTTGCCCCCATTTAAGTAGAGTGCCAGACTAGGCCAGCATGGATTGTTGGAGCACTCCAGCACGTCATGAGTAGAATTTGACTGCAGGGTGGACCCATAGGAAAGCTGAATGGCTGCAGAAGATTGAAGCTGCCACAGCTGCTCACTTAAACTGGAACTTGCGTACCTGGCCGTGTTTGATCTGATAAAAGAGGTCAGCTTGCAGACGAGGGAACCGCTTTAGAGAGCAGTCGATATGGTGACGGAGCCAGACAAAAGGTATAGACAGACAACGTGCTTGGGGCAATTAATAAGCATTGTTTCATCATAGATGGCACGTTCTGCAAATTGGCCTCTATTGGTGCAGCTAATTTCTGCCGGGTTCTCAATTCTCAAGCTGTCATGCTTCCTTCTCAGGCTTTAGGAGGGAGGCGATGTTTAATAAGGAAGTGTGCTTATTGTGAGGGGGTGGTTAGGGCGAGCCCTGAGTCTTAGAGTTCCCCAGAAGATTGAGGTTGGCGCTTGATTAATGATGCAAGTCAAACATCACATGTCAAGACTCTGAAAAAGGCAGCCCTGCACAGTGGAAAATGCAGTTGTCGGGGATGAGGCAACATTGCTCACTGACAATGGGGCCTCCCGTGAACCAAAAAGGTCCTCCGTTCTGAAATTCCGTGCTGGAATTATGCAAAACACACTCAGTTCTGTTTGTTCACCTTCATTTTGATGGCATAACATAGAAAGCTTTTTGTACGTTTTGGGATTGCGCAATCCAACTCTGTCTTTGTGTAAGCAAAATGAAACATAACTTTGCAAACTACATGACAAACAGGCATCAGTTGCACATCCTGCCTTTCTTTGGTCAGTGTGTACCATGTTTGGAAGCTTTTAGATTTTGCATCCATTTCTCTGAATAGTAGGACCAGCTATTTTCCTGGCGTGTACATCATGCATCTTGCATCATACATGGTCTGGGCCTTTAAACCCTCCTGCTTCAGTTTTATATTGTCACTAAAGACCAAAAAAGGGGGTTATGTGTGTTTTCCAATTACTAGCCCACAGATTGGTGCCAGCCCAAAGTCTGCTTCCTGCAGGTTTGTGCAAAGGGAAATCACTTAGTTTCCTACTATTATTATGTGGGAAGGTTTTAATACCTTGATCAGCAACTAGATATTGTTGTGGAAGATTCTGGAGCGAACATTTTTAGGCTACACATACACACAGATCTCTCTGCCCCCTTCTTTGGAGGGGAGGGCAGAAAAAGTTGCTTGGGGGCTGGATAAACTTGGAGGATGGTGTAGACCAGTGTTCTTCAACTTTTGGTCCCCCAGTTGTTGGAGCTACAGCTCCTATCACCCCAAGCCAGCTATCCAGTGGTGAGGGAAGATGGGTAGTTGAACAACATCTGAAGAGCACTGGTGTAGACCTTAGTTGTTATCCTTCTGTGAAGCAGCTTGTAAACCAGTGTTTCATCCTCTCTCTCCCCCCATCACTTTACCCCTTTCTCTCTTTCTTCCACCTGCCCAAAGCAGGGCATCCTCTGGAGTCAGATTTGGCCAGAATCTTGACAACAGTTCCTGCCATTCGTTTCCTTCAGCAACATTTTGTAACTACTGTCAGCAAAAGGTTGTCCACTTCTGAGTAGAAGGAGATCACCAAGCAGCAATCTGCCCCTTCTGCCCCATCCTCCTTCAGTAATTTATTGTGTGGGAAGGTGGGAATTTATTGAGGGAGAAGCTTGCCGGTAGGTATGGGTTTAGGGGCATTGTAGCGTTGAGTGGGACCCGGGCCAGTCTACAGAGCCAGTGTGGTGTAGTGGTTAAGAGCGGTAGTCTCGTAATCTGGAGAACCGGGTTCGAGTCTCCGCTCCTCCACATGCAGCTGCTGGGTGACCTTGGGCCAGTCACACTTCTTTGAAGTCTCTCAGCCCCACTCACCTCACAGAGTGTTTGTTGTGGGGGAGGAAGGGAAAAGGAGATTGTTAGCCGCTTTGAGACTCCTGAAGGGGAGTGAAAGGCGGGATATCAAATCCAAACTCTTCTTCTTCTTCTTCTTCTACAGGTTGAATAGTCAAGGTCATCGAATCTGTTTAACCAGCTGTAAACCCTTTCTTAAAAATCAGATGGTTTTATTTATACATTTTGTTGTATTCTATTTCATTCTTCCGTGAGCTCAAAATAGTTTACACCAAGCTCCTATTGATCCATTGCACATCCAGTTGATTAATCCATGTGGAAAATGGAGTTCCCCTTCCTCTTAGACCTTCCACTTGGTGGATTCAGTCAGGCTGGTGAAAATGCCGATCCAGCCATTGGTTTTAGCTGTGAATATGGGACCCTGCTCTGCCAATATTTAGCAGAGCAGGGTAGTTAATTTTTAAGGAGGGAGCTTAAGCACATGCTTTTGGAAATGACTCTTTTATCTGTTTCCCCAGACTCTACATTGTGCTGCTTAGTTGGGGGAAGGAGAAGAAGCCATGTGCTCTTGTTGGGGCTATTTCCTTGTGTTGCATGTGTTGCATATTATTCTATTATTATTATTTTTAAAGTAGACTTGGGAAGTCATTAGGTGAACCCTTGCACGGACCAGGCGAAGGGAGCCGCAATTATAACCTTGTTTCTCTCTTTCTCTGCCCTCCAGATGTGCACACCCAGCAATACTCCAGCCACGCCTCCCAACTTCCCAGACGCCCTTGCCATGTTTTCCAAGCTGCGGACTTCAGAGAACCTTCAGAGCAGCAACAGCCCTATCACATCCATGGCTTGCTCTCCTCCGGGTAGCTTCAGCCCCTACTGGGCTTCTTCGCCTCCAAACCACCAACCTGCCTGGATCCCTCCTTCGTCGCCCACCAGTCACAACCTCCACCACCACCTCCACCACCAGCAGCCCATGTGGCCTCCTGTGTCTCAGCAAGGGCCCCCCCAGCAGAAAGCCATGGCGGCAATGGATGGCCAGAGATAAGACTTAATGTTTTTGGAATGGGGGGGAGAAGTTGATAGGGTGGCGGGGGCGGTAAAGAGGGTGTGGCAAATCCAAGGGGGCACAGGGAAATGGGGTGGGGGTATTTTTTTTCCCCCTGAAGATCGCACTGGAATATTTTATAGTGGTTTTTTTTTTTTAAAGAAAAAAACTGATGAGATGTCGTCATCAGCCCAAACCTCGATGTTCCTTTCCCCCCCGCACCCACCTTCCTTCTCTTCCCTTATCCACTCTTCAGGAGAGTTAATAACTGATCTTTTTCTCTTTTTTAAAAGAAAAAAAAATTATATAACTATAATATATAAATATATAAATATATCTAATGTATATACATCACGAATGAAAGCAACGGAATTGCAAAGATCCAGGTAGCATTCTGCGAAAGCTGCCTGGGAAAAAGAAGGGTGGCTGTGTTGGATCCGGGGGGGTCGGGGGGGGGGTTCGAGGTGTCTCCCTGTGTGCGCGCGCGTATGTATGTGATTGGGGGTGGCCGGGAGAGCTCGGAAAGTTGCCTCTCCTTTCCATCCTTTCCCAGTTTTGTTGCCCTCCTCTTGATTATCCTTTGGCTCCTGGTTGTCAGGAGTTGCCTGTAGCAGCTGAGACGGTTGAGGGGCCTTGAGGGAGAAACCCTCCTTGCTTGAAGGGAAAGCACAGGCCTCAGATTCTGTGGCTGTCTGTGTGCCCGTGCAGTTCAGAGAGCCTCCTAGGCTGGGTGGGGTGTCACCTGCTAAAGGAATTGAGCTTCTACTACCCCCTGCCCCATGTTGTGACTGAGAGTGAGGGGTTGGGGAAGTAATTTTCCACTGTGGGCTCCGCTCCACAGGGCTCACCTGTAGGCCACAGAAGGAGCCTGAAAAGAAAAGAAAAAAAATGGAATAGTGCAAAATGTCACGTTATCGGGGCTGTAAATCTGTGAGACCATGTTGAGTCCTACTCAAGATTTTGTACATTCAAGGAGGCAAATCTTGTCCTTTTTTGACAGGTGCCGAGACATGTACAGTCTGGCAAAATCAGCCAGCTTTTCTAGCCTATACATGGGCTGGCAAATTTATGGGCGAGAGTGCGGTTTCGTGGGCTTGCTTCCGTGCTGTCATTTGGGTTTAACCCTTTCTCCATTGCCCCAACTTTGGCCTATTGAAACCCGTTTTCTCCAACAGTTGCAGCAGGTGTGCTCCAAGTAAGAAACTAGAAATGGGTTGGGGGTTTTGTTTTTTGGTACCTTACCACAGACTCTTTATTGCTCTCCCACCTCCACCCGTCCCCTTCTTGTTTTTGGGGGGAATGGTTTCCCCCTTCAGCTCTCAAGCTGTTTCCCTTTTTAAAAGGACAAAGTTTAAGCATTTGGGAGGATAAGCTGGAAGGGAAGTCGCTGAAGTTTTCAAAGGTATAAAAACACAAACGTCAACCTCCCCAGAAGATGGATTATTCGAAGGAGGACTCAAGAGACTGCTCCCTGACATCCGGCGGCAAGGGAGATGCTGAGGCTCTTTTTGGTTTTTTTTTTGGTTTTTTAGGTTTTAAAATCAGAATCTTGCTTAAACAGGTTGAAGGTTTTATATTAATTTAAAAATAAAAAAAAATCACTTTTTTAACCAGAGTGGCACTTGTCTCTTTGTCCCCCACCCCACCCTGTTGCCTTACATCACTTCTTCTTTAATTCAAAGAAATCTGCTGGGTATGAATGATAGACGTTAGAACTGAACGGAAACCAAAAACCAATGCTTCCTCTTTACATACGCGACATTGCAAAGGCACACAGCTTGCTCTCCTCTTCCTCCCCCTCCCTTCCTTTATCTAGAAACCTACTCCACTCTTCCCTGCTGTCCCTGCTGCACGTCACTCATTGGCTTATGTGAAAAGCAAAACGAAACTAGGTCGTCGGTGTTAATATTAGCATTCATTTGGAATTGCTTCGTAATGCAGGTTAAAAAAAAAAAGCACATATACACTTCAGTGCCAGATGAGGAGAGAAACATGGGAACGAGAGTGCTAGCTGTACTCCCATTCCCATTTCTCTCTCCAGAGGTTGGAGGGTGTCTTTGTGAATCGGGGAGCCAGCTTCTACTCATGTATACTCCCCCATGCAGTGTAGACCCCTGGAAAACCAGGATTTACATCACATGGGAAACATACCTGTTTAGGAGCAGGACCTCCCTTTCGGGCTGCTGCCCTCTAATTTGCAGAGGGAGATGATGGGGCAGACGGCAGACTTAGGTTGCATTCGCACAGTGGGTGTATTGCATTCATTTATTATAAGGCTAGTGCCCGGTTTTGCTAACTTTCCTTTCATGCTGCATAAGCCTATTCCACCACATCTCTACCTCTGCACCAACATGGTGCAGAAAATGTCATTCGCACAGATGTCAAAATGCTGTCCCTTGACACTGTGCCGTTCTGTGCTGAAATTCCGGCACGCTTTCTAACCAGGCAAAAAAAAGGAGGGCATGAGCCTCAAAATAGGCAGGAAGTGCAGTGCATGCTGGTATGCCGCCTCTCGGCTCGTCATGTGGGCAGCTGCGGCGTGAAAACGGGAATGCCACGCTAAAGGTCCCGTGATTTTCCAGGTTGAGAGTGCTGCAAACAGTTTTTGCTGGAGTCAAATAACATGAAAATGAGTGCTAAACTTGCACAATATTCCATTCCATTCATTTTCCCGAAGTAGCTTTTGTGTTGTGCGAAAGCTCAAATATAATGTGCAAAATAACATTTAGGGAGATGTCAGGAAAACGGAATAAACAGCAGCCTTCGCAGACTTGTTCCCACACCACCTCCTCATGTTAGTTCCACCTCTTCCCTAGACCCCTGAAGAAGAGTGCTTGTGTGTTCTCATCTTAATTGCCTTGTAGTGAACACTTGGCTGCCTTGACTTCTGTGTGGAGCCTCTATATCAAGCTGCATTCAAGTTTATCTCTGCTGTCGGCATTATTGCTTTGGAAGAAGTGGATTTTTTTAAAATAGAAGTTTTTGAGTAGGCTCTGACCAGAACAAAAACACATTGAAGTGGGTGTTGAGGCATCTTTTTCCATTGTGTGTGAGTGTGCATGCAAACACAAACACACACACACTGTTGTGTCACTAAAAGCTGTGGTTACACACTTCCTCTGCCATCCTTCCCCTCACTACATGGAGAAGTGAACAGAGGGGCCACACATTGATTTGAATGCAGGATCCGGATATTGAACACATTTCCTACCAGGATCAGGGCCAGGCCAACATCCAGAAAAATACAAGATCCCTCAGTTCCAGTTTCATGCAAGCGGTGTGAAACTCTCTTGTCTCTCGGGCACACAGTGGTAGGTATGTGCATGTATATAAAGGTATGGATTTAAGTCCAAATTGTGGTGGATGTTTGAATGTACATTTGTTTGTTCTTACTATGGGGGTGTCTTCAGCAGCTCAATATATAATGGAAGGTGGGTGGGAAATTATGGGCAAGGAAAGTAGAATTTAACATCACCTGAGGGATAATTATTAAATATGAGTCGGGGGTTCACCTCTGCATTGTGGAATCTTGTCACTGCCGTTATTGCTTTCAGTTGGGATAATGTAACCCAAAAGAGCAGTGCTATGCATATTTCCGAAGAGAGGTGGAAAGCCTGCTGTCATAAAAAAGAAGTCCGGGAGATCTTGTTTGCAATAAGAAGAACTTGGTGAAGGAGATCCATTTTGCTTCTCAGTCCCATCTTTTCTTCTGCAGCCCAGACTAAAGTCTGCTGTAAGCCCTTCACACTATTGGCCTTGTTAATAAGTGTATCTTTATAAGTGTGAATTTTAACACTTGCTCAAATCTCCCCCCCCCCTTTGTCAACTTGGTGTAAGAACAAAAGTGGGGCTGTCATCAACACTTCATTGCTAAAGACTTTCCTGCAGGCAATGGTGTACTACTGCCACTGTTCTTCTGTAGGCCAGCCTTGCGCTATTGGACCACATTGGTGTTGGTGAATTCGGTTTAGGCCTTTTTGTATGACTGCCTTCTGTTCAGCCAAATGTCTCTCATTCTAGTGATCTACCAATGGACCATTTTTAAAAACCTTCCTTGTATTCAACACAGCAACACAGCACCACCTGTGGCCCCCACGTACCTGATCAGGTATATTAGCAGCCGCTGAGCTCACTCCAAACCGGTAGTCTTCAACTTTTTCTGACCCAGAAGCCCCACCTTCAGCCCAAATATACATTGGTGGGCAGGACCTGCTTTGCATATATTTGTATAGAGTGGTAGTACTGTGTTTGCAACCAACCACTGAAGGCTCTATGCTCCCATGTTTACACATTTGAGGGACAAAGCCTATAGGCTGAGTTGAGTCAACCATCCTTAGCAAAACCGGAGACTGTTGGTTCTGTCTTTTCATCTTGGTATTAGGTAAACAAAAATACTCTTTAGTGAGTAGAATACACCATTCTGTTACAGTCAGCTGAGCTTTGTTTCTAATAGCATGAGGGCATGGCAGAAGCAGCCTAGAATTCCCCCACCCCACCCCATGTAGACCAGGGATGGGGAACCTGCGGCCCTCCAAATCTTGTTGGCCTCCAACTCCCATCAGCCCCATCCAGTATAGTCAGTGTGCTGGATGGTGGAAGTTGGAGGCTGGCAACATCTGCAGTGCCACAGGTTTCCCATCCCTGGTTTACACACACACACACACACACACACACACACACACAGTGAATTCCAGGCTAACAATGTTTGGAGAGCCACAACACCCCTGTTCTGCCCAGATCCCAGCAATTTGACTATCAAAACATAACAGCGTACATGAAAGAAAGCAAAATTCTGGGTAGAAGACTCCTGAATTATACATACCTTTAAGAGGCTATAGGCTTAACATCTTTGCTCGACTCTTAAGAACTATTCAGGCTTTTGTTGGGGGTTGAGCATGCAACCACTGTCCCTATTTTTTCAGGTTTCTGCATGATGCTGTGCTCTCCAACTTGCAGCAGGTGATGAGATTCAGGGGGTAGAGGTAGTGCAGTTGGCCCCACACTGTCTCCCCCCACTCCAATTTGCCCATGTGCTGCTTTATCCTACTTCCTAAATGCCCCTGGATTGCTTCTCTGTTTAAAAAACTGCTAGAGGTGCCACTTCCCATGTCCTTGTTGCCATGGAGAATTACAATCTCCCTCTCTGGTTTTAGCCCTTCTGTGGAATTGGCTCTTGATGCTCTTGAATACCTTCTCCAAGAACCCCTCTTTGAGAAATTAGATTCTTACTTTTTCACATGCAGCGTAGCTAAGCTACAATTCTTTTGACTTCTTGCGTCCACAAGCACCAAGCTGATGTTATTTTGGGCTTCTTTGAACTACACTGGATGGATGGCCCGGATTCTAAAGAACTTGCTTTGTGTGTGTTTTCAAAACCCCTAGGCCCACCTCAAATTTAACGTGGCTAAGTAAGGCCTGAACTTAATGCCGATGGCATTGCATTTTCCACAAGCAATGAAAATTGTGGGAGTAGGTGCAGAGACCTGCAACTCATCATTTTCAGGGTTTGTTCATACAATTTCTTAAATTCTGCCTTCCACCGGGGCACATCACAGCAATGAAATCTACAACTAAAAAAAAACACATGGCACAATCTCTCCATTGCAAATGAAACATAACAGTGTAAATTCAGCAAAAGAGGTGGACCCCATAAAACAAAATATTGTAACTGCCAAAGTTGGGGCAGGGGAGAGGTGTGTCTTCAGCATATGAGGAAAGTTATACAATGCAAGACACACCTATGTGATCAGGGCTTTTTACACACAAATGTGTTAAAACACCTTGAGCTGGACCCAGAAGTGAACTGTCAGCCAGTGCAACTGTTTGAAAAAGGGGTTACATAAATTCTAAATAGAACCCCAGCCAGTAATCTGGCTGCTGCATTTTGAACCAGTTGGAAGTTTCTGAGGGATATATCGCTCTGGCTTTCTACTATTGCCTGTGATGAGTTCCCACCAACAACATGCTTGAAATGGGAGGCGAGGGGAGCTGAAAGTTACACAGCCTGGCTGGCTTCTGAAAATGTCTTTGCAGCATCTGCTGTCTGTGTGCTTCAAGTGATTTGAGCTTTGGCAGAGAGAAATTGGGTATATAACACAGGAGGATTTTCCCCTCTGTGTTTTTCCCTCTGGAAAGATTGGTTTTCATCACTACTGTTGTTTTTAAAAAAGCATGTTCGAAGTCTGGCTTGCAGCGAAGCTGCTGTGTGTGCCACATGCCTAGCATGGCATATAAAATCTGGAATCTGGCTTTAGGCTACAGGGGAAACCATAGCTTCCTTTCTCTTATCTCAAATGGTCACGGCTCTAGTCCTCATTGACCCAATAGCTTGAATAGTGCAAAGACCCAAAATTGCTATTAGAATGAATTGAGTCAAAAGTAAGAGTGGTTTAGATATTGTGTGTGCATAATATGGGTGACAGCTGTTGCCTTAGAGGCATTGACACTCATGCAGTGCCCGTCCTGTTCTGCCAACAGATCAGAATGCCCTTTCAAAGGGGTGGATGCTTTGGCCACTGTTGGTCTCATTTCTTCAAAGAAGTCTTCTCCCTCCTGTGCTTTAGTCAGGCTGACTCACACTTTGTCCACGTTCAGCCGAGAAATTATAGTGAAGCATTACGTATAAAAGAGGTTAAACTCCAGGCAGCTGCTGCTGATGCACTACTTACTGTTTCCTGAAAGCAGCAAATGAGCAACTTGGCAGCTGTGGGGGAAATGGTTTCAGGAGGGGAATGGAGTCTGCTGTTCTGTTTTGGGAAGTCTTCTGGCCTTTGTTGTTCATCAGACTGCTTTTGTTTAACTCTGGGGTGGGAGTGGGAGAACAGCTTCAGTCGAGTCTTAGGTTGCAAAAATGTGGGCATCTAGATTTATGTATTTTTTAATTTAAATAGGAGCATTACAAATGGTGTAGCTATACTTGAAGCTTTGTAAACATAAGAAATATAGAAAACATTGGACCTACAATGAAATATTGCAGTGTGAAATGCTCCTGTCCGTAATACGAGTTGGCCATTCCTTTTTCTGGGATGCTTCATTTCATTTGAGCATGCTAAAATCTTCATTGATTTGTTCTGGGGGTCTCCTCTTAGGTTTTTCCTAACCCTTGTTTTTCATACTTTTGCAAACCTGTCAAAAGGGTTCTTTCCTACTAGGCATGGATGGAGTCCTTTCTAGCTTCAGAAGGAACCACACTTAAGAGAATGAGTTCGCTATTGACGTATAGGATTGGCTGCGTCAGCGTGTTGCTGCTACACCTGTCTTCTTGCTGTACTTCAGTTGCTGTGTGTGTGAGAGAGATCAGGTACAGTGTAGTATAAATATACAATGAATACTCTTATTAGTCACAATAATGATCATAGAGAAAGATTTGCTCCGTTTGTTGGAAGCACACCTTGAAACTCTTAAATCACGCCTATTCAGAAGTATTGGGCTAAGTCACATTTAATGAGACTTATTTCCAGTTAAGTTTATGTTCAATATATCGCTCTGTGAACTCCTATACTGATCTACCACTGAGAGTGTCAAAGGAGCTGGTATGTAAAATAGAAGATTGACACGGAACCTGATGGCTGCCGCTTGATGGTTATATATATTGCCTATATGTAACAAGAGGGAATAAGTTGCCTAGGTAACCGCAGACCTGTTAGTTTAATTTCAGAGGTAAACAAGGCCCGGACCAAACTGTAAAAGCGAGAATTCTAAAGGTGATGGAGTAGATTCTATGTGAGTGTTAGAATGCTTTTGGTAGGTAAAGGAATGTAGAATGGAGCGGTGCACCCTAATCTGATATCTTTTAAAAATTGCTGCTGATTTCCCTTAATTAGGGAAATGTGTTCCGAACCAATTCTCTGGATTTCAGTAAATTAAAACTTGGGTTCAGCAACGTGAACATCAGTTGGTCAAATAAAACCTATGCCTCTCTGGTTCAGCAAACCATTGATACGATAAGGCACAGGAAGCTCATATTATCCTCCTTTAACTTAATGTTTTGTGCAGGTATCATGCAGTGGGTAAGGAATTACTGGCGAGAACAAAGCGCTTCCATGCTAGAGATAAGTACCAAGTAGCATTCCTCAAGGGTGAGTCATGGGACCCATGTTAGGAAATACTTTGGGTAGTAACCTGGGTAATGGCAGTAGGAGTGTTTTTAATTAAGTTTGCTGATGGCGCCACAGTTGCAGGCATTGTCAATACAGATAAGGATCAGGCACGTTATGCAGCTTGACCTGGCTGACGTTATAGACTGGCAGGGATAAAGTGTACAGACATAGTGCTTTGGGTGCCCTAATCAGGATTGATTCTGTATGTTAATTTGAAGTAAAAGTTGTTGGCAGCTAGATCTTGCAACACAAAAACTGCTTCTAGATTTGTTGACTCATGCTGTAGGAGGGGCACTGTTTGGGCACAGAGAAACATAGTCCCAAGCTAAGAAGTGGTGCCATGTAGTGGTTAAGCAACTGAGCAGTGAGCCAGGAAGTTCTCTACTCAAATCTATCTGACCCGACCTCAATAGGTGCCTTGTTGTGTAAGGGTGATGGTGGTATTGACTCACCTTTTTCAAGATTCTTACATAGGGGTTCCTGAGAAGATAAGAGAAGTGCTTCGACTTCTAAAGTGCTACAAAGCACACATGTGTTTCGATTGTTGCTTTCATCGTCTGGGACTGGGACAGACCACCAGTTTGTGTGGGGTTTTTGCATGCCACAACTGCGAAAGGGTTGCTTCAGAAGTAGGCGATCGGGGGTTTTCCCCCAGAATGCCTGGCCGTAGTCGCTGTTAGCTTGATAGCTTTGTGGTTTGGAGAAAAGCTTGCTGTTTTTCTTCCAGTAGTAACTGAAGCTGCCTTGAATGCTGTAATGTTGTTAAAAACCTTGGCTGTGTTATACTTACTAAATCTTGCACAAAGGCAGAGAGAGAAGCTGAACAATAACAAACCAATGTCTTGGCTGTGCTTTGGGAACAAATCCGAAAATAGCCTTGCAGAATGTCAACCAATGGGAAGCTGGAGAAGGGTGAAGCAACCAGTGACTTAAGTGATGGAGCCAGTGACACTGTTAACTCTTGTCACCAAATGCTATCACTTCCACAGGACCTCAGAAACCCAGTCCTAGTTGGCTGGGGTAGCCTAGGGATCTGGTGTCATCCCTGCTTGAGAGTTGCTTGGCAGGTGCTGCTGTCTGTGCCCTTTTATGAGCGAGAGTTGCCCTCTTGCATAAGCCTCCCCACCAGGTTGTGTGCACTCCACTCTTCTTACAACACGTGGCAGATTCCTGGAAATGCACATGAATTCGCTTCCTTGCACCAGGCAAAAGGGTTCAGTGGTTTGAGTTTATATCTTATACTCTATCAGAGATTTAAAGTCAGTAACAATGCTGATTAAAAAAGAGCAAATGATTTTTTAAAAATCCACACCCACCCCTAATTAACCATCAAAAATGTCTTCTCAATGTATAATGTTTCTTTTCTGCAGAAAGATGCTGAAGCTGGGGCTCTGGTGAAGCTCCAGGAGGAGCAAACCTCCATGAAATGGCTTTTAAAAGCTGGGGATTAGACAAATGCAGGGAGGAACCCATAAGAATCAGCCATGATAACTAAATGATAACCAGAGGCAGTATACTGGGGGGAAAGCAAAAGAGGAAGATTCCATGCCCTGTTTGTGAGCTCCCCAGGAGCATCTAACTGCAAGAAACAAAACATTGGACTAAACAGACCCTTAGTCTTGTCAGGCACGTTTACTGTGCTTTTTAAACTTGCGACTATCATTAATGCTTTGACTGTACAAGCCTGTTTTGCATTAGTTTGCCTGCTGCATCTAGTTATGGACATGGACAAAAAGACTATGCTGTGTACAGAATCTTACCCTCTCCGAGCATTGCAAAGGGATTCAGCCTACCTGCCTGTTTTGTTATTTTCTTCACACCTGTAAGGGCAACCTGTGGCTCTCCAGATGTTGCTGGACTCCAACTCCCATCAGCCCCAGTTAACATGGCCCCAATGGTCACAGGTTCCCCATTCCTATGTTAGATAGTTCTTCTAAATGATGGTTGAAGCAATTATATATATCTGCTGCTCATTGTGTGTGCCACAGGAACATGTGGTAAGATAATGTCAGTATGCAGTGCACTAAGAGACAGAATAAGCCACATGCTGAATGTTTAGCATCTAACGGCTTCTGCTGTAGCTTGAAGCCATCATTCTGCTGAAGGAAGATGCATTTTGTACCTAGCCACAGATTCTGTATTTTGCACAGTGGCCAACAAAAATCCGTATAGTCAAAGCTGTGGTTTTCCCAGTAGTGATGTATGGAAGTGAGAGCTGGACCATAAAGAAGGCTGATCGCCGAAGAATTGATGCTTTTGAATTATGGTGCTGGAGGAGACACTTGAGAGTCCCATGGACTGCAAGAAGATCAAACGCATCCATTCTTAAGGAAATTGGCCCTGAGTGCTCATTGGAAGGACAGATCGTGAAGCTGAGGCTCCAATCCTTTGGCCACCTCATGAGAAGAGAAGACTCCCTGGAAAAGACCCTGATGTTGGGAAAGATGGAGGGCACAAGGAGAAGGGGACGATAGAGGACGAGATGGTTGGACAGTGTTCTCGAAGCCACAAACATGAGTCTGACCAAACTGCGGGAGACAGTGGAAGACAGAAGTGCCTGGCGTGCTCTGGTCCATGGGGTCACGAAGAGTCGGACACGACTAAACAACTAAACAACAACAACTCATTAACTACATGTTGCTTCTTCTCCCTGCACCCCCCCCCCTTGACCCTCAAATCAAATATCTCTCATTAGTATTGGTTCACACATGCAAGTTTGAAACTTGGCATCTTGCAGGTGTTGAATGAGGCATTTGAAACTAAACACTGCAGAGGCTGATTCTCCTCAAACACTATGCCGGGCAATGAAATCCATATACATTCAGCTGCGAGTTATCAGTGAATCAAGTGTACATCTTTCCTTTGATTAACTGAAATCTTAAGAGGCAGATTATCTAAGTACTGAGCTAGATGAACCAGTTGTCTTCTTCCTATGTTCCGCTGTGTACTTTGCATTAGTTAAAACTTGCCATAGTTGGACCCTACCCCGCCCACCTCCAGTTTCATGCAATGGCAGCAACAAAGCTTTTTGCTCCTTATACGCCTTAGCATTCTGGCAGCTGGCATGTAAATTGTGCAATAATCCAGTCGCCTGGTATGCTGTTCTGAATTCCCACTTGTAAAATTTCAGGCACATCAGCTATTACTATAGCAAACTGGGACACATAATGGATGAGACTTGCAACTAACATGAATCTGAGCAAGCACAAGGGACTGCTCTGTAGAATGTGGTTAAGAATCATGGCCCCATTTATGGGGGGCCCTGTGCCATCTCCAGTACTAAGAGCTTTCTTCCTCTTTATGTGCGTGACCTAAAGGGGTGGTGGTCAACTAAGTTTTATTCAGAATAGACCCATTGAAATTAATGGACCTAACTTAGTCATGATCTTTAATCTGAGTGCGATTGCTGTGAGTAAAGCTTGGATGAATATCACCCCACAGTGGCGTAGCGTGGGTTGTCAGCACCCGGGGCAAAGCAAGTAATTTGCGCCCCCTAACCCGTGGATTTGCGCCCCCTAACCCTAACCCCCAGATGTTGCGCCCAGTGCAGCCGGCCCCCCCTGCACCCCTACGCTACGACACTGTCACCCCAAGTTTCCCCCCTCCTACTGTAGAAGCAGAGTGCATTGGCCCTGGTTCTTACGTCACATTAAACCAAAGTTTTGAAACAAACTATGGTTTAATAATAATAATAATAAAATTACTTATACCCCGCCCTCTCCAGCAAAGACCGGGCTCAGGGCAGCCAGCACCAAATACAAAAACAACTGATTTAAATACAGCTTAAAAAACAAGATTAAAATACAACATTAAAACATTAATGTGAATGTGCTGCAAGTTCTTGCTCCCCACCCATAAGCGCTGCTCCTGATGTTGTTGCACTACTCGGAAACTAGGTAGAGTCTGGCTTATTGTGGTATCTGGCTTGTGGTTCATTGTTCTTCAAACCAGCCACAAGCAGTAAGCATGCTTTATTCTTGACTTACTGCTTGTTGCATGTTTAGAGGAAACAAACCCACAAGCCCAGATTCGAACATCACTAACGTAGACGCCAGCTTGTTTTGTTGACAGTGTAGAAGCAAAAGGAGTGGGAGGAGCCTTTTGAGCCGCATGCATGAGCACACTGCTTGTTCACATTCAACCATATATATATATTTTTTAAAAATATAGTTTAATACGGCATGTGGACTAGGCCATTCTCTGTACCCACCCGAGCCTGGAAGGACTCATGCTATTCCTAAGTAGCAACCCCCCTTCCCATGCATCGACACCTTGCCATCTCACAAACTTTTGCTTTTTAAGTTTGTGTTTCAGTCTTTTCGAAAGCTGTACTATTTTCCCTCCCTCCCCGCCTCCAGCACACATTCAGGTCATTGTGCAAAATGAATTGCCCGCCCACCCCTCCAAAATATGTTCTCATCTTTAAATAGAGGAGGTCTGTTGCATGAATGCTGAAATTTCTTTTGGGGGCATGTATTCACTGGTAGTTTGGATACGCCCACAGAATAAACTTAAGATCCCTGGACATGTAGCAGCAGCAGCAGCGTGGATAAACTGCGGCCATTCATCCACATTGCTAAGAAATAATTTTTACAAACACACACGTATGGAAAGCATTTGCTGCTCTCGTCCTAGCAGGGAGGCCCAACAGCTCCAGGCCTGCTTGGTTGGCCTTTCATTGGCTAGAATTTGTTTTGACTCTACGGTGCCTATTCTTTTCTCTCGCTTCAGGACTGAATGTGCTCATGTATTTAATGTACCGACACTGTGGGAAATATGGAGAGCTGCAATGAATAGGCTAGTTCACAGGGCTCCTTTGCCCCCTTTCCACCCGCAACATACTGAATGCTTGCTCTGTTCAGGGAGCAATGGAGGCTGACAGCAGGAAGGGCCAGAGCGCTGTGCTCATTCATAAGCGCTGTGCGTGTTGACAACAGATTAACCCATATGCAGTCGACTCCACACCACCCCTTCGCAACGGCCATTTTATTGGGCCTGTCTTGTTCGTAGCATTAAGGCCTTAAGAGTAGGAATGAGGTGTATCTTCGGCCTTGCTGTGCAGTGCAGGTCTTCGTGGATATAAAAGCTGTCTGGGGTGGGTAGCGAAGCTGTACTCCTTTATATTCAATTAGGGTTGATTTATACAGTAGCACCATTTTTTTTAGTTGCCCTGTGCAGACTTTTAGTTAGACTGAGGCTCTCGTGTGACTGCCAATTGGAAATGGAAGTACTGTACTTTATGTAGACCATGTTATGGCACTAATACACACACACACACACACACACACACACACACACACACACACACCTTTTATTCCTTGCTTTCTCTTTGGAGAAAGGCCAAATTAGGCCAAATATCGTAGGCAGCTACCTATGGTTTGCATACTCCTGTATTAAAGGGAGTTGAAACGGCAATACTTGTAAGAAGCCAAAAATGCCTTCTCTCAGACGACCAGAGGGGGCAGTACTGGAAAGCTGAATAAATGGTGTTGCAAAGGGAAGATGGTGCTCACCTGCTATACCTCTGGTCTCTCAAAAGAGTCCTGGTACAGTATATTAAAGATGAATGCATTTTTTTTTAATGACTCAAAACTTTCATGGCCTAGAGACCCTCAGATTCATGAAGTGTTACCTCACTTGGCAGGTATATGAGGTCAGTCAAGCAACTTACATATTCCATGGCTCTGATGAAGTGAGCTCTAGGCCACAAAAGCTTATGCTATAATAAATTAGTTTAAGCGGTCCTTAAACTGCAACCAACTGTTCAGCAGTGGAACAGACTCCCATGAGAGGTGGTGGACTCTCCTTCCTTGGAGGTTTCTAAGCAGAGGCTGGATGGCCCTCTGTCATGGATGCTTTAGCTGAGAT
Source organism: Podarcis cretensis (assembly GCF_951804945.1). Taxonomy (NCBI): domain Eukaryota; kingdom Metazoa; phylum Chordata; class Lepidosauria; order Squamata; family Lacertidae; genus Podarcis; species Podarcis cretensis. The sequence continues at coordinate 36,092,288 of NC_137171.1, forward strand.
TTCTGCATTGCAGGGGGTTGGACTAGATGACCCTTGGATCCCTTTCAACTCTACGATTCTATTATTCTGTGAATTAACTGTCCATTAATCACCCTGCAGTATTCTGTCAGGGTAGTTAAACTGAATCTCCCTGCTGCTGTATGCTCCACATACCCTGGCAGGTTTTTGTGCTTCCTCATGGATGACAGGAACTCTGAATTAGTTTTTTAAGTCTGTTGATATTTCAGTCACAGAACCAGGGTGTGCATTAAAGCTGGCTGTGGGGCAAATTGTCTGATTGCTCTGTCAGAGGGCCAGCTCTAAAGCCTTAAATGAGTTGTATGGGGGAAAGTTCCTCATTAAAAATTGAAAATCAATCTAGTCCTGCACTCTGTGGCTCCCTGAACCTGAGGCACACCTGACTTCTCAACTGGTTCAAGCTGCATTTTGGCATTGCGGCTAAGGAAAACGCAGCAAACACCGCAAACTCAACAACACAAAATACTTCAGGGACTCCAAATGCAGGTTTCGTAAGTGCTTCTTCATGTTGTGCACAGGAGCTGTACTCCCCACCCACCCCCCAATATGGAAAAAAGCTGTACTTCTTTCCTGTGTGTTCCTTCAGCCAGTCAGGAGCTTTATCTGTATCACATGTTTTTGAACACTGCCTCTTTTATATTGTTGTTGTTGTTAAATTTATTAGCCGGCCTTCACCATGTGGTCCCAGGGTGGGTTTAAACCATTAGAAACAATTAAAAACAACCCACAACCACAAAAACAAGGCGCTTTTAGCTATATTTTAAAATGTTGCCATATTTTAAAATGTGAAAATCCAGACACAAAAGTTATTTTTTGGCCAAAGTTGTTGAGCTACAAACAATTTTTTTTTTTACCAGCACCTTTACCCCCCTAGAGTAAAAGCACTGGTAGCATTTCACAGTTCTGCCTCCTTTCCCTTCCACCCCTTACGGGTGAAACAGGAGGCTGGGTTCCTCGATTAATTCATGGCGAACCAAGGCTGCAAAACAAAGGCTAAAGACTGGCCTTGTTACTGATAACTGTACCCGCTGGCTGCTCAAAATAATTCCTGTTCTAGGAGTGCATGCACATTCTTGCTTCACTCAGGACCGAGGCCTTCCACACCCGCTAAACTTTCCTTAAAGGTCCCCTATGTATGTATACAAAACCATTCTTTTGCAATAGGCTTATTTTAACACTCTCGACCAATGTTGTTGAACAGAGGCCAAGTAAGGGCAGAGTAGCCATAGGGAGAGCCAATGCAATATTCCCGTACGTGTTGCGCAGCGAGTGGCTTCAAGGAAGCATCTTATCTCCTTTCATCCACAAGACAAGCAAGTGGCTTGGTTTCTGGAATAAAAATACCTCTCCAGCTTTGCTGCCTTTGCTGGAACTGTGGGTTGTGGGGAGTGTGCTTCCTCCTGGCATGCCCTGCTACTCTCTGCCCAGACTTGGATTTCCTCCCCACTCCTGCGTTGTTTACGACATAAAGCGTGGGACGGGAGAGAGAGAGGAAGAGGCGGTTGTGAGCAGTACTTGAAGGCTTGCCAGAAGTATGATGAAAAAGCAGTTTTCCCCCTCACACACATTGGTTGTACAAAAAAATACCAACAGCGTGGTGGTCTGAGACCAGAGTTAGACTTGTTCATCATTTGTAAACAGTGACTGCTATGAAGCACCATATGTAGCTTCTAACTTTTTATATCTGGGCACTAAGAGACTGATAAGACCAAGAGCCTCCCTTCCTGAGCATTTCTGCTGCTAATTTGCTTTGATTTAGGTACCAGGTACAACAGTGAGCTGGTCAACTGTGATCAAGTTGTGTTTTTAAAAGGTTTCTGAAACATTTCTTTGCCGCGATAGCACCAGCTTTACAGTGTGCACAACTATCCTGCAAACCTTCCTTGAGAATTTGTGTGGATCATATGTTGAGTGCAAATGACTCCTTTTTTTTTTTTTTGCAATATTATATCAGTTACATTTATGTGCTGATTGTTTTATTGGGCTAGTTTGCTAGCAAAGCGCAACCACATACCTGGGAAGTCAGCCTCAAAAGCTTTGGAGTTTGTCTAAAAATGGCTCAACAACTTTCAGGGTGTCCTGGTTTTTACTTTTTGAAATATGGCAACCCTAACATGTTGAGCCCACCAAAAGAATTCTAAAAGGTTGGAGAATCAGGACTTGGCAGAAGTTCTGCTGACACTTCCTCAGCAAGGCTTGATCTTCTTCATTCTGGCTTTTATTATGCTTTCCAACATCTCCGCTGCATTGTGTTTCTTGACATCTTTTTGCTTGTCTTATCAGCTTATATTTATTTTGTCAGTATCTGCGCTCTTTCATGTTTTATCTCGTTTGGGCAGGACTTCCACTTTTTAAAGGAAGTTGTCTCGTGGTGTTTCCTTTTATAGTTTCTTTGACTCAACTCGTCTACCACAGTGCTGCATTCTTTGGATTGTTGTAACTTTCCAATTTTAAGATAAACGTTCTGTTTTCAAGTTCCTAATATGACGGTTTTAACTAACCTTTGAGCATCTTCAATATATCTGACCGTTTTTGAATCTCCCATTGCAAGTAATCTTCTATTACAGAGTTCATTTTTCATTGTTAAATGTATTGAATTTTTGGAGCATCTTACCACTCATATAAATGTATGGCTGTCCCCAAGCAGTTCAGTAACACAAGTCTCCCTTACCATTGTACACATTGTCAAGGAGGGGGTCACTTTCCCGATTCTTCCCTCCAAGCTACTAACCATTACTTGCTCACAGGATCACTACTTCATGACACTAATTAATAAGTATCTGTGAGTATAAGGGGAAGCAAAACCTTGCCACTGGCACTGCGATTGTTGTTACACGACCCCCTGCCACCCACACCCTGCGTGTAGATATTAGGGGGTTGAAAGGGGGTAGCACACATGGGTGCACCCCTGCTTCACCTTCTCATAAAGTCCTCTTTGTGCGCATGACACGTGAAGGAGCAAATAACATGCCCCAGATCTGAGCACCTTTGCGATTAAGTCAGGGGTTGCCTCCCCTCTAGTTAGCTGTGTGAGTTTGACCTGCTTCTCTGGGTCACAGTAATTTATCACATCGAGAAATTTTGTCTCCTCAACATGAACACTCAAGCCGATGTGAGAGTAAGCTAAAATCACTTATTAAAACATTTTCTCTTTAGAATGCCGCCTTGATGTCTCTCTCCTTCAAAAATTTATCGTCAAGAGTGCTAAGTGCAGGAGGGAATAGTGTGCACTCAGTTATTCATCTGTTTCTTAGGCTTCTGGTTCTATACAAACTGGATCAGTGCAGGAAATTGACCAGACCCCTTTCAATCCAATCTACAGTCCTTTTAAAAGAAACTCTGTATAACAGGCCAAGTAGCTCACTACATGCTAGGAAGTTCTTTTGTGTGCAGTATGCAGTACAGTAAGTGCACATCTTACAAACATTTAACTTGTGCACATTCAGCTTTGCAGAAAGTCCAGGAAAAAAATCTGGGCGCCATTGTACCCAGTGTGTTTAGATTACAGTGGTACCTCAGGTTACATACGCTTCAGGTTACATAAGCTTCAGGTTACAGACTCCGCTAACCCAGAAATATTACCTCGGGTTAAGAACTTTGCTTCAGGATGAGAACAGAAATCGTGCTTCGGTGGCGCGGCAGCAGCAGGAGACCCCATTAGCTAAAGTGGTGCTTCAGGTTAAGAACAGTTTCAAAAGTTAAGAACAGACCCCCAGAATGAATTAAGTTCTTAACCCGAGGTACCACTGTACATGGCTTTTCTTTAGTCCAATGTTAGAAAGTACAGCTAAAGCATCTTTGCCGGCTTTCTGTTTTGCAGGAGGCTGGACAGTTGCCTGGAGAACTGCCACCACAATGTTCCTCAAACTCATGTTGCACATTGCAGGAGGTGATGAAAGATGATGCACCACATGCTTTATTATATTGTGTAGTGTAGTTGACCCAGGGAGACCTAGGTTCAAATCCTTGTTGAGCCATGAAGTTCACTGGGGTTGGCCTTAAGTAATTCTCATCTCGAGTCTAGCCTAATTTCCATTCAGAGCTATATTTTGAGGTTAGTGAGATGAAACCCATGTAGCCTTTTCCTTCTATCTTACATTTTCCATGCAGATACAAGGGCAGGCATCACTTGCACTTTATATTATGGCTCTTTACACGACAAGACAAAACAACAGAATTGAAAACAAGTCCTATGGCCCATCCCATTTCCATTTGTAGCCCATATTTATGTATGTTGGCCTGAAGTCCTTGAAAGAAAGATGTGCTGCATAACAACAAGGAGAGGGGGAATTTGTGGGTCTCTTCCCCCTGCCCCAGTTCCAGATGTGAGCCTAGCCCCTACGCCTCTCAGTGCAGGGTGGTGCAAACAAGGGAGTTTCTCCCTTCACAATGTCTAAAAGAAAGCACAAGCTGCTGTTGCAACTTCCTTTTTAATGTGCAAATAAAAAGCCCTAAGGTCTCTGTGGTTTCCCCTCAGTGACACGGTGTTCCAGTCTTGAGTGTTGCAACAGCCCCTCAAGAGCTCTTTTGAAATGAGTGGAAAGGGCCGTTGGTGAATGGGAAGCAGCTTGTGAGGGCAAAGAAGAGGCAAGGAGGAGGATATATGGAAGTGATAGTGTCTCCGGCTCTTACTGTTCTATCTCCAGTCCCAGAGAACAGGCCAAGGAAGGGGTTATGAATGATGCTTCTGCTTCCGGAGACAGGATACCATATTGTGAAAGGCAGATGACTTTGTAGGCCACAGGCCACAGCTCTGGTCGTTCTGAGTAGATAACTCACTTTTGAAACCAAAGGAGCTTCTGCTTAGAGATGCCACAGTATGGAGGGAGGAGGATAAGAGAGCTTGTAATTTCTTGCTGCTTAACATGCTGGGCTGGCCCTACTGTTAGACGGGGCGGAGATGACCACCTCAAGCAGCAGCTGCTGGGTGGGGGTGACCATTCCTCTCTCTTGGCAGAGCTCTGTATGCCATACTGCCTGTGCAGGTCCCCCTAAACTATCATATTACCTCTGGTATGATGGTGGACACTAACACCTCTTCTTTGTCACAGCATTCGTCGTCACACTTAGACTGCAATCCTGTACACACCTGGGGGTAGGTCCCACTAAATTCATTGGAAGTGTGTTTTGAGGAGCCAAGCACAGTAGGAAGTGGTGGTGAAATGCATTTTCTTCCTCCACTTTCATCACATGGAATATAAAATGTGGATGGTTGTTCACAGCTTGGCTGTTTGTTACCTCACTTCAACACTCCAAGCATGCAAGCTACTGGCTTAGGTTCTGCCCACAGTACAAAGAAATGGAGATGGGGTTGCAGTGGGGACATGTTCTGAGTGAAAAGAGGGTGAACCTGGGGTGTAAATAGCTGAGGACCACAAGTGCCCTGGGCATTCTGCCTCCCTCGTTGCATTTCTGTCGGACCAGGGTGTCGTGTTAAGCTAGGCTGTGCTATGCTAGAAGGATCCTTTTCGTTGGCATGTGGGCATCTGTTCTGTTTGACTTGCAATATGATGGAGCCCAAACTGTGGAGGGCAGCACATTAACTTAAGGAAGAATCATTTGAGAGAGTATAGCAAAAGCAGGCAGGATGCAGCATTGGAGGGAAAGAGAGCCTTATGGTTTTGGGGTTGGGGGGGGAGGGAGAAGTGCAGGAGGCATTTTGGGGGGGGATGTAGAGATGAAGGGATGTGTGTGCTACCCAAATGCATGCTAGGGATGGAGAAAATGCTACAAATAAAAAGGAGCATGCATAAAATACAACAGCCCATGTTTGCTTCTGGGGGAAAATGCATAGTAGACTCTGCAGTCTCTTTATACTTTCTCCAGTGAATTCTGAAGGCTATCTTGACCAAATACTAGATCTAGTCTCATACTTGAGGGATCATGTATACCTACGGTTTTTGGATCTTTGACTACTTAATATAAATGGTATTGGTAGGAGCAGTTGAAGTGGACAGAGTTCTTTGGGTCCAGGAATGTGTCTGGGGAGTAGCAGCATGTTTTTCTGTTGTTTGTAACCAAATGTAAAAGATTTCCTGAATCACAAACACAATAGGATGGACTGCAGTGAAAAAGCCTGAGGACTATTATGTCAAGCATCTCTTGGTGTGCATCTCCTACATGCCTCCTGTACAAACATGGAAGATACTTTTTATTGATACTTTACATTTTTAATTGATAATATATAAACTGTTTAGAGGTTTTTCTACAGTCAAGCCACATATAAATTTTATTAAATAAATTAAGATAAACTGGCAATGTTGTTGAGAGAGACTTTTGTCAAAAGACTGACCGTTCTGGTTTGGGGAGGATGTACGAAGATGGAGCCAGGTACAGGCAGTGTGCAGGTCTTGTTGCTTGAATACTAAACCCCTCCCAAGTATGCTGTATGTTAGATGGATTGCTTTGAAACAGCTTGACATTGAGGAATGTTTGTCTCACACACCTTTCTTTCGTTCGTTGACAGCATCATGGTATTTTAACTCCACAGCCTCAGGTGTAGCCTATATTTGACGAGTCCTAATTGCAGCCCTATGGGTGGTTCTTGCGCAAACTAATGTAATTTTGTCACATTTATTCACAAATTCTTAAGTTAAATCCCCCCACATGATGGTGGAAAAAAGCAGGCGGTAGGGTGGGGAGCCCATGAGGTTACTGGACTCCAGCTCCCATCATCCCTAGTCAGCATGGCAAGTGGTCAGGGAAGAAGGGAATTGTATTCCAGCAACATCTGGAGGGTCACAAGTTCCCCACCTCTGGATTAATGATTCTCCCATCTGTAAGGATTCTACTTCTATTATATTCTGCCCATTTTAAGGGAGCTGGCACATGGGCTGATAACCTACCTGCCATGGTCACCAAGAGTTCCAAGGTGTGACTCCCACAAGCACTCAGTCCCTATGAAGCATTTCCCAGTAATTTACAGTGGGAGACACCTGTGATCTACAGTGGGCAGAAAATATTGTGACATTGCAGGCCTTGGTGTGACACAAGAGATCACTCCTATCTCCTCTGGTCCTTCAGAGAACTCTGGAGGAAGGGTAGGTAAAGCCTCTTGCTTTGTGTGGTGTGTTTAGGCAGGAGAGTGGCCGGAATTTTTTTCTCTCTCACTGCTACTTAAGCTTCTTCAATGTCCTGCATAAAATAAAAGACAGCAAGAGCGTTGATGCAGTGGCCCTGCTACTGTTCTCTGAGCCCCTTGCAAATGCCTGACACTGTCATTCTTTGGTGCCAGCCGTGCTGTCAGGGGAAGACTGAATAGGTGCAAATATGTTGCTAAAACACAGTTCTTTGTAACTTACCCATGCTGACCTCCAAGAACAATTCCGCCAATATCCTTCTCATTCTACTGTGTGTTAGCACCTCCGCGTGAACAGTTCAATATCGCCCTTCTGTTGTCTTATGAGACAGTCTGTGATATTTTCCCAGTCTGCTTGCATTCTGCATGATGCAACTAGGCACTGAAAGATCCGCAGCCATACTGGGGAACCAAATGTTATGTTTTCCACCCAAAGCTTATTTGGTTTGGAAAGCTTTTGGAATTCCAAAGTGATGATTTAAGATTTGCAAGGGGGTGAAAGTTTTGGCCACACAGAAGTGGAATTTAGTTAGCGGCTTGCTCAACTCACTGATCAGTTCAAACCCATACTTGAGACGAAGAAAATAAATGTTCACCTTGTGAAACCCACATGTATTTCCCCACAGTTTCTCTGCTATTTTTGGGTTGTATGAAGTTTCTATTTTACTTGCCCAGTCATATCACAGGACTAAGATGACCACGGCATGCCAGCCAACAACATAAACCCATTTAAATGTTACATTGGTTGCCAAATAACTGAACACATATAATCTTTTCATACTACATACATTCCAATTAGCATGGCCTGATCAGTTTAAGAGGTAGACATTTTAAGCAGGAACCTGCTGAGCATGTTCAATCTCTAGTGAGAACTAGTTTTTTTGCTCACAGGTATCCTTACTGGTGTGCATTGCATCAATACAAACAAAAATGGCCATCTAATTTTTGAACAGTAAATAGTTCCACTCTGGAAACAGATCTGAATTACTGACTCTGGTGAAAGCTATGAATTCCATATTTATTAACGAACGTAAGAGTGATAAATTTTGTCATGAGTTATACGTGCTGAACCCAAAAGCAACTGTATTAACTTCCTAAGATAAAACTGCAACAACTAAAGAATACATAGCCCCACATGCAGTGCTCCACTCAGCCACTGCAGTCTTGTATCTTTCCCCCCACCTTCCCTAAAGTCAACAGGGGCAGCAATTAGCTGGACCCCAAACCGGATTGGCCCTTTATGTCACAGCAACTTTTTTTATTTCAGTGGCCAATGTGTGCCTGGCTCTGGAATAAGAAACAACAAGAGGAAAAGGAGGAAGTTGAAGATGTTGAGACTTGAAATCAGCTGTCTCTTTAACTGGTTTGAACAGAAGAATTTGTACTGAAGAACCAATTTCCTTGGACAAATAAAGTGAATGGCCGCTGACCCAGTAAAACTGGTTTCTACAGAAGGAAATGTTGCTACCCCCCCAAACACATTTGGTCCCAAGCCCATACCAGCCCAGCCCAGCCCATGCGAACATCACTGTATGGAAGAACCACAGAGACTGCACCTGCTGTAGCCAAAGCACAGCAAAAAGGCTGTGTTCCTGTGGCAGCAGTATGTCTGCATGATCTTCTTCATATTTTGTTCACTCTTTATTGTCTTGCTTTCATCTGTAAGAACCATGCTTTCATTGGGGCACAAAGCTGGTGGGTCTTTGCTTATGCTGACTGCTCATCTGAGTGTCTTGAGGGAATCGTCATTCGTAGCTCAATGGTTTCTCTGTCCTGCATTCCAGGCTCTTCCGTGATCCGCAAATGGGTTGTGGATTTGTCCCCTGCAGACTTAGCTGCAACACAGAACAACAGCCATAGACAGAATCATAGAATTGTAGAACTGGAATGGACTAATTATTATGAGTATAAGAAATTGATTAATGAGAAATGAGTATAAGAAACTGATTAACCAATATTTTATCCATTGGACTACAGCAGGCATAGGCAAACTCGGCCCTCCAGATGTTTTGGAACTACAACTCCTACCATCCCTAGCTAACAGGACCAGTGGTCAGGGATGATGGGGATTGTAGTCTCAAAACATCTGGAGGGCCGAGTTTGCCTGTGCCGGGACTACAGCTACCATCTGCCCCAACTAACATGGCTGGGGATAATGAGGTTTGTATTCCAATAACATCCAACAGGCACCAGGTTCACAATTCCTGACATATATGGTGGTGCCATCTTATTTTATAATGTGGGAAGTAGCCTTGAGAGCTTCAGATCACCTTGTTAAGAATGGAAGAAGAGGCTCCTGGATCAGGCCAATAGCTTATTTCATCCAGAATCCTGTTCTCACAGTAACCAACCAGATACCTGTGGAAAGCCCAAAAGTAGGAGCTGAGTGCAGCAGCACTCTCCCACTTGTTGTCTTGCACGACAGCAGCAGGGCAGAGGATAAGAGGTCTGCCCGGCACTATGACCTTGAAGGCGAATTTATTAGTTTTTTACATGGCTTTGGTTCTGCTAGAAAAGTGAAGATGTAGCTCCCATGCAGAAAGCCTGAAGCTTCACCTAGCCAGACTTTTGACTGCTAGAGGCATGAATTTCCACCAACAGAAGGCTCAAGACCCATGCCTCCTTGCATGGAGTTTGAAGGCTTCCAATTTTATTTTTTAAAATTATTTTGCGAGTGAAAGTGATGCACAAAATTGGCATATTATGTGCACTGGCCCATTTACCTTGACAAACATTTTAGACTTATGGGGTTGTGACGATTGATCTAGGTTTTTAAAAGACAGCAGCATCTCAAACAGTCAGTTGTTGAATGGAGGCAGGGTTAATTTGACTGAAGCATTTAACCCCAGGATTAGTTTTCAGTGCTAGAAGTCACTATAGAAAATGAAATATGGCATTTGCAATTCTATATCTCCTGCTAAAGAGGAGAGGAATGATCTTCCAGATCCTATTAGCAACTTTTCTATTGTTATGCACAGAACAGAATATACCTGCTGCATCATATGTACTCCACCCAAGGAAACACATCACACACCCCTCTCACACACACCCACATCCCTACACCTTTAAGGCTGTGGAGAGCCTTTATCGGTCCAGTCTTCTCACAATGTATACTTGTTTTCCCACATTCAGTTTAAAAAAGTATATTTGCCTTTCATGTGTTACAGACTACTTCACGGGTACACTTAGTGTATTGCCAATTTTGTAACATGTAAAGCAGCCCTCAAGCCGAGGTGTAATGGGGTTTAGCATCAAGCCCTTCTTGTCATTCCTATATGCAAAATGACTGCCGGCTTTGAGCAGAGAGATAATTTTATCCAGGTGGTTAAAATTTCTCCAGCAGCCACTGGCTCTTTCCTTTCCCTTTCACCCTCAGCCTTGCTCCTTCCCCTCTTCCCCCACCTTCGCCGCACAGGGCAGGCAAAGTTCACCGACGGGTTCTGTACATTTCCACAAGTTAGGTGCGCTGCTAAATAAACAGTGCTCTTGGTCTATGCTAAGCAGCCCCATGATTTCCTGCAGTGCTCTTCAATCAGTCTGGCACACAGTCCAATTGTTCTAACTGACTGTGTTTGCAATTACATCTCAGATGTGAGCGTTCAGCACCACGGTGCTACCAGAAGGGAGCTCTCTATAATGGACAGATGGATTGGCAGGCGCGGAGATTGCAAGCAGACCTAGAATCAGTGAACCAGTGACAGTCCTCTCACTAGAAGCCTTTGCTGGCCCTTTTTTTTTTTTGAATTTAAGGAACCTGCATGATTCTGACTTGAAGCTACTTCCCTGAGCACAAAATCTGCAAAGATGTACAATGGAACTGGCCTATAGAATGTACAGAGGAAATACCCACTCTAAAGCCTTAAAACTGGCTTAATTGAAATCTCCCCTGCTCAAGGGATTTTGGGAAACATAGTTCTGCGAAGAGTATGCGCAAACTACAGCTCTCTTAACAAGATTCCCTCTATAAACTACAATTCCCAGGATTATTTGGGAAAAGCCACAACAGTTTTAAGGCCGACCAGACTAGTGGGTTTTGGTTTTTTTGCAGCTGCAATTAACAATGGATTAGTAGTGTATTTAAACTTGACCATCCATCACTACCCCAAACATTCTGGGCACGAAAAGTTACCAGATTTCAGCAGGAGATTATAGGACATGCAACATTTGGAAACAAAACTGTATGTCCAATGTAGGTGCCAATGATAACGGAAATCACATATAACTGTGCCAATGTCATCATTAGCACAAATAATCATGAATGCATAAAATGGATGTCTGCAGGGGCCCTAGGTACAGTATAAAACCAATATAAAAGCAGAATTTGTCTCACAGACGCTCCACTTGTGTGGACTGTCCTATTCTATATTAATCCCAGAGTGAGTATATAAATTAAGGAAACCTCACTATCTTATCTGAGTGGGTCTCATCTCATCTTTTCTGGATCCTGACCTGGCTCGGAACTTACCTGACATGCTGCGCAAAGACACTTTGGCAGTGTGGGGACGAGCGGGAAGATTGGCAATGTCACTGAGCGTGGGATGATGCCTTTGTGAGGACGACCGAATGAGCTTGTTTCTCGGTCTTAAAACACCTGGCGGGAGAAGCACAGAGGGTGGAAGGACACTTCAGTATTTCTGCTACACACATACAAATAGTGATGTAGTGATTTAAAGAAGCCAAACAAGAGCCATCCTTTTACATGCATCAGGTCTCTTACAGATGTGCTTATTCAGTAAACCAGGGGCGAGGATCCTGCGATCTGATCTGCCAAGATGTTGCTCAACTGCAACTCCCATCAACCAAAGTCAGCCTGCCAATGGCCAGAGGTAATAGAGATGGTAGACCGGGAACATCTGAAGGGTCACAGGTTCCCCATCCCTGCAGCAAACCATTTGGCAATTGCTGTACATCTCCCAGCTCTGAGACTGGAGTAAGGGTCAATCAAGAGGTGGACTAGAGCTCTTTTTTTCCCTTAATCACCCCTATCCATAGAAACCGGCAGTAGGAAAACGGTTCTGGCTTTGCATTCTGCAGCTCAAGGCAAATGTTTCACATTGTTCCATGCAAAGTAAAGGCAGCTCTGCATATTAACACTCAATAACCTGAACAGTGTTCATGAAAGGGTTAACAAAATCTACCCAAAGCATCTGCACATGGAATATAACACTTACCATCCTTTCCAGTTATTGATGGGAGTTGTGCGTCCATCCGTCCTTTGTAGATATGACCATCAAGACCCAGTATATCTACCTCTTCATGCTAGGAATCAATGCAAGCACAGGGCAGATTTCAATTTAGCCCCAAGGGCAAACATTAAAAATCCATTATAAACCAGTCCTGCAGTTTCACTCCATCAGTCTCAACACTTACGGTGGAGCTTGAAAAGCTTTCTCACTTTGACAGTAGGGTGGCCAGGCTGGAACCTAGTGATCCCTGGTTTGCCTTTTAGATTCCCTGATCCAGTGACAGCTTCCCTGCCCATCTCTGCCTTAGTCCTGTTGTCCACTCACACCTGTTTGCATGTTACCTCCAACCTCCAGATTTTGTCGGACTACAACTCCCATCAGCCCTAACCACTGGCCATTCTGACTGCAGCTGATGGGAGATGGGAGTCCAAAAACATCTGGAGAGCATACACTGTTGTAGAAGGCTGCCCTACTCTACCAAGGAGCTTACAAAGGTAGAAACTTCATCTCTAGGTTGCAACCTGTTGGTGGTTCCATTGACTGAGAAAGAGTGGGAAACGCTGGAATCCCTTCTCTGCAGTAAACAGATACAGTGGTACCTCGGGTTAAGTACTTAATTCATTCCGGAGGTCCATACTTAACCTGAAACTGTTCTTAACATGAAGACCACTTTAGCTAATGGGGCCTCCTGCTGCTGCCGTGCCGCTGGAGCACAATTTCTGTTCTCATCCTGAAGCAAAGTTCTTAACCTGAAGCACTATTTCTGGGTTAGCGGAGTCTGTAACCTGAAGCGTATGTAACCCGAGGTACCACTGTACAGACTGTCAATGATGTAACAGGCAACTTGGATTTTAAGCTGAATTTGTCCCAACCTTTACCACATTGGTGTCCATCTACTGGTTTAAAACTCTGACATCAGAAGTAGTCTCCCAGTGCATATATTTGTAAGATTTCAGCCCGAGCGGAAGATAAGCTCTCATCTTCTAGACTGGCAGCTTTCATGTAAATCCATCACGCCATGGTTGTCAACTTAAAAATGCAACAATATAATATTGTCCTAAAAACCTCAAGAATTAGAAAAGTTAATGAAAGAGCCCAGCTGCAGCCACTGGTGAGGAAATCTATACTTTGCCCCCAGAAAAGGGAGAAGAACAGGAACTAATGGTCTGTAACCCACAACTGTATTGGGCTCTGTACTATGGTAAGGTCAGACCAAGAGAGTTATATGTTTACATTTTTCTAAGCAGAAGTAATAAAAGATGAACAAGTATGTCTTAAATTAAAAGCAGGTCCATCATGCAGGTTTGGATTACAGGCAGGATGACTACTTGAATACTGTATTGTTTATGTGTGGCATTTAAATTTCCAACCAGGAGGAGGAGCTTGGGCAAAAAAATTTTGGGCGGGGGGGGGGGGGAGATAATTGAAAGCTGGAGAAGGGAGAATTCTGTTCAGTATTTTTACTTTCCAGTTGTTTTAATTTCTTGTGGTTAATTATTTTGAGTGCCATTCATGGGAGAGAGGTGGGATGCATGTTTTATGTCAGGGAAATATGGAAGGAAAGGAAAGGAGGCCAAGGCTGTGGAAACCAAGATAGAGGCTGCACTTTGGATGGTGGGCATCTGATTGGGTATCTGGGGGAGAAGAACATTTGAGATAAAAAAAGGAACTAAACAAATATATGGCTTTTTGAGCCCCCACAATCAGGACATGAATTCTGATGGAGAAGAAGCCTGCAAACCGTTTAGTCATTGTATTTCTTGCATGGCTTCTACCAACAAGCACTATGAGAGTTGGGATACTGGCCTAGAACTAACACTGGTTTGAGCTAGCAAGGAGGAACAAAACATTTTGCAATCTAAATTAACTTTTTGCTAACAAAAGATAATAAAAAAAAGAAATCAGGAGAGTGTGGTCAAAAGGAAATTTGTTTTTCAGTTATCTTTATGTTACATAATTGAGAGAGAGATAAGCTGGTGGCAGGTGAAATGTGTATCACAGGAACAATACCAAGCCATTAGCCCTGCCATTAAGAGAAAATTGTAATGTCAGCTAGAAAGGAGCATTTTCTACACACGGTGATCTTGTTCTCATTCTCATTTAGATAATACATTATTCCCTTTTTGCAGGGTCTGAAATAAGCCTAGACTGCAACTTCCTCAAGGTCAACAAGTGTGTCCAGACCAATAATTGTGCTGACTTCCATTTATTGTTGCCGTTCCAGTACTCAGCCTTTACACAGCACGCAGAATTGTGGGCTTGGGTTTTATAACATTTGCGTTTCTGAAAACCACCTTAAATGTGTGTCCCCCGCCCACATGCAAGAGTACAAGAGCCTTGAAATGGGAACCTAAAATTGGCCCGTTTCAGTTTCTACTAAAATAAATTAGCAGAAAATAGTAGCATGGAGCCTATGTGAACGAGCGCAAATTTATGAAGGAAAGGAAAGTCTCTAATACTAAAAGAAGGGTTAGACCATGGTCAGGAAAAAGAAAATATGTGGTTTCTCTTAAGACCAAGAGCAGCAAAATTCGTTTCTCTTCAATTTCCTATATGAACCTGCCTGACTATTAAGTTCAGTAGGGAAGCTCATATAAGCCCTCTCCCCCATGTTAAAAAGGACAAGGGAATGGGGTTCTGGGGCCCTTTCCCTTGACAACCACAGTCATGTCTCCTGCTGACAGCAAGCAGGAAGGAAATGCTCCCTCACCCTCTATTCACACATTCAGACAGTGTGGGGAAGGGCTCTCCACAGGCACTGATGCATGCAGGTACTGTGTGTGCAGGTGGCAGAGGGTCAACCTCCTTATTGGCTGAGGCAAAAGGATCTTTCCAAATGGTAGGCAACAAAATGGGAGGTGGAAGCTCAGTGCACGTAAAGATGCACCTTGGGGCAAAAGCAAAAATTATCCCAACTTCAGATATAGTTTGATCAGCCTGAACTGGTGGTGACATGGAAGAGGTCTCTGGATCTTGGAAGAAAAAACTCAATGTCAACCCAGTTTGTGGCAGCTGCGAAGGAGGCAAATTTCTTAATAGGGATTAATAGGGGAGAGACTGAAAACAAACCTGTAGATACCACAGGGCCTTCATATCAATCTAGTTGAGATGCTATGTAGAAGTATGGCTGCCACATCTCCAAAAGGATATTGTAGAGGTGGAAAAGGTGCAGGAAACGAAGGGGCTGCAGCACTTCCCTTGTGACAAAAGAAAGCACTGGAGCTTTTTTTTTGGGGGGGGCAGGGAGGAGACCAGGAAAAACATGCCTGAGGTTTATAAAATTAGGCATAGTATTGCCAAAACTGATTGAGGGAAGTTTTTTTCTCTGTGTTATTACTAGTGCTAGGGATCATCCAATGCAAGGTGCAGTAGTGTTTTCTCTTTTAAAAAATCAAATAAATTTGATGAGTTTCAAAGTTGCATGTGAAGAAACCAAAGGGACAGAGGATAAGCAAATACTCAGTGCAATCCAGACTGTATTTCTCTCTCTTATGTGAAGTGGATCGTGCAAAGCAAGTGCAGGCCTGTGCATCCCTTGTAGGCTCCAAAACGTACAGGTCAGCTATGAGTCCAGCCTGACTTCCAGGCCCCACCTTCCGGCTTCCTCCCCACCCCCAGTTCTTATTACCTTCATCACCGCCAACATGGCGTTTTCGTCCGGTTGGACTGGTGCCATAGACTGTGCAAACTGCTGCAGCCGTCCGTAACGCCGGTATGGGTAAGTGAGGGTGTGGCTGCCTCCGCAGTGCCGAGGAACGCTTATGTAGCTGAAGTCTGACATATCAGCAAGCCTGTCGCTGTTAGGAATCAAGGGTCAACAGGTCAAAGTGGGGAAACCCAGTGTGTAAGGGGCCGAATAATAATAATAATAATAATAATAATAATAATAATAATAATAATTTATTATTTATATCCCGCCCATCTGGCTGGGCCTTCCCAGCCACTCTGGGCGGCTTCCATAAAAACCAAAAATACAGTAAAATCACACGTTAAAAACTTCCCTGAACAGGGCTGCCTTAAGATGTCTTCTGAATGTCAGGTAGTTGTTTATCGCTTTGACATCTGCTGGAAGGGCGTTCCACAGGGTGGGCGCCACTACCGAGAAGGCCCTCTGCCTGGTTCCCTGTAGCTTTGCTTCTCGCAATGAGGGAACCGCCAGAAGGCCCTCGGCGCTGGACCTCAGCGTCCGGGCAGAATGATGGGGGTGGAGACGCTCCTTCAGGTATACTGGACCGAGGCCGTTTAGAGCTTTAAAGGTCAGCACCAACACTTTGAATTGTGCTCGGAAACATACTGGGAGCCAATGTAGGTCTTTCAAGACCGGTGTTATATGGTCTCGGCGGCCGCTCCCAGTCACCAGTCTAGCTGCCGCATTCTGGATTAGTTGTAGTTTCCGAGTCACCTTCAAAGGTAGCCCCACGTAGAGTGCATTGCAGTAGTCCAAGCGGGAGATAACCAGAGCATGCACCACTCTGGCGAGACAGTCCGCAGGCAGATAGGGTCTCAGCCTACGTACCAGATGGAGCTGGTAAACAGCTGCCCTGGACACAGATTTGACCTGTGCCTCCATGGACAGCTGTGAGTCCAAAATGACTCCCAGGCTGCGCACCTGGTCCTTCAGGGGCACAGTTACCCCATTCAGGACCAGGGAATCCTCCACACCTGCCCGCCTCCTGTCCCCCAGAAACAGTACTTCTGTCTTGTCAGGATTCAACCTCAATCTGTTAGCCACCATCCATCCTCCAACCGCCTCCAGACACTCACACAGGACCTTCACTGCCCTCACTGGTTCTGATTTAAAAGAGAGGTAGAGCTGGGTATCATCTGCATACTGATGAACACCCAGCCCAAACCTCCTGATGATCTCTCCCAGCGGCTGCATGTAGATGTTGAAAAGCATGGGGGAGAGGACAGAACCCTGAGGCACCCCACAAATGAGAGCCCAGGGATCTGAACACTCATCCCCCACCACCACTTTCTGAACACGGCCCAGGAGGAAGGAGCGGAACCACTGTAGGACAGTGCCCCCAGCTCCCAGCCCCTCAAGACGGTCCAGAAGGATGTTATGGTCGATGGTATCAAACGCCGCTGAGAGATCCAGCAGAACTAGGAAACAGCTCTCACCTTTGTCCCTAGCCCGCCAGAGATCATCAACCAGTGCGACCAAGGCAGTTTCAGTCCCATGATGAGGCCTGAATCCCGACTGGAAGGGATCCAAATGGTCCGCTTCTTCCAGGCGTGCCTGGAGTTGTTCGGCAACTGCTCGCTCTATCACCTTGCCCAAGAATGGAAGATTTGAGACTGGGCGATAGTTGGCCATTGTGGCCGCATCTAAAGATGGTTTTTTAAGAAGCGGTTTAATAACTGCCTCTTTCAGCGGGTCTGGGAAGGCTCCCTCACGGAGGGAAGCATTCACCACCCCACGAAGCCCATCGCCCAGTCCTTCCCGGCTAGCTTTTATAAGCCAGGATGACAGGTGGTTGGTTTCACTCGTCCAAGCAGCCTGTCCACATCCTCGGAGGTAACAGATTGGAATTGATCCCACTCAACTTGACTAGACAGAACTCTAGCACTCTCCCGCCCTGGCCCTGCTCCCACGGTGGAGTCTACTTCTTCCCGAATCTGAGCAATTTTATCTGCAAAAAACTTTGCAAAATCATTGCAGGAGAACATGTGGCCCATACTGGGCCCCAATGTTACAGGTGCAAAAGAGCAGGCTCATGAACCTTGAATGGTTTGTAGGAGGTGGAGTTTCAGCAAGTATAGCTTGTAACACAAACTGCACCATCTTTTACACAACTGTCAAAGGCACAGATGCTCTGTCTTCTTGCTCCCCTTGCTCCCCACTACCAACCGACTACACTAACCTGGTTTCTGGAGGACAACACCCCAAACCATACATAGGTACCTGGTGGATTGTGACAAAATCTGTATACTCGTCCAACTGCTATTGCTGGCTTTGCTTCTCCATGCTGCACCAATTCTTTAACAGACCAGCTGTCCCAACACACAGCCACAACTCCTCCTGCATTATTCTTTATTTTCTCACTTCACTACAGTGGCCAGGTGAAAAGGGGGACCAGGGTGGGCTACCACATCTTTAAACTGTGCAGAAGATGAGAATCTCAGCCGGTAAGCCTTGCATGTGGAAATCCCGTCTTCTAAGCAGCTCATAAAAGTACAGCACCCACCCACCCTGTCCTCTTACCCAACTGGGGATCCCACCCATCAGCCACATTCATGGCTTACTAGCTAGACCAGTGATAACCAACAGGATGCTGTTGGCCTGCAGCTCTATTAAAGACCGATGGCCATGTTGGCTGGGGCTGAAGGGAGTTGGAGTCCAGCTTCTTCTGAAGGCTAACCTTGAGCTAGACCAGGCAGGACTTTCCTTTTGGACGTTATAGCTGGGGAGAAGGTGGTCAAGGTGGAAGGTCTGTGGCACCACCTTTTGCTGTGGCTGCTGAGAGGTTAAAAGGAACAGGAAAGGTCTTCTTCCCAGGTGCAATAGTAATTTGGTTTCGGTGCCGAATGTTAAAAAAAGTTAGGTTGCAATCCTACACTTGCTTACTCCGCAGTAAGCCCCATTGAACTCGGTGGAGCTTGCGTTGAGTGTATATGTGTAATATGCCACAGTAATGCTGTGCTTGATTTTTCATGGTGCACTTTAGCAGCTACCTTGAGTCTCCTTTTGGAGGGAGAAAGGTGGGAACAGACAAGTAAATAAGATAAATATGAGAGAGCCAGCCAAATGCCGCTCCCAGGTTGTTTAGGGTCAAGTCCTGCCCAAGGATATTTTGAAATGCTAACTTCAGAAAGCACTTTTTTGAGGGGTGGGGTGGGGCGGTTACATTTCTTTGTCACAATTTAGCACCACTGTCCTTAATTGTCACACAAAACACCACTCACAATTACACTGAACATTTTCAGAATGTCAAAACTGATTCATTTCCCAAATAAAGCAGAAAACACTAAGCCGCTCCAGAGAGGTCATGGTGGAAGGGAAAACTGAAATATTAGGTGCATACTCAGTGCACAACAACAACCTGCTCCTGGCTTTGTCTCCCTAGCCTGCACTTCATCAAGCAGCAACACACACACACCCCCCAGAATGAAAGAGTAGATCTTGTCACAAGTCAGCATGTAGACAAGGAGGGAGCTTCATAGACAGAAAGTAGAATTTCAGGCATGGAAGCAATAGGTGGAGCAGCAACTAGCAAGCTAACAATGAAGCAGAAATAAAAATGCAAGCTACATTGCCAGTTTTGAGGGGAGGGGTTTCTGAAGTCTTGGTGGAACTTTGCTGTTGGGAACTGGGGTGGCATACCTGACCTGCAGTACAAGGTTAATGTTTGTTTGCATGTTACTTCTTTGGTTCTGCAGGTAAAGGAGTTGGCTTGCAGACATCAGTAAATATATTGTGAAGCTGTAACAGTCAGGTCTGACTTGTTCAACAGACATCTCAAGCTCAGAGTTTGCTTTGGAATTCCAGATTTTATTACCGTGCAGCAGCAGCAGCAAGTCTGACCACTAAATATGTGCATTCTTTCCACCCACAGAGCTAAATGTACGCTAAGGAGAAGCACCTTAAGGGGTTGCTTCAGGCATGACAAAATTCCTACACTGAAGTTGGTTCTGCATAAGAATTTGCATAGATCCTGCATGCCAGTTATCCAGTGAGATAAGACTAAGAGCACATGAGGAGCTTGTGGCTTCTTACCACACAAACTTGTTCCAAAAAGTGGATTCGGTGTATAGGAATTTTCACCCATGTGTGCAACAAAGTGAAACTTCCACATTGGTAAGTAAGAAGGCTCAGCATATAGTTAGCTGCTCCTGCTCTTCTTGTGGCTGATTTCTTGCAAAGCTGATATTGTTTACACCCTATTTGGAATATCCACCTGGATAAAAAGAATTAACTAGAAGCTCGACCCAGAGATTTAGCTAAGTATTAATGACTGTTTCATAAATCTGACTTTCAGGGATTTCTGAACAGGTGGTGTTCTGTTGTGTCCATGCCTTGAAATCCCTAGGATGGCTGCGTAATGAAGCATTATTCAAGCCCAGCATCAGCACCTGAAATGATGGGGTAAATGTCTGGGCCCAGAACCCCCAGAAAGCCCACTGGAGCTGACACTGCTGCCCTCCCCTTTTGATTTTTTAAATGTAGCTTACCCAACTCCATACTCATCAAAGAAGCACTGAGCAAAGTGGCCTGAGCCACCAACATCTTTTATTCCTCCAGACTCATTCTGGGATAATAAAATGGCCTTCTCCACCACTCCTGCCACCGAGGAGGAGGCATTCCAGTGTGCAGCCTTGCTGCTCGTCTTCCCCGCCTCCAGGTGGAGAAGCCAAGGAAGCAGCAATCTTTGGGTGAGTGTCCTGGCAAGAGCCAGGGTGTTCCTGTGTTCTGGCTGCTGCTTGGTTTTCCGCTGGGGGAGCAACACTCAGAGGAGCACCTTGGCTCGCACCAGGTTCGGCAAGAACTGGGGCGTGGTGGCAGAAGTGGGGTACGGTGGGTGAGGCCAGGAAGCCGCAATTGGGTGGGGCGTGGAATTTGATCTGTCCCGGGTGCCTTCAAACTGAGTGCCAGCCCTACTTTGCTTCTCGTTGCTTTGGAGCTATGAACTTCAACTGCTCGAGACCTTTTCTCCTACCGTTTGCCATACGGGGTTGAGCCAAGACACTGGGCCTGCAGCATCTCCCTGATCATCTGAGCGTTGACCTTCGCTGCTCCACCACTGTAATGGCTCTGCACCTTCTGTATATCCATGAGCATCTTGGAATGGATGCGGCGCAGCTTATTGAGACTCGCACTCTTCTCCAGTGCATCAAAACGAACACCAGGTCCTAACTTCAGACTAGGGTGGGGTACAATAGGATGGGAAGGGGAAAGGTGGGGTGCAGCAGCACAAGCCAGAGAGCAAGGAGAAGGCAAACAGCCACAGAAAGAGAACGGAAAAGAGAAATCATACTGTTAAGCAGGGCTGTTGCTTCCAGCATGCCTTGCTTGCATTTTACACGCCTTTTGTGAGAAAGCAGGAACTAGTGAGAACATTTACGTGGAACTATGCTACCCAGGAGGACCTAACCAGGTTCACTCAAACTGACAGCTATGAAGAATCTAAAAAGCAAAGGACACATGTTCAAAGGGACACATTTTCTACAGAAGATCCTCTGGGTGTAACAAATGGAGGGGTTGCTGAGGTCTACTGCCCCATCCAGCGACACTTCTATCTAAGGATGTGTTGAGAGATTGCCCAAAGGAAACTTTCAGCCAATTTTTGAGAGGGATGGTTGGAGGAAAGGGAGGAATTCACCCCCACCTACCCCCTTATATCCCCGTCCTCCTTCCACCACCAGTTTCCTAACTTTGGCACTGGGGTTATTTCTGTTAGCCTCTGGTTAACAGATGCCACTAATTTTTTGCTACACGGTGACAGAATATTGTTTGCAAGAGAACTGTAGGAAACAAACAATGGCATCCACTAGCTGCCAGGAAAAGCCTCGCCACACCAACAGAGACTAATTCCCTGCCCTGCTCCCCTACCTGCCAGTTTGCTGAAACAATTGCCCCATTCTCATCACATGCAAATGGGGCAGAGGAAATGGGGGAGCTCCCTCTGTCCAACCTGTCAGTGAAAAATCTTGTTTTGCTAGGCAGGAGTATTTGGGCTGCAAGCTATTTTCCTGCCACTCCTGCCTTCCCCCAACAGAATGATAGCAATATCACCAAGGCTAGAGGCACTTTGCATCTGCTCTCTTCTCAGTTTCATTCTCCCCAGCAGGCCCCCTATTTCCAAATCTGTGCCCCGTCCAATTCCCACCTGACCTGCCTCTTAAAATACACACAAGCTAGGAACCAGAAAAAAACCCTCCGAAGCCCCTTGTCCTCTGCGTACCTGCGGTTCAGCTGCCTGATTTGTTCCAATTCATAAACCATGTATGGCCGGAGGGATTGGTGAGCAGGTAAACCTGGCACAGCAGGGAGTGTAGTGATGTGTCTGCCAAGACAATAAGCAGGCAGGTTAAGCAAAGGGAGGGGTGGGAGAACGAAGCAGCTACAGGATAAGGAAGTCGTCCCTGGTTCAGCTGCTGACATCTGCTTGTCATGGATGGGCAGGCCATGCAGGACCCTGGGCTGGCGGATGGGATGTGTTTTTCCCAAGCTACCAGTTGGAGGCTGTGGTTTCCCCATCATGGCTGAGCAAGTAGGACTCAAATCCAAATCACCCAGCTTCCAAGTCCTGTACTGCACCTATTTTTAAACCACCACATACCCCTATAAATATTTATTGTTAATTTTCTGTCCTCCCTCCCGAAGGAGCCCAGGACAGCAGCATAAGCACACAAGCACCATAAGAGTTCCACACATGGACTTACGGGCCAGGAACAACCATTTCCAAAGGTCGGTCGCAAGAGATGCAGTGGAAATGGGCCAGGAGTCTCCTGTTTGGGTAGAAAAAGAGATGCTTAGGCCAAATGAAGGAATTACGGCAATGGGAGTATAGAGCAGGTGCCGGGGGGGGGGTGTTGATACAGGATATGCAAATGTCTGCCTGAACGGTCCGTGCGAAGGAGAGTAAAATGATAGTTTGTACACACATTTTCATGAAGGGGGAGATGCCCTGAAGTTGAAAGGTTTGTGGACTCACAACAGCAGAAGAAGAAGCAACACAAGTTGTGTCTAGGGAGCTCCTTATGTGCTTGGTAACACCAGGCACTCACAGATCTCTCCGTGGATAAGGAGGAGATGCAGAAGGCACTTTTCGCACACTGCAGCACAAGCAGGCCAGGCACATTCACCTGCTGCCTTCTTACCCCGTTCCTATGTAGTTTCTGACTGCCTGGGTAGCAACAGTGTGGAATTAACTTGGGTATCCTTACACTCAGCATGGGTGCTTCTTGTCGGAAAGCATTTGCTGGCACCTTATTCCTCCACTCTTTCAAGTACAGTCACTGTTTCGTTCCGTCAAAGGATGTGGAGGGAAGCAACGAGCAAGGCCTGGGAGGCGGCCTGCCTAGCTGTTGGATCCAGTCTCTATCTTCTTACATAACGGGCACACAGTATGGGGGCTGCTGACTGTGCCACCACCCTCCGCCCAGCAGAATGCATTCGTAATTGCCAGTTTCCATTGCTGAGCCTATTCACTCTCCCTTCTTCGAGGTGAGTGAGCTGTGCCCCATGTCCCCACGCGTCGCAAGCACCACTACCCTCTAGTGGTGACACATGGGTGATGCAGCTTGCAGCAGTGAAGGAAAGAGCATCCATTGACAAGAATGTGCAGGGATGAGAGAGTGCGAGCTGGCCAACTGGGCCACTCCTTCCAAAAGACTTCAAACCCCCCCCCCCCAAAAAAAAACCCAGCTATGCAACAGAGTGAGATTGAGATGCCTATAGGAAGGGGAACGTCCAAGATTCAGAGAGAGCCCCATCTGAACAAAATTATCAGTTTCAATTTCTCACTTTTCCAGTCTTAAAATTCAGTTTGCCCCTTTTCCACATTAGTTTGCATTAAAAAAAGGGGGGAGGGGGAAAGGTCCAGGCAAAAAATTGTTTGCAATTTTGTGTACATTTCTCTGTAGATGTGCACGTTATATGTAATTTTACCTAACACACACATTTCTGCTGTCAATTTTCCGTAGCACAATGCATTTTTGTACTCTAACATACACATTTTTTTTTGTGTGTGTGTGTGTTGTTTTTTTACTGAAGACATGCATTGCAAAAACACTGAAGGAGGACCAGCAGACTTTGGCGGGGGGGGGGGGGCTGAATCATAGAACGGTCGTGTTGGAAGGGACCCTGAGGATCATTTAGTCCAGGGGTCAGCAAACTTTTTCAGCAGGGGGCTAGTCCACTGTCCCTCAGACCTTGTGGGGGGCTGGACCAAATTTTTTGGGGGGAAATGAACGAATGCCTACGCCCAACAAATAACCCAGAGATGCATTTTAAATAAAAGCACATGTTCTACTAATGTAAAAACAGGTTGACTCCCGGACTGCCCATGGGCCGGATTTAGAAGGTGATTGGGCCGGATCCGGTCCCTGAGCCTTCGTTTGCCTACCCATGATTTAGTCCAACCCCCTGCAATGCAGGAACATGCCACTGTCCCATAGGGGGATCGAACCTGCAACCTTGGTGTTATTAGCACCATGCTCTAACCAACTGAGCTATCAATTCCACCACTCCTTTGACTTGCCTGGAACCAGGGAGAAGAGAGGGTGTACTCTGGGGAGAGTAAAGAGAGTAAGACAGAGAGGCTTGGAGGGACACACTTGACCCCAGGGCCTACTCTAATCATACTGCAATAGTAAACGTGAAAGGCTTCCAGTCTTCCAAAGCAGGTTTTTTTTAAGCACCCCCCCCCCCCCCCCGCCAAACATAACTTCTACTCTTTGAAAGCAGAGGTTTCTAGGCAACCTAATGGCATGGGAGAATAGATATATAGGCAGGTAGGCAAGGTATACTCCTTCAAGCCAAGGGTGTATTGTTCCACAAACTGCTAACAATGCCTAGAAGCAGCAAACACTTCTGAAAAGAGTTTGAGCAGAGAGAACTAAGAAAAGCCAAGGATGGTGTAGAGCAGGGGCCAGCAACCTTTTTCAGCCATGGGTCGGTCCACCGTCCCTCAGACCATGTGGTGGGCCAGACTGTATTTTTTTTGGGGGGGGAGGGGGGAAATGAATGAATTCCTATGCCCCACAAGTAACCCAGAGATGCAGTTTAAATAAAAGTACACATTATACTCATGTAAAAACACCAGGCAGGTCCCAAAAGTAACCCAGAGATGTGTTTTAAATAAAAGGACAGAGTCTACTCATGTAAAAACACGCTGATTCCTGGACTGTCCGTGGGCCGGGTTGAGAATGTGATTGGGCCGCATCCGGCCCCCAGGCCTTAGGTTGCCTACCCCTGGTGTAGAGAAAGCATATTCGGCAAGGCTTTCGATGTTGGAACAGGGCTCACTGTTACCAGCGTAAGTGTCAAAAAGAAATACCCAGAGCCCAAAGAGTGCAGTAGAGAAGTAGGATGTATGGACCCCAGCTTGCTGGAGAAAAACCATTCTCTTCAAAGTGCTATGTTAGGGTGCAAGCTACTCCAACGTCCTTTCTTTCAGGAACTCATACTAGATATACAAAGTGCGCTGAGGTCAGGCCAGGCCAAAGGGCCATGGTCCATCCAACACATCTTATCCTGACAGGCAGCGTCTCAGCATTCTGCTTCTCTACTTAAGACCCTTCAACTATAAAACCAGCGCACGGTTCCAAGGAGCATGTTGTAGGCAGTGTGCATTGGCATGCTGGAGGCTTTTGTTTTCACACCACACCTACAAATGTGAGACGTGTGGCAACATGCATCAGATTTAGCTTGACATCTGCCCATTGTTATCATACGTCTACCAGAAGATAAGAATGGTCTGTCTTCAGACCTTCTTACCTCCTGATCCCAGCAGCTTCGTCTCCTATTTCTTGTGGCATCCTCTCCTTCAGCTGTTTCCGGATATCCTTCCAGCGCTCCTCCAGCTGCTGTCGGAAGGGGTCCAGTTCCAAGCGGTCCAGCTGCACAGAAAGGGACAGAATGGTTCCGGAGAGAGCTGCACATTCAAGGCACTGACGCGGTAGGGTAGAGCTGAAACTCTGCCCCATTAAGTGAGTCACTGCCATTCAAAATATTGTTCAGCCCACCTTTCTGGTGCTCAAGGCAGCTTACAGCAGAAAAGTCGTGCAACCATTTCAACACAAGCTGGGAAAATGGCACAGTCATTAATCAGTGCCTAAGTGGTAAGGCCTAGATATGGAGGAGATACCCTGGGGGAGCGTTTCAAAAGGCGAGGTGCCACCACAGGGTAGACCCTATGATGGGCTGGGGGCGGGGGGAGAGACAGAGACAAGAACAAATTGAAATACTTTGTTCCCCCTTTACCAATTAAATGAAGCAAAGATTTAACTGAGGGTCATTTAACGCTTTCTCACTGCTGAAAATGAGATACTTTGAAAACAGTACGAAAGACCATAAAAGCTATATTAAATAATTAATGGCTGGATGGCAATATTAGCATACAAAAACGCATATTAACTTACACTGCATTGTTTTAGAGAGGGAGTGAGTTAGAACATTTAAGATAGTTGTATGGTGTGTAAAGACTGGAAATGTTCATATGTTTTGTATGTTTAAATTAAAAGAAACTTAAAAGGGAAAGAAGAAACAGGTCCAGGTTCTGAAGGCAGGTTAGCAGAGAAGAGCCTCAGATGACAATTGGTATGAACAGGCAGGTTTCTATAGGAGAAGGAAAGCCTTTGGCCTAGGGATGCTCAACTATTTCATTTGGCCTGTCATTTTCAAGTGACCTGATCTTATTTGCATTCCTGGACAGCAGATTAGAACACAATTATCCTCCACTTTTTGCACCCTTATTATTTTTGAAATATAGTTCTCAGGTAAAAGTTAATAAAAATACTGAAATGCATTCAAAATTTGTATTTAAGGACAAAGTTCATACACAAATATGTATTTTATGTGATCAAACACATTAAAGAGAGAAAAAAAACATTTTTTAAATATGCATTAAAAAGATTGATGCAGAAATGAGATAGAATGGGACCCACGAGTGAATACATGTAAAACATGCATTGGTTGACAATTAGACTGGCCTGTCCATCCCTAGGCACGTGGGTGGTGCTGTGGGTTAAACCACAGAGCCTAGAACTTGCCGATCAGAAGGTCGGCGGTTCGAATCCCCGTGATGGGGTGAGCTCCCGTTGCTTGGTCCCTGCTCCTGCCAACCTAGCAGTTTGAAAGCACGTCAAAGTGCAAGTAGATAAATAGGTACCACTCCGGCGGGAAGGTAAACGGCGTTTCCGTGCGCTGCTCTGGTTCGCCACAAGCAGCTTAGTCATGCTGGCCACATGACCCAGAAGCTGTACGCCGGCTCCCTCGGCCAACAAAGCGAGATGAGCGCCGCAACCCCAGAGTCGGGCACGACTGGACCTAATGGTCAGGGGTCCCTTTACCTTTACCTGTCCATCCCTACTTCAGACATCCTGTTTAGGTCCTGAAAAGCTGGCATTTCAAATTGTGTCCAGAAACAAACTGGAAGTCAGTATTTAGAGGCAGGAATCATGCATATTCCTACCCTTCAGCCTACCCTGGCTCACCTGATTGGCAGGGACAGGCACGAGCAATGAGACATGCATGGCTGGCTCACCAGCATAAGCACTTACAGTAAGTGTTGGGAACAGGGCAGAAAGGGATGTGCTTCTGCATGAGTCACTGGGTACTCCCAGCCACATTCCACAGCACTGAACCACAAACATGGGAAGCTCTCAACACTTTGGGATGCCCTCATTGGCCTGGCTGTGAATCATGGGCAAGGCAAGAGCCTTGCTTACCTTGGAGTCCATTTCAATCAAGAGTTTGTCAAGCATCTTCTGCCAATCTTGTTCTTGCCCAGCCATCTTGTTCAACAGCTCCTGCATCATCTTATGCAACTGCTCCGTGGTGGCATCAAACTGGCTACGGCTGACCTTCGCAGCAAGGGCAGCCTTATCTGCTTTCTGGAAAAGTAGCGGGAAAGATGGGGGCATATCTATGGTAAGATCTGTATCACAAAGAACACCCCCACCCTTCCCATCAGTAGCTCTGAGTGTGCATGTCCAGAGAGCATCTCCCTCCAATCTATAAGGATGGCAAGCACCAGAATCCCCGTTCAACTCCAGAAAGAGGATGCAAACTGCTAATGACTGCCCTACAGGTTGGCTGCAGAGCTGGGAGCAGAATCCAGGCCCCATCTACTTCATACGCTAGCTCCCTCTGCAAGTAGAGCTTATGTAGGAGCACCTAGCCATGGCTCGATGCGCGTGGGACAACTGTGATGGGTTATCAAGTACAACTCCTCACCACATCAATTTCCATCACTAGGCTGTCTTTGTCCGCTTTTACATTTTCTAGTCTCTCCAGGGACTTGAACAACATCTGTAAAGAGCACAAAGCAAAATAATCAAAGGTGGTTACCCAGAGACTCACATTCCTACTCAGCAGGGCAGAGGAATCTGGTACCCTTCAGATGTTTCCAACTTCATCTCCCATCAGTCCCAGGCAGCATGGCCTATGATCAGAGGTGATGGGAGTTGTTTGTAGTCCAACATCATCTGGAAGGCCACAGAGTTCTTCATTCCCACTACACTTTTATTTAAAATTTTATATATATATATTCATTTACTAGCACATGTTCTGCAAGGTCTCATTGCATCCAAATACTGCAAATCACACACCTCTTATTCCAAAGTGAGCCATCTTGTGCTTCTATCTCATGAGTGATAACAGATTGTAGGCTAGTGTATTGACAAAACATGCTTTAGGTCAACTAGCTCAACATTTTGGGAATCGATACTGGGGGCAGAGTGGGGGTGGGAGGACGCTCACTTGCCAAGGAGGGCAACAGGGTGATTTGATGGGGCCCCTGGCAACCCTACCAAAGTTCAGTGAACATCAGGTAGAACTCTTACCCACTTGTAAGAAAAAACAAAGTTGTTTTCAACAGCAGCAAGGAGCCAAGATACTGCACATCTTAGCATCACACATTTTTCTTTGGACAATCTGGCTGGCAGCTACTTGGTGGCTTATTATGCAGCTGGTTCTCCCATGAGGGGTCTGGGTAGCAGGGAACACGGTGCCCCCCCACCCCCGAATACCAAATGTTGGCACATCTGCTGTAAGAGGTGATTTGTTGATGCTGATTGATTTGTAGCTGCTTGAACCAAATGCCAACAAACCCAGCTGGATATCCAGTACTGCTGCCACCGCTATAGTTTCATGGCCTCAGTCACCTGCTTTGCACTTGCTTAAGCAGAGGGAGGAGAGCCAGCTGCTTTCCCCTGGAGGAAGCACCCCCAAATCCATGTGAAGCAACAACATTGGAAATGTCCCATGTCATTTGACCCTCTAACCCGGCGTCAAGATCACCTACACTGATCTCCTTCTGCTTCTGGCGATGATCTTCTACAAGAGTGCCTGCAGTGGCGTTCAGCTTCTCACAGTCATCCTGAACTTGCAGGATGGTGCTTTGGATCTGGTTAAGCATCTCTTCATCCTAGTTGCAAAGGCAAGAAAGTAATGAAAGCCAACATTGACATGGGTCTCCTTAATTAAATCCCTCCCCAAGTGTGTTAATTCCCTTTAGTTTTGGTGCAATGCGTATTTTAGCTACATTGGATCAGAACTACAGCCTGAAGATGACCGTACACCATCAAGCAAAAACTTTGTATTTAGGAGCAGACACCTGTGGGTGTCTCCTCTCTGGATGTTAACACGTGTGTTGTTCTCACCCCTGCCCCTAGTTATCATTGATGTTGCACTGTACTTCCATTCTGCCCCTAGGTGCTGATATTAATGCAGTTTCAGCATACAAAAGAAAGCACAAATCCTGGCACTTTGTCACAGAGCACAAAGAACAAAAAGATGCCATATGAGAAAACAGAATCACAAAAAAGCCATGGACATAACCATTATCTATGGTAGGGTGGCTTGTTCAATCCTTCTTAATTCCTTGCTTATGTTACCTAGGACAAGAATTTCTCTATCCCACTTTGGAGGATGGGAGAGGGATTCAGAGATCCCGTCTCTAGGGATGGACAGGATAATAAATGATATGAATATGTGCAGCTGCACATATAATGCTGTCTGAGGACAGCAGGTTGACTCATGCGTTTGGAGAGCCCATCTATGATTCTGTAGCTTCTGCTTCCAAGCCTCAGTGTCCCGCAGCTTCCCACCACGTAACTCCCTATATGAGCCTTCTTCAGGCCTTACCACTAAGTCTCAGATCAGGCCTCATCATCCACACAAAGCTCCCTGAAGTCCTCCCTCTGCCCTCCTCCTGGAAACTTGAGGTCATGTTCTTGCGCCGGCCTTACCTGGCGGTGCTTGGGTTTCTTGGCTAGTTTGCCTTCTGCCTGCCTTAACATGAAGTTGTTAATCAAGTCCTGCAGCTGCTCATAGCGCTTGAACAGCTGGCTAACCTTCTCACTGACATCTAAGCTGCAAGCTGCACATGTGCTCTGGACCTGAGCCACCCCAGGCTCCGGGGTAGGCGGCATGCTCATGGACAGCAGCGTGGACGAGGAAGCCATCATGTTCTCTATGACACCTCTAAGCTTGTCTAACTGTGGGCAAGGGAGAGAAGGAGGAGTCCAGCTTTAGACAAGGGAGTCAGACGACAAAATGTTTCTTATCTTCCACAGAACTGGGGTCGAGTGCGGGGGGCGGCAGCTATATCATGCTGCTCTAATTGGCCCACTCCATTGTCTCTCAAGACAGATGGACGCCAACAACAATTTATTACATTATTTTCAGGCAGAGGCAAGAGGAGCAGGCAGGGTTTGGCAACACAACCATAATGCCAAGAATCCCAGTGGCCACTTAAGAGTTTCTAGAGCTCATGACTAGAGATGGGGTGGAAGTTTTAGAAAGCAGGGTCTGCTAAACTCTCAAGGGCCAATATGGACATGACATATACCCCAGAAGCCAAAGTTTCTATTCACTCTGGAAGGGAAGCTTTCACTGGTGCCAGTGGGAGCTCTTCTACACACAGAGTTAATAGCAAGATTCGTGAAAATGATTTTTGTTAGGACTATGGGGGTTTGTAAGAGTTAAGCCAGTCTTCTGCACGTTCTGCAGTCTAATGAAAATTGGTCCTTGCCTCCTTGCAATTTGAACAGATTCATTTAGCGCAATCTCTGGTTTAACTCTCAGGTTGTCAAAGGGGAGGGGATGGATGTTTCGGTGGCCATTGGGGGAGAGGAACAGGACAGTGTGGCCTCCTTCTCTATACCTCTAGAAGAGGTTCGGTATGTGGGAAACAGCAGGTGATGCTTTACACGACATGGAGCCAAAGATTAATACCTGCTCATAGCTGCAAAACAAATGGCTGTTAAAAGCAGAAAGCTATAGGGGCCGGTTCAAAACACTGGCAACTCCAGAGCAAAAGTCCCTGCAAGACAGCAGGAAAGCAAGGCAACCAGAGTCTGTCCCACTGAGCAGAAGCGGCCAGAGGTTGAGTCAGCCTCCCTTATCTGGAGGATTAGGAAGGGAGTTTTCCATTAAAAATAAAAATCGGCAGCTGTCCATGTACCAACTGTGGGGATCCTGCAGGGACATATATCCTAAGCCAGCCCAGAGAATTCTCAGCTACTTATCTACTTGTAAAAGTGGAATCAGTCCTCCCAAATTAGATCAAAACTGTTCCTAGGGCTGTGGGCTTCCCCACATCACAGCAGGGCATGCTTATTAAATCGAGGACAGCATCATTGCAAACTCCTGATTAGCAAACCCAATGACACAGCTGAACGCAAGAGTACAAGAAAGTTGCAATTTTAGGAGTGTACTTCTTCAGGGCAACCTGAAGAAGCGTGTCTGGCAAGCTGATCACTGGGAAGGGATTCTTACTCCCTCTTTACTGTTACTCCTCCTGGCTAACTAGAAGGTGGCTGTCAGCTTAAGGCGTCAGCAGAAGAACTTGGACCAATCTTCTTTCCTAGAATTTCCAAGCAGATTTGGCTCTGTCTGGCTCCTGCCTTAGAAAGCTAAGTCTCATGCTTTTCTTCTCACTGTGAAAGAGCCACCTCTACAGAGCCTTTGCAAAGTGCAGAGGTTTCAAGAGGAGATCTGACAGGCAAGGGACCCGAAACCAAACTAATGGCCGGGGAAACCATGTGACTGATTCTTGGCAGCCAGGAAGAAAGACCTCACATTTCCACTCGCTGACCTGTTCTTGCAGGTAGATGGCAGTGTCGGTCACTGACTGCTCCAGCTTGGCTTTCCCCGTATCCTGCTTGCTTCTGAGCTCCTTTAGCTCTTTCTCTATATCCTGCACTGTTGCTCTGTACCGCAAAGCCAACAACAATAGAGAGGAGTTACTCACCAAACAGGAAAAAGAAAGTCGTTTTTGGAGTGTGTGTCTCTAAGAAATCAGAAACACTCACAACACAGTTCTGGGGGAAACTAGGGTCACTGAAACTAGACCACAATCAACTCCCTAAATGCACCTTCTTGGCCAGCTTTCGAGGGTAGGGGGTTTGCTTTGGCATATTTATTTGTAATCAAGTCACATTGCACTACAAAATGCCCCAACGATATGTGAAATCATCCTGGCAATTCGAATTCTAGCTACTTTTTTTCCAGAAATGTAGAATCAATTTGAGGAAGACATACCACTTGCAGGGGCCTTCACAGCTGTGAATTAGAGAACTTTAAGTTTGGGGGTGTGGAGCTTAAAATATCTCTTTCGAAGGTTTACAAATGACAACTGTCTCCTAGGAATGCCAGGTGTTTCATATGGCAATTGTCCCTTGGAAAACTGCAAGTTCACTCTCCACATTCTACTTGTTCTGTTTGTAGTTTTTGTAGTTGTTTCTTACTGCATTGTGAAAAACTTTTAATGCTTTTAAAAATCAACATGAGAAAACTGTGAGTACAATAGAACATAAAGGATGTTCCATATTTCAGAACACGGCGAATCCATCAAAATTTATAAGACTCACAATATATCTACACAGTGTTCCTTCTTTCAGAGATTCTGACCCAGGAGTGCTGGGCTCCTCAGCACATTCACACTTACAATTAGAGGCATGGGAACCATTTCCCACACAATTGTAATTAAGCCCCTGGCGAGAGGAACAATATGGACCGAGTCCATCATTTGAGTCCTTCCTTCCTTCCTTCCTTCCTGGCACCCAAGGGATAGATGCAGACACTGCCAAACCATAACTGAGTCATCCTAATTACATGTGGGGGCAGAGTGAAGTGAGGTGATCATTTTTCCTGCCCTCAGAAGGTGCCAGTAAATAAAGCAAGGTAAAGGTAAAGGTACCCCTGCCCGTACGGGCCAGTCTTGACAGACTCTGGGGTTGTGCGCCCATCTCACTTAAGAGGCCAGGGGCCAGCGCTGTCCGGAGACACTTCCGGGTCACGTGGCCAGCGTGACATCGCTGCTCTGGCGAGCCAGAGCCGCACACGGAAACGCCGTTTACCTTCCCGCTGGTAAGCGGTCCCTATTTATCTACTTGCACCCGGAGGTGCTTTCGAACTGCTAGGTTGGCAGGCGCTGGGACCGAGCAGCGGGAGCGCACCCCGCCGCAGGGATTCGAACCGCCGACCTTTCGATTGGCAAGCCCTAGGCGCTGAGGCTTTAACCCACAGCGCCACCTGCGTCCCTTAAATAAAGCAAAGGAAGCCCCAAAAACAATGGAATCACATCACACTTCCTCACACCCAGAGACATACTATTGGAGGGACTGCATGTCAGTAGCATCTGTGATCTTCTCACAAGCACTCATATACTGGTCGCTGACTTTTATTAAGAGAGTGCTCGAACTGTGGCTGTGCGAGCGGTATGCTTAAAACTCACAGCACTCTTAGCAAACTACAACTCCCATGATTCCTTGGGAGAAGCCTGCCACTACGGTTAAAGTGGTATACTGGTGCTTTAAATGTATGGTGTGGCTTTTACAGGAGGGATGCCAGGACTGGAAAAAAGGGGCTCCCATGCTCACCTCTGCAAAGCCTCAGCTCCATCTACTGGGTCCAGTCTTAAGCAGCTGCTTAGGCCTCCCTATCTCCCCACACATGATTTATTTGGGGGATGCAAGACCTTTCTATGGTGTACTCACACCTTTTAAGAGTTTGGCCTCGTCACAATACCTCTCAAATCTCATTTCTGCACATTCACATTTTATAACTATTTTGTGTGTGTGTGTGTGTGTGTATATATATATATATATATATAAATAAATAATGGCAGCATAAAAATGTTTTAAGTAATTTCTAACTATGTTACAAATTAACGGGTTTGGGTGGTTGTGTTTGAAATCTCTTCTGTGTGTAAAGGTAAAGGGTCCATTAGGTCCAGTCATGGCCGACTCTGGGGTTGCGGCGCTCATCTCACTTTATTGGCCAAGGGAGCCGGCGTACAGCTTCTGAGCCATGTGGCCAGCATGACTAAGCTGCTTCTGGCGAACCAGAGCAGCGCACGGAAACACTGTTTACCTTCCCGCCGGAGTGGTACCTATTTATCTACTTGCACTTTGACGTGCTTTCGAACTGCTAGGTTGGCAGGAGCAGGGACTGAGCAACGAGAGCTCACCCCGTTGTGGGGATTCGAACCGCCGACCTTCTGATCGGCAAGTCCTAGGCTCTGTGGTTTAACCCATAGCGCCACCCGCATCCCTTCTTCTGTGTGTACATTGGTGCTATAAAGCAAAGGAGCCACTTTGCCAACCTTCTGCCTTCCAGATGTTGCTGGACTACGACTCCCATTGTTGGGAGTTGATCACTGGCCATTCTAGCTCGGGCTAGTGGAAGTTATAGTCCAAAACATCTGGAGCACACCAGGTCCGAGAAAGCTGCTCCACACACAGAGTTTTCTATTTAATCTGCCTGGGGGAAAAGAATACTGATGACATTCCAAAATATGATTGAAAAAAATTCAATTGAATTCTTTTTTCTTTTTTTAAAGTGCGAATATGCTAGAAAGCCAGTGAAATTTCAAACCACTTCTAATTTTCACTGAGCAATTCTTTGTGGCATCTTATTTCAGCTGCACTTTTGAGAAAGACCCCTCAACTTCCATGGAACTATTAACTAGTAAAGATCCCATTCTGGCTTCCCACTGTACAGCAAACAATTACATAACTCCACAATTAAGCTGGTTGTGGTGACACCAAACATGACAGGTCAATGTTTTAGCTGATAAGTCTGAGACTGGACTCGCCTACTAGGTGGCTTCCTTCAGTCTAGTGGCTACTTATTTACCTCAGAAAACCTATCTGCATGTTGATCTGACCAGCTCCTTCCAGTTTGTCATCTGTTTCTGCCAGCTCTCCTTCAAGTACATTCTGGATCTTGTTTAACTAGAATCACAATTGGGGTAGGGGGATCAAAAGCCATACTTGCCTTGAAGAACTTTGGTCATGAAAAACTAATTTTCCTTTATGGAAAGACCCTGGGAGAAAGGGGCACATCCTCACCTCCCCGTGTTGTAAACAATAGATAGTTTACATCCACATATACCAGAGCTAAGGTTCAGGTCTAGAGATTTAGAAGGTGCTTCCTATGAGGAATATTAAACTGATTCATTGGTAACTGGAGCATCATCATGATTCACAACGTTGGGGTTCTACTGGCTGAGTTTCAAGTTTAGAGTCACAAAATCAGGCCGAAGATTAACCACCACCCATAGCATCTCAAATAAAACAGAGCACGTCTTTTAAACAGAGAGGTTAGGCTGGCCTCAACTAGAGCCAGGGCTTTCTCGGCTGCGGCTCCAATCTGGTGGAACGCTCTGTCACAAGAGACTAGGGCCCTGCGGGACCTGACATCTTTCTGCAGGTCCTGCAAGACAGAGTTGTTCCACCAGGCCTTTGGTTAGGGCGCAGCCTGACCCCCTCCTCTGGCAACCTGCACAGAATTTTGCTTAACAGTTGCCAGTTGTCAATTTGATTTTAATTAATTTTTATAATGAAATGTTTTTAAAATGTTGGATTATTTGATTGTTTGATTATTTGATTGTTGTTAGCCGCCCTGAGCCCGGCTTCGGCTGGGGAGGGCGGTATATAAATAAAATTTATTATTATTATTATTATTATTATTAAAGACCCTTAAAGACACCTCAACAACAGCAACAAAAAGTAAACTATATGACTACATTGTGAATATACGGAAAAGGTTATATGTTTGTTAAATGAGGATCATGAGCAATAGTAACGTTGTAAAGGGGAAATAATAGAGCGATGAATTCCCCTGTTAAAGGAACTAAGAATTACAAAAAAAGGAGAGAAAGCTTGAGCTTGACATTGGGAATACTGTCATCATATTCAGAAAAAAGGAAAAAGGGGGGAGTAATTATAATTAAATAACAATCCCCTTTAACGATCCTGAAGGCAGATTTATTTTCAGCACGTTTACTGCTACAACCAGGCAAAACTAGACCCTGAGCAATTGACCAAGCATCAGCAGGAGACTCAAGGAAATGACGACAGCAGGACGCAGGATCAAACTAAGCCTGGTGATGTTAGGTGGTCACTGTGACCCAGACAGACAGGGGAACCGCACTAGGACCACCCAAATACTCCACTGAGCTTCAAGCAGCTAGTGCACATTCTATTTTAAATTGCAGTTTGCAGAAGCACAGAAACATAACAACTAAAGTGCGTCTCACTGATCTCATCCATGGTAGGAATTCTGAGCACCTGATACCTCCTGTAGCTGACAAGGTAAAGATAAAGGTAAAGGTAAAGGTACCCCTGCCCGTATGGGCCAGTCTTGACAGACTCTGGGGTTGTGCGCCCATCTCACTTAAGAGGCCAGGGGCCAGCGCTGTCCGGAGACACTTCCGGGTCACGTGGCCAGCGTGACATCGCTGCTCTGGCCAGAGCCAGAGCCGCACACGGAAATGCCGTTTACCTTCCCGCTGGTAAGCGGTCCCTATTTATCTACTTGCACCCGGAGGTGCTTTCGAACTGCTAGGTTGGCAGGCGCTGGGACCGAGCAGCGGGAGCGCACCCCGCCGCAGGGATTCGAACCGCCGACCTTTCGATCGGCAAGTCCTAGGCGCTGAGGCTTTAACCCACAGCGCCACCTGCGTCCCTCTGGGGAACCACACTAGGACCACCCAAATACTCCACTGAGCTTCAAGCAGCTAGTGCACATTCTATTTTAAATTGCAGTTTGCAGAAGCACAGAAACGTAACAACTAAAGTGCGCCTCACTGATCTCATCCATGGTAGGAATTCTGAGCACCTGATACCTCCTGTAGCTGACAAACATCACTGTAATTCAGAAATGATGAATTGCAGGAAATCAGAAATATAAAATCATTTCTACAAGTTCTGCCATTAAAGTAGCATGCAAACCAGCTTACAGTTCTCAAAATCTCAGCTTTCAATTTAAGTGGCTTGGATTTCTGATACTCAGAAGCTTGTTTCAAGTAGGGTCTTGTCAATGGTGGCCAGTTGACTGTGCAACTTCAAGAAAGTCGTCGTCCCCCCCCCCCCCCCCCCGGTGTTTAGGAAGTTGGTCAAAATATATTACATTCATAATGCTTTAAAGGTTGAGTGCTGATACAATGAACTTTATGTTTTGGATATGTCTGGATGGCTTCTAAGAACAGGATGCTTCTTGGGACTGGGCAAATTACCTCTTATATAAAAACCTGATTGAAAACATTATTGCTACAAATAAGGCAGCATATTCTCTCCCTGACAGTCCCCTACCTTCTCTTTCTCAGTTTTCATGTCTTCTTCCATGGCCTGGAGTGCAGCAAGCTTCTCAGGGAGATCAGGTGGGATGAGAGCAATGTTCCGGTAAACTATCCAGCAAAAACACAGTAGAATTATAAATATATACAAGTGAGCCAGCAGGTGACAAAACACTGTGGTGCCCAATTCAGGGCTCCAGTCAAACAGCCATGCCCTCTGTAGGGTTAATCCACCCCATCCCCCCCACTTCTTTAGGGACAGTCCATTCCAACTGCATTGAACAGTATCAATGCACACTGTTTCGGGGTTTCAGTTTTTGTTGTTCTTGCAAACTTTGGGGTCCCCCCTCTCCCCACAAACAAGCCTACAGCTCCCTCTTGTGGGTGGATGATGCCAGTTTAGTTAAATAAGATTCAGCACTCACAGAACGAAAGTTCGCTGTTAGTACATACAGTTGTCCCGTGGTTCTCAAATGCCTTGGTACTCATCTGTTTTGGCTCCCGAACACCACAAACCCGGAATAAGTGTTCTGGTTTGCAAATGTTTTTTAGAAGCCAAACATCTGACGCAGCTTCCGATTGAGTGCAGGAAGCTCCTGCAGCCAATGGGAAGCCGAGCCTTGGTTTTCTAATGTTTTTGGAAGTCAAATGGACTTCCAGAATGGATTACGTTCGAGAACCAAGGTATGACTGTATACAAGTAGGAATTAAAACATGGAAAGTTCCTGTTCCAGCCAAGCTACCTTCCAGATTACTCAATGCTTCTCCATTTAGCCTCCCTGCAGTGTGCCCACTGAACATGCTCATTCCTCATATGGATGGGTGACCTTTGACCCTCCAGACATTATGCCCATCATCACTGGCCATACTGCCCAAGAAATGCTGCCAGGAAACGTCCAAAAGGTTGCATGCTCCTGGTTAGCTCTAACCCCCAAATCAACCCTCCAAACATTTGGGTGGGCTTACATTTTTAGATTTTCCTTCCCACAAAAAAATGGTTGCCCAACCTGTTGGAAATTTGCCAAAGCAGGTTCCAGATATTTGCCATTTAAAAGAGAAACCCAGAAAACCGATACACACGTGATACATACGTGCATCTGTGAGGAAGTCTTGCAGCCTGCGGAGATCGGCGTAGCCACACTTGAATTGATCTAGGAGGCTGATCTGGTCTCGCAGAGCATAGTACAAGTCCGTCAGTTGAGCGAGAGACCGCAGGGCATCCACAGTCTCAGAGTAGCGGGCTGGGGCCAAAGCGGAGCCAGACTCGGACAGTGGCATGGGGGTTGTGGCGGAGAGCAGCGGAGATGCTGGAGGTGTAGCTCCAAGGACAGGCCCAGGGGGCAACACAAGCTGCATTCCAGGCTGCGCACCAGCCCCCTCACCAGGCTGGTAACCCAGAGGACTGGGCCAAAGAATCCCAGGCTGACCAAGGTACCCAGCTTGGGCATCAGGAGAACCAGGATAGAATGGAGGGGGTCCGGGAAATCCAGTTTGTATCCATGGAATGACAGCGCCTCCAGGGAAGGCTTCACCAGGCTGGGCGCCAAGGACTCCAGGATAGGCTCCGGGATAGGCTCCGGCATAGGGTGCCAGGCCTCCAGGATAGGCTGTTTCATCTCCAGGTGCACCAGGCTGGGCCCCAGGTGCTCCAGGTTGAGCCCCAGGTGCCCCAGGCTGGGCTCCAGGTGCCCCAGGGTATGCCCCGGCTGCTCCAGGGTATGGAGCTTGGGCTCCAGGTGCACCAGGCTGGGCTCCAGGAGCCCCAAGATAGGCCCCAGGTGCTCCGGGATAGGGTGCTTGGGCTCCAGGGGCTCCAGGATAAGCCCCGGGTGTCCCGGGGTAGGGTGCTTGGGTTCCAGGAGCACCAGGCTGGGCTCCAGGAGCACCAGGCTGGGCTCCAGGAGCACCAGGCTGAGCTCCAGGAGCACCAGGCTGGGCTCCAGGAGCCCCAGGATAGGCCCCAGGTGCTCCAGGATAAGCCCCAGGTGCTCCAGGATAGGGTGCTTGGGCTCCAGGGGCTCCAGGATAAGCCCCGGGTGCCCCGGGGTAGGGTGCTTGGGCTCCAGGATAGGCTCCAGGAGCACCAGGATAGGCCCCAGGTGCCCCAGGGTAGGGTGCTCCGGGATAGGCTCCAGGTGCCCCAGGATAGGGTGCTCCAGGATAGGCCCCGGGTGCCCCAGGATAGGGTGCTTGGGCTCCAGGGACTCCGGGATAGGCCCCAGGAGCCCCAGGATAGGGTGCTTGGGCTCCAGGGGCTCCGGGATAGGCCCCAGGTGCCCCGGGATAGGGTGCCTGGGCCCCAGGAGCTCCTGGCTGGGTCCCTGGAGCACCAGCAACACCAGGCTGGCCTGGCTGAGCTCCAGGAATGCCTGCTGGAGCACTTCTTGGAGCCCCTGGTGCACCAGCCGGTGTTCCTTCTCTTCTGTGAGTGCCAGGCAAAGTTCCTGGAGATCCAGGAGTGGTTCTGCTTTCTGGAGAGGTCGCAGAATCAGTTGGAGAGTGTTGGACTGGACTTGTCACCTAGAAACATATAGAGAGGAGTGACAAAAGCAGGGGTGGCTTTAACTTGGGGCATTATCACAGGCATCTCACATCTTGCAGTTGACTTCATAAGAACATCTCATGTCCACTGTGTATCAGGAACACTACCACCACCTTCAACTGCAGGGCTGCACCAGAGCAAATCCAAGATGGCGGCCAGCACCCATGCCACAACCCCTCAGCAAATCCAAGGGCGTTGTCACTTTGGAAGCAGGTCAACTGGTTTTGTATCATCCTTAATTCAAACTAACAATACATGCTGCACAATCTGAGGTGTTGACTGGATTGCCCTTAGTTGGGTAAGGCCACAAGAAATGGCCTTTTGAAGTTTCCTAAGTGTCCAAGTACAGTGTGGTGCAACAGGTAAGATTGCTGGATTCAGATCTAGGAGGCCTTTGATAGGAAATGGCATTCTAAGTGTCACAAGGCGCTGCTGAAATTTGAATGATCCAAGTCCGCCCCAGTGTCGCTACTGAAAAGCTCATAAACCCTCCTTTGTATAGGAGCAGCGGCTGGGCAATTTCATTCATAAGCTTCAGTGCTTCTCCTTTGTCCACAACGGGAGTTAACTGTGGTTAACTCACTGATGAGAGGAAGACAATCTGCATGTGCTCAGAGGCAACCTTTCTTTACTATTACTTGCCATGTTCAAGGGGTCTAGGCTGGTATTGAAAATAAGGACCAGAACTGAATGGCATAAACCAGTCCTTTTTCCTCAAATACTTGAATCCCTAGCCTGTATCCCTCTGGTTCTGCAGTTGTTAGCTTATGCTACCTCTGTCCAAGATCTACAGGGAAATTATGCAGGAATGCATAAGAGCCATCATACACTCAGTCAGAACTACTTTTTGTTCCTGAAATATTATTGCTGTTCAGATCAAAAAGCAGAAACTGACACCTGATCCTACACTTAATAAGAAAAAGGAAAAAAGCAGGAGCCCATGGATTACAGCTGATTCTCCATCATGAAGACTTGCTTTTAGACATAGAAACAGCCTGAAAAGTAACACTCTGCTTCACTCAATTATACCATGTTGACTGAGAGACTGGAAAGACTCACTCATGGAATCAGAGTACATATAAACCAAAAGGGAATATTTCACTGCAGTGAATTCCTTCTACTGAGATTCTGATGTAGAACAAAGAATTACACTGGCCAGAAACAATTTCTATGCACATTTCAGAATAGACCAACCAAGTGCTGATTTTCCCAAAAGGTAAGAAAGCAAGTAGCTGGGTAAATTTTCTAGAATTCCTGCTATTGTACCTTTGTCAGGAATCCTAAATATTTCATTTTGCTGTTCACTGAATTCTTTTAAGTCTGGAGGTAAGAAATGGCTGGGCCCAGAGCCCAAAGCCTGGCCTCAAACCAATCATTAAGCCATGGAAAGATGCTACAGTAAAGTGGTATCTTTTTTAGATCTGTACTTTGCACATGCACAGATGATCTACAATAATGAATCTATCATACCACTTTAAAACAGTTCATTATTTTGTGGAAACTGGCTATATATCCAAATGAAGGCATTTAACATGCATGCAAGTTTTGCCCTATCTGGCCTTATGGGACACTAGCTGCTCTATGACTCTATGGAAATGTGAAATTAATGATGCTTACAACAATTCTAAATGGGTGCTTTGGAGCTGCACTGTTTTAAATGTTCTTCAGGGGCCGAAACAATAGCCCTGAGGTGTTCTCACATTGTTGTTTAGGTGCTAAATTGCTTTTCTCTCTCTCAAACTCCCGCATGCCTTTGCTCTCAAGTGAAAGAAATAGTCGCATAGTCTTTATAACACTGCAACATGGTTATGCTCAGGACAAAGATTTTTCTTCAAGATATTCATCCAGGAAATGCAGTATGCACAGGAGAACCAAGTACAAATCAAAACAACAAAGAGCCTTGTGACACCTTAATAACTAACAAATTTATTATGGCACAAGCTTTTACGGACTAGAGTTCGCTTCATCAGACTCTTCATGGGGCAAGACGACCTAAGCATTTAACACCAATTATGGCATGACTACACTAGCTACCAATTAGTTTCTGGGCTCAACTCTGATTTTGACCTAATTAAGCCTTATGCAGCTAAGGACTCCAATACCTTTTGGACTGCCTCTTCACACATGAACCTACCAGGGCACAGCAATCATCAGAAAAACTTTGTTGTGTGCCTTCAACAAGAGAGGTGTGGAGGGTGGCAACATGAGAATGGGCCTTATGAGAAGGGTGGCTCCCCATTTGAGGAATGTTCTCCCCACACCTGGTACTATCACTGTCTGCTCCAGGTTCCAGGCTAAAAACATACACAAGATAAATACTGACATTGACCAGTGGGGGAAAGCATTGTTTGTTGTTCTGCCTCAGGCAGAAAAATGTCTGGAGATGGCCTTGTGCAAACAGCTTTGTACTTCTAACATAGGACCCTTTCTAACCACTTACCTTCTTTTGGTGGCAGTGGGAGAATAAAGCACCCATGTCAGCCATGGGATGCAGTCAAAGGGGAGGGGGTAGAACTAGCATTGTTCAAGGGGATGGGTTGGTTTCTGAGGTTTTAGAAGTATAAGCGGCATGTGCTCAAGCACTGGAGAGTATAAGCAAAGTCAACCTCCTATGAGGAAAACAGAGATACCCTCCACCTCCCACACTGTCCCCAATTTAAAACCATGTGGATACAGGCTTCATCATCATGCACCAGAAAATGATGACATGGCCACTTTCCAATAGGCAATTACCAACTTCACAGAAAATACCCATATTGGGGTATAATATCTGCTATCTTTCAGCAAGTGCAATTAGCTTTCTCAATGCTGGGCCAAATGTATGGACAAACAGGCTGCCTGGCTGAGATGATGTCACCAGGATGGATTAATGATGCCTGCCAGGAAAACAGATAAATGTCCAGAAAGACCAATCTTTGAACACTTGTAGCTAGATTAACTTGTGATTTCCATCCTCATGTATCTGCACATTTTAAAAAAGTGGCATTTTTATGTCATGCATTCAGTGCTTCATTTTTTATTTTTTTTTAAAGAGAGATGTTGGGGCTCAAGTCTGTTTGGAAACATCACTTTCTGTTCCAAAAGTTTTCCTTGCACCCCGCCCAACAATATTCCTGATGTGTGAAAATAAGGTAAAGGTAAAGGTACCCCTGCCCATACGGGCCAGTCTTGACAGACTCTGGGGTTGTGCGCCCATCTCACTTAAGAGGCCAGGGGCCAGCGCTGTCCGGAGACACTTCCGGGTCACGTGGCCAGCGTGACAAAGCTGCATCTGGCGAGCCAGAGCCGCACACGGAAACGCCGTTTACCTTCCCGCTGGTAAGCGGTCCCTATTTATCTACTTGCACCCGGAGGTGCTTTCGAACTGCTAGGTTGGCAGGCGCTGGGACCGAGCAGCGGGAGCGCACCCCGCCGCAGGGATTCGAACCGCCGACCTTTCGATCGGCAAGTCCTAGGCGCTGAGGCTTTAACCCACAGCGCCACCTGCGTCCCTGTGAAAATACTTTGCAGTTATTCAGTAGCAAGGGAAATGCACCCTGCATCTGGCTTAAGGGCACTTTCATTTAGCTTTACTTTTTGTATTCTGGGCTTGAAACTGTAGCTGAGCTGCTGGCAGATGCTGTGGCTGAGTCCTGGCAGAACAAATAAAGCGCTTTGTAGTATCTTCATCCAGCATCTGCCAAGATAGTGACTAGACAGATGGCAGTGACCAGGCAGCGACCAGACCAGATAGTGACCAGACAGATGACAGTGGAGGTCAATGGAAAGGTCCAGGACAATCTATGTGAGCCATACACTAGCTTGTCATCAACTTTGTTGCATGCTTATTAAATACAAAAGGCAGAAAACAAAGCCCCACATTGGGCTGATCAGAGGCCACTGAAAATTAGCACAAAATAAATGTTACCCCCACCCCTGGAACTGGCCATAAGATGATGAAGAAATGTGCTTCATGGTGCACAGACTGTACGTAGAAAACTCTTTTTGTACACAATAATATAGGTCTAAGTGAAGGGGATAAATAGGACGTGAGATTCAACATATAAAGGATGCATGCATTGTCTTGGTATTTTTCATGAAGAAAACGTTCATATGCAAACCTTTTATCCTCCAATCTTCATTTTGCTACACAAATCATACTCACGGGAGATGGGCTCCTTTTCCCTTTCACAAGGACATCCTCTAGAACGTCCCACCGCACCATATTGCTCATCTCCTCTGGGGAAGGA
This sequence comes from Podarcis cretensis, assembly GCF_951804945.1. Lineage (NCBI taxonomy): Eukaryota > Metazoa > Chordata > Lepidosauria > Squamata > Lacertidae > Podarcis > Podarcis cretensis. The sequence continues at coordinate 36,136,597 of NC_137171.1, forward strand.
AACTGGCTCAGCCTCTTCTCTAAGTCTTTCTACAGACAAACAAAAACATTAAAGAGGTCACACTTTATTCCCCATGAATAGTATGGAAGAGGCCATTGCAGCCACCTTCATTTATTCTTCATTAGGAACCCTGGCTGTGGAGAGGTATCAGATGACTAGGATACATACCAGCGAAGAGCTAGTGGGTACATCAAACTATGGGACAACCCTTTTTGGAGAAGTGTCAACAGGGCGGGGATGGGAAGGTGCTGAATGTTGCAACACACACACACACACACACACACACACACACACGGGGATTAGCAGGTGCAGCTTGAACTAACCAGAGAGGGTACATCTTCAAGGCAGCTTCTGATGCTATGAATCTGATACATTAGCACAAAGCTGGGAGTACAGAAAATGAACAAATCATGTGCCAGCGAGTGGCTGGGTTCCCCTCTATGGACAAATTGAACACTGCATGCTAGTCTGACACTGCAGATGTGCTGGAACAGGCAGGGTGGGGAAGTAGGCTTGGGACCAGTGTGGACGGAATTTGCCAATGCCTATTGACCATGGCAATCTGATAGGTCACTGAATTTACATCTGGTCCTCTGCAAAACTAGCACACAGCAGGGAGAGGTTGCTATCTGCATGGAGACTGGTGTTCTGTAGAGCAGTGTTCCCCAACCTTGGGCCTCCAGCTGTTTTTGGACTACAATTCCCATCATCCTTGACCACTGGTCTTGCTAGCGAGGGATGATGGGAGTTGTAGTCCAAAAACAGCTGGAGGCCCAAGGTTGGGGAACACTGCTGTAGAGGAGCTGTGTGGGAAACATACCACTTCATTATCCAAACTTATCTGATCACTTAAGCAAGTCTTCAGTCGATCGTCAAATGCATGGGGGTCCAACTGCGAAAGGAAGGAAAAGATAATTTAGGATTTCCCCAGGCTGCTCAGGAATAATGTATGAGTGCAAACAAGTTCTAATATTGTAAAAGGAGCACTGCAAAAGTGAGCTTGTTTTCCCCACACTTTTAGAATACAAGAGGTGAGCACCTGGGGAAAAGCCTTGCAGGGAAAATAAAACTCAAGCACCTTTATGCATGCCCAGTTCACAGCAAATGCATAGCGCAGGGGGCCATTTTCCCTCCCAACAAGCCTTTGGGGACAGGAGCAAACATCACGTTTCCAAGAGAACAAAGAAACAAAAGCACAGCCCAGAAACCTGAATTGCTCTCATGGGATAGCCTCTGGGGATGTATCTGGGTATTCAATATTGCTCAAAAATACACAGTATTAAGCATAGCATACCAGTGCCTGCTATGAATATGCCAGGTTGAGTTTTGGATTGCCAAGGCTGAGAACGGCTTCTTCCAACACTTCCAGACCTATGGCTAGGCCTGGGGCAAATCATATACAATGACAATCAGCCCATTTCTTTAACAGTAGGTCTCCCCAATCATATATCAAAATGGGAGCGAAGTTCCACTTTGACAAACACATTGAACATGTGGGTCAGACTGCTGAACCTCTCATCCTCTCAGTGTTGCTTTCCTCCTGAACTCTGAGGGGTTAGGTGGACCCAACAGGAAAAGTGGTTAAATAGAAGGAAATAAGGCGTGGACTAGTTTACCAATGCTAAGTGATCCTTGATTTTTTGTACTTCATCCTCTAAATTGGCTGTGGCTGCCTTCATTTTGCCAGCCTCATCTATTACATCCTGCAACAAGGATATGGCCTAGAATACAAAAAGAGATACAATATCAGTGAAAGGAATGAATGCATGGACTCCTCTAAATATCAGCCTAAATATAATTTCCAACTGACAAGAAGCTACCATGTGTTTCCTAATGTCTCTGACTGCCAAAGACAGAAAACATAGGAAACCTATTTTCAGGTCTTACAGAGCCCATTCCTACTTTACTCTAAGTAGCCTACGCTGGAGAGGAGCTGTTTTCCCCAGGATAAACTACATCCAAGAGAGGAAAAGAGGGAACAGAATCAATATAGCCCCCCAAAAGCCCACCACCTACTGCAAGGTGGTAGGATAGAACATATTGAGCAAGGGCAAGGGGGACCTCCAACAATTTTTTAATGCCCAATATGTTTTAACCATTCACTTTTCTGCAGAGGCAACAATATTTTTCTAAACTTCAGTATAAGAAAGTCAACTATCTTCAAGCAGGTACAAACTCTTTATCTTGAAATTCAGATATTATTGCCTTTGAAAGAGTGCTGATGCACAGGAACACGTTAGGCGTCTAAAATAGGGCTGCCATACATCTGGGATTTAAAAGGCGGAATTGACGTCCAGGGGGATTTCTGAAAGGCGGCGCTTTGTTCTGGCAAGTCATTAAAAAAAGATTGCGTTTCTTTGGCATTTTTCTAGAAAAACAACTTTCTGGGGGACCTGCTTCTTACTTTTTGAAATATGGCAACCCTATCTATTGTCAGTATATGAGAACATCGCAGCTGCAAACAGCCAGCTTGTTGACAACACAAGATGCGGCTATCTGTGGGAAAGAATTTCCCAGGAAGTTCACAGGCTTCTCAGAGCTCTGTGAAGAGTGTAATTTGAAACCTTCCATTTGCGCATGTACAGGAAGTTCTCCAAGGAGCCCAGAGGATGAACCAGTCAGCAGAGAGGATCAGCACCTCATACGCAGGTCTGAGAGAATCACAAAGGGCGTACCACCCAAGAGGTATTCTCAAGAGTTTGCTAGTTCAGCTGTTGCATGTATTACTATTGTTGACAACAAAAGCCAGGTTAAGGGTATGTCTAAGTCAGAGACAAAGACACAACAGGGAGTTGCTAAGCGTAACACAACATTCCCTAACCAAGGTAATGTAGAAGCACTCATTCCTTGGAAAACATACAACCAGAGAGTTACATTGGTGAAACCAGTGGCGGGTAGTTCCAAGGGTGGAACTGAAACAACAGGGGATTGTTATATGTATAACAACTGTTTGTTTTCTTCTCTGGATCAAGCTTTGTCCGCAGCTAACGATGATTCATATGGGGGAGAATGTCAGTATATGAGAACATCACAGCTGCAAACAGCCAGCTTGTTGACATCACAACAAGGAAGTTCACAGGCTTCTCAGAGCTCTGTGAAGAGTGTAATTTGAAACCTTCCGTTTGCGCATGAACAGGAAGTTTGTCAGACTTGCTAGAAGAACTGAACTGAAAGGACATGTTTTTCTCTAGTGCTGTAGTCAGAAATAAAAGAATGTAAAAGACGTTTCTGACTTGTCTCCTTTCCCTGCTAGGGAAGAAGCAGGAGGGAGGGGGTGTGCATTTACCCACGCTTGGGAAAATGTCGCCTATCAAAATTTCTCTGGTCTGTCTGGATGTCAGCCAGAGAAGGTTACCAGTATGCAAGCTCTGAGGACAGTGAGAGGGGCCAGCCTCTGTGGAGGGGGAGCTTGCGAACCAACATCTATAACACTTGTTAGATCCTATCCCAGCACCTTCAGATTTGCACACAAACACCCTGACTAGATCTGTACTCCAGGATTAACATAGGGGATTGGCATTAGACATCTGACTATACTCTGGAGCCTTCTGGTCCTGACCACTACTGCCCATTCAGCCTTGCTCTCCAAGTGAGTAAAGTAAGGAGAAGGAGCAGTAACTTCCACAAGTTTTCTCTTGTCCCTCTGGGAAGTGGTGCAGATTAGGCCCAGAGGAAGAGACAAGTGAATGGGCAGTGGTAAGCAGGAAGTGGGTGCCGTCAGAGATCTTGCCCAAGCCCTTCAAAAAAAAAAAACACCTAGAACCAGGACAGCTTTCCAGCAGGACTGCTACACTTCCCTTAAACAGCTTATTAGCCTCATAGGGATGATGTGGTGGTTGCGGAATAAAGATACTGGTTTTCTTCAACCCTGCTTCCTCCCTAAATAGTTTACCTGCCTCAAGTTGTATGCGCCTCTTGATTCTTGTGTTATGAAGAGTCAAATTTAGCTATTCCCTATGTACTTCCATGTACATAAGGAAAACAGCATAGCTTTCAGTTGTACCACAGGAGATGCATGGTAATTCTTAGAAAGTTGGTTTGGAGCCAGAAGGAAACCCAGCAGAGCAGTCTTAAGATTCCAGTAGGATTATGTGGATGGCTAGCTTGCTCACCAGGACATAAACAGAATAAAGGCAACATTCTCAAAGTATGTTTCTAGTTCTCCTGTTGGCTACAAAAACAAACCAACCATAAAATGTGCTTGCAATATGTGCTGTCATTAATGTCCTTCAAGTTCATTCACACACATGTCCACAGTGAGGAGTTTTTCTGTCTTGGTATTGGTTGTCTTGACTAATCTGATAAGGCCTAAGCAATGAATCATCTACTAAAGGAAATAATCAAGTCTCTGTCTTGCTTTGGTGTGGAAGCCTCCCTAAATAGGAAACCAGGAAATAGTAGTTCAAATTCACTAAATGATTACATTTCCTACCACCCTCTTCAATGCATTAGACACCAGGAGGTTAGTTGAAAATCAGAACAGCAGCTATCTCACTAAGAATTCAAGTATAGACTTGTCCCAGGCCTTTGCCAGATGCGACTGGACATAACAATTTGCTGCTCATTAACTCATAGGCGGTTTCACACAGAGCTTGCCCCGTCATCACTATCCAGTCTGAATCTGGAATACTTATGAGCATGTACTTATTGCTATAGCTCCCCTCATAGACTAGTAGAGGCATGTTGTCTGGGGGGGACTCTATACTGCAAAATGCTCCTGTTCCTCTTATCTAATGAAACATAGAAATCTGATAAATATTATATACACTGATTAATTCAATTTAATATAACACTTTTCAGTTGACCCTCACAAAGCAGTTTACATTAAAAACAAGAGGCAGCAATTAAATCTATAGAATAAGCCAGCCAAGATAATCTACAAGAGGGATATTTTTTGAAAGCTACATCTCCCCTTCCCACAGGTAAAGAGGTTCTTTGAGTAGCCCTGGGGTGGCGGTTGAGGGAGGGAGAGGTCACCTCAACTCCAATACTGGGAACTGGGTTGTAGGCAGCTCTCCAGGCCAGTTTGTCTTTAGTCTCTCCTCCCTTCAGGGCAAGATGGTCCTCAGAAGGCCCCATAGTGGTGGATAGTAGAGATGGAAACCACCTCACTCACTCTCAAATGTCTGTATATGAGTGTATGTCTGTGTCCAGAAGGACTGGAATTCATTCCCAGGTGGCGAAAATGGAAAGTGGAGCCTTCAGTGCTCCCAGCGGGGATTGGAGCTCATCACACACAAACATACCACGTCTCCTACCAAAACTGCATTCATATTAATTTGTTATCAACACTATACAGAGCTAACCAGACCTAACTAACTGGAAGGCTGCCTGATTTAAAACATCCTGGTGTGCATCAAGAGATGGCTAGAACTAACAGGCCAAAGCCAGGCCAAGACATTTTGTTGCCTGAGGTGAGGGAGAAGATGGTGCTCCCCTTTTCCACATACAAAAGGCCATTCAACTGGTGGCTGAAACTTACTCCAGTGCTGGTTGACAGAGACAGCAGCGGCATCCTGCGAGCAGCAGGTTAGCTTAGCGGGCACAGGGCAGACTGCATGGCAGGACTGGGGGGTGTCATTACTGCCCCCAACAGCTCCCTCACTCTGCCACAGAGGTGGAAAAGCTCAGGCTCAGGGACCAAATGTGGCCTTCCAGAATTCCCTGTCTGGTCCTCAGGACTCTCTTCATGCCACACCCTTTCTCCCTAGGCCCCAGCCCTCCCTGCCCCTGCTGTGCTCCTTCCTTGACTGTTTTTGCCTTGCTGGTCCTTGAACTCTGATAATGCCTCTTGCTTGCCTGGATAGAGAGGATAGAGAAGAGTGTGGGAGCATGTGTAGAAACTAGTCTACTGTACAAAGATAGGATTTACATTACAGTGATACCTTGGGTTAATAACTTAATTTGTTCTGGAGGTCTGTTCTTAACCTGAAACTGTTCTTAACCTGAAGCACCACTTTAGCTAATGGGGCCTCCCGCTGCAGCTGCGCTGCTGCTGCACGATTTCTGTTCTCATCCTGAAGCAAAGTTCTTAACCCGAGGTAATATTTCTGGGTTAGTGGAGTCTGTAACCTGAAGCATATGTAACCTGAAGCGTATGTAACCCGAGGTACCACTGTAATTGTTCCACCAACATTTTGTTCTTGACTGGTCCCACCCACTAGTGGCATGTGGCTCCTGGAAGACTGCCCAGATAGGAATGTGGCCCTCAGGCTGAAAAATATTCCATGTCTCTGCTCTATTTAATGTTATTCCTATGCACGGAATACAGGCAACGGACACCTGCCCACCCAGCTGGGGTCTCAGCACAAGCCAGAATAAGCCAGCTTCTAAATAGCAAGAGATGAGTCTCTACATGTCCAGCTCAATGGAGCATCTAGAACTAATGGAAACTTAAGGAATGCAAGATATTTCAACTGCTCCTGCAGTTGCCTGTTGCAAAGCTTAGCTCTGCTGGGAGCCAATCTTGGCATAGCATACCTCACAGTTCACAAACTGAGCTGCCTTTGGTTCACCAATTCTAATGCAGGGGAAAATGTTCAGGGCAGATTGTGGGGGCACACAGTGTTACTGGCATCCATCCAGCTTTCCACTTTAGCCAGTCTCAGTGCTCCTTTGACAGGTAAATCAATGCCTGTCTGGTGTAACTTAGCAAATCCTCTGGATTTCTCAGAACTTTAGCAAATGATTTCTCTGTTGCCAATGACTTTACGAAGCACTACAAGTAACGAAAGCTTTGGCATGAACTGTTTTTGAAATGTATGACCCAACATTTGAATAATCAGTTGCTTGAAAGAGTATTCAAACTCTTAAGTCAAAAACGTAAAACAGGAATTACCGGTAATACTAATTCTGGAAATTTGGAGGTGAAGCTTGTATTGACAAGGTACCTAGATGTAAATACCAAGTGCATATTTGATGCATTTTCTTAAGGGCTACTAAATGATTCCATGGGGAAACATTTATTTATGCTTCTGTTCATTATTCCAGGAGGCATCACCTCCAAGGAGGAATACGTGTGAAGCTTCAGGTACTGCAGAGATCTGCACAACAGATCTAGAATCACGGTGCAGCAGATTATGGTGTTTGCCAACACAACATAACAATGCATTATAGTTCTCTTTGTCTCTTCACTCCAACACAAGTTGACAGTTAAACATATTTGGGGCGGGGTGGAACTTTCAGAGAGGAATGATTGACAGCTTGCTGTACTGTATCCCTGCAGCGAGCTAGCCTTTAAAGGAAAAAAACCCAAACCAAAACAGTCCTCATGACCATCATGCCTCCTTCAAAAACTAGTCTAAAATTAATATTGTTCACAATTGTTATAAAGGGCACTCAATTCCAATGTAACCTTTGCATGCCCCTGAAATTTCAACAATCTGGGTGTGTTTTTTTAATCGTTCACATACCTTGTTGATGCCCTCTTCGTTGGCTTCAACTTTCTTCTGCAACTGCATCGCTTGCCATAGATCGGCCACAGAGCCACTCCTGGCTTTATCCATCAAGTCGGTACCAGAAGGCAGCTTCTCTAGGCCAGACATTTGCTGTTCAAACCCTTTGACCCGCTTTCCCAACCCCTGCACTTTCCCCTGGACTCCCTGCACTTGATCTTGCATTCCTTGGACCTGATCTTCCACTCCTTGCACCTGATCTGCCATCCCTTGGAGGTTAGCCTGCAGCGCGAACATTTTATTTTCCAAGTCGTCAAGGCGAGATTCTATGTCTTTGTCTGAAACCCCCTTTTCCTTCCTGGGCCTGCCTTCTTTGCCTTCTTTGCCTTCCTTGCCCTCCAGGCCTTCTTTGCCTTCCTTGCCCTCCAGGCCTACTTTGCCTTCCTTGCCCTCCAAGCCTTCCTTGCCTTCCTTGCCTGCCCTGCCTGCCCTGCCTTCCCGGCCCTCCTTGCCTGCCCTGCCATCCTTGCCCTTCAGTAACTCTTCATCGGACAGTATCTCCCCAACCCCCGTCTCAATAGCCTCCGGCATGTCTGGCTTGGATGGCGGGCCCCGATCCACTTTGACCTCCGCCATGGCATCCTGGATTTTGAGATACCTGAGGATGGCATGGAGGAGGGTGTGGAGGGCATTGAAATTGACATGGCCAACCTCTGGAGTCCCTATGGAGATGTCCGCCAACTCGTACAAGGTGACTTTCAGAGACATGTCTGCACCCCTTTCGACCCACCCTTCGCTTTGCGACAACTGCCAGCTGCCTTATTTAAGAAAAATAAAATAAAATCTTCTTTTAAGAAATAACAAAAAAAAAAAAAACCGGTCCCAATCTTTTATTAACCCCTATGAAAATATAACGCTGGGATGGGAAGGCAGTTCAATAAATAAAAGCTCTTCCCTTTTTTAAAAACAAGGAATATCTGTCTGGAGTATATATATATATATTTAAGCCCAATTTATTGTAAGCCCATTCCTAAAAGTGAGCAGGCTGGCGCCCTAAAGGGATGAACAGCGCCTCTATCTCGCTTTATCTTTTTGCTCTTTTTGCCTATCCTTTTCCCACCCGCCCCCCTCAAAACGACCACCCCTATTTAAAGGGCTTTTTCAAAGCTCCCCTCAGCCTAAGCAGCACCCGCCCCCAGCGCAGCTCGCAGCTCGGGCGAGCGACAGACTGACGAGCAGCTCCCCGCCGAAGCTCGGAAGAGAAGCCGCCTCCGCCGCTGACAATCCGGCCCCGTTCGAATCCTTGCGTTCCATTGGTTGCCTCACAAACCTTCTCATTCCGGGATTGGCTTCGAGAACTGCTCATGTGCTTTTGTTTATTTCTCGGCTGCCGGCTGATTGCGAGCCGGCGTTTGTGGTTGCTACGCGACGGGGGTGACCGCCCTCCGCCGTTCCGGGACTCGCGGCGCCGCGCGAATTATGACTCCGCGCGCTCCCTCCCGCCTTGCTAAACAGGGAGGAATGGGCGGGAGCCGAAGGAATCGGGGAGGTTTGTTAGCCAGTTTAATATATTTCCAGTTTAACTAAGCTATTTCTTTCCCATGAGTTTCAGAGCAGCAGATTCAAAAAGTATAAAATAAAATTTAGACGCTACACACACACACACACACACACACACACACACACACAGAGAGAGAGAGAGAGAGAGAGAGAGAGAGAGAGAGAGATTTTTTTAAAAGGGGTGGGGGCTGTCCTCCTATATCTGTTGCTGGCATTCGTAAATCTGTTTATATTAAACATTTAAATTGCCCTGTAGGTTTTTCAGAAAAAAAGGAAAAAGTGCTGAAATACTGCGCAGAACCACTTAAGCGTGATTTAGCCCTAAGGTCATCTGGGCCAACCGTTTGCCAGAAGCAAGACTGCTGCAAGAGCTCTCCTTGCAACCAAAGGCCTTGGATGGTGGAAAGCAACCTGTCTCAGGTATGGCTTAGTTTGTACCAGCGCTGTTTTCAGTGTTCAAGATACTGGGAACAGATGAACTGTGGACAGCAGAAAGTGGGGGAAATTGCTCAGTGGTGAGAAAAACAGGTTCTGTGTATCATAGAATCGTAGAGTTGGAAGGGATCTCAAGGTTCATCTCGCCAAACTCCATGCACTCTATTTAACGGTTAGTTTTGCATTGATTTGTGAAATCTAAATATTATTATTATTTATTAAATTTATATAGTCTATTTTTTATGTATTTATAGATACAGATATAAAAACCTATGCACATTTCATGCAGATTTATGTCCAATGGGATTGTGGCCCAGGTCTTTTAAATATATGTGATGCCCTCTACTCCAAAGCATGTTTCCTCCAACAATGGGCAACTACAAAGTTCCCATGCGACAGTGAGTACAGCTGTCAGGGGCTTTGTGGCCTTCTAAGTGCGGTTGGACTCCCATCAGTGCCAAGTGAGCACAGGAAGAGAGTTGCAGTCCAACATCATCTGGAGGATCACAGAGTCCTCATCCATGCAGCCCTGATCTCTCTCTTGCTCTCTCCCAAATCTCAAAGCAAACATTCACCTACACAGTGACTTCCGACAAGCAGCAGCTGTCTGTCACATCTCAACTGAAATATCCCAATGCTTTGCCTCTCTCGCAATTGGAAGGTTCTTCTTAACATCTCACTTCCGCTGTTTAATTGCAATTTGAGCTCCTTTGCTCCTGTCTTCTCCACAGTAGCACAAAAGAGCAACTGGTCCTTGCTTTCTCATAACTGGGATGGAGTGAAAAAAGGAGCAAAAGTGAAACAGATGTAGGGCTGGGATGGGGAACTCTGGCTCTCATTAGTCCCAGGCAGCTTGGCTGAGGGCCAGAAATGATGAATTTCTATATTCTTAACAGTGTTAGCAATTTCCCTATCAATAGAGCCAAAATTTCTGTGGCAGACACTTGGTAGTAAACCACCACAGAACAGATTTGGAGGTATCTCTGAGTGAAATGCATAGGATCAGTCTACTCATGTCAGCTATTCTAGAACAATGTGAATTGACCTAATCATGTTTTCATGGTATGCTGACTAGTGAACCTTCATACAGTAGTTTTTTACTACTATGGTTGTATTTGTAACTATGCAATTTTTTTCCATGTTGTAAGCCAACTTGAGCATGGTTTTAGCTATGGAAAGGCAGAATACAAATAAAATGATGTATGTATGTAACATCAGCTCAGAACAGCTCTCTGTGTGTACTGAAAGGTCAACAACTCCATTTATGAAGTGCAGTCTATATTACCATGAGGACTAGCACCTTGAGTCTGGAAAAAAATAGCAGATTCTTTGCAGAGTCTCTTATCTATGATTAGATGCCCTGATCATGTGATGAGAGCTGGTGGCTGTGCTCAGTTCCTCTCATCCAAGCCAACTGTATTTACAGATGAGAAAAATGCCCTTAAGGACCTACTGTAGAGCAGGGGTAGCCAACACATTAGTGACCACAGCTCCAGTTCTAGCTTTGGACCTGAAGGCTGGGGCTGATGGGCACCACTAAACATCTGAAGGGCACATTGGCTACCCCTGCTTTACAGTCTGCACAGCAAATGCACATTAAGGGCAGCAGTTCCCACAGGTCTTAAGCATATGAAATTAATGCTCAACATTTGATTCATAAGTGTAAGGAATCCTGGCTGAATTCTAATACAGATCACTATGGAATTACTGTTTTAAGGTTATGCATAGGGTTGTTTATTTTTATTGCTGTTTTAATTGTGTCTTTACAAATTGCAACCCATCCTAAGACCGGCTGTTGAAGGGCAACTAAGAAATATGTAGCAGCAACAGCAACAAGGACGGCTTCTCTAAAACCATGATCAAGAATATATATTTGCAGTATTTTATGCTTCTCCTAAGTGTTGGGCTAGATAGCGGTGTTCTACTTCTGGCCTGACTGCATTGCAGTGGAGGTGAAATGATATTCTATATATAGTTTGTAATATACCCAGGGACCACTTTTAAAGGTGCACTGCACAGATGGGCACTGTAATGCTCTCAGATCTGAGATGCAAACAGAACAGGAAACATATGGTTAAAGGAGTGTATGTCCATGTTGGTTATGTGTGTGAGAGAGAGAGAAAGAGAGAGGGAGGGAGGGAGGGAGGTGGTCTGGATAGTGCCCAAGTGCCCTTCTCTAAACAGAGTAGGAAATTTCAAGACCCACTTATTGTGCAATGAAATCAGGGGAGCCTTACATTAGGTATGGTAGGATGCTGCATATATTTTTTTTGTATATGTGAGTGAAGCTAGACAAAAAAATCAGGATTCATTTTGGTCCATATGTGAACCCCAGTAGGTAAAACTAAATCCATGACAAGAATCACAGACTCAGGACTGTAAGTGAAACAAATTAACTGGTTTGTTGATATGCAATGCTCAGAACAAGAATAGCAGTAAGTCAAATAACTGCACAAATACATAGTTCCTTGAACTATACAAGCTCTTCCATGTAATTGACAAGCCAATTATACTATTTATACGATCATTTAAACAATAATTTATCATCAAATCCTAGTCTGCATCTCCCTGCCTAAACCTCATCCAGTCCATCTAGTTTATGGGCCACAGCTCAGTGGTGTTTTACAGGCAGGTCCCAGGTTCAATCCCCAGTGTTTCTAGGTAGTGCTGGGAATGTTCCCTGCCTGAAACCCTGGATAACCACTGCAGTATAAGGCAGCATCTTATGTTTCCAAGCTGTTCTTGGCATTTTCGCATGGAATTCATAGCTATCGATCTATTCTAGTGCATCCCCAGTTTCCCATAGTCTGGGAATAGTGAAAGAACGAAGCAGAGAGGGGGGTGGGGAAACAATAGGCAGCCTAGCAAGAACAGCAGCAGAATCCTATACGTGTCTACTCTGATCTAAGTTCCACAGAGTTCAATAAGATTTCTCTACCCTTCTGACATGCGCTGGCTTCACCTGCAAGCAAATGTTGACATTCCACGAAGCAACTACCAAGCTGCATGAGTCTCTGGCCGTACCCTGACCCTTAACTATACAACCAATAATAAGACAGATCTGGACCATAAAGAAGGCTGATCGCCAAATAATTGATGCTTTTGAATTATGGTGCTGGAGGAGACTCTTGAGAGTCCCATGGACTGCAAGAAGATCAAACGCATCCATTCTTAAGGAAATTAGCCCTGAGTGCTCACTGGAAGGACAGATCATGAAGCTGAGGCTCCAATACTTTGGCCACCTCATGAGAAGAGAAGACTCCCTGGAAAAGACCCTGATGTTGGGAAAGATGGAGGGCACAAGGAGAAGGGGACGACAGAGGATGAGATGGTTGGACAATGTTCTCGAAGCTACCAGCATGAGTTTGACCAAACTGCGGGAGGCAGTGGAAGACAGGCGTGCCTGGCGTGCTCTGGTCCATGGGGTCACAGAGCTGGACATGACTAAACAACTAAACAACAACAAAAGTGCAAGCCTCCTGCAGGTGGCAGCATATCACATGAAATAGGATGTAGGCAGCTATTGACAAAGCCTTGTATGAGTGTCTACCGAGAAAGTATTCTGTTTACACATTGCACACTTTCTGCGTTGTGGATGTGACCCATATCACAGTCTTCAAGTATGCCTGTATCACCCAGATCAGATAAGCACTAGAAAGCAGTGTATAGGTAACAACTCACGTCTCTTGCTTTTCTTTTGACCACAAGCAAATCTGGTCTAGCTAAAGAATCACAATCACTGTTGCTGCTTAAATTTGAATTTTGTCCAGAAACATCCTTCACATTTCCCCCTCATATTTCATTCTATTTTGTTAAGAATCATATTTATAACCCACCCTTCATCTCAATGCATCCCAGGGGTGATTTAACTCCTTGATAGGTTATGCCTCACCCTTTCGCCCTCCGCCTATGAGAGAAATTGTCTTCACATTTCAGCTGTTCAATATCCACTCCCCAACTGTGGCAGTCTTGATGCCTTGCATAAAAGGGGCAATGCAAAAAAAAGAAAAGAAAAAAAGGCTACAAAGGTGGAAGGTACCGGCTTATCAGATGTCCTGTGATCAAAATACCAGGCTCAGGGAAGTGAGGCTATTGAGTGTTGAGTAAGCACAGCTAATTGGAACCAGTATGTTCAGAGGCATTGCCACTTGCCTTTGGTGACCAGATGCTGGGGACAAACAGGGAGGTCACCATTCCCAGCATGACTTGCTCTGCTGATAAGCTTCTAGAGCAGGGGTCTGCAACCTTTAAGACAAAAAGAGCCACTTGGACCCGTTTCCGAAGAAAAAAAACTGGGAGCCGCAAAAATAACTTTTTTGTCACTTTTTTATTATTTCTTTGTTTGACCCCTCAGAATTACTCCTCCTCATAGAAATAAACGTTAAATTAACAAGTTACCTTTTTGTGTGTGTGTGTTCTTCACTCCCCTTCAAAACAGTGACCAGCATACATGCCCCCTTTCAATGCAGTGACCAGCGTACATGCCCCTTACAATGTAGCAGGTGGGTGGGTGGGAAGGTGACGTCGGGACGGTGCGTGACTAATGCATGCACCGCCCCATGCGACGTCACAGCCAGTACAGCGCCTGCCACAGTGGGGAGTGTTGGGGTGCACAATGCGCCTCCTCCCCTCGCTAGTATCCGCCCCGGAGCCGCGGCAAAGGTGTAAAAGAGCCACATGCGGCTCCGGAGCTGCGGGTTGCAGACCCCTGTTCTAGAGGCACCTGGTTGGCTGCAAGTCAGAACGCTAGACTAGAGGCACCTTGGCCTCATCCAGAAAAGCAATTCTTGCAGTTTTCATTTTAGTGCATAAATACTCACACTAGAAACTCTTTAAGAGATATAGCTGTAGATTTAAAATCATGTGTTTATAAGCTTCCTCAAGCACTTACTTGGACGCAGACAATTCTTGGCATATACTTGGAAGAAGCACAACTGTTGACTTATTTAGTGTTGTAAGTGGAGCCACCTAATAACAGCTCCAAAGCTGTGGGTTACAGTACAGCATCCTTTGTTTAATTCACTCCCTGCATCCTTTTTGTGTTCCTTCACTCTTCTCAGGAAAGCGGGTGGTCAGCTTTGCTTACTGGAGATCTCTGCTTCCTAATGATGTATATAACAAGTCAGAGGGCCGCAGCTGATGTGTGTGCACTGTTTCTACATAATCTGCAATTGACTCCTCATAATTGCCGGCACAACTTAATTGCTGTTTCCAGTTTAGAGATAAGTACCAGCAGCTCTTGGGATATTTTGAAGACAACAGCTGGAAAGGGAATCTGTGACCATTTTCTCTGATCTCATTGTTATAACAAGCCTTCATTGATAACTCCAATCACAGTTTGCCCCATTGGTTGTATAAACAATTCCAGGTATGTAGGGGAAGAAATGTCACATTCTCTTTCAGTTGCTGGCACTCAAAAGGGCTATTAAGCCCCGGCATTGCTCAATCCAAATACTGAGCTATTAAACAAGGACCTTCAGATTACAAGAATTAAAGAATCTCTGGAATGATACTTTGATTTGCTTTTCGTTTTAACAGAATGATTCACTCACTACATCCTTCACAAGGTCCTTAGCTAGCAGCATCAATACTATCGTAAGCATGGATCTGAAGCTCTGCAACAGATTTTCCGCCTGTAAAATAGTGGGTCATGTGGAATTCTCCATGTTTTGTTGAAGCTGTTACTGATGTACAAGCCTAGTTCAGTTATTTTGTAGTGAAATGCAGGAATCCCTTCTAAACCTTATACTGTATTTATATTCTATAAAACCTCAGGCGGATCTTCATTTCAGGAGCAAAATTAAAACCTCACGAGTCCTACTGATCATATGATATATTCAAAAACACCTCACCTCCCAGGAGAAATTTATGCAGGGAAATGTGTAAGATTACACCTAAAAGGTGTAATCTTGCATGTGATAATTCTTTGAGGAAGGATACTCACTTAAACCCCTTTAAGCCTTCTGTTATGGGAAATTATTCCCAGGGCATGTTTAGCATTTGATAGACACTGTTCATACACTGAAAAGGAAACTTGGTCTCTTAAGGCTCATCTGATTTCCTTTTGAGCTGTGCTTTCCAGACATGGGCACACACTTTAAAGTTCTGTGTCTGAGTGTTGTGGGGTTTTGTTTTGTTTTGTTTTTGGTCCCAGCGCTTTCCTCAGGGAAACCTGTGTTTTATTGCTGAATCTGAGTGAATCTGCAGAGAATCCAATTGCCATTTTCTCCAATTCAGCAGTAAAACACAGATTTCCCTGGGGAAAATGCTTTGGCAAAAAAACAACACTTGGACACTGAGCTTTAAAGCCCCGACCTGTGTCTAGAAACACAGCACAAAAGGCAGTCTGGATGAGCCCTTTGTGTGGAAGAGCTTTCCAGGTTATCATAAAAATACATGCAAGTGGAAGGCTGTGTCCTGTGAGATACCCAAAGGCAAGGGCATGTACATAGATTTTTCTCTCTGTGCACCTCCCTCTAGGGTTTGCTTAGTTTTGCTCATGACAAAGCAAAAATTATTAAAAATCAATCGTGGGCTCCCAAACAGAAAGGAAAACTGAAAAGAAAAACAAGGTGCAAAGCGCGCCATTGTCAAGAAGTGACAGTCACTGCAAGATTAATTTAAGGTGTTACAGTGGCTGCCTCCTTATGCCAACCCACAAAGCTCCATCATGGTAAGTTCCTTTCTCAGGTTAGTATGGAAGTCAAGAAATAGAGGTTTAAGATAACAAAGTTCCCATTCCAATGGTTGAAAAGGATATTTGTTTGGGTTTCCTAGCAGCAATCATAGCAGTTGAGAACAGGCTCTAGCAAGCAGGCTTGACAAAAAGTAGATGCTTAGATTTTCCCCCCACTTCACCCTGATTTGGAAGGCTAAAAACAACTGACTGCATGTGCATGACAGCAGGGTTTTCATACTACCCACTGCGCCATCAGTATCTTTGAGAAATGCACAAAGGCTTCATAGACGTTAAACACTACAGGAATATTCTGAATAAATCACCTCTTCTTTGGATACACTATAAAATTTCTGCTCAAGAAGGCAATCTTCACAGCTTGCACAAAGGAACAGTACACCTAGAATGTTCAAAACAGAGGCCAGAGATCCTACCATGGTGTACAGGCTAAGGTGCTTCTTTTTTGCATATAAGGCCTGATCAAACTGCCTTCTGGTTCAACAAGGAAGAGACCAGGATCTATTAGGCAGTGCATCAGATGAGGACCAGTTTCAGCTGTTTCTCAAGAGGACACAAAGGTTCTTTCTGAAGTATCTAGGGTTTTTTTTGTTTGTTTTGCATGTCCACAGCAAGTGGCAAAATTCCACTCATATTTTGACAGCTCTGATTAAGATAAGACTCTGCATGGTTGTAAACATAATCAAATTTGAAAAAGATAAAATGCAATGGAAGCATGCTTTTTCTGATCATGCAAGAAGGCTACTGGGCATTTGCCCATTTCTTAGTTGTATGTGGCTCCATGGTTTGCCTCCTCTGTGAAACTTGGATCATGTTCTGTGCGCTGTTTTGTGACCAATTGCATGGTGTGGCATGATAGAACTTCATTTGTCTTAGAATCTCAGAAAGCTGAGGTATAAATTATACTCCCTTCTCCCATAGCCTCAGCTTGAGGTGGGCAATTCACTTGAGACGGAGGTTGCAATTGTCTGCACTAGTAAGTGGGTTTGTTGCATCACCCTGTCACCCTAATTAAAAAGAAGCATGAAAAAAAGCAAAACAGCAAAATGAGAATGAGGGGGATAAATGTTAAAATGTCAAAGCAGTTAAAAAACATAAGTTATGCATCTGGAAAAAAAAAACCATTCTAAATATCTGAAAAAGAAGTGATTTCCCATTTAAAACCAAAAGCCAACTCCCTCCAAAAGCTCTAACTTAAACTAGCAAAAATAACCTCTTCAAGTCTTCCCCAGGAGCTGGAGGTGATGGAACGGGAGAGGTTAAGGGGTTTCTTTCTAAAACCTACAAGACTAAAGGGAAAATGCTGCAGCAACTGGAATATGTAAAGAAAACCCTCTAGGATTAGTGTGGACAGAAACAAAATTTAAATGCCATGTGTAACACTTTTACATCACTTTAATTCTCATCCACCATCCCTCTTGTTGTAGTCCAGAGTCTTGACATATCGATTGTCTCTGCCAATTTGTTTAGAACATTAAGGACCAATATAGTGTTCAAACAAAGCAGTATGATAATGCACAGATGAACATTTTAACCCTCCAACATGAATATAGGTGGTTTTCATCGTTGTAAAACTGGCAAC
Organism: Podarcis cretensis; assembly: GCF_951804945.1. Taxonomy (NCBI): domain Eukaryota; kingdom Metazoa; phylum Chordata; class Lepidosauria; order Squamata; family Lacertidae; genus Podarcis; species Podarcis cretensis. Next base: position 36,154,262 of record NC_137171.1, read on the forward strand.
AGAAATCCATCATGAATATTTGAACCGCTTGAGAGCAAAGGAGACCTCACGAAGTTCGGGACTTTACCCACAACTTTAAACAATACCGCTAATACTTTAACTGTTAACATTAGAAGTTTCTCAGACAATTTTGAATCCGAGTTCATAAAAATCGCAGCAATGGATGAGAGTAACTTTGCTCTAATGCTCAGGATTCATAGTAAACCTATCCCAAGGTATTGCTTATGTTTAAAGCCATCTGGGAGGGCTTTTAAAAGACAGCATCTCAACAAGATGTGCATACCTAGGTAGCCATGATGAGACAGAAAGGTAGTTAAGTTGTGTTGTGTGCACTTTTGCATACATAAATGGAGGAAACTTTACTTGCTGAACAGTTAAAAGCCTGTCCTGGACTTGCAGTTTTCTTGTCTGTAATTTAATATGGAATGATATACATTTTAAAATGTGCTTGAGTTGGAGGGAAAATATGTTGGGGAAAGGTGAAGAACAACCCCCCCCCAAAAAAAAAAAAGATAAGTGAAGAAGACACTCTGCATGGTACTTTTGAAAGCCTCGCCTGTGTTTTTGATAACTCAGGCTATTAAGGGAGAGTTTCAACATTACAAGTTGTTTCCATTTTTATCAGTCTAGAAGATACTGTATGCTTGGGCTCTGTTCTTACAACCTCTAGTGTGAATTAGAATTGCCATTTCACCCATAAGGCACTTAAACCGTGCCTGGGTGTGCTAGAATATCTGCTTGCATGGATGGTGAAATGTTGCTATTGGGACCATTTATTGTTTGGCGTCAGAATGTGGCTGTTGATAATTAGTTAACAAATGGGTTGTTTAGTCCACAGCAGGTTTTTGTTTTCTCATCTTTCAATACAAGTATTTGAATGCATTCTCAAGATCCTATAATCCAGGTGTAGCCAATGGAATGCACTCAATAAGTTGCTGGACACCAACCTCCACCCGTTGCAGCTATTCCAGCAACACCTGAAGGGTATGTTGGCTGCCCCTGTGTATTCTCTATTGTAATGCAGTAAACAAAAAAATACTCCTTGGTAGTAAAGCTTCTGACAGCAATTGGCTGAGCAGCTATGACACCATGGAGTGTTAGTCTTCTAACTGCTGAGTTAATGAAAGCTGACTTATTGAAAGCAAGCCCGATGCTCAGGCCAGGCAAGAGCTTGAGACGTGAAATTTCTGGAACAGAACATAGTATACAGTATCTGTCTTCAGTTTGACTGGGAAAAGGTCCTATGCAAGAGGCTGAGATAAGAAGAGCTGTTGTGAGCCAAGGACCTAAGTGGTTTGGCTGCTACGAAGCGTGCTAAAAGGATGATTCATACATCCTCTTTCTAAGCTTCTGGTGCCTCATGTCCACAGTGGCAGTGAGTATTTGGAATTCTCACACCTCCACTGCTTTAGTCATTACACTGTAGAAGGAGCCTGTGTTGTAATGGTCAGAGCCACTCTCAGTAGGAAGCTGGGGGGCAGTGAGCCAAGACAAAGGTTTACTACAGGTTCAATCGTAGACTGAAGCAAAGAGCTGGTGGAGTTGATAAAGTGGGACTTGGGGAAAACCCCTCACATGGTGATTTGAGTTGTTAAAATAACAAGGTGGACAGGAGAGGGGTTTTTGGAAGCTGACAAGAACTATGGCCAGAGGTGTTGAGTTTCTTAGACCTTCAATCCCTTTAAGTCCACTCTCAGGAATAAGTATTTCATCAGGTGCAGTTTTTCTCCTGTTACACCATCACACGTGATAAGGAAAAAGCTACCTTGATCTAAATATTCCTTCAGCTGAACTGTTAAAAAGAAATAGGGTCTGGTCCTAGAAAATGTAAGGGAACAACTGGGCCCAAAGCGGGGAAGCAGGGCTAAATGGATTGGACCAGGCAGAGCCACTGCAGAGCAAAGGACTGGGTCATGTTCCAGGGGCTCCCTCAAAGGGAAGTGCCAGATCAGTATGGTGGGCAGCATCAGGCTTGCTTCCCTTTTCTCCATCTCTATGATAGCTAGTAACACTGAGTGGGCTTTTGAGTAGCAGCCACCAGTGACTGTGGCTGGTACCTAGTCATCTCTCACCCCAATTGCCCAGACAGAGTGGAACGACAGCCTTAGGCCTCCTGTAGTTGGCGAATGCAACATTCTTGCTTTTAATTAAACAGTTATCAGAGTAAATACAATTAACACTAGCTGCTTTTGTGAACTGTCTTGAAGGGAGTGTTTTGTTACTTAGCAGACCTTAAAGAGGTTGGTAATTTGTCATATAAGTATGCTATTCATTCTTACTAATGACCAAGCGTTCTATTGCTTAGATCAGGAATGGGGAACTTAGGGCCCTCCAGGTGTTACTGGACTACAGCTTCATCAACCCCAGCCAGCATGACTCAATGACCAGGGAGGCTGGGAGTCATTGGACCTCAACAACCGAAAGGTACAAAGAAAAGGTTATGCTAGACAGTTGCAGGAATCTTACAGGTCAAACACTAGCACCCTAGGAGAACACAGCACAAGGGGTAGGCAGTTTCACTGTTAGCTGGAGGCTGCCATATAATGGGACTGTCTCAAAAAGATTTGAATTTTGCAAACCTCAGTAAAATGTTTTAAGAAACACTGCACTGGGCAGCAGGCAGAATCACCCTATATGTTAATAGACAGCACTACAAAATTCTCTCTTAGGGACGCCACAGATAAAAAACTGTTCTAGATTTACCATTGTGCCTCAAGAGTACAGCTGTGTAAAACACACAGGAAGGTATTACATGGATGTTTCTATACTTTCTGGCCGATGTGCTTTAATTTTTGGCCATGAAGGAACACAGAATACCACCAGAAGCAAATCCCACTAGACCATACTTAATCTTACAAATTTACTCACAGACTGTAGCAAGAGTCTTAAAATGTTATATACTCTTGTTACATGGCCAGCTAGGCAGAACTGGAACCTAGGGCTCTATAGAGGAGGAGAGGTAGCACATTCTAGTTTCTACCATGACTTTGGAACCCCTTAGCATCATGCTATGTTATTGCTGATCAAATTACCTAGACTGCAGTAAAATGTACCTATGTGTAGATGGTTTCACAAGAGGAAGCTCTGCTGCACCCATATTAAGAATGGCTCCAAAGGCAGTAAGAGGGCATTGCACATTCCAGCAGTGCAAGAAGAATCACACCTCCTTCCATAGAGCTTGAAGACATGCATGACTAGAGATTTTATGAAGTCAAATCTCTGTAAGCAATTGAATACACAAGATTTGCTGAACAAGAACAGAAGGCCACCACTAGTATCGGTTTTTAAAACAGACTGCAATGCCTATTTGCACCCTGATCTAGCTGGCTCCGAGAACTGTTGGCCAGTGAAATTGAAATACCTGGGCCTCACGGCATCAGTCTCTTGACACCCAGACCCATAATAATGCTTCCCCCACCCAAATAGCATCAACTTTATGGCACTGCCGATTCATGCATATTTCCTTGCACATTTCTTTTCTCCCTTCTATTTAAGGAATGAGGATGTGGGAATGATAAAGAGAATCTAATCATCCATGGTAATGTTGCGGAAGAGGTAAGCCATGGATTCCCCATTGTGGATTCGGCGGATGGCTTCAGAGAGGATCAAACTGATATCCACAGTCTTTATCTTGGGACACTGCAGTTTCTGCACTTCATGAGGAACTGTATTGGTGACCACCACCTAGCAGTGCACAGGGAAGTAAAAAGATTAAATTTAGAAATGTGGCTGAAACATGATTCACAGGATCTAACTTTTGAAAAATAAAATCCAACCAGAAGTTCCTTGATGGGTCACCAAACACACACAGTGTGCATTTGCATTTAAATTCCTTAATGGAAATAGAGGTTGCAGCCAAAGTTTTGAGATTGTGTAAGGTATTTGCATTTGATGCCCCGCAATAGTTGAAGGTGTCATTAATATAATTATTGCAAGAACCACAAAGAAAACTATAAAGCTGCAAGAGAACAGGGCAGCTGGTAGTAAGGAGCACAGGAGAGGCAGCTGAAAGCAACACCTGGCGCCTCTGCTCCTCAGAAACAGCTGCTGCTGCCTGAACTGCTTGAGATAAACAGATGGGCCAGAGAAAGGAGGGTTGTGAGTGAGCAAGCAAGCTGAAACACTAGTTCTAGTATGAAGTGTCAAGTAATAAGCTCAGCAGCACCCACTCACTGAAAAAGCAACAATTCACCTGGACCAAAGGTAGCTGGGGCATTCAATGCTTGTCTGCCTAAATTTCAAACCTAGGATTTAAGACAAATCTAGCAGTACAGCTGCAGTTTTATTTAAATAGTGCTAAAATCCTAGAAAGACACTTAGACCTACAGTTTCCCATAATATCTGGTCATGGGGAAAGCATATTGAATGGTGTTCAACTAAGTTTTACTCAGAGTAGACCCCCTGAAATGAGTGGCTAAGTTAGGTCCATTCATTTCAGTAGGTGTAATCTGAGTACAACTCAGTGTTTTGCATAGATGGGCACTGTGTTAATGGCTCTCGACTGTAAACCTCTAGGCCAGAAGACAAAATGCACCACAAGTATTGCCACTGTAGCAATCTGCTGCATTTTCCTGCTTGGAAAAATGCAGCCACATCGATGCAGCTTCAAGTTTCCACAAGCAGTAAGACAAGGAGGAAGGAGGCACTACAGCACAGCATTCCTCTTGGTGGGAAAAATGTTATGGTCTGAAGCAGGGGTCAGCAACCTTTTTCAGCCGTGGGCCAGTCCACTGTCCCTTAGACCATGTGGTGGGCCAGACTATTTTTTTTCCTTTTATTGGGGGGAGAAATATGAACGAATTCCTATGTACCATAAATAACCCAGAGATGCATTGTAAATAAAAGCACACATTCTACCCATGTAAAAACATGCCAATTCCTGGACCGTCCGCGGGCCGGACTGAGAAGGCCTTAGGTTGCCTACCCCTGGTCTGAAGTATGAGATTACTGAGACAGGCAGCCACCACAGCACAGCTCTGTGTTTCTGTAGTCAGAAAACATTTAAGTGCTGAGCTATAGTAGTGGAAGAATGGGAATCCCTGTTTGTAAGGTTCTTGTTTAAACCAGCCATTCTTTTTCTTGGAGTAATGAACCAGTAGCATTTGGTTTCAATCTCAGCAAAACTCTTTAACTCCAGTTAGTTTACCATCTACTGAAAAATATATGCTGCAGCAGGGCAGGGGGCTAGTCCTCAAGATGTTGTACTACAATTCCTGTCATTCCTGAAAATGGATCATTCTGCATGGGGCTGATGGGAATCCTAGTCCAGCAACAGCTAGATTCATGCAGAAGCCAACTGATGCTGTGTGTTTATATATTCAGAATGTGCAACAGTCTTGTACTCCATATACAAATCTGTCAACTTATTGATCAATCTAAATCCATCATTTGCTATTTAAAACAACACTAATACACAAATAAGAGGGAATCTTGCCCATAGAGCAATATACCAAGACTTGCCTCATCAATTGATGACTCTTCAATTAGACGTGGAGCATCAGCAGACAAAAGCCCATGAGTTGCCATGATGAAGATCTTATAAGCACCACGCTCTTTCAGGATTTCTGCAGCTGCCACAAAGCTTTCCACATCATCAATGATGTCATCCTGAGAAGCAAAACACATCCCAGTTAAATCTGGAAGTTATTAGCAAGCACAAACTGCTCCACTGTCCCACAAGCCGTATGTAACCACTTTGGCAAATCTGGAATAATTTGAAGATGCTTCAGTGTCTAACCTAAAGTTACATATGAACTTTTGGTACATTGCCAATAAGGATTTCAGTAGCTGGTATTTATACCAGCATGGTATGAGTCTGCTTCCTGGACAGGGCTAAGTTCCTATAATGAGCACATGACAGGCACAAACTTTCCAAAGATTTATGAAGGAGTGCTGTTTGGAAAATATACATGAAAATGCTTCTTTGGGCAAAGATATATTTGAAAATACAAAAATGGCTTTAGTTAGCTCTCTCTCAAGGAGAGGTACAGAATGCAAGCTGCCCATGCTCCTGGTTACAAACTCAAGAAGTGTATTGTGGAAAGGCAGGCACTAGGAAGCTAGTCACACAGGTTACACAAAATGTACTGGTTTGGCACAAGGCCCTGTCAATTTTGTTGACTGTTTGAGAAACCAGAATAGGGACCTTTGGGTAGGAGGTTCTGAAAAGCTTGTTCATATGAGTTCTATGACACAGTGGCAACATGCACACTATACAAGCTTGGATAGGCCAGGATGTCTAGTCTTGCATCTTAAAACAATCATCCCTCCAAATGGAAAGGCTACCGTACCCAGACTTTTGTCCAGGAAGTTAGCAATGAACCCCAAAGCTTCACTCAGTGAGGTGTCACTGTCTATCAGAGTTAGATTTTCTTTCCAGATAGAACACTAACAGGAATTTATACCACAGCCTCATAAGACCATTTAATACTGGAGGATAGCTACCTTATTTAATTAGTAGAAAAAAAGTGAAACCAGACAATACAATGTGACTGTTTAGTTTTCCTGCATGGCTTCTAGCCCAGTCCTGAAATCCCAACTGCATCCAGGCATAAATATTTGAGATGTAATGAAACCTAGGGAAAAAATCCCATTTGTCATCATGGCCTTTTAGTTCCTTACCACAATGATGGCAATTCTACCTCCAACATCTCCAACTACTGTTATTGGTGGCTTCTCTTTGGCCATCATAACTAAGGAATAAAAAACCCAACATCAGAATCACAGCTTCATTGTAATATGCATATTCATCTTTCATGCTTTGTATGAAAGAGACCTCATAGTGGACATTTTGTTTCACTTAAATGAAAGACAGTTCAAATAGCTGTTATTATTACTGAACATAAACAAACCTTGTCACATTTAAGCAATTCTGAATGAACTGTGTTGAGGCACAAAAATTATGTCTCACAGCACTGATTTCAGCCACCCTTTAAAAGGTCATCTTTAGATACTCCTCAAAGGGGAGGGGAGGAGGAGGGGTGGTGGTGGTGGTGGTGAAACTTACTGGTATTTAGCATTTTACTTTTTGAAATATAGCAACCCTATTTGAGCATATGCTCAGCCCAGGTTTTCAGGACCAGTCCTTTCACACACAAATCACAAATCACCCAGTTTTCATTTTAGAAAGTTAATGCGGGGAGAGAGACTTCTGGTGTTGCCATTAAACAACTGATTGCAGATTACTGTATTCCTGGATGTGTGCATGACCTCTGATTTAAAAGCAACTTAATTTTGCTTGGTTCCTTATCTCCCTTTAGATAGCTACAAATTATTATATGTGCAGAGTTTGTTTCCTCAGCAGAGAATTCAGATGGCTCTTACGTTGAAATGCCTTGCACATCAAACCAAAGGAAAATAAAAGTAAAGAAAAATGCAACAACATACAGGGTAGCTCCAGACCAGTGTGCAGAGTAGTATTTTTTACTGTTGGAGGAGAGTGGCGTCCATCATCCATGTCTTGCTCTGTGCACTGAGCCTCCCCATGGATAACCGCTAGCCCTAGCCGTAGCCGCTCTGCGTAAGACTGGGCCCTACATAAAAGCAACAAGATATTAGTGGGGTGAAATATATTCACTTTTGAAAAGTCCTCTGCTTTAGCTCATTTCCATGTGCTTCATTTAAACAGGATTCAGCTTGGGAAAGGAGTTTGCTTTTTCAACTAACAATAAGTAGTTAATGCTTAAGAATGTTGCTTTTCACTACTGTTTTTCAATTTCCTTTTAACAAAATGGACTCCATGCACAATCACCTTCTGCCACTTTAATACGAAAAGCAGATGCTATTTATTTTGGAAGTGTGTCAAACACTTCCAAAACATGATGCTCCTTTCCTCTATCTCTGTAATAACTTCAAATGTTGAACTGAAGATATAACCTAGGTCTGGATTAATCTAAATAGCTGTGCTGGCGGAAGCCAGGGCAACAAGTACCACTAACACAATGGGGCTCACCCCACCCCACACTCAGATCAGCCCTGGAAGGTTGGAAAATTCCTCCAGAACAGCATGCAGGAGAGGGGAGACCATTCCATCTGGAAAACAGAAATCCCTGTGCTGATGGGAGTGATCTCCTTAGCATTACTTTACACTCCACTCAAAAGGGAAAAGAGGAAAGTGTCTCAAAGTGATCAACTGTTCAAAGTATTCCAGAAACAGTGTCTCCAAAGGTTCAAAAATATTTGTATTGGTATTCACTGGAAGCTGATGTAATTGAACAAGAAGGATCAGTACACACAAACTGTTTTTCTACTGGCATGGATGGACTGATCCCAAGCCTTAAAAAAAAAAAAAAAAAAAAAACAACTCAAGAAAAACCCCTAAGCAGTTTACATACATTCTTGGTTTCCTTCATATGGTCTATAGGGACACACCAGAATAGTCACATAAGAGTAACACAGCTAAGTTATTGAATGGTAAAAAGATATAGGAAGGGATGAAGACTGTGCATGCATCAACTGTCACTCCATTTTGATTTTTAAAAAGAGAATTACCACTTCAATTCAGGAAAACTAAGGGAGACCTGTCAGTTGTTCTTGAGCTAGATACTGAATAAAGCTCTCCAAATATAGGTGGTGGTCCAGAAATGCATTGGGCTATGCATCTTTTAAACACTCTATCTGCCACACTGATGCAGTTTTCCAGTGGCCATCCTATATTAAAAAACTGCCCTGGGTTCATGCCTATTAAATTATATTGAGAAGATCTTTTCCCACACTTTCCTTCCACAGATGAACTTTTTGCAGCTCAGAGGGGGATGAATTTATCATATATCTTTAAAATCTATTTCAGGGTTTCTCGCTGGTGTTTTAAGGTATGCAGTTGAAGAATATGAAGAAGAGCATTTCAGCATTTCCCACAAGTTCTTGGTGCATCTCCTTGCTATACTTCTGTTAAAAAGAAACTGTTTCCTAGCAGAGCCTGTCACTTTCTCCAGCAAGAGAGAAAACAGAAACCAATCACCTTTTGATTTTCTTTTCCCAATTCCTCACATATCAACCATTTAATCTCTAGTGCTAAGGCATCTTTAAACATTGCCTGTACAAGCTGATTTTGTAGGGTTTATTCACATCAAAATTAAACTGTATTTACCTCTTAGCAGCATCAGGACTCTTTGCTACAATTACTGCATTTCTGTAATCAGGAATCTGGAGCACATTGAAACCATGGTGAGACATTAAAAGCAGTTAAACTCTGACACAGAATGAATTAGGTTTTTTAAATAAATAAATAAAATTGCTCTTTTGTTACATAGGGTGACAGCTGAGAGCAGTGCTATCATCATTCTCAAAACACTGGGAGACATTCAACTAAAATTGGCTTTTAAATAGTTCTACACAGTTTTTACTTTCATTGCTGCAGGATGTTTAAGTAATTAGACCCCATCCATATATATATATTTGACTAGCCTTAGCTCAGGGCCACACTAAAACATGAAACCATGGATTCATTAACAACCACCACAAGCATGTAGAGGCAAAGTCAGAAGAAAATCTATGAAGAAAATTACCCCCAGTATTAACCAAGCTATCAGCAAATGCTTCCCAACATGCCAAGCAGCTTGCACTTTTAGCAAGGAGGCTGTTAAGATATATTACTGGGATCCCCTTTAACAGCAAAGATTAGTTGCCTATAGCAAGCATAAGCAATATACAGGTCTAAAAAAGACCAGCACTAAACAGTGTTCTAATCAAGCTGAGATTATAACTATTGATGGATCAAAGTAACTTCACCTCTTCTTGTATATACTGAAGCAAGAAAGGGGAAGCCCTCAGGTTATCAACAGGAAAGCTGAAAAATCCCTGGATTTCTTTTTGATGAAGATCCATAGTTATGATGTGTGTCAAGCCTATAAAAAAGAAAGAACATACGTTACACCAGGGTGCTAACTGCCAGCCTAGGGGCCTGATGCACACCCAACCCACCCTCGCAAGACCTCACTAAATCTGACAGCAAGAGCTGATGGGGGAAAGAAAGTAAAGTTGACATGGTTCTGAGGTGGGTGAAATGGTGTAATCTTCTTTCCTTTCACACCCCACTGCCCAGTGGCCTAATGCAGATGAATGGATCAGCTGAGAAGAGGGAACATGTGCAAAGTCTGTGTGCAAGCGAGGTAACCAGCTCCCTTTCAGCCACTTCCACTCTGGGGTTTAGCAAAGGTTGAATGTGACCCTCAGGCAAAAAAAAGGTTGGTCCATTAAACTCACTTAAGAAGTGCAGTAGGGTATCAGTCACATTGATGTACCCAGGTAACATGGGTTTAAAGCACTTCTGCTCAAAGAGGTAGTCTGCAGACCAGTGCTGGTTCACTAGTCATTGGCTGCCAGTCCATGGTGGCTCCATCACAGCCAAGGTTGGGCAGGATGCTTCAGGAACTAAATATGGCACCAGTCCCTGGCACATGACGAGGAGGGTAGGGCTTGCCAGCCCACCACATCACATAGTTTGAGAAACAGTGGTTTAAAGAATCTCATTCATAAATTTTACTCCTAACAGGTAACTGATCTCTTGGGTTTGGGTAACCCATCATGATTATTGCCACACACATTCTGCATTATAGGTAACAGGGACCATTGAACCTTAGATGGATGTACCGGATGTTGACTCACAACGGACTTTGGCACTGAAACAGTAGTAACACGTAGAGCAAGAACAAGACTAAAAAACCCCCCACTGCTTTATGCCAATGTTTTTGTGCAATATTTAAAACAGGGCTTTTTTTTTTTTAAAAAAAGAGCCAGACAGAGTTTCATCCAAGGTTCAGTAGGCCCCAGACAACAGTCCTCCTGTGAACTTTGTTACTTTAGTGGTCACCTTTGCTGCTCCAGCCTTCGCAAACTTATGTCTCTCAAAAAGAGGCCTGGTCTCCTACCCAGTGAGCAAAGCCAGGAATTTTAAGGATTCCATTTCTATTTCACCCTTCGTCTAAGAAAAATCATATATGTATGTTTTTTACCCTCTATTTTATCCTAACAAACACCCTGTGAGAAAGGTGTGGTGAAATTCAACCACTTTTTCAAGGGCACCAAAAGAGTTTCTTGTTATATAAAATCAAACTACTAGTTTGAGGGTAGCTATTTCTAGTTTTTTCCTGAATAGAAATCACTGTTAGTATTAGAAATGCCATCCTAAATATGTGGCTTGTTTTAGGATTATTTTTGGCTGTTCTTTCTGCAAAAAAAGAAATGTATTCTTATAGCAGGAAGGTCTCTCTCTGCAAAAACAGCCACTCACTTCTTCAGGGTCAGATCTATTGTGAGAGGTAAAATCTTGCTGCTTCTGGTCAGCTCACTCACCTGCTTTGGCTAACATGGAAGCAAGGAGTTTGCAGACGATAGAGCCTCTCTTCCTCATCTTGCTTTGTTTGCTGTAGGGGAAGTAGGGAATTACCCCAATGATATTTTTGGCACAGGACGTCCTCAGTGCATAAGCCATGATTAACAGTTCCATCACCGCAGTGTTCACATCTCTGAAATTGTTCAAAAATATTAATCAATAATCCATCTGCCAGTCAAATTCTAGAAACAGCTTCTTCTAAGAAGAAGACGACAATGTCAGCCAAAATAATGTCACCAGATTTTAAAAAATCATTTATTTCATTTCTTAGACCACAGCAAACAAAGTCATTTTTTAACCTAAACGAAAAGTTTTCAAAGTAATATTCACAGAATCTCTGGGGTTTTGCAGAAACTTGCCAGGGGTTTCTGAATGCAAATATCAGAAATGGTGGAGACACTGCCCAGTAAACAGCTTGTGCACCGTTACTAATCTTATTTCTTTATTCCATAAAATATAGCTTGGTTTTTTTGCAAACAACCTCAAAGCAGTTTACAAAAATGACATTATCCATAAAAACTCAGTTAAACACAACTATTTTAACGTTTAACCAAATAATTAAAATCAATGATAAGCTGAAAGCCAGATTAAAATGCATGTCAACTGCAGAGCTTGTAGCCAGGGCTGCTGCAACAAACAGCTGTGCAACCCTTTGGGAGGCAAAGGCACGAGAGGGCATCAGGAGGGAGGGAAGGAAAGAGGGACAGAGGCCAGTGTTGCCCGCGGCACCCCTGAGCGTCATTCAAGGCACCCCAGGGTGCCACGGCACACTGGTTGAAAACCACTGCACTAAAAGATCAATTCCTTCCAAATAGAGGGTATTGTGGCATCTGTGGCAGTGTTAATGTTCACCATGTCAACATGTATCAAAAGTTCCTTTGCACCAGCTATAGCTCTTTCCTTTTTACATAGTGCCTGACAGACCCATTGATCACCAGTTTCAAAAAAGAATGTGTGTGTGTGTGTGGGGGGATGTTAGAAGTAGCCTTTTGCAACAAGGAGCTAAACAGTGTTGGCCGAAGATGAAAAGGCCTAAACATGCCTAATCACTTGCTGAAGGTATTATGGGAACTTTGGACCTGGAAGCACTCTAGGGGCACACTCTCTGAAGCACAGTGAACATTCAAGCTGCAACCCTTCTTTCATCTGCACTTGGCGTTCCACCAGATTTGGACCACAGTCTTTCCTGATCGTCTGAGATGATACCCTTAGGAGTCTTTTGGCTCTCAAAGACATGTGACTGATTAAGTCTGTGTTTTAGCCAGCTGCTCTCATTTCTTCCACTGTAAGCTTTCCCTCGGAAAATTAAACCCCCATTTATCTTGACACATTTGCCAACGTTCTCCAAATTGGTTTGTTCTGCCTCCTATCTCCACCACACTGCACTGTTTATATACACAAAAAAGCTTTGTTCACCATCAAGGAAGTAGCCAAGAATTACATAAAACCACTCCATCCCCCAAGCAATTAAGACAAAAAGTTAACAGTGCACAATTTCCCCCTTCTGTGGCTTAAGGTGGCAGAGGCTAAGGAAGGACAGTCATTGTTTCCTAGAACTATGCATTTCACAAGCTATCAACTTATGCAGATGATTTTAAACTAAGATTCATAATGACCAAGTAGGAACAACAACAGCCCCAATACTTTAGGCACATTTACATGTTAAGAAAATAGGCCTAGGTTAAAACTGTTCAGAAGTCTCAAGGCAGGAAAAACGGTGAATGGGAGAGAGAAAGAATGCAATGTCTTCCCAGCACCATAGATATACAGTACTTACACGAATCTAATGCACCACTGAATCTAAAGCGCTCCTCGATTTTCAAAACTTTGAAATAAAAACAGTATTTGCCGCCAAATGTAAATCTGCCATCAAATCTAATGAGCACCCTAATTTTTGTGATGTAATTTGGCCCAAAAAGGTGCCCATTACATTTGAGAAAATACGGTACATGGTAGGATACCAACTATGTTACTCCTATCTAGTCTTACTCACCATTCATGCCTACTGCAGTGCTGGTTCAAGAGCCATCATCCCAGCCCCATAACTCGCCTCATCATCTGGGGCATTAAGCTCTTACCAGACAGAGAGGTTTGTGTGAACTAAAACAGAATAGTTCTTTTTTTATTCTTTAAGGCTATTTCTGCACCCCAAGCTACTAACCTAGATATGTGCAGGCAAGCAAGCTACACCATATCTGGGAGGCAGGAAGAAGGAAATCTGCTTTTATAAATTGATTTGAAAGGGTGCCTTATACATATACATCAGAGCTGTTGAGTCGCAGCTTTGCTGTGATTCAGACCTTCCCAACACCACAAACTTAAACAGCACCCATGAACTGCCCTTGCTGCTCCTTGGGTATTATTATTGATTAAATTTCTATCCTGCCCTTGCTCCCAAAGTTGACCAGGGCAGGTTATCTGCATAGCAGATAAAGAGAGTGGCAGTTGAGGCACTCCACATGGAGAAAGGATAAAACTAAATACCAGGCAAGATAGGATCATTTTTTGAAGCTACAGCACACAGCCAGAATGGCAGGGAACTCCTGGGCAGATGCGCTGTAACTAAACAGCACTAAAGGCTATCAAGCAGGCACAATACTGGCAAGAGGCATTTTATTATAGAGTTCTGCTATAAAGATTAATCTAGTTAAAGGAGCAAGAACCTTAAAAAAAAAAAGAGGATCCCAAAATAGCAAGGAAATGGAAGAGTAACTAATACAGTCTTCAGGAGAGCTTTGCAGGCTGAGGAATTGCATTGGGTTTCATTTACTGTCACTTTTAAGTGCCACATTAAGGTGTCGGATTTAAAGTCCACACTGTTGGTGTAAAAGATTAACTAGCATTAATAACATCATAGGCTCTCTTGTTAACGATGGTGAATGGGTAGTAGGGATGGCAGAAGTATATTTACACATATAAATAGAGAGGAAAGACTCCAGAACAAATCCACTCAACCAGAGTTCCCACATATCCAAGGATGTGGGTTTATAAAATTCAGAATTCAATCCACACATACGCACACAAAACTCCCACAAACCCTCACCTGGGTATTGTCTGAATAATGAACACATCCTGACCTCGAACAGATTCTTTTATTTCAACCCTTGTTTCTGTAAAGGAAGCACAGATATTTGAAAATAATCCTTGCAAATTAGCCTACTGGTACCTACGTATAAGCAACATGGCTGGAATGGGGTGGGTGGGTTTAAAGACTTAACAACAACAACTTTATTACTGTTGTAGACCAGCATAAAGACTTCACAAAATTAAAGTATTAAAATGCTTTCCAAGTGTCTATTTGAGATAATGGATCTTTAGAGTCTGTCTGATAGCTTAAGCCTGCCTGGTGTATTGCAGTGTTTTTAATCTTTCTTTTTTCTTTTAGCCTTCCTAGGGTTCATGTTGCATTCTAAAGCAGTTCACAATTTAAAGCTGGCTGGAGGAATATCCGTGTTGTGATCAGTGGACAGGGGCATGCGGTTTAGATGTGGTGAGCGTGGGAAGGGATTACTAGTGCATCCAAACAGGTGGGAGGACAGCAAGTCCTACCCTGCCAAGCCATTCCCACCACCGTCCATCAACGCAACTTGTCCAAAACTCTTCCAAACCATTCCACCTAAGCTCTGCCAATGGATGCCCCTCCTCATCAGCTGAAAGAACAAAGTTAATCATCCATGTTGAAAGGCAGTATACCTTTTTGGAAACCAGGTGCTGGGGACAAACAGGGAAATACTGTTGTCCTCATGCCCTGCTCATTATGTATTTTTAATCTTTGTTGGAAGCCGCCCAGAGTGGTTGGGGAAACCCAGCCATATGGGTGGGGTACAAATAATAAAATAATAATAATAATAATAATAATAATAATAATAATAATTAGCCTCCCAGAGACGTTTGGTTGGCCAAAGCTGGAAACACAGTAATAGGCAAGATAGGGGCAAGGGACTTGCCCAAGGTCACAAAACTAGGTACAAGAGGCGGAATCTGAACACAACTATCACTCCACAGTGGTACAAATGTGGTTCCGGGAATGAAAAAATGTGTGTGGGGGGGGGCAATGTTTGCCACCTAGAGCTCCTTAGAGGAAAGGTGGGGTATAAATGTAATTTAAAAAACAGTTCTTTTTGCAAGGGTAAAAAAAGCACAATAAGTCTTTAAAACACATATTGAATAGGTTTGTCAAAGGCTCACTCAGCCATTGACAAACAAGTCTTAGCAATTTTATTTACGTGTTGTGGAAACAGCTAGAAAATCAAAGGGCTCACCTCTGGGTTCTGAAAATAGGAGAATAGTCATTGGGAAAATGGCCTTGGGACTTTAAAAAAATGATAATTTCCCCCATGGTTTTTTTTTTCCAATTTTGGAATGTCTATAGTCTGTTCTTCAGTAAATGCTCTAGAAGAAAAAGAAAAACCTGACTTGCCTCCATTGGTTTCCTGATATACCACAGATTTTCCGAGCTCAGCACCAAGTCGCCTAGAAAGAGAGACACACATAGAGAGAGATTTTCAACAATAGCTTACTAACATAGGATTTCTCACCATGCAATTCTAGAACAGCAAAGCTAAACTCAGCACTAAAAGACAGGGCTTTCTGACAAACTGCTGCCTGCCACAACAAAGTTTCAATCCTGCTTGTTGGTCAGAACAACACTCCTGAAGCAACTATTATCACAGTAAGAGCAAACACACATATCCAAGTGGCTTAGGATATCTACCCTGAGTTTTACAGCTAGTTTAAGTAGAATTTTAAAACTAAAGCCAGGGCTGCAGGATTCTTAAAGCAAATTTCCCACTAAAAAGAAGGGACTGAAAAGCATTTCAGTCTGCATAACCTGGTCTAACTCTTCCCAGGATACTGGAACTTACATAATTCTGGCATTAGAAATTTAACTGGGGGAAACTGAAGTAGGCCTCAGGTGGCTCAAACGTTCTAGGAACAAAGAGAGATACTAAGGTATACAGGTAGAAAATTTATTCAGTTGTCTTCTAGTTGTCCCACCAGCAGGGGAAGTTCAACAGATGGTGACATGGGATAGGACCTTATTGGTGGTGCTATCCCAATTATGGAATGCTTTCCTTCTAGAAGTACTATTAATGCCAACATTGCTGACAAGGGCAGAACTAGGTTATGATCCATCTGTTTGCTTGGCCATTTATGGGATGTTCTGTTGCTGCTATTGATGTGCTGGAATTTTTATTCCTACTCTTTTTTTGTTATGTTGTAACTCTCCCTAGGATGAAGAGATGAAGGACAAGTTATATACATCTTAAATAAATTTAAAAGAACCAGCCATTAATTAGAAGTCATCACTAAGCAAATATTTTAGCAAGCATATATGCATTATTTACAAGATAAGCAGTTACTTAATATAGTACATTTCAACTTCACAGGCTCTTTCAAGTTACACTGAAAAGCTATTTATGCTTCAAGATATAATCAGAGATTTGTTGGAACATAAACATCAAACCAAAAGCCAGTTAGCTTATTTGTTTTTGATATTTCACACAACACATTAGAAGGCTACCCCTTTAATCAGCTTTACGGTTTCTTTTTCATAGCCTCTGTGGCATATACTGCTCCTAAACCTTTCTGAGACAGGGAAAAGAATCAGCACACATTTCTGAGCTTTGGACAAATCCAAAATAGAAGGTTAAGGTTCATAAGCTTTCCAGGTTGTCAGTTTTTCATTTTCAAAAAGTATAATGAGATTATTATTATTATAAATATAGAATAAGAGGCTAACTAAATTATGCTTTACTGCTGTTTAAAAGGTCACAGATTTGGAGCACAGTTATCCTGAAAGTGAGAACAGCAACACAGAAAATGTCTTTTTTTTCACTCTAAGTACCCTTGGGATGCTAACTGGACTAACCAAAGGGGTTTGCCCAACTTCTTTGGGGGATCTCCAATGTTGTGCCAGTGAATATAACGGAATTCCTTTTCCTCACCTCCCTGCCACACCCATCTTAACAGGTGTCCACCTGCTCCACAGGGTTCCCCAACCGTCCAGAGCGGATTTGGGAGGATTTGGGGGCAGGGGAGAGAAGGGGAAGTTCCACCGCACAAACAGATGTCAGCTGTGCAAATGGGTTGCCATAGGATACCATCTTTTGGATTGAAATAACGCTTGATCTGCAGAAACCAGACCACAAATGCTTTCACCAGTAATGGGTATATTTCTTATTCTGGCATTTGTGATACCCAACAAATATTTGTTTCCCAGTTGGTGCATGGCTTCAGAAGCAGAGGCTTTCCCCTGTAGTCACAATGACTACTTTGCCTCCACAGTCAGAGGCAATATGCTTCTGAATACCAGTTGCTGGAAACCACAGAAGGAGAGTGTGTTGTTGTGCTCATGTTCTTCTTATGGGCTTCTAGTTGGCCACTGTGATAAGAGGATGCTGAACTAGATGAGCCACAGGCCTGTTCCAGTAAATCTATTATGTTAGTACTGTACTGCTAAACTTCAGAGGCACTCCAAAGCAGAGACCCTTCTTACTTCTTCCAACTGTCTGCAAAATTCAGACCAACATCAGACACAAGGCAATACCCCTCTCCCAAATCAGGGAGAGACAGGGTTGATGGAAGAGCAGCTTTTAGCTGTCCATCAATACCAGACAAATATTGCAGACCTACAAACAAAAGGGTAATTATTATTTTGTTTCAGTTTCAAATTCTCCAACCTACAGGAGATAAGGTAGTTAACAGTGTACTACGAGGAAAAATGGTCAAGATTCCCAAATAAAATATGGCTATACCACATAAAACAGTTGAAAACTACAAACTCTCTTTAATAAAGCAACAAATGTGCACACATTGTTTATAATACATCACAAATGCTTACTTTACAAAAGCCTCAGTAAAACTCAATTTAAAATATTTAAATCTGAATAAATTGTCGCTTAAAGCCCCAACCTTTTAAAGTGAAAATAAAGAGTCTTAAAAATTGGGCTCACCAAAAGTAATGCTAAGCACTTGGGTGGGTCACGCATTCTTGAAGTAGGCTGAAGTGAAATATGTAAACTCAGGCATGTGGCAAAAAGCCTATTTTAGGAAATATGGCTTACTTTCCAGTTCATATACTGTTTAATTGCAACTCATGAATACAGGAGAACAAGATGCATAAAAACGTGAGACACTCACTCAGTGATTTTCTTCGCCAGCTCTGTGCAGGCTGCTGTGGAGTTTGCCGAGAAGACCCGGTAGCCACTTCTGGCTGCGTTCATTGCCAAGGAATCATGCAAACCCCTTGGAGCTCGAGGGTGAGAAAACACAGATCTATAAGGTAACAGCAATTTCCTTGGCATCCTCCTCTTCAGCCTCAAGACTACCAGATCAGGTTTGGAGGGGGGGGGAGGAAAGCAGTTTACAAGCAAGATCTTCCCCAACCCAATTATTACAGCAGACCAGAATTATTACAACCACCAAAAAAGGAGTACGTATTTCAAAGAAGTTAAGAAGCCCAACAAGTCAGATCAGTGTTACTGGTCTTTACATGCCCCCTTAAAATACTCATATAGAAGAGGAGATACTATTTGCATAAACAGGTCAAGCCCCTAAGAACTAGCATGCAGAAAGCTTAGTGTGAGGGTTGAAATTTAAAAGCAAAGTAAGTATGCAATGCAAAAAATGAGAGGAAGGGCAACAAGGAGTACAACAACGAAACTTGTTTACATACAAGAAGCAAGGTGGGGTAGGCAGACTCGGGAAAGAGGGTTTCTCAAGACAACAGGAGTAGTGGCGGAGAGAGGGCTTGGCCACACACGCGGCCAGCACCAGAGAAAAGTTGCACTGGAAGTAGGCAGGGCAAAGTCTTCCTGGGAGATATGGGGCAGAGGAAGCAGGGAACACCTTACTTTAATATTAGCAATTAAAAAAAGGAGGAGGCGAGTGCCTTCCCGAGGAATGAAAGGGAATCAGAGGCGTGGAGCTACGAGACGGGAACTTTCGGAATAAGGAGAAGCGGATTTTGAAAGGGGGTGAGGGGTCGGTTGGGTGGAATATGGAAAATGATGAAGGTGCAGAAGGATCAAACCTTCTCAGGCCACCCAGAGGAGACTTGGCTGGGGTGGGCAGCTGGAAGGGACGGGGGGGGGAGGTAGGGGGTCTAAAAATGAGGGGGGAGGGGCTGTGAGAGTGGAAATGGAGTAAGGGGGAGAATGGGGGGGGAGTGAGACGAGGGCGGATTTAGCAGAACTGCGAGGCGGTTAAAGATGCAGGAGGAGGGCAGCTCCAGGCACCGCTGCGGCTTAGGCGCCCACACGCTCGACTCTCTTGCAGCTACTGGTCCCTTCCTCGTCGGGACTCTTTCGGGCCCGCTCGCTCTCCAGCCCCCCAACCCAAGCGAAGAGTCAACTCCACCAGTATGCCCGGTCATAGAGACGCCGCCCTAGAGCGCCACCTCCTGCTCTCGGCGGCCATTTTGCGCAAGCAAGGCCTCTTCCCCCCTCTCTCTCTCCCGCCCGCCTGCCCGGCTGTTGAGAGAAAGATATGCAGTCCTCGCCGGTGTCACGTAGACATGTTGAGTGAGGGCAAGAGGGAAGAGCGTGCTCAATACTCACCACTTTCCCTCCCGTTCCCTCCGCTGCTTACTCGGGGATGTTTCGGTTGACTGTCTTAAAAGGGGGGGAAAGAAAAGAAATCCCACTGCCACTTAGCTGGGAAGCGCTTCACCTCTTCCTTAAGACCGTGAAGAGTTTTCCCGAAACAAAGATGGCTGCTTCCTGGAGGGAGGGGGAGAGTCCGACCAACGGCCAAGTGGGAAGTTCTAGAATGGAAGTGGGCGGAGCCATTGTCGCGTAGGGCCGGAGAGGTCGCGAGCAGAAAGCGACAGAGGAGGAGGAGGAGTGCAGAGGAAGGTTACGCTTCAGTCTCTGGGGCTGCAGTCCTGCGCTTGCTTACGTGGGAATAAGAAGACCCACGTGGAACTTGAACTCAGTGGAACTTACGCCAGAGTATACTGTACATGCATAGATTGCGCTATAAGACTTCGAGAGAGAGGGGGAATGACTTAATAAGAAACCTAGAGGCGAGAGGGAGTTGTTCGTTTAACAACTTCTATACAAAGAGTATAGAAGGGAAGGGTCTGCTATACCGTTTAACCGCCTTGAGTCCCATCAGAGGAAAATGTCAGGGGTATAAATCAATATATAATAGTAATACTTGGAGGAAGAAGTCCAGGGCCCCTGTTAACAAGAATGAGCAGGGCTGGCAAACCACATACTGAACGTTCAGCAATCTAAGGAAAAGCCCCACTTCCTCCTTTCTGCAAAACCATTAAGCCAAGGGTCTAATATTGCTGAGCTGGATCACTGTGGAGATGTTCCTTTTGCTTCCTCTTCAGTAACTCTGCTTCATAGTGGGGATTACAGCTCCATGGTGGTGTTTGGCTGCTGTTGAACAATCTAGCACTGTTTCTGCTTTAACTTATAACCCTCCATCACAGGGTTTTTAACTAGGTAGGTGAAGAGGTAAAGGACCCCTGGACGATTAAGTCCACTCAAAGGCGACTGGGGTTGCGGCACTCATCTCGCTTTCAGGCCGAGGGAGCCGGCGTTTGTCCACAGACAGCTTTCCAGGTCGTGTGGACAGCATGACTAAACCACTTCTGGTGCAACGGAACACCGTGACACAAGCCAGAGCACATGTACCTTCCTGGTGCAGCGATACCTATTTATCTACTTGCCCTGCTTTGCTTTTGAACAGCTATGTTGGCAGAAACTCTGAACAGCAACGGGAGCTCACTGTGTCACGTGGATTCGAACTGCCGACCTTCCCCGATCAGCAAGCCCAAGGGGCTCAGTGGTTTAGACCACAGTGCCACCCACATTCCTGTAGTTTTTAACTACTAGGAGGGGCCCTCACCATAACAGCTGTTCAATAAAAGACCCGAACAGCAACTTTTAATCTATTCTTTTCAGAAGGAGACTACATTGACCTTAGTCAGCTCTTAACTAATCCATGCTTGGGTGTCTCAACACAATGTAACCATCATAATAAACTGCTGCTCCAGCCTTCATTGCATTCCCAGCAATAGGACGTAACTTGAAATGGCATTAATGATTGCTCGACAAAATCAGGTAGTTTTAGTTCAGAGGCTGTTATTCTGAATTGCAAAGATAGGGTATTGTGTGTCCTGTATATTATTTCTGTACAATGCCTAGTGCATATTTGATGCAATCTAAATAATATATGATTATGAGTATGTGCCCTAAATCAGTAATTCTATAAAGGGGCAATGCAATACAGCCAAAAGTTAGATAAGATTACTGCTACTTTAATTGAGATGCTGCTTCCTTCTAGACAAAAAATACAAATAAGGTCATTAATGGATGTAGTTTTAGTATAATGGGATCTTTGTAATATTGTTTTGCAAATGGCAATTTAAACATAAGTCTCTGAGATTTGTCAGCATGTAATCATAATTTATACATGGGACATTTTAACATTTATTTACATCTTAAGTAGCATTCCATTATCTAACACTTTAAAGAGCTAGCAAACAAAGAATACCCAAAGGGTCATCCATAAACCCAAAAACCTAATGTAAGAGCACAGGGATAGTGGGAACCGGCTTGAAAGCCACCAGATTTATTTTCCCCTTCCCAAAATCAGACAACAGGATCTCACTTAGTGAGAACAATGTTTGACTGCTACATGATAGGCAGGACAGAGGTCATCCTAAAGTCTTATGTTTTACCATTGTTTCAAGCAAAGGTGATTACATATCAGACCTGATATATTTCCACTTAACCCCAAATAAAAAGCATTTAAAAATCAAACACTATAATGTCTATTGTTGTAAATGTCCGATGCATCTGGGAAATCAAGTACAAACTATTCATTTCATTTCATTTCATTGCCTGCTTGCTACTTGTTTACTGATTGCACATGTCCTGAAATATAGCCCATGGAATCTTTTCGGTGCATACTCTGTTTCTTGGTGTGTAAAATAACTCAGAGTTATCAGATAATGTCTCCTTAATCTTTCTTCTTGGGCGTGTTGGAATTGAGGCCAACGAGTTGGCTAGCCAGGACAGCAATCCACTTTAGTGTTAGGCACACAGGAATCCTATTTAGCTATTTTATCCCATCTTCAAATCTCAACAGGGGTAAATGGTGAGAGCTGTTGGAAAACCTATGTAATACAGTATTCTGTTCATCATCAAATGCATCCATGAAGACCTGCAGGTAGGAAATTGTCCTGGCTCAGCCAAGAATTTGATCCAGAGTCAATAACCAGTATTTTCTGTAGGAAAGGCCTCACCAGTATGTATATCTTGTGTTGCCATTACTTTGTAGCATGTTGTGCAAGTCTATTAATTGCTTGCCAGATGCTTTAGGAAGCTTCATTTCTAGTGGAAAGTATCTCCTGTATTTTCTCTCTGCTTTTATGAGGCCAGGCTTAACCTGGCAACAGCTTTATCGAATAATACTGATAACTTGGATGTAGCCAACATTTAAATTTCTCACCACCCTTATCCTACCCTATGTGTTATATACTGTATTACCATTCTGTTCACCATCCTGGGCTCATTTTGAAGGAAGGGTGGTATATAAACATAATAAATAAATAAATGTCAGGATTGTGGGAAATGTAAATGGTAGCTAGACCCACTAGCTTGGGGCAGTTGAATGCTGGGCCAATTTTTTATTTTTTTTAAGGATAGTTCAGCTATTCCAGGTGCTGACACTGGGCCTGTTTCTGAACAAATAAAGTGTATGCATTAACTGAATGGAAACCTAGAGATAGCTGTATGAAACATATCTAACAACCATTGTACCATTTTCCTACCAGGCTATATTACAGTTATGTTCTGTTGAAGTTTACTTCTATGCTGCTTTTTGGCCAAAAAAGGCCTCCAAGCTGGCTTACAAAGGATAATTCAAGCCAAAAAAATAATACAGCTAACATTTCAAAAGAATCTAAAACACATTCATGTTTGTGCCAGAAGGCAAAGATGTCAGAGAGAGCAGGAACAGTTCTTCCTTCTAAGGATCAGGAGTCAGGGAAGTGAGGCAGGGCTTGCCTCTTGATGGTTCCAGCAAAGTTGCTCTCCAGGAGGAAAGCAATCTGTCATTAGATAACTAAAAACACTAATGGACTGTTTGAATTCTTCCTATTTTTTCAAATTATAAGAAAATGTGCTCTCTCTATTCTCGTGCAATACAACGTTTTTTCTATAAACCTAAATACGAGTTTAAATTAATAAAGCAGTGTCAACCATTTTACTTTCCTTTAATTGCATATCATAGTCATTTGACAAGTTGTATTTGCAGTGGGACGGCCAAAGGAAGGTCTGGTGCTTTTTTTGTCTTTTAAGTACTATATTTAAATAAAATATGTCAAGGGCGGGGGGGGGGAAATGTTGCATAGACTGTAATGGAACTAAGGCGTAACATTACTATTCATATTATTGGTGGAATTCAGTGTTTTATGAAGGTGTTCAATCCATTGGTGCAAGCATTTCAACTTCCCCAATGGAACTATATTCCTTCCATGTGCTCTCCTGGGGGTTCTCCCGACCCCACAGAACCAATTTGAGGGACACCGGGGAGGACTTGTGCTGGCTCCTGCTAGCACAACAATAATACAGCCCATTATTATTAAATGTCTTTAAACTTTTTAACAGACAGAGCCAGGAAACATTTTCTTTTCTCTCTTTTTCTTTTAAAGACATCAAATATTCATTTCTGAAAAATTAAAAGCACACCACAAAAGAATCCAAAAGAGAATGAGAACATACCTTTTATCCAAATTGTGGGGAATCAACTCTTTATCTCTTGCAAAGCTACTTCTGGTCACAACTTAAGAAAGCTAGGTAAATGCCATTAATATGTGGCCTAAATCTGTGACAAAAATCATAGATAGAGCCACTGCATACTTGACAATTCTTGCTTCATAAAAGCACAGAGAAGAGAATGTGGGCTATTAAATTAGAAAAGGAATGCATAGCATGAAGGCTATGAAACTTTACTGACTGGAAATGCAGTACATTGAGAATTCAGTTACATTTTGTTTTAAAGCATATTTTGTGGCCTGTTTTTAGAAAAAGGATGTCAAGTTGTCAGATCATTTGAACAAGTAGATCACTGATACAGACCCCCTTAGTTCTTTATTTGCTCCTCATTGCACTGTCTTACAGAATTATCCGAATGCTCACAACTGAGGCTTCTTTTAAGTCCAGTATTTATGAATACTTGTATGGACTTAACTTGTTTAATGTTCTGATTCTTCTGACCTGAAAATGACTCTTAAGCCATAATAAGATTACATGGTGAAACTAGAGCAAAAAAATTACTGGCATCAGATCTGAGGCACCACTGAGAAAGAATAGTCAGTCAAAAAAGTAGAAAAGCCTCCTTGATGCCAATTAATAAGCTGAGTGAAGGAGAAAATACTACAGAAGTAAATTACGAAGTCAGAATTCTTCTAATTAAAGTTACTTTGGTGGAAAAGAATTAAGTGTATAGTTAAACCAGGAAACTGCCTCCCACAGGCGACAGTGATAGCCACAAACTTAGATGCTATAAAAGAGGGTTAGGCAAATCCTTGGGGGAGAGAGTGTCATTGATGGTTACTAAACATAATGCCTATGCTTTGCCTCCACAGTTGGAGGCAACAACGCTTTTGAATATCAGTTGGTGGAAGCCACTTGTGCTCGAATCCCGCCTGCTGGTTTCTCCCTGTTTCAGCCCCTGTGAGAATAGGATGTGGGACTAGATGGGCCATTGACCTGATCTAGCATGCTCTTGTTATGTTCTTAATGAAGTGATATTATCTTAGCTTTCAAATATGGAGTTTCAGAAAGACCCACTGCTGCAGGGCCATAGATACAGGCTCAGCACCTCCTGCTCTGTTAAGTACAATGGTACCTCGGGTTACAGATTCTTCAGGTTACAGACTCTGCTAACCCAGAAATAGTACCTCGAGTTAAGAATTTTGCTTCAGGATGAGAACAGAAATGGCATGGTGGCAGCGCAGAGGCAACGGGAGGCCCCATTAGCTAAAGTGGTACCTCAGGTTAAGAACAGTTTCAGGTTAAAAATGGACCTCCGGAACGAATTAAGTTCTTAACCCGAGGTACCACTGTACTGTCATTTCCCTGAAGGTGGCAGCTTAAAGCGATCTTTTTGATGGAAAATGTCATCAACAATGCTTGAGATGTAAGGGTTTTAAAGGATCCCTCAAAGCTAAATTTCAAGTGCAAAATCTGAGCGTCTGAAATTCACAAAGTTCAATCTGACGTGAAACGATTGCTGGTTTTTTTGAACAGGATGCCAAATGTAGAAAGACCTTGGTACCAAATGCCATGACAAAAGGGAAACCAAGATCCATAGAGAAATTATGCCTAAAACCGGTTAGTAGCTGCTTAACATCCAATAAGAAAGGTGACTGCAAGCAATAAGATGGATGGATTGTCCTGGATCTGCTCCTGTCAAGAGAAGGTCCCCCTGATCCTTTCTTTAATATGCTACTGAGGGTGAAAAAGCATTCTATGTACATTTTGAGCTTTAGTCCATAGTAGGAACTTACCATTTATCTTAGGTGGTGTACGTGTTTTCCATTTTGTCCTCACAAAAGCCTTGCTAAGTAGAATAGGCTAGGCAAGAGTGCCTGGCCCCAGGCCACCTAGTGACCATGATGTCTGAACAGGGATATATGCCTAGCTCTCCTGGTTTAAGGGATTGCCCATACTTCCACTTGCCCTGTGCCAAGAAACCATCTCAGTTGCCTGGGAAAGCCACAGCACCGTGGCAAAAGTTTCCGTTACAGGAAAGTGTGATCAGATGCCTGGTTATTCTGTTGCGTTTCTTTTAATGATGCCACCTGCTGGACTCCAAGTATAAACGCTGCTTCACTGAGATGTGTTTTACGCTCTAATTTTACATCCTTTTAAGAAGACAGTTGTGTCGAGCAGTTTTATGAAGTCCTGCCTTTCGTTTTAAAAATACATTAAAAGGAAATGTTATGGCAGCTGGGAAATCACCCATGCTGACCCCTCACAGGGGCATCTAAAGTCTTGTGTAGGGACAGATTATTGCAGGGGAAGGGACCAAATATAGCACAGAATAGGAGAGGCAGGAAACTACTACCAAAGGGGGCCCTAATGACAGTTTTGCAGAGTCAAGTGGCTGATATTGGAATTTATGAATATTCTAAATGAAATTCTATATATCCTAAATGCATTATAAGCTTACAAAATGTTAAGGTTAAGTGACTGAGTCATTAATGTGATCTGGTGCATATCGTGCAGTGCGGTCATTGGTAATAGCCAAAGACACAGGTCTGAGCGATTCTCTAGGCATGGATCTGAGCAGTTTTGCCTTTGCACTTTCCTCTGGAAAACCTACTCTTTAGTGCTAAATTGGAACAAACAGCAATCTGCAGAAAACCCGATTGCTGTTTGTTCCAATTTGGCATTAAACTGTAGGTTTCCCTGCGCTAAGCAACAAGACAAGCAGAGATGTGGATAAGCCCTAAAAAAAATTATGAGTTTGTGGGGTCTGAGACACCCTAAATTCCTGGGTCCAATAAAAGTTAGAATTAATCAAGGTTTGGGGAGTTAAACTGTGTCAAGCACTGAATCACTGGATTCAGGGCTTATGCTAAAAATACAAGCCAGGCTACCCTGGTGATCACAGAATATGAGTCGTTAGGAAAACAAATTCTGAGAATGGCTGAGCTGTTATGCAAGCAAAGAGGCAGGGAGATGGGCGATTAACAAAGTAGCTACCCTGTGCTGGACAGCTGAGGGGTGTGAGCCCCTCCTTCCTGTATAGAGGTAGTTAGCATGAGACAAAAGGCCAGAGTATTTAGGATGGTGGTTGGCAGTGATGTGCTGGCAAGAAAACTGTGACAAGCTGTAAAAAGGAGACAGAGAGCATGACTGATTTCTGTTTTAGATCCAAGGCTGCTGAACCCATGGGAGAATCAAGAGACCCTCTTGGAGTGCAATACTGGGAATGTCTCCATTGTAGGCTCAAGTTGTATATATGTGTAAATAAACCATATATCATAAAGACACCACAGTCTCCGCTTTGCCTCATTTCCAAAGGAAGTTATTTTTCAGAATAGGCTAAAAATACACACCTAAAGGCTTTGGGGTCTTTGCTGCTTTGATTCCTACTGACAAGCAGTTAAATTATCCAGGTTCAGAAGTTGCATTGAAAATATTGTTTACCAGTACCTCTCAGTGGCGTAGCGTGGGTTGTCAGCACCCGGGGCAAGGCAAGTAGTTTGCGCCCCCTAACCCGTGGATTTGCGACCCCTAACCCGTGGATTTGCCCTAACCTCAGATGTTGCGCCCGGTGCGGCCGGCCCCCCCTGCACCCCCCACGCTACGCCACTGGTACCTCTTATGAGAAGACTCTGCTAATTCACTTCCATGGGATCAATATAACACAATATGGCATTTAATGCAGAATCTAGCTGATGTAAGAGAGAGCTTGCAATCTAGGATTTTGTTTAAAGTATGGTTCTGTCCCCCAAGGATTCTGAGGGCAGGGGGAATATGGAGACATGTTGATAGGTCTTGAATGGAAGCAGAGAGAACTCTGAGATCAAGGGACTGGACTGAAACTATTTTCAGACCCTTACCCTAGAAGCAGGTCAACTAGGTGAATTTGTACAAATGTTAAATTTGCATAATCTCCAATCACAGAGTGGGGATTTTGCAATTACAGGGTTTAGACTTGAGTGGATTTTCAGCAAAGAATTCCAGAGCCTCTCCTCTTAAGTTGTGTCACATGGCTTACTTAAAAGAAATGCCCCTTTTCATCCTTTTCTCCATATTTTTGGGAGGTGTGACATTCATGCATGAACTGCCTGATCTGAGAGATTCATTCCATCCCTGTTATTCCTTCATGTGTTTATTTATTTCACAGTGGCATGAAAATCTCAACTTGTAGCTGCTGATCTGTTTTAGAGGGTTTTTAAAATAAAAAAATAAACCCTATATCATTTTTTTTTTAAAAGCTGATGGGATCAGCTGCCCAGATTTGCCAGCTGCCTTGAAGGAGGAAACCACATGTTTAATAACTTGTTCTAATGCAGCCAGGCATCCCACACTGATTGGAGCTTTAGGGCAACAAGCAATGATAACCCTTGTAGCCAGCACGAATTGCTGTGCTCTCAGCTTGTCAGCTCACAGCAGTTGCCTTCGCATCTAGATCCTTCGGCATTTTGAACAGAGAAGCCTCTGTGCCCGCATGCTACAATAGCTGCAAATGCTCTCATTAAAATATCTTAGTGTTATTTCACCATGTACCAGAGCCCTCTCCTCTTGCTTTCCTTGTGCGTAAGATGCTGTAATTAAAGAATCCTTGTAACTTGTCATTTCTGATCTTCCAATAAAAAATGGGAGAGAAAGTTATTTATAGGACCACAAATGATAAACAAGACTAGAAAGATTTTAGGCATGGCCTCTTTTGAACATCTGCCTTCTTCCAGATGTGCACAAGATCACATCCTGTTGAAAGATGCAAGAGCCCCATATTTTTTCAGTTCCATTAAGCTCTGTTCTTTATCAGCACTGCAGGCAATTTCATTCTCACATGACATCTTAATGCCCAGCTAGCTACCTCAACTTGCAGGCATCTTCCTCAAGGGGGCAGCAGCTCTCTCCAAAATAAGGCTGTGTATATGTTGCCAGCATAAAATGCAGGAAGGTCGTTCTTTTTCTTAATTTGGATGGAAGCTAATGGGGGGGGGGGGTGAAACCACACACACATCGAAATGGAATATTTATTAAGAAACCCGAGGTACTATTTCTGAGTTAGTGGAGTCTGTAACCTGAAGCGTCTGTAACCCGAGGTACCACTGTACACTGCTTCCCAGACAAGTGGTGGGAACATACTGGATGCAAAGTAAATGTGAGTGTGTAAACAGCTGGAGTACTTGGTAAGGCTAAATCAAGATGGGAATTGCTATTTTGGGGAAATGACTCAAGTGCATACTGGAATTTTAGGTTTGCAAAGTTAAAGTGGGCGAAACACTCTTATCACCTTAGTGTTTTAAAAATGCACTTTCTGTGCTTAGGGAAGTGACAGTTGTGCACTGAAAAGTGTGTTATGCAAGCAAATCAGGATGAATGCTCAATAAGATTATGTTGTTGTATAGCCTCCCTACAAACAAATCAGAATGATTGCTCAATAAAGATGAGATATAATCTAACCTCTGCATAAGCTTTGGGCAAGCAAATCAGGTTGAGCACTGAATAAACAGGTAATCTAGAGGAGCCCTTTGATAATTTATAATCTAGTTGGGAGAAGTGATGATAGGGACAGAAGGTAAAGAGGCATATCAGCTTGTAGTTCTGTTTGAATGGCCACAACTGCAGGGTGGAGTGTCAGTCAGCGCACCACAAAACTGCTGCTGAGTTTTTGCTCTTGATGGTTTGCAGAAGGAACAGCTCCCTCCACTATCTTATTCCTTCCTGCATGAAAGATCACCAGAAGCCATGTGGGGAATAGCCCTCTGCTATTTAGGAGATTGACCTAGTGTGCTGCCCCTCCAGAACCAGAGAATACCTCACATGCTCCCCTCTTGCAATCTGGCTCCTTTTGCTATAATGAGAGTAGCACTGGCTATGGGAATCTGGGTCAAAAACAAGTGCCATGACATGATCATTCATGACTATGTTCCACTTCCACTGTTGAGGGAATCGGAAGTGCTGCTGAACTGTGGTCCAGCTTGTGGGCTTCCCACAGCCCTGGTCCCCAAAATTATGCTTTTTAAAAACTGGAAAGAAAGAAATGTAATCAAATTGTAAAATGCTCAGTGCCTTTTGTTGAACTCCTTATTCAGGGGCAGAAAGCAATTTCCATAGTAATGCAAAATCAAGAGAAACCTTGTGTTCTTATGCCCTTGCAGCAGGTCTTCACTGCCAACTGCTGTGCATTGTATGATTTGGTTGGATTTCATATATATTTGCCCCAGTTCCATTTCTTTGTGTTTGGTGCTACCTCCACATTTCTCTCTCCTTGTCAGCCCCACCTTGCTAGAAGGTTTCTCTTAGAGGTGGCATGCAGAGAAGAGCCTCAGAGAGTGATCTCAGAGTACATGTAGGTTTATAGCGGGAGGGGAAAACAGTCCTTTAAATGTAAGTGTCCCAAGCTGTATAAGGCTTTTGGGGTCAAAACCAGCACTTGGAATTGGGCCCATAAAACAAACTGGTAATCAGAGAGAGAAGAGAAGAGAGGTGTGTGTGTGTGAGAGAGAGAGAGAGAGAGAGAGAGGAAAGAAAGAAAGAAAGAAAGAAAGAAAGAAAGAAAGAAAGAAAGAACCCACTAATAACCTCTTCTGGCTCAGCCCAAGGAACATTCCCAGACATTCCGCAGTCTATGCTAGGTAAGTGTGCCAGGTACACCATGCTTGCAAGCATGTCTGTCTTGTATCCATCCCAACCAGAAAACAGGAGTTAACACATACTCCTGGTCACACTATACATGTGGAAACACACATGGAAACACGTGCTATTAATGGAAGTGTGTTTCCTAAGCTCTCATGCAGCCACACCATTCCACAAAGAACTTGCTTTATGCACTTATACCAGTGGGAAATCAGCAGCAGGCAAAACAGAGAGTGGTTGATAAGTATTCATAGTATGCACAAAAATAGACATGGAGGCTATACAGATCCAATGTGACAACTTACTTGATTAGTTTTGTAGAGAAGGAAGTCAGGCAGAGAAACAGACAGAGGCAACAGGAGGGGATCGTTGTTGCCAAACAAGAAGATGGGAGCATGCTAAGGATGTGGTAAGTTCTAAGGGAGGCCTAGATCCCATGAGGCAAACTTGGAAGGTAAACAACATGAGATTTCAACCATGTGCAGGGCAGACAGAATGTCAAAAGGAGCATCTCATGGTTTCCAGCAACTGGTATTCAAACCTCTTCCAACAATGAAGGTAGAAGATAGTCATCATGGCTTACACTCCACAAATGTGTCCAATCCTCTTTTAAAGTCATCTCAGTTGGTGTCCATCCTTACCTCTTGTGGGAACAAATTCCACAGTTTCAACTACGTGCTATGTGAAGAAGTACTTTCTTTTGTCTGTGCAAGGCAGCATAACTGGCACACAGTCCCCTAATTTTTGCAGAGAACAGGAAGAAGAGTGCGCAACTCTGCATGGCGTCTTGAGGACTGTATCACACCCTCATTATGCTTTCTTCAGGCTGTTTGTTTGGAAAACTGACACAAGGAGGGGGTGGTTAAAGCAGTACTGCTGAGAAGTATCACAAAAGGAGACAGTCACTGGTAACGCTGAGACACAGTTACTGCTTCTTAAAGGAGCATTGTAAGCCTTAATCACAGAGTAATTTATGAATCACCACATTCGGCAGGGAACATTGTGGCTAGCGATAATTGTCTTGCTCAGTGTGCTATACCTACTGCGTCCAAAACTCTGAACCCTTAAGTAACCTTGTAAGAATCTCAAATAATTTACTAGCAAGAACTTTCTGTTATTATTAGCTGCTTTGTTTCATTACTCAGGACATCATGACTTGGGAGCATTTAATCATAGCAAAAATAGCCAAACTGAAGAAAGTGCAAAAGCTGTTCCTCAACCTTAGTAGTATTTGATAGAATTTAAAATGTTTAAACCCCCACCACTACACTTTACATACAGCTCCAATCACAAAGTTTTCTGTACCACACTTTAAAATTGGTGAAGACATAAATGTGTGTATTCATTGCTGAAACACTTGTATTTCATTAGCAGCACAGTTTGGTCTTCCCAGTGAAGTGAAGAGGGCACAAGAAATAAAAATTTTGCAAAACCAAGGCTTTTCATACGTTTTGGGTTTGATCTTTTGAAGGAACCACTATGGACCACTTGAAAACTGCTGAGGATCTTAATTATTTTTTCCTGGCTTTTGCCACTATTGTAATGCACTGTGTTAGATGCAGCATGATTTTTAATGGTATTTTATTTCTTCGTTTCTTTTAATGCACAACAATTTTAATTCCACAGAATTCAAACTGCAATACAATAAAACACAATATAATAAATAAAAGACACAACAAAAAAATTAAAATCAATATGAATATTTTATGTGCTGGATGTGACATCTCCCATCTTTCAACCACAAGCACACAGAGAGGATCATCTGAATGTAGCTCACAACTCCCAATTTGGGTACTGTGCCACAGGAAATCTGTGCTCCTACTGCTTCTACTGCCACCATTTCTCAAAATCCTACAGGAAGATTAGTCAGACTAATCTTTTGGGACAACCCGAAGCACATTTATTCAGAGGTAAGCCCCACGGCGATACAAGTTTAAGGTTTGGACTGAAAATTTCAGTTATCCCTGCAATCGTTCCCCCTTCCCTGATACACTTTGGTTATCATTCTGCTCATTGCCCTACTCAGATATTAAAGCTCATGGTTTCAAAATCTATCCAGGTGGTTGTATCTCATTATTCAGCCTCCCTTTTATATCACACCCAGTTGTGAGGCTGAGATGAGGAAAGAGAAGCATCCTGCCCAGCAGACATTCTTTCAGAATGTTCCAGAAACTCTATGCAAACAGTGCCCAAGTAACCAAGGCTTGGCATCATGTGGCTGCACGGAGCTGCTTCTTCACTAATAGGCAGGTAACGCTCTTTATTTATGTTTCTGGTATGTATCACCGCCACATGCAGCCTCTAGGTGGTGCTGACTCGTGGTCCAAGCTAGAAAGAATTAATTCCCAAGAAGTCATAAGGAGAAGGTTCTGCAGGCACCAGCTTTTAATTTGGCAACTTATAGATGATTTGCCCACATAGGGGGAAAGTAGGGTGTCAAATTATTTGTGGCAGGGGTGGGGAAAATCTACCCTGTGGGTCTGAGGTAGCCTGCAGGGCCTACACCTCCTACATGCGGCCTGCTCTCCTCACCTGACCAGCCCACTCCCTACACGGCAGTTAGGTTCAAAACAGCCTTCCATTAGGGACCAAGGAAAGTCTGTTTTCAAACCTAATTGCCATGTGAGGGGGCACTGGCTTTTGTTTTGAGGTGGAGGGAGGATCCTAGTGACCATAATATAAGGAGAGGGATCCGAACCACCTCGTTTTAATTTCTAAATACAGACTAGGTTGTATTGGTGCCAAACGGTCATTATTATCCAACACAGCAGTTTCAGAACG
Organism: Podarcis cretensis; assembly: GCF_951804945.1. Lineage (NCBI taxonomy): Eukaryota > Metazoa > Chordata > Lepidosauria > Squamata > Lacertidae > Podarcis > Podarcis cretensis. The sequence continues at coordinate 36,187,727 of NC_137171.1, forward strand.
GGCATGGCAAAGAAGGCAACGTTTGTCTCTACAAATTACTTTAGCCTCTTTAGGTACACTTCAGGATTTTTCTTTTGTTGAAAGCGTCGTCTTTGCCACCCCCTCTCAAACATAGATTTTAAAAAAACAAACTGAAGTAACAGAAGTCAGTTTTGGACATACAAAACTGACTTCTGTCACTTCACTTTAAAAAGATGGAACGACCCCCCTTTCCTCTTCCCATGCACTGTCCAGGAGTTTTCCTTATACCCCCCCCCAATTATTTGGGGGGGACATGGGGAGGTGCAGGAGGGGGTGATAGCTCTGTATCAGGAGCCAGAGTCAGGGGATGGTCCGCAATAAAACACCTGGTATCAGTGAAGTCAACTCTTTATTCAAATAAGCCAAAACAGTGCAGGCCTAGTGGTTACAGCAACTCTTCCCTGTATATCTTGCCCCTCTGAGGCAATTGCAAGGACTGAAGGTTCCCACCTTCCCACGTCTATCTAAGGCTCTTGCCCCAGTTTCTTCCTTGTCTCTTGTCTCTTTGCTCTGAACTCTTCGTTTATCTTGGTGCTCTGGGAGACCAGCAGGGAGGGGATCTGGTTACAGCAGGAGGGGGAGATTCCCTGGCTTCTTCTGCAGCCTGTCTCCACTCTTCCTCTTGATCCCCTCTGCTGTCACCTCTGAGCCTAGACTGCTCTCTGCCACAGCCTCTTCCTGCTCACTAAACCCTGTGGCCTCTTCAGCTTCCAACACCTCCTCCTTCCAGTCTGCTCCCTCTTCTCCCTCTGACCATGCATCATTGTCCCACCACCAATCCCCTGGCTCTGAGCCTTCACCGGGGATTCCCTTGGGGTTCCCTTGGGCGTTCCCCATCTGGTGCCTCCCACCACTTCTCAGCATCCTGCCAGTCCAGGACACCCTGTTGCACAAGTGGAAGTCTTTGCTTGGGGCTTCCGCTGACAGGACTCATTAGGTGAATCCCATCCAAAGTTTTTTAACTTATGGAGGCAGGTTCCACAATATTAGATAAGACATACCGGTTATGAAAAGGCACCCCCTGCTAAAGGTCAACAAACCTTTTCTGCAGAAATTTGGCTGGTGTGCATGTGCGGCAATGAGAAAAGCTGAACTGCTGCCAATTATGCATCTATTGATCAGTACAAGAGAGCTATGGGGAGTAAAGGCAAAAATTATCAGAACGAAAATGGTCAAAGGTCAGAGACCTTTTATGTTCAATATCCAACAAGGTATAATAAATGACTTGGCACAGATTCCACCCCCTGAATGTATAAGTTCTTCCATTTCTGTTGCTTCCCTAAGAATACTGCTTTTCCTCCTCACATAGCATAGAAAAAGTCAGATTCAAAAATATTGATATTTTCTTCACATTTTAGTAATAGCCTCTGCATAGAAGATGACATCATTTTAGGAACAAGATCTTTATAGCAATAGATAGCAAACTAAACGCTGTTCTCAGCTGAAATCTGTATCTCTTACTAGAGTGCCTTCATGTTTACACTGCATGGGGGATATTTTGTCTTCATCTGTTTGCCACTAGTAGCTGAATTAAAGATTAACAAATGTTATTTCTGATGAGGCCTGGGAGACTTCATAGCTAGCAACAACCTTCCCCAGTTTGGCCACACCTCTGAGTCAGCTCTCCAGGAGCTGGCTTCCTGGGTCATATTACAATGAAATCATATTACAATTTCCTTTGTCTTGCTTATAATGTAACTCAAGTTCCAATTACCGTACTTTTCCATGCATAAGACTAGTGTTGTTGTTTTTTTACTGAAAAATTGTGTTTGAAATAGACGATTGTCTTATACATGGGTAGTGCCTAGGGGGGATGTGGGATTGGTTGATGCCGCGAGCTTGGAGTTGGTCTGCAGCGTGTTATTGGTGTCTGCTGCAAGGGGTGGTGTTGATTGGGTGTTGTTGTGGCAATTGGGTGGGCAATAGGCTGCTTCCGTCGGCAATGGGACAGACGTTAGGAGGTTGTTGCGATGTGTGTGTGTGTTAGCATCAGCCAGGTGGGTGAGTCATTTTCGGCAATCCCCCTCTAAAAAAACCTCAACAACTCTGGGCATCCCCCCCAATTTTCTTAATTTATAGCCCCCCAAATAGTGGGCATTTTATACACTTTTATACACACAAAAGTATGGTAATTATCCCACCTCTCACTTGTTTCCACATCAGACCTCAAAAGGGCCGACTCTACCATTAGGCAGAATGAGGCAATGGACTCAGGAAACAGATGCTGGGAGCAGCAGTGAAAGACCTGCCCATCTGCCTGCTGGCAGCCATTCCCCTCAGAGTCTCTTTGGCATATCCATCTGGAGGAGGGCAGAGCAGTGTGTGACCTCCACACATCATGCATCCTCTAAACTAGCCCTGCTGCCCTCAGGTAAAGTGGATGATGGTATCCCATTGCGATAGGCGATCAATAGGTACTAGCCATAATGTCTATATTCTACTTCCAGTGTTGGGGGAATCAGAAGTGCTGTTGAACTCTGGTCCAGCTTGTGGGCTTCTTCCCACAGCCCTTGTCCCCAAAATTATACTTTAAAAAAAAAAGGAAAGAAGGAAATGCAACCAAATTGTAAAATGCTCAGTGCAGTTTTCCTAGTAAGGCAATATCAAGAGAGACCTTACAGAGCAGGATGCATTCCATTCATCCGAACAGAAGAACTACCCACTAACATCCTGGATTGAGCTCCAGTCAGTTGGCTCTTATTCATTCATTGCTTAGGCCAGGTACAATTGCAACAGATTCACTGCTACTCCTGCAGTGGGGAACCCTGGGGTCTCAAATTTCAGCAGTGCTCTGTGCGATGCCAAAATTCGTTGCCCCCTGCTTCTTGTGCTCCATTGTAAATCAGAGTTGTGGCACCCCCGAGACTCCATGCCCAGTGCAATTCCAAGCCGGTTGTGCTCCCCTGAATCCACCTCTGTACTCCTGCTTGATCTGTAGAAAAGTAGAGTTGTGTGTCATCAGTAGCCTGATGGCAACACAAGTTGAATAAACTCCCTCATGTGGTGATTCGAGTTGTGTGTTCAATTGGGCTTGCCTTATTCCAATTGAAGGATGAATCAAATTCCTTTGTCTTCAATGACAAAAGAAAATTCCTGTTTGATAATCACATTCCCTTAAGACATTTGTCAAAAGCATGATGGGAGAACAAGCATCTCTATTATGTTTATAGAGAAATTGGACTACCTGGGAAGAGATTAGTTTACTTGGGGATACTGCTTCTTCTACCTTCACCAGTGCTATTTTTCTAGAAGAGGCGCCAGAGCTCACCATGAACGCCTCTCTTGTTCTCTTAGAATGGCATTGGTGCCCACCTGACAGGTGCCGGAACTAAGTACCAGCGAGTTCAGGCTGAAAAAAGCCCTGCCCTTCAGTCACATGATCCTGCAATTATCCCTCAACTATCAGTTCATCATGCTAGGCTTGCTCCTTGGTTCAAGGGACATAGCACTCCAGAACCTCTTATAGACTGTGCCATGCAGTTGTCATTCACTTTCCTTAGACTCTAAAGTAACTGATACCTTTAACCTAGGCCACTTACACTGCGGGTGCTTTCACAAGTGCTGCTAAGAAATTGTTTTAATGTAAATAATGTAAAGTAAATGCATTTTTGTGAGAGTATTTAACATGGGGTAGGAAGCAAGACAGATAAATTTTAAAGCAAATGCACATTTGAGCCAACAAAGGTTTTGCATTTGAACTGGAGATGTGGAAAAGCAAAAAACAAATTTCAGCCTCTTTTGTGAAAACAACCGCAATCTTCAGCTGAAGAATGGCATGTCCTGGCCTTGTTCTTCTAGTGTGTCACAGCTCTGCCCAGCCGGCTCACTTAATATGATTGCATAATCTGCTGTCCCTGAGAATCTTGCCCCTGGCTGGACAATAACAAACATGAGTCATAAACATGAACCAAGATTTGTCACCAAGGGCAGGAGGAGAAAAGGGAGGGAGAAGGAGGAGAGGAGAAGAAGGAGTTGTGCAGAATTGCTGGGCCATGTGAGAGATTAAGCAGCCTCCTCTGAGGCAGAAAGAGGGAAGAGGGAAAAGAAAACTATGAATGGCACATATCTCAGGATCTGAGTTAGACCTTGTAGCCCTTTCATTCAGCGGAACCGGTATTGCTTCAGAAACAGGGCCCTTCGAGAAGAACTTGAGATTCTTTTTTTAACAGATAAAAAGAAAATATGATGGGTGAACAAATGAGCAGTAACGCACTCTGAACCATCATTGGTATGAACTTTGGTAATATGAATCTCCTAATAACTGATATTGGTTGAATGGCTCACTTGAGTTTAAAAAGAAAGCCTGGTGTGCCCCCCCCCCCCCAAAGTCTCATGTCTTAAGTAAAATGCACCAATTCCTTGCTTAGGCAGAAAGCAATGTTGTTTATGGGCAGAATTTGTTCAGCAGGGAAGGGGTTTAAAGGCAGATTTGTGTGTCTGAACTCATTCCAATCAGTCCTATCTTCAGTTTCATAAAAAACCAAAACAACTGGGAATGGTGGTGGTAAGAGAATAGAAGGTTTCTAGAGGCAGCAAATATGCTTTGAAAACAAATGAGTATTTTATAACGGTTAATGCATAGTGTTGCTTTGCTCACTGTTGTGTAGGATAATGATGAGCTGTTGCAAGTTACACCTAATGAGATGATTTCCAACTCCATATTTAATAAATGAAATGGTGTAGCCAGGATTGTATCATGCCCACTGCATGACCCACATCCCTAGCATGCTGAGAGAGCATTGTGTACTGAAGTGCACTAATTACTTAGTGAAAGCTCCTTGTACCACAGTAATTGAGAGTATTGCATGATTTACAGCTATTCCCCAGTACACTCACATGCCTACAGTCCTGTGTAGGATTGTGGAGTGCTCAGTGTGTAACGTTGGGGTTGCTTGTGGACACAAAATTCTCCCCAGGACTCTCTTTTTAGGTCATGAAACACTGAAAATCACCACCACCACTTGTTACAGGGTCACTTCATTTTTAACAGAAGAAACTCTTCCATGGGATCTCTAAATATTTGTTGGGCATCCCCACACACAACAGGGAACCCTTTGTTAACTAAGGAGGATTCAAAAATGCTGAGTACAGGCCAAGTGGCAGAGTGAGTGGTTAGAACTTGAGTGTAAAATTAACCCCAAAGGTCAGGGGTCCCCAACTTTTTTGGGCCAAAGAGCACGTTTGAAAACCTAGGGGACTGTCACTGATGCCACAAAATACCAATTGCACAGAATAAAAGCTGACAACGCTCAGAGCCTCTCTCCAAAGCACTCTTCTCAAACAGCCAAACAACAAACTCAGGAAAATGCCCCAGTCTGGCAAAAGAAAAAGCAGGCAAAACTTATGGGAGTTGTAGTGCAACAAGACCTGGACTGCAACATAAAAATATAAGTAGGTTTGTCAGGGAAGGCAAGAGTTTGCACACTTTCAAAAGATAGGGAAAGAACAATAAAACAGAAAGGTTCAAAAAGCCACAGCCAACTTCATACACACACACTTAGCTTGATGATCTAGCTTTCGAGTATGGAGTCTGATTTCAGATTACCATATATGAATTCAATCCTAGGCCATCTTTAGAAGAAAAACTGCTGCTGGCACAATGGTCTCTGACCCTGGTATCTTCAGCAAACAAAGGAGAAATCAGGGCGATGAGGGAGGGGTTTCTCTCCTTCCCATAAGCATATTTAAGTATTCCTCCCAGAGGCAATGTTCTGAGCTTTCTCCTCCCCAGGGAAGAAACTCACTGGGCAATTTCACCCCAATTATAGTGAAACCAGAACCGGAGAAGGAAAGAAAATATGATTATTTTGGAGCAAAATGTTTCAGGCTATCACTTCTTGTGGTTACAGGGTGACACATTAGCTGGGCAATCAAGGGGAAGGATAAAACTATCTTACCGTACTTAACTCAGGGGAGATTTGGAAAGGTGTCAGCTAAGTGGCAGACAGCTAATTTATGTGATAGAGAAACATGAGTAAGTGAGGTGTCAGGCTTCAAACAGCAATAAGGAAGAAAGGGTCGTCATAAGTCATGACCAAAGTTTGGTTCTTCCAGCTAACCTCTCACCCCCTGGAACGCTGTCCACAAAATTCAATTTGAGAAATGTTCCTCAGTGAATCGGTGTGTAGCATTATATGCCGTGCCATGAGGCCAGTCACAGAATAAAGTTTTGCCACAGTATATTATTTTTAAACAGGGATGCATGCAATCCTTCCTGGGCAATGTTTGCCAATGCTGTGTGTATAAAGGGAAGCCAAGCTTATGTCATTGCTATGTGGGATGGAAAACATCCACAAATAGCAGCAATTGACCCAAAGCTTTACCTGACAATTAGTGGCTTCGGAAGAGCCAAAATAGGCTCTGAAATGTCATGCCACCTAGTTGAAATGTATTCAAGTTTTTTCAAAAGCTGCTCTCCCACACATCATAGCAGTGGCACCGATATGTGGATGTTTTCTCGCTGGACACATTAGGCCAGATATCTTTTAAGTAAAAACCGGTTTCACAGCCTAAAAATCAGGGATAGACAAAATGGCTCCCTCCAGATGTTTTGGATTGCAACTCTTCTTATCATCCTTGGCCATTGGCCATGCTGCTTGAAGCTGATAGGAGATGGCGTTCAACAACATTAAGAAGGCCATGGGTTTCCCCCATACCTGGAATGCAGGACTGAAACCTAAGCTGGTTTCAAGCCGTTTCTGGCATATAGGACAGAAAAGAGGTAATTCCCTTAGCTGCAACAACCATCACCATACCAACAACAACAATAATATCCATCTAACATATTAGTATGAAGTAAGACTAGAAGGGGCAGACTGGAAAAAATATATAAAATGAGCAGAGTTTCCCTTCTTGCCCCCCCCCCCCCGCCAAACAAATAGATACAATCTCTTTAGAACTGGAGAGAAATCTGATACAAGATCCAATTTCAAGATGTAAAGTAAATCCTTTGAGTAAGAAAACACGTGCATTCAAGGGGTTTTATGAGAGTTTATAAATCCTGGTTTAAGACTCCTTAGAGATCAGCCTTATCCCTTATTCAAAAAGCCAACATGTTGCACAATCTGTTCCAAGTGGCACATCTGATCAGATAGAGGAGCAGAAATTATGCATTGCTCATTCCTCCCTTCTACTGCTTTATTAAAACACAACCAATGGTAGAACTATTCCTACTGATTTTCTTCTTACTGTTCCTATAATCTTCTCTAAACTGTTTGTCTTTATTACATTCATTGAGTTCATGTAGTACTGGATTAGCTATCATACAAATATATAATGTCAACATCATACTGTATAGCTATTGGGAAAGCAAATACAAGCACACCCAGTAAAAGGACCTATTAAGATTCTTCGCTGCTTAGTACAAGGAGTGTGGTGACCATGTTCTCAATGTGTGGGTGCAGGAAATTTAAAGTACTGGTAGCTTGCCTAACAGAAGAAGCAGATGGACCATGTTATTTATAATGTGGCAGATTTCACGTGCAAGATCAGTAGCACATTCACCCTCATTGAACCCTCCTTAATATGCGAACTGAGATATTTCAGAGGCTCCATAGAATCTTCATATACTGTGCAAAGTGAAAAGGATAGCCCTGTTTGGACAATGTGCCCCTTATGGACAATGAAAAGGCTTCTTACTAATCTACCATGGATTTTAATAACCAATCAAAGAAACACAACCAAGTAAGTGCAGGTGAAGGGGAACAGATAGCTAAAATACAGGCAACTCAGTTAGCATTTGAAAAGTTCAGTTATCTTTCCAGAGCTAAGAGATGCAAACAACATGTTTACAATTTCATTTGGTGGGTGTGGTCTAGGGGGTGATCCTGCTCTTCCCCTTCTAACAGCAGCCTCATATGCAGAAATTCAACAGGTAAAGCTTTTCTTAGCATGCAGCTAAATAGTGGGGAAAGTACCTATCTACCATCAAAGTAATCAAGAATCCAGTTTTATTGTAGCATACAAATTTTCATGCACTAGAGTCCACTTCAGCAGCAAAAAGTTTTGGATACTCCACAATTATTGGGGTCCCATTTGGGATTAAAAAAAATAAAATCCCAAAAGTTTGTCATTAAAAAATATGTTCATCTTTAAGACTCTTCCTTCTTTTTGCTGCAAAGACTAACATGGCTACATGATCAGAGGCCAGACAACTGAAGCCATGGCACAAGGCAGAAAAGGAGAAACCAAGAGGAACAATCGATTGCAGAGAAAGCCAGAACTGGAGAGCAAGTCAGGGCTAGAGGAGAAAGCAAGATGCATAGTCAAATAACAGGTCAGACCCCGAAAACAAAACTGAGAAGCAGGGCAGAACTAGTCAAGACAAGAGAACAAACCAAGTCTAGAGGGGCACACCAATTCTAATGATCACAACACTGGTGTGTAAGCAGTTGTGTAAGCAGGGGAGTGGGAATGCACTGCCAATCCTCCCAGCATGTCATCTTTATTTTTGCTTTCTTAAACCTATGCTCAAATGTTTTACCAGCTTCGTTTCCCCACCCAAGTGCCTCCTGTTTAGGAAAAAATATTTTTGGTATGATTTATGCATTTCTAAAAGCTGTAATTGTTGTCATCCCCCACCCAGCCACCCCAAAATTGAATTTACTTAAAATATTTGATTTGGTGGACTTTTTGTCTTCCTTTTCCAAATTAGGCACCATGAGTAGAGGAGACTCCCTGCTGCAAACTGCAGTGTGGTGGTTCACCACATGGGGGAGCTGCATGCATCTCCTGTGGCTCCTGACACTATCCCTCTAGTCTAGTTAAGGTAAAGGTAAAGGTACCCCTGCCCGTACGGGCCAGTCTTGACAGACTCTGGGGTTGTGCGCCCATCTCACTTAAGAGGCCAGGGGCCAGCGCTGTCCGGAGACACTTCCGGGTCACGTGGCCAGCGTGACATCGCTGCTCTGGCCAGAGCCAGAGCCAGAGCCAGAGCCGCACACGGAAGCGCCGTTTACCTTCCCGCTGGTAAGCGGTCCCTATTTATCTACTTGCACCCGGAGGTGCTTTCGAACTGCTAGGTTGGCAGGCGCTGGGACCGAGCAGCGGGAGCGCACCCCGCCGCAGGGATTCGAACCACCGACCTTTCGATCGGCAAGCCCTAGGCGCTGAGGCTTTAACCCACAGCGCCACCTGCGTCTAGTCTAGTTAGTTGCCATAAAAAAATATATCAGGAGCTGCTTGTCACACTACAAAATTATAACACAGAAACATATATTATAAGTAGGTATTTATAAAATCAGTTCTGCCCAAACTTTTGGCTCTCAAGGTGCTCCCCAAGGCACCTGACAACATCAGTTTCTGAATAAACGTGGCTAATAAAGCTCCATGGTTGGTTACAACTCTAGGCATGTTTGCTAAGGACTGAGTCCCATTAATCTCAGTGGGTCTAACTTCCTTTTTCTGAGTGTTATCATTGCCTGCCACTTTTTACAAACTGGCCCTATTCTGCAGGGCTGGCTAGGGCAGTGCCACACTGTGCTCCCCCAACAGTGACGTCAATGCTGCTTTCTGGGATAGAGTGGAGCTGCGAGTTCCAATCCTGTTGGTGCTCCTGCACAGCTCTGGCCTCACTTCCACTCTGCTCTATCCTGTCCTGGTAATTTGCAGCAATGTTGCTGTTGGGAGGCCTGCTGTCTGGCACTGCCACATCACTGCCTTCACAGGTGTTCTTTGGACACTTATCTCTCAGCCATACCTGGCCATGTTGCAAGGATAGGTAAGGACATAATGTTTTAGGTTGTGCTTGGCACAAGGTGGGAAAGGAATCTGGAGCCAAACCCAGTGAAGCATTAGGTTTCTCTTTCCGCCCCATGGCTGATTCTGCGCAAAGGTTTCACCTCTTCCATGGCTGTGCCGCTGCCATGCCAACAGAGGCCAGGCCATCAGAGGGTGGGAGATTTTGCAGGTAGTGGGGCCTCTTTGGGAGCCCCCACATTGCTCAAAGGGCCTCAGGGCCATTCAGCTCAGTGGGACTTGCCTCCCATTTTAACTGTGCAAGGGATCAAGCAGGGAGAGCCCCCCTTTTGCCCTTAAACAGCTTCTAGGCAGGCAGAAATCCAGCACTGAAAATTCAGGTCTGCAAATAATAACACCCTGAAGATCCCAGGCCCAGGGGAGATTAGAATGGCCCTGGCCCCAGCCTGGTGGAAGGCTCTCTCACAAGAGACTGGGGCCCTGTGGGATTTGACATCTTTCTGCAGGGCCTGCAAGATGGAGCTGTTCTGCCAGGCCTTTGGTCGGGGTTCAGTCTGATTCTTTTCTTTCTGTATAAGAACAAGCATTATAGAAGCATTAAAGAGATAACAGTTGGCCCTGGAGAATATTAACCACTCTCAGTTTTACCGGTGGACTGCCATCTGTCCAGATTTTAATTTGCTCTGAACTAATTTTAAGATTGGCGGGAAGGTAAACGGCGTTTCCGTGTGCTGTGCTGGCTCGCCAGATGCAGCTTTGTCACGCTGGCCACGTGACCCGGAAGTGTCTCCGGACAGCGCTGGCCCCCGGCCTCTTAAGTGAGATGGGCGCACAACCCTAGAGTCGGACACGACTGGCCCGTACGGGCAGGGGTACCTTTACCTTTACCTTAATTTTAAGATGTATTTTAATTAATTGATTGCCTGTTTTTACGTTCTTTGTATACTGTGTTAGTTTTATGATGTTAGCTGCCCTGAGCCTGGCTCTGGTAGGGGAGAGCGGGGTACAAATAAAAATCTATTATTATTTTCTCAACACTGCATCTCCATGCCAGGGAAATACTCCGCCTGGAAGTTAAAGACACAACAGCCCATCCAGAAAAAAAGGAGACCAGCCCTATTCACCCAAGTGTTTGTAGGACATGAGCACTACCTCTCACATGGCCGAGTAAGAAACGCTGGTGCTTGTTACCGTGGGCAGAGCTTTCTTATGGGGCAAAGTCGATGCCTGTCAATGGAGGCACCGCTTAAGAAATGAAAAGCGCAGGTGGAAGCAATCCCCATTGCTTGACCGTGGAGTTTGGCCCTTGGATTCCTGTTCCCGTCAAAAAAAAAAAAATCATTTTATTTGCTTTGGAGGACCCGCCCCGCGCCCCTACATAGGGCTTGCTGTTGCCTAACCTCTTAACCCGGAGGAGGCGTAGGACTTGGGTGTCCCGGGACAAAAGAGAAGGGGTGGGGCTTGTTACGGATTAATTCCCACGGGGCTGAGTTTTGAGCAAGCACGTGCTTAGACCGGTTCCTTGAGGTTCCCGAGCTGCAGCTCGGATGGGCAACTTCTTGGGGGGGGGGGAATGTCCTCGCTTAGCAACTTTATTTGATTATTGCGTGTTTGGAGCTTTTATGAATGAACTTGAAGTTGGTGTCGTTCCGCAGAGTCGCCGCCGGGTGGCAGCAGAGAGCAGCGCGCCCGAGCGCCCGTGTGGAAGCCAGCCCTCCGCCGCTCATTGATAAGCCAGGCAACGAAGGGTTGCAACGCCCGGGCTCCCGGAGCAGCAGCCGCAGCAGCAGCGCCCTCCGCACGCGCCGGGTCGTCCGCTCTCCATGAGGCTGCGGCGATGGAGCGAGGCTTGTCGGACTCCGGGGAGACCTTGCGCAGCAGCAGCAGCAGCAGCGGGCCTTCCCGCGAAGTTGTGCTCTCGGGGATCTTCTCGCTGGTCCCGGCGGCGGCGCCCAAGTCGAGCTGCGCCCTGAGCCTCACCAGCAGCGCCGAGCTGCTGCTCCGCCGGCTGGACACGTCCGAGCCCAGCGGCTCCATCACGTCGCTCAGCCTCTCGGACTGCATCGGCTGCTACGCTTTCCAGAGGAAAGGCGCTCCGGAGCCGGCGGCCGCCTACTTCACCGTCTTCTGCTACCCCTTCAAGAAGGGCTGGTGGGTGTCCGGGGAGTCCCGCCACAGGGTGGCCAAGACTTTCCGCGTCTTGGAGTCCCAGGAAGCCGAAGAGAACCGGAGCATCGCCGAGACCTGGGCTCGGAAGATCATGGAGTTGTCCACGCCGTCCACCCTCAGCCTACAAGGTGAGCGAGTGCCCCGCCCGGAAAGTAGAGGCGTCTCTATCGCGGGATGGAGGGAGGGGGGGGGCCGAGCTGGCAAGCGCGGGCTCCAGTTTCACCTGCGCTCCAGGGGGTGTATGTTTACTCGGAAGCAAGCCCCACTTCGACCTTTGTGGTTCGATCCCACCCAGGCAAGGCTGTGGGCAGGATTCCTGCATTGTAGGGGGGGTTGGACTAGATGACCCTTGTGCTCCCTTGCTCTATGACCCCGAGGAGGAACCCCTCCCCCGCCTGGTCCTCAGTTTTCAGTCTGGTGAAATGGGCATAGCAGCGGTTTGCCTTTTCCCTATGTTGTAAATCGCTTTCCAGATTTATCAGTTGACTATAAAATGGTTAAAAATAAAACCCCCAAACTCTCCTTTACCTTTACCATGTGAGCCACAAATGCCTGAAACAGGCATAGTTCCCCCTGAGAGGGGCATTTTATTTTTGTGAAACTCCTACTCAGAAAGTAATTACTTGCAGGAAAGTGTTTATTTGTAGGAATTAACTAGTGCAGTCGCTATTCCGGTTGTCTTGTGTAACAATCGCTCCTATGTGCATTTAGTGGTGGGTGGGTGCACATGCACTTTGGGAAACAGTCACCAATTTATGCCAGCATATTGTACATGCATCAAAATGAACACAGGTCTGCAAGTCAGTTTGCGACAGTAGACTTACACATTGTAGATTCATTCCTGTGCATAACTTAAATGCCTTTCATACAGGAAATTTGTAACATGCGAAGCGTGGGCTGTGTAGCATGGCTTTTTACTTGCTTACTCGGAAGCAAAAATCTCATGGAATTAAATGGGACTCGAGCTGCAAACCTTAACACAATTACTAGGGAGTAAACCATTGAATTTAGTGGGGCTTATTTCTGTAAACCTGCCTAGGATTCCATGTCTACTCGGGTACATTGCTAGGTGCATGAGCGCCGGCCTATCACTCAAATCTGTATTAAGTTTGCATATGTTAATTTATGTGTATAGATGCCTCCGAGACATAATGACGGTGGTGCTTGACTAGTTCTCACCAGCACTGCCCTTCGCAGTTGAACTTAGCATAGGGTTACACCAGGGAAGAAGAACCTGTGGTCCTCCTTATGTTGCTGAACTACAACTCCCATCATCCTGACCATTGACCATGCTGGCTGATGGGGGCTGGAGTCCGGCAGCGTCTGGAGGGCAACAGGTTAGCCATTCCTATGTTAGAGTTAGATGGGTTAGAAATAAATGCAAATGAATGTTGGTCTCATTGTAAGGCTCTTTAAAATTCTCTCACACACAAATGCTCAGAGGACATACACAGCTTCCTCCTCCAGCTTGTCTGAGCAGATCAGCTGAGGAGGGAGTTATTGTGGCTCCACACTCACTGATTGATCAATCAATCAATCAATCAATCAGATGGGTATGAGAGGGTGATTTGCATCCCCATTAGCAGGTTGAGCTCAGCTGAGCAGAGGGGATTATCTTCCAGGGGTGTGTCTACTAAATAATAATTTTTAAAGTAAAAAATTGGCCGCCACCACCAAAATTAGTAGGATCTTGTGGGCCAGAAATATTTGCTTGTGTGGTCTGTGTGATCAAACCCCTGAAACGGGGGTTAGTCACCCCTGCTTTAGAAGCTTAACTCTCAAACCTGCAAACCACAGAGGCTTTACCTCTGCCATAGTCCTGCTGAACTGACCTGACCGCCAGAGGTAGCACAAAAGGGGTAGGAGTGAGGAGCACTCTGACCAGTAGCTTGCCCCCTTCACCATTGCTGGGTCCTTGCAGCTACTTGATTATAATTTAATCATCAACTGCAAATTGAAATAGCACTGATTAAAATTACAATTATCTGAAAGTTCATTCCATTAAAAACAAGTTCAGGTAACTCACAACTTACACCAATTTAACTTGTGCTCATTCAGCTTTATGCACTTGGCAAAAAGTATAAATAAATAAAAGGGGGTGGGTTTTGACTATATGCGATTTTGGCTTTATGCACGATCTGCAGAACGTAACTCCCACATAAGTGGAAAGTTGTCTATACACTATTATTGCTCTTTCAGAAAACAAACTTGTGGAGCAAAGCTCAGTTCCTCCAGCCTTCCCCACAAGAGTTTTTCTGATATAGCCACTGTGGAAGTAGTCTAGTATTGCTCTGAAACAAATTGTGTATGGACTGCAGTTGCAGAAGGTGATAACAAAAAGGAAATTTTCTTGTGCTTTTTAAAGAACATAAGTGAATTGCTGGATTGGCCTTAAGCCTATCCAGTGGCGTAGCGTGGGCGGTGCAGGGGGGACCGGCCGCACCGGGCGCAACATCTGGGGGGGGCGCGCTCGCCGCCTCCGGAGTCGCCGAAGAGCCTCGGGCGCAGGCTGTAGCAGAGCCCCATGTCTCGCGGAACCGACGAGCTGTGCGCGCGTCCGGGCTGAAGGCGTCCGGCAGGCAGCGGCTCTCAGCGCTCGCCGCGGTCCCCGCGCGTCAGGGCCGCGGAGGGCGCGCCAGGCAGCCCCTCCTCACAGCCCCGACGCCGCTGCTGCTGCAGCTGCTGGGTCATGTTGCATTTTCCTCACCTCTCTGCCCTCCTCCTCTGGGCAAGCGGCGTTGTTTGGGCGGCAGCGCCAGCGGCAACTCGCCTCAGATCACCTGACACGGACCCGCCGCCGCTGCCGTGGCTACCTTACCGTAAATACCCCAGCCCAGGCAGCAGCAAGAAGAAGCTGGCAGCGGTGGCAGGTTAGGGGTTAGGGGCGCAAATTACTTGCCTTGCCCCGGGTTAGGGGGCGCAAATTACTTGCCTTGCCCCCGGGTTAGGGGGCACAAATTACTTGCCTTGCCATGGGTGCTGACAACCCACGCTACGTCGCTGAGCCTATCTGTCTGGTCTCTGGTTCCCAAGAGCAGCCAGGTACATTTCTGAAGTTTCAGCATCTTCCATGGCATTTCCTATTTCTTCTTGCACAATATTTGCACCTGTGTTCCAAATCTAGTTGCACAGATCATTATGGAAAACCAACTGGTTATGTCACCCTGATATTTTTTATCAGCAAAGTTGTCAACTTAAATTCTCCATATAGCAAAAATTGTGATAAAAGATGTTCAGCTTTGTTTCTAGGCCTCATGAGGGAAAGGCAGTTGCATGTAGAACCCAAATTAATGCCCCGTATTTCAAAAGCAAAGTCACATAGGAATATTTACCTTCCTGCTAGAAGATACAGAACCTTACAGAAACATGTTGAAAGAGCTGGTGTCAAACACTTCACAGCGTGGGAAAGGAGATGGAAATCTCCTAGCTCATCTTGCTAAATATTTGGTGAAAACCACAAGGCCAAGTGTGCTGCTGAGTCTCTGTGAAAATGAATGAACTGTGGATGAAAGCTGGAGGACTAAGTCTTTATCAGAGAGAGGAAAGGGACATATGTGCTATGCATCTTAGCAGAAGTGTCCCTGGTACCACTGAGCAAATAGCTAGATGGTCTGCAGCACAGGACTGTGTGCTGCAATCAATGTTTCAGAGAGGCGTTTTTCTCAACAGTCAACACTAAACTCCCAAATCCTCTTAGTTTCTGCCTGTGCAATAGGTTGTGCTGACTCCCGGCTGCAAACCAGTTTGACAAGGCAAGCCTGAGTATCCCCTGTGCATGTTAACAAGGTGATGGGTGCCTCTTCCAAAGTTGTTGTGCCACGTTCTCAAGTGACAATTCATTTCCATGCACACCCTAAGTAATTATTTTTTAAAATCCACGTGAACACCAAGAGCTGGTTGTGGCTAGATACAGGAATGTTCAGTTGTGTGCAAAACAACTTCATATTGGTTTATTTAAGAGCTTCATATTGGGTCTCTGCAAGGGTCAGAGGTTTTGCAGGTTTTTATATTGTTTTGGAAACCTCCTTGACCAGGGGAAGCAGTGGGATAAGACTATGGTGCCCCATTGGAAGCCAGGCTCTCTTGAGAACTATTGTTACCATTTCATCCCTAGGTTACTCACACTGATTTGCTCTTTGCTATTTTTCTGCATCGTTGTCCAGCCTGTTGAATAATAAAAGTGGAACTTGTTTGGTGATCTGAGTCATCTCAAAAGCCGGTTGAAACATACTTTCCCAGAAATCAGCTGAATTTATTTCCCAAGACCATTATTGCTCTTAAGGTTGCAACAATGGCTATTTTTTTGTTGTCAGCTGTCTTGGCAAATCCATTTCTTGTAGTATATTCATTACATCTCGCAGTACATGCAGTACAATAAAGGAGCTAGTATTAGTCTAATGCTAGCTCCTTTATTTCCCCCTTTGAAAACTCCGGCTTAGAAAAAAGAACTGGAATGCTGCACATCACAAAGTTGGCCAAAGTTAGCCAGGAGGCAGTTAAAAGCACAGAGCTACCCTGGGCTATTTCCCTGACTACAACAACTCCATAAACATGTCATTGCTGCTATTCAGTTATGAGACTATTCCAGGGATTGCCAACTTCTCCACAGCTTGACCAGACCTCACCATGTGTCAGTTCTTGAATGATGGTGTGGGGCAGGAAAGAGAGAAGCATTCTTGGAGAAATCCACAAGACCAGTCCCAGAACTCCTTCCCAATCATGCCTCCCAGTAGCTGTCTAAAACCAGTATTTTTGGGGTTGAGGGCACCACAAAAGGTAAATAAATGCCTGTGCCTTCCCTGCCTCTTCCCCCAATAAAGTGAACAGGCTTAGTCAGTTCTGGCAAGGTGTGGGCTAGGCCCATGTAAAACTGCACTCTGATGCCCACATACAGTGGTACCTCAGGTTAAGTACTTAATTCGTTCCGGAGGTCCATACTTAACCCGAAACTGTTCTTAACCTGAAGCACCACTTTAGCTAATGGGGCCTCCGCCTGCTGCCGCGCTGTCGGGGCACAACACCCTGAAGCAAAGTTCTTAACCTGAAGCACTATTTCTGGGTTAACGGAGTCTGTAACCTGAAGCGTATGTAACCTGAGGTCCCACTGTACAAGCCTCCCACCCCCTGCCTTAACTAAAACTGCTCTATCCATAGCCCCCGCCCCATGAGCCAGGCTGGAGACCTGATACCAGAGTAAAACAGACTCGAGTTTATCTTGCAGGCTCTATACAACACTGGATCGTTTAGGGGCTATGTGTGGCAGCAGTCAGGATGGAAGATGGGTGTATCTTGGAATGCTGGTTCTGTTGGCGTTTCTGACAGTTTCTCAGTGAACTTCCTTGCTGAGCGAGGCTTTGAACCAATATCTCACCAGTCCTTGTCCAATACCCTAACCAGCCTAAGCCACGTTAGTTCTCAAATGATCCCTTCCAGTGTGGTGCCTTCTAAAATCTTTATCTCAGTTGGATTATCTCTGTCTTGGATTTTTGTTGGTTTTCTGTACCTGATGTTGTTTTAAACTGCTTTTAATCAATCTCTCTCTCTCTCTCTCTCTCTCTCTCTCTCTCACACACACACACACACACACAGAGAGAGAGAGAGAGAGAGAGAGAGAGAGAGATTTTGTATATGCAGTTCTTTTAACTATTTTAACATACACCACCATTTTTGTATGTTGCATTCTAAGTTGCTTCTGCATACCTCATGGGAAGCGATTTACAAATGAAAATATTAACCTCAATAATAGTAATAATGAAAATGATAATCTCATAGCCAGAACCCACATGATCAAAGGTTGGGTCCAGGTCTATGAGGTTGGGTCGTTTGACCATCTTCCTAGCTTTATGGAATCTGCTCCTGTAAAAAGCAGCTGCCATTTGGCTTGGGTAACATTTAGCAGGCCCCTTGTTGGCTGTTTCAGAAGAATACAAATGGACTCTTTGTCTGGAGCCAGGAGGGTGCTCTGATAAGATAATCATTCTGTGTAATGTGACTCACAAGCAGGAACATATAATCTTCTGATCACCCACCGTTCTGCAAAAAATCACATGGATTGTGTGGACCAGCTCAGTCTTTTTCTTAGGCCTGCACCTGCAAAGGTGGGAAAAGTTACACGGCTTATTTAAGAAAACACCTGTTTCACAATCAGTAAGGGGGCACTACTTTAGTAAACTGAAAGGTTTTAATCCTGATTGACTAACACATTGCAGATCTAGTGGAGACCAGGCCCCTGCACTGCAAGCCCAATATACTACCCTGTGTGTATGTGTGCACATAAAGCCATACATACTTTTTAAAAAAGGTTTAATTGTAGGAAATGTTGACTGTCCCCTCTCTTGAAGCCAAATTAATTCAGTGCCTTTTGAATTCTCAGGATCGAGTTTTTCACTCTAGTTAAATCCTGTGTTGAATATGTTAGCCAGAGCTCCTATTCATCAGCACAGCTAGTCGTCCATGGATCTCCCATGTGACATCAGTGCATGTTGCAGAGCTGGCCCAGAGGAATTTGGAAACCACGTGACCGCTTTGAGCAGCATGTCTGGCTGGGTCTTCCATGTGGTGACTCAGCACCCCCTCCCCCCCATCATTAGCGCTAAATGCACAGGAGGTGGGAGCAGCAACACAGTTGGCCTTGGAGAGTGAAAAGGATTCCTCCTATACAATTTCTGTTCTCCCTCTGTGTCCTAGGCAGGAGGGAAAGTAGAGCAATTATACCACACAGCTCCTCTCTCTGTGAGAGATCTCCTGGTGGGGGATGCTAAGAAAGAGTGACACGGGGAGCGATGGCAGCTGACTCTGTGGCCAGAATGTTGCCTTGTAATCCAGTTCATGAACTGACAGATGAGGAGAAGTGGCGGGGAGAGGTAGCCAGAAGACGCTTCTTCTTGGTTTGGTCATTTTGCCTAGAGAGAAATGGAGACTTGGCCTATAAGGAGCTTCCGCCCCAACCCCCCGCTGTTTAGCAGCTTGTCTATCTAAGGCCTCCAGAAACCTTCCTGTCCCAGGCAGATTTAATCTTATCTGTAGTAGCATATGTTCTCCCCTGCCCCACCTGCTCCTCTAAAAGTGATTTGCACTTTCTCTTCTGTCCCAACTTCTCTGCGTTTTGGTCTGAAACCCTTCTGGGTGCTTCTCAAAAACAGGCGAGTGGCTGTGCCAGAATTAACCAGCCCAACAATCCCCATAGGTTTGCATTTGTGTAAATGGAATTGGTGTGGAGAGAGTCATCTAAGTGCAGGCAGAGTGTCCCCACTCCCTACTTTAGACATAGCCAGAATTTTAAAAAGATTAATGGACATCCTAGAACTCTGGAGCCCTACACAGAATGGAATTCCCTTCTTTTGAAGTCTTCTGCTCTCTCTGAAAGCTGTAGGTCAGGCACAAAACATCAAGAGCGTCCCTGTGTTTTGTAATTTGCTACACCATCTCTTGCTCTTGGGATGGGATCACAGAGCGCACTTCAATAAAACAGCCACTGGTACCATTTAGCATGGAGGTCACACCCATGTCAACAAATGTGATGACTGAACAAGTGTCTGGTTTTACTTCTCCAACATCCATTGGCATACTTTGCTCTAGGTATTTTGCAGAACTCCCAACTGAGGTCAGACATGCCTTTCGCTACTGAACTTTCAGCACCTACTCAAAGCACTTATTTTAATTCCAGCGGCGTTTTAATTGATGTTTGATTTTATTAGTTTCAACTGATTTTTCAAAAAATTTTGTCTTGGATCTTTGTAAACTGCTTAGAGACTATTGTAGGCCAGCGGTATATAATTTTTTTTAAAAAAACAAAACAACGTATTTATTTATCCTACATTTATATCTCAACTTTCCTGTCATGGCACCTAGGGCAGGATGCAAGTTGTTCCCAGATCTATTAGCTCTCAGGACACTGGTGGCGTCATGTGCCCTCAGACCAGATCCTGGGACATGTACAAGAAAGTGTGATCAGAGCCGATGTGGTGGCGAACGCAGATGGACTGTGTAAACTTTCTATGCCTGACAGCTTGTCGTTATCTAAACGCACTGACTGCATGTCGTGCTCTGTGGTGTAGCCAAGCAAGGCAAAGTCCTGCTGGGGGAGGCATGGTTTAGGCAGGATACAAGGCAAGGCTCAGGCAGCACTCTGGGGGACAGAGAGCTCTGATGTTGCTACAAGATGCTGCTTTATCCAGGTTGCCCTGGATCTGTTGCAGTGGAGTTCTCTGAGTCAGAGGATGGCAGTGCCACTTCCTTTTTGGGGTGGGGGTTGAGACCAGCCCTGCAGGTTCATCCGATAGCAGGGTGGATCTGGGCCCCCTTCCTGCTTCCTGGTCAGATTTTTCACTTGCATCACCCAACGAAGAGGAATCTGACTCCTGGTCCCTGATAGTGCCTTACAGAACATAGCTCCTGAAAAGTGCCGACACGTTGCATCTTACCTTCTTGCACCCTTCATTATTACTGCATCCGCCCCCACCCTTATTGAAAAGCTCTACCAACCTTCTTGTGAAAACTTTGGAACAGAAGTGTTCCATCATGTGTCTTCCTGGCCCTGGGCCCAGCTCTCTAATTTTCCAAGATGTTCTTAAAATTGCTTCGAAGCAAAGAACAAAAGATGAAAGGAAATCAGGCAGTCCTACAGAAGTTGGTGTTACTGGCAAGCTGGGCAGTGGCGACAGGGGAAGGCAGGCCACCCTAACCTCAGAGCACAAAGAACACGTCAACGCATACCCTTTCTGTTCATCGTAGATCAGATGGTGCAAGGTTATTTAGCATGAGAACACAGATTTGTATACTTGTAGATGTGTGGCAGCCATGGCAGCCAGCCTATAGTAGCTTGATGGAATGCAGTGCCATCATTCAAAGAAATTTGCATGGGGCCAAAGCCACCGACCGGAACTCTTCATGGTGTCCTCACAGGTCACTTCTAGTTTATTCCTAGACCTGGCCAAAGGTAGAATGGGTGACAAACAGGTCATGGTTATTTCCTGCAAGCCTTGAAGTATGTATGTCTCAGCTTATAGGCTTGCTTTTATGAATTGTACCACTTGTAAGCCAACATGTTTGTGCCAAATGCATTTTAATTCAAACTGGGTAGCTTGCAAAGGCACATGTTTGTTTACACTTTAATTCTATGTCCTCTTCTTTCAGAGCTATATCCAATATGGCTTTGGCTTACTGCATATATCTTTGAACTGCTAATTTAAGATTCAGTGAGATGTGCCAGTTATTAATTTATGCTTGGTTGCAGTGATTAAAAATAAAATAAAGAGGCTAACATTACTGCCTCTGAAGAGGCACTGTCAGCACCCACTTGGCCTTGTGCTGGGGTGTGTGTTGTGTAAAACTGATTCCCGAGGCTAAAAGGCAAGTGTTCACTTCTTTAAAGGAGCCCTCCTCCCAGTTCCAGCCAAATATTGCCATTAGTAAGAATCTTCTTTTACTGAATTTCAAATACTTTTCTCTTTATTGTCTTCCTGATGAACCCCTCCCAATTTATTTAGCAATGTCCCCCAGAACCTGATGCTTTCATTCAAATGTGGACCAGGTTTAGCTGGTCCCTTAGGTTAAAAAATAAACAAAACCCCCAAGTCATCAGAGGGTGATACCTGAATTAGGACCAACTAAAATGTCACAAAGTAGCGAGCAAGTTTTCCAGTTCTTAAATTTTACTGTATGTTAACCGGCACAGCATCTAGCAGCTGTAAAAGAGTACTGTAGGTATTATGCCAGCTTATTATTATTTATTAATTTTTTATCTTACCTTCATCCGAGGAACACAGGGTGGTTCACAATATGAAAACACAAAAATGCATAACATAGAAAAACAAACAAAAACAATACTCCCCAACAGTTTAAAAGGCCATAGATTGTTTAATTAGCCAAAGGCCTGGGAGATGAGGAACAGTTTTTCCTGGCAAAACAGACATGAGGAACAGTTGAAGGAGTTGGGAGACTGAGAGGGGATATAATAGCCACCTTCAAATATCTAAAGGGCTGTCACATGAAGGATGGAGCAAGTTTGTTTTCTCCTTCTCTGGAGGTTAGGATCTGAACCAATGGATTCAAGTTACAAGAAAGGAGATTTCGACTAATCACTGGGAAGAACTTTCTGACAGTGACATCTGTTTGACAGTGGAGCAGATTCCCATGAGAAGTGGTGGACTCTCTCCTTCCTTGAAGGTTTTTTAGCAGAGGTTGAATGGCCATCAGTCATGGATGATCTAGTTGAGATTCCTGCAGTGCAAGGGGTTGGACTGTATGGCCCCTGGGGTCTCTTCTAACTCTACGATTCTATGATCTGGTCTACAACCACCTGTTAAAGAACCTTGCCCAAGAAGGGCAGCTGGCCAGTAATTAGATTTTCTGAATCCAGGACGTGCTTCTAAAGGAGTGGTCTTATCACTCCCTCCTTCAAGCAGGCAGGGACCACCCCTTCTCGTAAAGAGGCATCAGTCACCTCCCTAGCCTAGCCAGCCATCTCTTCCTTGCTAGTTTTTATCAGCCAAGAGGGGCAAGGGTCCAGAACACAAGCGGACATTAGACTTTTCCTCTGTGATCATCAGGCAAACTACAGTGGCAAACTGGTTAGATAGGAGTACTTTGGTTGAAGTCCAATGTCATGTCCGTTGGACTATGTCCAAAAATTCCTGTTTCACTGATTAGGGCATTAGGCCTTTCATCAACTACAACAGCCCCAATAAGCTGTAAAACTAGAATTTGGGACCCAAATATTATCTGCTTGTAAGGCATGTGGGGAACTGCTTTGCAGTTTGTGTATTGTGGTGCACAACAGTGCTTGCATTTCTACTAAGCTACATGTGCTGGCTCACATGAGCTAAAGGGAAGCTGTGCATGTGTGCTTATTGCACTCCAGGTATTTTGAGCAGGAAATGGTCTCTAGAAAACTAGGAAGTTAATGCTGCTCTGCACATTAGTGCATAGCCAGTGGTGAATTGGAAGATGGCACTGCCCTTCCCACCGTGTCATTGCTGCAGCTTACCTGGGTGGGCTGGGCTGAGCAGAGCAGCCTTGCGGTGAGGCTAGGGCTGTGCAGGTGCGCCAGGGGGAGGAAGGCATGTTGACTCTCAGCTTATGATTCCCAGTACCTTTCACACCGATAGGCAGAAGATCAGTAAGATATACAGTAAACAGAGTTTACTCAAGATCCATGCCAAAGCACTTTGTGAATGATCAAAGTCCTTCACTTCCAGTGTGGGATTTTTTTTTAGCACCAATCTTGTTTAGGGGTGTTTTGTACGAATGAACATCCTTATAAGATTGCTTCCGTGTTACAGATAGGGAATATGTAGAAAAGATGGAAAGAAAACAGTTCAGAATTATAAAGTAGGAAGGGTCTGAAGGAGTTTTTCACATAATGTTTCCCTTTCTCTCTCTCTCTCTCTCTCTCGTATGCATGTTATAATTCAGTGCGATGCCCTGTGCATAGACAAGTAGTATATATATATCAGGAGTTTACACCTTTGGTGTGTTCAGAGAGATAAGAACAGTGTCATAGGATCGCTGCAAGCATACAGTTTCTTTCAAAAATAGAACCGAAGTTTATTCCATTATTCCATAATTAAAGACAGCACACTAGGCCCATGGGAAGTATCCCTTTAAAGACTGGCACCCAAGGCCATCAGACTAGTGCTATTTCAATAGCATAAGCAACATCTGTTGAATGAGCTTCCTAATGGTAATGCTACTACAAATAAGCACCAGTCTTGCTCTATACAGAAGTGTCTTCAGGTATAGGTATCAGAATAACTTATGGACCGAGTGACCATGGATACAGCAGCTCCCATAAACACAGCATTGCTTTATCCAGTTGCCTTGACTGAGTGAGTCACCGCTATTATTAAGCAGCCACAGTTACTCGATTCATACTGTATATCGTCTCTAAGCATGCTTTCACATGGATAATTAAGACAGCTTGCATGTAGAAAGAGACGTTTTGAGTGAACTGGGGCAAAGCTTCAAGCGATACTAAGCGCATGCCCAGACAGGATCTTTCCATGCTCCTAGCAGTGCAGGGCTGCCTGGCTCTACCATTAGGTAGAGTATGGAGGCTGCCTCAGGTGGCAGATTCTAGGGGGCTGGGATCAAGCTGAGGTAGTGGAGAGCAGAGCTCTGGGTACACGCCACACTGTTTATCCAGTGGCGTAGCGTGGGGGGTGCAGGGGGGGGCGGCCGCACCGGGCGCAACATCTGGGGGTTAGGGAAATCCACGGGTTAGGGGGCGCAAATCCACGGGTTAGGGGGCGCAAATTACTTGCCTTGCCCCGGGTGCTGATAACCCACGCTACGCCACTGTGTTTATCCCATGTCCCCTAAACTAGCCTGTTGGCCTCTGATGCAGTGGAAGACCACTCAGTCTGCCAGGCTTTTATACATGGAAAGGAGTTAGGGTGACATCCTATTCTTTGCCATAGGCAGCAAAATGTCTTGTGCTACACCTGTAGAGTGGGGCTGTGGAACATAATGGTGAAGAAAGTGAAACACTGCAGAGAGAATACTTGGGTTGTTCCCTCTGATACTATTGTTCCGGAGATACTTGCCACGTAGACAGTATAGTCCAAGATCTGTACAGCCTATGGCTATTCTGCTATAAAAGCCAGCATGACTTGCAATAATCACCAGCTTCCTCTTCTGGGGTAATGGGAAGGGTGAAATGTGAAAAGATGACACAGCAAGAATGCCGGCCTCTCACGAGTTGGCAAGTCTCTTGCATCACTCCATGCTGATTCACAGCTGTCTGGCCATAGCACAAACATCTGGCAAAACAAATTGCAGCGTGGCTCATTTTCTAGATGGGGCTCTGTGGTTTTAAAAATATGCAAGCTTCACTTTCTGAATGTATCCAGACAATTGATTGGGCACCTGGGTGCCTGGATCCAAGTCTTCAGAGGATTGCAAAATGAATCCATGGCTTCAGAGGTTGCAAAATGAATCCATGGCTCAGTGTGAAGCTGCTAGTTTTAGAAAATCCTATTTATTATAGATCATCAGTACATTGCTCTGTTTTATTTAGGGATGTTATAAATAAAAGTGCCAAGGCACTCTGGTTTGGGGGCTAGGTATGCTGTTTGGGTGCCTGGGTAAGGGAATTGCTCAGCGATTTGGAACCAGGAGCTTGAAAATTCTGACCTGGTTCAGATGTTCATATTCTGATCCTTTAAAACTTTCATTTGGGGAATTAGGGATGTGGTGCAGGCTCTTCCTGTCTCTCCTGCAAATGTCAACTCTCCTCTCCCGTCCGTGTTTTCTCTATCTTTAGTTTATCATGCTATCCAAATTGGATGAATCATGGTCAGTACTAATCAGGATTGCCTTCAACCTATGGTCTGGAAGGAATGTGCTAACCATAGTTTAAATAATGGTCAGAGGAAAGGGAACCAGGAAAGGGAAGAGCAAATCAACAGGCAAGTGTGGAAGGAGGGTCCACCACGCGATACCAGTCCATGTTTTGGAATAATGGAAAGTGACATTTGAAACAAGCCTGTCTCTAAGTTGTTGGTTGCTTGGTAGTTTGCCAGCTCATATCCAGTCTTCCTCTGAAGGGCCCACATCTTTGTATACTTCTTCTCTGTGGTACATCCCTTGCTCAATAATTGGCAGAAAACACTGAAGGGCATCAGCAGGCATTCTGTGGCACTGTCCCCACCATATTCACATAGCCCTTTTCTCCTAGAGTTGACGTGAGAGTGGAAGAAGAATTGGCATGCCTCTTAATCATTAATTTTTCTTCTATTGACTGTTGGAGGGTAGGTGGGGAAGGAATCATAGTCTGTGACGGATAATGTGTCAACAGAAGTCAATAAATATATTGGGAGACATAAATTGTGTGTGTGTGTTGCTCTTCTGAAATGGGGAGAGGGACAGCCACAAAACTTCACATGTAATGGTTCACAACAGGCCTATACTCATAGGGCTCATCCACACTTTTGCTTGACCTGTATTTTGATCATGCCTTGTGTACTAATTAATTCCCGCAGGTCCGAGAGCTTTTCTTGTTGTTCATGGCTGTGCTTTGTGAAACCTTGCCTGCTGAATTGAAGGTTCATTAAGTAAAATCTCTCTCTAGATTTTCCATGCATCTGATAAGACCTGATTCAGCAGGTAAGGTAAGATTTCCACAAGGCACAGCTGTGGAACAATCGGAAGAACTCGGAGCCAAGGGAATTAATCGGTGCACGATATGATCAAAATGCAGGTCAGGCGAAAACGTAGCTGAGCCAGCAATGAAATTTATTGATAAAGGAGTGGATTTAGGCTTAGTCATCTTGCAGTAGATCTATTTGAATCAATGGGATTTAAGATGGTCAAGACTAACAATAGGTTACTCCAGGGATAGCTAACCCATGGCTTTCCAGATGTAGTCAGACTCCAACTGTCATCAGCCAGCATGGGTATTGGTCAGGAAAGAGGGGAACTGGAGTCCATGAGTGAAGATGAGCGGGGAATCATTCTCCAACAGAATGTAATGGGCAGGCACTGTGTTTTGAACTGAATAAATTCGTCAGTGAACTAAAGAAAGCGAATAGAGGACGTTTTATCCTCTTGCATGATGAGAGGACGACTGCTATAAAAGGGTTGTGCAGCAAGCTTACAGTGAACACAAGAAAGCAGCTGTAACACAGCACAAAGCTGAACTGTGTGGATTTCGTGTTCACTCACAGTACCAGTATCAGAGTTCAAAAAATGACTACTCACTCTTAATCTTAGGGTCGCAGGTTTCAGCCCCATGTTGGGCAGAAAGACTTCTGCTTTGCAGGGGGTTGGACTAGATGACGCTCATCATCCCTTCCAACTCTAAATTCTATGATTCTATAAAAAGCTCTTAAAAGGTACACATTTCATTGAAGAGAGATGTTCTAGTAAGCTAGTGGCTCTGTTCTTAAGCCAACGTCCTATGATATCTCACTGACTTCTTTAATAGATGCTGTTTTATCAGATATGTATTTGTGGAATAAGGGCAATATGTGCTATGCACAATATTCATGGGCACAGACACAAGTACAACCCCATGCCCCTACGCACATTGGCTGGTAGCATGTACATACTAACCAGTCTGTAGCACAAAAATGGAGTTTTTTCTCAATGTGGAACCATTGTGCTTGTTTGTCCTCAGAATGCTGCTTTCCATCTAGATGGATTCTAGATCCTGCTGTCTGTCCGCAAGGATGGGTGTGTTTACTGGATGCACGTTTGAACACCCTTCCCTTGGTGAGCTTAGATGTACCTTTTCCTCCCTGCCCATGCCCCAGGTGAATGAAGGAGGAAGTGGTGATTGGGAATGCATCCGCACCCACCCACCATGCCATTGTGCAAGTGTGGATAGACACCCCCACCACCACCAGGACCGCCTACATCCGTTTCCACCTATTTCCAAATGAACACACCGTGAGGTTATGAATCTGCAATGAGCTTTTATTTTCAGAATGAAACCAGTTTCTCAAGAAGCACTTGTCAGAGGCAAAAAAGATATGCAGTAGTTCTAGATTGTGGTGTGGACTTAGAAAAACAAGTACAGTACTCAGTCTCCAGTGTTTCCAGAATAAAATGTTAGGTGTATACAACCATTCTGATTGCAACAACCAGGCTTCTGTAGTCAGAACAATATTGTGTTTGTTTGGGTGGGGGGGGGGGCACATGAAATTGAAACACTGAGTAAAGGAGAAGCTTTAATTCTGTCTTGTCTCTTCTGGCTAGTGTGGATGTGAATCTTTCAATTTTTTATTTCTCTCCGTTTCTCAGTTTCCCAATCTTAAATTCAGTTCTCCACATTTGTTTGTTTTTTAAAAATTCTCATGGAAGATTCAGAAGCATTTTAGCGCAGTTATTCTATTATACAGATTTTTGCAAGCCATTTTCCCCTAATGTAAAGCGCTTTTGTATGTTATTTTCACCAAGGTATTCATTTTTATGCACGCTTGCCCCCAAATACCTGTTTTTCTACACCCTGTTTGACTGGAGAACTGCATCACAAAGTTTGGTTCAGTGCAAACTTCAAAGGATAACTGTGTTTTGCTTTGCATATTGCTTTGAAAAGTGCAAATTAGGTACCGTATATTTCGCCCTATAGGACGCACTTTTCCCCCTCCAAAAATGAAGGGGAAATGTGTGTGCGTCCTATGGGGCGAATGCAGGCTTTCGCTGAAGCCTGGAGAGCAAGGGGGGTCGGTGCGCACCGACCCCTCTCGCTCTCCAGGCTTCAGGAAGCTATCTGCTAGCCGTGGGAGACGCAGCTCTCCCACGGCTAGCGGAGACCTTGCCAGCACCCAGAAGCTTGGGGCGCGCTGGGCTCAGCACGCCCCAAGCTTCGCACAGCGCTCCGCTAACCGTGGGAGAGCCGTGCGAAGTCGTGCGGCTCTCCCACGGCTAGCGGATAGCAGCCTGTTCTGGGGGTTGGGGTCGGGGGAAGCTCGGGCTTCCCCCGCCCCAGCCCCACACCTGGAGGGGAAATATATTTTTTTTCCTTTATTTCTCCCCAAAAAAACTAGGTGTGTCCAATGGGGCGAAAAATACAGTAATTCCTCCTTCAAATGCACACAAACCCAAATTTATCCCTTGTCTTGGAACTATCTAACACTTTATCTAGCCTTTGCCTGCTCTTCCTTCCCAGTAGCATATAATCCTTAAGGACAGGCTGTTGTCATTTCAGAGCTTTCTGAGCTGCAGAACATGGTTTGCTTTCATGATGTCTGTGTGCTGCCCCATCCTCCTCTCAGACATGACCAAGCAAATATTTCTGGCAGCACCAGCATTTTCTCCAGCTCTGTGGTAGAGTCAGCAAAATCTTAACTTGATTGAGGGAGCTGGAAAGACCTAAAACTGTATCACCAACTTTCTGGAAAGCACTTTTGCTGAAAGATGCAAAGGAAGTAAGAGCAGAGAGGATCTGACAGTCTAGACATGTGAGGGGTCAGTCATCACTGGGTCATTCCCTCTACCTCTAACAAGATTTATCCAAGGCAATGTACCAAAAGCGAGCCATATGGGTTGGGGCAGATCTTGAAGGTCATCTAGGCAATGCAACATCTGCCACAGGGAATGTAACGTCAGCATCCCTCAGAGATGACTGTCCAGCCTCTGCTTAAATGCCTCCAGGGAAAGAGGACCCATCACTTCCAGAGGCAGTCTACCCCATTTCAACTAGCTTTTCCTGTTAGGAACGGTCTGCTAAAGTTATCCTGAAATTCTATTTTATTCCTGCCCTCTGGAGCAACAGAGAACAAGTCAGCTCCATCTTCTGTATGACCTCCCTTCAGATGGACCTATTGTTCTAACTTTCACGCAGAAATAGGCCATCTCTGAAGCTTCATTTCCTGACTGGCATAGCCAACAGATATTATCTAGGTGGGACCGCTTTCATTCATTCGTTCCATCCTCCTTTGAACTCTGTTATATCACTTGATGTTGCGGACTCTGCCAGTTTCCCATGGGGTCGTGGTAGTGCTCTCTTCTTTCCTCACTACAATTGCCTCTTTATTTACCCTCCCCTTTGCCTTGAATGTGCGCCTTTGACTCCTGGCAGATGTACAACAAGGGATTGTGTGTGCTTGGTGTTAAAACTAAAATTCTGTTCCCAGACATTCTAAATTCTGAAGCCTGTAAATCACACCAATTTGCATCTTCGGTGACTTAATTTTTTTTTTTTAATATATTCCGGTTATGAAACCCCACCCCAACTACTTGAAATCATACTCTCCTTCCAACACTTCAGCAGGCATTGCCTGCTTACATTCAGGTATATCTTTGTGTCCACAAGGGCTGGTACTACCCTCCTCAAAATGACAGGTTCTCAGGAAGAGCAATGCAACGGATGCCCCATTCTGTGCTTTTCCGGCGGCTGTGTGCATGTTGCAATCTGTGGGAACCCAAAAAAAGCCCAGAATGTGGCACTTGGTGCAAAATTCGGCTTCCTGAGAATTACAGCTTTCATTGCGAAAAAGGAAGTTTCTTTTTTAAGAACTGGCTGAGAGCAGACGCAGGTGGAATTGGCTTTGGTTTGTCAGGTGGTGAATGTGAGTGCTTAATGAGTTTCCAGTTTTTGCTGCTGCTTTTTATCTGCTTTACACTCCTCGGCTTGTTGGCTCCTGCTGGTGTCTGAGTTAATAGAAGTCTATGTGGGACCTGTACACCACTGGTAGTATTTTGGGCAGGGCAGGGCACAGGGAGAGTGTGATGGTGGGCCTCTGGTGAGCTTGTTAAGGGGGAGGGAAATTAGGCAGCTTTCTGCTATCTTCCCTTTCGGTTCATCCTCCAGTCTGAGAGAACCTGGTTGGCATGCCAGCAACCTCCCAGGTCCTTTGGTAGTGTTTCTGAATGTCAGGACCTGTGGCCAGGAAAACAAATGTCTGCCTTCCAGGCTTTGATTTGGGAGGAACACCTTGACCTGGCTGGTATGACTGAGACCTGTTCGGATTAACCCAATTGTGGTTTATTGGTGAAGCAACAGCAACACTGGCTCAGAGAGCAGGTAGAGTTGAAGTAATCTCTTGTGGTGTCATCCCTCCTTGTTGCTCAGCCGTCTTCCCATTTTGAGTGTCTAGTGGGTTATCAGGAGAGGCAAGGAGTTCTGCTGGTAGGGTTCCATTCATGCCACTATCTAAGAGTCTCTCTGCTGAGCTGCTGGTCTCAAGGCTCTTCAGATAGATTTTCTGGGGGATTCCAATGTACATCTTCGATGGTGAGGAAAACTAATTTCTTTGCTACCAAGCATATCTACACAGTGTCACCCAGCAGAGGTTCTCCGAGGCCTTCAGCAATCTGGGCTGCAAAAGGGGTTGGTGGAACCTGTGGTAGCCCAGTGTAACTATTTGCCAAACACATCACCGACGAATTCACCCTGATATGAGACCGAATTGGTCTTGGTTTCCCTAGTGGATGAGGGGCCTGTGAGTCTGTTGGCCCTTTTGGTTATCAGTGGTGTTCAGCACCATCAATTATGGCAGGCATAGGCAAACTCAGCCCTCCAGATGTTTTGGGACTACAACTCCTAGCTGACAGGACCAGTGGTCAGGGTTGATGGGAATTGTAGTCTCAAAACATCTGGAGGGTTGAGTTTGCCTATGCCTGAATTATGGCATCCTTTTGGGACTCCTTGGTGGACTTGGGGCATTGGACCATCTGTCTCCCAGCGGGCTAAATACATAGAGATACGAAATAACACAGCATTTGGGTTGATCTACAGAACCCTGCAGCATGTTACCCAAAGTGTGTGTTTCTCCTCCAGCTCCCACCTTCTGGCATCATACTGTTGGAAAGGAGCAAAACCGGTCAGCCCCTGCACCTCAGCCAGATGTTCCAGAGAATGTGATAAGACTTAAGAGTGTTGGGGGTGGGGATGGAGAGGGAAGCATTCCCCCTCTCTGTCCGTAGACAAAGATTGATTCTGTCAGCTAAATCCATCTCCTTTCCATAATCAGGGCCAGAAGCCAGATTGAAAAGGATCAAGGAAAGAGCTGATACCGTACTTCCCACCCCCTCTTCCTCACTTTTAAGAGAACAGTAGACTCTGTTTTATTTCTCTCTCAGCCTCTAAAATAGCTTTTTAAAAATGCCTTGGATTTATGGATGCAGTCATCACACCAAACCCAGGAACAAGGGAAATAATTGCAGTGTGAACAAAGTTCCTATGGCATTCCAACAAAAACAGGTGTTTCCTGGCTCTCCTTGCCCATGTCTGTGACCCCAGGAATGCCTGCATGCTTCTAAATTCATCACTGCAAGATTATTGTTCATCTAGGCTAAATGCAAAACCTGAAGGCCCTTAACGGACGGCCCAGCCACCTTCTTCCTGCGCTCCAGGCAGTGTTCTCATTTTGCTGCAGAAACGATTGCTCACATCCCAGCACTCCCTGAGCAGCTTCTGCCAGTCTGAGTTACTTTTCATTTTGTTATCGCCCTAAACACTCCCCAGTTTGTCAGCTACCTATTACCTGCACTGCATGGCCATCAACAGCTGCCTCCTTGACCTTGGTAATCTGTGGGCCCTAGGAGATAAATATGTCCCGGCATTGTGAACTATGATCCTTGCGGTGGTT
Source organism: Podarcis cretensis (assembly GCF_951804945.1). Lineage (NCBI taxonomy): Eukaryota > Metazoa > Chordata > Lepidosauria > Squamata > Lacertidae > Podarcis > Podarcis cretensis. The sequence continues at coordinate 36,219,649 of NC_137171.1, forward strand.
GGGGAGGGGGCGGGCTGAACTCTCCTCCCCAGTTCTGCATGGGAAGAAAGGATTGAGGAAAATGGAGTGCATGGTTTTCTTCTTGAGGGGTTAGCAAGATTTCACGCTCTTGAAAATGCAGCTTGAAAAACGTGATGATAGGCAGTGGAAGCTTAATCCTGGGGCTAGTTGCACCGTTTCACGGAGAGGTTTGTGGCTGGCTGTTATACAAAGCTTATACTTATTTAGCTGAGGAAGAACTGGGTCAAAAGCAGTGTTCTGGCTTTGCTTCCCACCTGCCTGCTGAAGTAAATGCATTCAGCACCAAGGGCAGGGAGTCCTGAAATCAAAGATGCAATGTGCTGGCTACTTTAATGGGAGCTAATGGCACCAGCAGAATCTCTGCACTAGCTTTTAAAAATCATTGTTTCTAGTCCTCCCTGTTAAACTACTTCTGGACAAAAACAGGTTTGGGGGACATGGGAGAGGAGAGGGAAGGACCATGGCTTAGCACTGCTTTGGACCCAACCCATCCTGTTTCCTTTGCACTGAAGGGAACAAGGTGGAACAAAGTAACCACAATGTAATTGGGGAAATTACAACAAGTTATGTAATTTTGCCTAAGTAGACAGTGAGACGAATAAGTTCATTTTTGGTGGAAGATGAACTGCAGCAGTATTGAAACAGTGCTGTGTGTGACACATAGTGGGTTGGAATGGAAAATGATGTCTTCTTCCATCCTGGTGAGGCCTATTGCCTCAACAGTAAAGGTAGAACAAGAGCCATTAGGTAGCTACTGATAGCCATATCGTCCATCTATTTGTCTAGTTGTCTTTTAAAGCCATCCAAGCTGTTGGCTACCACTACGCCTTTTACTACATCCTTTTAACTAAGAAGCAAAACCTCCCAAATTGAATAAAGACCCAGTCAGGAAAACGAGTAAACTTGATCTTTTTTTGCCAGTTCCATCTGTGGTTTGGCTTCCCCTTGGGACATGATAGCAGCTTCATTCGTAACAATCTGTATCAGGAAGATAAATGGGATGGACTCTTAAGCTTTTGGTGTGGGGTAGGCAGGCAGGAAGAAGGAAAGGATGCGAAGCCACAAGCATCAGTCTTCCGCTTCTGAATCATTCATGTAGCTCAGATTCTCAGCATCGCATACTGTAGTCCTATTAAAATAACAGAAGCGGAGCCTGGGATGGCCCCGTTTTGCAGGGTAGCAGTCAAAAAGATCTAGCTAGCAGCCAACATGTTGGAAACTAATTGGCACGCATGGTTAATTGGGTCTGATGATACTTTCTGAAAGCAACTGTAGCTAGCCCTTAGCGTAGTTTCTGTGCCTGCTGCAGATGGGGGAAGGTGGTGATACTGCCTTTCTTTTGGGAACTGAAATAATTAACTGCGCTATAGATGACGAACAGGTTGGCTCCTGGTTCTTGTTGAAGAACAATGCCACACCTGCCAGACATTAAACCAGCCTGTGCATTCAGCATGGCTGGTAGTTTTATTAGCTGTGCCAAAGATGTTATCTGAAATGAAGCATGAGAGCTCAAAGCACTGATGGCACATTTTAAAGCGCAGTTTTTATTTCCTTACGTTGGTGTTGTCCCTACGAAACCTTTGACATGGTTTCTGAGAGTCCCTCCGCTCTCCTTCTCCACGTGTTCAGTACCTAAGCTGTGTACACATCATCAGCTTTAAACAGAGCTAGGTCATTCATTTTCTCATTCAAAGCTGGTTTGGGTAAAAGGACATCAGAACATAGCGTTTCCTAAGAAACAACAAGTTAGATACAGGATAAATGTGGATTTTGACCAATGTTGTGTGTACACTGCTTCCCAAACCAGCAGTGAGAACTCGCTGGATGCAGAGTAAACAACAGTCTATTCTTTTTGGGGTCTCATCTACCTGAGAGACGTTTTGCTTGCTGTTCACCAAGGGTGGCATTTCACAATTGAAATGCGCTACTTCAAAGGCATTTGAATTGGGAGTTACTTCCACCAGCCCCATCCGCCTCTTTTAATTTGTTCCAGAGAACTTCGTAACTAACACCATCTCTCATCGCAGCCCATTCCAACACCCAGCAAAAATATTTTAATTTTCCTACTTACTTCCTTTCCTGCTTGCCAATCATGCATCATGTGAGACCCACAATACGCAACAGGAAGGGGGAAGAGAGAATAGGGTGTGTTTGTGCAGGAAATTTTTGAGCATCATTTGTGCTGAGTTATCTGCCGGCTCTGATTGCTGAGCCAGTCTACAGAACAGTGAGATTGAAAAGTTGATAACTGGGCGGACTACATTGTGAGAAATCCTCTCTATGCCAGAGCCATGCAGAGGGGAACAGGAAGGCAAGAAGCTCTTGGTTCATTGGAGGCATAAGGTGAATGGTGAACTTGAAGAGCATGGCAAGTGGCTCACTGCAAGAAATAATGAATGTTGAAGGTATTTCCTCACATTGAGGAGAAACACATTACCTTTTTCTTTTTTTCTTTTAATTGCCGTACCATTCTGCATAAAAAGTCTTCAGGTCAACTCAGAACAATGTAAACAATTAAACAGCAAAAAACAACAACAACACCCCATCAAAATAACTAAGAGCAGCCGAAAATCTGCTGGAGAGATTTATGGCTCAGGTCCAGTATTCTTTTTTTAAAAAAGTTTTAAGTATTTTCCAATATGTACAATTGTGTTACAGCCTTTATTCCTTTTTAAAAAAGAAAACAAAATCCTAACAAGTCTTTTCCCACCTGGGAATAGGTAGTTAGAAATTCTATTTCTAAGCCGGGGAGCCAAGAGATTGATTTACCACCCAGTGGGACTCTCACCCTGCCCTAGCCATCTGTTTTGGTGGGTGAGCGGGAGGCGATTTGCACCAGTTGCAAGGGGTTACAGACCTGATACTTAAGATGAAAATCTGTAGACCAGTGCAAATAATAATTAAAATATTATTTATTTAACATCTGTAATACTCTCCCCTCCCTTGGTTGGCAACAGCACCCACCTGACTGCTCTAGGCAATAGGCATTGGTCAGAAGGAAAAGGGACTGAGGAGTTTCTTCACCCCTCTCTCAGAACTCTGCCTAATAACAAGCTGCATGCACACCTTTCTGTCTTCATCTATTTGCTAGGATTTGCTGGCGTTGCATGCCGCTGAGTGACAGTTCATTTCATAGGAAAATTGGTTGCTGGATGCAAAGCACTGTTGCACTAATGTACAGCTTGCAGGCTTCCCAAATGCATCTGGTTGGCCATTGTGAGAATAGGATGCTGGACTTGACAGGCCATTGGCCTGATTCAACAGGCTGATCTTAGATTATTTTGTTCTTGCAACCTCTCCTTAATGGGAGTTAACTGAACACATTACCAAAACTTTGAGAAATTGATTCCCACCTCCACCCTCAAAGGAAGAGGCCTGATGTATGGCAGGGCAGGCTGTGGGCAGAATCTATTGGTCAGTCTTCCTTTGCAAACCATCCATAGGTTGCTATCTCTCAGTTGCTGAAATAAAGTTGACAGGGAACCCAGTAGTGGATTTCTTCTGCGAAAGCGTTGTGAGTGCCATTTTGGTGCAGACCACAATTCCCAATTATGTCAGGAAAGGAGGTCTGTAGTATTTTCTCCCCCAAAGGAAACCAAAGCTGAGCCTTGCTATCCTTTAAACATCTCTGCACATGGGAAGGTTGGGAGTGTGCAACAGGGAGAAGAGTTTTGCCTCCATTCCTGATGGTTGCATCTGCTTCTCCATTTAATTTCATTTATTCATTGTTTAAACTCTGGAACTCATCTTGAGTGGTCAAGCAAATGAAAATATGTGGATTTCTTTTTTTTAATGTATAAGGCCAGAATAAGAAAAGTAGAGGTAGAAGCCTTAGTCCATGATGCTACACCCTTGTGCAAATTAATTGAAACAATGAAGTTTCAATTTTTTTATTGTATAAAACTCACATATAAATGCACAGAACTCACATATACATACATTAGTAACCGATATGACCGCTGCTATTTTTAAGCAGCATTTGAACACAGTTTGGCATGGAGTCTATAGTTTCGAACAGTCACGGTTGATTTTTGGATCCCTGTACCACACGTGAATCAGCATCTGAATGAGCTTCTCCAGTCGTACAGTCTACAGCACGGAGGCGACTTTTGCATATAGCCCACAAATTCTCAATGGGATTTATGTCCGGGGAATTCCCTGGCCAATCAAGTACCTGTATTTGCTGCTCTGTCATGAATTTCTTCACCACTTTTGATGTGTGACAGGGGGCTAGGTCCTGCTTCAATATCTCAGTACAATCAGGATACCTCTTTTCCAGCTCTGGAATAACTCTCTTGTAGAACCTCAATATATTGTGGTGAGCGCATCATTCCTTCTACTGGCTGCAGGCTTCCAACACCATAATGATCAACTCACTTTTCGTGTTTGTTTTGAGCACAGGGTTACGAGTAAGATAGAAAACATGCTTTGTTTCAATTAATTTGCACAAGGGTGTAATTCACGATCTCCCCACCTCTGTTGTCTCTGTGCAGAAGCCACCTTTGGGCTACTCTCCCGGCCCTGCCAGGTGATGGTGTTGCTGAATCCACGCAGCGGGTCAGGCCGGGCCCTGCAGCTATTCAAGTCCCAAGTGCAGCCGATGCTGACGGAAGCCAACATAGGATTCAGCATGTTTATAACTGGTAAGTCTTGTGCCTGAACAAGGCCACTGTGAAAACTGCAGTCTCTCTCTGGAATGACAGGCCAATGCATGTCCCAAGATGGCTGGAGCCCCACAAAAGTGGTTGTGCTCAAACCTTTATGTACAGCTGTGCTCTGACCCACCCACCCACACCTGTGATATTGCTGGCACTGCCAAACTGGAGGACACTCCTTTGCTCAACCGTCCGGGTAGCTAATATTCTAAGGCAGCCTTCCCCAATCTGGTTGGACTCCCAACTCTCGCCATCCCCTGCCAGCCTGGCTGATGGTCGGGATCTGGAGAGCACCAGGTTGGGGAAAGCTGAACTAGGAAGATCACGGCCTGCCCCGTTTAATTACAGTGCCACCTACATGTGAACAGAAGAGTTAAAAATGCAGGTATAGGCTTGACAAGGCTCTAATCTTGCATTTTTTGCAGGGAAAGGAAACCCAAATAACTCCTCCCTCCAGCCCAACTCAGGTTGACCCTTTTCTGCAGAGTGCTGCTTTGTGAGCGTGGCTGTGGTTTCACTGATGTCAAAGTGCAGCAAACTTTGTTGTAAAGGTCTGGCTGATCCTGTTCATCCCATTCCAAGAAGAGATGGGAGGAGAGAACAATTCCTTGTTTAACACATTTTTTGAGATGCCCGTCCCCTTCAGTTTGTAACCTAATTCGGTGAAACATTGCTTCAAACCAGCTTGCCATTTCCATCAAATAGGATTGGCACAGGTAGCATTCCATTTGGCATCAAATGATGGCCAGGGAGAACATATTTTGTCACCTCTTGGAGATAGGATTGTCCTGCCTCACCTGTAGTGTGAATTATGGTCCTTCTGTCAACTATCTCTCCCCGCCTGCCCCATCAAATTTGTTTTGCTTTTCTCAATTGGGGGGGGGAGAGAAATGTCTTTTCCAGAAGGCTGAGGTTCATTATACTTTTTAATTCTATTTCCATTCTTGGTAAAGGTTTAGCCAAGAGTAAGACAAGAGGGACACGGGTGGCGCTGTGGGTTAAACCACAGAGCCTAGGACTTGCCAATCAGAAGGTCGGAGGTTCGAATCCCCGCCACGGGGTGAGCTCCTGTTGCTCGGTCCCTGCTCCTGCCAACCTAGCAGTTCGAAAGCACGTCAAAGTGCAGGTAGATAAATAGCTACTGCTCTGGCGGGAAGGTAAACGGTGTTTCCGTGCGCTGCTCTGGTTCACCAGAAGCAGCTTAGTCATGCTGGCCACATGACCCAGAAGCTGTACGCCAGCTCCCACGGCCAATAAAACGAGATGAGCGCCGCAACCCCAGAGTCGGCCACGACTGAACCTAATGGTCAGGGGTCCCTTTACCTTACCTTTAAGGCAAGAGAAGGATGATTAACACAGTTCTCTGTGTGTAAGAATGTGCATTCTCAGCTCTTCCTGACAGGGAATGCTCACTGCCACACTCCTTGATAGCCATTGGCTCCACTTTCCACAGCAATACTACTGCCAGCCTGTGTGTGAGGGGACAGTAGTCAGTGGTGGACAGATGGCATTTCCGCCCCCCCCCCCAACAATAATAGGAACCCTTAGAGAATGCAAAACTATATCCCCCTGGGACATAACATACAAGTCATACATGTTCATTGTCTTTGTTGCTAGAGAAGAACAACCACGCTTGGGATCTGGTGAGGAAGACGGACTTATCCATGTACAGCGCCTTGGTCATTATGGCTGGAGACGGCCTGCTATATGAGGTAAGGGGGGCAAGTGGGATCTGGCTAACTATGGGCTCCCTTGCCTGTTGTGTGCAGCTCCCATCACCAAGGACCGGATGCTGCCCAAGGCGGGCCCATGTTTGATGGTTGTAAAGGATTTTGCCACTTATTCCGATGAGGCCTTCCAGCCCACTGGAGTGCAAAGGGTCTGGGAAGGGGACTGTACTTTGGAAGTGGGTGGGAACTGGCAAGGGTTGCAAATCCAGTATTGGACAGTGAAAGTCTGCAGGTCACAGTTATCACACTGTCTTGCGTTTGTTGAAATGTCTTCCTCCTGCTGCACAGTGGGAAACTGGTACGGGAACCCAATTCCATATTGACTCTGCTAAGTGTTTGGCAGCACTGGCCAGAAAGGAATTAAATTGGAAGGAGGTTCTCAAGATAAACGAGGGAAGGCCTCCGATTTATGTTTGCAAATTTCCTATGGGTAGTTTTTAAAACATGGAAACTAATGCCTAACATTGACTTCCATTCACATTAAATATTTGCGTGTTTCCCCTCCCCCACCAAAGTTTGCACCTTTGGTACTGGACCAGTTTGATTTGGATTCATGTTGCATGGCAGCAATCAAATGACAAAACCATAGCAAGCTTGCAACCTTTTCCTTAAAAAGAGTTGTGGAAAATTTCTGTATGGTTGCAGGTTGTGCTGCACAAGGCAAAATCTAGTAGGTTCTGCTTCAGAAACTGATAGAATACCCACTCCCACTCCCTTTTTTCTTAAAGGGTCTTCCCAGTCTTCATGGCTATGGAAAGATATTTGAGAACAATAAGCAGCCTGCTAATGGCGAAGCGATCCAAAAGTTGTAATGTTCAATAGAAGTGCAGCTTAAATGCAGGTTCTGATGCAGAACTCTAAGATATTTCTGTGTTCTTATTTTGTGAATGTGGGGTGTATATGGTTTCCAATGGTGGGTTCAATCCAAGCATTTGACTGCAGGGTCATTCCATATCAAGAGAGCCAACTTCTTTACTTCATGTCATCCAATTTTCTTAATATTTTGTATGCACACTTGTTGAATGATCAAAACTAAGTTGAGATACGTCAAATTTGGTTACATATGTATTTTGTTGCAATGTTCATGAAGTACCAACAATAATTCTTTCAAAGTGTGCATTCTATAACACAACAACAAGCTATCACTCTTAGAACACATTTTTAAAAGAAAAGCCTAGCTAGGTTTTCAGATACTTTTTAATTACACAACTTTCTAAAGAAATGCCTGAATTAACTGATATTATAGTCTGAAGTCTTGTTTTTGTTATATTTTACTCCAAGAAGACCCATTTATCCTAAATAGAAGCCAATAAGGCAGACATGTATGTACAAAATATTTCCCCCTAGTGTGATCCCATGATGAAATATTGCAGGTAGATCTTAGAAATATGATAGAAGCAATAATTTTTTTTTGAAAATCTATAATCCTATTAATTTTTAATCACTTTTTAAAATTTTGTAACCTAAATTTTAAATTTAAGTTACAAGTCCATCTTGTGACATATCATATTAAAGCCCATGAAGTTCTGAAGAGATTGGTGTTCTTGGTTTTGATGTATCTCAATGCTGGGCTCAGCTTTTAAAGTTTTTGTGTAGTCTGACAAGGCCAAAATTGTCAATTTTTTGAAATTTCAGGCCCTCATAATTCAAAAAATGGGATGAGATAAAAAGCTAAATTTTTAGATTTAAATTTAGTTTTGATCATTCAACAAGAGTACAAAACATTCATAAAAATGGATGACATGAGGTAACAAAGTTGGATCACTTGATATGGAATAACCCTACAGTGAATGGAAAGCTTGACTATTTGAACTGGTAGTAAGTTAGGTATGACCAGCCTTCCAATGACAGAATGCTCTGACAAGTTTGGGAATAGCTTGACTGAACTCTCACCTGTAGCATATTCTTTATTACTGTCCTCTCATTTCAAATAATGTAACTACGAGGTGTGCCTGGAACACACACTCCTCTAATAACACAATCCTGTGCATGTCCAAGCAGAATCGAGTCCCATTGAATTCAGTGAGATGTACTCTTAGAAAGGTGTGTATAAACCAGCAGGTTTTGCGTGCAGATTTTTAGAGTTTGAATTGCAGTACCTCTGTGTACATAACCTAAGTCCTGACCCCCCTAAGACTGGAGTTTTAAATGGACTGGTCACTTCTGTGCTGACCAAGCCAAGTCAGAGGTGAAAAAAACACCTTGTCCTTTCCTTTCCAGTAAGCCCTTTTGCTACGTGTACTTTTTTGTAGGTGATAAATGGACTGATGGAGCGCCCCGACTGGGAATCTGCTATCCAGAAGCCTCTTGCCATCCTCCCAGGGGGTTCTGGGAATGCCCTGGCTGCTTCTCTCAATCACTACACGAGGTAAGGCATCACTGGCGGTTGGACCTGTGGCAGCTCTGCATGTGTGTTTCCAGGGCCGGCCCTACCATCAGGCAGGGGGAGGTGGCTGTCTCAAGTGAATGCTGTGGGTCAAGGAGAAGCAGTGGCAAGGTGCTGGAGGAGGACAGGGTTGAGTGTGCCACACGGCTTGCCCTGCACCTGCTCAACTAGCCTGTTGTCCTCAGGTGAAATGGAGGATTCTGTTTCTTCTCCAATGCTGGGGGCAGATTTAGCCGCCAGTTTTGCTGGCTTTGGCGCTAACAAATTGTGGAGTTTGGGTGTGTGCACTATCCAGCTTCATGTACCCAAAATTGCATGTGTGAAGTTTGGCTCCTGGGGCTTCTCCATCCTAGGAACCTCAGGCCTTGGGGTAAGTGAGGGTGCGTGAAACTGCTTCCCGCCCATTTGGCTTATGGCACATGCTGAACTGGTGGTATGCTGGTGCCACTACCAACAGAATCCTATTTGTGCACACCTCACTTTACAGTTGGCTAAAAGCATGAAATTGTGTGTGTGTGTGTAGTGGCACTAGCACATGGCTGATTTCTAGCAGCCACCACAGTTATGTTGAGCTCCAAGCAATGTTGGGAGTTTCCAGAACAGCCCCTCCACTTTCTCTCTTAATGCTGAATTATCTTTCTTTTGTCAATCTAAAATTTATGGTGTTTAAAAAGATGCAGGAGCCCCAATACAGTTCCCACATTGGAGGAAAGCATGAAAGGTGGGTCATGGGGCAGCATGATTTCAAAGGCTACATAGGGTGAGAGTGAGCAAAGGGCATCTCCCACTCTCATCCAAAAAGCCAGCCCACATTCCACACTGAGTGCTCAGGGCTGTATATGAACACTGAGTGGTTAAATAAAAACAGATCCTGAATGAAGGCTAAGTTGCGTGGTGCAATGGTAAGCTGCAAAGTCGCAGATATCCTTTTGCAGGCTTCTGTTCTACAAGGAATAGAAGGGCAAGGAGACATTCAGAAAACCAAAACTCTATGGGAACCCCCAGTCTTTTGCTCATTCTGACATTCTACCAGGCTTGCAGCTGGACCAAGATTGGTACCTGCTCCTGCCCTGTTTATTACACATCTTTTTGCTTAGTGAGGCTGGCAAGGCAGCTGCACTTGACAAACTTCCCTTGACAACCAATGGTGTCTTGTAATCTCCTACCACTGCTGTCAAAGAGGAAGGGCATCAGGGGGCAATGTGCATTCACAAAAGAAGCTTAATTACAAGTCCTCAGCTCAGGTTTCGATCCGCTCCCTGCAATCACAGCCAACATCCCCCAGCCTTGGCCTCTGCCCCTTCCACAGCTGGCCACCTTTCCCATCTGCTCTGTGACTAATCCTCATTTCTTAGTGGGCTTCATCTTGAGGCAAGACTGGGGAAGGCTCCTACCTTGAAACCTTGCAGTCTATTGTCAATGCAGAAAATAGTGAGCTAAACAGACCAAACCTCTGATATCCTCTGTATGGAAGCCTAGTTTTCTCCTGCCACAAAAGTGGCAACACTGACCTCTCCCTCCCTATTGGTTTTCAGTAGATGTCGTGAATCAGATGCCTGGAAGATGTTTAAGCACTTCATAATGGATATAAACATTCAGTTATAAAACCTAGCACCGTAGAAACTCATCTTTGGGGCATTCTTTTTTTACCCTGATCTTCCACCAATGTGGTTCCCAGAGCCACATTCATGAAATTGTCCTTTTATACTGCAAGCCTGCCGGTAGGGGCTAAGGGGGAAACCAGCAAACCCAGGCAGTAGTTCTGTAGTCTGTATAATGAACGGCTTGAATGGAAATGCTTCAGGGTCAAGAACAGGTCAAGTGGAGCTAGTTTCTCTGCAGAGCCGATGCCCTTGGCCCTGCTTCCCATCTCTCCCACTGCTGCCTCTAGGTGTGTCTTTGCCCCAACACCCACAAATCCCTACTTGTGGGGGGAGCACTTTTGATGATTCATGTTGGTGGGGAGAGTCCAGTGCCCTCTGGTCACTCTAGCTAGTCTCAGCTGATGAAACCTGACAGCTGCAATATGGCACTGCTCCCTTGTCCATCTGCTGCTGCATCCCAGCCCCACCTTTTTTCATGCGGCTACAAGGGGCTGTTGGGACAACGGGCCGCCTATAGAATGCTGATCACGAACACCTTGAAAGAACAGAACCCTGATACTGTGCTTCCTGTGTGATGACCTAGCTGAAGCAAAACCGCCACTGTATGGTTGACTCCCACACCAGAGGTCACCACCTCCGGCCATTCCAGCACGGGAGGCGGTGGTGGCTCAGGGATGGCATTGGGCTTACCTGTATGATTGTACTGGCAACATGCAAGGACACCAAAGCAGCAGTCCAAAAACTGTTTTGTCCCAGCCCCCACCCTGTGGAAGAGGAAGGTAAATTGGACCTTTGACTTTCAGGAGAGGAGACCTTTTGTGCAACCCACTACCATTTCTGCACTACCCTTGGGCTGGCCCCTTCCGTGCCACTGTTTTCACACGCTCCCTTTCTTTCTCCTGCTGCAGCAAGGGCCACTTCAACAAGGAGGAACTGCTCATGAACTGCACTTACTTCCTCTGCAAAGGCCTGCACGCCCCCATGGATCTCATGTCCCTCCACACGGCTTCAGGCAAGCGACTCTTCTCCTTCCTGAGCTTCGGCTGGGGCTTCATCTCCGACGTGGACATTGCCAGCGAGAGGTACCGCAAGCTGGGAGGCGCCCGCTTCACCGTGGGCACGTTCCAGCTCCTGACGACGCTCCAGGTCTACAAGGGCCGCCTCTCCTACCTGCCCTGCGGCGACCAGAGCCCCAGCCCTGGCTCTTCACCCTCTGCGGTGGGACACGGCTCCCTGTCGGCGCTGCACTCCGAACAGTTCTCCTTCAGCAGCAAGAAGTCCCTCTACAGCTGCTTCCCGTCGGTCTCTTCGTGCGCCAGCAGCAAGAGCTGTTTGCTCGAGGACTCCTTGCTGGTACCCTTTGAGCAGCCTGTTCCTGAGCACTGGACTGTAGCCCCGGAGGAGGAATTTGTCTCCATCATTTGCATCCAACACTCTCATCTGGGAGCAGACCTCCTGTTGGCCCCCCAAGCCAAGCTGTACGACGATGCCATCCACCTCTTCTACGTCACGGCGGGGGTCTCCCGGCTTTCCATGGTCAAGTTTTTCATGGCCATGGATAAAGGGACGCACCTGGCTCTCAACAGCCCCTACCTCCACTATGTGCCTGTCAAAGCTTTTCGGCTCGAGCCCCTGGTGCGCAAGGGCTCGATGACTGTGGATGGGGAAGTACTGCCCTGCGAACCCGTGCAAGGTCAAATGCACAGGCGGCTTGCCCGCGTCATCAGTGGCACAGGGAGTTGAAGGGGCGGGGTGGGAGGACCCCGATGCTGCACATCATCAACACTATCTCTGGCAGGGATAATTCTCAGGGGAAACTTGGCTTGCAGAGCCATTTTTTGAAACTACAACACGAGTAATGGTGGAGCCTGTCCTCCGGTGGGCATAAGACTCTCACTCTTCCCTGCAGTTTCAATGTCTTCCTGCTCTGCACCGCCCAGAGGAAGAGATGAAGCAAGTCTCCAAGACCATAGCTCTGTTTTGCCTCTCCATCCAATATCAAACCTTCTATGCACACCAACTGCGGCTGAAGCAGAGAACCTGCTGTCATCCCAATGCAGTGGCTATGTGAATAAAAATGCCTCAGTCCAAAGCCACTTTGGGGACCACTTTTAATCCTCCTGTAATTTTTTTAAAAATAAACTCACTCTCACACACACACCCCAAGTTGTATGTAGCAGCCGATTATATTCTTAAGGAGAGATGGAATAAAGATTTACCCTTTTTCCAAAAGAAAAAAAGCACTATCTTGAAAAATTAAGGTTAAAATGATGCCAGCAGTAATCTTGATGCTAAGTTTTAGGTTGTTCCCTTGGAAAGGGAAGCATATCTTAACAAATCCTTTAGTTTGCCTGCAAATGACAGGTGGGTGGGTAACACTGGACTAATGAGAGAGCTGCTAACTTTCTCCCATAGTGGGCACACCAACAAACTGACATGCTTGCCACTTTCCTACCATACTATGACAAAACTAGCACCTCTGCTTTTCTCAAGGTATCCAGTATATCATCTCGCAGACGATTGTAAAAAGATAAGAAATGTATTGCCAAAAATGGCTGAAATGATTCCTGTCCATATTTTCATAGTTATTCATTAGGTAAATGCAGACAAAATTGGAGTGGTCCATGAAGAGTCCTAACAGAAAAGGGTGATTTTTGTCAGAGGTACCCACACATGAAGGTGGACTAACATTACTGTACTTGCACACCAACCTAATGGTGAAAAATTCAGATAATGTACAAGGATTCTTTGTTTTAGAAAGTTAAGATTAATAGCACAACTGCTTTTAAAGCTAGTGTGCTCTCTCTCTCTCTCTCTCTCTCTCTCTCTCTCTCACACACACACACACACACACACACACACTCTCCTACCAAAAAAAAAGTAGACAGGAGGATTTATTGTTAGCTTTTGATTTGTGGTCCTAGTGCTAGCTGAGGCAGATGGGAGTTACGAGTGCAACATCAGCTGGTGGGCCACAGGTTAACTGCTAAAAAGCAAGCAGCAATACAGATCTCATGACGCAGCAGTCATACCATAGGTAAAGAAATAAGAGGATTAAGTAGTCGGATGGGCAGTGATCCTGATTTCATAACTCTCAGAGCATCTGCGAGAACCATCCCTTAAATATTTAGTATCAAATTGGTGGAATTGACACAAAAACAGTTACCAGTGTTTTGCTACCGACTTCTGGGCACTGCAGTTTTAAGACTCAGATTGAACAAACTGGAACATGTCCAGTGGAGGGGGCAACTAAGGAGCTGAGAGCTCAGGAGACCAAGTCCTTATACAAAAAAGGTTGGTGGCATTGAATAGGGTTAGAGAAGAGAAAAATAAAGGACTACAATAGCAATCTTTAAATATTTGCAGGGCTGTCACATAAGATGATGGAACAAGTTTGTTTTCTGTAGTTGCAGAAGGTAGGACCAAAACCACATGCCCTGAATTTCAAGAAAGTGGCTTTGGACTAAACATTAGAGAACTGCCTGATTGTATAAGCTACCTGACAGTGGAACAGACACTGTCTTAGAAGGTGGTGCATTCTCTTGCATTATAAGTTTATGGGCAGAGACTGGATGGTCACCTACCAGGGATGCTGTAGTACCAAGAAGTTGGCCTACACAGCCTTGAGATCCCTTCAAGCTCTATGATGCTATGAAATCACATTTGAGTTTATGCAGAATATGTTTAAATTAGTACATTACCATATTTATTGTTTTTATCCTACAATTAGCTTTGATTGCACAGTGGTACCTTGGTTTACGAACTTAATCCATTCCGGAAGTCTGCTCTTAAACCAAAGCATTCTTAAACCAATGTGTGCTTTCTCATAGCAGTGGGGGACTCAATTTACAAATGGAACACACTCAACAGGAAGCGAAACATGTTCTGCTTCCAAGGCAGCGTTCTTAATCCAAGTTGTTCATAAACTAAGCTGTTCTTAAACCAAGGTACCACTGTGATAAAGAGACAATAAGCCAAGATTTTATAGATAAAGCTGTATGCTGTAGCGCATACACTAGCTCTTAAAAGTTTCGTTATAGTTGAAGCCAGTGTATGGTCCTTGTGACAAGAGCCACAAATGGACCTCAACATGTTAACAAACCAGTCTGAATGCCTGGATTTTTCAGCAAAGGCAATGGCTTAGTCTCCCACCCTGCCTTATATTAAAACTGTTGGAGATTCTGCCCTTATGGTGATGAGGCCCGGGGTCTGGAGGCCTCTGCAACATATACTGGATATACATTGCTTTGAAGCCAGGCTGGTGCACATGATAGCACAGAATCCCAGGGGACACGTAGCATAAAAGGTTATGCAGAGGCCAGATGTATGAGTAGTCTCCACTCATACATTCTGCCTCTACAAGGAAAAAAAGGGTGATCAGATTGCAGAGCATACATGGGGGGTGGGTGGGTTGGGGTTTGCAGTCTTATCACACCAGGCAACAGCGGAACTAATCTTCAGTAGACTGAAGGATGGTGATTGTGATGAAACATATTGAAAGGTGGGGAAGAAGAGACACTCTTTCTTACCCATATCTCTTCTATAAAAACCCTTGAAAAACCATAATCAAACTGGCATTTTTTTGTTTAAAAAACCCCAATCAGTTAAGACTGCAGCAGTTCTTATTTGAAAGCAATGAATGATGACTAGCTAGTTCAATTTACATGGAAAAAAGTAAACATGATGCACAGCACAGCACAGTGCTGAGTGGCATGTTTATTGGAGCAAAGGAACTGGCTTATATATTTTTTCTGGAACGTCTAGTTCTTTCACCCCAGATAACAAATTCATATGTTTGTGTCTGACCTGTATAACCACAGGAGTCATGTGGTTTGAATGCTCCTCTATACCTTGATTGCACTGTCTGCCTCCTGACTCGTATTCCTGGAAGAGAACAGAAACTAGATGATCAGAAAATGTGTAAAGAAAGAAAGAAAACCAACCCTTCCAGATATTAGTTTTACATGGTCATGAATCACTCCTGCTAGGGTCAGCGAGTACCACCACAGAATTCTAGTCCACTGATATTTAATAATGCTGTTTACATTTGATGACCTTTTCAAATAACATTTTACTTTCTGCTCCAATGTGGGGCCAGGGAGGCCGAGCGAGGACACAACATGGAATACTGAGAGTTGGACATTAGGATTTACATGTGTACAGGACTTGCTGTGTCCTGACATTCCTCTCACCAACTGGGCAACTTAAGATCCCAGTTGCTATGGTTGAAGAGCTGAGGTGTGCGCCTGGGTTTTCAGAAAGGAGACCTATGAAAAGTTCAGACTAAGGCATTGTCACCATTCTTAAATGTACGTACACACAGATGTTGCGAACCATTTTCATGTTTTCTTTGGTAAAGCCCACCGCTGAGGGTTGCTGGTAGAACACAGTTCCAGCTATGTGAGTACACAGGTGGATGTGTCATTAGTGTGCAAAGTAACACCGAAACTCACAGAATACAGTGAGTACAGTCACTGCCTGAGTCACTACACATGATTTTGAGGGCTTCCTCAAAAATAATAAAGTAACGTAACACTGAAACACATACCTCAATAGGACAAGCAAGAATTGGACACCAGATATGCTTAAAGGGTCTCAAAGGGAAGGATTCCAGGGAAACTTTGCCAGTGGGAGACACAGGTAGAGAGTGACTCACAAGCTATAGGACTGGTCCCCCTTCCCTAGATGACATATAATAGACGGACTGGCAAAGAAGCTTCCTCCTTTCCCAGCCTCTTCAGGAATACCTACATCCCTCTTAGTTGTGAATGAGAATTCTAGTTATATACAAATCTCGCCAGATGGACAGAGACACAGCAAGCACAACCAAACCTATTCACAGCGGCAGAACGTAATGGCAAGCCACTTTCTCTCCTTTATTACTACATCTTAGTTAGCCAAACAAAGTTTGCAAGTAAAAAAAGATTAATCACACAATACTTTATACATATATTGTAAGCAACCAAGCATTCACAGCTGCAAAAGTAACACACCTCTAAGCATTGCCCCAATATGACAGCTCCATCAGTTTTAAATACTGTACAGAAAGGCTAGAAATTCTTTTTTCTTTTTTTTGTAATATTTCTTTCCCCTCCCTCCCCAGCACTTAAACAGATAAGATTTTAAATTTATACATCACAATCATGTAGCCCATCTCAAGACTAACAATGTGCCTCATGCTTTGGCTTCTTGGGGTGTTTTAAGCATTTGCCTCTTGAAAATTTCTCTTCACTCTTTTATTACGTACATACACCAAAAAGAGGTTATAGCTGCACGGTGTGTGCTCACCAGCAACTGCATAACCTAGAGCTTCACATTATTCAAAAGCTTATAGAAAAAGAAAGTGTAAACTTCTGTGCATGCCTCTGGTGGGGCCTGACAGCAAGGATAAGGGACAGTGCTTGATGGATGCAAAAGATGGCAGCAGATCCCGAGGAGGAAGGAGTAAGCAAGATCTTCCCATGATACAGATTCACACAAAGCTCTCAGTTGCACTCTGGAAAAAAGGGAGTCCCCTTGAAGCTCAGCTCTCTGCAGTCCATAGCACCATTTGGCTCCTCCCACCTTGCTCCCCTACTCAAAATGGAAGAGTAGCCATTTCTCAAAACAGGCTGGGCAGCTAGGTGATTGGTGGATTGGGAAAGCTTGCTTGTTTTCTTTAGTATGTCATCATAATAAAATACGTGGCCCTTTCCTCTGTCTCTTGGGGAGAAGAGGCGCCACGACCACATCTGCATGAGGAATGTGATGACACATAGAAACACAGACAGATCCCCCCCTCTCACTGTCTGCCCTTTCACACAATTAACAGAGTGTCTGGCAATGCAAGCAAAAAAGAAAAAAGGAGAAATCCTTTCTTGCCCCTGTCCTCAAAGGGTACTAATGTCAACTTAATTTCTTTTGCTGCTCTTTTACCAGCATGGCCACAAAAGATCGCATCCTGCAGCCTCCCAACTGGAAAACCGCTACCTCTCAAATCTTAATCTGCAACACTAGAACAACTAACTAATATCCGAGTAAACACAAGATTCGTGTCACCCTGTTCAGCTTCTTCAACTAGATTATTCAAGTGGGAGGGCGAAAGGGGGGCATCCAGGTCATGATCAGAGGAAGGAAAATACAAGGGTGACTGTGACGCCGTGCAAAGATGTGGGTGCGCTGAACAAGGAACAGAATGTAACCTCATCTAGGATGCAAAAATATGAATGTATCGCCACTCATGATCTGTACCACAGCCGGCAGGGAGCTGGCAGTGGTGGTTGCACACAGCCTAGGATCAGGGGATAGGAAATAACAGTGACTCACAATAAAGGCTGCAATTGTAACTTAAGAATGCTGGACTAGGGAAACCCATTGTCTATATTAGCGTGGAGGCTTGTTGCTATAAGGTTGGTGTAAGTCCATGGAGATACAATGTCGGGCAGAGCTGCCACTTTGCAAACACCTAAGTGAAAGGCGAAATCGGAAAATGTGGGCTGCACCATGCAATCGTTCCAGCGGCATCCTGAGGTACCTCGGTGTACAGAGTTGAGTTGGTAGCAGAGTGTTCATGTATGCAGGAGAGTAGCAGGCTACGCTATATGCACTATTCCCCTCTCAAGGCAAAGTGGAAAGAGATATGCTGTTCAGAAGAAATTGTACATTTTAAATAAGACAGCAGGTAATCCTCAGAAAGCCAGAGAGGAGGTGCTGAGTATGGACCACATCAAGGACAGCTCACCTAGCACTTAGCTTCTGTCTCAAAGTGGTCCATACAGTCAAGCAAAAACAAACGCCTGATATTCACCACTTTGTGGCTCTCTTGCAGGAAAAGTCCAAGCCTACACCAATTTCCGGGGAATTTATCTCCTCAGCTCACAGCAGCGAACCAAATCAAGAAAGTGCTCAGGACTGGCACAGAGCTGAAAATGTGGGCTATTCAGGGCTTTCTAACTGACCGGCTTTAGTGACATTATGTCTGAAGGTAGAGAGGAACACTGCATCTTCCTCACAAGATATAAAACCACAGCACTGCATCTTCCTTGCAAGATATAAAAACAAGGCTTAAATCAAAAGCCTTCTCGACCATCAAGATCACCCATAGCACCCAAGAGGATCACCCAGGGAAGAGGGAGTGCCTTTGCACCAACAGGAGTTGAGAAGATCCAACGCCAGCTTCGCACAAGGTCTGGCATGGAAAGGTCACAGCTCCTATTCTCTCAGGATCAACCTGGAAACAGGAGCATGGTGTGGGTGGGTGCATGTGTGTGTGTGTCGCTGTGCAGAGTTGCTCAGCCATCCTGGGCACCTGGAATGTGGGAGGGGGGAAAGAGAGAGAGCCTAAAATGAGTTATGGAAGCTTCTGCTTTCTCTATAACAAACCAAGCCGAGGAGGAATGAGTGCACTGAGAGTCTATTTATTGTTAACAAGTGTTGCTAGCTGCTTCCTCCTGGCTTCCCCTCCTTTTCTGCGCGTCTGCCTGCCCCTAACCTGATGCTTCATTTGTCTTCTGTCCACTCTGGGATGTTGGCCTCTACTAAGGCAGCCCGGTACTGCTGCAAGACTCCGCGGATGCTCTTTATAAACCCCTTGGACAGTGGGAAGAGGGGGAAGCCGATGTCGGGGTAGCCGCTCCTCTCCGGAAGAAAGCTCCTGTAGCTCTTTCTCCTTTTCTTTGGTTTCACAATAGGCTGAGCAGCAGAGTCTTGGGCAGCTTTACCCTCCTCCGTTGGGTCTCTGGCAAAGTGCGTTGCCCTGGCTTGGCCCATGCTCTCCGAGTCTGAATATTGATGGGCGTCGCTGGCAGCAAGCGTCGACATCGCGCAACCAGAGTCTTCCAGCTCTTCCTTGCCGTCAGGCAACTGGCTAACTGCGGCGGCGGCAGCAGCAGCCCCTAACTCCAGCTCTCCCAGAGGCCCCATGCCATCTAGAGGGCTCTCTGCCAAAACACCGCAGGCTGAATGCACAAAGGAAGGCTCTCCCAGGCTGATGTGGTCATGACTCCTTTCCACCAGCTCATTGGTCTCCACCCAGGACTCAATGCGGTGGACCAGGCGCCAACCGTTGCAGCAGAAGTGCTCAAAGATCTCCTGCTCAAAGACTTCCACCGGCTTGCGCAGCAGCTGCATCATCGACTGAACGACCCGGATCAGAGCCATCTCGTTGTAGCAGCGGCTGTTTTCGTAGCCCTCTTGCAAACCGCGGTCACTGTCGAAGCCAGCCTCATTGTAATAAGGCTCGTTGACTAGGATAAGCCCTGATGTGAGAAAACGGAAGGGGAGGAAGAACAGGGAGCAGGGAGAATAAAGAATTTAGAAGGTTGCAGTGATGTGGGAAATGCACACGGCTGCCTTAGAGCAAACTATGGGACACGACTGGAAAAGGGAAAAAAGGCAAGGAATTAAATGTACCAGGAAGATGAAAGCACTATTTAGAATTTAAGGGAGGGGTGGAAATAACCTCAGTTTTGAAAAAAACAAACTAAAATCCTATTTATTCAGGCTCTGAAGCCCAACAATTACTCCAAATTTAAGGTGGTTTTAACACCCATTTCAGAATTCTAACCCAGAATTACTAGGCTCATTATGTAATGAAGCTGAAACCTCCACCATGCAAAGTTTTGATGAAAATTAAAGCACAATTCCATAGGGTGACAGCACTTTTGGAAAGTTTTCTTTTAAGAAAAAAAAACACCTCTATGGGTTTTGGATGCCTTAATTACTGCCAGTAGACAAACTGTTCTAACTGAAAGTCTTCCTAGCTTCTTTAGAAAATGGTTATAGTCCAGGCACACTAATTATGTTAAAATATCACAACAATTTCTCATGAGAAGAATGCACTTCTTAATGTCTTCTACCTGCATGAGACCCATTGTCCCCTGAAATATACATCCTACACACAAAGCTACTCATGTAGGCGCTCCAACCTGCCTCTGGACATGCCAGGTTGGGTCCTGAATCATATGCAACAGTGGCCCTTCCCTTGGAGCAAGTAGACTGCGGAATGCCCACCTGCAGAGAGCAACAGGGATGCAAAATCCACCTATGCAAAAATAAACACTGTGTGGGCTGGCTTGGTTGCTTATTGGCTTTTAACGGCCAGCCAAGCTCAAGGAGTTACTTGCAGCTCCTTCTGTGAGCTGGCAGCTGTCTAGGTGGTGGTGGTGGTTTTCCTTTCAGGACATGAAATAGAAAGAAAATGCGTATGGGCATCCACAATTATAGGGTAATGAAATTAGCCTACAAAGTCAGCTAGCTGCGGAAGAAATAGGTTATTCTACCTATTTTCTCATATTCCCTTGCTGAAGGGTACTCTTGGGCCCCACGTTTCTCCCCTGCTCCAACACTGGAATTTACCTTGGATTGAGATGAGTACTTGGAGAAGGCTGGATTTACTGGTCCACCTCTCTGTGCCCTGGAATAGACAAACAAAAAAGTAAGCCAATGTATTTAATGTTATTTATTTTAAAGCTTTACATGAGAACAATGAGTTTAATATCATGTGGATGGGCTGGGCATTCTATGGAATTATGGGTGTAACATCGGCATTATGTTAGAGGCAGGTTCCAAGACCTGCGCTGATGCTCAGAACTGTGGTGACGCCACACATGGCAGAGCATCACCTTCTAGGTTATGTGGTAAGGGCTGCCCGTAGCATTGCTGGGTCCTGGTGGCCGGAGACCACACTGCTCCACTAGCCCAAAGATCACTGCACTGAAGAACAGGGCTGCTACGTGAGCTGCACGTTGCAAGCCAAATGAAGGCCAATGCAGCTGCAGAACTGGACACAGCCAAGAGACGACGCTGTTGCGACAACGCACCGTATTTTTTCGCTCTATAAGATGCACCAGACCGTAAGACGCACCTAGTTTTTGGAGGAGGAAAATAAAAAAAATATTCTGAATCCCAGAAGCCAGAACAGCAAGAGGGATCGCTGCGCAGCGAAAGCAGCGTTCCCTCTTGCTGTTCCTGGCTTCTGGGATAGCTGCGCAGCCTGCATTCGCTCCATAAGACGCACACACATTTCCCCTTACTTTTTAGGAGGGGAAAAGTGGGTCTTATAGAGCAAAAAATACGGTATATAAGATCTGGTGGAATGATTGTGTTTTGAGCCACAACGGATTTCAGTAGTGAGATTCCACTTATATATCATGTCAGCTTTTAATAGTGAGGTCAGCTCTAAAGTGTGTCGTGAAGAAAGGAAGTATTTTCTGATGAAAGCTTCTTGTGTCATTTTGCTATGTGTTGTTCTGCTTCCTTCGTAAACTTAGGAGCACTTCTCTGAGCTGTGGCTGTGACCGGCTGGGAGAATGGAAGCCCTTCCAGCAGAAAGCTATGGAGCCCATTAACTAAACCAATGGTTTAACACTCACAAGCTACAGTTAAGGGGTGCATATATACTTCTGAGATATGTGCATGGGCAGCAAACCGTAGTTTAGAGTAGTATCTTCAGACTGCTAGCACAGCACCCTAACCTTGTCTTTTGAGAGGAAAAGATGAAGGAGAATTAGAAGAAAAGAAGAAGAAGAAGAAGAAGAAGAAGAAGAAGAAGAAGAAGGGCAATCTGAGGCAATTTATACAATGGTACTTGGAGGAGCCAATGGAAATAGTTTGAAGTTGTATTACCTTGCCTATCCAGGTCCCCAAAAGGCTTACGCAGACTTTTCCATTGTCATACAAGTTGGGGTTCAGCCTCCCACTGCACTGGGAGAGGTAACGGAAAAGAGGGGGGACAGCCGGGTAGATGTTGGGAAGCTGGATGTCAAATAAAAAGAGGCCATCCTCATATGGTGTTCGCGTAGGTCCTTTGACGAGTGCCGAAAAGAGATCCTGTGAAGAGATCACAAGCCAAAGCATAATTCCATGAAGAAAAATCAACTTCAACTTCCGGGGAGCCTCTGCAGTGTTAACTAGGAAAATAGCAACATTACAATACATGGGCTGCATGCCAGATAACAGCACTGTGTTGGTAAAGCTATTGAACTTCACCCCCTGCTCCCCCACTTGTTCCATTTATGAAAATATCAGAGCAAAAGTACTTAACTTAACCCAGCTCCTAGAATTTAGTTCCTGTCGAGTTAGCAAAAGAGTTATTTTACTTGCTGGTGTAACAGAATGCAACATTGAAAGCATTTATTTGCCATTGCCAAGGCCAAAGAGAATGCCAGATTTCTTTTGGTGTGATAGATAACCCCTCTCGTTATTTACGGTGGCTATTTCAGTCAATTTTGTGGGTGCTTAAGGAAGTTTTCTGGAATATATTGCCATTTTTCTGCTCTTTATTCTTTTTTATAGCATTCAGTTATGTTTGAATGAATGCAAAATTTCTACACTGTACTCTATGCAAAAGTGCGAGATGAACACACAGGACACAATAATGGGATTATTCACAACTGCTGTATAAGCTGAGCAAGTCAGAAGCGGAGATGCTAGTGACTGATGGCTGCAGGAGGAAAATGAAACCCTTTTCTATCTGCCTGAAGGCTGGCCAAGGTCTTCACAAATGAACGATATGGTTCCTTCAACTAGGATGCATCTTAGACGATGGAGTCGTTGTTTGGATCCTGGCTTGTGTTTCAATGGTGACAGCTCTAACAAGAATGAGGAGTACCAAAACACTCTTGGTTGTGTGAACTTACCATTCTGTCTTCAAAGGTTTTGACCATGATACCATCTGGCAACGAGGTTGCTAGCAGGGCCATTTCTTTCCTCACTGTGCTGAAAAACTTCTTGGCTTCTGGAGGCTGGAATTCCATTTTCTTAAAGGCATGGCTATCTAATGGGACAATGAAAAAACCAAGACAGTGGGTTAAAAGAACCTCCCACCCCACACAACCATGCAATTATCCTTAAGGAGATTACCGTATTTTTCGCCCTATTGGACGCACCGTCCCATAGGACGCACCTAGTTTTCGGGGGGGGGGGGGAGGAAATCAAGGGGAAAAAATATGATTTCCCCCCCGCAGCTCTGGGAGCAGCGGACAAGCTGCACGCAGCCTGTGCGCTACTCCAAGACCTTCTCCCTGCTTTTGCGGGAGGTGGCGGAATTCCCCCACCTCCCGCAAAAGCCCACAGGAGCCGTGCGCGACTCCTACGGGCTTTTCGACCAGGAGGGAAAAGGGACTGAAATGGCCAGTCAGTCCCTTCTCCCTCCTCGGGGAAAAGCCCCCAAGAGCGGCGCGCTCTTTAAAGGCTGCGCGGCTCCTACGGGCTTTTCTACGAGGTGGGGGAATTCCCCCACCTCCTAGAAAAGCCAGCAGAAGCCGCGGATCCCTTTAAAGAGCGCACGGCTTTTGCCTGCTTTTGTGGGAGGTGGGGGAATTCCCCCATCTCCCACAAAAGCCCACAGGAGGGTTGGAGAGTAGCGACGTGCGACGCCTTCCCG
Source organism: Podarcis cretensis (assembly GCF_951804945.1). NCBI lineage: Eukaryota > Metazoa > Chordata > Lepidosauria > Squamata > Lacertidae > Podarcis > Podarcis cretensis. Next base: position 36,243,408 of record NC_137171.1, read on the forward strand.
CTGCCCCCCATCCTCTGGGGCTGGCGATGGGGGAAGCGCTGTTTCCCCCCCCCGCCAGCCTCCAAGCCGGGTTGGAGAGTAGCGGGATGGCGTGGCGCGCCTTCCCGCTGCCCATCCTTTGGGGCTGGCGATGGAGGAGGAGCTGCTTTCCCCCACCGCCAGCCTCAAAGAGCAGACTCTCCTGGCTTCAGCGGAAGCAACGCAAAGCCTTCGGAGCACAGGCTTCAGAGGCTTCGCGTTGCTATCGCTGAAGCCAAGGAGCCTGCATTCGCCCCATAAGATGCACACACATTTCCCCTTCATTTTTGGAGGGGAAAAAGTGTGTCTTATAGGGCGAAAAATACGGTATGTTGCTTTTGCCTAATACTGGTCAGAAATTGCTTAAAATATTATGCTAGTTGGAGAAGGAGAAAGATATGGCTCTTATATTCTACCCTTCTATTCGTGGTCAAAAAAAGCTAACAGGTGTTTCTATCACATCTTTCCTCCCAGGCCAAATAAAAAGCTCAGCCATGAAAACACTTCTCAGAGACAAAGAAGAATAATCCATGGCCAGTTATCACACCAAGATACTATGTAAAAAGTCAGGACTACCTGACTTTTACTAAACTAAATTTTACTCAATATGTAATTATTCATGAAAAACAGCAATGATAAAATACAATACATATTTGTAAAATGCAGGTAATTGCAGTGTAACAGTCTACAAATTGTAATAGTCTACAAACACCTACAGCGCCAAGGGCCTTCTTGCGGTTCACTCACTGCAAGAAGCGAGGTTACAGGGAATCAGGCAGAGGGCCTTCTCGGTAGTGGTGCCAGCCCTGTGGAATGCCCTCCCATCAGATGTCAAGGAAATAAACAACTACCTGACTTTTAGAAGACACCTGAAGGCAACCATGTTTAGGTCTGATGTTTTATCGTGTTTTTCATATTCTGTTGGGAGCCACCCAGAGTGGCTGGGGAAACCCAGCCAGATGGGCGGGGTATAAATAAATAAATTGTTGTTGTTGTAGCTGCCAAACAATGGGTTAAAATGGCTTCTAAGTACAGTAACAAAATGCAATGTGTTTTGAAAGTGTTGTTTATTTGCAACAGGCCATTAAGTGCAAGAGACTGAATGCAAGTTGAGGCACATGCTGAAGTACAGACACAAATTCTGCAAAGTTTACCTTTATCCCACCTTTAAATACAGGCTTCTATAGAATGAAAGAGGGATGCTGCCGCTTTATTGTCCAGCACTGCCTTCCCTGAAAAGCGGTTGCCTGCCACTCACCTGGGGCACACTCCAGTACAGAGAAGACTTCCCCCTTGGCACTGGTGAATGTAACGCCAGGCTTGCCTCCATTCTGCTGGCAAAGCACAGGAGTCTCGCTAGGCCACTCTGACGTCACTGGGGTCTGTGTCTGCGCCTCTTTCTCTTCCTTCTTTTCTGCCTCTGCCATGGCCTCCATCTTTTCTTCTTCCACAATCGCTACGTTGTCCAGGGTCTTCTTCAGATTCTCCTGCAGCTTCTTGATATCATCCAGGAACTTCTTCTCGCGGGTGGGCTTCTCGGGTTCGACCGTCGGAGAAGTCGGGTAGCCTGTCAACAGCTGCTCAACGGTCATGTTCTTCAGGCTCTCCAAGATCTTGATGGCCTCCTTCAACTCTCGGAAGCTCTTTGGGGTCCCTTCCTTGCCTGATTTATCAGCTGCCAAGTCGGCCACTGCCATTGCCACAGCACCTTGAACTTGCTCCTCCACCTTTTTCACCTCTTCCACAGGTGGCTCCTCGGGCTCAGCTTCCTCTGCTTTGGAGTGGTCATCTTCCATGAGGCCGTTGTCCGTCTCCCAGCTGTCACTCTCATCTTCCCACTCATCTGAGGAGGCGCCACTCGTGCTGCCATCTATGGAATCAAGGTCTGTTTCTTCATCCATCTCAGATTCTATGTTATACAAATGCTAGAAGCCAGAGAGAGAGAGAGAGCGCCATTTATTAAGAAAAGGTTTGTCATCCCACCAGTAAAAGGGGATGAGCTACAGAAGCATTTCTTCACGCTAAGGACACATCGGAAGCAGACACTGGGGGAGAAATTAGTTTGGTTTGCATTTTAATGCAAGTCTACCTGATGCTCACTTCCTAAAATAACACACGAACCAAAACACAGCTATCCTGCTCGGTGTGATGCACTTCTCTAACCAAAAATAAATAAATAAAAAGAGGACAAAGTATCTATGAGGGAAAGTGTGTGCAAAATACTTATATTAGTGAAAGTCATGTACAAAAATGCTTTCTATTGTAAGGGAAAGCTACACCCCAAAACACAGCACCAGATTCAACTAACCGGAAGCAAGACCAAGGACTTCTGCCACTGCAATGGGGCTTCCCCCTCCCACAATTCAGCTCTATGGGGAAGTTGGGAGAATCCCCAGAGAAGCGCTAAGGGGGAGGAGAGGGGAAATTGATGGAACAATCTGTTTAGTGCTCTGTGGAAACCTCCCTCATATATTAAGCAAAAACATGTACAATTTTCATGCGGACTTCAAAAAAATTGCACACATACTGATGTGGAAATGAGGAGAACTGAATTTGAGATTGAAAGAATGAGTAGCTAAGAAAAAACAAAATGGACAGATTTGCCCATCGCTAGGCAAACTCCCACTGGACTGACTTTCAGGTGGATCCTACATGCCTTGACTGCAGATCTTATGCAATACCCGTCTACAGGATTCTGAATCAGCACTTTACCCTCAAAAAGTAGGGCACCCTGGGTTAACTGGAGCAGTTTATAAAAAGACTACAGTAAGTTTGAAGATCTGCAGCAGACTAGAGCAGCATGCATTAACTCTGCTAGACGGAAGATCCCAGGATACTGAACTCCTCTTAACAAGTCTATTTACTCCATGCTGCCATTTATCACATTTCTCCCTTGCCGTTTTTGATAAGCTGCTTGATGTTTTTGTCGGAACAGGACCGAACCCTCCACTTTCAAAGTGACAACCTGTGAACTACGCAGAAATGCCTATCGCTTTCCTTCTACACGGAGCTGTTCTTATGATTCAAATAATCCTCAAGCTGCTGCACTCCACAGCGCTATGTTTCCACGGTGTGCCCCTTCTGATCTCTGTTGTGTATATTAGGGATGTGACTTTTCAGAATATGGCCCTCTTGTCCTCCACCACCCAGCCCAATTTTCCTTCTGCTCAAACTGCAGGGGGATTTAACAAAGGAGGTTACATGAGATGTACAGATACCCTTCTGCATATAGGCTTCGGTACACCTTTTCACAGATACCTGCCATGATGGAGGGGAAAAAATATATAGAGAGAGAAGCATTGGTAGCTGCAGAAGCAGTTTCCTGGGGAACCTCCATTTGCTGTGCACCTTAATCTACAACCACAAATCAAATTAACAGGTTTTTTTAAACGGTATAAACTTTTATTATCGGTTTGGTGCAGAATTGTATGGAGACAGTTGTCCTTTGTGGAAGTGTACGCCAGACCTGTGATCTGATCACATGTGACAGGAGTGGGAAGGGAGACAGCAGAGGGCTTTGTATCCCACTTCCATAGCTCAGGCACTGGACCATTCTGCTGCAATTAAAGGAGAACTGCTGGTTCAGAAAAAGAAAGCCTCGAATGCCAAGCATTTATGCACATGAACAGGCTTCGAAGGCAAAAGCAAACCACTGTGGGTGCTGGCTATAGCAGAGACGCAGCAGCTATCTGGAAATGAAGAGACCAGGCATGAGCTAAAAAGCTTTCAGTACTGCGGTCTCCTCTAACGTTGCTTTGGGACAAATTTAGCTGTAATGCCTCTCCCAGCGGATCTTTTTCACCTAGAAACACCAGCTTATGCAAGGATGTTACACACACTCTGATCATCAGTGTTCTAGTAGCAGGAAAACTGGAAATGGGGGCAGGGAGAATGGCTGCTGCACTGCAGATGCTCAAGCTAGTGAAATCCTTGGGGTAGTCAACAGTGTGCCCTCCAGATAAATGTTGGACTCAAACTCCCATAATCCTGGGCCATTGGTCATGCTGGCTGAGGCTGATGGGAGATGGAGTCTAACAGCACCTGAAAGTTGCCATGTTGCCTGCCCCATAAGCTTATTCCCAAACCATTCTATTTCATCTGCTCCTCCTCCCTTTCTCTAATTCAACTAAAGGTATTATTTTACAATCGTTCATGCATGTGGAGACATGCTAGGGCAGTGCTTTTCCATGAATCCCAGGCATCCTTGAAAGCTCATCAGGGGTTCTGTCAATGAGATCCACTGTGTACAAGTGTTTATAACATAGCTATCGGAAAAGGGCATGAACTGAATGCACCCTACAATGTGTGACAGTGTAGGCCAACAGTCCTAACCAGGACCCTGCTTCAACTGTGTACATGCCCTAGCACCTCCTCGCAAAGAATCTTCTGCAATACGTAGAGGTTCCTTGACACGAATGTAAATATGAAAAATTAGAAAGCTGTTGAACTAGAGCAATGGGTTTCTCCTTTGGGGTTTATTTTGTAGAAATGTGCCTATCTGCACTTCATATTGCTTTCTATGAAAGCATTGAGAGGGCTGCATGCATGCTACACCTACTTTAACTCAGCAATTACCTTCATGGGAATCAGTGGCACAGATGCCATAGCTGAGGTTTTCTTTTGTACCTTCCATCCCATCAAGGTGGCTCCACAGAGCCCTCAAAGCAGCTAATCATGGGAGAAAATGAAAAGGATGGCTTGGATCCAAATAGCCCTTTGCGCACCATCCAAACAGGTCCTGCAAAGCTGCAGGAGATGCTTCTGGAAGGACACAAAAGGGTCTGCACACCTAGGAAGGTGAGAGCAGGGAAGCCCTATGGCATGACTGGAACTCTGCTCTCATTTCCTTGGATCCACTTAAAATCGGTAGTGGGAGCATCTCCAGATGTTGGTGAACTCCAAATCCCATCAGGCGCAGCCAGCATGGCCACTCATCGTCAGGGGCAATGGGAGCTGTGGTCCATCACCATTTGGATGGCCACATGCTCCTCTTCCCTGACTTAAGTTAAAAGCCAGCAGAGAGAGTACAAGTCAGCACCATCAGAAAACCCAAAACTCCATCTAGCAGTTCCCACTGCTGCAACCTAAAGTTCTAAATAACTTGTTAATCTACAGGCCTCAATAGGCAAAGGCCCACTGAAACAAAAGAAGTCTTCATCGACCTTCTGAAAATGTGTGAGGTGTATGTCAGAGATGCGTGAGCAAGAAAAGGATGGGCTAAGGACAAAGGAGACCTGGACCATAAAGAAGGCTGATGGCCAAAGAATTGATGCTTTTGAATTATGGTGCTGGAGGAGACTCTTGAGAGTCCCATGGACTGAAAGAAGATCAAACCTCTCCATTCTTAAGGAAATCGGCCCCGAGTGCTCACTGGAAGGACAGATCCTGAAGCTGAGGCTCCAATACTTTGGCCACCTCATGAGAAGAGAAGACTCCCTGGAAAAGACCCCAATGTTGGGAAAGATGGAGGGCACAAGGAGAAGGGGACGACAGAGGACAAGATGGTTGGACAGTGTTCTCGAAGCTACCAGCATGAGTTTGACCAAACTGCGGGAGGCAGTGGAAGACAGGCGTGCCTAGAGTGCTCTGGTCCATGGGGTCACGAAGAGTCAGACACGACTAAACAACAACAACAAGGACAAAGGGGGAACTGCAGATTGCAGGCAGGAGCTACTAGCAAAACTCCATGTGTATAAAATTTCCCTGCAAAGGCATTCAAAGGATCCTGGCCGTTGCTGAGAAGGAAAACGGAAGCAGCAAGTTTAGACTGCAGAATAAAGAGACATCAGTAGTGCCACAAGTGGGTTTCATCAACAGCTTGCATCCAGAGCAGCAATCGTCAACCTTTTAGGACCAGGGGGCACATTTTTAATTCTCTGAGTGTGCAGAGGGCTCCAGTCACAAAATAGCTGCTTTTGGGGTGGGTGGGGGTGGCATAACACAAAATGGCTGCCACAAGCCGCATGGCTTAAAGCCACTCCTGGCAAGCTTATGCTTAACATGGGAAGTCAGCTATGTCCTGCTCGTCCTGATTGTGAGATCAAACAATAATGATTTTACACACACACATATAGATGCTGCCACTGTCTAATAGCAACAAGAAATGTTCCTCAGTACCAGGAAAAATATACAAAGTGGCCACACCATACTCACTCTCATGTCACAGGAATTGCTTGGAAGGTTTTGCCCCATAGCTTTCTTTTAATGAAAGTTCATAGTCTTGGGCATCAGCCCAGGAGCACAAGTAAAAATGTTCATGGGCACCATGGTGCCCACAGTCACTGACCTGGTAACCCCTGACTTAGAGAAATCCATTTCCAAGGTTCAACAAATTCAAAGCAAATCTAAGAGCTGGTGAAAAAGAAGAAACAAGCATTCCCAGTTTCAGACGAAATACCCCCTCCTTGCTATGAAGGCATGGGACCCAATGAACAACAGCTCCACCAAGCAGAGGCAGCTTACCTGTGGCAGAACGATTGTCCTGGAGTTATCAGCCCACACAACTTCCACTTTGCTGCTGAAATCCACACGGGCCACCTGACCCACAGAGGGCTACGGAAACAAACACAACAAGCCTTAGATCCAGCTTAACTCGACCTTCTAGAATACCAGCAGTTAGCAACTATTTTCTCCAAGTGAGTGGAGCGCGTAAGCAAGGAGGAGGATATCTACAGAGTGAGCCAAGAGAAATTGTAATGATTCCTGCTGCTGCTGCATTTGTACGGAGGGGGAAGGCCCGTGCAGGACATTTCCCAAACAAATCCACCTCAAAGACAGTGAACTGTACATTAAAACGACCTCAGCGCTACTCGTCTCCAGTCTCTCTGAAGAATCCATTTTTAAAGTATTTGACAGGGCTGCCATCTTGCGGTGGATTGAGGAACTGGCGTTTGAGCCTTTCAAACCTTTTTCCCCTCGGCAGATGGCGTCTTTATGTGGTTTCCTCACAGAGATGATCCACGTTGAACCTGGCCTTGTATATATGCTGAACATGTTCACAATAGGCTGTCTCTGTCACTTGCTCAGCAATGTTCAATACAATGCCGGAGACGAGACTTTAAAAAGCCCAATTAAAATTGTACCCGAAGCCGAGTAAGTGATATGTCGGTGTTCATAAGCTGTTTAGAAGTTTCAGGTCTGCAGATTTCTCTACACAGCTTTATTACTGAAGAAGGCAATTAGGAAGAGGCATGACGGCCTTTTAAGCTATTAATTCATGCATGCATCATCTCTCCACTCAAATTATGTAAGCTTTACGCTTCTGCAGCCGATAGATTCCAATGACCTCATTGTTACGTTCCGGTTAGCTATTGCATCTGCTACAAGGGGAGGACCTCAGTTCTATGTATGTGCCGAAAAAGAATAGCCTCCCTTTTTCTAGGAAGTGTGCAAGGATGCATGTCTATTAGGAACACTAAGCAGGACAAGACGGCCTATCCCTTTTCAGTCCAAACCAAGGCACAGAGGAATCTGGCAACTGCATTTCCCCCTCCTGCAGTATTAGGCCCCAAGGACATGCAAGACCTACCTCATTTTCACCAACTGAAGCACCATCCTCAGCATTGCCAATGCGGATCACAAAATCAGTAGTGCGGAAGCGGAAGTCTGGGTGATCAGCAATGTCATACACACTGACATCCTCCTCCTCCCCAATCAGCTGGCAAAGAACACACCATGTTTAAGACCAATCCTCGTTCAGATTTTCCAATTCCTAAATGCTTCCAAGAACAACATCCTGAAACTCAAGACATTCTGCTCGACGCTGCTGCTGCGTTGAGATATCTGGTACAAGGCCTCATGCATATATAATCTTTAAAAGAGCTCTGAAGTGTTGACTAAAACAGGTAGGCACTCAAAGTGGTAGAGTCACCTGAAAGGAGGACTGTACAGTCCTGTCCATCTGCACCAAGCTCTAACCTTCTACAATACACTCATTTGGGGCTCCTGTTCTCCCCCACATGGCACCAAAACAGAGGATGAGAATAAATCAATCCGCCCAAGTCAACATTTAACATAAAGGAGGATCCAGTAAGAGGATCTGAGAGTATGAAAAAACACACACACACTATTTTTTACTTAAGTTCTGACACCTAACCTTGATCTGGCATGGAAAAAAGATAAAATCCGCATTAGGGTTTATTGGGGAAAAGATTGGAAAGAAAAAAAGTCAGCACAGTATCTATCACTTTTAAATACAGCTTTTCCAGTATACTGAAGTGTACAATGAATAAAAGTCCACATAAACATAATAAGGGCACAAAAGACAAGGACCTTTGCTTCTTACCTCAACATCATCTCCACTAGGCCTCAACTTGAACCATTTCACCACACAGGTGCGGCCAACATGGTCACCTGACTGCACCACTCCATACATCCCAGGATCCTGAGAACCCTGTGCTATTTAGGATTGAAGAAAGAAGACTCCAATAAGAGAGAGCAGCATACTGAAGCGTCAAATCCTCTTTTTCTAGAGGCTTAGGCAAACAACAGTAGGAAAAGGACTAATATTCCACAAGGATTAGAATCATAGGATTGCAGAATTGCAGAATTGGAAGGCACCCCAGGGTCATCTCAATTAGATCAGGCACGTCCAACAGGTAGATCGTGATCTACCAGTAGATCACTGGACGTGCATGGTAGATCACTGGCTCCCCCCAAAGAAGCTCAATAACTTTGGCTCCCCTAAAAAAGCTCAACATTTTAGCCCTGCACCCCTCCCCAAAAGGTGATTTCTTTCCTCCTCCCTAAAAAAGCTCAACAACTTGACCTGAACCCCAAAAAAGGGGGTAGATCACTGCCAGTTTTTAACTGTAGATCGCAGTCTCTTGGGAGTTGGCCACCCCTGAACTACATCATCCATAACAGATGGCCATCCAACCTCTGCTTAAAAGCCTCCAAAGGAAAGAGAGTCCACCACCTCTCATGGGAGTCTGTTATGGACTGGAAGTCTCTTAATAGATAAGTAGAAAGTATATTCAAACACTTATTTGCGCTCCTTGGGTCATATTCAACATAGAATTAAGTGGATTGTTTCCCTCTCCTCCCCCTGTGCACCCACTAAATCTGGTCTGAAGGTTCCCCCAACTCTCTGGAGCAGATTTGGGGATAGCATGGGGCACACATAGGTGGAAAATCACACTGCGCTAGCGCTAATCCTATTTAAATGAATACAGCCCCTTTTCCTTTCATCTACGGTCCACTAATGAAAATACTGTATGGAGACAGATTTTAGACACAAACTGAAGAGTGGCTTATTCTCTTTGGAGAAATTCTATCTGCCAAATATAATAGGCACAGTTGCCATATTGTATCTGAGGTACTTGGTATCTCAAGAGGAGAAATACCTGTATGTTTTTTTAAAACACCAGGATAGATCAATTTACAATATAGTGCATAGGCAAAAACACCTTTCACTACTGCCTGAATACAAAGGGGTGCCACATTATCCAATTTATTACTTTAACAATTGTGAGGGTCAAAGTTCATCAGCAAGATAAGATTCTCAGGAAATATGCTAAAAGTGGACAATGCTGGTGTTATTACATTCAATGTTATTGGCAGTCTAAAGATCCAGACTCAAAACACAATTGTAAAGGTGAAAACAATGCACATCACACCAATTACCTCTCTTGTCCACCACAAAATCCCCAGGGCAAAACTCGTTGTTGTCCAAGTGATGGACAGGAAACAGCTCATTGGAACGAATGGTTTTCTCCACTGTGCCATCCTGCCACATCACATCAGCTGAAGTCATCGTGGTCACCACTTCCACAGCAACCCTGTGACCAAAAAAGGCAGCGAATTACAGAAGACGCCTCCTACAGCAAGTGGAGTCAGACAAAATGGGGCCTTCTGATCGCACCAATAGCAATCACATCAGATGAAACTAGCTCCTTTCAACTATGTGCTTCAGCAGCTTCTATTCTCATCAAGCACCAACCATTGTTCTATCTAACTGGGAAGAACAAGTGGCCCAAAATGTCTCAAGAATGATCTTGGCCAGCTGCTGCAGAAAACATTCTGGGTACCATTTGATTTCTAAAAAAGCTTTTACAGTGGTGCCCCGCAAGACGAACGCCTCGCAAGACGGAAAACCCGCTAGACTAAAGGGTTTTCCATTTTGGAGGCGCTTCACAAAATGAATTTCCCTATGGGCTTGCTTCGCAAGACGAAAATGTCTTGCGAGTTCCTGCGGGGGTTTCCCCCTTTCCCCTTTTCCTAAGCCCTAAGCCGCTTATCAGCTGATCCGCTGATAAGCTGATCCGCTAAAAGCCGCTAAACCGCTAATAGCGCTAATCCGCTAAGCTGTCAATGGGCTTGCTTCGCAAGACGAAAAAACCGCTATACGAAGAGCCTCACGGAACGGATTAATTTCGTCTTGCGAGGCACCACTGTATATCTATTTTTAGGCTTGAAGGACATGATTCAAGATGAACTTGTAATTTTATCTAATTGGCTGGAAGCAATGAGTAGTGACTAACAGATAACCTAGTTGTCCGTACTGTATGTACTTGATTTTAAACCACCTTATACTCACTTGTAAACTTAAAATGGTGACACATGCCTATTGCCTCACAGCTTAATTTCCCCCTCTTTTTAATGGTGGTAAAAGAGGTTGGACTGACATCTTACAGCTGAATGGGCATGACACTGCAGCTCATATACAGTACTTCTTAAAGCAGGAGTGGAGAACCCTAGGCCCAAGGTTTAAACGTAGTCCCCCAAGCCCCTCTATTTGCCCTTCCTTGGGACTCTTCACAGGCCTCTCTATCTCCCTTCCCCAGCCACATCCAGTACTTGCCCTTGACTGTGTTTGTCTGGATGGAATGTGCCAACCAATGGGGATAATGCTTTTTCCTTCCCTTGATGGAGGATACATAGGAGTGTGGAGTGTATGTGTAGCGACTAGTGTCCTGTATAAAGAGTAAGTGCTACCTTTCTTCATTGCTCTGCCCTCCTTGACTCCATTTCTGAGGTGCAGGGATCTGGAGCAGAGCCCCTTCGCCCCACCCCAACATCTCATCCTCCACCCTGCCAGCTGACGCCCTCCGCTTCATGCCTTCCACTGGCAGCGGCCCGGATGCTGAGACCGAGGAAGAGCTCCAAGTCACCGGCTGCAAGCTCATTCAGGCCCCTGGGATCCTCCTGAGCCCCCCTTAACATATTTATTGTGGCCTCTTTCTCTCTCCTGCCCGGTGGACTTGACTACCCACCCTGCTTGCTCCCCTCATTGGCCACCATTGCCACCATGTTGGCCAAGGTGTGGATGAAGAAGCTGGAGGAGCTGGTGGAGGACGGGCTGTGGCACTACTGGACTTCCCAGTTGGTCTCTACACTGAGTGCAGCAGAAACGCCAGAATGGAGAAAATTCTACTCTTTCCAAAAGTGTTTTTTAAATCCCCACATATATTGGAAGGCAGCCGTTTATAAGGCTGCAGTAGAAACTGGGGTTTTGGATTACTTGGTCCCAGAGAATGGGAAAAGGCAGTCAGACTGGTGCCTTTAATTGGGTTAATTTTATTCCTTCTACAGAGATCTGTGAGACCTGAATTCACACACTTGCCTCATACTGGGCATCCATGGAGTCATCGCAGTTTGCTCTTTGCATTTCTCTTGAAACATGAACATGAACGTTCTACACAGGCCGTCAAACTAAAAACCCATCCTGATGAGGTTGCACAAATCCTTGTGCCACGGACATTTTAAATACGCACTCACATTTGACTGCGAAAACTCAGAACTGGCAGGATTTAACGGCATGTTTAAGGGCAGCCTTACCTGTCGCCTGGCTTAAACTCGCGGGAAACCTTGGTTTTCTTCTTCTTATGCTTCCTCTTGAGGTTTTTGATGGAGAGTGGGATACTCTTCTTGCGCCCTGTGCCACTGCCGCTTTGGGAAGAGGCTGTGGAGCTGGCAGAAGAGGTCACAGAGCTGGTGTCGTCTGTGTCATCTGCTGCTTCGTCGTCAGCATCCTGTTCTATTGACTGGAGCTTGTAGTCTGAGGAGCCATCATTCCGTTTCAGAACAAATGGTGGTTGCAACTGCAGCCCAGCTGCTTCGCAAGGGACACCTTTTCCCGTTCCATCAAGGTGCTCTTCCTTTACTTCTTGTAAGCTTACAGCATCATGGGCAGAGTCCTCTAGTTCACATTTTAAGCCGGCTTTAGGTTCTTCAGATGGTTGGTCACCTGCTGCAGCAGATTCTGCTTCAGGGAGGTCAAGGGCACCCTGCGAGTCTGGGGATATCGACATGATCTTCACTATCTGCTTCTTCAACAATCTCCTCACCTACAGAAAATAAATGACGGTCAACAGATTCAGCCCAAGATGTAGGAAGAGTTTTAGCCAGAGCTAATCATGCTGCTGAGTTGAGGAGATGAAAGGTTTTGTATTCTAAGCAATCCTTGGACTCTATTTTCCTTTAGCATTTTGGCCCTTGAGTTAAGACTGCTTTCACTGGAAGACTGATGGGCAAGTCTTCCTTGCTAGCCCAGAGTTCTCTACAGGAGTAGTGACCACTCTATTGAGAAGCAACAAGCAACTGGGTTGTATCCAGCAATCTTGTCCCATTAGCAGAAGGACTTTTGCCTGTACAATTGGCTCAATTCAAAGGACTTCCTTGCCCAGAGCAGATATGGGGGGGGGGCACAGGGGGAGAGGAGAGGGAGGGGAAGTCCTTTTGCATAGGCAGAGGGGTCCTTGTACCAACATTACTAAAACCCACAGTGGTTATGACTGGCTGACCCAGGAAACACCCCTGGCAAGCCATTTCTAGGTTTCTCCATCAGAGTGACTCAGTTCTGGATACAGATAGGTAGCCGTGTTGGTCTGCCATAGTCAAAACAAAATAAAAAAATTCCTTCCAGTAGCACCTTAAAGACCAACTAAGTTAGTTCTTGGTATGAGCTTTCGTGTGCATGCACACTTCTTCAGATACACATATCTGAAGAAATGTGCATGCACACGAAACTGTGTATCTGTGTATCTGAAGAAGTGTGCATGCACACGAAAGCTCATACCAAGAACTAACTTAGTTGGTCTTTAAGGTGCTACTGGAAGGATTTTTTTTATTCAGTTCTGGATGTCGCAAAGCAGGTCCAGCCCACTAAGAAGAGCAATGAAGGCAAACCAGCATGACAACATTATGTCACTTTCAGGTGTCCAAGATGATGCGGATAAAAGCACAAGTAGCCAAAGGCCACAGAGGCCTTGAGAGGCCAGCATGGGGCCAGGAAAATACAGTAAGAGGAGAGTGTGGAGGAAGAGACTTTAAAAGTTCATTAGCTGTAAATGCACTGGCAAGGTGAAACCCAATAGTTCTTGAGACATTCTTAAGAAGACCTTATTAATATACTATGTTGCCCAGTTGGGACTCAGTTGCCTAGCCTTCTTTACAATGTACCTCTCTCGCCTATTTTTTTTTAATAGCACCATTACTATGGTTTTCTGTTCAAACTTATTTCTTAAGCATGTTTATTGGCATTTAGCAGAAATTGCACTGCAAAAAGTGGCAGGAACAAGTCTCTGAAGTTGTGAAGCTATCCTTGCTTTCCAGGAGGAAGATAAACTTTTTCTAGGAGGACTTCATATCCCCAACACTACATCTAGCTTCATAGCAATAAATCTAAAGCCATTATACCTTAATGTTAAGTCGTGGAGGGAATACAAAGATTCAGCTATGATTAAATATAAAACTAAAACCTTATTCATTAGTCAAAGCCAGCAGAGCACCATCCCCAACAACGGTACTCCCCACCAGATTCTGTTCTCTTTCCACCCAAGAGCCACTCACCCCGACAGAAAGTTTAGTAATCAATTTATACATTTAACCCCCCCCCCCGAAACTCCTGTCACTCTAGTTTAGGGACTGAGAACCTCCAGCCTGTGGGCAATTTCCCCCAAATTGCACTCACTTGTCCCACACCTGACATTATATGTGCAATCAGGTGTGTGGCAGGTATACACATGGCTGGATTGGAAGAGCAACCGACTTTTCCAATGGGGAACTGCAGCTGATCCCTGAAGAAAGCAGGATGGAAGTCACTGCCCATCAGCTAGTTTGTGGTGACAAGTATCAATATAAAAACCTTGGGCTCATTACAGTCTATAATGTGTCATAACTGACACAAGGCAATTCAGGGTATTGTCATGTCAACACATACCAACACAGAGAAAAGTGAGGTTCCCAACTGTGTTTCCCTCATATTGCAAATACAAAAGGTGGGGGGAAAGAGAAGAGGATGTGTGGGGGAGAATCAGAAAGCGGAATACTTTAAACATTATTTTTCTGCACCGTCAGTTCTCCCCTGTAAATGCGCAACCCAGATGTTAGTAACTGGTTCCCACATATATCCTGCCAAGTTTCAAAACCAGAAGTAAGTCCTGATGTGGAGAAAATTCCCTAGGAGGTACTTGCACAAGAGAACTTCCAGGTTTAGGAGGCATTTATGCTCATCTCCCTCCCTAAGTGTCCTCATGCCTACAATCCTCTCACTACAGCAAATAAGAGCTTAGAAACCTGGATGGTAATATTTAGTTGCACTAACTGGAGTGGATACCATTTAGGTTGCCCCCAATGAGTTCTGTAACAAAGGAAATAAGCAGCATCTAAGGCAGCCATGAGAGGAGAAAACATGTCAATTATTCCAGACACTGCCATCATCAAGGGCAGGCCATGCTCCTGTCTCCAGGTGATAAGATATTATCTACTTCTATAGCAAAATGCAAAGCACTGTTGTCAGGGGAGCAAGACTTGCCAACACCCCTTCTGCCTGATGACCTCAACCAGCAGGGGCCTCCTCTGTCAGGGTGGGGAGATAAGTGTTGCCATGAATATTATACAGATTTCAGTTAAAACATGCACTTTCCTCCTGGCATATCTCTATCACGCGGATGGACATGAATCTTATTATTACTAATTTAGAAGATTATCAAAATTATACAAAATGAAGTTAGAATTGGCTAAGCTGTTCTTAAAAAGGTTAAGATAACCTTTCCCTGGAGGTGGAATTATGGCACTTAAAAAGAATGACACCTACAAATAGACTCTTCTTAAGCAATGTGGGTTTATCTAGAAAGAGATAAACAAATGTCAAAATCTGCTGATGAGTTTACATGGAAAAATAAGCTATTTAGAATATTAACAGCCTTTTTGGAGGAAGGTGGCATTTGAATGCTGAAATTGGAGACACTTAGCTACCGTACAGGAGGAAGTTCAAGGCTTTTAAAAAACAGATACAGAATAAGTGTTTAGCACAGTACCTTTTCAGGCTTTACGTTGGATACGAAACAAGGACAGGCCATCTGCAATATTAAACACCACAATTTTGGTATTATTGATGAAAGCATGGGAATATTTAAAGAGGAAAATTAAGTCCAAAGAAATGATTCACAGTTTGATTGCATCTTATTCATATTTTAACCCAAAGGAGAGATTTAGAAAATTTTGGTTCCGTTTTCTTAGAAGTAAATTCTGATTTTGTAGGAAAAAAATACCACTATAGTGACACATGAAACCACTTAACGCAGGCTGCTAAACTAGTGAGCTAAGCAGACAGACAACCATGTTTCGTGGCCTGCCAGATGCTTAACAACCTCCCTCAAAAAGATCACAAAAACAGGGGGTTAATTGAGCCTATGGTAAACCACTATGAATGCCTGTAGACTGCACTTGGTTGGATCTGCAAGCAGGATTAAGGAATGTAGTCCCCACAATTCTCATTAAAGAAATACTGTAATGAGAGACACAGACCTACCTGTTACTAACAGAGCTAAGCAAATTGCACTATGAACAGCTAGAGTAAATTGTCCATAGACTAAAACTACAAGGGCAGAAATGAAACTTAGCACGTTATTACAACAAGACACTGGAAGATGCTAATAAGCTGTCCTATCCAAGTTAAATAAGAGCATCCTTTAGAAATATGTGAATTTCCATATTTTGTTCATTATTAACAAATATGTTAAACTCTTTTTCACTGTCAAAAGTAGCTGCTAGAATGGTATACATCTGATAATGGAAAGATACCAAAACCCTCAATATATTTGAATGACTATTAAAGTGAAGATATTTAGCAATTGTAAATATTAAGAAGCTACATCCACGGGCTAGGCAGGAAAAAAAATAAATTCACTGAAACATAAGTAGAGCAGAAAGGTCCAAAAGTACTTCAAAAAGGAAGGAGGCTGCTATATCTAGCACAGTACACCTTAGCTGTATTATTTTAATTGTGTAGTTTCCTTTCTACACTTGGTAGAAGCAATATAAACATGCATGGGAGAGGGACAGAAACCATGACAAATGCATATTCATACTTGACCTAAGAGAGGTGCTTGTTAAATTCAATCGATACACACAATTCTGAGCTAGTTACTTTCCCCCTCACTGTGCATTGAAGTGAATGAATAATCTCCGGGGGGGGGGGGGCGAATCCCATGTAGGTAATAAGCAATGTGAGTTGTAGAGAGCCACTGACCTGGGTTGAATCTAGAAACGTACAAAAAATGCTGTGAAAGTGCTTTTTTAAAAGCATTTTGAAAAATATATTGAATTTACCATAAGCCTGCCATTGCCATCTAGTGTCACATTTGTATAATGCACTTAAAACACACGTAAAACATTCTGTTTGCAGCTGTATAGCTGAGTCCCCGCTACACATATAACACCAAGCCAAACCATGCCTTAGTGGGAATGTGCAGACTCTCGGAGAGGCAATTGTGGGTGCTTTTCAAATTCTCTGCTCCTGCTGCGCTGTTCTGAGCCAAGCAATGGTTTGGCTCCATCTTTTTGTCTACACCCAGGGCTGGTGGTTTGTTTTGCTCTAGACAATCATGAGCCCAGGTTTGGACAACACACTAAGCCAATATCAGTGGTTTAGCTGAGAACAGTAGCAAACAGGGCCAGAAGAGGAGCAAAGCAGCTGGGACTTCTCCAGGAAGGAGCCTGTGTATTCATGCTAAGTTATGGTTTGATAAATATTACATGAGAACAGAGCCACTGTCTCAGAACGGTGGAATGAATATGTTGGATGGTCAAAGCTAAAAAAAGAGAGAATTTTTTTCTACTCGAGATCTCTGAAAGAATTTAAACAACCACCTGCAATGTGGATTCTAAAGAAATCTCCATCTCATATTTAGGATCACTGAAGGGGCCAATCAACAGAGATTTACTCTGAAGACAGAGACCATCAGTGGAATGCATCAAAATCGGGTGGACATTCATATGCCCGTTAACATATTTTTCACATAAATTGATCATAGGAGGTTACAAATCACTTCTCAATCAGTTCTTATCTAATGAATGCAACAGTTGCCAAATGAAGGCAAACTCATCCCATAACAACTCTCTGTCTATAGACCATTCAGCTCAACAAGTTCACATTTTCTCTGATCATCAAGTATCATATCTTTTGTGCCACAGTGCTACTGGCAATTTGCTTTCTTAACTGTGGGATCACACAGTTTCACTGAGCCACTGCCTCCTTCCTGACATATATTTTAGGGAAACATGAACACCAGACATGGAATTATGGTTAAGGCTAAGCAGGTACTTCACTTAATTGGTATTCTTCTGGCACCTGAAGATGGTTAAGAATATTGGTTAAGCAGGGCACCAACTCAAGCCCTAATTGCAATCAACACTGGTGCAAGTATTTCTCTTACGTGTGGGAAAGGGAAAATGTGCTCTCAATACAGAGGAGGCTGCAGAAGGAGTACAAGGGTGCATAGTTCCCGAAAGCTCACTACCATTATCTTAATCACATCAGCGGATTATCATCTTAACAAGACTGTCAAAACAGTCTAGAGAAATTCTGAATAAAAGAACTTCCCAAAGAAGTTTGATGTTCTGTGAAGCAGTTTGATATTATCAGCCAAACGATGCCAGCATACATACCTTTTTGGCAACAGATCCTTCTCCCAGAACACAGTTTCTCTCTGGGCACTCACATGTGATTTTTGCCGGCTCCACCTTCTCAGGAAACACATAGAGACACCTTTCTCCAAGTTGCCGCTCAGCATGGTCAAAGCACCCCAGGCGCTTTACCCTGTCAAAAACAAGGTGACCGTGATACCACCTTACTGCTGGCTGATACAGTTTCCCCCAAAGTCCTAGCACTGCCTGACACCTCTACAGGGGCTTTCATATACTTACAAGATGATAACTTTTTTTTTGGGGGGGGGAACTGTTTAGGAGACAATAACAGTACTTCCTCATTTTACATGGGTTTAGGCTTAATTCAACAGTGCAAAAGTATTTGTTAATGCAGGACAAAGGGGAATGTTCTCTTATATGAAGCATACTATGAAGTTTGAATGTGCAGGAGGAAAATAAGCAGATTGTTAAAGTCCTTTTGCTCTGTAACAGCACACAAACAGCTGTACACATGCCATTTCAGATTATTAGATCATTCACCATCCCACCTCAAATGTTTGCACTAAATACTATAGCAATAACTTTGTTTTCATCCAAGTAAACTATTGCTTTTCTGGTAGCAGCCTTCTGGCAGAAAGTAATTTAATGGGGGAGTGCTTTTAGGGTATTAATATGAAGAACTCCTTACCTAGACAAGTTCTCTTGGGTGATTAAAGACGGTGGGGGACTTATACTATCTGTACCTCCAGGACAGAAACTTTTAGTGATCCAAGTCACTTTCAACTCCACCACCTGCACCTAAGGAAAACAAGGCAGAGGAGAGGAGAGAATGGTTTTAGAAAATTTCACGAGATTAAATATCAAGTAGCATTTTGTTACTGAAGTTGTTAAGACACTCATACTTTGGTATCTTTTGTCCAACTCACAGAATGCCTTTAGTTTGTCTAGGACTATTATCTTGGCTTTGGTGCTGCATAACTGTATCAGAAGGACGCAGGTGGCGCTGTGGGTTAAAGCCTGAGCGCCTAGGGCTTGCCGATCGAAAGGTCGGCGGTTCGAATCCCTGCGGTGGGGTGCGCTCCCGCTGCTCGGTCCCAGCGCCTGCCAACCTAGCAGTTCGAAAGCACCTCCGGGTGCAAGTAGATAAATAGGGACCGCTTACCAGCGGGAAGGTAAACGGCGTTTCCGTGTGCGGCTCTGGCTCGCCAGAGCAGCGATGTCACGCTGGCCACGTGACCCGGAAGTGTCTCCGGACAGCGCTGGCCCCTGGCCTCTTAAGTGAGATGGGCGCACAACCCCAGAGTCTGTCAAGACTGGCCCGTACGGGCAGGGGTACCTTTACCTTTTTAACCGTATCAGACCTAAGTAGCTATAGCATGAAGAAGCAGTTATTTGCTTTTTGGAAACAATTCAAACAAACCTGCTTTTTATCAAGCTGGCATCACTTACTGAGGATTGTTCCATTCATATACCAACATTGATACAATCTAAAATGAAGGCTATTTTCATCCTACAGATTTTTCATGGCTGGGCTTGAGTGGGGACTCAAATCAAAGAACCAGTCAGGGAGTGGAAGTGAAAATGGGGTCATTTCTAGTTTAACCAAAGTACAAATGATAGATGAGGTCCTCACTCATAAGTTGTACATAATTTAAAAACAATTATTGATCCTAAACTTTTGTAGAATATTTTTTCATCGCGTTTGGTTCAAAGGACACAATATAGCTTGTTTTGCGGAAAACTCCAGGCAAGGCAGTGATCCCTTAACATAGTTAAGTTGACTGAGCCATACCTCTTCCACCACCACTCTGAACTTGCTCTTTGTGCTAAGAACCGGTTTCACTCCTGAAAGCCACTGCACATTCGAGAAGACTTTCGATGGGCCAATGAGAACTTGCCCAGGGTAAAAGCCATATGAATCATCGAAGAAGAGGCCCTGAAAAGAAGAAGCAATACAAGAAAGAAGTGCAAGTCAAAGCCAGGTATGATTAAGACCACATTTTGTCCCTGTGGAATGAGATTCCTGTGTTCCGGTCCAATGCTAGTCACTAACAAAATACTGTATTTTTTGCTCTATTAGACTCACTTTTTCCCTCCTAAAAAGTAAGGGGAAATGTGTGTGCGTCTTATGGAGTGAATGCAGGTTGTGCAGCTATCCCCGAAGCCAGAACAGCAAGAGGGATTGCTGCTTTCACTGCGCAGCGATCCCTCTTGCTGTTCTGGCTTCTGAGATTCAGAATATTTTTTTTCTTGTTTTCCTCCTCCAAAAACTAGGTGCGTCTTGTGGTCTGGTGCGTCTTATAGAGCGAAAAATACGGTACTTAAGCAAACAGAACTTGTTCAAAGATTCCTTGGTCCTGAAATGCTCTTTCTCTGCTACAGTCAACCACAACAGCAGTTTCTAAGGCATCTAGGGAAATCTTAGGTACGCAGGATAATGAATAGTGGAGGAAACATCATAAGGTACTAGAAACTAACAGCTCCCAGTTTCATTTGAATTTCTTCAGTACCAAGCAGCAGGTGGAAAATCTACCATGAAAATATGATTGAATTATCTTCAGTGACTTCTGGAGTTCTTGCATTCAGTGGCTCTATTTCCCTACTTACAGAGGTGGAAACAATTGTTCCAAACATATGAAATTTCAAACAGGCAAGGTGAGAACTATTCTAACAAACTGAGAACTATTCTAACAAAGAGGGGGAACTTACTGAGTCGCTGACATGTGGACAGACATCATAGAGCTTTGCTGCATCCTCTGTGCTCATAGAACACCTAAGGAAAAGCAGTAATTGTTAAAAACACACACACAGATTTTGCAAGAGTCAGCACTATTTTCTTAATGGCAAATATGTGTTAGCATGCTCTTATATCTAGATTTAACAACACTAAGCCATGCAGATGGAAGATATTGGATATCATTCCATTTTAAAAGTACTATTCAATGTATTTAACCTGGAATAGGTATGGGGATGCTTTGAGAAGTATTACAGGTCAGGGACAAACTATCATATCATATCATATTATCTATTATATCATATCAAATTATCATATAGGGATTATCTAATTGATTTTTGAATTTTATTGTCATTCATGTTTTTATACTGTATTTTCTGCTGTTTTTATAATTAAGTTTTTAAAGTGTTTTAAATTTGTTGTTAGCCGCCCTGAGCCCGGTTTTTGAACCGGGAAGGGCGGGGTATAAAATAATAATAATAATAATAATAATAATAATAATAATAATTATTATTATTATTATTATTATTATTATTTTCCCTATGACAATTTTGTAGGATTTGCATAGGCAGCCTATATATTAGGGGTGAGGAAGCTGCAGTCTGCAAAGCCTAATTAGGTCCACCAGTCCCTTTTGCCCAAGCCTCACTTATCTGCCCTTTGCCTGATGTAATATATGACATCAGGTGTAGGACCAGTAAAGCTGTAGCTGGATCAAAAGGGGGCTCGGCTAATTGGTGGTACCTGCAAAGTCCTGTGTCATGTACTTTGACGCCCCCCATTATCAGCTGATTGTCTGTGCTTGAAGAAAGCCCTGCATGGCCAAAGCTTCAACAATCAACTGGAATTGGCTGTGAAAGGGAGGTCCCCCCCCTTTTTTTTGAATCTCCTTAGTGCTGTCGAGGGGACTGCAGGAAGCAGCTTAGATTCAAAGTGATTCCTCCAATGCTTTGAATGCAAACTGCTTTCTCTGGAGAAAAAAAAAATCAGTTTAAAAACTGAGCTTTTTTTCTTTCCAGAGAAGGCAGTTTTCTTCAAACCAATGGAGGAAGCATTTTGAAGGTGAAAACTGCTTTCTCCACAGAAGGCAAAATGCTCAATTTTTAGGAACATTTTGCCCCCCTGCAGAGACTCCAAAGGGGCTCCCTGTCACCAACGATCAGCTGATGGACAGTCGCAGCAACCTGCTTTGAGCTTTGTCTGGTGTCAATCACCTGTTGCCATTGTGACATCAGATGATTCCTGGTGGGTGGTTCTGCCTAGCTGTCGAAGTTGGGCTACACATGTGAAGAATGGGGAGATACTGATCAGGTTCACTGACCAAATCAAGGTATTCATACCTGGCCTATATCTTACTGGATCAAATTCAAGGTGCTAACATTAAAGGCTTTATGTGTTAAAGATGTGGGACCTGGGTATTTGTTGCAGCATCCCTTCTCATACCAAACTACCTGAGTCCGGAGACCCAGTCTCTTTTTTTTGGGGGGGGGGCTCAGATGCTTGTCTGCATGGCTGAGCACACAAGCATAGCAATATAACTGCCCAGTCCTGTGAGTGTTTACGCAGATGTTCTATCAAGTTTAATGGGACTTGTCCCATGAAGTCAAGGTGCACAGGATGATAGCTGAAATCTGCCACCCTTCCCCAACCCGGTGCCCCCTCCAGTTGTTTTGGATTACAACTCTCATCAGCTCAAGCCAGTATAGCCAAAGACAGTTGAAATAATAACAATTAAAAAATATGGGAAGGCTGGCTTACATTTACTCAGCCAAGAAATTAAAAGCATGCTCTGTAACAGAAGCAACAGACATACCTGGCACCATTGGAGAGCTTCAAGATGATTTGGTTCTTTAAATCATACACTTTTCCAAGCCACCAGTCATAGGCAATGCAGTCACCGTACATGAAAGGCTGAGGGGTAGAAGAAAGTTATGATGCCTGCTTGCTTGGTTCATTTAGTCACAACTAGATAACGTTGTTCAGCTCATGGAATAAAATGAACTGATGTTCAGGATTAGGGTACACCCGGAATATAAAAGAATTTAACACTTGTACATTTCCCAGGTTACTGAAATAGGTTTTTCCACCACCCCACCATACTACAAGATTGGGTAGATGGAAAAGTGTGTTACTGACAAATTTCATGGCAAAGATGAACAGTAACATATCAAGTACACTGGGTAAACTCAAGGATAATCTCACAATCACAGTTAAGTGATTGAGGAAGCGCAACTGCCATTCTTTCTTACAATCAATTCAGAGTTGCATCTCTCTGCCTTGTTAAGAATGCCAGCAGAAATATTTATATTCGTTTGGGAAGGTTTCAGACTATAGCCAAAACCATTTTGTAGACCCATTCCCGGCCCCCTGTGACAAAAACAGTAAAAAATGAAATAAAGGTAGGAAATATCTAGAATGAACAAATGAACTCAGAAGTTACAGGCAGCCAGTTCCTGTACATTTTTTATGTACATACTTTGTTCCTTTAAAGATTTTACTAACACCATGTTTTAACTGTACTGCAGCTCAGGATCACGCTGTTGCCGTGGGACTGCCTTGATCAAGTGATCATCCCAGCTAATCACTATGCAGAAACTTCTCACCCCATTTGTTATAGACTAAGCCTTTGCTCAGTCTGACAGAAGCTAGCAACGTATTCAGAAAAGAACTAGTGTGGCCGTAATGCAAATATTGCATCATTTACTTCAAATATTTATATACCACCCTTCAATATTAAAAGTTCCAGGGCAGCAGTTTACAGAGATTAACAATTAAAAACAATTAGAAAGTATGACAGGAGATAAGGAACTCCTTAAAATTAAGTCAGAGTAGAGAACTAAGCCAGTTACAAACTGGGATTAGTTTTTAAGGGCTTTTACTTTGTCTTTATAGTACCAGACAAATTAGGTTTGCTTGGCCCCAGGAAAGGCTTCCCAGAGTCAAGATACTACAACCAAAAAGGTCATAATCCATATAAGAGAATCCAGGGAAATGCCTTACAACTAACATCTTAATGTGCAGACAAGTTTATGTGGAAGTAAGCAGTCCTTCAGGTCTCTGAATTGCATCTCTTGTAGGGCTTAGAAGCATTACTCTCTTCAGAGAAGACTCTAGTCTTGTTAAAAGAAACCACTCACATCAGGGGATGTAACATCATCCCTGCCTGTTCCTGATTAAATCTGTTAAGTTGTTAGCTTTCATGCTGTGTGAGGATAAGTAGTTTTAAACACACTCACCCAGATATTCTGAAGATCTTTGCTGTTGACCGGATAAAGGATACAGTTGGTCCCCACCAGTTTTACGGCACACTCTATATTCACATCAATTACTGTTCCACACTGGCTGTCCTGGAAAGGTGAACGAAAGGTTTTTCAACTGCAGGACACACAAGCTGTGCAGAAACAGACAGCCCTGAGAGTTTCACCTGCTATTTATCAGTAGAACACGAATTCAAGACCCAAGAAAAAAAGCAAAAAACAGAGTCCCTTTTATGCCTTCTTTCTTGAGAGAATTATTGAGTCCGCATTCTTTGCCTGCTTGACCTCCTGTCAACCTTCTTTGGAACCCAGTTTATATAGGTTCTGTCAGGGAACTGCCATCGGAGCCAGAGGGAGAGGGAGGGCTCCAGAGGGATTCCGGAGAGCGTCCCAGGAGGGAGAGAGGCAGCCCATCTTCTGGGGAAGGAAATCAGCGTAGCACCAGTGGAGAAGGGGGGCAGATGGGGGAATCGGCGAGGTGGCTCCATTACTCCTCGCCGGAGACCAGCGGGGAGAGCACGGGTCCTCCGCTGCCCACACCCTCCCTGCGCAGAAGGCTTCCGCGCAGGGAGAGTAGGCGGAGACTAGGCGTCAAAGAGCTTCTTTGCTGGAAGAAGTTCAAGAAACGCCCACTGACGGATTCTGCCAGCGATTGAGACAGCCATGGGTGCGTGGCTGTCCGGACAGAAAGGGTTCACCCAGGTAACCCAGCCAAACGTGGCGCCAATTTATGCACAAGCAACCCCTAGAACCATTACAGGTTCCTTTCCCTGCAAGTTGGGGACCCCTGTACATCATCAGATAGTTTGCTTGCTAATCTAGATGGTAACTGCCTAATAAGTAAGCTCTCAGACCAAGACTGGTCTCTTCATTTTACCCACAAGCCGAACGAAAGTAATGTGGTAATTTCTGTAGAAAGTCAGCATTCTCTCAACCTCACTATATTGCAATGTGGGGATAAGACTAATGTAACAATATTCAGGTATCGTGCTCTTTCAAACACTTGAAATATGCTGTAGAAATGTCAGATATTTTGCCCGCTATCTGCAGAACAAATATCAGAGCAAAGTATTAATTAATAAATAAGCCTTGTTTATTGTGTCGCTTTGAGCCTGTAAAGAAAAGCTCAATTGTGCCTGCATACTGTTTGGCTTGCTGGGGAAGAGGATATGAACCCAGATGCATCATTAACTCATAACTCAACTAATTCTTAGTCAACTGGCAGCTGCTGTAATAACCTATTTTTATTTATTAATGAGCATAGTCCATTACAAAATGCAGCTGATGGCTGGGTTCTGTAGCTGTTCCCAAACATCAGGGTCTATTAATGGAAACACACATAGACACACACACTTTGGAGGGTAGGTGCTTTATAATATACGAATTAGCTCACTAACCATATGATGATGCTTTTCTCCCTTCCTCCACCTACTGCTGAAACACATTTTTAAAATTGCTCTCATTGCTAAATAGGCGTCTTTGTTCATCCAGAAGGAGGACTCCAAAGGGGAAGAGTAAAACCTTTATGAACTAGTGTGGCCCAGAAAGTCTTTGGACATTACATGCCCGTGGGGTGGGGTGTGGAACGCTCTGAGTTTCTGGGAAATGAGTAGACTCCCAATGCTGGGCTTTTAACTTGTACAGTGGTACCTCTGGATGCGAACGGGATCTGTTCTGGAGCCCCGTTCGCATCCTGAAGCGAATGCAACCCGCCTCTCTGGGTCGTGATTTGTTGCTTCCGCGCATGCGCGTGATGTCATTTTGAGCATCTGCGCATGTGCAAGCAGCGAAACCTGGAAGTAAAGCGCTCCATTACTTCTGGGTCGCTGCGGAGCGTAACCTGAAAACGTTCAACCTGAAGCACGTTTAACCCGAGGTATGACTGTAATACAGGTCAACTGGCATATTAACCTGCATTAACTTGTAATACAAGTCAGGACCGTGATTCAGAGAAGTACAAGCTATTTTGTTATATGTATGCCACTCTTTTCCTTCTCCCATTCTTCAAGTGTCTTGCTCTCCCCTTTTAAAAATGACCAAGGCCAGCTTATGGTCTGAGGTGGCAAGGTACATTTGGATGATGCTACCAACATAATGCTTTGAATTTTGTTTCTTAAAAAGGTAATATACTTGTCATTCCCTGTATAGAATATCTTGCAGCCACTGAGAACGCAATCAATACACACAAAAGTGCTAACTGCAACATAACCATGAGTTAAAGGTAAAGGTAAAGGTACCCCTGCCCGTACGGGCCAGTCTTGACAGACTCTGGGGTTGTGCGCCCATCTCACTTAAGAGGCCAGGGGCCAGCGCTGTCCGGAGACACTTCCGGGTCACGTGGCCAGCGTGACATCGCTGCTCTGGCAAGCCAGAGCCGCACACGGAAACGCCGTTTACCTTCCCGCCGGTAAGCGGTCCCTATTTATCTACTTGCACCCGGAGGTGCTTTCGAACTGCTAGGTTGGCAGGCGCTGGGACGGGGGGCTTTAAATCAGTTGGGGTTCAGAAATTCTCATGATCACCAAAAGCAGTTGAAAGAAATATCAAAAAGGGTTCCAGGAAGAGTGTTTCCAATGTTAGCTACTACACATCACTTGTTTTGGCAAGTACAGGCATACCCAAGCATCCTAGCACATGTATTGTTCTCTTCTTCATCTAAACACTGTGTTGCATGTCTTTAAAAAAAATTATGATGGCAAGAATATTTAACTTCATACGTCTGAACTGGGGTGACAAAACAAGGCTGAGAGTGTTGAATCCCTCTTCAACAGTTCACAAGGCATCTCCACCATGAGAATAACAAACACTGGTTAGTGTTTGGTACCCTCAGTGTTCATGCAAGGCAACTGAATGTGAAACTGAACTGTGCAAATTAGCTGCAAGGTGTATTGTGTCCCTTGGTGTCACCCCTAATTGCCCTCACCCAATCCAGATGCATTTTCAATATTGAGTTTGATATTGAGTTAAGAATCCATCAAACCCCCGATTCAGGATTTCACGCTTACATCTTGCCATGGAAAAGAGAACAAGAGTGTTTACTAAATCCTGAATAAGGCTACTGATCGGACACAAACTGAAAGAGTACCATTAAATCTACTTTTTCATTTTATAGCTACATTTGTTCCAGGACTCTGAGTAATGGTGCAAACTGCTCTCTGCAGAAATCAACATCTGAGCCACAGCGTCATTTGGAAAGGCTTACAGCAATGCACCTCCAATGCTGACACTGCTATTCTGGCCAAAAGGTTCAACGCGCAAGATGCATATTAATGTGGCTGGCTTTGGCTGCAGCTTTTGCTGTAATGTGTTAAGACACCGCATTTGATTCTATAGAATGCCATGCTTGAAACACAGCAAATGAATTTGACAATACAGTCCGATCACATTCAAAGCCAAGTATTTCCTATGTTGCAGATTCAGACTATGCAAAATTTACTACTGAAACACTAGGCGTTGGTTTCTCGCGTCCATACACAAAACAGCACTTACCCGTGAGCCCATGTGCCTGACAACATCCCGAGGTACCACTGACCGGTCTTCAAGCTTCAGCTGAGAGGGAGGTGGTGGGGAAAAGACAAAAGAGAGAGAAGATAATTAAGATGGATCCTCACCATACCTTCATATGTACAACCTGATTTTGAATCAAGTGGACTACCAGGTTGGTATTTTTAAAATTTTTACACGTATAATGTGTGTGTGTACACACACATTTTGTACCAATATAAGCTGTAGCAGCACAATGAAGTAATTATCTGTACATTCATACAATGCTGCTGGTGTTCATAATTCCACTTTAGTGATGGACATGGCAACAAGACAAGACTATATGGGGTTTTATTTTGTTATTCCATCATTTAATTTTGTTTACTTGTATCCCACCTTTCTTCCAAAAGCTCAGACTTGCATAAATAGGTTCTCTGAACTTTTCCCATCCAGTTATTAGTATTGTTAGCATCAAAAATGGAACTTCAGGCTGCTCTTTGTATCTGGAATGAGTATCACTACATAGCATTTACTACTAGAAATGTAGTAGAAATCTTGCTCTCTATTAGATTCCTTAGAAAAAAACTACACGGGCCATTCTGATTAGCAGAGAGAAATTTGTTGTACCTCTGCCCAGAGCAGAGACATTTCAAAGCACAGAGGAATGTGGCTCACACAACAAGTAGTAATTGACAGTGCTAGTTTGGAGTGTGTGGGTTAAGAGTAAGATTCTAGGACTACTGCATATACAGTGGTACCTCTGGTTACGTACTTAATTTGTTCCGGAGGTCCATTCTTAACCTGAAACTGTTCTTAACCTGAAGCACCACTTTAGCTAATGGGGCCTCCCACTGCCGCTGCGCCGCCACAACATGCTTTCTGTTCTCATCCTGAAGCAAAGTTCTTAACCCGAGGTACTATTTCTGGGTTAGTGGAGTCTGTAACCTGAAGCGTATCTAACCTGAGGTACCACTGTAAAATGGTATGCATGCTTGCTTGATCAGATGTGCCTCTATCTCCAGATTGTTTTTGCAGCAAAGCCATTTCCACAACATATTGTGCCAAATCTAAAGTAATAAATAATAATAATAATAATAATAATAATAATAATGCCGCCGCCAAGGCACTACAGACATGCATGCACAAAAAGTAAGAGATAGGTGTTTTATTCAAAATATGCTGTGCAATTCAAATATTATTGATCTGTCAAATGAACAAGCAGATCAAAGCAAAGGGTACTTGATGGCCAAGTCATTCTGTCTAAGAAAAGGCTATCAGTTGTGATGGCAATAAAGAGCATTTTCAAACCACTCGTCCTCCCACTGAGCTTGCACTCAGTGACAATCAACACTATGATACAGCATCTGCATTATGAACACCTGCAGAAATGTGAAATAGCAGCTCTATAGATAAATGCTCACCTCACTAAACTTGATCATGCCCGCCACACAACCCTTTCTTTACAACAGACTCACGCTTCTGCCCTAGTCAGCACATTCGGTTGCCTCCCTTCCAACACCGTCTTATGTATCCTCCTTTTCAGCTCACTAAAAATCTATAGCTAGAAGGGCTCCATTCTCACCTTGGCAGCGCAATGCTTGTCTGCAATATTTTCTTAGTTTGTCTAACAACCATAACAACAACAACAGCAGGGTATTATTTAGCATGAGGGAAACACAAGCTCTCATTGCATTCAACAGCATTCTCAAGTCTTCTTGGCAGTTTAGAGATAATCAGCTGGCTGGTTTTGAGAAACACATAGGTGTCACTGCAAGCTTTATGCATCTCAGAAAGCACCAGGATTAACTGTATACTGCAAAGCTATGCTGATAGTGAATCTCTAGCTGTGCAGTCAGCAGAATAATGAGGTTCACCTGCAGCACAGCAGATAATTGGATTGGGTCCTCTCAGCCTCTACCCAAGTCTCCCTAAAAACCTATGTCTTTAATGAAATGGTGGGATGAAAATAAAGGGGTCATTTAGGCCTCCTTGAAATATTGAAGAGACCTTGCCCCAGTAAGCTTATCCACTCCATTTCAGCCAGCAGGAAAATCTGGAGCAGGATCTCCAATACAGATTGGAGAGTATGAGATAGAACTGTCCAAGTTACAATCTATTTATAACTTTAAAAGCAATAACAATAACCTTGAATTGTGCCCACATATAGTTTGTAGATGAAGATCGCAAAGAAGCAGAGTAATATATTTCAGTTAGCCAAGGATCTGTGTCTCCAGGTCCAATGCTCCTATAATTACAAAACACTGTCTCATGGGATAGATCTTTTTGTGAGGTTTCCTTAATGTACCATCATGTACACTTGCACAACATACCAAGCAAAGATATCCACAAGATTGGGCTCAGTTCAATGTGCACAGCATTGCACCCTGAGGTTGTGCTGGTCTGCTAAATATTTCAAGGCAGCAATAGTTATTTGGTTAGATGCTGAATTCAAAATCACACTTGACTCTTAGGCATGCAAGAAATAATCTAAGTCTCACTAAGTCTTCATATCAAGCATGGAAGATGACACTTCCCTGAAATCCAGTTGCACTGTGTGTACCCAAGGCATGCATTTAATTTCCCTGATAAACAGAAGAGCCACTCCCATCGCTCACAATGCAGAAGGAGTGTGTGAAAGCTACAGGGACAATGCAGCATCACTGCATCATGCTGGAAAACTCGGCTGCAATTTCTATTCACTGAAACAGTTTTAACTCCCTCTCCTTTACAGTGATGCATGAGCTGTGGTGGAGGGATGGGTTTGGGAAGAGACATTTTCAAAGATATGCATAAGCCAAGCTGAGCTGTACACAGCACACCTGCCGCACTGAATACCTCAGCAGCCACATTGCTCTGCATTCTAGAGATGCAATTCTCCACAAGGAAACTGGCGGAGGATAGATGAGAACATTTTGCAATCAAAATGGCTCGCACGCTTTTGTGCAGAAAAGCTGCATTTACTTTCAGTGTCAAGACAAGAGTCAAGTACAATATAAATAATGAAATATCAGAGAATGGAACAATAAAGGGACTGAAAGCTGTAAAAACTGCTTATTGTACAATTCCGATTCCAGGCAAAATTCCCAGGACTCCCAAACAAAACTGAATTGCCTGAGGTGAGATATAGCTGAAACTTCATGTTTCTAGTGCTTTTTCCATTTTTAGTACTTTTTTAGCAAGACCACAGGAGCAGCTATCTGCAATAGCTTCAGATCAAGATGCCAGCTATATATCCATATACCAATATCTTCCTTTAAAATCACCATCGTTCTCTCTCTCTCTCTCTCTCTCACCCACCTACCCACCCACCCTTTCTAGTCCACTTAAAACAGTCAAGGCATATTGTTCTATGCTTAAAGATTACACACGTAACAAAACTGGTCCAAGAGGCCTCTGTGCTGGGAGATTATTTTTAATTCTTGGAAGGGCTACAAATACTGTATGTTCTTCTGTAGAAGATGTGCTAGTGGAAATAAGAGAAGTAAAAACTCTTGGAAAAGTAAACAGATGGAAATTCATATAGGGAATAGTTTTTTTTTTTTTCATATTTACAGAACTATATGGCACCCTCTAGCCTTGCTTTCCTACTACAGTCAAAAGTGTCTGTAGAAATATATGGGCCAGAATTCAGCATCATCATCTCAGCATTTTTCATTAAATCAAGTTTCTAGTCCTTATGGTTATCTAGCCTAGCTTAAAAGTTCATTGGTAACACAGCAGGTGAGGTCACAGGGCAAGATTATCAGCTCCACACTTCTTTTCCCTCTTTCCTGGATAGCAAAACTATTTTAAAATATTTTGCAAAT
This sequence comes from Podarcis cretensis, assembly GCF_951804945.1. Classification (NCBI taxonomy): domain Eukaryota; kingdom Metazoa; phylum Chordata; class Lepidosauria; order Squamata; family Lacertidae; genus Podarcis; species Podarcis cretensis. Next base: position 36,274,577 of record NC_137171.1, read on the forward strand.
ATTTTAAAAGCACTTAAATCTATATGTATGTGTAAAGGAATGGGGCTTTACTGCCCTGAACTGCCTGTGTATTATACAGAATGCATATTTTTGCTTGTTTAAACTATGGGAATATATGTTTTGCTTGCATGCAAGTGGGATTATAGGGGTAACTTAAGAGTCCTAGCAAGTTCCCCCACGCCTTTTAACATCAAGACGAAGGTATCCACCACTGCTGATGCACAGAACTGCACATCTCTTGCTCCTGCCTATAGACATTAGGGAGACTCCTTCATTGCACTTGTTCAGATGCCTGCCAAAAACTTGAGTTATATGTTTGTTGATTTTAACGTAACTGTTTTATGTATACCACTCAGAGATTTAAAAAAATATTTTTAAAGCAAGTTATAATTAAATTTTATTTTAAGAAATTATAAGTAATAGTTTGAAGTCAAAATGATGTTGCAAATTTTATTTACCAAGGTACCAAACCCATCCCTGCCTTGCACATCTGAATTATATTGCTCCCGCCTGTCCATGGATGCAGTCTGAGAAACTAATCAATAGCCACTCTATAAAATGCATTTTGATCTAGATGATGGGCCAGTTACCACTGAGGGGAAAGCCCTTTGCTTCTTACAAATCAGTAATGTGCTGGGAAATTTCTCCTCAATTAGGAAACAAGGTGGAGCTATGTGGTTTCACTCTGCAATCCAGATTTCTGTGACTGGAAGATCCAAAATCCACCACATTTCAGATTGGCTATTCTTTACCATTAGGTCTTTGATGTGCCATAGACTGTGTAATTAACACAAAAGGTTATTCTGGAATCTGTCGGACCTAACATCCTGTAAAAGCCTAGTGCAACTTTGACGGGGTTCCAAATACAATTCACCAGCATCTCTACCTCTAATGTTGATGACAGAAGTAGTATTAAGACAGTCAGTGTCCCTTTTGAATGACATAGCACTTAATAGTAGAGAAATCTGATTTATGAAGCATCTGTCAACTACAAATGTTACATGATTCTGTACCAAAACAGTAAAGATTACTCATATAAAGGCAAGGAAAAAAGCAGTCCTGGCAATCTGAGCCATATCCATGTAATTTTCTTTGATATTATATTTATACTCTTCTATTAGGTCCTAAAATAAACGGAAAGCTAATTTATGAGCATTAGACACTCTACAACACCATATGGCCTAAAAATAGTGTGTGAGAATTGGTTACGATTGAAGTTTTACTTCTTTGTTTACAACAATTACATGCTGCCCCCAAAAAGTGCTCTCTGGATGACTTACTGTTATCAATCTTTTTTTAAAAAAAAGAGGGGGGGAACCAACAATGAAACATTAACACAACAAGGTTAAATCAATTCTAAAAAGATTAGTAAGTTAGGAGAGATCTTTAAAAACCTTAGGATGCCTGGAAGTGGGTGGAGACCTTTATCTGGTGCTGAAATTAGGAGGAACTAGTTGAGCCTCCCTGGGAAGACTATTCTATAGCCATAGCACCATCACTGAAATAGTGTTCCACATAGTGGGCACCTATCATGCTAGATTATGGAAAAAGCTAGAGAGTTCCAGAAAGACATCTACTTCTGCTTCATTGAATATGCAAAAGCCTTTGACTGTGTTGACCACAGCAAACTATGGCAAGTTCTTAAAGAAATGGGAGTGCCTCATCACCTCTTCTGTCTCCTGAGAAATCTCTATGTGGGACAAGAAGCTACAGTTAAAACTGGATATGGAACAACTGATTGGTTCAAAATTGGGAAAGGAGTATGACAAGGCTATATATTGTCTCCCTGCTTATTTAACTTATATGCAGAATTCATCATGCGAAAGGCTGGACTGGATGAATCCCAAACTGGAATTAAGATTGCCGGAAGAAATATCAACAACCTCAGATATGCAGATGACACAACCTTGATGGCAGAAAGTGAGGAGGAATTAAATAACCTTTTAATGAGGGTGAAAGAGGAGAGAGCAAAATATGGTCTGAAGCTCAACATCAAAAAAATGAAGATCATGGCCATTGGGCCCATCACCTCCTGGCAAATAGAAGGGGAAGAAATGGAGGCAGTGAGACATTTTACTTTCTTGGGCTCCATGATCACTGCAGATGGTGACAGCAGTCACGAAATTAAAAGACGCCTACTTCTTGGGAGAAAAGCAATGACAAACCTAGACAGCATCTTAAAAAGCAGAGACATCACCTTGCCAACAAAGGTCTGTATAGTTAAAGCTATGGTTTTCCCAGTAGTGGTGTATGGAAGCGAGAGCTGGACCATAAAGAAGGCTGATGGCCAAAGAATTAATGCTTTTGAATTATGGTGCTGGAGGAGACACTTGAGAATCCCATGGACTGCAAGAAGATCAAACCTCTCTATTCTGAAGGAAATCAGCCCTGAGTGCTCACTGGAAGGACAGATCGTGAAGCTGAGGCTCCAATACTTTGGCCACCTCATGAGAAGAGAAGACTCCCTGGAAAAGACCCTGATGTTGGGAAAGATGGAGGGCACAAGGAGAAGGGGACGACAGAGGACGAGATGGTTGGAAAGTGTTCTCGAAGCTACCAGCATGAGTTTGACCAAACTGCGGGAGGCAGTGGAAGACAGGAGTGCCTAGAGTGCTCTGGTCCATGGGATCACGAAAAGTCGGATACGACTAAACAACAACAATCATGCTTCACTTTGCAGTGGCACTTTGAAATCATCATCTGACACCGTTCTCGAAGACTGGATAAGGGAAAATGGGAGGAGATGACTTTTCAAGTACCCTAGTCCCAAGCTGTTATGGGCTTTCAAAGTCAAAACCAACACTTTGAATTGGCCTTAGAAATGGAAGGCAGGCAGGGCTGCAATTAGTATATCAGCCTAAGCTACTAAAATGTGTTCCAAGCCACAGAGGCCTCTTGATCCCCTGCTTATCAAAGCTGGATCAATGAACACCCCTAAATAGCGCACCTTATCATTTTAAGAGGAGTGCCACCACCTGCAGAACAGGATGACCACCACTCAACTAAGCAGTACCTCTATATTGTCTGGAATGGGACTCATAGATAATTGGCCATCATCTGCTGAGAAGTTCAAGAAAACAATCTCTCTCAGAGCACAGAATGATTGGGACCAAAAAGTCTCTTTGAGCTTCATACACTATTATTTTGCTTTTTTAGTAAATTTTCCCAGCATTGTGTTGTACTGGATAGCAGCACCAGATTTCCTTTTCTATCTTGAGAAAAATGTCTTTACCACTCTCACATCACCACAATGCCTCTTTCTACAGCAGAGAATAGGGTCAGAGAATAGCCACGTATTTTAACTAAAATTCCTAAGCATACATGCTCATATACAACCACCTCCACTAGTCCAATAATTTAAATATTCTTCTAAAGCATCTGCCAGGAAGTATTATTTGACTACTGCATTTATGTTAATGAATTCTTCAGATTCATTCAAAGCAAAGCACATTCCCTCTTCGAAACAATGCCACCCCCTTCTCCCTTGTCATTTGCCAATGCACATTCATTTCTCATTACACAAGAGCTATGCATGTTTAAGCTGCAGACAGACATATATGCTATGTCAGGTTTATCCTGTTAGGTACTTAATGGTGTCACACTTCACTGACTTTTTTTCTACTTCCAGTTACTCTTGAAGGGTGGAAATGCACAAGAGAAAAGAGGCAGCAACACTGAACAGAGAACGCTTACAGTGCTAAGCTCCTAAACATCATTTATAGCAATGTGAAAGCCTGGGAATAAACCAGAAAAATGGGGGAGTCCCCTCATTTTTGTGTCCCCCCCCCAATTTGTTTCAAAAAAATTATGGCTGCCTCTTCTGGTTGCTATTGCATGCTCTTAAAGGCTAGAATAAACCACAAATGAGACTACTCTGGCTACCAATCCTGGCTTTGAAGAACTAATGCAGGCACCTGAGATATCTTTGCATCAAGTGGTGAAAAGCAGAATAAGGCACCCTTTCCCAAGCTGCTGCTCCCCCATATGACTACAATCCTCATTCTCTCCAGCCAGTGGGGATGCTCACAGAAGATGCTTCCACTGGTTCAATGCCACTAGGAACACCAATTGCATATCTACCATTGCTTTTAAATATATTATGTAAAAAATAATATGAAATGAAAGTATACTGTTCTCAACTGTCATTCATCATAGGTATGACATAAATAGTGGTGATCAAAACATAGAAAACCCAAAGTCTTTAAAAAAAAGAAAATCTTACCTTGGTTTTCGAATGTAATCCGTTCTGGAAGACCATTCGACTTCCAAAACATTCGAAAACCAAAAACTGAAAGCAGAAGCCTCAATACAATAGGGAAACTCAAAACGGAAGCCGCGTGGCACGTTTGGCTTCTGAAAATTGTTCGAAAACCGAAGCAGTTACTTCTGGGTATTCAGTGTTCGAAAGCCGAAACGTTCAACTTCCGAGACGCTTGAAAATTGAGGTTCCACTGTACTTAGGCTAAGAAATACTGAATATTGACAAACGCACAAAATTTCTGTTTTCTACTGAAGGTGAGACTATCCAAGTGTACATTTTTAAAGCCGTTGAAACAATGTCTTCATGTAAATCTAATTTAGTAGACTGGATCACTGAGGTGGTGAATTTTCATAGCCAGCATGTCTATTAGGAAAGAACTGCCTCCTGTTAAAGTGCAGCATGTAGCCTACTGTGGGCAATTGTAACAGTGCTCTCCTTTACTCTGCAGGCAGTGCATCTACCCAGCTGACTCTAAGTATCAGGTTGCTAGTGGGGTGCACTACACTGTGCAAAGCTTCACATACTTAAACAACAGGACCATGAGAAAGTCAATCTGAAAGTACAGCAGACACTTCAGCAGAATTGCATACTTTCTCCTTTCTGTATGCTACCCTTTGTTGCCCAAGCCCAGTATAGAAAAAAAAGGGTGGAAAACTTAAGAGGAATCTTATGAAATGCTTCCTTTTTCAAAGTGGAGCAAATTTATGCATTACAGATTTGGTAGCCAAACAATGAGCTTGCTAACTTCATTTCAGCTATGGCAAATTATGGTCTGTTTTCCCAAACTGAGGGAACTTGGCATATGAGGGGAAAGGGGGAACATGAACAGGCAGAACACTTTGACCACATAGTTAAAAGTATGGTTTCTACATGACACCTGAATCAGTCTACTCCTGGCCTGTCCAACCGCCGATTGCGATATACCGGTCAATCGCAGGATGTCCCTGGTCGTTCCTGGTATCCTGACCACCCCCCTTCAAAAAAGAAAAAGAAAAAGCAGCAGCTCTGGTCAATCTAATGGGTAGATCACTGCCAGTTTTTTTTATAGTGGGAATAGACTGCAGTCTCTTGGAAGTTGGACGTGCCTGGTCTACTCTAACATGTTCATAACTGCAATAGATTCATCACACACATGCTATCAGGAGATCAATCAAACCATATCCTTTATCACCTGAGGATAAGAGAGCAACAACAGTTTACTACAGTGGTACCTCAGGTTACATACGCTTCAGATTACATACACTTCAGGATACAGACTCCGCTAATGCAGAAATATTACCTCAGGTTAAGAAATTTGCTTCAGGATGAGAACAGAAATCGTGCAGCGGCGGTGTGAGGCCCCATTAGCTAAAGTGGTCTTCAGGTTAAGAACAGTTTCAGGTTAAGAACGGACCTCAAGAACGAATTAGGTTCTTAACCCAAAGTACCACTGTATTTGCATAGTGCACGCAGCTTTTCTATCATTCAAAAGTGTAATTATCTCTAATGTAGTAATACCTCCGTGTCAAAGGACAGCCCTCTCCTGCTCTCGGCTTTTTTTTGCCAAACCAAATATATCTCCCATCTTGAGGTTTTGGGGTGTGTGTGTGTGTGTGTGTGTGTGTGTTTAAAGTGCTTTTGTTGCAGCTTTTCCGTTACCTTCCTTGAACAGGAGAGATAAATTGCATGTTTTATTCCAGGTCAGTCCCACCAAGGCCTTAATATTTACTTAGCACCTATTATTAGAAAGCCTTACTTGCTACAAACCTGTGTCCTTTGTAGCTGCATCATTTTCTGTCATTTGGTCATTGTGCAATCCCCTAAGTCGCCTCCCATCCCTCCCTGGGCAATTCTGCTGCTAGCTGATGAGCCCACAGGAGACGGCAGAAGTGCTTATTACTAGTCCCCAACTACATGACCTTACACTCTGCACTATCAAATTTCATCCAATTTCTATTTCTCTATTCTGAGGTCATGCATTACTTTCCTAATCCTTATTTGTATTGACTCTGCCTATTGATTGCCAGTCATCAGCAAAATTTGGCAAACAGTTATCATAACTCTTAAGACATTAGAAACAATGAAACTGCATTTAGGCTAGACAGTTGCAATTGTTTCACTTTTAAAAACTTGAGTTTAGTCAATCAGATCTACTTCACCTCTTTTTGTGTACTGTTTCAAACTCAGGCTCATAAAACAAATCTTTTATTATCAATTAGTTTCATTTAAATGCAAAAACAATGTCTATTCTGCTTTATCTGTCCCCAATAACTTTTGAAAGTTACAAAATGTATGTAACAAAACTAAGCTTCTCTTGTTCTTTGCTTTTCATAAATATAAAGAATTTTATCAATGTGACTGAAATATAAATTTTTAAAACCCATAATTTTAATTTCTTTGCACATTTCAAGTCAAGTTCAAAAGACACAATATTAACATCACCCAGGCCTCAATCACAGGGCCAAACTGGAGAAGAGGTTAGCAGATTCATGATGTGGCTTCCCTTATTTTTAGAAGATAAACTTAGCTAGGAAAACTGGATGAGAGAAAGAGAGGGGGGTTAATCTTTCCCCTTGAACTGTTTCCTTAGTGTTAACCTCCCATGGTGTGGAGGGTACATGCATATTTTCTTGCTGTGGAGCAAAGAACTGCTGCTGCGAAAACGATCTTAAAGAGTGGGAAATGGCACCGGCACAAAGGGTTAAACCCTGTTCCCTCAGGAATGCAGCCTTGATTTGATCTCCTTGGCTGCATTCTTTCTTTCGAGTTGACTCACTCTACCAACATTTCCCCTAGTTTGGCTCTCACTGAGATGGGAAAGTCATGCCTGCACTGCACCAATTCAACAGAGAACATCGGAAGAGCCACTGGCCCATCTAGACCAGCATCCTGTTCTCGTGGAGTCCAACCAGATGCCTGTGGGAAACCCACAAGCACTCGCTCCTCCTGTGGTTTCCAGTAACTGGTATTCAGAAGCATCGCTGCTTCCAACGGTGGAGGGAGAGCACAGCCATGGTGGTTGGTAGCCATTGATAGCCTCCTCCTTCATAATCTGTCTAATCCTCTTCTAAAGACATCTAGGTTGGTGGCTACCATGGACTTCTGTGGAGGGAGTTCCATAGTTCAACTATATGCTACGTAGAGAATTACCTTTCTGTTCCTGAATTCAGCTTCATTGCATCTCCATGAGTTTATAAACTTCTATGGTTGCCTCCTACTCGCCTTTGCTCCAAGCTAAAAAGTCCCAAACATTGCAACCTTTCATCACAGGGAACACGCTCCATCCCCTTGATAATTTTGGTTGCCCTTTTCTGAACTTTTCTCAACTCTACAATATCCTTTTTGAGGTGAGTTGACCAGAACAGTATTCCAAATGTGGTTGCATTTGTAATATCACTGTGTAATATCACTGTGATATTGGCAATTTTATTTTCAATTCCCTAGCATGGAATTTGCCTTTTTCACAGCTGCCACATCTTCAGTAAGCCTTCTACTATGACCCCAAGGTCTCAATTCCTGGTCTATCACCACCAGTTCACATCCCATATGTGTATATGTGAAATAAAGATATTTTGCCCCGACATGCATCATTTTACATTATCTACTATGACCCAAAGGTGTCGTTCCTGGTTCATCACTTCACTTCTCCTTCATGCTCCACCACTGGGCAAAGAGCTAGAGTCTGGCTTGCTCCTCGTGAGAGGGTTAGCACACAGTTAACTTAGAGGTGACGCAATCTTCAGGCAACTATAAATTAGTACAAGGTTCATCTCTCCGCATTTCTTTTGGTTGTCTGAAGGATCTGCCAACTAACAGGCAGCAACCCCGTGTCAGAAAAGTTAGCCAGGATGCACAATTGCAAAGGATCACTTTAAGAATGGTTATAGCCAAAACGAGTTTTTTCTTTGTAGTTTGTGCAAACCCACAAAGCCTCTTTGGAGGGAGGGCAGGAAAAGCATGCCAGGAACATGCTGAGCAGGATGGGCTGCAGCTCAGGGGTAGAACGTGTGCAGGCCAAAGGGCCCAGGTTCGGTCTTGGAAAAATTCGTGTCCATAGTCCTAGGGAGTAGCTGCTGAAACAACACTAAACTACAGTGGCACCTTGGGCTAAGAACTTAATTTGTTCTGGTGGTCTGTTCTTAACCTGAGGTACCACTTTAGCTAATGGGGCCTTCTGCTGCTGCCGCATTTCTGTTCTCATCCTGAAGCAAAGTTCTTAAGCCAAGGTACTATTTCTGGGTTAGCGGAGTCTGTAACCTGAAGTGTCTGTAACCTGAAGCGTCTGTAACCCGAGGTAGCACTGTACATGGACCAATAAGCTGATTTGGTTTAAGGTAGCTTCTTGGATCAGGCTTACATTTTGCCTCCAAACACCACTTTCTAGGCATTAGTGTTTTGCATGTGTGCTCATATCTTGAAGACAGCAGCAGCAGCAGCAGCAGCAGCAGCAGCAGCAGCAACATATTGGAAGGCATCCTTAGATTTCTAGGAAACAAGTTACACTTGTATGGCAAACCCAGCCACCTGTGTAGACTTTAAATGAAGTGTCTGGAACTTGTCTAACCAACCTACTTTAATATTCCACTTCCAATTCTACTGTAAATTCTACCGTAATCATGCATTCACAGAAACACTAGCTTAAAAAGTGAGGTCTAAAATAGCAACAGGAAACTGTTCTCCAAAGGCTTTCCCAGGACAATGAAATGACAGAGGTACAGAGAACTTTTCCCTAGTGCCAACACTTGGTCCAGACATGGTACAAAACACTTTATAAGAAAATTCATTTGTACACTTACTATAGTAAGAGCAGTAGACAACAATCCAGTGCCCCAATATAATGCTAGAAACAATGGACAAAATTATTTGACAACTTTAAAAATGGGACAGCGAATTTAAGTATGGTACAAATGATGTAACACATCTTACCCATTATGGATAGGAATTTCTAGATGCCCAGCCTAAGAAATCTTAGAAGAATGGGCTTCATGCTTTTCACATATGCACGTAGCTGAACACAATTCATTAATGTAAAAACAGCAAGACTAATCCATAACCTTTAGCATGAAGTGGGAAAGCTTTAGAAAGCATTTTTCCAGCAAGGTCTTCCTCACCTGGCTTCTAAAGAGATCAGGTAGCACAGTGAAGGAAGGCACCACCAGGAGAAAGTGCCTCACATTGTTACACCAAAATAATACTTTTCTTATCAACAGCAAACAGTTTCTATTCATCATCCACACCCACCTAGACTCCAGCAAGCTGCAATGATTGAAGTGATGGATAGGACACCAGACCCCTCAGAAGGGAAGAGAGAAAGGTTAGAGTCCTTAGTTGTGTGTCTTCATTTGCAACGAAGCCTGCTCAAAAGCAGTTCCAGGGCACTTTTCTGCCCTGTATTATTGCCACATAACCTTGGAAGCAAAGAGTAATTGCTTTCTAAAAGGATAAATAGTAGGTACACCCTGAAAACACAAGGAAACATGATTGAGAAGAAGCCTGTGACCAATAAGGAGAGACCTCCTATTAGAATGGGAAAATATACTACTACTAATAATAATAATTCTGAGTTTCCCCAGCTACTCTTAGCAGCTTACAGCATATATAAAACATAGCAAATCATCAAACATTAAAAACTTCCCGATACAGGGCTGACTTCAGATGTCTTCTAAAAGTTATGTAGCTCTTTTGTCTCCTTGACATCTGAAGGGAGGGTGTTCCATACCTACTCAAACTTTTAAAAACTGCATAGAAAATACTGGGAGGGGATCAGTTCTACTGCTTATTTAGATTATGCTCTGTGCTCAAAATTATTTACCAACAGCAAAATGGCATATAATATTAAGAACATTCACATCTGATTCATGTCGTAGTTCAAATGAAGACTTGAAGGTCATAACCTGAAAATGTGCAGTAATTGTGTGCTTAATCTCTGGTGCACTATTAGCCTCTGCATAAAAATGATGAATTATAAAATGGCAGGTACAATTCTGAAACATTACAGATCTGCAGGCAGTACTGTACTAAGGGTTGTACTAGAGATGCACCCAGGGGTATTTTTTTAGAAAAAGAAGTGCTGGAACTCACCATGAATGCCTCCCCTGTTCTCTTATAATGGCAACGGCACCCACCTGAGAGGTGCCAAAACTGAGTTCTGGAAAGTTCCGGCTAAAAAACAGCCCTGGATGTACCAACTAGAGCCCACCCTGGGACCTTGCAATGAAGGGTAAGTAAGAAATCTAAGAAAGAATTAGATATATCACATTTACATGCTATTTCTACTGGCGTCTTTAGTTCAACTGGCAAGAGTATGCTGTACCACATTCTTCTTCCCAGAAAATGCAGCACGTTGAGGACAGAATTTAGGTGGGGGAGCGAAGCAAGATGCGGCACAAACACATGGTCTATAGTCTAATATACCTGAATCTTGAAAAGGCTATGTCTACAACTCTCTCATCAGGCATCTTTTAAACTGAAACTGCCAACTTTTACTGGCTGCCACTGCATCTCTGCATGTTAACAAGTTCTTTGGGTGACATGAGCAGGAGATTATGTTGGTTCCTATACCCTCCAATCACCCTGGTTGATTTCTGCATATTGTATGGTTGTGAAAGGTACAGGAGAAGGCCCAGCTGAAGGTTTTCAGATCAACTGGCAATTATTCTTTAAATAGGGAATTCAGCAGCTAAACCAAGCATATCCGCCCTAAAATCTCCCGCCTACCTTTCTTCCGTGAAGTCTCTGCTGTGCCTATAAAAACTACCTGCCAGAAATCCAGCTGCTGTGCACATCAGAAATATTTCCTGCTCTCCCACACACTGCTCAAAACAATTTTTACTTCTACCCTGTGTTTTCCCCCCACTCATCTCCTTTAACACCTAACTTTTAACATCTTGGCCTACCTGAACTGTAAACTCTTCAAGGCCTGGTCTCTGAGAATCTTGGTTATCAATAGCAAGTTCTAGAGGCTAACATTAGATAGAAACCATTGCATAGACAGAAATCATTGCACAGCATAATAAGCAAGTCTGATGACCAACACTGGCCAAAAAAAATGCCCCTTTCAAATTATTTAACTGAATTTTGGTGAAGGTTCTTGCTTGTGCCAGTGCTATTTTTCTAGAATAAGAAGTTATAATAGCAATGTTGCCCACCAGAGAGGTGCCGGAACTGAGTTCTGGTGAGTTCTGGCTGAAAAGAGCTAAAACAAAACAGGAATGAAAGAAGAAAAATGCCTTTTTATTAAAAACTACAAACATATTACAACACTCAGAGGTAAAAAGTGCATTCTAGATGTCCCCCACCCTTTACCTAAAACAACTCATTTTATAAAGCCTGCAGTAGAAACAGAAGTCTCTCCAGAAAAATCAGCACAGAGAAGTCTATGGGAGGAAAGCTTGCAATATCAGTCAAGGTGCCAGAGTCCCTCATCAAATACTTATCTCATTCAAAACAAGCAATTTCTTTTAATTTCTACCCTGAATTTTGCAAAGATCACACAAACACTTTTCCTACACTGCCAAGTTTCAAAACAAACTGCTGAGAAATTTTGAACAATAAGCCATAGAATCTACTGCCCTTCACCCAATTTCTCATTGTGCCACTCAACCTTAACACAAGGCTATGACTGTGGTCTGAAGTACTGTAAGTTAATAATATTCATAATAAATCAAAACAGAGGCATTTAATTTTTCTGCTCCTGTACCTTCCCCCACTACCACATATTTTTTTTTATAAAATGTATTATAGGAGCTGAATTTCAATTTCAATTTCTCATGGACACAGTTTTGTAGAATGCATCTATAGCAAGAAGAAATCATAGATGTTAAGGTAACAGAAGGTGGACAAGGTCACTTCACAAATCCAGACTACTGAATTTTCACACTTCTGCTCTACATCTAAACATATATTGCGCTAAGTTTTCTCTCTCATCTTCCTTTTCACATGTACAATTTACCGTATTTTTTGTCCTATAGGGCGCACCGGCCCATAGGACGCACCTCGGTTTTTTTTGGGGGGGGGGAATGAATTTTAAAAAATTATTTCCCCCCCAGCCGCGGCTGCCGCCCCAAGCCTTGCGCGCCCGGCGGGACCTCCCACCGGGCGCGCAAGGCTTGCGGACACTCGCCCGAAGCACAGGGAGCCCTCTGGAGGGCTCCCCGTGCTTCGGGCGACAGGCTGCCGCCCCAAGCCTCGTGCGCTCGGCGGGACCTCCCACCGGGCGCGCAAGGCTTGCGGACACTCCCCGGGGCTGCAGGCTGCTGCCCGCAAGCCTTGTGAGCCCGCGGGAACTCCCGATGGGCTTGTAAGGCTTGTGGATAGCTTCCTGAAGCCTGGAGAGCGAGAGGGGTTGTTGCGCACCGATGCCTCTTGCTCTCCAGGCTTCAGCGAAAGCCTGCATTCGCCCCATAGGACGCACACACATTCCCCCTTCATTTCTGGAGGGGAAAAAGTGCGTCCTATGGGGCGAAAAATACGGTAGTTGCATTTGCTGAAAGTAGGGATGTCAGTACACAAGCTCTCAAGGTTTGATTTTAGGCATGGTTACGGTTTGCTGAATGTTTCCTATTAAAAATGTATAGGTATACAACTGGTCAACGTGGTAGTACAGAACTGGATTCAAATACCTCATTTATTACTCAATAATGCAGAATAGATCAGCCCCATTCCACTTCTCCTATTACTACAATTACTAAAGTATTCCTGGTTATTAAAAAAAACAGCATTTGGGAAGTAAAAGAATTATCAAATCAAAAACAGGACTATTTCTGAACTGCACAGAACGAAGTAGAATCAGCCCTTTAGCTTGGAAGTGAAAAGGGGCAGCTGACAAATTAGCTCGCTTATCTAGATGGCTCCACAGATGTTCTGTAATACAGGTAGCCATTGTGCCAACATAAAAGCAATCCATTATGGCTGCATTCATTATAATCCTCTCAAAAGGTCTTTGTTCTAAACATACCCATATTCTAATACTAGAAAGGTCTTTGAGGACTAAGGAGTGGGCCAACACCACCTTGCTCAAGCCACAATTTCTATAATGCATAATGCACTTTTAAACAGACATCCTGACAGCTTATTAAGTATGAATCTTAGCCTGTATACTGGCTGCAAACAAGTGGGGTTTTTTGTTTGTTTGTTTTTAAAATGCTGCTAGTTATCAAATTGCTTTGGCAATTGCTCAGCTACAGCTCCAAGATTCTACAGACTCCAGGTAATTGTTAGTGGCTAGCTAAGCTCTTTCTTTGGGATGCTGTGGATTAAACCACAGGACTTGCCGATCAGAAGGTCAGCGGTTCGAATCCCCGCGATGGGGTGAGCTCCCGTTGCTCGATCCCTGCTCCTGCTAACCTAGCAGTTCGAAAGCACGTCAAAGTGCAAGTAGGTGTATAGGTACTGCTCCGGCAGGAAGGTAAACAGTGTTTTCCATGCGCTGCTTTGGTTCGCCAGAAGCGGCTTAGTCATGACCCGGAAGTTGTACGCCAATAAAGCGAGATGAGCGCCACAACCCCAGAGTCGGTCACGACTGGACCTAATGGTCAGGGGTCCCTTTACCTTTACCTTTAAGCTCTTTCTTAGTTGTTAGCCCTTCTCATGAATGCGCCCCAAACCATAGCAAAATGTAGCATAGGCCCACGGGGTATGCAAAGGACCAGGACAACAACTTAGATGGCTTCATCACTACTTCTTACTCTGGGATTTCCACCTTTATTCACCCATTTTTAAAATGGGGAATCCAGACTCTGTTGTTGGGAATCCAGTGGTTTGACTTACCTTGTTTTTTCAGACTTCATTTGCAGTAGGGGTGTTTGTTTGTTTGTCTGTTTGCAAAACAAATCAATTGCATTACCAGTCGCCCCGTGTGAAGAGACAAGGCACTCTTGTGCAATTGGGACTGCTATATTTTTAAGGAAATACATCCACAGCTTTCTTCTTTCCTTCCCCCTTCCTTTTTATCATACTTTGTGATGAATGAGCAGATTAGTGATATCAATTGCCTTAGTGTCAGTATCTGCTCAGCTAATAATGAGGGTACAGTATAATCATTTCCTCTAATATTTTTTCGCAACAAAATAGTACCATTTTGCTATTAAAAAGCATAAAAAGAAAATAATGTAGTATGATTAGTAATTAAATCTTTCCCCTGAAGGGACAAACAGAGACTGACACTAGGGCAATATGGCCGGGGGGGACGGGGACTTTTTTTTCTGGCCACAATCAAAAGGAAGGAAATATGGACAGAATCTGAAAACAGGAAACTTTTCAACAACACTGGAAATAACTTTTGAGCGGCACTTATAAGTAAACATTGTAGATGGATCTTGGCTAAGGAATAGAGCACAGTGCTATACTAAGTGTAGTGTGGAATCTCAATTTTAACATTTACAGTGGTACCTCAGGTTACATACGCTTCAGGTTACAGACTCCGCTAACCCAGAAATAGTACCTCTGGTTAAGAACTTTGCTTCAGGATGAGAACAGAAATCATGGTCCGGCAGTGCGGCGGCAGCAGGAGGCCCCATTGGCTAAAGTGGTGCTTCAGGTTAAGAACAGTTTCAGGTAAGAACGGACCTCCGGAATGAATTAAGTACTTAACCTGAGGTACCACTGTACTGTAAAACAGAAGTACCACTGTATAGCTAACTATAAAAGAACAATGCTGCACTAAAGTCTGGAACCACCCTAAAAAAAGCAGGCACTGAAATTCTCTCTTTCAGATAAATGGTGTTACCCTTCAGAATAGCAAGGGCACATGCTTCAAAGAGACTAATTCCTGCTCTTCCAGTAGCTGTTTTCTTAGATACAAAAATTCTTATTGCGTTATGGTGACTGCTTTGCTCTTCTGCCTATTCCAAACAGTGCCTTGGGAAAACAACTGGAAGCTCCAAATCTCTTAACTGAGCAATTATTCAATGATCACATACTTTTATCTTACTGCAATAATTTTATCGTTTCACCAGATTTAACATCAGCAGCTACTTTTAAAATTATTTACATATACTATTATGAAAGCTGAAGAAGTGATACTGTTTCACAGCATAAAACAGTAACTGCTAAAACCACATTGTTTCCAATAAACTCAAAACAGGAATCCAAGGCAGAACATTAAAAAGCAATAAAAAACATCTGTTTGCAGGTGTCCTCTGAAGTAAACGTTACAGAAAAAAGCATGCATAAGTTGCCCTTCATTCCAAACACCTTCCGTTAAGCACATGTTTTTTAAAAGATATCCAATACTTTTGCACATTTTACAATATGCTAAGTTTCAGTTTAGATTACAAGACCAGTAAGAAAAAAATGATTAGACAGCCACAACATTTACAGCTGCTCAGTCTTAAAGCACAATATCTCAACCAGGTCACATTCACCTGTACAACAGATTAAGAATGATTACTTCTGATCTGACACTATATGATAGTAGAACTAGAACCCTATTAAAATACATTTTATTCCACTGAAACACATGCAATTAAGTGTTTGCTTCTGTCCTTGGAAAAACCAAACATGTAAGGCACTTTAATCATTTAATAATCTTCTATTATCACAACTTTTGGTTATACAGCAAAATCCAATGTTAGTCAGGGTAAACCCATTGAAATCAATGGACTTTAACTTACACCCATTAATTTTAATTGGTTTTAAGTTTTATATGTTATACTAAGGTGTGGTTTAATGCTAGACTTTTGAAAACATACACATTTGGGTTTTAAACATTATGATACATCATTCCTGGTTTTTGTCTCTTAGTCACACTGCTGTAGCCTAACCTCTGCCCCAAATAAGAAACCATACATTAGTTCTAGTCTGTATGGCTTATTCTGAATGCAGTGTGTTGTTGTTGTTTTTTAAGTGTTTGTGGTACAAAATACATACCCCAGTGAAGAACTGTACCTGGAGATGAAGATATTCTGTTAGAGGAAGATGGACAATGCAAAAAATCTCCTCATGCTAATAATTCTGAATTCAAAGCATTTAAATGGAAAAAGAGGGAAAGCTATTCCAGATACAGTAACAGCTGCCATCCAAATTGCTTAACTTACTTGCTGTATACACATCTGTGCTTCAATTCTGATTCACAAAACAACCAAAACAAACTGAAATAATGACTTGAGGAAAAAGAATTCAACAACAGTCAAGGACTGAGATAAGATTTTCCCAACCTGGGTGCTGTCAGACTTAGAGCCTGCAAAATCCCTCACATAAATAGTCAAAACTATTTATGTCAAAACTCAAGAGGGGGATGAAGCTTTTCTCTATGCACTCATCATTTACTACCTCAGTTTCTTACAATCACAGATATGAGGTAATACTTTGCAGAAAAACACATTCAAAATAATGTGTTTACTTTAGTTAGAACAAAAACAAGAATGAAATATTTACTCTAGACAGCTGATCAAAATAGTTTGCTACAAAGGCAAAATGCATTTTTTGAAGAGGAGGTGAAAATTAAGTGTCTCTATCTCCTTAGAAGTGCTTTGTACATAGAACTTGTGCATTTTGGAGCAGTGAGGAAGCTCATTTACATCCTAAGTACCGGTATTTTGAATACTTGTGTAGCTACTGCTTAACTTCCCATAATAGTTTAAACATATCTTTTTGTTTTCTTATTTTATCATCAGGTTATTGCTTTTTAAAAATAATGTGCAATTAAATCTCTTGAGCAGCACTTCTTTGAAAAATTATGGGATTAAAATATATATACAATGATCATCTTATCTCTCCTGCAACACTGAAGCAGATTAGGTGATGCAGTTTGTGTTACAACTGCCTGCAGACAGAACAGAGACAATGACTCCTGATCCTAAAGACATCTGGACAGCAAGGAGTACATTCATTTGCTACATAGAAAGGTAAAAGACTTCCCGCAGCAAATATCAGTATACTTGGTGTTTTCGCTACTTTCTGTATATTTTAAGATATTTCAATTTTTGGAATTCTATGCTTAAAAAAATAAGTTCCCCAAAAATCATTAGTCTAACCATCATTCCTGTTGCCCAATGAATTATACATATTATAACAAATGCAGCCATAACAAACTTTGTTTGCAGTTTGCATAGAAGTCACATGTATCACATAACATCCTGGGAACCGTTTAGGTAATGACTTAATCACTTGTCCTTTTATTGGAGTAGAAGATATTTCTATTTCATTACTTCATTTTGAGCAGGGTATTAACGAGGTCTGTTACTCGTTATGTATCTGTGAAACCCTTACATAGAATGATCCAGAACTATAAGGTGAATAGTATTTGGTAGGCTAATGAGACTCAGCTCTGTTTTCTACTTTTCATCAGAACCAGGTCTGACAGTGGAATTATCTGACTGGTTGATTAGAGGGTGTCAACAACTATTTTAGGGCAGTCGGCATATTTGGGAATGTAATAAACTTTGGGGGCACCACAGACACATGCTTTGCAACTATGCACACATCTTACTCTTCCAGATCCACAGAACTACGCCAACAGGAGGAGTTTTCAAACCTTTCTCAGAGTCCAAAAATATGCAGTCATCCACTCAGCAGCTGGGCCCATAACCAAAGATGTTGGCTATTTGCAGTATAGTAGCGCTGCAGAGAGCTTGCTGGGGAGACCATGCATTAAAAAGGGACTCAAAAAGTACTTAAACAAGGTTTTAATAAGAAAAACAAAAACTCCATTTACACTAAATACATCAACAACAAACCAGACCCAACCACCAACCCATCCCCCAGGGTAATGGGAGAGCTAGGTGCTGCTCCTTATATACTACAGCCAATTGCTGACACAGCTTAATCAATACAACTCAGCAGCACCTGCTATGTTTCACAGCTGTAAAGCTGGGTCTCGTTATTTTGCTCTGGCCCCTTAAAGACATACACATTGGGTGGAACAATGATGAACCTTTACATTTAAAGAAACCATTCAACACTTACACACTCCCCCCCCCCAAACACTTAGGCTCGAAAGTACAGTGGTACCTCGGGTTAAGAACTTTATTCATTCTGGAGGTCCGTTCTTAACCTGAAACTGTTCTTAACCTGAAGCACCACTTTAGCTAATGGGGCCTCTTGCTGACCGATTTCTGTTCTCATCCTGAAGCAAAGTTCTTAACCCGAGGTACTATTTCTGGGTTAGCGGAGTCTGTAACCTGAAGCGTATATAACCTGAAGTGTATGTAACCTGAGGCACCACTGTAGTCTTCTGTTGACTACATTTTTCCTCGCCTTTTGCAATTAATTGCAATCTCCTGGATCCTTGCCCATCCTGGCTAATAAAAGCAAGCCGTGAAGGGCTGGGCGATGGGCTCTGCGGGGTGGTGAATGCTTCCCTCTGTGAGGGAACATTCCCAGATCCGCTGAAAGAGGCGGTCATTAAACCGCTTCTTAAAAAACCATCTTTAGACCCGGCCAGTATGGCCAACTATCGCCCAGTCTCAAATCTTCCATTCTTGGGCAAGGTGATTGAGCGCGTGGTTGCTGAACAACTCCAGGCACGCCTGGAGGATGCAGACCATTTGGATCCCTTCCAATCGGGATTCAGGCCTCATCATGGGACTGAAACTGCCTTGGTCGCGCTGGTTGATGATCTCCGGCGAGCTAGGGACAAAGGTGAGAGTTGTTTCCTAGTTCTGCTGGATCTCTCAGCGGCCTTTGATACAATCGACCATAACATCCTTCTGGACCGTCTAGAGGGGCTGGGAGCTGGGGGCACTGTTATACAGTGGTTTCGCTCCTTCCTCCTGGGCTGTGTTCAGAAAGTGGTGGTGGGGGATGAGTGTTCAGACCCCTGGGCCCTCACTTTTGGGGTGCCTCAGGGTTCCGTCCTCTCCCCCATGCTTTTTAACATCTATATGAAGCCGCTGGGAGAGATCATCAGGGGGTTTGGACTGGGTGTCCATCAATATGCAGATGATACCCAGCTCTACCTCTCTTTCAAATCAGAACCAGTGAAGGTGGTGAAGGTCCTGTGTGAGTGCCTGGAGGCGGTTGGAGGATGGATGGCGGCTAATGGATTGAGGTTGAATCCTGACAAGACAGAAGTACTGTTTTTGGGGGACAGGGGGCGGGCTGGTGTGGAGGACTCCCTGGTCCTGAATAGGGTAACTGTGCCCCTGAAGGACCAGGTGCGCAGCCTGGGAGTCATTTTGGACTCACAGCTGTCCATGGAGGCGCAGGTCAATTCTGTACCCAGGGCAGCTGTCTACCAACTCCACCTGGTACGCAGGCTGAGACCCTACCTGCCCGCGGACTGTCTCGCCAGAGTGGTGCATGCTCTAGTTATCTCCCGCTTGGACTACTGCAATGCGCTCTATGTGGGGCTACCTTTGAAGGTGACTCGGAAACTACAACTAATCCAGAATGCGGCAGCTAGACTGGTGACTGGGGGCGGCCGCCGAGACCACATAACACCGGTCTTGAAAGACCTACATTGGCTCCCAGTACGTTTCCGAGCACAATTCAAAGTGCTGGTGTTGACCTTTAAAGCCCTAAACGGCCTCGGCCCAGTATACCTGAAGGAGCGTCTCCACCCTCATCGTTCTGCCCGGACGCTGAGGTCCAGCGCCGAGGGCCTTCTGGCGGTTCCCTCATTGCGAGAAGCAAAGCTACAGGGAACCAGGCAGAGGGCCTTCTCGGTAGTGGCGCCTGCCCTATGGAACGCCCTCCCATCAGATGTCAAAGCGATAAATAACTACCTGACATTCAGAAGACATCTTAAGGCAGCCCTGTTCAGGGAAGTTTTTAATCTGTGATATTTTAGTGTATTTTTGGCTTTTATGGAAGCCGCCCAGAGTGGCTGGGGAAACCCGGCCAGATGGGCGGGGTACAAATAATAAATTATTATTATTATTATTATTATTATTATTATTAAGCTCAAAAACTAAATCCAATAGACTCTTTCAAATCTAATTGGGGAGTAATCTTCCAGGAGAGTGCAACCAAGGAAAGGGTTAACTTTGTGCATTAAATCACCTTCTGTTGGAACCAAATTTCAGGCCTAATTGCTGAGCGTAAGAGGTGATGCAGCCAATAGAAGGTTTATTCCAAGCCTAGCAGCAGCTTCATAAACACAATTTCATCAGGTTGGGCACAGCTGGGGTGGGGACGATTTATATTTTCATCCCCAGTGGTGACCCCCCCAAATGCCCCCACACTGCAATTAGCCTTCAAAAAACTGAAGACCTAAGGTAATATTAAGGAAGGGAAGGAAGTCACTGTGGGGGTCAGGAAGGTCCTGACAGGAACACATACACCCACAAGCGCTATGTTGGTAGTTCCAAGGGTTAGGCTGAGGAGGAATAAAGCCAGATATGATGACAGGGAAACTTGGGGCTACCTCCCTTCATTCTCACAACAACCCTGTGAAGCATAGCTGTCAACGTTTCCCCTTTTTTAAAGGGAAATTCCCTTATTCCAAATAGGATTCCTCACAAGAAAAGATAAAAGTTGACAGCTATGCTGTGAAGTGAGCTAGTCAGAGCATGAACGATTTACTCAAAGTCACCCAGTGAGCTTCATAAATGAACTGGGAGTTGAACTCCGATCTTGCTGGCCTGAGTCAAAATTCTAACTACTACAATAAATTCTGGCATTACTAAACTTGGAACGCTTAGCTCTCACCTGTGGCTCCTGGAAGCTGTCAGCATGTGACAGTGGCCACACCTGGGGAATGGCTTTGACCGGCCAGCTAAACCAGGTGAGGGTAGCTGATGTGTCTCAAACCCTCAGTGAGTTTGGGAATTCCCCTGCGAGACTCCAGCAGATTGAGCGGATGAGACCAATAGCGGGTTCAATGGTCAAGAAAGCGGTTTCTACATGTGCTGTAGAGGGAAGTGAGGGCAATTGGGGGCTCGTCAATTTGGGAAGGCAGCCTATTTGGGAAGGAAGACTCCGATCCTAAACCTTCACTGTCTTGTGGGAAAAGGCTAAGGAGTAAATCCTACATAGTGGAGTCCCCAAGATGGCTTTATGCCTCCTTCCAGCAACTCCTGCAGCCAAGCTGGTGCCAAATGTATTGATCTGCTTTCCTTTGGACCACATTAGTGAGGTCGAGGGTTGGTCTTGATGTCTGGGCAGCCTAGGAGCTCCATACACACTGCCAGGCTTGCACCCCAGGGAGGTCACTTCGGAGCTGCTAACACAGCGGTTTGACTTCACACTCAGAGGTGCACTCCACTGTCTCTTGAGACGGATGGATGCTAACAGCACACAGTAACATTAGCTAACAAAATCCACACTAGCCAATGAATCTTGCGTGTAAGGACTATCCAGAAACATAAGATTCCCATCACTGCTCTGAGACAGGCTGCTGGAATTGTTATTCAAGGAAACACTTAAAAATAAAGATTTCAAAAGCACAAGCCCCAAGTTTATATACTGAAATAAAATTAATCACAGACTTTAACCTGCAGAGCAAACTAAGGAAAGTAAATGGCGAGTAACCTTGCAATAAATACAACAATAATGGAGTAGGCTATTCATTCAATTCTACAAACCTACAGCAATTCCAGTAAGTCTTTTGTTTTCCTTCAGTCTCAAACCACTGTGAATGCCAGGTGGTTCCTAAGTAATCCCCCAAGAGAGTAAAATAAATGTCAGAAGCAAGAGGTTTGCTAGATGTGGTTTCTTAGGTGGGTAACATAGAATAATGCTTCAGAACATTAAAAACCTAAGCTAATGCATCAGAACTCCCAATTCTTCAAACCAATCAGCATTTATTCTTACCCCCTCAACAATATTTAATGCGAGGGCTGTTTATCTTTCTGATATCCTCTACATACTGAGAGATTTGAAATATATATTGACAATTATGACTCACATTAATGTTTGTAATGAATAAATGCTGATTGCCCTGAGAAAAGTTGAGAGTTCGGGATGCTATTTTAGCTGTAAAGCACAACAAACTCAAAGGGGCTTCTGTTTTGCTACAGCAGCATTTATTTTATTTTGTTGTACACCACCCTTCAACCCAGGAGTCACAGGGCGGTGAGCAATAAAATACAAGAAAACACGTGAGACTTCCCCAAGTCATTTGCTGAGCTGCAAGGGTATCATAAAGGGCTCGGGATTATTCTAACTGCCACAAACTTAAACAATCAGCACACAGGGTTCAGGGACAAGAAAGGGATCAATGTTCTTGGTGTAAAAGGAATGAATTAAGAAACACTCATGAACGCTGGTGGCGCTGTGGTCTAAACCACTGAGCCTAGGGCTTTCCGATCGGAAGGTCAGTGGTTCGAATCCCCGTGATGGGGTGAGCTCCCGTTGCTCGGTCCCAGCTCCTGCCAACCTAGCAGTTCAAAAGCATGTCAAAGTGCAAGTAGGTAAATAGGTACTGCTCCGGCGGAAGGTAAACGGTGTTTCCGTGTGCTACTCTGGTTTGCCAGAAGCGGCTTAGTCATGCTGGCCACATGACCTAGAAAAACTGTCTGCAGACAAACGTCGGCTCCCTCGGCCAGTAAAGCGAGATGAGCGCTGCAACCCCAGAGTTGTTTGTGACTGGACTTAACAGTCAGGGGTCCTTTACCTTTTACATGAACATAGACATAGAAACAGAGAACACATCCACAGGTCTCTATGCACCTCTCCACTGGCCTACATATTTGAACTGTTAGTAATCAAACTCATCACCTACCTCTCCAACTATGAGGCTTCCCCAAACCACCATTTTCCTGCATTTTCTGCATGATATGCTTATACAATTTTGTTAGAACATAAGTTAGACCAAAGCTGGGGCAGGGGCAGGTGGAAGGGTGACAGCATTTTAAACAGTTTCATCCAAAGCCCATGAAATTGTATAGTTTGAGTCTTTTAGATTTATTAGAATATATTTTAATACTTAAGAAGATGGTCTGTATAACCATCCTGGTTAAAGACATCTAAGTCAATAGAGTATGAGTTTTAATCAATTCACTTTGTATGTATGTACATAAATCCCACAGAATTACTCTCCGGAAAGGGGTACATGAACGAATCACAGCAAGTAGATGGAGAGGGTGTGTGTGTGTGTGTGTGTGAAATAAATAGTTTCAACATCATTTCTTAAAAAAAACTAGTACAGTGGTACCTCGGGTTACATACTCTTCAGGTTACATATGCTTCAGGTTACAGACTCTGCTAACCCAGAAATAGTACCTCGGGTAAAGAACTTTGCTTCAGGATAAGATTTCTGATCGTGCTCCAGCGGCGCGGCGGCAGCAGGAGGCCCCATTAGCGAAAGTTGTGATTCAGGTTAAGAACAGTTTCAGGTTAAGAACGGACCTCCGGAACGAATTAAGTATGTAACCAGAGGTACCACTGTATTTGAAAAATTGAAGTGTGTACAATATTAAACATGAAACAGAACGTAAAGAATACAAGTGGTGGAATTCAACATCAAGCCGTGCATTGTAGCTTGCCAGATGGAATGATTCCCCCTTTCCCTCCTTATGCACTGGTCTAAGGGCTTTTTTGACACACATACCCCAGCCAATTTCAAAGGGACACAAAGCAAGAGAAGGGGGGAAACCCTTATAGGGCTCCTTAGGCGAATCCTGCCCAAGGTTTGCAGGCTTTAGTATTGTGCACCTTTTACAGCAGGGGTGACTAACTTATATTCATCCTTGGCCAATACGGGGGTGGGGTGGGGGGCACATGCCAACAGGGATGCAACCAAAATGAGTCTTACACAAAACATAAACCTTCCTCCTCAGCTGATTTGTGCAGATTATCTGGGAAGGGGGCATTGACTTGATGAATTGGGAAGTGGCAATTTATATCTTCATCAGCGAGCTGGGTTCTGTGGATGCGAATTACCCCCTTCCCAGCTCATCATATCAGTCACCTGATGAATGTAAGTCACCGGACCCAGCTCATCACATGTTGAACCTGATATTTGGAGGGGGCAATTTCCATTACCGTCAGAGTGCTGAGCTGGGAAGAGAATACTGCATCTCCTTTGTTTTTTGTTTTCTTTTTGCTTCCTCCAGCACCAAAATCAGTTGGGCCTTGAGTGCCAGATCAGGCCCCCAGGTTGGGAGTTAGCCACTTCTGTTTTACATTACAGTGGTACCTCAGGTTAAGTACTTAATTCGTTCCGGAGGTCCATACTTAACCTGAAACTGTTCTTAACCTGAAGCACCACTTTAGCTAATGGGGCCTCCTGCTGCTACCACGCCACCAGAGCACAATTTCTGTTCTCATCCTGAAGCAAAGTTCTTAACCTGAAGCACTATTTTTGGGTTAGCAGAGTCTGTGACCTGAAGCGTATGTAACCTGAGGTACCACTGTATCATCTCTAAAGCAAATTCTGGACAATTGGCATTTGTACGTTACCATGAGCAGGATTTACTTGCAAAATAAAGAAAAGGGGCACAAAATATTTCAAAATTAAACAGGAACACTGTTTTTATTTATCATACTCGTCAACTGAACACATGTTGCAATTCTAGTATAACAGAGAAACCAACCTACAAGGCAAGTTAGATAGCAACTAACCAATTTATGACCTATTCTTAAATGCACTTACACATGGGTAGGCAAACTAAGGCCCGGGGGCCAGATCCGGCCCAATGACCATCTCAATCCGGCCCGCGAACAGTCCGGGAATCAGCGTGTTTTTACATGAGTAGAATGTGTTCTGTTATTTAAAATGCATCTCTGGGTTATTTGTGGGGCATAGGAATTTGTTCATTTTTTTTTTTTTTTGAAAATATAGTCCGGCCCCCCACAAGGTCTGAGGGACAGTGGACCGGCCCCCTGCTGAAAAAGTTTGCCGACCCCTGCACTTACAGAACTATAGCTTAAAATAAGCCTACACTATGTGAAGCAAACCAAAGAAAAAGAACTCAGAACAGATTTTTCAGTAATCTCATTTATGAGACAGCAGGCAAGGCTAAGAAATCAATGGAACAAACCATAAGGGGAGAAGGAATGTGCATGCAACTTCTGGTGGTAGATAGAAATTAATACCAATAACCCAGTAAGTCCTACACACTGACATGAAATAAAGGTCGGCGGTTCGAATCCCTGCGGCGGGGTGTGCTCCCGCTGCTCGGTCCCAGCGCCTGCCAACCTAGCAGTTCGAAAGCACCTCCGGGTGCAAGTAGATAAATAGGGACCGCTTACCAGCGGGAAGGTAAACGGCGTTTCCGTGTGCGGCTCTGGCTCTGGCCAGAGCAGCGATGTCACGCTGGCCACGTGACCCGGAAGTGTCTCCGGACAGCGCTGGCCCCTGGCCTCTTAAATGAGATGGGCGCACAACCCCAGAGTCTGTCAAGACTGGCCCGTACGGGCAGGGGTACCTTTACCCTTTACCTTTATGTGAAGCAAACCAAAGAAAAAGAACTCAGAACAGATTTTTCAGTAATCTCATTTATGAGTCAGCAGGCAAGGCTAAGAAATCAATGGAACAAACCATAAGGGGAGAAGGAATGTGCATGCAACTTCTGGTGGTAGATAGAAATTAATACCAATAACCCAGTAAGTCCTACACACTGACATGAAATCAATAAAGTTTTCATTTTAAGAAAATTTGAAAAAAGAAATGGCCAAAGATATATTATTAATTCCAACTTACTGCAGTAATTGTGTCTAATTCTCCAAAATGCTGAGGATTTGCAAGTTTTACACAAAGCCACCACTAACAGCCTATAAAGTATCTTTATTCTGGCGAGATACCTAACTGTTAATATGCAGAAACAAGTACCGTATTGGCCCGAATATAGGCCACTCCCCCCCCCAATTCCAACCTTGAAAAGTTAAAATGCAGCTTATATTCGCGACCTCACAATATCACTGCTAAAACAGCTGCCCTAGGTCTGCCGCCCTGCCTTCCAAGGCTGGAATGGAGAGTGCGCTCCCGTCCAGGATACCATCATGAGGGCCATCGGGGGTACAGGACAACAGCGCCTCTCCCAACCAGGGCTCCCAAGCCTCCCCCAAACCACCGGAAAGAAGGGAGGGAGGTGGGAGGCTGCCAGCAAAGCAGCACAGCTCCCCCCCACCCCAGGAAGCAGCCTGGGAGCGCGGGGGGAATAGTAGCCATAGGATATTCTTCTACAGTTGCCATTTACGGGTGTGAATGCCTGTGGAATTTAAAGGGAGCGGTTTATATTCGGGTATTGTCTTCCCCAGTGGCATAGCATGGGTTGTCAGCACCCAGGGCAAGGCAAGTAATTTGCGCCCCCTAACCCCCACGCCTGGCACCCCCCCTCCACAGTGGGCGGCGACCCGGCGGCTCGGATTGGATTCGCACAGCAGTGAGAGTGAGTGAGCCAGGTAGGGGCAGAGAGCTGTGAGTGCGAATGCCCCCCCCCCAGATGTTGCGCCCGGTGCGGCCGGCCCCCCCTGCACCCCCCACGCTATGCCACTGGTCTCCCCCAACCCCAAATTTTAAAGGTGTGGCTTATTTGCGGGTACGGCTTACATTTGGACCAAAACAGCACCACCTCTTTTCTGTTTCTATTAATGCAGCTGCTATTTTACAATATCTGTATTCCTCACCCTCACAGACTTGAGGCAAATGAAAATGAAAGAATTGGGTTGGGCTCTTTGCATTATTTTAAGTGTTACGATTGGATTAATGAGAGATAATTTTACAAAATTGCTCAGGAGCACTTCACAACAAAGCAATGAACTACAACCTATGTATTATGTCCATTATTTCAGATATGGCTTCCTAAACTGCGCCACCTAATTCCCAGAGGGGGAGGAAGAGGAGAAAAAGGTGTAATGGGAAATGATTGTTTATATAGTTACCTGGCTTGCATGGGGCAGTACAAACCTGGTTGAAAGTATACACACAGATTTGGAAACATTTCCTGTGACACCTATTTATTGTGACAAAGACAGGAAACTCCAAAAATTATTGGCTAGTTGGTATACATTATGAGATATGCTGGTGAGTTTTGATCCACTCCACCTACTTAGAGAGAAGTAAAAAAATCATGGTGGGTCTGCATCTGATAAAGGGATTGGTCAAAGTTTTTAAGCCTCTTATCTATGGAAAAAACAGGATGTTCACTCATGCAATTGTAATCCTATGGATTTTAAGCTAGCTGAAACCTAAAATAAAATGTAAATTAAATTCACTCATTTGACACTCAAAGAATATACATTTTGGCATAAATACTGAGTAGTGGATGGCAGTGCTTATTTATTTATTACATTATATCCCACCCATCCTCTAAAAAACTCAAGGTGAAATTTATGGTTCTCATCCTCCCCTATTTTATTCTAATCTAGTGAAACAGGACAATCACCATAACTTAGCTCAGGCCAAGAACACTCAGTGAAGTTCTTGGCTTTGTGGCGATTTGAACCAGAATCTCCCCAATCAGCATCAGCATCTCCATCATTTTATTATTTATACCCCACCCATCAGACTGAGTTTCCCCAGCCACTCCGGGCGGCTTCCAACATATGTAAAAACAAAATAAAACATTTAACATTTAACAATTTGCCTATCACCACACCATACTTATGGGCTTTATAGGCTGCCACGGCTGCTGGAATTCCATGTAAAGTTGAATTTCTAGTACCGTATCGTGTTGGGTGGGTGGATCTGAATATATGGGAGCTATATATAAATTTAGAAAAGCTCTTAATGAAGTCTACACCTACTATTTTGCAAATTCCATTATTTCCAAGTTCTGTCTCACTGCGGAAATAAGGAAAACTAGATAGAATGCAAAATTCTGATGTAGAACCTACAAATCACACAGAAAAAGCTTCCAAGCTTATTCCTGCAAAGGAGAAAGCTCATACTGTATTTGAGATATGTGTCCATTTATGTAGCAACAGAAGCCTTTCACTTTTAGGTTGTAGCTTTGAAGGTCTCCCCCGCCCCCAAGTGACGTTGTTATCTGCTCTGTATGAACTTAATGGACTGTGTTGCAGGGTTGGGGGTGGGGAGACTAAAAGTGACTTAAAACATACCGATTTTAAAATTAATGCACCACTTCCTTTGAGAGGTGCACACAATTTCCATATCAAAGACACTGCTACTCAGAATTGCTTATAGTACTTCCACCCATCATAGCATGCAGTTCCTCTGTTAGTATATCACAAGCTTTTCGATCCATGCAACATTCATTTATAAGTCCTCTTGGTATTACTTTAGTGTCCACCCCTTCCCGCTAATCTCGTGCCTCATATGTATCACCACTCAATGAAATTTGAGAAGTAGTTAGAGTTCACTAGACGTAAGGCCCTTGTCAACATTCCAAATAACATGTAGTTACTAGCTTACAGATGCACTTGTGAGGGAAAATGTAGAGTCATGAACTCACTCAGGTCTGCACCCCATGGGCATACACAGGAGCCTTTTTATTTAGGCCTCAACTTTGCGCTCATTATGTAAGTTACACAACACAAACACTTACGCATTTCCTATGTAAACAGGGGTTGGGGAGGTTGCAGGGGTTTTTGCCCCAATGAATTCCTAGCCTTCAACATCTCACACTTGCAACATTCCCTTTGCTTATGCCACAAAGCAATGTCTAGTACAGTGTAGCAAAAAACTGAAAACAACCATATTAGTATAAAATATTTGTTTGGAGTTTAACAACAGATTGTGGAGAACAATATTAATACCCTCATCATGTTTTAGCAAGTAACATTACAGAAACCTAAATTAATCTAAATGATTGCTAATGAAATGCACATTAAGTCGTAATTATTCCCACTAGCTTTCTGTACACCCTAAACAATCTCCATCCCCACATATATTTGAAATCCTACAGCTTTACTGTATCCTTAAAAAAAACTGTAGCTTAAAAAAACAAAACTGAATTTTATGCAGTTCCCCAGAACAAGAAACCCTCAGCAGATATCACTGCAGGAAGTCAGAGAGGCCACAATTAAGCTCAAGAACGAAGATTTCCAACAGATCACCTGAATTCCCACCCAATACAGAATTGCAGGTAGATGCCCAGATCAGGAGCATGCAGAACTGAGATCGTATCTCTTGGGGAATATATTCACTATTGCGGAATATAGTATTTTCAGGAGCTATAAGCAAAGAGAGAAGAATGTGGTTCTCTCTTTCCTTTGTGGTGCAGAGAGCATAATGGGTGGGAGAGAGGAGGCCTAACGAATAGAAAACCCGTTTGGTCCAGAAGCTGCTGCGCATCCTTAACTGGTGCAAGGTGGGCCCCTGCAAGGCGTGACTGAGACACGAGGCCAGGAGCTGCCTTTCCGCAACCCCCGAGTCAGAGGCCAGGCTCAACCTTCGGGGGTGGGGGGCACCCGGATTCTACACCCACATGGCCTGGAGCCTCTCACCCCACGGAGGCCCTGCCATTCCTCCTAAGGAGTCCTGCCTAAGGAGCCCCCCTCCCCAGCTACTATCCCCCTCCCTCCCTCGCCGCCGTGTATGCAGATGAGATGCAGATGAGATGCAAACGAGGCCCAGGGCGGCGGCGGCGGCGGCTGCTTCTCCTCGGTTACCTTGGTCTCCTTGACGTGCTGCTTAATGCCCTCCGGGTACCACTGGACGCGCACGTAGCCGCGGCGGAGGGGGCTCCCTCGGCTCTCCTCCCCGCCGCAGGGGCCCCCGGACTCGGAGCCCCCCGAGCTGCCCGCTCCGCCTCCCCCGGGGCCGCCGCCGCCGCCGCCACTGCTCCCTCCGCCGCCGCCGCCTCCTCCTGCTCCGGGGCCTCGCCCCCCGTCGTCGTCCTCGGAGTCGGAGTCCTCGCCGTGCATGACGCGGACGAGGCCGAAGCGCACCGAGCCCCGGTAGCGGCCGGACACCAGGTCGTGGGTGAAGAGCAGCCTCTGGGAGCCGGCGGCGGGGAGGGCGGCCGGGGCCGGGGCTGCCGGCGGGGCAGCGGGAGCAGGCGGCTCCGCCATGGTGGTGGCTTGGCCGGCTGAGGCGGGGAGAAGGAAGGGAGGGGGAGAAGGAGGGAAGGAGGAGGAGGAGAAGAAGAAACGAGGAGGAGGAGGGAAGAGGAAGAGGAGGAGGAGGAGGAAGAGGAAGGGATGGCGGCGGCGGCGGCAGCAGCAGCAGCAACGGCGGCCGCTTGGCCCACACAGCGCAGTCACCGTTCGGCGGGGGCGGGGCTACAACGGCCAGGCCCCGCCCCGCCCGCCACATAGAGGCCGGAGAGGGGCGGGGCCCAGGCAGAGCGCGGAGTGCGCCGGTGGGAGGGGCACGTGCGTGAGGGAGCGAGGAGGAGAAAAACGGTGGGGGAGGGGGAGAGTGAGGGGAATAATCAGGGCAGGGGGATGGGGAGGGCTTGGAGGAGGGCAAGGCCGGTGGGGTATAGGGACATAAGGAGGAAAGCGGGGTGAAAGGTGAGGTGGGTGGGAAGCTGAGGGAGGGAATGGGGGGGGGACCAGGAGACTGTCTACCCTTCCACAAAGAAAGGGGCCTGAGTTGAAGACGGAGGGAGGGTCAACAGATAAAACGGAAATAGTGGGGGGTTGGGGGAGAGCATAGGAACCATAAAATATTTGAGAGGGCCAGCCTCCTTCCCCCCCCCCAAATTAATGGACATTGCCATTCAAATAGGGTGCGTGTGCTACGTCATGTGATTGATTATACGCGACGGGGTCCCCCCCCCCATATATTTTATTCCCGTTGGCACCCCTGGGAGAGTGACGAAGACACCAAGGTGGGGAGGGAAGCCCAGCCGGACTGAGCTGCTCAGATTTAGGGATGATCCGACTTGCCACCTTTTGGTTTTTGTGTGCACTCTGCTCTTTCGCGCCTCCTGTCATCGTCGGGTAGACTCAGGATGGCAAAAGTGAGGAGGCAGGAGGACCAGCGGGAACAAAGGGCGGTGGGGAAGGAGACCAGGAGAAGATGATGGGGAAGAAAAAGAGGCTGGTGAAAAGAGAGAGACGGCCAAAAGGAGACAGGATGAGAGATTGTAGTCCACAAAGGTAGGGGGAATTGAAGAAGGGGAGAAAATGGTTGAAGAAAAAAGTGGATCAGACGCAGCAGGAGAGAGTTAGTTAGAGACGTGGAGGTAAGGAAGAGAGGAACTTGTTTCTTTACTTAATAGGTACCATCTAGTGAACTCTTAATGACAGCGTTGTTTCTGCACTAGGGAAGTTCTTAAAGATCCTAGCAACAACCTGAGCATGGGAACATCTTGTACCCACATAACCTTTCCGGCCACAGATCGCTGCCAGTTTAGATGAAAACAAGTCAAGGGAGTCCGTTGATGGCATGGAAGCTTAGAGGTAGGGAGGTCAACAAGGGAGTTGCTGGAGTTAACACCTCTCACCAGCAGGAAATTAGCGCTAGTCCTCATGAGGGAGGTTGAGGAGAAAAGCCAGATAATTGAACTGGTTGGAGCATAGTGGCATAGCTAATGGGGATTACTCACACTAATAAATGGGTGTATTGCAGTCATTTGAGTGTTTTATCATTTATACCTTCCTTTTAAAAAGCAAAGTCCACTTAGTATATGAATGGCAGTAACAACCATGGTTAAAATGAGTAAACTTTCAGCCCAGTAGCAAGATTGCAGTATAGATGGGGGGAGAGGGTACAAGACAATTTTTAAGACTCTTGGCAATCCATTTCTGAAGTTAGGAGGACAACCCATGTTTCCTACAGTATGGTACACAGGCGGTCTCTAGAGAAGATAGGAGTTTTTTGTTGCTAGGATACACACAGCTCAGGAAATTCCTAGGCTCTCAGCTTCGTGGTGTACATTCTATGTTTATAGCAGCATTCTATAATGTCCCATAATCTCATAAGATTGTACTCATGTTGAAAATCTTATACTCATGTTGAGGGAATTTTGATGTACTTGTGTGGAATGTAATTACCCTGGGCTGGATGAAGGGACTTGAGTTCCTTATACAGAAGAATACTTTACTTCTCCATCTTTATTCATAATGTATAGGTTCTCCTTTTGCCAACACTTACTAAATGGGGTGGGGGCATGCAGACTCACATGAGATTTCTCATTCCTGTTTCTTCCTCTTGAAATCTCCTCCATACTATTCTTACCCAATTAACCTGCCAAGTACTTGATTTCAATTTCCCCACTGCTTGGATCACAGCCACAATGAGGAAGAGGCCACCATTGTCCAAGTTACTGGGCTTTTCTTTTTAAAGAGTACAAACAGCAGGATAATATTGAGGCTTAGTTGATGTGTTACCTGTGATAATTTGGAAGATTGGTCTAGATCACTGTTCTTCAACCTTTGGTCACCAGATGTTGTTGGACTACAACTTCCATCATTCTCAGCTTAGCCAATTGCCAGGAATGATGGGCATTGTGGTTCAGCAGCTGGGGGCACATTGAAGAACAATGTCCTATCATTGGTGTGACTCAGCATGTCAATTCCTTATTTATCCCTTATTTGTTACCCATATGAAGCTTTCCTGGGCAAGCTCAATCTCACATTTTCATTGCACTCAGATCCTGCAATCTCATGGTGCCTAGGAGAGAATTACTGTAAATCAAGTTCAAACTGATAAATAACTCAAAACGTTTGATTGTACAGTTTTATGAGCATTTTTTCCTCCTTTGAGACACTTCAGCCAAACAATCAGGAGGTGAAACAAGAGGCTGGATAAAATTACTCTAAAACGTTCAGCAAATATGTTACTAGCCAAAGCAGATTTGGAGTTCCTGAACCTCAGGTGCACCAAACTTGACCTGCCTGCATACGTTTCTGCTTATCTTATGAATGACTCTTGCTCCATCTTGTGGACATTTTGTTATCCACCTGGAAGCACTTTATTAGGACTTCCACACCAGTGCGTGAGGGGAAATGATTCATGATGATTACAGAAGGGAAAAAGTGACCAGGATACTTATCTATATTCCCTTGGAGTAAACCTGGGAAATGCTCAGTCACTTACATTTTTGGTGGCATCTGAGGAATAGAATTCTACTGGATAAAGCTGCTGCCTCATGTTCCCATGTTGCATTCCTCTATATGCTGTTCAGACTCTAGAGGTGTCCTCAGGCCTATGATCCTGGAGTTAATATTTTTAAAAATGCCCTTCAAATGCTTGGAAACAGGTTTTTTCTGGAAGCAAGTGACAAAGAAATGAGCACTAAACTTGCACTATATTCCGCTGCAGTTCCAGAAGCAGCTTTAACGTAGCGTGAAAGCTCAAATATAATGGAGAACGTAACCATTAGGGAAGTCTCGAAAATGGAATAAACTGTGATGTGAATGCAGCCTGCTTCTCTCTCCCAGATGGACACTTGTGTGGCACTCATAGGTTTCTGAGATTTTGTGGTGAGGGAACAAACTCAGGCTTTGAGTGCGGAGATTAGACCCACTAAGAGAAGGTGGACTCTGACCCTGACTCAGGATAGCTCAGTCGGTAGAGCATGAGACTCTTAATATTAGGGTCATGGGTTCAAGCCCCACTTGGGGCAAACTATTCCTGCATTGCAGGAGTTTGGATTATATGACCCTTGTGGTCCCTTCTAGCTCTACAGTTCTATGATTCTATGCCTTAGCATGTATGCGGGTTGATGTTCTTGTTCTTGTCTGAGGTAAGGGTGGTCAGACTGCATTAAGACATTTTGTAGTTATTCCTGTGCTAGGTGAGCAGCCAAGTGTATAATTTGGGAGTCGGGTATGTTGTTGCCACGATCAGTAGTGTACACAGGAGCAGGGCTGTTGCAGTAGCAGGAAGCTGACAGGCCAGACAACAGGAAGTAGGGCTAGACAGCATCAGTTTATCCTATTCCCGCTATTCTCTCCTAACTGGGATTTTTCTGGTTGTTGTGTCTACAGTCCGCTTGCTTGATGTAGTGCTGTTGACTGCCCAGTTAGCAAACAGGAAAACGTACTCAGGACATGACTTTATGGCAGCTGTGGTGACTGGTACTTGAGATGCTGACATCAGGAAGCAGGTTTCTCTCATCATCATCATCATTTTATTTGCATGGCTTTCGTCAAGATCACAGCCATAGCGGCTTACAGCGTTTCAAATGAACAGTCATAACAATAAAAAGAAAGACACATAGGGTTGCATTCAATTAAGTTCTACTCAGGGCAGACCAGTTGGAATTAATGGGCTTGAGTCTTCTTAAATCATTAATTTGAGTGGGTCTCTTTTGAGCAGATTAATGCAACCTGGAATAAGGACACATACAAATAATGTGAGTAAGTAACTACATAATAATTAAAAAACAGTACCATCATAAACACAACAAGCAAAACAAATTTAGCAGCTTAAAAGAAAGCTGGAGTGTGAATGAAGCCTAACACAGAAATAAAAATAGTAAAGTATAAGGCCAAAATGATCTCCGTTCCACAAAGGTTCTCCACTATTTACTTGCATTATTAGATGGCAGCCACACTCTTCACTTGTGGCAGCCTCCTCCCTTGCTGTCACCAGCATCTCTTCTCTCAGTTCTTTACTGGAGAGGTCAAGATGGCTCCTCCTTCAAGCCCCACATACACTTGCAGTTTTGATATTGCTTCGTCTGCTTCTCTTTCAAATACTTTTTTCTCTCTGTATTGCCTTCTAGACAGAATGCTTTGTGAAGCTCCAGGAGAGGTGGGGCAAAGCTCTGGAGGTGGAAAAAGATGACTCAGCAGGCTCTGCAATCCCAGGCACAAACGCCTGGGTCCCACTAGCTTTTAAAGAATT
This sequence comes from Podarcis cretensis, assembly GCF_951804945.1. Lineage (NCBI taxonomy): Eukaryota > Metazoa > Chordata > Lepidosauria > Squamata > Lacertidae > Podarcis > Podarcis cretensis. The sequence goes on from NC_137171.1 coordinate 36,309,349, forward strand.
CTAGAGAATAGGAAGCTCAGTGTGATCCACCCATATCCCTATGAATCCAGTATTCTGTAAACGCATGCCACTCTGTTTTTCTCCTTGATGTGTTTTGAAAAGATTAATTTCCTTCTTAAAATGTCAGTTTGGTGTATTTCATGTTTCCCAACAGATGGCGCTCTTTGACAATATAGCTTTGACTAGAGCAGTGTTTTTCAACCTTTTTTGGGCAAAGGCACACTTGTTTCATGAAAAAAATCACGAGGCACACCACCATTAGAAAATGTTAAAAAAATTAACTCTGTGCCTATATTGACTATATATAAAGTAATTCTCTTGAATAGGAATCAAATAAACACAAAGAAAGTATTTTATAATTACTTTATTATGAAATAGTAAGTAAACAGAAATATGAAAAATTATAAAATACTTTATTCAGTGCGCAACCTGGGCCTGTTTGGCTGAACACAAAGCTGATATTCTGGTTGGAATCAAAGAAAGACACACATGTAGCTCTTCGTCAACAGCTCTCAGTCTCTCTCTGTATTTAGTTTTTATAGCAATCATGCTTGAAAAGCTCACCTCACACAGATATGTAGTGGAAAATGGGAGCAATGTCAAAATAGCTTTGTTTGCCAGAAGGGGGAACTCCTTGGCAGTATCCAACCAAAAACTGTCCAAAGGTAGATCAGCAAATCTTAGCTTGAAACCACGATTTTGTCTCAGTTGTTAGTTCCTCCTGCTCCTGTAAAATCATGTCCTTTCCACCAACTGATGCTGAGCTATAAGGGTCCCTAACCCAGTCAAGGCATTCAGTGGAGACTGAAGAGAAATAAAATGACAACTTATACTCGAGAGTTTTTAAATGTTTAACTATTATCTCACACAGTGCAGCAGTGTGAACACCTTGCCATTGCTTGGTGAGTGTGAACATTTCAAGATTGCCACTTTCCACGTGTTGATGCCAGAGTTGCACCTTTGAACGGAATCCATTTATTTTATCTGTACTTGTAAGCAGGTTTTCATTTCGGCCTTGCATTCGTGTGTTCAGTTCATTCAGATGATGAAATATATCTGCCAGGTATGCCAGCCTTGCACACCACTCATCACTTGCAAGCAGCTTTGCGTAATCTGACCTCTCATTTGTCAGAAACACCTTAAGTTCCTCCCGCAGCTCATACACACGAACCAAGACCTTGCCACGCGACAACCACCGGACCTCCGTATGAAACAGCAAGGTTTTATGCTTCGCTCCCATCTCCTCACACAAAGCTGCAAATATGCGACTTTTCACGGGTCGTGACTTTACAAAGTTTACCATGCGCACAACATCATCCAACACATGAACTAGGTCTGCTGGTAAAGTCTTGGCTATGAGGGCCTCACGGTGTAAAAAACAATGCGTAACAATCACATCTGGATTTCTTTCCTTCACTCTGCTTACAAAGCCTTTGGTGTGCCCGACCATGGCTGCAGCTCCATCGGTGCAGACACTTGTGCAGTTTTCCCACTTAAGTCCTCCTTGTTCAAGGTATTCTGATGTGACCCGAAAAATTTCTTCTCCTGTTGTTTTTTCTGGCAATGCCTTGCAAAAAAAGAAGTTTTCTCTAATTGCATCACCATCAACAAAACGCACATTGGCCAAGAGTTGAGCATGTCCACTGATATCAGTAGACTCGTCAAGTTGCAATGCAATTTTCTCACTGATACGGATCTTTTCCAAAACCACACTTTCGATGTCTGCAGACATATCATTAATATGTCTGGAAATTGTGTTGTCTGAGAGAGGGACTTTGGCTATTTCCTTAGCTGCTTCAGGTCCGAGCATCTCCTCTACAATGGCTTTGCAGGCGGGAAGTATTAATGTCTCTGCCACAGTGTGCGACTTTTTTGACTTGGCTATAAGTTCAGCAACTTGATAGCTAGCTTTAAGAGCTCTTTCATTTACCTTTGTGGTTTTTCTCATGAAAGTTGCCTGTTTCTCTGTGTTTTCACGCAGGCGAACAAAATAGTCCGCATTCTTGTTTTGAAGCGAAGGGTGTTTCGTTTGGAGATGGAGTTCAAGTTTGCTTGGGACCATAGCACTGTTAGCTAGCTTTTCACCACACACCACGCACAATGGAGTTGGTTTGTTTGCATCTCCGGTGAAAGTAAATCCAAATGAAATATAGCCTTCGCTATATTGCCTTGTGCAAGAGAATTTGCTTGAGCTAACCATCTTTGCTTTCTTTGGATCCCCAATCATACTTGGGCTCTCATCTGGCTCCAAATTTTGTTCAGAGTCCAGTTCTTTCCTTTTCAAAAACTTGTCCATTACTGCAGTATTTCACTGTCACTCAGTACTTACTGGGTTTGTCTCCTCCAGATAGCCGCTGTCTGTCACACTCAGCACTCTTCTGCGCATGTCTCCATCCAGATCCATCAGTCAGTGCTCTTCTGCTCTTCTGCTCATGTTTCCTCCAAATCCAGATCCAACCGTGACCGACTGGTTCCAGATGACCTCCTCACCTCACGCTGCACCTGCGGCCTGGTCTGGATCCGGATGCGGTCTCTCTGCAGTGCCGACTCCCGCCGAGTCCTGGTCTCCGTCCGTCTGCTCCTGCTCCGGTCCTCCTGGTGACTCGAGTCGCGACGTCTTCTTCTCTCCGCTGCTGCGCACACTGTGCTCGGGCGGGAAGGAAGTCAGAAGATGATGTCCTACTGTGATAGGTCCAGGCTGGTGTCTGGACCAATCACAGCCTGGACATCAGAAAAGTGGAGGGTGTCCCCCTGAGGAGTGCCAATCGACGCCCCTGCTGGCCGAGGGTGGGGTCAACCCCCCCCCATACCCAGGACACAGTCCAGCACCCGCCTAGTGGGCGAAAATTTGACTTTTTTAAAAAAATCTTTCAAATTTTTAAATTTATCCCACGGCACACCAGGCAACATCTCGTGGCACACTAGTGTGCCGCGGAACAGTGGTTGAAAAACACTGGACTAGAGTAGATCGTAAGTACACAGTAAATTGTGCTAAACCCAGATATGTTAACATTGCATTTTCACGTTTCTGATATAATGTCCAAACTAACATTGCAATAAATATAGTGAGCCTCAATCCATGAAGTACAGAGACAGCTGCTTAAAGCATCCTGCTGTTTCTTGAAATATGTTGTTGGCATTTTTCTGTCTCAAGAGATAGTGGAAGAGGGATAAAGTCAAACCATTAGAGTGTTACAGCACTTGCTGTGGCTGAAGAGTCCAATATGGGAGAGAGATGTTTTATTGCAGCTGGGGTAGATGAAGGTGTCCGGTTTTGCTGTTATTGATGCACCATGACATTTATTCTCTCTCTGCTCCTCCCTGCAGTCATTTATCCTCTGGTTACTGCTGTAGATACACAGCCTGTCTGTCTCCAGGCGCTGTGATCATCTGCAGTGTGGTTGTTCCTGATTTGTACATTCAAAGGCCTAGATGTCTTTGCATACAGAGTTTATCACACGGGCATGAAATGACCTAGATGCCTGCTCTATTGTAAGCAAAAACAAAACAAAACAAAACAAAAAACCAGAAATGGAAGTGTTGCGTTTTTTCCGATTGTTTCGTCATGGCAAATGGAACAATCCCCACCCCTTGTCTCTGGTTTTGTCCATAGCACCCAAAGGAGTGTTTTACAATAAACACATTGAACTACAACAAAATGTAATGCCATCAGCAAGTGCTGGAGCATGGTTTCCTTTCCTTTTTTTTAAGTTCCCTTTCCATCTTTGCTTATTTATTATTGAATAGTAGCCTCTTTAAAATGCTCTGCAGAAGGTTGTGTTTCACTTCTTGCCACCTAATAGCAGAGGAAGAAATGCACAGCAACATGAATTTGGGAAAGCAGTGTGACACTTGTCTCCCTAGGACTCACTCCTGCAAACTGTAAATTATCCACACAATTGTGGCTGACACTCCAGAAGCTGCAGTTTTTCTGGTATCTGCAAAATATTTATCCTATCTGGTTCTTGTTTTCTGGAGATGCCCTTTTTGAATTTTGTTAATGTGACCCAGAGGGGATCATGGAAATTACAGGCTGGCTGCTGGTTAGCTTGGGAATGCTGGCGGAAAGCATTATTAAAGGTAGAATGACGTCCTTTGTTAACCTAATCATACCAATATTTGGGCATTACATTTGGAAAATAACTCCCCCCCCCCTTTTAAAAGCAACTCCACAATACAACCATTTGCTGATGTGGCAGCTCTGGAGAATTAAGCTATGGGACGCTGCAGCTCAAGGGCAAATCCAGGAGGGCAATTGCGTTTACAGTAATATTGGCAGAGCTTTATTCAAGGAAGATGCCATAGTAGAGTTTATTGATCCAGTAAAAGCATGCAATGTGTTTCTGCTTCACCTGTTTTCTGTCAGCACCCATCGCCTGACTATTCACCTGTGGCTTGTACAATGCCCTTTGTATCTAGCAATCAGCTAAAACACTTTATCCCTCAGCAGAAAACCATGCCAAGAAAATAAAGCCTGCGGGGATCCTTTTGTTGCCATGTCACCTCCAAGCCCTTTTGCAAGTGTCTGTCACATGAGGGTTTAGAAATGTCTTAAGAGTACCATCACGTGCTTTAGAAATAACAAATATATAAGCTGCAGTTCCCAAAGTCTCTGCAGAATAAAAGCTGGAAGCGCACCAGGAGTCCCTACAGCCCACACTATCTGCTCTCCTATTTCTGGCAGCAACTCTGCAAGAACCTCAGTCTTCTCTCCAGAGGGGGCCACGCCTTGGAATCCTGAAAGAAAACTTAATGCATAGGTAAGATCAGTTATTTCGGTTCTAACATCTGTGATGCTGACTGCCAAAACTTTTATTTGCTTATTTTATTAAATTTATATACAGCTCTTCAGCCAAGGATTCGAAAAGGGAATGCACTTATTTTCTACAGCAGCAGAGGTTTTTTTTGGAATAGCTGTTACTTTAAATGATTACAAGAGGAAAAATATCACAGAGTAATTGGAGGGCACAGCCCCCTCCACTGTTCTGTGTGTTTCATTTATTGCTAATCTGGAAACTGTGTCCCCACCCCAATTTTGGTTTGTATGTTTTAGCAAAATCATCATATTCAGCTAGGTAGTAACTAAATACAGACACTAGTTAAATAGGGCTTACATGCATGCAGCTTTGCATTAAATCATAGCCATTTTTTAAAACTATTGTTACTATTAGACACAGTCTTGTTCATGGTTCCGTGCACATTTTATATACAATATAGACACACGTTATGTATGGAATGTAAGCTGAACTAGCAGTGTCCAAGGCCGCAGCTTGTAATCCTAAACACTGCAGGTGGATTTCAGAGTTGCTCTCTTCCAAGCATCCTGTGTGCACAAGGATTTCAGCTTGCCAGTTAGAATGACCTCGCTTTCCTCCCCCTTCTGTGCTGTTTCTGGGGTTCTCCTAAGCCAGTCTGCGGTAGAAGTTGGAGAGTGGGGACCCCATTTCACAAGCAGAAATCCTTGTCCAGGGAGTCTCTGATGGGGCTGGGTTAGGTGAATTCCACCCAGTAGGTGTAGGATTGAGGTTTTAATCCTGCTTTTAACTGATTGATTGTTAGTTAACTGATTGATATATTAGTTACCTAATATAAATATTACATAATGTTAAAGCAAATTATAGGCAGGGATATTTGATGAAGGTTGCAGTTTAGGCAAATGATTTGTGGCCCTAATAATTATTGAGAAACACATTTTCTGATTCCTTTTCCTCCAAACAAAAATGCTACCAGCACTGAAAACCTTCTGCAAGGGGGCGCTTTTAATTGAAATCTGTATTTTTGGATCAGCCGCTAATCTGTTATTACATATTTATTAATGCTTTCAAGTCTGGGGAAAAGGAAACATGAAGGAATTCCCAGATCTCAACTTGTGGCTTGTAATCAGAAAGCATCCTCACATTTCCCAGTAGAACTATGGTAAATTAGTGACTCCAATGCAGATAGTTTGTGGTTAAATTTACTAGGCATGTACATTCTGAGAGTGCATACGAGAGCCTATTCTGTGCACATAAATATGGATTGTACATCTCTATATCTAGAGATACATATAATCTTCTAGGGTATGATTATGAATGAGAGATTTCAATCTCCATGGTGCCACATATGGTGTTGGCTTGAAAGACCGTTATAATGAAAGTCAGGGACAGTCTGTTCTATTTGTGCCTTGGATAAAGGTCCGTGCTTCTGCTTGAATCACCTCCCCTTGTGTGAAAAGAGCATTTAGGCCCATTGGCTATGTTATTCTGGATTCACAAAGCCTGCCTTTTCTATATATTCTTGTGCTCCATGAATGCTGTATGAAAAAATCAGCATCCAGTAGCACTTTCTGCACTTTTATAGATTGCAGCATCCAGTTAGCCCTGTGGGTTGCCTAAGAATTTCCCAGATCCTGTCCTATGGGGTCTTTCAGTACAGCTGGGGAGAAATCCTAAGCCTTGCATGGAAGTTACTGCTAAAGTTAAATTCAAATTCAGTCACTCTGCATTTAAAAAACATAAAGCCTCAGAAATATTGTAGTTTGCTAGTGAAAATAAAATCCCTATTACGATTCAGCATCTAATGCTAGACAGAAAGGCTCCATATTTTTGTCACCTAATCCATTTTTATTTTTATTTTTTGCAAAAGTTCATGTGGGATAAATTATTATTATAGCTTGTGCTGCATGCATATGGGGCTGTATCAAGGACTTCCACCTATGCATCAGGACTTTCTCTCCCTGTGTATTTCCCATTCCCCCAAACCCCAAAATCTGCTCTGGAGGATTGGGGGGAACCCAGAAAAGGTTGGGGGGGGTCACAGAAGTGTGTGCAGGGAGAAAAAATCCTGTTGCACAGGCAGAAGTGCTTACGTTAATGGGGTGTTTTCATTGGATGCAACCCATAGTATGCTGCTGAAATCAGTTTCATGCTGAAGACCCCAAACCTAGCAGCCTTTGCCATCAACAGATACCCTCAGCTGAGTTCACAGCTCAGAAGGTGGACAGGTTATGGAGTATGCAATAAGCCTATATATTAAGGAAGACTTGAACCAGCCAAACCGGGTAGATTTGACCAAATTTGGAGTTACCCTTATCACTGCTGTCACTTCCTATTGGCTCTTATTTTGCCAACAACCACATACATTCCGTCGCTAGAAAGATAGTTGAGAGGGTTGCATAAGATGTCTGCATACCGATCACTTGTCACGACCATGCACTAAGCTCAAGGACCTGTCATAATGAATGGGCTAATCTCCTTCACCTGACCTGTCCCTCAGTTCCCTTTCACTCTGCAAAGCTCATTGAGAAACGGCACACTGAGATGTCATACATTGAGCACAGGCACGTATATGGCATTCTCATTGTCCCCTAGGTGTTTGGGGGTCATCACCTCTGCAATGAAGCTGCGTCAAAAGCTCCCGCATGGGCACTCACAGGGCCGTAGGAGCAGAAACCCTCACAATCCCAGGAAATGGCAGCACTCAAACAGCCCTGCCCACCCTTTTCAGTTCACCCACAGCTGCTAGTGCTGCAATTATTTTGTTTGGCTTTTACTTCAGACCCCATTAGCCACATTGCTAGCCTGCAATTAGATAGGAAAGTGAACACCTGTTAATTATCAGTAATGATGCAGCTATGCTTTTTCTCTTTGCATAGAAACTTGGGAACTACATATCCATATATGTAGACCCTTGGTCCATCTATCTCAATATTCTCTACACTGACTGACAGCAGTTCCCCAGGGTTTCAGACATCTTCTTCCTGAAGATGCCAGGGGCATTTGGCATGCAAAACAGATGCCCTGCCACTGAGCTGTGGCCCTTCTCTGCAACAAATTGTGCTAGGCATATATCCCAAGTTGAGCAAAACTTCATGGATAAAGCCTAACATGACATTTGGAGTCCAGGTTTGGTCTGACATCGTGAACACTTTCAGACCACAGGCCCCAAACCTGGCAGATTTTGCCCAAAATAGAACATGAATCATGCATTCTCCTTGATGCCTCCAACTCAGTTCACAGCTTGGCAAGCGCTAGGTGTATAATGATTGCCCAAAATAGGCAATGTGAATAAATCGTAAGACGCACCAGCTTGGTTTGGCTGCTGCTTTCCTGTAGATATTATAGCTCATTAGACATCTGCCCAAACCCACACAGGCCATTTGGTGTAAAATGTATGAGAAATATGCTTCGGGGATATAGTTGTTGATTTCAAAGCTTGAAAGAATAAACTAGAGGTATCCTTGTACATAAAAAATTCAAGTTTAGGAAGGACCCAGGCTTGCTAGATTGAAAAAAATAAATGGTAGAAACAGGTGAATCTCTTGAATTACAGTGTCTGGAATAAAGGGTGCTCCATGTAGCTTTTTGGAGCTGTCATAGTTGACCAGGGATGAGGAACCTGTGACACTTCAGACGTAGCTGGGACCCCACTTCCATCATTCCTGACCATTGATCAAGCTGGTGAGGGATGATGGGAGCTGGTGGAGGGTCACAGGTTCTGCATCCCTGTTGTAAAGTAATGGAGAAGGAAAAGACTTCTGTTCTCCCAGGATATTGGGTTGCAGCCAATGGTGGTGCTCAGCTGATGGTAAGGCTTTGGTCAGAAATCCCCCCCCCCTCCTTCCTAGATCTGCTCTGGAGACTCCCCAAACCTCTGGGGCAGATTTAGTGGGTTGAGGGCTGCAAGGGAGAGGAGAAATCACCCAAAATATGTTCCTCCCCCCATGGGCATTTAAGACACCAGCCCAAAATGAATGCAATACTTGGTGTTTATAGAAGCATAGGACATTCACAACAGAACAGGGCAACCAGGCAGAGAGCATCATTTCCCAACCCGATTTGGAATGTTTCGCTGGCTCTCTTTGTCATTGGCTGGCGGGTTTAAGAAAGCTGATTTCTCGGTAAAGGGATTGTCTGCAGCAGCCTTTCCACAACCTGATTAACTTGCCCTTTCAAAAGATTAAGGTTCCCACCCTGGCTATCTCTTAAGAGCACTCTGCTGTACCTTTATTTTCCTTTGAAAGAAGAAACCCTCGTTCCCACAATTGCTTTCTTCTTTCAAAGGGAAAATAACTCTGGTCTCACATCTTTTGATTTGGCTGGTTAATTAACAATCACAGGAAAGCTTTCCAGAAGACAGAAGATTGGTTTGACAGCATTAAGAGTCTGATTCTGTGCGGAGACCAAGCATGCTCTTCCTGACTCTGAGGCACCCAGCACCTAGCAGGAAGCGATCTGTATCTGTCAGGATTAGGTCCTAAGAGCGCTTTTGAGTCATCCAATCCAGCTTCTTGGTGACCTCAGAATAACTATTCCTTCACAGCCCACGTCAGTATTAACCCTGCCTATCTTGCCACTTAACCTTGCCAGCAAGCCTCCAAGCTATAAAAGCCACTTCTGATTCCGCCCCCCTGTTATTACTGCTCTAATGCACAGCATCTGGGCATTTGCTGGATTTCTGCTTTTGTGAGCCAGACATTAGTGAGGACCCACCTCTGTGACCTGACGGACCTTCCATTTCCACAGCACTGGTGGTGATGATGAGGACTAAGGTGCCTGAAGTCTCAGCGGATGTGTGTGCCTATATAAAGAGACGCAAACGACTTAACTTGACATGCATTTTGCAGGTATTTTCAGCTGCTGGCTGACTGCTCTGGAGGTGGTGGACTGAAATAGCAGCGCGGCTACTCCAAAAGCGGGCAGAGCATTTACGGAAGGCACAGGAATAAACCAGAGAAGATGTCTGTGATCAGCGCCCTACCGTTTCTCAAGCCCATCCACCTCAAACCTCCGCGGAGCTCCCCTGGGCGCCAACGCAGGCACACTCTGCCCGCCAGCGAGTTCCGGTGCCTCACCCCCGAGGATGCCATCAGCGTGTTCGAAATAGAGAGAGAAGGTAAGGTGCCAATTCCTTTGTTTCCTACGTTTTCAGAACCGCCTTCCACCTCACCCCCCAAATAAATAAAAGGCACTTCTGTACTTTAGAAGCACTGAGTTACTGGGGTCCTTTATTGAGGGCAGAGTAGGAAAGGAAAGAAAAGAAAAGGCAGGAGGTGGAAGGGAAAACATCCAAGCAAATAGGTTACACAACCAGCAGCCAGCTTGCTTAACGCGAGCAATTTAACACCAAGACACAGCAAGAGAGGGGCTGGAATGTCAGCTTTCTTGTGCCTCTCAGGCATGCGGCATTATGGGAATCATCCAGATATGGCTTACACCCCCAAGGTGGTCAACGTGTTCAGTGTAAGATTGAATGCAGGAAGAAAGTCAAAAATGGATGTGTACAGTGTGGGAAGAATCACATTCCTAACCTCTCAGGTGAGAGTAATGGAAGCACTGAGATCATTGATAAACTGGAGCATCAGTAGCACACTAAAGATCAGTCAGAAGCATTAGGGAAGTGGAGGCTGAGTGAATGTGCTCCTTACAGGCCACCTGCTCAAAAACCTTACAGATGGAAATTAATGTTCTCCATATATGAATTTCAGTGGTAAGATCTGAACACTGGTGGTTAATTTCAGGTATCTTTATTCGTACTTGGATGGCTAAACAAATCCCGTTATGGACATTTGAGTTTTGCAGCCGAATTTGAATATTCTGGAACTGAGTTTAAAAAAAAACAAAAAACAAAGGAAGACAAAGGAAATAAATGTATTTGAATATGATGGTGCACTAAGTGCTAGTTCAGACTGGCAGCTGCTGAAAGAGAAATACTTGTTAGCATTAAAGCGGGTGGCGCTGTGGGTTAAAGCCTCAGCGCCTAGGGCTTGCCGATCGAAAGGTCGGCGGTTCGAATCCCTGCGGCGGGGTGCGCTCCCGCTGCTCGGTCCCAGCGCCTGCCAACCTAGCAGTTCGAAAGCACCTCCGGGTGCAAGTAGATAAATAGGGACCGCTTACCAGCGGGAAGGTAAACGGCGTTTCCGTGTGCGGCTCTGGCTCGCCAGAGCAGCGATGTCACGCTGGCCACGTGACCCGGAAGTGTCTCCGGACAGCGCTGGCCCCTGGCCTCTTAAGTGAGATGGGCGCACAACCCCAGGGGTACCTTTACCTTTACCTTTACCTAATAAAACAATAGATTTATCCCACTGAGGTATGACTCAGCTCATCCTGCAATGGGAAGCTGAAGGTAGGCTACTGAAGTTTACAAAATATGCCTGGCCTAGCTTAGAATCGGCTACCTTTCTCCTATACCTAATGAAGAATTCTAACAAAAGATGCCACTAAGACATTTCACCACCAATGGGAAAGGTTAACTATTCTGTCTTGCCCACCCCCAGGAACCTCAGCTTTCACTTATTGAACAGAAGCAAACAGAAGTCAAATAGGAATTAAATTACCCTGAAAACCACAGTCCACTAGATTCAGGAATTCAGTTCCAACCTCCCACCTAGTTCCATTTTTGAACCTTTGTTCTCAGGGCAGGTCTAACATGTCTCCAGCAACCAGGAAACTGCAGCCTGGATCTAGACAGCAGCATGACATTAACCCTTCAATTCCTCTCTCTGTTGACCCCTACAGCATTCATTTCGGTGTCGGGAGACTGCCCCCTCCACCTGGATGAGATTCGCCACTTTCTGAACTTGTGTCCGGAGCTGTCGCTCGGCTGGTTTGAAGAAGGCCGGCTTGTTGCTTTCATTATTGGCTCTCTCTGGGATCAGGAACGACTCAGCCAGGTAGGAAATAGAAATCCTTTGAAATGCATCACTTTCCCATTATGTAACTGACGGAGAGAGAACATAGACAGACTCAAATGCACATCACTTGCTTATACTGATGGAGAGTACAATGGTACCTTGGTTCTCAAACTTAATCCGTCCCGGAAGTCTGTTCTAAAACCAAAACCAAGGCACGCTTTCCCATAGAAAGTAGTGCAAAATGGATTAATCTGTCCAGACACAACCCCTAAAACAGCAAATTAACATGAATTTTATTATCTAACAATACCATTTCTAGGTTAGGGTTAGGGGAAGGATTAGAATTAGGGTTAGGGTCACTGTTGTTTTATGTTTTCTTGTGAATTTGATTCATTTGCAGTTGGTTTGCTTTTTTCAATTTGTTGTGTTGCTGCTTTTTCATGCGTTGCAAGTTTGTTGGCTTTGTGGTTTTCTGGATAGTTTCAGTTTTAATTTTAAATGCTCAGCTGTGGAACATGAAGTCTCTGCTTCCCAGCTGAGAGACCCCCATCCCCGCTCCTGCTTGCAGGCGAGTAGAAGATGGATGGGCTGCTCAGCTGGGGAGGTGCAGGCTTCGTCACACTTTCCATTCAGGGGTTTGTCACACTTTCCATTGAGGGGTTCACGGCTGGGGGCTCCTTTAAACTTCTCCATTCAAGGCAGAAGTTTAAAGGAGCCTCCACATCAGCATCAGAGCACCACCTGAAGGCAGCCATGCAAAATAGTTGCTGGGGTGGCGAAGGTGGAGGCAGCCTGGCAGCTGCATCAGAGAACCCATAAACTGCTGCTGAGGCAGCTGTTGGGCTGTCTCTGTATTGCCACCGATGCTCCTTTAAACTTCTCTATTGAGGTGAATGCAACCACACACCCTTCAATGGAAAAGTGGGACAGAGCCTACATCTCTCCAGGTGAGTAGCCCCATCCAGCTCCTACTCCCATGCAAGCAGGAGCTGGGGCACTCAGAACGGAAGTGTGGCCCTGGAAAAGGAAGTGTAACACTCAAAACAGAACAGTTCGGATTCCAGAAAAGGTTTGCAAACTGGAACACCTACTTCCGGGTTTGTGGCGTTCAAATTCCAAGTTGTTCGTGAACTAAGCTGTTTGAAAACCGAGGTACCACTGTAGTACAGGCTTCCACAACCATGGCCCTCCAGATGTTTTGAGACTACAATTCCCATCATCCCTGGCCACTGGTCCTGCTAGCGAGGGATCATGGGAGTTGTAGGCCAAAAACATCTGGAGGACCGAGATTGAGGAATCCTGCTATAGTACATATGGCTTGGGTACTCTTCTCCTACTCTTCACATGCTTTGGTGAATGGGCTAGTATTATGCTTGTCCCACATTTTAACATCCCTTCACTCAGCTGCTGAAGTTCATTCAGTTTTCACTAGCCAGTATGCTGCCCCACTGTGGAACAAATGTAATGGCGTTCCAACAAAACAATTTTTCATTACCCAGCAGTGTCTGCTTTAAAAGCCATCATTGTTGTTGTTATAGTTATACCCTGCCTTTTCCCCTGATGGGACTCAAGAGGATTTGGGATTTTTTGCAGGCATGAGCCAGTATGGTACCTGTACAAACACATAAATGCATTAATAAGAAACCACATTATTCTATTTGAGAAGACTACTGATCAGGAGTCTTGCCCTGGAGCAGCTCTAAGGCAGATGCTGGATTCAGTGTGAAACGAGCATTTCACTTTTTAACATTCTGAATACTGAAGAGGCTGCACAGCTCTCTTTAAATTGGGAGTGGGTGAACCTGTGGCCCTCCTGTAGTTGTTGGACTCCAACTCCCAGCAGCCCCAGCCAGCATGGCCAAGGGTTAGAAATGAAGAGGCTTGCAGTCAAAAATGCCATCGGTTCCTCACTCCTGCTCTAAATATTAGAGCATTTCACCTCTTTCTCCCCCCACATGAATCTCATCACATTAGCCTAAATTAGGTCAAGTACAATGTGATTTGGAACCAGTGACTTTCCCAATGCATGCCAGCCAAGAAACCATTTGATTCATCATCATCATCCTATAGAAGAAAGTTGTCCCTTGTCTACTATAAGTAGTAGAGTCAGTCTGCACTAGGGTGTTAACAGTAGGTGGACCACGTCTCTTAACAACCATCTTCTCTCTTTCTCCTCCCTTGGCAGGATGCTCTGACCCTGCACAAGCCTCATGGATCCACAGTCCATATCCATGTTCTGGCAGTCCACCGCACCTTCCGCCAGCAAGGCAAGGGCTCCATCTTGATGTGGCGCTACCTGCAGTACCTGTGCTGCCTGCCGTACGTGCGTCGAGCCACACTGATGTGTGAGGATTTCCTCGTCCCCTTCTACTCCAAGTGTGGCTTCAAGGCGTTGGGCCCCTGTGAGATCACGGTGGGCTCTATGAACTTCATCGAGATGGACTATGCCGTTCGTGGCCATGCCTTCATGCGCAGAAACAGTGGTTGCTGAGGAGGTGCCTCCCATTTTCCATCCACATCTGGCTGATATACTTGGAGGCAGAGAAGCCCAGTTTCCCAGTGATTCCCACCAATGGGTCAGGGGAGTCCGATGGGTGGGTCACAAAGTTGCCAAGTTCTCTTCTCTGGGATAAGGAACTTCCACATCAGTGGTGAATTAGGCAAGTGAGCCTACACACACATATTAAAGTTACTGATGGGTCCCTTTTTAAGAAGTTTGAGAACCACTGCAATACACAGATTGCTATGTTCACAATGAATTAACCCAAGCAACTCCTATCATAGCCATTGCTGCAAAGGCAACACAGATCTTAATGCGTAGCAGCATTTTAGTAGCCAGTAATAGGTGTTGTAGCATTGTAACCTCACAACTGCCTTTAAAACTGGTAGCTAAAATGTAGCCCAGTTGTCTTCTCATTTGTGTCTTAGCTGAATTTGCGCCCTGCAGCAGTGACCATTGTATACACGGGGCAATGAAAGGCAGTAACTGCTCTTTCCTCTATTTAGCTATAAAGATGACAACAGCATGACATGGTGGTGAAGTTGTAGCCACTAAGCATTATTCCCATCAACTAAGGGAGCAACTAAGTGAATGCTGTTGCCAGTACACTATAGGTCTGCAGGTTAGAATTCGGCAATTTTCAGAGTAACCATTGACTGTCAACCAGGGCCCACTGCCTTTCTGCCTTATGACATTGGTTACCATCACCCAACAAAATGATTGTAAGAAGACAAATGCTGTATCTATAACTATGAAGCAAGTCACAATATTGGCATATACAAATGCTTTCAGAAATCAAGCTTTCTGTTCTCAAAAGTGTGGTTTCTGTTGTAGCAGGCTGCTTGCTTTTTTTGGCCCTATACCACTTCCTGGAATTAATAGAGCAATTAGGAAAAACATTACCTGAGAAGTAGAATCATTCAGTTACATCTGCCATTTTGTGGAATTACTGTTTGCCTTTGGTAAGGAGCAGCCGTCGCTGATGAAATTGTTGTCTCTTTGCTTGCAGTGGAGAAACTCCATGTCTTCTTGCACTGGCTGCTCTGTTGTTGTGAAATGCATGGAATCTGTGCTTGTATATTCTGTAAAAATATGTATATAAATGTGGTCTATGTGCTAAAACCAGAGCAGGCTTCTTTCTTAGCCGAGTTCCTGCCCAGATAAGTATTTGCCTGACAGATAAATCCAAGTCCCTGTTGACAAGGGGCAAGCCACATTTGCTTTAGGGTGTTCTCTTTCCCTTTCTGGCTTTGACAAGAGGTACCCACAGCACAGAGGTGCAGAACCTACTCCCTCCTGCTGCTGCTGCTGCTGCCCAGGTGCAACGAAGGTCTACAACTAGCAGGAGCAATGGATTTGTTAAATTTGAGGCTGTGCAGCGAGTACTTAACTCATTGCAGTTAATGTACATGCTTTGAAATGCAGCCACTTACTGCTGAAGCAAAAGCACTCGGCGCATGCCCCGAGAATGAGTATGTCCCTATGCCCCCAGGAGGACTGTGTCGATATTAGCAGGTGCTCATATGTAAGAGCTGATGATCATTCATGGTGGTGGGAGAGGAGGGGATGTTCACGTGTACAATGCTCATCACACCCACAGAGATAAATAGCACATGGTGGGTGGTGGGTGGTGTCCAGCTGCTAGCACCCAATATGCTTCCTGACCCTCCTCATCCTTTTGATGTTTGGCAAGTGGGTAGGCGTTTGCCATGTTTCCTGTCCCTTGAAAGGTAAATTGGCTCCTTCAGCATGAACTAGAGGTCTGCATATCGAGTTTAAGGACAGAGTCCAACATGCATCTTCAGTAATCTAGTCTGCACTGAGTGTAAGGAAGGAATGTGCCCCCACCATGAAACAAGGCAGGCCTAGGGAATTAATGTTTGGAAGCTGGCAAAAACCACCATGACACAGCTTTCATAGTTGCATGCGTTGTAGCTCAATGGCTACAACTAAAGTAGAAATGCTTTTTAAGTTTAGTTATGGTCCAGTGCAGACATGGGCATTCTCTTGTGCTAGATTACCTACACATTACAGTTGCAGGGAAAGCAAAAACTGAGGAGGAGCAAGTTTTGGATCCCAAAGTGATGTACTTAAGATGGGTTTCTTATATGCCTTTCTCATGGCCAGAGCAGGTGCTTGTTTCTTAAAAGCTCTGGGGTTGGGGAAGGATTTCACAAGTGAAATAAGTGTAATCTGTTTGAGGTTATACTAACTGTAAAATGGCTGGATTGAAATGTATGTTATCTTGGTGTCCAAGGCATGTGGGTTAGTCCTGGACGCTGATCAACACTTGTAGCTCCTTCCACTAAGCAAGAAAAAGCATTTGTTTTCTCCCCCTCCCACAACCCTTTGCATGCCATTTTTCACTCTGTTGAGTCAGCAAATAAATAATGGCTTTTTTTTTCCTAAGGGGGTCTTGCTTTTTATACACCCTTCCTTCACCACTCCCAATTATGTAATCAAATCAGGCAGTGATAAGATGGTGGAATGTAATTTTGTGCAGGCAATGGGGCAGGTTTAAGACCTGGATGGGAGGTGGAGAGAAAGGTTGCAAGAAGTTAAAAATACTTATATTGCGATCAGCTGAAGGTCCTGAGGGACATCCGAGTGGTATACTGAAGGCGGCTGGCAAGGGCACAGGGTAATGCAACTTGGGAAGTGGCTGGTTAGACAATGTGAGCAACATAAGGCGGCTAGGGCTCTTCCAGACATTAGCTGAATGACAGCTGTAGGTAGACCTAGATATACCTGCAATGGGGCCTTACCCCATGGACCTCCTGTGCTCTGATGGCAATCTCATGAAAACTTGCTAAATCTAGAGAACTGCAAGGAATTACACATTAAATAAAAGGGAAGGTTTGGGGTTTCTTTAATACATTTTTTCTTCGTAAACGCGTTCTAAAAATAAAGTCAGTCACTGGAGCAACAACATTTTGCAGATTTACCAACGTCTATTACGTGGGGCCACTTACAAGACAAACTATTTCCATCCCTGGCTAAAAGGTTTACACAAGGCACTAAATAAATCACATTTTTAAAACACACACGCACATTTGCTTTTGATAAATTTAAATTTAATTTATTTAGACCAAAAATATCCTCCTCCACCCTCCACACAACAATCTCATCTGTCGCTACAGCGTGAGCCTGGCCTCTTTATCAGAGTGAAGTTAGCCTTCAAGTCTGCTACAGAAATTTAAATTCACTCCGTATAAATACTGGGCGAGGTACTAGCACTTCTTCCAGATGGCACAAGGTTTCTTTAAAAGCATCAACGCTACTTGCCAGAAAGTGTTTGGTAGCAGAGATCGCAAATGTAAAGAAGGGGCAGGGGAGAAGAGAAATGCATATAAAATATCCCTTGGGCAAAAAAGACCAGGTTGTTTGTTTTCACAGTACAATTCACAGTACCACAAAAAGGCACTAAGGCAGGGAAGATTGCCACAAAGTCCAAGCACCATCTTGTGCCATAAGGCAATTAGGAAAGGGCCCCCCAAAACCAGGAGTTGAATAAAAGGAGGAACTTCAAGTAGGAAACCATAGACACAGGCAGACGGTAAATACGAGCAGTTCAACAGGATGTTGCCTCATCACTAAAGTGCTCTTTTGAAGTGACTGCCTCCCAGGCCTCCATCCCACAAAGGACCTAGTCAGTCCTATGGATGAAGGATGGCACTGGCTGCTTTGGCAGCTCATAGAAAGGAACTCAACCTAAGAGGCAGAGCTTGTAGATTCTCTACTACATTCCAAATGGTTGGTGGTTATCGCAACATCGAAACTTCAGCAAAGATTGCTACCCGCTGCAGGCACTGTAGTGGAGAAGCCTCTCGTAAGAGACTCTGACCCAATTCGGACACCAAACAGGGTGATGTTGCTTCAAAGCTATACCTCTCAATGATGGCTGCTTGGTGCCCAGAACTGTCAGAGAGGAACATACAAGAGACAGGTTGGCTTATGACTTTATCCCTTGCACCTAGGAGTTTTGCAAAAGGTAACAGGTCTTCTGCTTCAGCACTTGGAGCGTGAATGTTTCACGAGTGGTACAGGGAAAGCTGGAGAAGTGCAGATGTTTTGCCTTTTTTGACTGCCAGCGTTGCCTCTGTCTATTCCACTGCTGCTCAACATCCGACAGGTATCCCAAGTTTAAAATCCTCTCCTGCAAGCCCCATTCCACAGCCTCCCAGCTCCATCAATGCAAGACCTGGTTCAGATCATACTTCTCGCAGAACCTGTCAGTGAAAGGCAGGCAAGTGAGGTGCTCAATCCAGTGCCAGTTAATAGGGTACACATAGAGCCAGATCACCAGAGATGCGAAGAGCCCGACGAAGACCAGCATCGAGACGATGATCATGACTCTCTTGCGGTACTTGTCCATTGTGCCAAAGGTGATGTAGGGCAGGAAGGCGAAAGAGAGCAGCAGGCCGCTGAGGAAGCCAAAGATGTGTGCAATGTTGTCAATCCATGGCAGGAGGCCGCAGAGGAAGAGGAAGAGGACGATCCCAGAAAGGTTCAGGAAAGCCTTCATGGGCTTCTCAAGGACCTGCCAACTCTGGAAAAGCTCCACAAAAAGGCAGGCTAACAAGCCGAACTGGGATCCTGCAGGGCCCACCTAGAAGAGGGAAGGAGGAAAAAGAAACTTAAAAATAAATCATGCAAGATGCAGTAGGCCAGCCAGGCTTTCTCCTCTCTCCACAACAGAGAACCCTGGAAAAGCAAATGGGCAGCAGAGTCCCAGAAGCTGTTAGTACAGTGATTTATTGTGCTGCATGGTAAACTTACCGTTATTCTCATTAAGCTTTAATGGTTGGTTTGTTGATCAAGGGGAATGAGTATCGGTTCCACTGCAAGAACTTTGAGGTTCAGATCTTGAACCTAGGTTCAGTTTCATTTCCTCTGGGGCTGTGGTTTCAAATCCCTCAGATCACAGTGCCAAGAGCAAGTTTTGGCCTGTACCAGCAAATGTCTCAGGTGGGGCACATATTTGTACACACACAAAGCCCCACATTCAGTAGGAGGAGAGCTTAAGAACTTGATGTTGCCAGTCAGGGTAGAGAGCACTGAGCTAAGAGGACAAAACGGGATGAAAGCAACTCATCAGGGCAACAAGTTGGGAGGTTGGGGGTTGTAATAAGCCATACTTATGACCCAACCCTTTGACCCCCAAAGGAGGGGTGGGGAAAATCTCTGGCTCTCCAGGGGTTGTTGGATTCCTAGCTGCCATCAACTCCAGTGGTCAGGGATGCTAAAAGTTGCAATCCAACATATGGAGGCCCACAGGTTTCCTTGCCCTGGAAGGTAACAGCTTTGTGTTGTGTCAATTCCAGATAGCACAAGCTTAAACATATGTATTCTATGAATTTAGTTAGATTCTCTCCCTATTACATGAGTTTAGGATGGAAGTCTTCATCCTGGTTTTGCAAAGGTTGCACTATAATCACTAAAGATCTTCAGATGAAGGGTGGTACAGTATATAAATTTAATAATAATGATGATGATGATGATGATGATATTATGTTTTGCATGGCAGGGCCCTTCTGTTCTGCCCTAAAAGATTTCTCAATCTGTGCTAAAGAAACCCCTTTTTTTGGGGGGGGGGGGACCAAACATGTAAGTTCGGCACTTGGCATCAAAGGGCATGTTGGTCATTTTGCAAAATATTGCATGCTTTATTCTCAATCTGATATTTGAGTTTTTGTAGGGTTTAAAAAATAATAATTAAAAACAGCATTTGGAATTCATGAGATACAGGTATGTAGCTAAACAGGTACGGCTGACAGTCCCTACCTGAAGGCAAAAATATCTTGCCCAACCATGAGAGCTAAACATTTCCTGTAGCCTAAAACAAAGGAAGTTTAGATCTCAAATCTGCATCACCTACTTTCTTTCACATGGGCTTTGACTTCTGCCATCATTCAGCAGCTAATCCCCACTGTGCAAGCCACCTTCCCTGTCCTCAAACAGAACTGGACAGAGTCACACTGAAATGTACCTTCCATCAGAGCAACACTTAGAAACACCAATATTCAGAATTCAGCTCATAGGTCTTGAGCAGAGCGCAGAACTGCCAAGTCAAAATAAAGCATACTTGGGGTTCTTTGCTATGTTTTTACCTTGGTTTAGGCCCTAGAACTCATACAGCAAAAGAGAAAGGTCCGAGTCATATTAAAACAAGAAGGGAAATTAAAGCTTATTCAAGGTTACAGTGTGTTTGTCTAAATCAAGGGACCATAAATTCACTAGATAATCGAGTCCTTGCCAGATATTTTGGCCTGCTGCTCCCATCAGCTCCAGCCAGCACAATAAAGTTGTCATCCAAAACAACCAGAGGCCACTCAGTTGGCAAAGGATGGGCCAACCAGCACCATGAAAGTCAGGCTATTGTGCTGGGATGCTAGAACTCAGCAAAGAGTGTGCAGCCCATCTTGGCTGATTGGAGCCCTTCAGAATGGCCTTAATTTCCTTGTGCCTTCCCCAAGTGCTGGATTAAAGGAGATGGGGGTCCTGCAGGAATGGAATATTCTATGCTCTCCTCTGCCTGCACTCAGGGATACAGACAGTCATTCATTCATTCAATCGATCAACCAACCAACCAACCAACCAACCAACCAACCAACCAACCACATGCAGAAGCAAGTCCTGTGGTTAGTATGCCCCATACATCCTGAGGGACATAGGTTAAGGCTAGGGCAATGTTTTCTGCAATTTTGCTCAAGAGCAGTAGCACTGCTTCATTTGGCACCAAGCCCAGAATTCAGAAACCTGTGAATAACAGGATTCTGTAGTAGTAGCAGTAGCAATAAAACAACAACACTATGAGGTATAATGTCCCTGTTTCAGCTGGGCTGGTTGTTTTGCGAGCATGTGGTTTTCGTTGTATCTGCTGTATTTTATAGAAGTTCTTAGCTGGCTTGACGGTTCTAGTCAAAAAGCAGGATATATACTCCTCACGAAGATAGCCTCAAAACTAATGGGCAACATCTGGTGAGGACACAGAAGCTGGAGTAGAATGACAATGTCCAGTACAGCTCCTTGCCTAGAAGCAGAGTGAACTGAGTAAATTTCAATCATTTAGACCAGTGGCAGCATCCAGTTTTCCTAAGCACCAAGAGTTTGCGCCTTCTGTGCACACAGAGTACTGGTAAAGGGGTGTGTGTGTGTGTGTGTGTGTGTGTGCTTAGCAGTTTAAAAAGTTTCATGCCAGGGAACTAGAGTTGTGCAAAGTGATTAACAATAACCTCTTCATGTTAGAATGCCATTCATTTTGACAACCAAATGAAGAGATAAGTTTAAGAAACTGAAGGTGAAAACACTGCATTTACCTATAAAACGGAACCACATACGAAGACTGTAAATAGTCTGTATAATAAAGTATTATTTAAAAAACCAAAAAATGAACACCACCCAGACAAGTAATGGTTCCTCTTCAATTATATGGTGGTTTCCAGTTGGCAGATCATTCCTTTTTTTAAATATGAACTTAACAACATAGGGCAGCCCCTAAAACCACCAAGGGCTGCCATCCTTGGTGCAACCACCAAGTCACACAGGTTGCATTAGCTCATCCCAGTTTCCAGGCAAATGCCCTATCAAGGTGGGCCCCCCCAGGCTGGTGTGCCTAAGGATGGAATGAAGCTGCAATGCTTGAGAGTCATTTCAGAAGGGGAAGGCTCAGAAGCTTGCAGTGACTCAGCAGCCGGCTGCAGCTGCTGCCCCACAAGGCTGTAGGTGGAGAAGCTGCTGATGAGATCCAAGAGATTAGATGGGTGATCTCCTTTAGAGCCTGTCAGGACATCAGATTAGCCACCTGCCTGTTCCATCAACTATAAAAGGGGGGGTGGGCACCCTCACGTGTGAACAAATAGAGCAGCCAGCATGTGCTAGTCCAGCACATGGAAACCAGACAGCTGCAATTGCTAAAGCATCACTTCGCTCCCACATCTGACTGAAGAGAATAAAACCAGGGAGGCTGCCCACAACAGCCAGCCAAAAAGAGGCACTGACACCTCACTGTCAGCATCTACCTTGCTGTAAGCTTCTTAGTTTCTCATATAATGGCCTTCTTTTTTTTTTGCCAGGAGAGCAGAATTGTGTACATACGTAGAATATCTATTTAAGTCTTTCTAATGAAATTACGTACAAGACAATATTCTTTGTCACTTTGCAGGTGCAGAGGTTTCTGCCATCCCTCTTTCTTCCAAACAGGAAGTCTAAAGTTCTGATCCAAAGCACATTTATCTTCAAGTCAAGGCCCATTGGGATTATTTTTTTTTAAAAAAAAACAACACACAACCCCACAGTTGTAAGCTTCTTTCACCATCTTCTGGAGGATTAAAGTGCAATTAGTTCTCAAAAGGGTTGATAAGACACTAGACAGCTAAAGGCTAATTCACACTAATTTTTGAAGAGTCACCATCAGTGTTATGGCATAGATGACTCCCTCCACCTCACAACATCCAAGCGAGTGTCTTGTGAAAGAGCTCTCATAGTAGTATAAACACACACATATATCCCTCGGCAAAAAGGGGTGGTGGAAAGATTGCTACACTTGCTCTCAAGGAAATTCTATGCCTCTAAATTGTGCACATCAGACAGAGCTTTAGTTTTGCCTTTAAGCAACAGAATTTCTTGGGGACACAAACTTAATAATCCTGGCCCGCAGCCCTCCACCTTTGGTGTTATCCCCCCCCCCCCCACCTCTTAAATTATTCTGGATTTCTGTAAACATTGGGAGAGGGGTCTCCTAAGTCTGCTGATACCTTCCTTCTTTGTGCATGGATAATGCCATTTGAACAGACACTCAAATAATGAGTTTAGTCTTAGTATAGATAGCAGTGGTGGTGAATCTTTCCAATCCCAAGGGTTGCGTTCCATAATGAACAACTTTCTGGGGCCGCATGCTGGGGTGGGTGGGGGTCAGAGGCAAAACTAACTGAAGCCACAGATATGATGTACAGTAGAGTACATTCTAGCTACAAACAGAAGGTCAGGCATACACACATAAACACCCCTCTATCAACTGCGGGAGGCAGTGGAAGACAGGAGTGCCTGGTGTGCTCTGGTCCATGGGGTCACGAAGAGTCAAACACGTCTAAACGACTAAACAACAACAACATCCCATCCAGTCAAGCAAGGGGCATCACCACACATTCAAGTCAAAAGCACTCGTGGAGGGTTTGGAGCAGGGAAGTGGAAGGCTATAGCCTGGAAGTTTCATGAGGGACACAATTTGAGGGGTCTTGAGGTTTACAAGCATCCCCTCTGGCCTGAGTTTTCCCAGCCTTGGTACACAGGAGCTGGTCACTGCCTGCAAGGGGAAGGCCCTTCCAGCTTGAACACCACACTGAGCCAGACCACCTTTGCTCCAGAGGAACATGACATTGGAGAGATGCTTTATTACCTGACATTGGTTTGAGAGACACTCTGAGAGCCCTTTGTGTTGAAGAGCATGCAAGAACACATACACACAAATCGCGTGGAAGGGAAGTTTAAAGCTTGAGTAAAAGGATAGCTCCACCTTGCTGGCTGTAGCTGCTTATGACTCTCTGCAAAATCTGCTTTCTCATATCTTCAAGGAAACCAAAGCAGAACTTCTTTTTGCTCTCACGTGCCTGGGTGATGCCAGGAGTCAGCTGGCAGCTGGCCAGCTGGCAGCTCACTCAGCGCATCACTCACCTGCAGTAAGAAGACATCACCTTCACGTGGGCCAAGAGGAGCAGAGGAGGTGGGAGGATAAATCTAAGGGAAAGCAGCTCCTGAAATAATCCCTCCAAGGCGAGGGAACACAACAGGAGGCCAGTTTGCCAGATGCAGCTCACAGGTTTCCCTTTTAAAACCCCATTAGCCAGTTTGCTCCACAGTAACATTGACAATGGGCCCAGATGTTTCCATGGCAGACGACAAAAGTCCACCTTCATTTCTAAGCAACAATTGTGGGGGCAGAGGGAGTGTGCAGGGTGTGTGCGCACTTTGTCCAATATGCCGGTCCTGCCATGCACCACCCTGATCTTCCTGCATCAAGGCAGAAGGCCTGAAGGGGGCATCTAAGCACGTTCAGATGAACACAACTTAAAAGTGTGCAGGATTTCCAACCACATAGAGGTTTCCAACAGGGGGTTTTCTAGATAGAAGCCCTCTTTAGACCTTCACAAATCGATGCAAATGCTGGGGCAAGGCTTGCATGCACAACCCCACCACCTATTCGTGTTTTCTTTTCCAGGCATTCAAAGCGTTGTCAGAAGCAGCTCAAGTTGTTAGCCACCTATCAAAAACGAGTGCAGAAGAGGGCACTGACTCCATAATGCCAAGAGAGCTATGGGGAGGCCTACTCAAATATGCTGAAATATCAAATGAAACAAGCCCTCTTGGGACTGCCCGTCTCCAGACATCAAGTGGGGAGCGTATATTTCAATGCTTCCCAATGCACAGGCCTTTCCCTCTGTACACAGAAAGCCAGGAACATGCCTGAAATCCTAGAGAGTCACTGCCAGTTACTGTAGACAATACCAAGCTAGATGGACAAATGGTCTAACTCAGTAAAAGGCAGCTTCCTATGTCCAGTTTACTTTAAATTACGCCTGAGATTCAAACCAAACATGGCATTAGCACACCACTTCCATACTTCTCTTTTTCTGGGGTGGCAAGAAATGTGAGAACATGTGTGGCGACTTCTGTGTGACTTCAGGAACTAAAGGTAGAGTTTCCAATAGGCAGACGTGGTGCAGGAGGGTGCAAGATCTGCAGCCACCTTATTTACATTGTTCACGGGGTGCCTTCCCTAGTCTTTGTTATCTCTCCCCCCCCCCCCCCACTCAGCAAATGCTTCCTTCTTCTCTTTCCCAAATATTTTTAACACCTGAAAATCTGATGCTAAAATCACAATGGCATCGTACGGATCACACACACTGCTCATTATCAACCTCATTTCTGCACTGTCAATTTGAGAGCTTGTTGTATAGAGGAAAGGCATTCTTGCTGGCTGCTCAGACTTATCAAACCCCCTTCCCTTTAAACATAGGGATGGGGGAAACCTGCAGCCTGCCAGACCTCGAGGGCCTCCAAATCCCCATCACCCCTAGACAGCATAGCAAATGGTGAGGGATGATGAGAGTTGTAGTCCTACCACATCTGCAGGGCTGCAGGCTTTAGGTCTTCCGGCACTTCGGATTCCATGGGCGTGCCCAGTTCTGAATACAGCTGGGGCATTTTCTACTTAGGTTGTCATGCACAAGATGAAGTCACATGAAGACAAAATGCTGCCGTATGGAGTGCTCCCGTTCAATTGGTCCAGCTAGCCCATGGGTAGGCAAACTAAGGCCCGGGGGACCAGATCCGGCCCAATCACCTTCAAAATCCGACCCGTGGACGGTCTGGGAATCAGCATGTTTTTACATGAGTAGAATGTGTGCTTTTATTTAAAATAAATCTCTGGGTTATTTGTGAGACACAAGGTCTGAGGGATAGTGGACCGGCCCCCCTGCTGAAAAAGTTTGCTGACCCCTGAGCTAGCCAGCCAGCCAGCCAGAGCCTGCTGATTTCTCCTTCTTGAGAGTGCATCCATAAGAACTGCTGCTCAGATAAGGAGTTCACTATTTAGTCACTCTCCAAAAAAGGGGTTCTAACCTCACCACTGCATGAAGGGAAGGTGGCACTTACCTCTGCTCTGTATGGAAGGAAGATGGCACTCGCCAGATTGCCTGTGATGCCACTGAGAATGTAAATGATGGAGATTCTATGCCAGCCTGCCAGCTTCTCCAAATCCCTGAGGACTGTCATCTGAAAGATCACCGACACCAGGCAGTGGATAACCCTACAGGGCAAAGACAGACGGATGCTTTGCATTTGAGCTCCTAGTTGGCATCACAACAGCATTCCTTCCTCCCTTCTTATCTGAGTAAACTCACAAGTAATGTCCGTCATGCTAAATGGGCCTTTGGCAATCCGGAAACAGTGGCTCATGTTCTCCTGTCCTGTCCCCTTTATAAAGATCTGAGGAATGAGATCATTACCCCACTCTTACTTACCATCCCAGGCCGCCCATCTGAGGCCACATTGTTCTTTCTTTTATCAGATCAAAATAATCAGACAACAGCAAAGGTTGCTAGGTTTATTGAGGGTGCAATGAGATTAAGGGCCACTATCTGAACGATAATCTTGGTCATTTGATTGCCCTTTTTACCCATTGCTGTCTTTTTATTTCTATATATTCCTTGTTTTATGTTGCCATGGCCATTGGCTAATGTGAATAAAGTCTATCTATCTATCTATCTATCTATCTATCTATCTATCTATCTATCTATGGGCCTTTGGCAATTTGAGAAATATCTCTGGATTTGTGCAAGTGGTTGTGAAGTCGATATTCAAAAAGGGACAGTTTGTCAGGGCACGTTCCCAGGACTCAGTCACAGAATCAAAGGTCAAATTTAGAGGGTCGGGAGGGGGGCAAAGGCCCAAGGATAGGTTAGGCATCCTTGCAAGATAAAGTCCTGAGCAATAAACCCAAGACCATAAATCCAGGCCACAACCAGAAGAGTCCCATTTAAACTGTCTGGGTCAGACTGACAGAAACAGGTGTGTCAGTTATAATAACAAAATAGGAATCCAGGAAGGATGGGGTGTCACAGAAACAAAGTTAGAAGGTGGAATGTCTCTAGAGCCTGAGATTCCTAATGCAAAAGAAATTTGGGCAGATTTCAATCTGTTCCTTGCAGCTTGACAGGCAAGGCGGGGCCAAAGGCACCTGAAACCAGTGATCAGGTGGAGTGGTACACTGGGCAGAGTGTCTAACAAGGACTGGGGAGACCAGGGTTCAAATTCTTAATCATCCACAGCCACCATCTCTCTGCCTGACTGACCAACGCAGCACAGTGCTGGGGAGAAAATAACTGCACAAGGTCTTGAAAAATGTGTTGAATATAAAAGCTTCAATGAAAAGGCTTTGACAGGCAAAACATAAAACCAGCCACAGAGCCCAAAAGGCTCAGACCCAAGGCACTGCACTCCCCACAATCTTCTCACCTACCCTGCATGAAGAAATAAGGACAACCAGAGTCTATAAATCTGATCAGGACTCTCTGGGTTCCTAAATGGCAGGAGGCCACACACCTCATCCATGCAGTGTACCTGGGGGGAGGGGAGAGAGAGAGAGAGAGAGAGAAAGCATTAAAGCATGTAGACAAATGGAACCCTCTGAACCCAGTTTTGCTGTGGTGGAATTGATGCTCGTTCACCTTCTTACTGGACTTTCCTAGCATGTAAGTGGTCATATTAACTTCAAGCAGGGGCTGAACTTTAAGAGGATTTCCCACCTACAAACCCTGGGACATTACTTGCCTGTGAACAGAGAGTTGCTTCTTCATGAAAGTAGCCATGCATGAATTCGCAGTACTCTCGAGTAGTGATCTGACAACTAGTACAAAGAGAGAGAAATGTCGTTATAGGGGTTTAGTTCCTGTGGAAAGTCTCAGTTAATATCTCCTTAACAATCCAAAGTAGACTGTTTGCTTTCCCTGCTCAGTCTCTCCTACACAGGCCATTATGCCACCCCCCCCCCCCACAGCAGCCTTTTTGGATTTACCACACCCCATGGCAGCCATTTTGTGACTGGTGCCCATGCCACTTCCTCAAAATTCCAAATCTACTCACTGGTCAAAAAACATTGGTGACTCCTAAGTTGAAATTATTTCTTCTTTTACCTACCTAAACCTAAGGAGCTAGATCTCAGGATTCTGACGATACAAGCTTTCTAAAAGCTCAGCTCTGGTGTTGCTGAGTGTCCTTTGTAATTCAGCATGTTAAGAAAGGATAATTTCCCTTAACTGACCTAGGATTGCTAAGGAAGCTGACTGGATCAAAGGCAAGTTCCTACCTAAATAAGAGAAGCAGGCAGGTCTGTGGCTGCTAACACCATCACTTAGAGCTGCATGAGACATGAGTACTTACCTGCCTTTGGTTCCAAGACAGCATGGCCTTCCTTTAATGTCACAGTCTATATGTAACAACCCAGTGTGGTTACTTTTGGCCTGATCAGTACATATCTGTAA
The DNA here is from genome assembly GCF_951804945.1 of Podarcis cretensis. Taxonomy (NCBI): domain Eukaryota; kingdom Metazoa; phylum Chordata; class Lepidosauria; order Squamata; family Lacertidae; genus Podarcis; species Podarcis cretensis. Next base: position 36,337,499 of record NC_137171.1, read on the forward strand.
ATAAAAGGTTTACAATTAGAAGAAAAGGCTTTAAGTAAATCCATGTGTAATTTACCTTCAGCATACTTGCCAGTTTTATCATTTAACCACTACTGTCAGTTACTACAATGACCTACCAGGCGACAGACAGACTGGAACACAACCAAGAGGATATCCTAAACCAGAGATTAGCATCCAATGATGCAGGGTTCCAATTCCCATCACCCCTGACAATGTGCTAGGTTGTCTGGGGTTGATGGGAGTTGGAGACTAACAACATTTGGTAGGGGGCAGAGGTCCTAAACCAACAGTCCTCTTAAAATTGTTTGCACATCTAGTATAAACTCAGGTTCAGGGATTCCAAGACCCTAGCTATGTTCTCATGACTAGTCCTCCAGCCAGATCACATTATTTTCCAACAGGCAATCACCAAGCGGAAAGATTTGCTAGGAGAAATTTGCTTATTTATTCATAAAATTGCTATGCCTCCCTTCATCTGAGGATCACAGGACAGTTTGCAATAGAAAACACACACCCCAAAAATGCATAACATAGCAACAAACAATACCGTCTACCAACAGTATTTAGTTTGGTGTGGGCTACAACAGAGAGGAATAAAAGAGGTTTGAGTAGTACCATTTCATCATCAACCAAACCAGGATTCAGCCATCATGAGTCATTAGTAAAGTGTGGGTGAGAACATGAGAACACCACAGTTTATCCTTTTAGCAGGTACTACCTAACTACAGTGAGTGTTTCTACCTTATCTTCTGTCCAAAATTTAATTGACAGCAACTAGGTGGAACATGTCCATGTATCTAGGGGTGTGAATCATGATATCACCAAGTCCTGGGCTGTGATTTTTTAAAAAAGCTTACTAGAGTCTATAATCCTACACACAGAAAGATTTAGGATCCGTTTCACTGGAAGGCAGAAGGAAAATGGAAGAAGAGATTGGCGTTTGAGCGTGTGCATTTGCGTGTACAGTGGTACCTTGGGTTACAAAAACCTCGGGTTACAGACTCTGCTAACCTGGAAGTGGTACCTCGGGTTAAGAACTTTACATCAGGTTGAGAACAGAAATTGTGTGCCAGCAGCGCGGCGGCAATGGGAGGCCCCTATTAGCTGAAATGGTACCTCAGTTTCAGGTTAAAAATGGACTTCTGGAACAAATTAAGTTCGTAACCAGAGGTACCACTGTATGTGCACATGTAAATACATTCCTTAAAATACACACACACACACACACACACACAATGCACAGCTACAGCCTTCCTCCCTCTTCCTCCACCTTTGCATGCATCTAGAATTAAAGGGGGAATCTCAAACCTCAAACCTTTGTCTTTCAACAAGACCATCTCTGTTAAAGTTCAGCCTTGCATGCCATGCAAAAGACTAGCGTACCCAAGTCTTTCCTTGCTTGAGTTTGATGGACAGGGATGCATGCATGCAGCTGCATGCAGTATATGTCCAATGCCTTCCTCAGTGGACTGTCCCATTCGTAAGGCAGTCTCCATGATGCAGCTTGGACTTCGCATTAGATAACAAGGCAGGCAAAAACAAATCACTTCTGTGTGCCCCCCCACCCACTCAGCAAAAGTTTCTAAAAGGGCATCCACCTCTGTTCGCACTGTACAAATATTTTGCAAGATAAATTAGTGCCGAACAATTTAAGGAAGGAAGGAAGGAAGGATTATTTACCGGCCACTTGGTGATGTCATCGGGCCAGATGTGTGGCAGATTTGAAGCCGGTTCCTCACAAGTCCTGTTGGGGGACAGATAGCCAACAAGTAATGAGGGGTTACCATACACAGCATCACCTCCCCCAGCTCCACTATAGCTCTAAACATATGTACCCCCTCTCCTCCCCCCCCCCGCCACATGCCCCTTCTTACCTGGGATCCTGAGCGCACACAGCTCCTGAAATCCTCTTCCGACTGGAATTGTTGAGGTCAAAAGCTGGTGAGTTATCCGGCCACTTTACAAAAGTAGCCAGTGTTTCCTATGCGAGAAACAAAGAAACGACTTTCTAAATTTCTCTCTCATTCACACATACATAATCAGTGTTCATATCTCACACACACACTTTTATTTTTCAAAGGAGCAGAATCCCACCAGAGAGGCCTGCTCATACAAATGTTCTACTTGACACAGGAAATATTTTCTTAATGGCCGGGGACATCACTGAGAATGCGTTACCTCAGGCCCGCCTCCGCCAAAGCATTCAAATTTTAAGACGTAAAGGTAAAGGGACCCCTGACCATTAGGTCCAGTTGTGGACGACTCTGGGGTTGCAGTGCTCATCTCGCTTTACTGGCCGAGGGAACTGGTGTACAGCTTCCAGGTCATGTGGCCAGCATGACTAAGCCGCTTCTGGCAAACCAGAGCAGAGCACGGAAACACCATTTACCTTCCCGCTGGAGCGGTACCTATTTATCTACATGCACTTCGTGCTTTTGAACTCCTAGGTTGGCAGCAGCAGGGACTGAGCAACAGGAGCTCACCCCGTCGTGGGGATTCGAACCGCCGACCTTCTGATCCGCAAGCCTTAGGCTCTGTGGTTTAACCCACAGCGCCATTCTATGAATGATTTTGTAAATCTGAAACAATCATTAACTTCTCTGGGCTCTGGCTGGTCACATAAATTGCAATTTATCCAAAATGTGAGCAAACAATACTGATGGCAAAGGGGCATTTTCCTACTCAAGTAGTGCCTCTCTGCCTTATCATCCAGAGAACTGAGACCTCTCATGGCATGACAGATAAAGGCACCGTTAATGCAGGGCCATCAAGCCCCAGATTGAAATATCATGCCAACGTTTAAAGGAGTTAGTTGCTGCAACCAGAGAAACCCTGACGCAATTTCACTCACCGAGCAGTCCACCTGCAGAGTCTGAACACAACCAGAGTTGTCATTCTGGACGCAGCAACCTGACTCGCGTTCTTGATCCCTCTCTTTCTGAATCAACTTCTCAATCTGTTGGTCCTTTCTCATGCAGGGAGAGTACTTGGCTCCCAGGTGGATCAAGTCAATCTGAAACGAAAAGGGGTGGCGGGGAGAATCACAATGAAAAAGAAGTTTGGCAGACTAACTTCTCAACGTCAACGCCGCCACCCCGGCATCATGTCGGCCTCATCCATATACAGTGGTACCTTGGGTTAAGTACTTAATTCGTTCCGGAGGTTCGTTCTTAACCTGAAACTGTTCTTAACCTGAAGCACCACTTTAGCTAATGAGGCCTCCTGCTGCCACCGTCCTGCTGGAGCACGATTTCTGTTCTCACCCTGAAGCAAAGTTCTTAACCCGAGGTAATATTTCTGGGTTAGCAGAGTCTGTAACCTGAAGCGTATGTAACCTGAAGTGTATGTAACCCGAGGTACCACTGTATCAAGGCAAGCCAAAGTTACTCTAGGTCACTTTGCTCCTCCCTAGTAGCACACAGGAGAAACAATCCAACATCCCTGTTTTAGCGTTCTGTCCAAACCAGCAAATCATGCTTCATTTCACCCCAGACAAACTACGGTCTAGTGTAAGGCAAGCTTTATGGGGGTGTGGATGATTCAAGGCACTCTGAAGAGCCGAGCACTGAATTTCCTTTAAGCATCATGATCTCAACAAGGCAAAAGAAACAGAAGCACAACATTTACCGAGCTTGGGCCAATCCAGAAGTTCTCTTGCTGCATGTACTTCACACTCTCATAGACGCCTTTGTTTCGCAGCACCTGTAGACACAGCAGAGAAATTCCCTGGCTAAGAGATGGGGCAAGCACCCAGAGACAAAGGACAGATCGGACTCTCCCCGCTCTGCCATCAGGGAAGGCAGGTGGGATTCCATGCCAAGCTAAAGGAGGCCTAACCCAAAACTTTAGCTGAACTGCATTTGTGACCACAGTGTCACACATCTGGCAGGATACATTCAATTCTTGCTTGTTTAGTGTCAAGTTATTCTGTTTAGATATGCTGGTATTTCTAGTTGCAATTTTTTGCAAAGCTTTTGACTCCCAGATAGCCAGTTCACTCTACAGCAGTGATTCCCACTCTATGGGCAACTTGAAAATTGCTGAGGATCTTGGCAGACCACTTAAATGGTTTTTCTGCCTGTGGCAGCAATTGTAGTGCACAGTGCTAGGTGCTGTATGATTTTAATTGCTTCTTGTATTTCTTGCAGATCACATTTTATTGTGTTACAATTTGAATTCCATAGGGTTAAATCTGTAATACAATAAATTAAAAGAAGCAATGAAAACACAATCAAATATAAATATGAATACTGAATGTGATGGATGTGCCATATTTGTCTTCAACCACAAATCCGCAGACACTTAGCCAACCACCTTAATGAAGCTCACAGGCCATGGTTTTTTTTTTGTTTTTTTTTTTGGGGGGGGGGAGTCCAGAGAGCACTGCTATTTGTTTCTGCTTGATAGAGGACTGCCTTGGTAGACTCTGGAAATGCCAGCCACTCCAAAATGTGGCAGCACTTGGCCTGTCGTTTGCAGCTAGTTTTAGAAAAGCCATAACATCTGTGCTGAAAGCCCTACACTGGAAGCCAGACAGTTTTGAGGTACAATCCACAGTGCTGTTTTTGACCTTTCAAGTCCTAAGAAGATTGGGTCCAGGGTATATTGCAGAATGCCACCAACTGCACGTGTGCTTGTCTAATACTTGGCTGGTAAAAGAGGCAGAGCACTCTAAGTGGTGACTCCTTCATTATGAATATACTTCCTTAAAAGGTCAATGTTATCTCAGATCTCAGACTCTTTATGGCAGGGGTGAGGGCCTGCATCTGGCCAGTGGATCAGATTCTTAACTCTCCCAGCTGCCACAGCCCAACACTGGATGACTGACAACTGTCAGTGTTCAACAAGGTCACTGGAACCACTAATTAGCTCATCAGTGATTGCAGCGGCCTCCTTTGAAGGCAGGCTGATAAGATAGCTGGTGGTTGCAGCAAAACATTTGGAGGAAGTGCTTCAGATGCAATTGGTTTCCTGCAAATGGAGAAAGTGAACCTCTTCAGCTGCACTAGGAACAGCCCTGCAGGATCACACCAGAGGCCCATCTAAATTATTTGCATTGTAGTGATCTGATGTTTTTAATTGTTATTAGCCACTCTGAGGCTTTTTAAAGGACACTACTGTAGAATGCCATTCACATAGTTAAGACTCACCAATGCTGTTGTCAGATGCTGGGCAAAGCCAATGGGAGCAATCCCATAGGTGCAAATGATCAGAAGGGTGATGATGATATGGACAAAGGTGATCCAGTAGGTGAAGTAGGGTCTATTCACGACATGGAAGAAAAGGTGGGAGAGGAGACAAGCACCATAGGCCATGGTTATTCCTAGAAGAGCTTTCATTAACAAAATATGCTTAGCAATGTACACCTCGAAGGACTTTGCCTGAGATATGCAGAGACACATCTAATCTGACATATAGAACTGAAGGAATGCACAGCAGCTAGGAACCAATGTGGAACCAGGAGGCTTTTTGCAAGATGGTCAAAGCCTTGTTCAGACTCCTGCAAGCAGATGATGGGTTATAGTGACGGCGGCAGCATGCTTTAAGTGAAAAAGTCATGCTCCCACCTGTGGCTGTCCGTGAGCTCCAGCTGGGAGCGCACCATGCTGCTGATGCTCCGCCGATACGTCCTGTTCAGCCACTTGCCCACCACTCCCAGCCCGTAGTATCGCTTCTTGCGGTCGAAGGCAAAGTGTTTCACCCGGGAAGCAATCCGCTTGCCCCGTTTTGGACCAGCTGCCACCGCTGGCAGACCCCGAGAAGGTCCTGCCCGCCTGAAAGAGAAGAAAGGGCTTATGTGATTTGAAGTACGGAAGCAGCACAGATGCCCAAACTGAACCATTCCTGGATACCAATGATTTAAAATGCTTTTGTCCCCACCGCTGGCTCCCATAAATATAGAGGGTTGGTTTCTTCTCCTGTATTTTAGGAGAGCACCATTTGCTCAGGCATCAAATGTGGTTTTGTTTTGCCTCCCCTACAATGCCCATTCCCATCCCCCAGATCTTTCTTTTGGGGGGGGGGTTGCTGTTTCTGATATGACAAAGCAGGCACCAGGCAAGCCTCTTTGGCAAGAGGATTCCACAATCAGGGGGGCCACCACCAAAGAGGCAGTTTCTTGGCTAGCCAACCATCGCACTGTAGGCATTGAGGATAAGTGTTTGCCTTCACTTCCATGCAATGCTGCTGGTGGCAATCTCCTAGATATGGCTACAGGCTGAAGAGACTTGCAGAAATGCATTGCTATGAAGATATTGGGGCCATTCTGAAGCGGAACCCAAGACTTACTGAAATGGCTGCTCAGCATCAGGTGACTTGCCATCCTCTGGCTGAGGAAGCCCTCGGAAGTAAGTGGCAGAGAGGGGTGGGGACTCAAACACATCATCTGGCATGGAGCACAACTCATCATGAGCATCAACCTGCAAGAAAGAGATACAGAAATGTTGGGTTATATCCAACACTGCTTCTATCAGAACAACAGACTTCTGCTTGTGCAATGGAACTTTCCCCCTCCTCTACTTCTCCCTGAAGCCCCCGCTCCCCACACACCCTCAAAATCTGTTCCAGAGGGTTGGAGGAGCTTCCAGAGCAGATTTTGAGGGGAGATGGGGAAGTCTCATTGGAAACAACCCTCTGCTTGTCATTGTCTAGTTGGCAAGAACAAGACTCAGTCTTGTTAAATGACCGACATAGTTGCCCAACTTTATGAGAGCCACTGGAACAATGCTAGCTGCAGCACCATTGCAGGCAGTTACAGGAAACAATATGCTCACGTTCCAGACATTGGTCAGTTAAGTCCACCTTAACAGACGATGGGAAGATTTGTGGCTAACAACAACACATGGATCAATTGCTTAAATGTTGCATTATTTTAGCTGGCTGGTTTCAGTGAATGCACTGTGGCTGCTCCATGGGGAAAAAGCAGTACATGAATATGAAAGAAGAAAACAGCTTCGGCATCCCATTAGGCAAGAGGGGAGGGATGGGAGCGGGGATTCAGTAAAGCTAAGATCCTCCTACAGCCAACAGAGGGGCTTCATTGAGAAATGGCCGCAGTTCTTTCCCCATGAGAGATTATGGTGGTGGTGGTAGTCCTGAGACATCATCAAAGCGGGGGGTGGGGTGGGGGGTGTCTTGGGAAGGGGTGGAGCAGGGAGGCCATGGAACCATGCTTGCCTTGCTGAAGAACGAGGAGTCAAACGTATCCATGCCATCTACCACATCCTCATCCATGAAGCTGGGATACATAAAGCTCTGCTTGTTGCACCTCCGCTTCGGTGCTGAGGGCTCCAGAACCGAACGACCCTTTTCAGAGAAATCAAATTGGAACAGTGAGTGAGCAAGTTCGAAACACTTTCTATTAATAGTCGAGAGGTCCTGGTGTTCGTTACTGGGGTGCTGCCCTTTTGAAGATGGAAAGGGCAAGGTGAAGAGTTCACGTTGAGACTCTTGAACCTACAAATATGGGTTAACTGAGAACGACACACAAGAGCAACACAGCTACGCCAGCATCCTGTTCAGCCAGACTGTTGGGATACAAGCCAATTGCACAAATATCAGGAGGGTAGCTTTGCACAGAGAAAAACCAAGCACTAAAACTGAATGGTTTCCAAGGCGTTTGTTCTCAGTCCTAGCCTGCCTCACTTCCTCTGAGCCATGCAACAGCATCACCTGGTGGTTCTTCTGAATTATTATTTTCTTATGGATGGTTTGTAAACTGCTTTTTCAATGTTTGCGTATGGGGGGGGGGGGAGAAGTGGAAATGCTCCAAATAAGCAAATAAAATTAATTAATTAATAGCTCGGGTCAGCAGATCACAGGATTATGTCCCAATCCATAGCTGTGTGTCTGTCAGGATTTCCAATGCTTCTAAAAGTTTGATTGAAAGCAAGAGTGTTTTGAAAAGATCCACCAGTTTGACACTAAAAACAGCACAGAAGAGCAGCAGCAGTAGCAACCAACTTACTTTTGAAAGTTCAGAATCAAAAAGCACTGGCATCCCATGCCATCTGGAGTAGTCTATTTAAGTTCTGAATTTAAAAGTTGAAAAAAGGGCTTGGAGATGCCAAGCAATGCGGCCACCCCAAGGACTAACAGTGCAATCCTAACCCTGTCTACTCAGAAGTAAGTTAAACTGAATTTAATTGGGCTTACTTCTAGGGAAGCAGGGTTAATTCCAGCCTTAGAGTCTAATGCTTCTCTGTGCACAAGCAGAATGGATTTATATGCTTGCACTTCGGGCTTCCCCTCATGCTCTCAAAAATCTGCTCTGGAGGGTTGAAATTATAACAACTATTTAAAAAGAAAAAGGGAGCTCCATTGTCTGAGTGGAAGTGCAGTTGCACAACACTGGATTCTGCCCAACGATCACTGGGTCTTGGGGTCTCACTGAAATTAGGATTTGGTATCAATTTAGCACGTTTTGCCAGCTAAATGTACAGTATTATCAATGACCTTGTTTGCGAAGTAGGAGCTTGTGTTGATCCTACAAAACAAGTTTTTCTTTTCTGCTCACGGTGATTACAATGAAACCATTCCACCCTTTAAAAAGCATGTGTTGGGGTGGGCCTATGACATACTTTCATACTGACATATATCATATTTTATTCCACACCACCCACAAAAAACCCCAACCTACTCAAAAAACTTTATCCCGCATGGAGCTTCACAGCCATGATATCAGAAGGAATAAGATTACTTGGAAAGAACTGGAGAATACTAGGATTTCTCTTTCTTTCGTTTTTCACCCAATTTGAAACTTCTGAAGAAGGACAAGTTCCCCGTGTTTTCAGAGATCTGGTTGTACTGTTGCTGAGAAGAGGGGTAAGGAAGCAGCACCCACACACACAAAAAGCATCTTCTACAGCAGTAAAGAAAGAGGAGCGGAACAAAACAAAACAAAACAAAACAAAACAAAACAAAACAAAACAAAACAAAACAAAACAAAACAAAACAAAACAAAACAAAACAAAACAAAACAAAACAAAACAACTCACTCTGATTATAGCTGCAGCTGCCTTGAAACTCATATGGGCCACCGATTCCCTCTTCCTGCGGGGAAGGCGGCCGTAGCCGGACCGTACGCTGCCAAACGATGTCAAGGACATGACACCAGGGGTCACTGGGGCCAGGGCAGGGTGTGGAGTGCGTGGGCGATCCATCTCATCCGGGTGCCGGAAGGGACGGCCTCGGGCCAGGGGATCAACAATCTGAAAGACCAAACAAGAGCCCAAATGGCTGCCATTATCCATTACCCTCCATGGAAGTTAAAGCCACGTAGCAGCCTTCTGACTTGCCTCACCTCGGTCCAGTATTATCTGAAGGAGCGTCTCCAACCCCATCGTTCTGCCCGGACACTGAGGTCCAGCGCTGAGGGCCTTCTGGCGGTTCCCTCACTGCGAGAAGCCAAGTTACAGGGAACCAGGCAGAGGCCCTTCTCAGTAGTGGCACCCGCCCTGTGGAACGCCCTCCCACCAGATGTCAAAGAACAGCAACTACCAGATTTTAGAAGACATCTGAAGGCAGCCCTGTTTCAGGAAGCTTTTAATGTTTGATGCATTGCTGTATTTTAATATTTTGTTGGAAGCCGCCCACAGTGGCTGGGGAAGCCCAGCCAGATGGGTGGGGTATGTATGTATGTATAAATAAATAATATATCATCATCATCATCATCATCACCACCACCACCTACCTCCACAACTAATATACAACTAAACAAACAAAGGAAGGAAGGCTGCTGGAGAATTTAGCCTTGTATTTCTGTCTCCTCTGATGGGCAGAGGCGTTGCAGCATCTTAGGCAGAGGTCTTTCAACATCACCTCTTACTTGGTCCTTTCAAGTGGACATGCCATGCATGGAACCTGGGACCTCCTTCATGCAAGGCACATGCTCTACCAGCCCTCCTTCAGCAAGCTCTATATCCAAATTGGGATCTAAATCCAGCTCCACTCCCCCCCCAGCCCCGCTCCCACAAGCAAATCCAGGAATAGCTGATCCACTCGTGCTCTGAAGCACAAGGCAACCACCTCCACCACCAAGGGGTGACCAACCTTGGGCATTTTCTGTGGCTTTGGAGACTCTGTGCTTTGGAAGGAAGGCACTTCCTGGCTGGGCAGCTCCATTTCTCGGTAGGCAGGTTTGAGCTTCCCATACCGCAGGCTGCAGTGCTGCAGGCTTTTGCGCTGCCAATGCTGCCGCTTTCCGTCACAGTCGCTGCTGACTCCAAACCACTGAGCTGCTCCCCTGGGTGTAGGAAACAGAAAAAGGACAACACACATGAAGAAGCCCAGCAAAGTAACCCAGGTTAACATTGCCTAGAAGATGCCAACAGCTTGCACCCAGTCTACCAAGATCTTTCCTCCAGAAACTCTTCACCCTTGCCTTCCAAAATGGCTGCCCCCTGGGAGGGTTTCCGCATGGCAGCGACTCTGGGGGAGAGATGGCTTCTTATTCCCCAGAAACCAAACCAGCTAACCTGTGGCTTGACACATAAATATCCATGTTGCCATGCCCCATGAACCTGCACTGCTTTTGTCCCCTTCCCCAATGACATGCTCCAGTGCAGGGTTTCCCAAACTTGGGTCTCCAGCTGTTTTTGGACTACATTTCCCATCATCCCTGACCACTGGTCCTGCTAGCTACGGATGATGAGAGTTGTAGTCCAAAAACATCAAGAAACCCAAGTTTAGGAAACACTGCCTGAGTGGCAATCCTCCCCACTTCTACAAAAGATTTCAGCATACACACACTGCCTCATTTAAAAAGTCTACTGTGAGAAGAGCATCAGTTGTATTATCAGCAACCTGTCTTTTTCTAGCAAGTGCACACCACAGGAACATACATACACTGCAGGGAGTCATAACTGATTCCCAACACATTGGCTTATATTTATGGCTTGTACATAAGATGGAAAGAGCGGGGAAATGACATTTGTCTGTCTCATTTTATGCAGTACAGTGGTACCTCGGGTTAAGTACTTAATTCGTTCCAGAGGTCCATTCTTAACCTGAAACTGTTCTTAACCTGAAGCACCACTTTAGCTAATGGGGCCTGCTGCTGTTGCCACACCGCCGGAGCACGATTTCTGTTCTCATCCTGAAGCAAAGTTCTTAACCCGAGGTACTATTTCTGGGTTAGTGGAGACTATAACCTCAAGCGCACGTAACCTGAAGCGTATGTAACCCAAGGTACCACTGTATAAGAAGGTATGGACAAAATACTTAAAATGCATCTGCTTCCACTTTCCTTGTGTGAAGCAGATCTCAAGTCTTCTGAACAAAGCAAGGCCCAAAAGCAACACCTTATTTTGAAGCATTCTTCTTGTCAAAATAATTATCACCATGAGCAAAATTTTGGAATCCACAACATGGCCTGTTGTGAAAGCTCATGATTATCTCAGTACAGACTCTGCCTTCAAGGTAAGGGACAAGAGAACCAAGAACGCCAAGCAGTAACTCTGCTCAATGCCTTCAAAGGTAAGGAGAAAAACACCTTTCATGGCCATCACCCCCACCCAACCCAAAATGGCGGCCTAAGCATCTCCTTACTTGCGAATACTGTGGGACAGTGAAGTTTGCCTGTGCAAGCCAGGATGTCTTTCAAAGTTGCTGTCCTGCCTTTTCATCCCGGACTCTTGGAGGCTCACACTCTTCTGATAAACTGGGTTTTTCTTCAGAGGCTAGAAGAAATGTTAAAGTCGAAGAAAGATTGTAAGGAAGATATGATTCAGACACAGAACACCCAACTGATGAATGGGCAATATCCTGAGGTCTGTCCTTGTTATGCAGCTCCCGTAACTACAAATCACACTCCTCAACCAGGGAGGGAGAAAACCAGAAGAATCTTCTTGACTACAATTGTACCTTGGAAGCCAAACACTTTGGCACTCAAAACGTTTTGGCTTCTGAGCGCCGCAAAGTGAGTGTTCTGGTCTGCGAACGTACTTTTGGAACCCGAATGTCCGGCGCAGCTCCCGAACTTTTTGAAGTTGAACAGCCTTCTGGAACGGATTCTGTTCAGCTTCCAAAGTACCACTGTACTTGGATAGGGAGCCTGGATAGGTGGCCAGGATAGTGCTAGATGCATACAGGTATGTAGGTATGGAGGCAGGGCGTTATGTGAAATCACACATCTATGTGGAGCATCATGCATGTTTGATTACAAAGCTTCACTTTTTATGCAGTTTACAACTGGGGGGGGGGCTGTGGAGGAGAGACAAAGAAATGGACTTAAGGTATGGCTGAAGGTTCTACACTATTAGTAACATTCAGGATGTGTCTTGATTGAATATTTGGAGTAAAAAAGAAATTTGCTGGAACTTAGGGCAAAGCAGGGTTCATGAAGGATGCCTGCTCCTCACTGATTCAGGAAGGGACTCTTATTTTCCCCTACCTCAAAGGTGCTGTGAGTGTAAGCGAGACTATCTGGGGCTCAAACACAGCATGGTGTGAAGGTGCATTTTTAAGAACACTCAACTGGCCAGTAATCTCTGACAGTTATTTGTTTTGGGGAAGGATGTTCCTCCCCAAGTCATAATGTGTATCCATAAAATGCAAGAGCTATACCTGAACCCCATGGGTCCACAGTTTAGTCCCAGTCCCCAAAAGAGAGGGGTCTTTCCACATGCCTGAGGTGGCACACAATCTTTGGTGAGCTTCCAGAAAAGGCAGTCTAGATTTCTACATAGAAGCCACAAAGGATGCTTCTCTAAGTGCCAATGCACTGGTTAAATATCCATGGTCACATTGCAAATTGTGACAGCACATGGGCAAAAGCAATTTGGCAGGTGTGGCGGAATCAGATTTAACTTCAAGATCCTGACAGCAACTAACAGACACCTCTCCATCTCAAGTAACCATAGACATGAAACAGGCCCGTAAGCATTTAGGGAAAACTGTAGTCAGTCATACCACTGTTTGGCTGTTCACATCCTCGGCTGCTTCCACGGGTGGAATTGTGATGGACAGGTTTGGGGGCTTCTTGCTCTGTAGGCGACTGCTGCTGGTACTGGAGCGCCTGGTCCCATTCTTGTCACTGTCCGCCATGTTGAATTGGATTATTTAATCAGCCTGATAGGAGGGGAAAGAAACAGGAGTCAGGGTCCTACAGAGCTCCTGGGCTGAAGCCCAAAAGAAGAACCGCAAGAAGCTGCCTTATACAGAGTCCGACCTTTCTCAATATTGTCTGCAGTAACTAGCAGTGGCTCTCCAGGGCTTCAGGCAGGATCCTTCCCGGCTCTCACTGGAGATGCCAGGGATTAAACCTGTGAGGACCTTCTGCAAGCAAAGTGGGAAAACTGCTTCCTCTAAAGTAATTTTTTCTTTTAAAGGCGGATTAAATATTGAGGCTATCAAGGGGACCACTCTGTCTTATGTCTACTTTCACGGTTTATCAGAACCTCTAAAGAGCTGCATACTATTGTTGCTTAAGAAGGGACAGAAAACTTGGAACGCATCCAGGACCAATGCAGGAACACATGAGTCAGTGGGAGAACTCCAGCTCAGCTGCATATCAATATTTATTATCAATTCATTGGTACCATGCCTTCGTAAACCCCCAGTAATACAACAACAAAGAGGCAACAAATAGGGATAGTGTCCATGTTGGATACAGTGCCACAGCTGGTAGGTAAAGGTAAAGGGAACCCTGACCATTAGGTCCAGTTGTGACCGATTCTGGGGTTGCGGCGCTCATCTCGCTGTATTGGCCGAGGGAGCCAGCATACAGCTTCCGGGTCATGTGGTCAGCATGACTAAGCCGCTTCTGGCGAACCGGAGCAGCACACGGAAACGCCATTTACCTTTCCACCAGAGTGGTACCTATTTATCTACTTGCACTTTGACGTGCTTTCGAACTGCTAGGTTGGCAGGAGCAGGGACCGAGCAATGGGGGCTCACCCCGTTGCGGGGATTTGAACTGCCGACCTTCTGATTGGCAAGTCCTAGGCTCTGTGGTTTAAGCCACAGCACCAGGCTGAATTCCATTTTCAGGAAAACTGTTTCTGTCCTGATGGGAACAAGTAGGCCATGTCCTCTCTTATTGGCTTTGTAGTGCCACCCCCTTGACACACACATACACTCTCTCTTATGACTAGCAAAATTAGACGCATGCACAATAAATGTTGCAGGATAACTTATGTGAAACAAGAAAAGGCATGTGAAGTTCATCAGTCAGTGGCATGCATTTGCTTTGCAGATTTGTTTCTCTTGTAAATTTTAATTGACTGGATGTAGAATTTTCCCAGTTTTTGGGGGGAGGGTGACGTTAGCATGGAGGATACACGTGGCCCTAGCAACAATAATACACAAGACCTAGTCATAATGTTTGGTGTTAGTATGCGCCGTGTTTCTTTTTTATTAGTGCTTTTGGGCTTGAAAGCCACACCTCCAGGTTCCCCTCTGCCCCTGTAGGGATTAGAACTCCATTTGTACAGAGTACATTGGAATTCCCCCAGCTTCCAAGCCAGATGGGGCTGCATTGCATCACCACATGAAACCCCATGGGCAAAAACAATCAACATTCTTCCTGTCGCCAAGCCCAGGGTAGACACCATTTGCTTGAATACCTTAAGAACTGGTGCTATTTCCCAATCAGCCTAAGTGTGTTACACAAGGGAGCCCCTAGCGCCTTCTTTAATAATCCTGGCTTTATTCAGGATGGCCAATGATCTCATCCTCCTGCAGGTGCAAGGCAGAACATACAGCCAATGCCGGCAGTCACATTAACAAGGGGCTTCCCACACAACAAGATGGGAAGACTCTGGATGGGATTAATGCTGCAGAGTGGGTCAAGCCAGGGTTAACGATCCAGCTCAGTGGTCTCACCCACTCTGTGATTGAAGCTATGTAGGTTAGGCTGTCTAAGCCCAGAGATCGGTCAACACTAGCATGAGAAGGGTTAACGCCTCCAGACAGGTAGCAAAAGGAGGCAACACACAAAAGTGACAACATCTTATTGGTACAAAGTAGATGGTGATCCAGCTATTGTAGGTTTCAGGTCAGTGATCTCTCTCTAAAGCTCCATTCCATTCAAACATCCTAACCAAATCAACTATTGTTTGGATTTAACCAGAATTTAAAAACACACACCATGCCATGGTTTGAGCTACCAAATATACACGCAAGCAAACCATGGTTTAGAACTGTTTGGTTTGCTTTATGTTTGCTATGACCACCATCCCTCAACCAGCAAATACCCTGCTATTTCAGAAGCATTCTAAAAAAACACACACAACAATTTCTCACTGGTCAGTGTGCTGTTCCTTTATCCAGGATTAACCTACCACAAATTCATAGATGCCTCCAGCTGTCTGCATTTGTGCCTTCAATATTTCACCTTTAAGAAACTCCTGTGCATCTTGGATGTTCAATTCCTGACACTAGGGGTAAGGCTTTTCAGATATGCCATATGGACACAGCAAGCAGGAGGCAAGGCAGAGGAGATCTCGAGTTGAAAGCTTAAGCAATAGGAAAACATAGTCTAAAAGTCCCTTTCAAACTCCACAGTCGAAAGTATGTTATATTTCCTCCAAACATGGAAAGTTCATTTCAAATGCATGAAATAAATAGCCACAAGGTGGCGGAAGCACACTTTCAAATCTTTCTCAGCTAGCCTACAAACAAACCCAAGTCTTTACTGTGTGGGTATAGAAGGAAAAAAATGGTAAACAGTGAAGCTAAAAGGCCACGGAATACAAGACATACAGTCTGTGACATTTCTACTCAAAGTTCAAAAGCACACTGACCATTCACAACAGCCATAATGGTCACTGCACTTCTCTTGTATACAGCTAAACGTTACATGGAAATGTCACAGGCATTTCATGACCTTTTGGGCCAACTCTGTACCCTTTTCTCCTCCACGTTCATACTCATGGGAAGCCATCTCTCTCTGCCAACCCAGGATATAGCCAACTTCACAAATCTCACAAGGTGAGCCCACAAAACCTCATGACACCAATAAATCTGCTAAGTATTTTTTAAGATGTCGTACAACTCTCCTGACAGTTTTTTGCTTTTTGCTGCAAGAGACTATTTATTCCATTGTTACTTATTAAATTTCTATACCACCCTTCAACCAAAGTTTGCAGGCTGGTTTGCAATATAAAAAGGCATAAGCCTATCCCATATTTCATGCTCCCTCTTCCACTACATCCCATCCTCAAATTAATTCAGCTTCAGGCTAAAACAACTCTGAAAGTCCAGTCTACATCCAGTAGCAATGTCACACAGGAACCAGTATTAGAAACTGAGACAGGGAAGCTAGGAGCTAAATGGCACCTTTAAAACAGGCTATGTGCGCAACAACGCAAAGTCTATAACAAGAATACAAAGCTGGAAATGAGCTGCAGCTAAAATGTTATGTTCATTTTTCACATGGTCCTTTGGTCCTTCTCCTGTTCACTCCCCCCCCCCCCACAATATTCTTAAGAGGGTCTCTTCTCCAGTCTTCAGGGTAGCTGGAAGCGGGGAGGCAGAATCTTCCACTCTGCAGTTTTAATCTTGAAATCTTAGGCGAACTACTGCGCCCAGTGCTCAGAAACTGCTTGTGCTAATGAAATTCCCTATCACAAAATATGCCTAGAACAATGGGAGTTTTGAATGTGGACAGGAACGGCCCTCCCTCCAGAAGCTGCACCAGAGACTTCTTGTCCCTTGAACCAGCTCTATAGCAGCAGTGGAGGAACCACCGGCCAAAGAGCCAAATGTGGTTGCTCCAGCCAACCCTTGGGAGTCTCTCTAGACCACACTCCTTATCCCAGGCCACACTCCTCACCATCTGTTGCCCATGTCTTCCTTAAGTGCTTTTACCAGGCTGGAAGGTATGAGAGCTGTAATGATGTTTCTAGCTCGCTTGGATGGAGGTATGTGTGTACAAACCTATGGCACTTGTACAGCTGGAATGTAACCACCTGCACAAAAGGGAAGAGTCACATCCATTGCTCCAGCCATGAAGGAATGTTGCCCACAGGGTGGAAAGGATTCCCAGCTGTTGATTCACGGTATGCAGGAGGCAGGTGGTTACTCAGCTTTAAAACTATTCTTTTACCTGGGCACTGCTGTTTTCAGTTAATTCTAACATAATTGTTATTTAACAAATTTCCGAATATTTTACTTTACGCTGCCCTAACAACCTATTCGAAGGGTGGGGTATAAATACAGACAGAAAGAAAATAAAAGAAAGACTATGGCTATCTTGCAATAAGATTCCCCTTATGTTCCGAGGCTTGGGAAGAGCAGCAGCTTCTGTAGCAAAGTATCCCACCGGGAGCGCATTACAGATACCCCCATATATTTCAAGGGAGATGATGAGACCATAAATGTTTAAGGAGGTCCCTTTCAGCAAGAAGAGCACCGTAATCAATAACCCAGGACCAGAAGCATCCAGGGGGAATGAGCATCCTATCCGGCAATTCTCAGAAGTGCTTGTGTGGGCAAGTAAAGAGAACTCATGTCAATGGTGCACCGAGGGAACTGGCGCCTCAAGCTGCTTATGTCATCCATAATATGCTTTATAGCCAGCGCCATCTCCGAACTTCGAGGGGAAAGGAAATGTTTATAGTCCATTCAACCCACATAACGGGGAAGCAGCATCAGCAAACAACAGAGGTCTTTGAGGGCTGGTGGAAGAGGCACAACTGCCATACAAACAGCCATGCTGTCTGCCATGCAGGCAGTCTTTCCAGCAGTTTTGTGTCAAACAACCCCACGTACTGTCATGCTTTACCTTCCACCTTCATCATCTCCCCACAAGAAATGCAGCACAGACAAAACTCCAACAGTGCTCAAGTTGGCTCTAAGGGCCACTTCTGCATAAAGCGCTTATTCTGAAGATTGGAAGTGCTCCTGCAGCTTTTAAAATGCACTGCACTCCAGCCCCTACTAGTTATCTACATTCAGCTGGTTGATGCCGCTGAACAAGTGCAGAGAACCAGGTGCAAGTCTACGTGGCTGGCAGAGGAGGAGGAGTGTTGTTGTTTCCCCAGGGCTTTCCCTGTCTTTTGAGTGTTAACAGCTGGTTGTTGGAAGCATCCCTTTCCATATAGGAGTCCTTCAGGTGGCTCAATGGGTCAGTGCATCCGGCTGTTAACCAAAAGCTTGGAGGTTCGAGCCCACCCAAAGACAGCTGTGGGTAGGATTCCTGCATTGCAGGGGGCTGGACTAGAGGACCTTCAGGGTCCCTTCCAACTCTACACTTCTATATGATTCTATAACCATAGATGCTCTTGTACACATATGTTCATGTCATATGAAACGCATGATGTTAGAGAGGTCATCAATCTCAGCAACTTTGGTATTAAAGCAAAAACCCAAGAATTTCTATGCATCACTTTCACGAGTTAACTCTTAATTTCCTTCACAGCGCATGAGGCTTTAGGTCAGGCTGAGCAAAGCGGCATAGTTTACCCTTTCATTCTCTCAGAAAGTGTATGACACCAAAAGACAAGAGAGTAAGAAATAAAGAGAGACTGGCTGAGATTGTGCAAGAACAACCCCAAGCCCAACTCTCAGCATTGTCGTAGAGATTTTCCATGATGCAACTGAGTCATCAGGAGAGAATCAGCTTCCCTTTCCACTTCAATCCAACCTCCTTCCTAGAACTACTAGCAAATTAGCAAGAGTCCTCACTTCCAAAGGCACAATCCCCTGACTCATAAGCTACTGGGAAAAGGCAGTCGAGATCCTAGATGGACCCAAACTTTCTTATTAAAACAATAACAACACACCACCAAACAGCAACAATATTTGTATAACCAAGGCATATTTGTGTAACCAAGGAAGTATCATTAGCAATAGTGGCAGGTGCTATTTAGCTATAATGGTGGTCGCTTACATACTTTTCAACAGATGACTGCAACTATGTGGAGAGCCTGTTATCTATTGTATCCACACAGTCAGCAATGTACCATATCTAGGCAAGCAACCAATCAATCAGGAATGTGTGAGGAGGTGTTTTATGAGATAGAATTTGTCTCAGGGTACAGTGAGATGCCTGCAGAACAGATAGACAATCTGATTCTGAAGTTGTCCTTCGATGAGACCACCGCATGGCCTATGCTGTCCACTGTGGTCACAGAAACAGGAGAGCAGGAAATGTCTACAGCTGCATGCACAGGGACATAAAGAAACAGAATTTAATGCCCCACCAATGTTTCCCAGGGCTTGAGAGTGCCAATACCTGTTGGAATTAGAAGCCCTTCATCC
Organism: Podarcis cretensis; assembly: GCF_951804945.1. Classification (NCBI taxonomy): domain Eukaryota; kingdom Metazoa; phylum Chordata; class Lepidosauria; order Squamata; family Lacertidae; genus Podarcis; species Podarcis cretensis. The sequence goes on from NC_137171.1 coordinate 36,356,702, forward strand.
TACTCACTCTCCAAATGAAACCCATAGGGATCTCAGGACATGTCATGCATTTATCTCTGCATCTAATCTTCATATGTGCAAATGTGCACCCTATTTTCTTTATGACACAATGTTTTTAGGAACATAAAGCCACTGGCATAGTGTAGGATGGGGGCGGGTCACAGGGTGAGCACAAAATTGTTAGGGGTGAAAAATTTCAAACACCCAGTACTGCCTCAATACAGCTGCGCATTCCCATCACTGGACTCCACTGAAAACGGCATCTCCATGCGAACCATGAAGTGGACTCTCCAGACAACAGAATGACTCTTCTTTTCTCATCTCTGTATCTGCAATCTCCTGGGTGATGTGGATGCCGTTAGGCAGTTGAATGCGCATGTGTACTCCGTCCATCTGTCCCCCACCTCCATGTGGCCCCCGGGCACTGACAACCCACGCTATGCCACTTCAGAAAGCATTAGAGTGAAAAAACTATGAGCAGGAACTCATGTGCAATTGTCATGGAAAGAGACTGTCATGCTCAGAAACTAGAGGGTCTTTTAGAATGTGACATCACCCCCCTCTTGGGTTACTGAGGCCATCCTGGCATCAGTAATATTCTATTTAACATGGTTGCCCGACACTGGTCTGCACCTAATGCTAAGGCATATTTTATTAACCAGTGGTTTATTATGTGTGAACTCCATCCTGTGACTTATCCAGACTTTACTTACTGCCAACAAAATACAGTCTGAAACTATGGTTTCTTATAAACCTTGGTTTGTTTTATCTATGGCTAGCATTACATGTGAATCCAGGACCCTTCCTTAATCATGGTTTCTTTGGTCACTAACTTGCTCACGTGAGCCTAAAGGACATATTGCAAGAATAGATGGAAAACACCAGCCAGACTTTGGAGAAACAAGTCATGGTTTGTTTGAAAGTGTGTGGGACAGCTTGTGGTTAACTTTAACGAATCGTGGCCTAGCATTCTGAGCGCTCTGCCACATAGGAAGTGGCTGGCCCTGAAAGTTTCAGTCACTAATACGTAAGCCTGGCCTGTGGCCTGTAAACAAAGACCACATAAAGGAATAGTTTACCAGGCAAAAATGGTTTTTATAATCCACTGTAGATTATGCCACTGATTATTATTTAGTCACTGCAAGGACAAATCAGGAAGGAATTTTTTTTCAGGTTACATTTGAATTTAAATTCAACTTAAATTACATTATGCACTCCCAAACAACTTTTTTATTAAAAATATTCCATTTCCCAAACTTCCTTCTGCCAAGACTTGGCAGCCAATGGAAAATTCATAAGCTTTGCACATCAAGCAAAGCCATTTGGCTTGGCTCTATAATTTGAAAACTTAGATCATTACTGCACGATGGTAGCAGAAATCCTTCAAAGCTGCCTGATCATGTAACACACACGCATAAGAGAAACACTGGTGCTCTTTATTCAGCTTGCTTACATGTTTATAGCTAACACCTTGGAATGGATCCATCAGGCAAAAGAGCGGCTTAAGCTGGATGGAAAGTTTCCCCTTCAAAGTGTCTGTGGGGAGTTAGGGGAGAGATTTATTTTCCCTCAGGAAGGGAGACAGCACACCAGCCAGACGTGTCAGTCGCAATAGTCAACACCTTGGAGCAGCAGAGGGGGAAGAAGGAGGAGGAGAGGAGGCACTGAAAGCAGAACAAGTAAGAGATCGTGCAACAGTTTATCAGAACAAGGTCAGCAACAGCGGAACAGATGTCTGAGATGCCTTTTGCCATGTTACCAACATTGCTGACATATCTCAGCTGGTTTCCATAACAATGCAAGGTCCTGCCCGGCTCGTTGTGCCAAACCAAGACGGCTTTCACAATGCCAGCTTATAGAGATGCCACAGCTGAGTGGCTGGGCTGGCGGGAGAAAAGCAGACATGACTCACTGGCAAGCCTAAGGACAATGAGTGCCTGAGATTTTTATTTTTTTTTACCTACAGGAGGAATGAAAGCTTCAAAAGAAGAAGAGGAGGACACTGAAAGTGGCAAGCGAGAAGAACGCAGCCAGTGACCAGCCATTTCATGACACAACATGCACATGCAGTCAGGCAAAATGGGAGCGAGACTGCAAGCCTTGAAAATCCAGAAAGCACAAAGTTACCTGTAAGGTTTGGTAGTAGCAAGTGGAAAGGAGAGATGGAGACACTTGGAGGCAGCAAAGAGGTGGCTCTCCAAATTCTTAACTATACTTGGGATACAACCTCCCCTTCCCTCCTCCTTTCACATTAAATGAATCGCCTGTATCCTTCACCAAGCAATAGCTCGCGAAGAGGCAACTGACAACAGTGATGCCTTTTGGTGGAACAGTTGTTGGGATGGGGGATAATATAATAATATAAATTTATTATTTATAACCTGCCCATCTGGCTGGGTTTCCCCAAAAAACCCAACAGAAAATTAAAAGCATGATAAAACATCAAATATTAAAAACTTCCCTAAACAGGGTTGCCTTCAGATATCTTCTAAAAGTCAGGTAGTTGTTTATTTCCTTGACATCTGATGAGAAGCATTCCACAGGGCAGGCGCCACTACCGAGAAGGCCCCTCTGTCTGGTTCCTTGTAACTTTGCTTCTCACAGTGAGGGAGTTGCCAGAAGGCCCTTGGAGCTGGACCTCAGTGTTTGGTGTCCGATGGGGGTGGATACGCTCCTTCAGGTATGCTGGATTACAACTCCCATCATCCCACACCACTGGCCATGGTTGGTGAGGCTGATGGGATTTTGAGGCCAACAACATCTGGAGGGCTTTATGGGTAATCCAACTGTAGGGGGTGGCTCCTCAAACCAAACACTGCAGAGGGATGTGTGTGTGTAAAAATCCCTGACGGCTGCCTCAGAACTGTCAGAGACAGTGTCAGAAAAAGAGTGGGCTGAGAGTTTCTAGTTTGGAACTAACTGAAACTGAGCCTTGGGGTGGGGTCAGCTTAAGTGGCTCTCTGGGGATCTGCTGCCTGTCATAGGAGTGACTGTATGCTTCTACAGTGCTTTACTTGGACATTTGCAACTAAAAAAGAGAGGAGATCATCCAAAGAAGAAAACTAAACCCTTTAGCGCTGTCCCCGGAACTTCTCGTTGCAGGGAGCAGGGAGCATATTATTAAAAAGTTCAGTTGCTATCTAAGGAAAACAGAGTTAAACATATACTTTGTCTCTAAGGTTTTTTGGTTCAAGGCCCCCAACCATCTCTTTGTATTTGAAAGAGCCCAAAAGCCCTATCTGACACTCTTTGAGGGTATACAGCAGGGGTCAGCAACCTTTTTCAGCCATGGGCCGGTCCATCGTCCCTCAGACCATGTGGTGGGCCGGACTATATTTTTTGGGGGAAAATGAACAAATTCCTATGCCCCACAAATAACCCAGAGATGCATTTTAAATAAAAGCACACATTCTACTCATGTAAAAACACGCTGATTCCCGGATTGTCCGTGGGCTGGACTGAGAAGGCGATTGGGCCGCATCCGGCCCACGGGCCATAGGTTGCCTACCCCAGTATACAACAAAGGCCCAGTTCTCCCCCCACCTCACCCTCTCTCTATAATGCAACAGGGACATGGCTAAAACCATTCTTCCTGACATCTAGTTCTGTTCCGTTTTTGTCTGGAGAGGTGGCTTTTTAAGATGGTGGAACATACTACCGCATGAGCCCCTTTCCATAGCCTGAAGTGGTACAGCCCAGATGCAGGTTTGTCACGGTTTTATCACTGGCATCAACTTACCAGTTTTTGATCTAATTACCAGCTTTATTCCTCCCTGTCCAACAGCATTCAGGGTTACAGCGACATGCCACAGCTAGCAGCCACTTCCCACCCTTCTCAAATATATTCTGTCAAGCAGGTGCCAAGCCAGGAATTGAATCAGCTCCAAAAACAGTAACAGGACAAGGGCCAATCCTAGGAATGGGAAGCAGACGAATTCTAAAGAAAAATCCTACCTACCCTCCTAGCCTCGCCCCAAGGAATACATGGGGAATCCCTGCCTACTGGAGAAGTTTCATTCAACAAGTCCCAACACAGCTCTCTCCGAAGCCTACCCAGGCAGCACCTGTTTGCACTGTTCGGTAGCCAGAAGGCTTAAGGGCAATTACAGTGTGACATTCCTTACTCATGCTGGCCCAAGGACAAGGAAGTTTCAGAGCATCACATTACCAGAAGCAGCGAAGGGAGAGTATATTATTTTCAGCTGGAAACACAGAATAAGAGGGAAGAAAACCAAGACACAAACCAACAATTCTAGGAAACAGGCCGGGTGTCACCTCAATTCCCAGTGAAAGCTGCCGTTGAACAGAGCCCACTTAAATTATGGAGCTAAATTAGCTGGTAGATTTACATTACACCTGTGTGCATGTGCAATAAAAATATTACACATATGTACTCAGTGAAGCCAAAGGGCCATACAGTGCAAGAGACTTAAGTCTCAAACATGTCTGGGCAAAACTCAAAGTGTGTATACAAGTACGATGAGCCCCACCCTCACAAATGCAGTAACAGGCAATGAAATAAATTAGCAGAACAGAGATAGGATGATTATCATGAGTTACTGCCATTGTGAATAATCTCTGTGCTTGTATACATTTGGGCTTTATGCAGATGTGGCGCAATGTTATTGAAGGATTTAAAAGAAGAAGCCCACGACCTTGACATTTGATACTATTGTTTTTAAATAAATAAAAACTGAACAAGGCAAACACTCCTGAATTAAAACAAAGACTGTGCTGCTGCAAACCTGACGGTGATCACAAAATTTCACTGTGTAATTAAATTAAAGTTTTTGTTTTCAATATCCTTCTCCATTTTTTGGTACAGTACTCCAACTGCACTTTCCAATGGAGTACTGTACCAGGGCAGAGCAGGGGTGGGTGTGGGTGTGAGGGGGGGGGGGTGTAGGAACACTCTCTTGATTTCCAGCATAAAGAAAAAATAGAGATAGGAATTAGTGACTTCCTTGTCTTGTAAAAAGGGACAGCACAAACTAGGGGAGGGGGGGGCAGCATTTCATTCTCTGATATCCAAAAGACAAAATATGTACCATATTAAAATACACACGGCAGGTGGCATTTCAAAAGAGATTTAGCAAAGCTCCTTTAAACAGGAAGAGGTGACCAAGTAAAAATAATAAATATCATATATTCTCATTTGGTTAGTAATAGAAAGCCTTGCCCTTCAAAACGCCCAAGAGAAATGCCAGACACTTAAGTAACTTTTGGGCTGGGTGCTTCACAACTGCCTCACAACAGACCTCTAAGCAGCCTTGCCCCAAGAAGAGAAGATACTGTGCTTAACTCTCTAAAGCAGCCCAAGACATCAAGGCTAAAGAACAGGCTGCCACTATCCAATACTGGGCCCTCTGCCCAGGAGAGATGTGTGGCTCAGGAGCACCGCAGGCCCCATGGCGAGTGCCACCCAGCATTTTGTCACACACGCCCCTAGTGGTGACACCCGGGGCGGCCCACACCTACTGCACCCGCTTCCTCCACCACTGCCTCTGCCCAGATCACTTAACTTGGATCTCCTTTATCTTCTTACCTCAATATCTTCCTCCAAACTCTGCTTTTCAAGAATATGTTCCTTGATCAGATACAGTTTCTACAGTGAAGATCTCCACCCGTTTCCTTACAAAATGGAATCCTGATACGAAATGGCTCAGATTTATGTTTTCAAAGTGTGATAGGGAAGCATAAGGGTTAAAAGGCATGAAAATAAGGCCAGAAAAACAACAACCCTGGTTTTGCATGACTAGGGACTTTCCTTGAGAGATTGATTGCTTTATTTTGATGGAGTACACCTGGTAAGTTTCGGTGCACTTTAAGAAAAGCAGTTTCTAAAATCCTCTGGGGGAAAGGACACTGGGTGACAGCCAACTTTAATTGTACTCTGAGTCGCAGCGCTGAAATTAATGGACATGACTTAGGTCCATTAGTTTTAATGCATTTACAACCCACTGCAACCAAAACGAGCAGCTAGCATCAATAACTTGGGGAAAAGCTTTAAGAAACTTTTGACAACTTATTTGGAACATATTTGAATACCTCTTTTATTTCCAAGCCCAATAGCAAAGTGGCTATTGTCTAGGCCCAATCACCAGGAGGTCTAAGTTTGCATATGAAACCAACACCTGAGAGTCACAAAAACCAAGTTCTGTAACAGTTGTTTGCAGCCAAGTGGAACATGCATGACCTAATCTGCTTTTTCTTACACACATAAACATGAAGCTCAAAACTGGCTGCCACCTGTGGGACACATCACTGAGAGCTGTGCTACAGAATAAAAGTAATAATAACACGGCTCTTAGAAATTTGTCAGCAACAGAATATTAAGGCCTCAACCTAGAAGTCTTTCTAATCAGCTAGGAAACTGTATGGAAGTGAGTACACTATGAACCAGAAGACAGAGTGAGGGAGGCTAGACTAGCAGCAATGAAGGTGAGTTTCATAGATAAGTTTTCAGCTAACCAATTTACACCAGGTATCTAATAATTTAGACACCATAGAAACAATAAAAATATATCATATCAAATCAGTCATTGTTTTAGAACCAGCTGCACGGAGTTGAATGTAGGATCCCAAAATAAATTGTATGATCCCAGCAGACTCCAATTGGAGAGACTAGGATCCCAATGCCCCAATAAAACAAGATAAAGAAGTTCAGCTTACTATTGCTGTCGAAACCTGATGTTATGATGGAGACCAGTGCCACTTGCCAACAGAGGCAATAAATTTTAATCCTAGCTTGCTACTCCTTGTGCTGCCCAGAAATAATAATAGTAATAATAATAAAACTCTGTCTTGCCAGTTTTAAATGGATGGCCATGCCTGCTCATTGCTGGTACTGAGGTCCAAATGCTGGAGCTCCCATCTGGCACCAGGGGACTGAAGACTTGTTTGAACACATTGAGGCAAGTTGTATTGTCCCCCTTCAGCAACAGACATTCTTTCTTTGACAACTGGCAGGCTGCAAAACCATCTCCACAAAGAGGAAGAGCCAAGTTTATTATTTTTTTAACTCAGCGTATGTTTTGCATACAACCGACTCTTGCCTCAGTTTGCTTGCATGAATGTATGAACATATGACAAATGCTGGAAAAGAGTTCACACTTTTTTAATCTGACCAGATGAGAATGCCTCATTGTGGCTTCTCAGCATATATTCCTTCTAGCTTCTAAAACTAAAAAGAAAAAACCACTGAACTTAAAAACCCAAATGAAAAAGTAGGCAAGGTAATAAAGATATCCTTCAGAAAATAAGGTTTTTGGCGAGGACTTTGAGGAAAGAACTGGGTTTTACACATTCAGGGTTTAAAATGGAATATTTGGAACAAAGATTTCACTTAAATCACATTAACCAAGAAGGCAGGATTCCTTCCAGTACTGCCATCCCAAATGTTGAAAATGAGGCACAATTGTCACATGTTATTCAAAAGCTGTTAGCATTTTGCTACCTGAAGTGGAGCAGCAAAAGTGTCCCTTCCCTGAAAGCCAAGGTGCACATTATCTGAAACCAAGCCATGTTATTTTGGTACCCCAGACAGAAAATCCCACAAGTGTCTCTCCCCCGCGCTGACAGTAAAAACACAACATCATAACAATAAGTTAGCCAATCATTTACTACTGCCTTTTCATGGCACCCAAACTCAGCGCCTGAAGCGACCACCTTGCTCTGTCTAATGCCCCATCAAAGCTCCTTCCCTCCCCAACATAGGTCATCGTAAAGCACAGTTAAATACAGTCAGCACAAAGAACTGACCTTTTTTTAAAAAAATGTCACTGACAACAGCTATTTCTGGAAGAATGAAATGTAGGAAGTGAACTCACATACATTCATCACTGTTGTGCAATACGCCCGCAGCTGGTTTCAAAGGACTGCTTCTTGCCCAGTCTCCTTTCATATCAAGCATCTCCTTGTCACCCAGGCGTCATCACCAAGGTCCTATTCCTGATGATAACAGACTATCTGGGCGGCAGCAAGGCAGGCTCATCAAAGAAGGCTTTCAAATGCATATAGAGGTTTCTTCTTTTTTTCCCAGGAAAGGGGGTGGGGTGGAACCCATTCATTTGCAAGTTTCAGTGTGGTTAAATTTGTGGTAGTGATGTCAGTGCTAGTGTTTTAACACACTCCTCCCAAGACTGTGTATGTACACATTTCTGGACACAGCAGATCTCCACGGTCAGCTTTCCCCACCATCCTACTGCTTCTGCCTTGTACTGTCAAACACTGGAGTTGCAGGGAAAATATTTCATGGGGACAGCCAAATTGTGACTTGTGGACCAGAGAGAGCTCCCAAATGCATTGGGCAAACAAGGGTATGGTTTAGCAATGCCTTTTAAGCCCCCCGTGGAGTATAATCAGCAATGAAAGGATTTTCTAACAGGAATAAGTATAATTAATTTGAATGCTAATATATGCTGCGGGGCTTCAGATAAATGTTTCTCCAGCCAGTGTGGTCAATGGGCAGGGATGATGCGAGTTCTGGCAGCAAAATATCTTTGGGCAGCGGTGAATGAATGCCAAAATTAAAGAATTAAAAGGGAAACGTTACAGAGCAGTAAAACATACTAGGGCCAACCAGGTGGTTTAGAAAACACACAGGAGGGCAGGAAATATCCAATAAGAGAAAGAAGCTTCCTACCACAGTGTGGCAAAAGAAATTGGCAAGACTGAGTGACATAAGCCAGTCTTTCTGGGCTCCTGGAAAGGCCAACAAGGAGGAATGGTGGCGAGAACACCAGTTTCCAAGCAGACCTGCCTGTTTCCCTTGCACTGAAGCAAGAAGCAAAATTCCATAAACTATTCCATGGCAAGCACAAGAATATGCCATGCCTGCATTGACGGCAGTGGCTCAAAGACTGCCAGCCATGACAATTCCATTGTTGCCCCAGTCTGCAGTGCAGCCACACCCCCATTTTAAGAGGACCATTTCTTACTTCAGGAGGAAGAGAGAAATCAAGTACAAGAGGGGTGAGTTCTGAAAAATAGGAAAACTTTTAATAGTGTATTAAATTGCTCAGCACGTTTCACAGGAACCTTCCTCAGAGACACAAGAATTCAGTTTGTTGTTATTCTGGTGAAGCAAAATTGCTCAGCTAATTGAATTCTTATGCCCCCAATGAAGGTTTGCACTGAAACATTAAGGTTCTCTATATTATTTTTCAGTGCCATTTTGAGGCTTGCCACCCCCAGCTCTTATTAAAGAACATTAAAGCCAAAAACTTTTAATGGGGCCACAAAGAGGACTCTATTCTCAGTGAACTCAAATCTGATACTCCCAAAACAGGGATGGTTTTATGCTTCTGAAGAGAATCCTGTGACAATGTCAAGGTCTCACTAATTCCTCCTCATCAGTAGCTAATTATCGGTAAATTTTACACGCACAGAGTTTTAACTCGTATCAACATTTAATTGTTTTTAAACGATTTTCCTCTCTGTTTTCAGCTGTTCCTGTTCTGTAAGCCGCCTTGAGTCCCAGTTAGGGAAATATAAATATCTAATAATGTTAATGTTAATGCCCTACTAGAATGCTGTGTGTTCCAAAATGCAGCTGGCAGCAACATGTTTGCTTTGCCACTACCATCGCCTCGCCTCCTGCTTCTGCTTCCTGCGAAAACAAGACACAGCAGGAAATAGCCAAGAGATAGGATGAGAAAGATGACAGAGACATGGGAGTGGGAAGAAAGAGGTCTGAAACAACCCAGGCAAGGCCCGAATACAGCAGAAGGCTCATGGGTGGGGGGGGGGGCAAGAAATGAGACTGGCTTACGTCTAACTTTGCCCTCATCAACAGAAACCATGCCCCAAAGGACAGCACATAAATGGAAGCAAGAGGGTGCAAGAGGGTACCACACCAGGACAGAAGCGTCATCAAAGTAATGGACTCTTCGATGGAATCCCAAACAGCAAGCACTAACTAGAGACCATCCAGCACTGAGGTGGGGAACCTTTTTCAGACTAAGGACCACATGGCGGCAGTGAAGGCATATGCCAGTGATTTATGGGCTGTGGCTGCTGAGGAGGCCACAGACCATCTTGGCTGTGAGTCCTGGAAGACTTTGCAGGCCTTTTCCCACTGGCCTTGGAGGGTAGGGCCCTGACTGACTGCAGCTACAACAGCTTAGGCTGGGGTGCTGTTGGGGGTCTTTTTTGGGGGGGGTCAGGGCAGAGGAGATTATTGCTGTTGTATTTTTGTATCTTTATTTTAGACCTTGTTTTGATTCATGTGGAAATTGTTCAGTTTGGTTGTGTATATTTAAAAGTTTAGTTTATTGTTTACAGCTACTTTCGTTATGTTGTGGTCACGTATTTCTTTCATGTTGTAAGCCGCTTTGAGCATGGTTTGAACTGTGGCAAGGCAGCATGCAAATAAAAATTATGTGTGTGGGACCAGAGGCAGAAGAGGTCAGAGCTATAAACGCGAGCTTTACCTGTGCACTCAGTGGGGTAGTTCCTTAACACACGCTCTCTCATAGCCCTCCATCCTCCACCCAGGAAAGCAAACAGCTTTCTCTGATTCCAAGGACCCATTCTAGCCAAGGAGAGTGAAAAGAAGGGCTGGAGAGGGGGCATGGCTCAGAGGGGTTTATCACTTGACTCCTAAGAGCCACAGAGAGAGGCCTGGAGGAAAGCAATTGCCCTCTTTACCTGAGGCTCCCCATTGCTGATAAGAACCATAAAATTGGAGTGTTGGAAGGGACCACCAAAGTCATCTAATCCAAATTCCTGCAATACAGGAATCTTTTGCCCAATGTGAGGCTTGAACTCACAACCCTGAGCTTAAGAGTTTCATGCTCTACTGACTGAGCTATGCAGCAGCTGCAGAACAAAAACCATCTTTTCTCCCTGGACTCCAACTATTTGTAACCTGGAAGGTTATACCGTCCTACCTACTAACATTTAATGGAGGTGGTGAGTGAATCAGCTGAGGAAGAAATTTTAATCAGACCCAGTGGTGTGCAATACAAGGAAATGTTTTCATGGGAATCTGCTGCCCCACCAGAGTATTTTCACAAATCTTCTCTTACTGGACAGGCAGCACATTTTCAAGTTCAGACATACCTGCATGTTTTCAATGTCAATTCTCAAGTTATTATCAAAGGGTCAAGTTCAAAATAATAAAAAAGACTAGTAAAGCTACAGGATACAATGAAAAAATGATACAGTTAACTGAAGTTCTAGATAAAAAATACACAACACCCGTGTTTTCTTCTTGCTGCAGCTTCAAACATCTTAGCACAAGTTACAAACATAACACAAAGATCACTGGAAACGGTTTCTGAAGAATGATTTGCGCCACCAACAGCCAAAGCATGCAATCTAGAACGATGGCTATTAGCTATGATAGCTCTGCTCTGCTTTCACGACCAGAGGCAATAATGCTTCTGCATTCCAATTGCTGGAAACAGCCAGAAGGGAGACTGCTCTTGTTCTTGAATCCTGCTTGCAGGTTCCTCTCACAGGCAACTGGCCATTGTGAGAACATGGTGCTGAACTAGGTGAGCCCCTGTGGCCTGATCCAACAGGCTCTTATGATGTTCTAAACGAGGAGTTCCATCAGCAGATGTAGTTCAATAACACCAGATGGAGTTCCATAACTCCTGGAGGGCACCACGTTGGCTACCCCTGCTTTACCTTCATTCCTGTGGTGATTAGGGACGAGAAACTCACCGGAGGAGCTCACATCTTATGACTGCAGCAAGGCTAAGCTGCTCCCCACAGCTTATGCTCAATATCTGCCTGTTCTGCACTCTGACCACAAAACTAGGCCGTCGCAGAGTGCGGTGCATATGTGTCAAGAGACCTTAGCAAGGTATTTGCTTTTTAAATGTCCCGTCATAACCTACAGTGCAAAGAAGTCAGGAAGAATGCCATCACTACTAACCCCAGCATAGGCAGAAAAAGGAAGTAGGGGGCTGCTTGTGTAGACACAAAACCAAGTGTGTTTGCATTAGCAAGATGACTCATGTTTGAGCCGTGTGAATTCCCACCAGCGTGGGACTCGGCTGCAGCAGCTGACCCTTCCTTAGGGCAGCCTCATGCTAAGAGGTGGTTTGCTGCACAGCAAGCAGTTTCACCCCATACAGCCCAGTCAGGCTGGGAAATGCAGAAGTCAGAGTGCTCGGTCTTAGGACATCAAAGTCTTACCAGGAAACTGCCTTCCTCTTCTCACTGTTAAGGGTGGTGCAGGGAAGAAGAAAAAACAGGTCACAACTATTATGAGAAGCATTGCAAGATGACCATTCTCCACTTTCTGAGCTACATGTAAGAAAGACTCAGCATATTTGTAAAGTAACCAAAGCATTACTACATGGAGGATAAGGGGAGGGGAGAGATAACATGTTGAAACCTTGTGCTCCGAATAATGCACACACTAATTTAGTCTGAAATCAGTATATCACCATTGGTAAAAAAAAAACGAAAACCTGCAGCCATTTCACACAAGGAAATGGAAAGAGCAGCAGTATCTGTTGCAATGTTGGGAAATCATGGTCCTCCAGATGTTGTACTACAACTCCCATCATCCCTGAACCTTGGAGTCTAATACCTGCAAGGCCACAGGTTCCCCATCTGTGATCTAGGATGAATTGATACCATACATTTAAATCACATGGCTTCTTCCAAAGAATCCTGGGAACTGTAGTTTGTTGAGAGTGCTCTGGTAGGGATGAATTACAGTTCCCAAGGTTCTTTAGAGGAAGCCATGTGCTTTCAAACTACCTTAAATGTGCTTTAAACTTTACCCCAATCAAACTAGGAAGAATGCATACATCAAATATAAAATTTGACCAGAGTTTCAGAGTATTCTAAACAATCCCAAAGTACCTTTCTATTTGGGAGAGGAAAGAAAAAGCTTCACCATAAAAATTGACCAGAATCTGGATTAGACTCTGCCATCAATTCAGCACATATAAAAACAGTTTAGACAAAAATAGCACTCAGGCACTGTGTTTCGTAGTGACATGTTGGTTCCATTTAATGACATTTTTAGCACAGAAGAATTCCATACACATTCAGCAGCCACATTGGAATTAACATACACATGCTCAACAGAATGATATAGCTGAAAACACAGCAATTTTCTACCCCACCCCCTCAAAGCAGGACAGGGCAGTATCATTCCACACCAATTCCCAGGATACAACTGATAAAACAACTATTAACGTCACAGTTCTTTTTTGCTTTCCTTTAGTTTGCATTTTGTTCCACATGTATTCACAGGATAGGGAAGTTCTTCCCCATTGCTTCCTCACAGCAGACAAACCTCAGAGAGTGAGAGAGTTCCATGCATTTATTTATTTTTAAAGGGAGGGAGGTTTCACAGAAAATTAATTTAAAATCAGTGTTAGGGGTCTGGCATATTTTTAGATTTCTAAAAGAAGATACACACGCAACATTCCTGAAAGAGGGGGGAATGAAAGCTCCCTCTGCACCTATGTAGAATGTTGACTATGTTATGGCCTCAGACTGGCCAAGAGCTCCTCTTTTAAAAATGAACACACATAACTCTAGAAGGGCTTTCAGCAAATGTATCTTTGTGAGCTACAAGAGCAATTCCTCTTTATAAATCCCCATCACTTCTCATTGAAACATGCACCCTTTGTAATGAATGAATTCATGTTCCATTAAAATTCCCTACAATCTCAACATATGGAGGCGAGGCGTAAAAGCACGTACACCAAAGTTCAAACACTGTGCAAGACATCCCTTCGTCATGCAACTCGGGCAACACAGAGATTCTTCTGCGCTGGGCATCTATCCCTGAAGAGCATTCCTGGGCTGAAGGCAAGGCTACTAACAGTGTGTTTGTGTCACGTCCCAGGGAACAGTCTCCTTTCAAGTTCACCATCCACCCTACTACCACTGATATGTATTGGTACAGCCAGAACGCGATAAGGTGTGATAATCCCTTTGCCTTATTCAGCAGCAGCTCGCAGTAGAGTCAGAAATGTCAGGTCCTCATCAAGGAACATCTCACCTGCTCTTTTACACAGAGAGCACCACCTTTCCTTTTGTCAAGAAGCCAACTCCTCAATCTTACATGATGTAGACAACTCACTAGGCCGCAAAGAGACAAAATAAAACTGGCCATTCTTACTTTTATGACTTCTTGGCACAGCGTGCCACTTGTCAGAATCACCTCTACTACATTTCCTTCCATCCCAACGCAACAAGTGGCCACTTTTATTTTTTAATTACGTTTATATCCCACTTTCCCTCCAAGCTGCTCAAGATGGCACCAATGGTTCTCCTTCTCCTCTTTCTTGTTCTCCTCACAACCACCCAATGAGTTATCTGAGGCTAAAGGAGCAATGACTGGACCAAGGTCATCCAGTGAGCTTTGTGGCCAAGCAGAGATTTGGACCCAGTCTCCCTAGCCCAATACTCAAACCACTATTTCCCAAAATTCTAGTCCTCCAGAAGAAGTGATTGAGCTTCAGAAAGACTGCTCAGAACATTCTGGGGTGTCACACTGGAGCTGGGGGAGGGAGGTGGGGTTGGAGAAAGAGGTAGGGGGAGAAGGAGCCTGTGTGGCAAGCTTTAACCATTACAGAAAAAGAGAGTGGGTGCAGAGAAAAACGGGTCTGACAACGCTATTCTTCAAAGGGCATATTTTCCATGAAAACTGCACAACTTCATACTGTATAGCAGCTTTCACTTCCTGCCCAGATTTAAAAAGCAGGCTGTTCCAGCAGAGGCAAGCAAATCAGAGCTGGTCAGATTTACAGATAGCACATGACAATGCTTAGCCCAGAGCTAATGAAATAAGGTCACACTCATGTCAGAGCCAATATAATAAGGTCGCACTCATGCCAGCCTATGAATTACAGAGATAATCTCAAATAATCCCCCAGCACCAACAACCGCATAATAAAAAAAATGTGTTTGACAAGAGCTCAGCTGCCAACTGCCAGAGGCAGTACAGGAACATAGGGGTCCTCCAGATATCCTTTTTATTGTGCATTTGTGATGGTTTGTGGTCTTGACAGTATCGGGGAGGTTAGATGCAATCCCATTTCCAATACTGTTTGCACCTGCAAATGCTTTGGGGCAGACATACTGCTTTTGTTTCCAATCAGTGCACATCCCAACAATTTCAACACAATCCCACAGCTCATCCTACACTTGCCACACCGGTGCAAAGCTGGCCAAAGTGCTGGAGCATTAAAAACAGTCCCAGCAGTGACCTATTTAACTCCCTCAAAGGGGCACCCAAACCACACACTCCGAAGAGCCCAATCGGATTGCAAACATAGGCAATTGCCTTATACCAAACCAGACCGGCAATCTGTCTACTTTGGGGTTTCCCAAACTTGGGTCTCCAGCTGTTTTTGGACTACAGTTCTCATAATCCCTGACCAGTGAGTCCTGCTAGCTAGGGATAGTGGGAGTTGTAGACCAACAACAGCTGGAGACCCAAGTTTGGGAAACCCTGATTTAGCTCAATATTGTCTACACTGGCTGGCAATGGCTCCAGTCATGACTGGAAATGCCAGGGACCTTTTGGACGGAAAGGGCAGGTGCTCTACCCACCAAGTTACTGGCCTTCATCAGGGGCACTTTTCTCTAGTGAACTAGGGTTGGCACTGCAGCCAACTTTTACTTTTCTACATATCCAATAAGGAAGAGGAGCAAGGCCAGTCCTTTTGGCTTCAGGCTGCACCTGAACTCCAGCCACAACAGCAGAAATCTAATATGTCAAAAGTATCCAATATCACACTTGTTTCCGGGCCACCTGCCAATGCTTCTGGTTTGACAATTATGTTTCCCTCGCACAACATGTGTTCTTCCCTATTCTTGCTGCGTGTCTCCGAACGGGACGGAATCAATAAAATTCAATGGCACGCTTTTGACTGGAGAAACACTTGTCGCTGTTGTTTACAGCGCAGTCCTATATGCAAACACTGAGAAGTCAATCCTATTGATTTCAATGGGTCTTACTCCCAGCTAAGTGTGCACAGGACTGCCATCTTAAATCTTGCACGCTCTCTTAAACCAGTACAGTACAAAAACCAGACAGAGACCCAAGGCTCTCTTTGTTCTGCTCTTTGCAACGAAGAAGAAGCTGGTAGGCTTCAAGGCACACAACCATTCATACCACAGCTCACACTGTGAGAAGATCTGTGCTGACCAGCTGCTCAGCAGCTGCAGTCTCAGAAGTCGGGCCAAGCCTGCAGCCAGAACTTTTGTGGCTTAGGAGCACATACATACTTCTTGGGGGGGGGGGGTCACCAAGTACTTCTTCATGGAGTTTAACTATGGAACTCGCTACTGCAGAGGCTGTGGTGGCCGCCAACTTGTATGGCTTTGATTATCAGCTGTGGTCTACCTAAACTGTTGGAGCTCTTTGAATACCAGTTTCTGGGAATTGCAGGTGGGCAGTGCTGCTGCGCTTAAGTCCTGCTTGCATGAGGAATCCTATTCGGAATAAGGGAATTTCCCTTAAAAAGGGGGGGAAGTTGACAGCTATGACCTAGTCTGCCCCCGTGAGAACAGGATGCTGGACTAGATGGGCCATTCACCTAATCCAGAATGGTTCTTCTTATGGACATACTGGGGGGGGGGGAGAGGGTGAACCCATGCAAAACAGCCGGGACTTTTCTAAGGATAGATTAACAGGTTTATATATTTGAAAAAGCTGATTGTACTGAATATTAATACAGTGGTACCTCAGGTTTACAGATGCTTCAGGTTACAGACGTTTCAGGTTACAGACTCCGCTAACCTAGAAATAGTACCTCAGGTTAAGAACTTTGCTTCAGGATGAGAACAGAAATTGTGCGGTGGTGGCGCGGGAGGCCCCATTAACTAAAGTGGTACCTCAGGTTAAGAACAGTTTCAGGTTAAGAACGGACCTCTGGAACGAATTAAGTTCTTAACCCGAGGTACCACTGTACAGTCAAACCTCAGCTGTCGAAGGCAATCCGTTCTGGAAGACAGTTTGATTTCCGAAACGTTCGACAACCGAGATGCAGCTTCCAATTGGTTGCAAGAGCTTCCTGCACTCAAGCAGAAGCCGCGTCAGACGTTCGGGTTCTGAAAAACGTTCGGAAACTGGAGCATTTACATCCAGGTTTTCAGCATTCAGGAGCTGAAATGTACAGTAACAGAGGCGTTCGGGAACCGAGGTTTAACTGTAAGATAAAAATATCACATTTTACCCACTGGCTGGAAGACCGGGGGGTGGGGTGGAGGGAGATGTAGGATATCGACTACCGCTTTTCCTTCTATCGCCACACAAGTAAACAGGCTGAATGCTTGCATTTTTAAAAAAATTCCTCAAAGTTCAAGAAAGGACCCTGAAATCTCCCTGAGGGGGCCAAGTCCCCACAAATCCCTCTGGGGTACAGTATTAGTTCAAAGTTCTTATAAATGCAGAACAAGACCGTGCATATCAACCATTCAACATGGAGGTGTTCTAAACTTTCCTAATAACAAAGCATGCAGTCCTAAGATTACTTACCTGGGAATAAGTCCCATTGTATTCAGTAGGACTTGTTTCTGAGCAGACCATGGTTAGGTTTGTACTGGAAGGTGTCTTGATGTCTATTGGAGAATCTCAGTCATTATGAATCTACACCTCTCCTGTGTCCCTCCCTCCACCCAAGCCAACATCATTCAGTTAGTGAGGCTTAAGAAGAAAAGTTGGACACTTTCAGGTCAGAACAGGAGCCTCTCCTTTTTCAGGCTTTCAGATGCTAGCAGTAGAAGCAGGTAGACATGGAAAGCTGGGACTAAGTTAGCTTTGCGCATGTAGGATGAATATGCTGCAGGTTGTGGTAGCGTGTTTCTCTTGGACAGGAAAAGGGGAAGCTTACAGGAAACATGGCGGGAGAGAGGCCCAGAATTCTCTGAACACACTCAAGTAGATTTATGTGCAAGTTTCATGTGAATTTTAGTCAGATGGATTTCAACTGCAATAACAGCTCTCAAAAAGAAATATAACTGAATATTTAACAGAAGCTTTTTAAATTCAGAATTCTCAGTACAGTGGTACCTTGGGTTAAGAACTTAATTTGTTCCGGAGGTCCGTTCTTAACCTGAAACTGTTCTTAACCTGAGGTATCACTTTAGCTAATGGGGCCTCCCGCTGCCACCGCGCCTGCTCCTCGCGATTTCTGTTCTCATCCTGAAGCAAAGTTCTTAACCCGAGGTACTATTTCTGGGTTAGAAGAGTCTGTAACCTGAAGAGTCTGTAACCTGAGGTACCACTGTACTTGTGCTTATTTAAGTTTCAGGTTTGGAGGAACTCTTAAAATACTAAATACATTGCATATAATATGGAAGCACATTCATAGTTTCTTCTTAGCTACACCACTTTACATCCTTCTACCACTAACCCAAGAGTATACATAACTAGGAATAATGTACCAAATATATATATATATATATATATATATATATATATATATATATTAGGAGAACCTCGTTGGGACATTTTTCTCCATTATGGAGCAACATGCCTTCCTTTGCTCTCCATCCCCCACCAAAGCTAGTTTCACTTCTAGAAACAGAATACAGTTGTCACAGCCCCCCACCTGCAATGTTTGGGGAGGGGGTCAGGTTACACTGTGGATCGTTTGCTTCCAGATATGAGACCAGCCATATATTATGGAAAAGCCATTACAAACGTTTCCGATGTAATTATCCACGCTCTTCTAAGCGGAGAGCGGAAGCAAACGAAGAGAATTTTCCCCAAAACGCATCTGAACATACCATACCCTCTGTACCACTTGCTTACGAAGTTCACAGGATTGTTCCACCAGCCGCTGAACACAATTTAAAAACACAGCTGTGTAGGGGGAAAGTTCCTAATCCGACAGCAGAATGTCAGCGAACACCCACCCTTTGGAAAGCAAGAAGGCAGATGCAAGAGCCTGCCGGGGATTCAGGGTGGGAGTCCAGCAGCTGTTGCATGGCTCTGGGAAGAAGAAGAGGAAAAAGAAAGAGGGCAACCACATCCAAAACTTCCATTAGTACATGTTGTTCACAGAATTGCAAGGCTGTGAAACAGTTGGCAAGGCTAAGCAAGCACCAAGGCAATTTCCCGCATTTTTGCCTCCTAACAGAATGGCCCGTAGAAGACATCTTCGCCATGCCTGCTTTGCAGCTCGAAGCTGAAGCAGTGTTAGAAACTCAAGATATATACGCTAGGTGCCAAACACCACACAAGAATGCATATTGTAATAAGCAAACACTAGACTTCTGCCCCCACTCTGCTCATGCATTTTTCCGAAAGAAAAACATCCACGGATATCTTATTTATTTTTATTTTTTTTAAAAAGATCTTTATTAAATTTTCAAAAGATTACAAATAACAGAACAGAAAAAGAAAAAAAGAGGTAAGAAAAAAGTAAAAAGTCTCGAGAAAAAAACCAAAAAGCAACAAAAAAGGTTTCCACCTTTTAAGCTCATTTTCCTTAACTTCTTTTCAAGACTTCCCCACATCTCCCCTTATTGTATTCCATCTTCAATTGTTTAATCAAGCAAGTTTTCCACTTAATATCCTAAAACATAATTTATTTAAAATCACTTAACCCTAGTTTAATTAAGATAATTTTTTATAATAGAATTAAGCTTTAATTCATTAATATACCTTAGCCATTTATTAAAATATATACCTTAGCCCTATATATAGAGAAAAAGAATAAAAAAAGAGAAAAAATATGTACCCTTCCTAAGGTTGCCACTATTTCCCCTCCACCGAGTCCCCATTTTTGTAATAATAAAAAAATTTTATACTCCTGAAGCGAAAAAAAAAAACCAGACCCCCTTCGGACTGTTAGGTCCCACCCTTCCCTCCCCGGTTTCCATCCCTAGCGCAAAAGCCATTTGGCCCATCTTTTTAGCCTGGTAATCTTACGTCCGAGGCACGCAAGTCTCTCTCAGTCCCATTCAGCCGGTTTCTTCGAAAGTCTCTCTTACTTAACACCCAGGGTCGAAGATGTATTTTGTCGGTGCTGACCGTGATTCTTCCAATGAGACCTACTTGTTTACAGGTGGTGCTCCAACACTGTTTCCAAAATCTATATGTCCCAACTAGTCCAACTTTCACCTTGGTCAATTTAAGGTTCTTCTTAGCAGGTCTCCAGTTCTCTTTTCTCTTCTGTATCATCCTGCTCCTCCTGCTTGGCAGATATCTTCTCCTCCTCAATCTTTAATTCTTTTTCTTGTCCAGCTGCCTGTGTTTTGAGCAGCGAGTCCTTTTCCAATTCAGTTGGCGGCTCTTTCCGCGACCTTAGTTGACAGGTCCTTGCTTTGAGCTATTTACAATAGGGGGGAGACGGACTTCCTTTTTTTTCAGCTCCCCCGCTCGCGCCGAATCCAAAGCCAATTTTCAAATTACTCACGGGTTGTTGTTCTTGCTTTTAAGTCCAAATTTAGTAGGAAGAAGTCAGCGCTGACTGAAGAATGGCTTGCGGCTTCGCTCGGCAGGGGAAGCGAAGGACTCACAGCACCACGCCACTCCCTGGCACCCGATCCGTAGCCTTTAAAAAGGCTCCTTCACGAGTCGGGAGGGCGCTTATGGTGCCCGCCGAGTCACCATGTCCACGGGCTCCGTGCCCGTGGTTTTTAAGGGTCCCCGTGTCGCCGGCACGGCAAGACCCAACCCCCTGCTAAGCCGATTCCCTCCGGAGCTCGGAGGGAATCCGCCATTAGCCAGTCGCGCCAACCCGGAAGCATCTTATGCTCTAATTTTTTACATGCGTATTCTTCCAGGGCAGACACAGTTTGTGTTGAAACTGGTCTACTGACGAGCCAGTTTTAGAAACTTTAAGCTGGTGTAGATTCCCCCTCATCTCCTAAGAAATTTCCTGCTATATGCTTTTCTACTGTTAAGACGCAGATTTGATCATCAGATAGGCATTGTTTCCTTGTCAAGAACGTAGACCCGAATGCACAGATGTCCACAGCCTTGCTGGAAATGGGCATTTTGTCTCTGCCTGCTCCCAGGATATTCAGCTTGCACAATGACAGGTCTGTGCATTGTCAGCTTCCTGTCACTAACAAGATGAGGCTGCCAGCACAGTGCCTGACTTCCCAGGAAGGGAGGCGTTTTTACGGTGACAGACTTTCAGAAAAGCTGCAAAAACCAGTTAGGAAAGCAATATTGCAACACACATTAAACAGGTAAAGTTCTATTGCACGATTAAGGTTGGTTCTATCATGCTGGGTGTCTGGCAAACTGGGCTCTCCCTCTGGTCATCTCCTCATTTGTTTCAGCTCCTGTCTACTTTGCTGGGAACACAGATTCTGGCCAGATTGGAAAAGATGGCATAACTGACCAAGTGCTGAAGGAAACACAGCAACTCATCTTTGAAGCCCACTGAAGGAAACACAGCAACTCATCTTTGAAGCCCACTTATCAGACTGCGTTTTACTGCGTTTTACTTTTCATTCTAAAAAAACTTTTGAGTTGTTTTCACTAGTCAGTGTTTTGTGAAGTTTTAATGTTATGGTGTGGTGGTTAAGAGTGGTAGACTTGTAATCTGGGGAACCGGGTTCGCATCTCCGCTCCTCCACATGCAGCTGCTGGGTGACCTTGGGCCAGTCACACTTCTTTGAAGCCTCTCAGCCCCACTCACCTCACAGAGTGTTTGTT
The DNA here is from genome assembly GCF_951804945.1 of Podarcis cretensis. NCBI lineage: Eukaryota > Metazoa > Chordata > Lepidosauria > Squamata > Lacertidae > Podarcis > Podarcis cretensis. The sequence continues at coordinate 36,378,309 of NC_137171.1, forward strand.
GTGGGGGAGGAAGGGAAAGGAGATTGTTAGCCGCTTTGAGACTCCTTAGGGTAGTGATAAAGTGGGATATCAAATCCAAACTCCTCCTCTTCTTCTTTTATTGTATTTTTAATATTTTGTTGGAAGTCACCCAGACTAGCTGGGGAAACCCAGCCAGATGGGCAGGGTACAAATGAATTATTATTATTATATATAATGCACTCTACGTGGGGCTACCTTTGAAGGTGACTCGGAAACTACAACTAATCCAGAATGCGGCAGCTAGACTGGTGACTTGGGGCGGCCGCTGAGACCATATAACACCGGACTTGAAAGACCTACATTGGCTCCCAGTACGTTTCCGAGCACAATTCAAAGTGTTGGTGCTGACCTTTAAAGCCCTAAACGGCCTCGGTCCAGTATACCTGAAGGAGCGTCTCCACCCCCATCATTCTGCCCGGATGCTGAGGTCCAGCGCCGAGGGCCTTCTGGCGGTTCCCTCATTGCGAGAAGCAAAGCTACAGGGAACCAGGCAGAGGGCCTTCTCGGTAGTGGCGCCCGCCCTGTGGAACGCCCTTCCAGCAGATGTCAAAGCGATAAACAACTACCTGACATTCAGAAGACATCTTAAGGCAGCCCTGTTCAGGGAAGTTTTTAACGTGTGATATTTTACTGTCTTTTTGGTTTCTATGGAAGCCGCCCAGAGTGGCTGGGGAGGCCCAGCCGGATGGGCGGGGTATAAATAATAAATTATTATTATTATTATTAAAATATGACATTAATGGTAGTGTTCACTGGGGCTGTCTTGCTACTTTGTTGTTTTGATTCTGTTTCAACATGAAAGATTTAATTTTGCTCATTTTTGAAATGTGGTAAGCATAATCAAAGCATGGGGTGGGGAAGAACCATGAATGGCAATCTTACCCAACTATGGGCCCTCCAGATGTTCCAATACAATTGCTATAATCTCTGATTATTGGCCATGCTGGCTGGAACTGATGGGAGACAGAGTCATCGGGGGCATGGAGGAACTGGAGCCTGACTGATCATGTCCTGAGCATTCTAGAGAAAGGGTGGGACAAAAATATAATACATTTTTTGTTTTTGTTTTAATAAACACTGCCTGCTACTAAGCTGGGGCTAAAAAAACCAGGATATGTGAATTTTTGGAGAGTTTTCTATATTTGCTCCTTTTTATGCATGTATGAAAAACAGCAGGAAATACTACACAAAACAGGAATCTTGTCAGCTTCATTCTTTCTTTGAGCTTTTGTGCGCAAGATACTGATCTCATCTGAGCAAATAGGAAAATGGAGGAATCATTTGGCACCACAAGGAAGTTTTTCTTCATTGGTCTTCTCCGAGCTACAAGGCATTCACATCATTTATAGGTAACATGCAAACACTACAGAGTAACTTAGGACATTTCTCTGAAAACAGTGGCAAACCCTGCCACTTTCCTAATTAGATCCAAAAGCCTTTAAGACACAGGTGGTGAACATCTGTGGCCTTCCAGATGTTGCTGGACTATAACTTCCCTTGTCCCTGATCATCAGCTGGAGCTGATGGGGGTTCTCTACCCCTGCTTTAAGATATAAGTGTTGCATTGTCTTCCCTCTTTGGTAAATACCCTACACACAACTTCTTCCTCAATGCAATCACATAGAATGGGAACAGAGAACTAGCTGGCATGTTCATATGTTTTTAATACAAAGGAGGAAGTTAGACTTTGCAAGAAAAGGGGGGTCATGGTTTGCTCTTCCTAGGGTATGTGGTGCAACAGAGAAAGTTATTTAAACCCTCTCTAATAATTCAGAATCAGTAGGCAAGAAAAACACTGCAGAATTAAAAAAAGACATTTTTTGTGGCACACTGAGCACATCTTTCATACATTAAACTAGGGCCCACTTTGTCAGATGTAACAATTCTGCAGAATGTTGTTTGGGCCATTTAAAAATTAATATGGCAAACAGACCAATGATGTCTAAGTTACAAGGGAAAATTAAAAGGGGAGTGGTTTTCTAAAAATGAAGTAAAAGCATTACGGTATTGTCAGGGGTTCAGGAGCAGAAGCACAGGGAAGAGGGGAGATGGAGAGCGAAGGGGAAGAATCTGAGGGCAGCGTAGGAGAAGATGACAGTGGCCCGAGAGATTCCATGAGCTTCTCCAGCAAATCGGAAGATTCACAGAAGGGGGCGCCAGTGGCCAGGGCAAGGGGATTCCCAAGGGGGACACTCCAGGAGCAAGGGGCCAGCAGGGACTCCCAGAGTAGCAGTTGGAAATCAGGACCAGCTTCCCCACCAGAGCATAGTGGGGGGGAAGAGTCCCAGGTATCGAGGGCAGAGGATTCCACACCAGGGAGTGAAGATAAGTCAGGGCTGGCCACGCCACTATCAGAGAGCCAGACAACGGAGGGGAGGTCAGATCCGGGCAGTATCCCGGAAGAGGGAAGCAGTGACAGAAGCAGTGTGACGGTCAGGAGGAAGGTCACTGGGTTGGCGCGAGAGGCAAGTTCAAATGTACAGGAGCGCGGGACAGCAGAGAATGAGGATTGGGAACCGGGTCCTAAAGCCCGCCGGAGACAGGGGGAGGAGTCAGCCGACTCAGCGTCGGAAGAGTCCAGAAAGGGGAAAGCCCTGGCGGGCAGGAGGACCCAGAGGAGGAGAGAACAACGGAAAAGGTGGAGCAGAGCTAGGATCTTAAACTGGTGTCAGAGGGGAGGAGATTCAGACGGGACTTCGCCGGTCTAGGGTTTAAGACGTAGAGCTGCGCGCTGCGGCTTTGGAATGGAAGCTGAACTTCAATAAAGACTTTTGTACATAACAACGATCGGGCGTTGGTCCTCTGTGAGCTGGGACCTAGGGGCAGCTCTGACAGGTATTATTCCCAGAACGCTCAAGACAAATGAGATCTCAAAGACAAGATGACTTTTCTACCAGTTTCACAACATGCCCAAGTAAACCGAAAGCAACAGTTTCCTCCACAGCTGTGGAAAAAACAGAAAGGGCTTGGGCTGATGAGTAGGTCAAAGCCTCACCAAGCAGAAGCACTTATGATTCAGCATCATTTAATAGCCTAATATTAATTGCTCATTATAGGTTTCTATTTATATGGAACCCAGTAGAAGACTTTTGGTCATTAAGCAGTGGGTGTAAGCCACAAGCCTTATAATCAATGGAATTCACAAACAGCACCCATCAAAAGTGCTGTTTGACCAAATGGAAGAAACCACTGTAGCTGCTATACACAGCTTAGGCCCTGAAGCATTACTTTTAGTAAGAGCTCATGGGTGATGGAAGCCACTGTTCTGCACTCTTCCTGGTCCTCATTCTTAGAGTCATTTCTCAATTTTTTTGAGAGCTAAGGACCATTTTGTATGTGAGAGTTAGCAGGTAGTAAGCATTTATATAGAACTTTAAAACTGTTCATATCACTTTTGAACAGCATTCTCTCAATCTTGCCAACAATCCAGTATTTTTTATTTACTGTATTTCTACAGAACCTTTTTCTCCAAGGAGCTCAAGATAGCATACAGAGTTTGCCGCCTCCTAATTTAATCCCCACACAACAACCCTGTGAGGCAAGTTAGGCTGACTGGCTGAAGGTCATCCAGTGAGCTTCGTGACTGGGTGGATGTCTGAACCCTGGTCTCCCGCAAGGCCTAGCCCAGTGTTTCCCAAACTTGGGTCTCCAGCTGTTTTTGGACTACAATTCCCATCACCCCTGAACACTGGTCCTGCTAGCTAGAGATGATGGGAGTTGTAGTCCAAAAACAGCTGGAGACCCAAGTTTTGGAAACACTGACCTAGTCCAACACATAGAATCATGAACATTCAGGACTTACATCTCCAGTGTAAATGCAGTCTATCCATCTAGGTTTCAGCTTCTACTAGGCACATCCCAGATACAGGCAAATGATCTGTTAAACACACACATACACAAAACACCAAGGCAGAGTTCCTGGCCAGATGGCAGGAAGGGAGTTTTCCGCTGCATCACAACCCACCCTTTACTGCTATGAGTTCATTTTCCAGGCACTGTAGAATGTGAAAGCCATAATATCAAATCAGATGTAGTCATCTCACCAAGTTTCATTTAGTGATCTCGGGCACGACTCTCTCATCACACAAAAATGAACATTTACAGCCTTACAGCATCTTAGTACAAGATACTTCAGCAACAAGACGTTACAGCAGCATCTTAATAATATATTTTAGGTTAATACTGGTTTCACTGCTGAAGATCAATGGTTCAAAGGCAAATTTTATTTAAGTTCACTGGCCTTGTCCAAAGGCTAAGAAATATTATTAGGTGACATTGAAGATCAATGATCATATGGCAGGAAAGACTCTAGTAAGCGCTTTCTTGGGATATTTAAGTGAAACTGCAATATACAACAAGGATAAATGGTGTATTTTGGAACTCACAGACTTGCACCATTTGCCAAACTGCAGTTTCTGCTTTCAATAATACATTTAGGAAATTCCCTGTAAGAGTTCTTGAAGCCCCCATTAAAAAGCTGTTAAAAACCCCAAGTCTACAAGCTCACATAAAGGAAGATGTAAACAACACAAGTAATTTAACAAGCTAAAGTAGCTGTATCTCTAATCGCTGTAACTTGGGCTGATATTCCAGCTGTGGCCATTCTTGAAGCACAAAAGCCTGACCACAGTGCTACATGTATTGCTAACCTCAAGGCTTGATTACTGTACTGTAATGTGCTTCATGTGGAGCTGCCCTTGTATCGGGTCTAGAAGCTGCAGGTAGTGCAGAACGCAGAAGCCAGGCTGTTCACACGAGCAAGAAGAACAGTGGGCAGGATTCAGTGCCTTGTTAGTGGAAGACTCAGATTTCTACAATTTCTTCAGGACAGGAGGTAGCCAACCTTTTTGGACCAGGGGGACCATTTTGAATTTTGAGAGATTGTGGGGGTGCAAGTCACGAAATAGGGTATGGGTGTGACATAACACAAAATTAGAGAGACAGCCACCCTCAACATGTTATGGGAGGCAAGCTATGTCTTACCACAGTCCTAGCTGTGGAAATCACAAAATATTGATTTTACACTTCCAACCACACACACATACTGTTGCTGTCTCATGGCATCAGGGAGCATTCCTCCGTACCGGGAAAAATATACAAGGTGGTCACAACACTCTCATTTCACAGAAATCACTGAGAAGGTACCTGCACATTTTGTTCCCCAACTTCCTTTCTACCAGGGCTTGAGACTGACTTTTGTAAATAAATGAAAGCTCAGATTGTGGGGCACCAGTGAAAGCCAGTACAGTGGTACGTCTAGTTATGAACTTAATTCGTTCCGGAGGGCCGTTCTTAACTTGAAACTGTTCTTAACTAGAGGCGTGCTTTCACTAATGGGGCCTCTTGCTGCCGCTGGCACATGACTTCCATTCTCATCCTGGGGCAAATTTCTCAACTTGAGGTAACTCTTTCAAGTTAGTGGAGTTTGTAACCTGAAGTGTTTGTAACCTGAGGTGTTTGTAACTCGAGGTACCACTGTATCTGCAGATACTGGGCTGGTGATACCTGTTTTAGAAAAGAAGACAGTATTATACCACCTGAAAGGCAAGAGCAATTTTTTGCGATAACCTTCCAGGGACCAGAGTCCACTTCAGATGCATGAAGCATAATTCTAACTTGTCAGGCATGTGTGATACACATACACCCACAGTCGGGTGGGATGGGAACAGAGAGGAATGAGGTCAAACCAAATGCTAAAAGATCAGATATAATTATGTATAAGAAAATCAATTGCAGTGACCATTGACAAGACAGTGTTTACAGTAGCACATACGGTCTTGGCACTGACAACAGTGGTATGCAGCATTATAAACATCTGTAATCTTCAAGCAGCAGATAACAGAACTGAAGAGTTGTAATTCACAGTCATTCCACCCTAGTGCAAAAACACACATTCACCACAAAGCAAGATATGCCTAACCCCAACTGGGTACGGTTTAGAATGCACCATCATTACAGAGGTATTTCTTGTGATATCAGCCTAATGTACTAAGTTGTGCAATATTTGCAATAGCATTATAACGTCTAACCACTAGATATAATGGATGCAGATTTGTGCCAACGTAAAGAATGCCAATATAAAGGAAGCAGATTTGCACACTCATTTCTCTACCATGACTGCCCTTTTCCACAAAATACTTTCCCATGAGGTTGTAAATAATGCATCTGACAATCATGGCTGTACATCTTCAGCTGCATACATGCCATACACATAAAGCACATTATCCCCAACTCCAAGAATCCCTGGAACTGTAGTTAGTGGGAGCTGTAGCTCTGTATGTGGGGTAAACTATTATTCCCAGGATTCTTGGAGTATCTACTTTAAAATGGATGCTTCAAGGACTCAACCTCTACTTTGCAGTGCAATAGCACCAACCCACTCTACTTAATAGGCTGTAATCCTATGCAGTTATCTGGCACTGAATGCTCTGCCATACAATGGGAAACACTGGCTAATCAAGGCCCCCAACTGCAAGGAAAGGAACATACAACTGGATGTGTCCATGACCTACAACTTCGGGATTTTTGATAGGCCATGAGACTCTAATTTCAGGGTCATGGGTTCAAGCCCCACATTGGAAAAAAGATTCCTGCATTGCAGACTTTTAAAAAAATCTGTACTTGAAAAAACTGATCTTCTGCAGGTAAGTAAATGCTATTCCTATTTATCTCCATCTTGGTTCTGGTCTTTTGAATTGCTGCTTTTGCTGGAATCGGTAGCTCCTTGTGTTATGCATCTGATGATGTGGACCCTAGTTCCCAGAAACTTGTTTCATAAAAAGTTGCAATCATAAGCACACATATCTGGGAATAAGCCCCACTGCGGTCAATAGTGTTTACACCTGAGGAGGCATGGCTAGGATTGTAGAAGCAATGAGCCTTTAAAGCACCACAAGACTCTGCTAAGATTGCCTTGCCATCCTCCCCCCTCCAAAATTAGGCCACAGACCTTTTTGCTGTGTCTGCTGCAATGGACTAACATAGTTACCGCTTGCATTTTAGCATGATGGTGGCCTAATGTATGTTGTGCTTCTGTTTTTATTTATTTTTTACTGCTAAAGGCCACCTTGACTTATTTTCCCTTTCTGCATGGTGGTAGAAAGCAGGATATTTGGCTTATAAAAAAAATACTTTAACCAATCAGAAATAAAACAAACGAGGACACAACCAACACTGCAAACCCTCTGTACACTTACTTGGAAGTAAACCAGGCAGATATCAAGCCTACTTCTGAGTAAATATGGCATACATTTTCATTGTGAACTATTTTCACCTTCTGAGTAAATAAACATGGCATACATGTGTTATCCATAGCTAGAGGTTTCCTACTGCTCGAACTTACAGAAAAGTTGGGGGAAAGAGAGAATTGGAGGAGAGATCTGCTGGTTTGTCAGTGGAATAAAACTTCGGGGCGGGTGGGCGGAAAGAGAAGCCAAGTGACAAGGAAGAGAGAAGGCCCAAGGCAAGTGCGTGATGAAATGAGGGAAGTTCCAAGCTGCATCCATGCTGCCTTAGTAGCACCTCATCCCCGGCGGGGAAACAGGCAGGCTGAGGAAGCAGACCCAGCCTTGCAACATGGCCAGAAATACACACTCTCGGGACAGGGGCGGGTGCGCGGGGAGAGAGAAAGGGGAGGAAGCGAAGGAGGACCCAGGCAAGAAACCATTCACACCTACTCAAGAAACTATTTCAGAGAGGAAGCAAGTGACACAGGCGAGCGGAAAGGAGAAAGAGAAAGGAGGAGACGGTGGTGGAAGAAGCAGCCCCAGCAGCAACAGACGGGGCAAAGAGAAAGCGAGCAAGCCGCGCACTTACTTAGCGACGACCCCGCGGAAGTTGCGCTGCCTTCGGCAGCCTCAGCGCCGTCGATGCGAGTCGCCAGGCCGTTCCCGCGCGCCCGCCTTCCTTCCACTCATCTGTTTCCGACCCTCCAGCACTCAGGCGGCGCGTCGCCGTTGGGAAAGGGCGCAGGCAGGCAGGCGGGTAGGTGGGTGGGGCGGAGAGCGGCGGGAGGGATCGGATTGCCCCGCTCGACTGTCAAACAAGGAAGCCGGCGGAAAGGAAGCGAGGCGTGCTCGCCCAACACGAGGGCAAAACCACCTCCCGGCCGGGTCGCCGGAGCGCCTCCCTCGGCTGCCTTCCCTCCCCGCCCCGGAGCCGCCGGAGAGGAAGCGCCCGAGCCTGCGCGCCGCCCCTCGACGACGCTCCACCTGGGGAAGGAGCGGGGCGGAGGCGCCGAGGGGGCGGGGAGAAGGGGAAGGACGCCACCCCCCTTCGGCAGGTGAAAGGGCCCTGTGGCTGGGGGGAGCCGCCGCCGCCGCCGCTTTCCCGAAGGCCCCTCGCAGCCAATTCGGTTTGTCCCGCTCCCCAGACGCGCCGCTGCTTCGGAACGCCGCCCTGCGCTTTCATGCGCTTTTGCGCGCCAAACTCGGTACGGAATCGGGGCGTGGCTGCCGCGCTCCCGCCCGGTTACCTGCGAGTTTTCGGCGGTGCAGTTTTTGATTCCAGATGTTGTGGACTCCGTCTCCAGACACACCACTTCCCCTACTCACCTGTTTTATTAAAAGGCTTGTGGACTGGATTTGCACATACGAAGTGTGTCAGATCAGGTGTCTTCAACCTCTTCAGATCCAAGACTTACTTTTTTATGGTTACCAGATTTTTTTCAATGAATCTGGGGACACTTTTTTATTATTATTTAAAGCTGAGAAGCAACAGGGAGTCAGTAGTGGGGATGGTGAGGCAAAAGACCCTGGGCCCAAGCATATGCACATTGTATAAAGGTGCAAAGCCCTTCTTTCACACCCTGTGGAACATAAATGTACAGTTTTTTTAAATGACTCCTGAGCCATTTGACTCCCATGACTCCTGAGCCTTCCCCGATCTTCCCTTCACCTTCCCCCTTTGTTTTGACAGATTAGGGGAGGCTCGGGACTCACAGGCAGGTGGCAGTTGCCCAGGCAGGGCCAGCCTGGTAGTGCAGTTGGCTCTGGCTGGCTCAGGAGCTGCTTGCAGCCGTGGCACAGGAAAAATGGCAGGTGCCACGGCAGCGAGCTCCACGTTTCCCGGGGACAGATTTGCAAATCTGGGGACGGAATTTGTCCAGGGACAGATTTGCAATCTGGAAACTGTTCCCGGGAACTGGGGACGTCTGGTAACCCTATTTTAACTCAAACATGCATTTGGGGGATCCATTTCTTAATCTTTTACCATATACGTGCATGGCGGTAGTGCTTCTGTTGTGACCTGCCTTGGATCAGGCTGCAACCCACTAGTGGGTCCTGACCCATCCATTGAAAACCACTGAGTTAGACCCAGTTGCGTAAATCATGCAGCCCCTGAAAGTAAAGTAATCATAATTAGCTTGATTTCAGCTGGTCTCTTCTGAACTGTTATGGCGCATCCACACCATAGATTCAAAGTACATCTAATGCACATTTAAAGTACATGCCTTCCCCCAAAGAATTCTGGGAGCTGGATTTCCCTGTCACAAACTACAGTTCCCGGTACCCTTAAACTACAGTTCCCAGGATTCTTTGGTTAGAAGTAATGGGCTTTATATGTATGGTGTGGGATCTAGCCAGAAAATACACAGCGAGAAATGCTTCCAATAAGCTTGCATAGGGTGGTAGCTGCCTATCCAGGGAAGCAGAAGAAACAAAAGGGTGATGACTTGAGTTTATGAGTCCCGTGGCACTAGAAATGTGCAAAATTCCTGCCTGACCTCAGATACTCAAGTGACACCAGATGGCGCTGTGGAGTTCTGTTTGTGCTTTTACTCAATTTCTCATACAAAGTTTGCTACGTGTTTAACTGAAACATGTCTTTGACGTGTCTAGATCCAGTCAAAGACCCAGTTTGGTACACACTCACACCCACACATTTGCGTACATATACCCACACAGGCTGGGATCCTCAGTGGATGCTTTGGATACCCCCTGCATGCTTCACCTGGGGCAAAAATGTTTACAAGGTTGAAAACCCATAAACCGGACAAGCAAATAGCAGAAAGTATGAGAAAGGAAAGTTTAACATTAGAATGTAACAACAGCCCCCATGCACTCCCTTTTTGTTTGTGTCTAAAGAGGACGCACAAAACTCAGAAGACAGCTTGCGTTAAGGAAGAAACATAAGAATAAAAAATAAGACACTTATGATTTACAGTGGTACCTCGGTTTTTGAGTGTCTCAGAAGCTGAACGTTCCCGTTTTCGAATGCCAAATGCCCGGAAATAATTGCTTCCATTTTTGAATGCGCCTTGCAAGTCGAATGGCTTCCGCTGCATGTTTTTCAATTTTTCCAATTGAACTTGCAGCCAGCACTTTGCACCTCGGTTTTCAAACATTTTGGAAGTCGAATGGTCTTCCAGAATGGATTACATTTGCGAACCGAGGTACTACTGTATTTGATACCTTGTGTTTTCTGCGACAAGGCAACTTCCTTACCCCCCATCTCTGTGCATAAAAGCATAGGGGGGGGACAATTAAATTAATACAATTTGGAAATTATTTGTGTGCAAGCAGGACAAAAAAAAACTTTGTAAAAGAAAAAAGAGACAGTAAATGGAATCTGCAAATAGTTGATAAACTGGACTTTAAAAGAACGGTATTTTAATAAGGGCCAGTATCATTTATGTTTGAGCGTTCCCAAATTCTACCTAAGGAGAAAGTTAGGAGTTATAATCTATAATAACTTAGACAAAACAAAAGCTGCACTCAAGGACAAGGGAGAGTAACCATTGCAAGAGAACTGGCAGAGAGCAAAGGAATAAGCTGACAAAAAGCAAAGATGACTGATGACACATGCCCAGGGCCGGATTTAGGTTTGATGAGGCCCTAAGCTACTGAAAGGTCCTAAGCTACTGAAAAAAGGGATGCGGGTGGCACTGTGGGTTAAACCTCAGCACCTAGGACTTGCCGATCATCAGATCGGCAGTTCGAATCCCCGCGACGGGGTGAGCTCCCGTTGCTCTGTCCCTGCTCCTGCCAACCTAGCAGTTCGAAAGCACGTCAAAGTGCAAGTAGATAAACGGCAGGAAGGTAAACGGCGTTTCCGTGCGCTGCTCTGGTTTGCCAGAAGCAGTTTAGTCATGCTGGCCACATGACCTGGAAGCTGTACGCCGGCTCCCTCAGCCAATAAAGTGAGATGAGCGCCGCAACCCCAGTCAGCCACGACTGGACCTAATGGTCAGGGGTCCCTTTACCTTTAAAGCTACTGAAGGTAATGGGGCCCTTTACATATCCAGCTGTCCTTTGTCAACAACAAATTGTTGCTGATTTTTGTGTTGAATATATGCTATATGGTAATTTATAGACCTAATAGGTATCTAAAGCCACTTGTACATGTTGCCATGCAACCAATCCATGCAGAATGTAGGCACCCTATATATATATAGAAATGAGCAAACCAGTGATATTTTAGGGAGCAGGCTAGCAGGCGGGGCCCATTACTTACATCATAGGAGCCTACACAACACGAAACCCTGTTGCTGTATGTACATTTTATTTTATTTGTTTTTTATCTTATATTTTGGAAATGTACATCCAAAATTTTTTGGGGGGCCCGACACTGCCTCTGGGTATTCCCACTGGAATGAAACCTTTTTCTTCTTCTGTCAAGAATTTGTATTAATTCCTTTTAAAAAAAAAGTCTTACCGGGATTTCCTTTAAGATGATGATTCTTTGTTCCTGAATTACCAGTCCTTTCCGAAAGTGGGCCTGCAGTACATTACCCTTGAAATTTCTGGAATTGAATATCACTAGACAGCCGACTGGGACGCAGGTGGCGCTGTGGGTTAAAGCCTCAGCGCCTAGGGCTTGCCGATCGAAAGGTCGGCGGTTCGAATCCCTGCGGCGGGGTGCGCTCCCGCTGCTCGGTCCCAGCGCCTGCCAACCTAGCAGTTCGAAAGCACCTCCGGGTACAAGTAGATAAATAGGGACCGCTTACCAGCGGGAAGGTAAACGGCATTTCCGTGTGCGGCTCTGGCTCTGGCCAGAGCAGCGATGTCACGCTGGCCACGTGACCCGGAAGTGTCTCCGGACAGCGCTGGCCCCTGGCCTCTTAAGTGAGATGGGCGCACAACCCCAGAGTCTGTCAAGACTGGCCCGTACGGGCAGGGGTACCTTTACCTTTACCTTAGACAGCCGACTGGTAATCTCTTACTTTTTGCACAAGGTGATTTCACTCTGTAAATTTTATCCACTGCTCTGTTGGCCTCTTCCTCTTTACTTTCCAGTAAGTTTGCTAGATAATGTATAATAATTTCTGATTTGTTCATTTGGATACTCTGGCATGTGCAGTACAGGATTTACATATAAGCTAAACAAGCTATAGCTTCGGGCCCCACTCTCTTGGGGGCCCCAAAAAAATTTAAAGGAAAAAAACCCCTGGATGTACATTTCCAAAATATAAGATAAAAAACAAATAAAATAAAACCTACATGCAGCAACAGTGTTTTGTATTGTGTAGGCTACTATGATGTAAGTAAAGGAAATAAACAACGATGTGTGGAAGTAATGAAAGCCAGATCATTTGTGAGACAATATAAAAAAGACTTTGGACAATTAGTAGGATGTCAACAAGAGGAGGTGGAAGAAAGAGAAAGAGGAAATGCAGTTTCTGCAGGTGAGGCAGTGGAAGTGCTGGACCAGTGTCTTGCCTCCGTAATGGATGAGAGCCAACAACCTGAAACTCAATCCAGGAAAGTCTGAGGCACTGTTAGTGTGTGGTTCCCTAGACCAGATGGGTGGGAGATGGCCTGCTCTTGATGGGGTTACACTTCCCCTGAAGGAGCAGGTTCCTAGCTTGGAGGTGTTCCTGGATCCTTTGCTGTCGCTCAAGGCTCAGGTGGCCTCAGTGGCCCGGAGTGCCTTCCATCAGCTTTGGCCTATCTGGACAAGGATAGCCTAACTAGTGTTGTCTATGCCCTGGTAACCTCAAGGTTAGATTACTGCAATTTGTTATACGTTGGGCTGCCTCTGAAGGTTTGGAAACTTCAGCTAGTGCAGAATTCAGAATTCAGTGGCCCAGTTGCTCACTGGAGCAAGACAGTGAGCATATTACACCAATCCTGATCTGACTGCACTGGCTACCAATTAGTTTCTGGGCCCAATTCAAAGTGCTGGTTTTAACCCATAAAGCCTTAAACTGCTCAGGACCACAATACCTCAAGGACCGCCTCTTTCCATATGAACCTACCCGGACCCTGAGATCATCTTCTGAGGCCCTCTTGTGCCTCCTCCTTGAGAGGCCCAGAGGATGGCAACATGAGAATGGGCCTTCTCTGCAATGGCTCCCTGTCTATGGAATGCTCGCCTCAGGGAAGCTCACCTGGTGCCTTTAGGTGCCAGGCAAAAATGTTCCTTTTTAAGCAGGCCTTTGGATGATCTGATTGACATCTATACCGTTTTAAAATGTGGCTTTTTGGGGGGAGGTGTTATTGGGTTGTTTTATTTTGATTCTATATATATTGTGGTTTTTATGTTGATCTTTTCTGTGAACCACCCTGAGACCTCCGGGTATAGGGCGGTATATAAATTCAATAAATAAATAATAAGTGAAGAAGGAGAGTAGATAGGTAGAGACAGAGAGGAGTAAGGAGGAAAGGAGGGGGTGTAAGGGAATAATTAGGGTCAAGAGCAAAACAAAAAATAATCACCAAGGACTTTATCAGATCACAATATTGGTAATCGTACATGGGGAGGTGAGATCACAATGTCAATGGAGATTGAATGAAGAAGTATTAAGCAATATAGAAGTAGAAGAGGAAGTTAAAAAATAATAAAGACTTTTTTGAGTTCAATCTCAATCAAGGGGTGGGATGCAAGGCAGTTCTCAGGGGCAGTGGTGGTGAGTGTCCCTCTGGTGGTAGTGTGGCAGAGCACAGTGGCACCTCCTGTTTTGCCTCAAGTGGAAAAATGGGATGTATCACTCCAGAACTTACAGCTGTCAGTTCTGAGGGAAGACAGGCAAGAATCCACAGTCCAGATGGGGCTTTCTAGCTCAGGGAGGAGGTGTGTGATTCCTCAGCTGGAGAAGGTTCAGGTGAGGGTCCCATGTCTTGTTAAACCCAGAATATATACAGTGATACCTCAGGTTACAGATGCTTCAGGTTACAGACACTTCAGGTTACAGACTCTGTTAACCCAGAAATAGTGCTTCAGGTTAAGAACTTTGCTTCAGGATGAGAACAGAAATCGTGCTCCTGCGGCACGGCAGCAGTGGGAGGCCCCATTAGCTAAAGTGGTGCTTCAGGTTAAGAACAGTTTCAGGTTAAGAACGGACCTCCAGAACGAATTAAGTTCTTAACCCGAGGTACCACTGTAATAGGAAAGCCTTCCTGGGTCCTGGCCAGGCTTGCGTCCTGGCCACCAGGCTATAGCTCTCCTGACGCAGCTGCAGTGTGGAGATACAGCCCCTGAAGAGGCCATGAAAACCACACTCAGCCTCCCAGTTTGGGATACCCCACCCTTGATCTACAACCTGCTGCTTAACCAGCCTTATCAGGACCCAAAAGAGGCTTACAGTAATTCAGCCAACACTACAAAACAAACATCCTAGAATGAACAACTGTAAACAGATTCTGAAAGCAAAGAATCAGCCCAAACATGAGGTCCAATAAAAGTTGTTTCATCTACTGCTCCTCCAGGAACCAAAATATCTTCCGAAGCTGAAAGTTCTTCATCGCTGGAAGATAATCAGCCAGGCACCAAATCTTAGGAAGGGTAGTCCTAGAAGATGGGTAGATAGAATGCCCTAAATTTCACTGCTCAGGGAAGATCACAGAGCACAACCCTAGATGTGCATCTGATGAACATTGGGAGACATCCTAATAATATTCCCCACAAATTCAGGGGCAAGGGGAGTTCTTTCTCATTTTGAGATTTGATTTGATACTAAATGTGGTGCTGTACTGATAATGGGGTCTCAGTAAGGCAAAAGTCTTAACAGTTTGATAGGAGGTTGAATGAAAAAGTCAAGAGGCAGCAGATAGTTTTGATATCACCTTTGAACTTGTTTGAACTGTTTTCCTTGCCTCGTCCCTGCGCTTTGAGATGTGACAGTGTGGATGGCACCCTCTTCTCCATGAGTTTGGATTTATACTTGACGCTCAACGCACCATTCTGCTTTGTTAGATGTTCTGCGGTGCTTTCCCAATGCTGCTGCATTATTGCAATCTGAAGGGGCTCTCTTGCACTTTGGCACTATAGAAGAAGAGCCAGTGTGGCCTAATGGTTAGAGCGTCAGGCAAGGATCTGGGAGACCAGGGTTCAAGTTCCTACTTGGCCATGAATCTCACTGGGTGGTGACTTTGAGTCAGTTGCTGCCTCTCAGACTAACTTACCTCATAGGGTTGTTGTGGGGATTCAATGAGGAGGGGGGGAGAAAACTATGTACACCACCTGGAGCAGCTTGGGGGGGAAAGGTGGATGTAAATGCAATAAATAAATAAGGTGGGACAAGAAAGCAACCCCAGAATATTTGTAGCATGAAAGGATTTGTAGTACGCAGGATTCAGGATTTCAGTAGGAACCTAAGGGAAATAACCCCCCCTCCCAAAAAAAACCACACTTTTGCAGCCGCAAATAATGACAGCATGATTGCGTGTAACTTCCCCAATATCATCATGAACAAAAATCATGTCTAGAGGAACTCTGAATAAAATACAGTGGTACCTCGGGTTACAGACGCTTCAGGTTACAGATGCTTCAGGTTACAGACTCCGCTAACCCAGAAATAGTACCTCAGGTTAAGAACTTTGCTTCAGGATGAGAACAGAAATCGCATGGCGGCAGCGGGAGGCCCCATTAGCTAAAGTGGTGCCTCAGGTTAAGCCCAGTTTCAGGTTAAGAACGGACCTCCGGAACGAATTAAGTTCTTAACCTGAGGTACCACTGTATCTGCTAAGAGGATCATTTCATTTTTCACTTATCCCTGCTTTGAACACCGGAGGGCAGTCTGAGTCCACTGTTGCTCTGGCTGAAGCCTTTGCAAATGTTGTTTTCCTACCCTCTCCAGCTATAATGACAGATGTTACATAAAGGCCCCATAGTAGATAAACCATTTCTCGCTGATGTTTTGGTACAAAAATGAAAGTTCATTTTTTTTCTGGAACATTTCTGCAAAATGTTTTCAGAATAAAAAGAGCCTGACGAGCCAGGAACCGATTTTCAGAGTCGGGTCACATTTACTCAAATCTCTGATTCTCCTTCCAGGTTGGAAAAAATGCAATTCATCAATATCTGGAGCTCATCAACTTTGCCGTCTATGGCATTACCTTAGCACCCAGGCACTTGATAAGATTGCTAGGGCTCTGAGAGTCCCAGGGCCCTTTCTCCTGCCAACAGCAGGGCGGTGTGGGGACTGCAACAAGACTATGTCCTGAGCCTTACAGGCTTAGATTGGCAGGCTGCGATGCGGGAGGAGCAGAAATGGAGGAGGGGGCTGAATGGCAGGGTGCTGGGTTGGAGGAGGGGGGCTCTACCCATTCCACCCTGACTTTGGTCACTTTAGAAGGGGGACCAGAGATGCCAGCTCTGCCTTCTGACCTGCTCAGGAGCAGAGAGACATAGAGGTAACTGGAGAAGGCTTTGATAAGCCAAGGGGGGAGACTGAAAAGGAGGGGGCAGGGACCGGGCAGGAAAGTGTAGCCTTGTCCATAAGGCAGATGGGAGTAGACCCACCCAATGTTGCAAGCTTGGCATTCCCATAAGGTGAGACAGTCTTGAGAGTGGGAACACCACCTCTCACCCTTCAAAGCTGGCCCAGTGGAGTGGGAAGATTGTTTGGGCATCTTTGTCATTTCTTGCCCTTCTCTGGACCTCCTGAACTGTGACTCCTGAGCGTCACATTTGCTGCCAGGCCTGTGCCAACTTCCAGAATCTACTGAAGACTCTTTGTTCCAGCAGGCATAATAAATGAATTATGATATAATAGTTTAAACCAATTTATATTGTATTCCGATCCTTGTACACTGCTTAGGGGCCACTGCAATGAAGCAACATGTAAATTGTCTAAATAAATGGTAAGTTTGAGAGAAAGTAAGAGAATGAGAAAGAGTTATTTAAAATGTCGGACAATGTTTGTTTTAGCTTTAATATGTACATAAGCAGCAGTTCTTTCCCGTTGCTCTGTCCCAGCTTCTGCCAACCTAGCAGTTCGAATGCTGCAGCGGGAAGGTAAACGCTCCATGCGTTCTGGTTTCCGTCATGGTGTTCTGTTGCGCCAGTAGCGGTTTAGTCATACTGGCCACATGACCTGGAAAACTGACTGTGGACAAACGCTAGCTCCATTGGCCTGAAAGCAAGATGAGCGCCACAACCCCATAGTCGCCTTTGACTGGACTTAACCATCTAGGGGTCCTTTGCCTTTTTACCTTTTACAATCAGCAGCATATAAATTTAAATAAACTGTTTGGTTACAGATTATCTTGTTGGCACCATGTGGTTTAGAAGAAGACCTGACAGCAAAGAGACAGAGTTTGTGTTTTCCCCCTCTGAAAGTTGGCCTAAATTTGTATCTAAGCATAAACATTCACCTGTGCAAATTTGTGTTACAAGCCCATGCCCTAACTCTTTGAAGTACGTAGCAATGCCCAAGAATGGGGACGTTCTGCATGCAACACACTGAGCTATGGATCCTTCCTTAAAGTGAAGTGTTGGACATTTGGTGAAGTTAACTTCTCCTTCTGCTGAACTCTGCACAAACCTATTCAAAAACTGGTCTCATGCTCTACAGCCTTTCACGAAAGGCACCAGAGCAGCACAGAGGAGTGTTTGTCTTTGCTGCTCTCAAGCACATGCACACACTGCGGTAAGGAAGCATTAGTGATTACATTTGACTGCCCAGTGGGATATTTTTGTTTTACTGCTTTCCCAAAGCATAAACATGTGCCAGGGACTATGGGAGTACAGTACTTTAGTTAAACAGGAAGACAACACGCTTCCCCCTGGCACATTTTGCTGGAGCATGGTTTAGATGTTCTGATCTTTATTCCCACATAAATGTCCGCCCAGTGAGACATCGTGGCTATAAATAGATCCCCTGGTCTGGTCCCAGAAATAGGCCCCGTAGGGATTTCAAAAGCAGGAGGCACGTTCTCAAGATCCAGGTTGCACTGGGAGATGCAAGTCGAGAGGTTAACGGAGAAGAACTTGGGCAGCTCAAACAGATAAACAGATGGGCTGTGTTTAAGACCACGTGCAAGCACACCCTAGTGGGCAGAAGGAAGGCCCGCTGTAGAAAATGGGGCTTGCTCCCAGGGAAGTGCACAGTAACTTTGGAGCCATGAGAGTACTTAAAGCTGTACCATCGGACTGCCCTTCGATCACAAAATACAAAAGCAGTAACAGCAACTGGGCAAACCCACTTGAGAACATAGGAGCTTGCTGGATCAGGCCAGTGGTCCATCTAGTCCAGCATCCTGTTCTTGCAGTGGACAACCAGATGCCTATGGAAAACCCACAAGCAGGATTCAAGCCAAAGAGCATTTTTCCCTCCTGTGGTTTCCAGCAACTGGCATTCAGAAGCATTGCTGCCTTCAACAGCATAGTCATAATGGTTGGTATTCAGCAACTGCCCTTTCCTTAATGAATTTGTCTAATCCTCTTTTAAAGCCATGACTGCTATGCATTCAGTGGCCTGTGTTTGCCTGAGCTTGAGTCTGGACTAAGGATTCTGAGCCCCTGTGTTCTGATTTGATACCTGATATCCAATCACGGAACATTTCAGGATTTGGGCCTCTGCCATTGGCCCTTAAACTCTAACTTATGATTTGCAGCTTGGATGTTTGGACAGCCAATCACGTTGGGAGTGGGAGTGGCCCAGGCCTTCAGAAATGTATATAAGCAGTAGTTGTCCAGTTCTGTTTGTTCAATAAAGGTTCTTGCTGTTATCACTGTGTCTAGCCTTGTGGGAACCCACCTACTCTTCAATGACTGACTCCTGGGAGAGCAGGTTCCATAGTTTCACTATGCACTGTGTGAAGAAGGATTTTCTTTCATCGGTTTTGAATCTTCCAACATTCCACTTCATTGATGTCAATGAGTTCTGGTGTTATGAGAAAGGGAGAAACCTTTATTCACTTTCTCCATGCTGCACATGTTTTTATACACCTCTGTCATGTGGCCTCTTACTCGCCTTTTTCTCAAAACCAAAAAGCCCCAAATGCTGCAACCTTTCTTCCTAGAGGGAGTTGCTCCATCCCCTTGATTATTTTGGTTGCCCTGAACCCTGACTAGGAAGTGGAGAGCAAGAGGAAGGGAAAACCACATAAAAGAGGAGTAGAATACAGTGGTACCTCGGGTTACATACGCTTCAGCTTACATACGCTTCAGGTTACAGACTCCGCTAACCCAGATATAGTGCTTCAGGTTAAGAACTTTGCTTCAGGGTGAGAACAGAAGTCGTGCTCTGGCGGCGCAGCAGCAGCGGGAGGCCCCATTAGCTAAAGTGGTGCTTCAGGTTAAGAACAGTTTCAGGTTAAGAACGGACCTCTGGAACGAATTAAGAACTTAACCCGAGGTACCACTGTAGTAGCAAGTAGTGGATGATGGAGGGTGTGTGTGTGTGTGTGTGTGTGTGTGTGCGCGCTCTTTGAAACAAACAATTTTAGACTGCAAAAGGCCGACTGATTTCCAGTCACATTGGATGCACATTAGAAAGCACATGGGGACGTGTGTTCAATGAACCAAGCTGGAGACCTTCCATATGGCTTTGGCGCCACCGAGTCCATGCAGCTGCTACAGGTTCTGTAGAGGCATCTCTCCCGCTTCAGATCATGGTGTCAGCATTCCTGTTCCCCAAGCAGGCGTCCTGGGAAGACATCTGCCAACGTCTGCTCTGTGTAAGTGAAAGTATGAAGCGGTCCTTGGAGGCGCTTTCATTTTTCAGGTGGCCAGTCTGCAAGTGATGTGTCTTCGGCTGCCGTTTAAATATGCTTCCTAGGGGCAGTGGGACTTGCCTGGGAGCAAGCTTGCAATTCAGACTTGCGCTGTCAGCATTGGTTTCCAGCGCTTCTCAGTCACTGGTCCGCAAAGTGGTCTAGTTTATGGAGCAAGGATAAATCCTCCTCTTGGAATTCCCTCCATTAGTGTCTGGACTATGCAAAAAAAAAACCCCACTACCTTGAAGACTAGCTGCCTCATTGAAATTTCCCTCCTCCTTCTTTTGGATATGTTTATTGCCTCTGGTTTCCTGCAAGAGGGCAAGGGCTACAAGAGAATCATAGAGTTGGAAGGGACCCTGAGGATCATTGATAATGTTTGATGTGTTTTTAATATTCCATTGGGAAACCCAGCCAGATTAATTAATTAATTAATTAATTAATTAACCCAACCCCTTGTAATGCAGGAATATGCAGTCATCTCATACAGTGGTACCTTGGTTTAAGAACTTAATTTGTTCTGGAGGTCTGTTCTTAACCTGAAACTGTTCTTAACCTGAAGCACCACTTTAGCTAATGGGGCCTCCCGCTGCCGCTGCCGCGCAATTTCTGTTCTCATCCTGAAGTACCTGACGTACTATTTCTGGGTTAGCGGAGTCCGTACCACTTTAGCTAATGGGGCCTCCCGCTGCCGCCGCAGAATTTCTGTTCTCCTCCTGAGGTAAAGTTCTTAACCCGAGGTACTATTTCCTGGTTAGCAGAGTCCGTAACCTGAAGCGTCTGTAACCTGAAGCATCTGTAACCCGAGGTACCACTGTACAGGGATCGAACCTGCAACCTTGACGTTATCAGCACCCCGCTCTAACCAACTGAGCTATCCAGGCTGACAATAAGATAGCAACAGACAGAAGTCTTCAACCCGCTGATTCTGCAGCGAATGACCTTGTGTATGAACAGCAACGCAACACATCTGGGTGGAGCTTCCAATTTCCCTTGGCATATGTTCACTTGGGAAGAATGCGCGTCGCTTCAGAGGCCAGGTGCTCGCTACAAGAGCCAATGCTAGAGAAGGAACAGAGAGAGGAGTTTGCCCAGGATTAACAATGTGCTGCTGGTTTTTACGTACAAGCAAGTTTCCAGAGAAAACGGTCCTTTGGGAGCAGCCAAAGGAAATGCCCCCCCCCCCCCGATGAGCTTAAAATCGTGAATATTATCCCCCAGCCAGACCCCCCCCCTCCTCCACTTGATTGCTTGGGAGATGTTCACTCTGGTGCACAGCCAGAACCTCAGCTGTGTTTTGTCAGCGAAGATTAAGATATTATTTATAACCAGCACAGTAGCTGAGCAAAGCACCAATCCAGCTGCTTGGAAGGCTTCTTACAGAGGGAGCCAGTGGGCTGGTGTGTGGGGAGACTGCCGCAGGAGAGAGGGGGATGGGCAGTGAGCCCTTTTCATAAGGGCAGGGATGGCTTCTGTCATAGACACAAGAGTATGAGGAGCCTATCATTGTCTTGCGAGTCTTCGCTTTATGGAATGGTTGGAAGTTTCAGGAGGAAGAAGCAAAAGGCAGGGACCCAAACAAGGCATAGCTTATTTGTAATGCATGCAGCACCAGTTTCCTAAAAGTGCCTCCAGATTATGATTCTATGACCTGTTTGAGGAGAGTCACAAATGACCCGTTTATTGAGTCTTTGAGCCTTCATCCTGATTTGCCCGCAGGGAGGTTAGCTGAGAGTTGGCAATTTAATGAACATTTGTTCTGATTTGTTTGTGGGGAGGCTAGAAAACACGGTATCGAGGCCTGTGTTATCCCACCCTTCCCTGTGTGTTTTCCTGTCACTTTCCTTATTGCAAAAAGTCTGATCTTTTGGGAAAGCAGGGTTGGTACCTAAGACCTCCCAATTACATACCCTTCAACTTTTCTCTGATGAAAGTAGGGACGTCATTAATAATAATAATAATAATACCCTGCCCATCTGACTGGGTTGCCCCAGTCACTCTGGGTGGCCTTCCAACAAATGTAAACGCATAATAAAACATTAAACATTTGAAAAAATCTTTGTCCTGAGGGGCCTTCAGATGTCTTCTAAAGGCTATCTATGTACTTATCTCCTTGACACAGGGGTCACTTAACTCCATACCCTCCAACATTTCTCTGATGAAAATATGGATGCCCTAAGGCAGCGGTTCTCAACCTGTGGGTCCCCAGATGTTGTTGGACTACAACTCCCATCATCCCTGAGCTCTGGCCTTCCTAGCTAGGGGTGATGGGAGTTGTTGTTAACAACATCTGGGGACCTACAGGTTGAGAACCGCTGCCTAAGGAAAAGCAGGGCATTCTGGGATCAAATCAGAAACTGGGATGGCTTCTGTAAATCTGGGACTGTCCCTGGAAAATAAGGGCTCATGGAGGGTCCGCGATCAACTTCAATTATGCAACCAAAATTTGCCAGTACTTGATTGAATCTCACTCAAAAATAGCAGTAGTCTGGAAGTATACTATATTCAGAGCCCTTAGCTGTTTCAAACTGTTTTTAATGTTGTATTTTAAATTGCTGTAACCTGCCCTGAGACCTTAAAATAATGCTAGCAATAATGGATAGTAATAGCAAAATTCCATTGGATGGCTATGTTCCAGCTGCCAAGCTGTTAGTGTGGCTCCAGCCCTCACCCAAACAGCTGAGATATGTCATAGCCAGTTCCTACCAACCATCAGAGGCCATTGAGCACGTATGTTGTTGTAGCCACTGCTGCCCATTAAAGAGATACCTTCAACTTCTAGAAGGAATGGCCTTCTCCAATCACATCCAATTTAGATTTTGTCACCCATGGAATAGGCCCTGCTTGTTTTCTGTCATGGGTGGTAGTGAAGAGAACAATCACATGAGACAGGGCATCCTCAGTGGTGACACCCGTTTTTTAGAACTCCCACATCCCTCTCACTATTGCAGTTCTCAGGCACAATATGAAAACTCCCCTACATGCCCTTGTCCAGACCTTTGGAGTATGATTGGTGGTCTTGAGGGGATGTTGTTTTCTGCTTTTTTATTTAAAATTTAGGATCTATTTGATGTTGTGAATGTTCTTATTATTAATGTCTTGTTTTATTTTGTCAGTTATGCTCCCTTGGGAGGAATGACGGGATAGAAAAATGGCAAAATGGTTAGGTATCATAGTATTCTGTTTTAAATCAGGCAGTGGAGACATTTTACCTGCAAGTGTTTTTTTCTTTCTCTTCTTCTAATTAAACTTTTCCTATTTTCTGATCCAAAACAAAAGCTGCAACACTTTGTTTTTTGAGATTTCGTAGGCAGTAATCGGGCAAGCATGCTTAAATGGATGTCTTTTGGTGCTAATGATTTATGCTAAATAATTGTTGTTTTAAAAAAAGGATCTCTCAATTTTGCTTTAGATGGCCACTCAAGTGAATTATATCTTCCCTTTCTCTACCTGCAGAACTATGTCAAGCCCACTGGGGTAGAAGGAAGATATACACATAGGGAAAGCGCTATATCTCCAATAGTGTGGAAAGCCAATTGCAATTCCTTTGTGTGTTACAGCAACGATTAGTAGCGCAGGGAGACGCCAGTCTGGTAGCAGCTGAAAAGAGACAGGAAACAGACACCAAGGGGCATTTTGCAAATAACTTTTCCCGCATGCAGAAGCTGCTTTGCCAGTTCATTTCCCTCACTGCCTTTTCTCAAATGAGAAATCTAAATTTGCCTGACAGATAGCTGTAGATAAACATTGTAATCACAGGTGCTAATGAAAATAGTTTGTGGCACTCAGAGCTCTTCTTGGCTTCAGGTTCGGACAAGCGTGCAGAGAGAAGCCACTGACACTTTCCATAAACATGCTGCTCCTTTACTCGAAGACAGGCAGAACAGAGGAACCATCACCAGGCCAAGGGAAAACCACGATGCACAAAAATCCCCCAACCAAACAAAGTTGTGGTTTGAGAACATAGGACAGTCTCCATGCTCCATCAGTCTTCCTGCAGCTCCTGAATTATCTGCTGGCTCAATTCCTGCCTTAGGAGGGGAATTTCAATTCAGTTCACATTCAAAAGCGAACCTACAAAATTAGCATTTTCTGAAACAGTACAGGAATGGGAAGAGCCATATTTCGAAAAATCACACTTCTCTGAATTTTGCAATGCAGTTATCCAGTCAAGTAATGTGCACAAAAATGTGTGCACAAAAAGTCACCTGTTAGTGTAAATGACATGCAAATACGCATTGTTAGGGGGAATTGCTTTGCAAAAATGTGCCTGTTAGGAGAAAGCACACTAAAATGCTGGTGAGTTTTAACCACTACACCGCACTGGATCTCCTTTGGGTTTGATCCCTTGGATACATTCCTTCTGCTTGCCTCCTGATCTCCTGTGTCAATCCAAGAAGCGCCAGATCTCTTGGGTGGGTTATGTAGACCCCCTGCAGGCCACCAACTGGGAACCACTGCTTTAGCTGATTGTTAGTGGTATGTCGTAGTGATATTTTTATTAAAAAATACAAATTATGGTCACCGTACTATTGTCTCTTTGCACAAAATCTCTGAGCACAAATGTTTTGGTGGAAAATGTGACATATAAATAAGCCGCAGTTGTTATCTGCTTTGATTTGTTTGCTTTTCAGTATTGTTTTGTTTTTGTACTACTGCGGTTTCTAATTGCGGCAAACAACTCTGAGCAATGTGAAATGCATGGGAAGAGCAGGGCAGATATAAATCTCCCAGATCAAATGAACCAATAAACATCCAGCCAGAAGAATTGTCCACTTTGTCGAGCCTCCTGGGCCCAGACATTCCACAGTGTTAGTGTTGCGCAGCCCACGAGGAAGGAATATGGACAAGAGCTTGGGTTGTGCAGGGTCAATGTAATGGCTAGCTATTAAGACTTCAGTCATCATTGACACCAGCTCCTCAGAGAAAGGACTGGAGAGGGAATTGAAGACAGATAATCTTTCTCACCCCACATCATCATCTCCCATCTATTTGTTTTTCCAGAATTCCTGTTTTTATTTGTTCTTATATGCTTTTCTACTACCTCTTTTCTGGTGTTGTGCTATACTTTTGTTTCAATGATATTGTTTATCTCTTCATTTGACATTGTGTGCCTCCAAGAGACCTGGTCCCAACAAAGTATCGCTCTCCCAAATTATTGTTCCTTTAACTCCTGTGCTCGCAAACTAGCCAACAGGGGTCGCCCTCAAGTTGGCCTCGCCTGTTTTATTTCAACCAGCTTATCCCTCACTATTTGCGAGGAACTTAAATCTTCCCCTTACTTTCTCACTATAAAGATCCACCTTCCAAAGACCAAAAGCCCTAGCTATTCCACCCCCTGAAGGGATCCCTCCATACTGCTTTACAATTCCTTCGGAGGCTAAGCGAAGGGCCTTCACCTGTGCCCGTCTCAACTGTTTCCCTACAGCAGTTTTGTCGGGTCGCTATTCCAGAGCTCCCATCGCAAACAGAACATGCACCTGCAACGACACGGCTCTGGAGACTATGGAACATGTAATGTTCTTCTGTACCAACTGGACAGATGAAAGATCTCGGTTTCTAATTCCTCTCGTGAACAAGCTTCATCTCCCAATCCAGCCCTGGATAGTGTCCCTTCTTCTGCAGGATTCAGACTGTTGGATTACCGAGATGACAGCTAACTTCCTGCTTAGTGTGATGAAGAGGAAAGCGGCACCAACTTCTTCTTTAACACCACAGCCGTAGTCGATATGCCGCACAATCGAACCTGTTTTTGCATTCTCTGTCACTCGATGTTTTAAATCCCTTGTCACTTTTGTTATCCTCGTATTCGCCTTGGACGATATCTACCTTTACCTCCCCCCCTATTTTATGCTGTTATTTCTATGTATATTATGCTATGGCCACACGGCTAATGCAATAATAAAGTTGTTGATATTGTTTATTATGTTTGTTGCTTAAAGTTTTTCAAGCTGTTTATAAATGCTTTTAAATAAAACCAAAGAGATTAGGTGTGCAGAATCTGTTCCCCTCCCGACATTATTGGACTACAACTGCCATCATGCTTCACCATTGGCCATGCTGACTGGGGTTGATGGGAGATGGAGTCCAACACAATCAGATTTCATCATACCTATTTTAAATTATCAGTGTGTTCAGGACAGCTGAAAGGAGGTACTTTTCTCACAGAACCCACCATTAAAAGACACTGGCAATATCTAGTGGTGGCCATTAGCTTAGGTGGATTGGGGGGAAAAACGATTAGGAAAATTTAATAATAATAATAATAATAATTTTTATTTATACCCCGCCCTCCCCAGCCAAGGCTGGGCTCAGGGCGGCTAACAAGCAATAAGAAAACAAGTTGAATGAATACAACTTAAAAACAAGATTAAAATAGAACATTAAAATATTGAAACAGTAAAATATTAAAATGTTAAAATGCAGCCTCATCATAGGAGGAGAAAGGAAAGAAAGAGGGGGAGGGAATCAAATTGGCTCCAAGCCAAAGGCCAGGCGGAACAACTCTGTCTTACAGGCCCTGTGGAAAGAAATCAGATCCTGCAGGGCCCTGGTCTCATGAGGCAAGGCATTCCACCAGGCCGGAGCCAGTGTTGAAAAGGCCCTGGCTCTGGTTGAAGCCAATGTAACTTCCTTAGGGCCCGGAACCACTAGGGTGTTGCTATTTATGGACCTTAAGGTCCTCCGTGGGGCATTCCAGGAGAGTCGGTCCCGTAGGTATGAGGGTCCTAGGCCGTGAAGGGCTTTAAAGGTCAAAACCAGCACCTTAAATCTGACCTTGTACTCCACCGGAAGCCAGTGCAGCTGGAAAAGCACTAGGTGAATATGCTCCCATGGCAGGGACCCCGTGAGGAGCCTCGCTGCTGCATTCTGCACCCACTGGAGTTTCTGGGACAGCTTCAAGGGCAGCCCCGGGTAGAGCGAATTACAATAGTCAAGCCTGGAGGTGACCATCGCAAGGATCACTGTGGCCAAGTCGGAGCGGGAAAGGTAAGGGACCAACTGCTTGATGCGGCGAAGGTGGAAAAATGTTGCCTAATAGAGATAGGTCTATCCACAGCTTGTAAGTCATGAGGGCCAAGTGGTACTTCCATAAATTAGAGCAAATATATGGAGTGTCTATCAAAGTTCAGGGCTGTTGCTTTCATGCTCTGTTTGTGAGTTTCCCAGAGGCACAAAACCAGCCATGCTGGACTAGATACAGACCCTTCCTCTGCTTCAGGAGGAGGGGAGCGCGTTGCTACCTTCTTAAGGGGTTTGGCATTTAGGTTCAAGACTTAAAAAGTGGCTGTCATCCAAGCAGATCCTTCTGTTGTCAAGTTTCCTGCTCCTCCCCTCCCTCTCTTCCTCAGCATCCTTGCCCTTCTGACAGTCAATTATCCCTGGCTGTCTCTTTGGAAACAAACAATGCAAAGGTGAAAGGAAAGAGGGGTAGCAGCCTAATCTAGCTGGAGCAGCTGAAGGACTAAATAATTACCTTCTGTCACTTCACAGCTGTTTAAGCAATGATGGGGTGGGGGTGGGATTGCCAAAGTGGGTTGGGGGGGCTGCCTCTTTAGGCTGCTGCATTGTGGATGTGACTTAATATTGCACACAGAACAGGAAGGAAATAGCTTAACCCTTTATTCCACAAATCCATCCAGCTTTGACTGCTAGGCAGCCTGGAGTAGTGGTCAGCTGTTTGCCACCCATGGCTTTGTTTCTACAGTGATGCCTCGAGTTACATACGCTTCAGGTTACAGACTCCGCTAACTCAGAATTAGTACCTTGGGTTAAGAACTTTGCTTCAGGATGAGAACAGAAATCGTGCTCCGGCGGCGTGGCAGCAGCAGGAGGTCCCATTAGCTAAAGTGGTGCTTCAGGTTAAGAACAGTTTCAGGTTAAGAACAGACCTCCGGAACAAATTAAGTACTTAACCCGAGGTACCACTATATTTTACTTTATTTCAGAAAAATAGATTAAAAAATGGCTTGATGGGGAAAAAATCTCTATTGTGTACAAAACAATGAAAAATATTTATCAATAATACACAGATAAAATCATCAAAATTTTAAAGGAAATGCAAAATTATGTATCTGGATGGGCTTGTTTAATTTTTTAAAAAAAACTTTTTAGCAGGTGTCTAAAGCAGTATTATGGGCAGCCTACCTAATGTCACTTCTCAGGGAGTTCCAAAGCATAAATGCTACCACACTGAAAGGTTAACACCTTATGGATGTGGGCTGAACATTCTTTGGTGACCACTTGTGGCCAAGTAAGATTGTATTCCATACACATGGGTTTAACAATGAGTCTGTTAGTAACTGTGGAGGCCAGTTCTGGATCCACACGTCCTTCCACAGTGGGGACATTGGTTTCCAGGCAGGAGTTGATCACAGTGTGGATTTGCCAAGTGTGCCTTCCTCTTAGCACGTTTCTCCCTTGCTTTCTGAGTCTGAGTGTCTTCAATGCCCATGACACCTTTGGTAAAGGCTGTTCTCCAATTGGAGCACTCGCAGGCAATTGTTGGTGTTTTTATTACATTTTTAAAAATTTGCCTTGAGACAGTCTTTAAACCTCTTTTGCTGTCCACCAGCATTACACTTTCCATTTTTAAGTTTGGAATAGAGTAGTTGCTTTGGAAGATGATAATCAGGCATCTGCACAACATGACCAGTCCAACAAAGTTGATGTTGGAGAATCATTGCTTCATCACTGGTGATCTTTGCTTATGGGCTGAACATTACATGGCACTTGGCATGCCTACAATATGTAGTATTGCACTCCATAGCACTGACCAGAGGAAAAATGACCACTGGAAGGAGCAACGCTATGGTGCAGCTGCAGCAGCACAACCAGACACTTTCATCTGCCCCAGCTGCAACAAAACATGTTTCTCTTCCGTTTCAGTCTCTACAGCCACAGCAGGCGCTGTAACTCTCCCAACAGTCTTAGTGCCCTTGATGGTGCAATCTTCCATTGTCTCTTGAGACAGATGGAGGCCAACAGTAATTGGCATGTATGGAGTAAACTGGTCCAAAGCTGGTTATCAGCTGGTAAAGAGTTCTTCTAGAAAGTTAAATATTATGACGAGGCTAGATGGGACCTGTAGCCAGGCTTCATCTTGCTCTCTGGGTGCCCCCTCCCCAACCATCAGCTATTCTGCAGGGAGAAGAAGAGGCTTTGGCATTTTGCAGTTGTGCTCCTTTCTCTGTAAGAAGATCCATTGCAAAGTATATATTGCAATGAAACTGACCTTGAACTACCGTATTTTTCGCTCTATAAGATGCACCAGACTGCAAGACGCACCTAGTTTTTGGAGGAGGAAAAGAAGAAAAAAAATATTCTGAATCTCAGAAGCCAGAACAGCAAGAGGGATCGCTGTGCAGTGAAAGCAGCAATCCCTCTTGCTGTTCTGGCTTTTGTGATAGCTGCGCAGCCTGCATTCGCTCCATAAGATGCACACACATTTCCCCTTTTTAGGAGGGAAAAAGTGAGTCTTATGGAGCGAAAAATACGGTAAATGGGTTTTTGCCCTGCACTCTGCCCTGTGACTCTGGTTATGAAGAGAGACTGTTATGGGGGCCAAACTGTGAAGAAGGGCTTTTGCATAGCTAAACAGACGGCCAAGTATGTGTGATGAGTTGCCACAGAAACATAATAGTTGGCAATTGTTCTGCAAAGGGAACTTGCCTCTCCTTCTCCCCTTCTCTGGCTGATGGAGATGTCATCAAGGTTTGAAAGAGAGTATTGGAACCAGGTTGGAGACCTGACTTGTTCTCAGCGAGGAACCAAAGTTACAGTATTGAAAGCACCCTCAGCTGATCTGAGAACAGGATCTGTTGGGAGTGTTGATACATTGAGCCTCCCATCTCATGCTATATATGTGTAAATAAGCCTTATATTACTGAAACGCCACCAGTTTCCAGTTCATTCCGAAGAAACAAAACCCAAGGTCTGTGCTGGAACCCTCTCATCTCTTAGCAATTAGAGTGTATGTTACAATATATTTCAAAGACCCTGGAAGAAGTTTGGGGGTGCAGCCAGTTGTAAGATGCATAAACACTGCTGTTTCTCTTCTGTTTTATGGCTGCAGAGATATGGGTCCCCACAAGCATCTGTCAAGTCCAAGACAGAATGTCCATTATGTGGACCTTTGGACAAGCCTAATGTCAAGGGTTACCAATGACTTACTTACATGGTGTTCATTGTGTGAGAATTATATATATTCCCCATTCTTCTTCCAAGGAGCTCACACATGATCTCCCACCCAGACATTGCTCAGGGCCACCCCCTTTAACTTCAGCAGCCCCCTTGCCTTCAGACCACAATGCGGCTCATGGCCAGCTGAATAAATTTATTGTGCAGTAAATAAAACATTTGGTTTTTCTCAAAAGTGCCGCACTAGTGGCAGGGACTTCCATGTTTTCTGAGCCCTTGTTTGACACCTGTGGAAATGTGATCTCTCCCCCCCCCCCCCCCAAATAAGACACACATTGTGATTGCTTTGTGGCAAGGAAGGAGTCACAGCATCTTTTGAATGTTTTGAGACGTTTGTGACAACAAAAGGCGCTGTTCTCCAACTGCATCGTTTTTTAAAAACCTTCCTTTCCTTTTCCTCTTCTTCAGCTCCTGTGCAAGAGTGCTCAGCTAGTGATATTCAAAACCACCACCAGAGAAAAGTGATAAAAGGGAAAGTGGTGCTAATTGCCACAGCAACTTCTTGCTAGTTTATGAAACATTTTCTTGGCTGAGCAACTGTTGGTAGTACTGGCTCATCTGACTTTCCAATCATTTGCCTGTAACAGGATAATGCTCTCGAAGGCTGAACAATTTGGTATGAATGTTCGGGACACAGTTGTATATTTCAGGTTTGAATGCCAGTTCATATTTCACACCCTTTTTCATGGCAGGAATATCTATATATCTCTCACACACTATATTTCTATATTATTTATATTTATATGAAATAGCTGCCTTGAATTGTTTAAATATTGAAATGAAAGTCAGTTTGGAACCCACTCTGCAGAGATGACGCAAACCACCCAGCCTTTCAATTTCTCCAGCGGATGCCATGACATCCGAATCACCCTGGGGCATTGTGGGAATCTGAAAACGGCAGGCATCTCTTAAGTCACCCACTACCAGACAGACAGGACTGGGGAGGATAGACAGGTGGAAGGTTCAAATTTGCAGGAGGGATGAGCACAGATGGGCCACGGAGCACTGAGGTCTCAGAATAGAACTTGACCAGGCTTCATATACACAATACATTTAAAGCACTCTCCCACCAAAGAATCTTGGGAACTGTAGTATGTTAAGGTTGCTGGGAACTGTAGATCTGTGAGGTGTAAACTACAGTTCTCAGAACTTATTTTGGAGGGGTGTGGTTTAAATGTGCTTTAAGGTACACAGCCTGGGATGGAAGTTTATGATGTAGCACCCCATCTGAAGTGTGAATGCCTGCTCAGACATTATCTATAGTGTATGTATTTGGATTCCTTTGCTGAACATACCTATTATATTTGGTATTAAACATTTATGACCTCCTGGCCCCCAGCCTGTTCTAAAGCCAGATTATAATAATTTATTATATTATTATTAACGAGATGTTTCAAGTTTTGCTTGTTGAAAGGCTTATGGAGTGCTGGAGGTTTGAGCAAGCCCAGAAGGACTACTTTACTGTCGCAGCAGCAGCAGCAGCATGTAAGGGAGACGGCATGTGAAAATTACTGCCTGAGGCAGCCACTTCACTCTGCCTAATGGCAGGGCTGGCTCTGATTGCAATGCAATTAACTGATGTGAGGCCTTAAAAAATGGTGCTACGCTACACAATTTTTGTTGTTGTTTATACATATTTGTTTTAATTATTTGGAGTGTGTATATTCCCCCACCCATCCATGTGAGAGTCAGCTTGGGAGAGTACCCCCTATTCAGTGAAAATAGCACAATGGCATCTATGTATTTAACAGATCGCAAGGTACAGGGCAGGGCACACTCTTAAGTGCTCAGAGGATGAAATAGACTAAGGGCACGTTCTCGGGGCTTTCCATCACAGAACTCTAGAAACAGCTGTTCGTTGAGGGTGCTGACAATTTGAGACACCCCTGCTCCGAAGGGTTCTCAGTGTCCTCTGGAGAGAGGGAAACAGTTTATCTGTAGTATACATATGCCCCTAGATCAGGGCTGAAGGACCTGTGGCCCTCTGGGTGTTCAGCAACAACTGCAACTCACATCAGCCTCAGCCAGCATGGCCAAAGGTCAGAGGTGATGGGAGTTGGAGCCCATCTGAAGAGTCATAGGCTCTCCCCTTGCCCTAGACTGTGCAGAAAAGACCAATTGGTCCAGGGTGGAGTGGGAAACTTGCATTAGTGCAAAGGACAAGAACATGAGAGTTGCCATGCTGGATCAGACATGCGGTGAAGTAAGTCCCGTGCCCAAGAGTCTATTTCATTCCATTGTCTTTTAAGGACAATTCATGGAAGCCCTAAGTTGGTGTATTTTTCTTATGCAGCGATGGAGAATCTGTAGTTTTCCAGAAGATGTTGGACTTAACTCCCATCAGTCCCAGCCAGCAATGGCCAATGGCCAGAACTGCAGTCCAGAAATGTTTGGAGGACCACAGTTTCCTCATTTCCACTCTTAAGGATCAGAGCATTTGAAAATAATCATGTGCAAGCCTTGGTGTAGAATTAACAGTCACAATGAGTTAGCTGCTCACCCTTGGGTTTGAAGAAGAAGAGTTTGGATTTAATATCCCGCTTTATCATGACCCTAAGGAGTCTCAAAGCGGCTAACAATCTCCTTTCCCTTCCTCCCCCACAACAAACACTCTGAGAGATGAGTGAGGCTGAGAGACTTCAGAGAAGTGTGACTAGCCCAAGGTCACCCAGCAGCAGCATGTGGAGGAGCGGAGACACAAACCCGGTTCACCAGATTACGAGTCCACCGCTCTCAACCACTATACCACTTGGGTTACCTTACCTTACCTTACTATATGATGTTGCACTATATAGGCAGACTCAACAAACACAGAATGGTGACACTTATAACAAGGAACACATGTATAAAGATTAAATAAAACCACAAGACAGTATATTGGCAGCATACATTGTCATACAAATAATGCAGAGGAAAATTACAACAGGGATCCATTGGTACGTCGGAGAGTAAACAAGAGGATCTAGTACGATAAGGAGGAAAACGTTCACAAATCACTTTTCATAGCACCAAAAGCCTATTTTATAAAATACACGGTTAAATCATAGGTATTAATATTTATTATTTTATACAGTGCCATTTGGGGGGCGGGGGTGAATGGCAGTTTTAACAGACAATTCAAATGATAAAACAGCTTCCTGCCCCCCGAGGGACCCTACTGTTTAGAACAGGCTTGGAAGGGATGGAGTTGACTGGGTGAGAGTCAGCAAAGAGCTACATCCAATTGTTCCCTTACCTTCTGCTTACATAAGCAAATACCTAGGCTGCCCTTCCACTGCTCTTAATTTTCTACCTCCGGTTTACAATGGGCAAGGTGATGTCCATACATAAGAGTTCTTTTGCTTTTTGCTTTTCATCCTTGCTTGGCTGTTTCTTTCTCACGTGTAATAAAATCTCTCTCGTCAAAAGTACATAGATAGATATGGATATATTAGACAGAGAGACAATCACTTTCTGTTTATGGAAAATATAACAGTCAGGCTTTTTTTCTCATTGCCATTAAAAAGAGAGAGAGAGAGAGAGAGAGAAGCCAAGAGATGCTATGGGCTGAAATTCATGGGGTTGGAAAATTACATTCTGAAGTATATTGCTTAAAAGGCTAACCAGTTACTGTGTATGTGTCTCTTCCAAAAATACTATCTTTTTCTGCTTTGAAAATTAACTTTAAAGTACATTTAGATTGTGGCATAGGATCATACTTTAATTCTGGATCAGCTTCAAATCTCAACTGCAAAGGTCATAGCTTTTGAATAAGGCTATTTTTAAGGATGCACTTTTGTCCTTATCTGATCATGTTGTTGTTGCTTAATATGTAAATATTAATAAAGTGGCTTGCTGGTAGCATTGCCAGCTTTCTTTCTTTCTTCTTTTAACAACACCTGGTCTTCTGTCTTTAAAGAACAGACTGATTGGCAAACACGATCAGGGGACAATGTTCATCTCCATGCCATGAAGAAACATGTCACCTGCTGATTTTTGCAGATCGACTGTCTACTGAAGGCACAGGAGCAATCAAGCCAGGTGCTACCCGCCCCCTCCTGGGTCAGATGTCAATCTTGATGGAATTCAGACATTGCACCATTCAAAATCTGATCAGCATGAATTAAAAGGAAAAGAATGAAATGTTGATTGTGGCACCGAGCCAATCCTGGTGCTAATTCTGAAGCGGTTATCCTATGCACAAAGTTCATGAATAAATCCGATTCACTTCCATGGGAATTATTCAACTATAATTGCCCATAGGGTCAAGGCCTTAATATGTGACTATGATTGTAATTCTATGCATATTTGATCCATACATGTGATTAAACTCTATAGAACTCAGAGGGCCTGACGCCTAAGCTAAAAAGTATAGAATTGGCCAAAAATAATGAAATATTCATTCTCTCTCTCTCTCTCTCTCTCTCTCTCTCTCTCACACACACACACACACACACACACACACTGAGAGAATGTCTTAGGCCTCGTGAGATGTCTAGAAATGCATGTATTGACATATTCTTTTAATATATCTCATTTGGTTTTTGGTTACACTCGCTTTACGTATTCAAGCTTTGGCTAAATCTCGTCGGAAAGACTCTCCTGTAATCTCATGACTCCTGGAGTTGGATCTGTGAGGGGGAGGAAACACTAGATAATACAAGACTCACGACAAAACAGTGAGCATTGGAAACACTGTTGATATAATTCCAGAGAAACTCCAGCCTAGAGGAGTTAACAGCAGAGATAAGCAGGAATGATAGACAAGACTAGAATTTGACCCATAGTTAAGATTTTGCAGAATCTAGGCTATGTAATGCTGTGATCAAATGCATCTCCTAAGGACGTGGCTCTGAATGGATCATGCAGATACAGTTCTGGACCTAGGTCCTGCAAGCACTTATGCACACATCATCTAGTGTTCTGAACAAAACAAGGACACGGTTACTCATGAGTGGTGCGTGAGCACAAAAGTGCTTGCAAATGCTAGAGCTTTAAATTCTCACCTTAAGTACAAAAGATGGAAACAGACAGATTCGGTGCCCTTTGATGGAATGTCCTCTGCAAGGCAGACAACAATTGTAACTCTCCAGAGCTATAAACATGTAAGAGCTTTTAACAGTCTTGATCTATTTTATATTTATTTTTCCCCCTGGGGAAATTAAAGATATTCCCTCCCCACCCCTGTCACAGTGTACATGATTTAAATTTGCCTGTCTATACTTCGGGGAGAGTGCTTGTGCACAACCGGCCTTCTATAGCTTTGCTGGCCTTTGCTATAGAAATCATAAAGCACTTCCACTCACTAATATGTACACGGGATGTAATTAAAGGAGACAGATGTAGTTCTCTTGGGTGCTATCATGTTCCGGTGCCAGTTTTTTCCTCATGGAGACAGAGCATTTCAGGTCTGCGGGAGGGGCTCTGTCACTTTGCTGATGCTCCTGCCGCCGCCGTCACCGCCGTCACCTGGGGGCTCCTGAGGGGAAAAAGCAACAGAGACAACCCACTAGCGTGATTCAATTTTTAAGGTTTCCTATTGGTCAGGGAAGGTGATGGGATGCAATGTCCCTTCAAGCTAAGGTGCGTAAAATACAGTTGGTACCTCGGGTTACAGACGCTTCAGGTTACAGACACTTCAGGTTACATACTCCGCTAACCCAGAAATAGTACCTTGGGTACTTCAGGATGAGAACAGAAATTGCGCGGCGACGGCAGCAGGAGGCCCCATTAGCTAAAGTGGTACCGCAGGTTAAGAACAGTTTCAGGTTAAGAACGGACCTCCAGAATGAATTAAGTTCTTAACCCAAGGTACCACTGTAATTTCAACACCTCAACATTCCATTAACACTTATAAATAAATGTTAATACCAAATCTCTCTCTGTCTGTGTATCTATATCCACACTCAATGCCAATAATCAATATAGGGCTGACAATATACTCTTATCATACGAAGAATCTATTATTGTCATTATTATCCATGTTATATCTATTTTTCATAAATTCAATCAATGGTGGCCATTAACTTCTAACATTTCCCCTCTCTTTTTCTTCCCTCACATAGTCAAACCAACTGTGAGTTGATGCATTTCTGCTACTTTCTAAACTTGAACTAGCCAGTAGTTTTGTTCTTTCAGTTTTGGGCTGCTAACATATGGGCAGGTTTTCAGTTCCATACCAATTCCTTAAGTTTAATTTGGCCATGTAAATAAACCCCAGGAAATTATTAAAGGGTCCCAAGTTATTACACAACGTCATTATACATTAACATATATTAGGGCTGCCATATGTCTGGAATTTCCTGGACATAGCCGGGATTTGTCCGTCAAAAACAGTGTCCAGGTGTCATTTTCAAAAGTTGAAGTGTTGGTTTTTGGGTGAATTGTTGCAAACTTTGGCAAAAACGCTTAACAACTTTTGTGTCCCTATTTTCACTTTTGGAAATATGGCAACCCTATCATATATCACAGTGTGATTAATCTAGTCACTTCTTCCCAGCGTTCCATTATTATCTAATGTCTTTTTTTCCTCAAGGAGAAGGAGGGGTGAGGATGGCCTGTGAATTAAGATCTGCTTTAGAGATAATCTTTCGGGTAGCCCTGCCATCTAAGGCTGACCATGGTCCACGACTGAGGAGGACACCTCAGTTGTGGCACTACACTTGTGGCAAAGGGTTGCCTGACAGGAAAACCTATTGTTTCATTCATTCCCACCCCACCCTCACCCCTGGCCTGGCTTTTAAACTTAAATATAATTTAAAGTTACATTTCTTTTCATTGGGTGGTTTTTAATGCTGCCTTAATTAAGTTAATATTACGTTTTTCATGGCTTTCACATAAGAATGTAAGAAAAGCCCTGCTGGATTGGATCAAAGATCCACATGGTCTAGCAGTCTCTTCTGTGGTAAACTTTTCTTTTTTCTTAAATTGAAGACTGGTATAAAACACTCTTAAAGCAAACAACATACTCTCCAATATTTCTCTGATGAAAATAGGAATAATAATAATAATAATAATAATAATAATAATAATAATATCCCACCCATCTGACTGGGTTGCTCCAGCCTTCAGATGTCTTCTAAAGGTTGTATAGTTACTTATCTTCTTGGGTCAGGGGTTGCATAACTCCATACCCTCCAACATTTATCCCATGAAAATAGTGAAACGCCCTCCCCTTCAGGTGTCAAAGCGGGACATTCTGAGACTGAATCAGAAACCGGGACTTCTGTAAATCCGGGATTGCCCCTGGAAAATAGGGACACTGAAACAATAGAGGGTCTGAAACAAGGGTCTGCTACTGTTTTTGAAGAGAAATTCCCAAACTGCGAACTCACAAACTGCAAACAACACAGTCCTACACACGTCTACTCAGAAGAAAGACCCAATATATCTGTGGTATTTTTTTCTCCCAGATAAGTGGATAAAAGTTTGCAACTGTTTTCAGTGGCCTTCTCTAGATTTAGCACAGCTTATGTCCTATTTTACTCCTTCATAGTGAAATGCAGAATGTTACAAGTTCAGCTGGCCAATTCGTAGCACGGGAAGGAATGGCTTTAATCAACACATCATATATCTACAAATCATGAGGGCAAGTTTATTATGAATTCAAGCAAGAATATTTCCTTTTGGAAGGGAACTGGTGTGTGTGTGTGTGTGTGTGTGTGTGTGGTGAGGAGGAGGATTAAGGAACTCGCTGAGTCAATTAAAACTACAGGTTGATTGTTTTATTATATTTGGAGACTCTGGGATCCCTTGGGGGCTGTTGGCAAGAGATTTGCACAAGGGGAGAAATGGAATTTTCCATGCTCCATCTCTCTGTGAAATGAGAAGATTGATGCTGTGTAATTTCTGGTCATTAACCCGCTTTCTCTGTTCAGGAGGACAGAACAGGAAGTGCGTAGCTACCCAAGCGCCACACACAAAAAACCCCATCTTTTTAGTGACTCTTTAAAAAACACACCAAAAAACGTTTCTAGAAATTATGCTGAAAGCTGTCCCTGGATATTTGCCCCCCATATTTCAAATATATGCTTGCTTCCTGGTCTATACCCTTTGATTACCTCCCCCCCTTCTATTTAATCCATTTGCTGCCAAACATTGGGGAATTAATCTTAGTCCAAGCTGACAGTTTATATTAAGTGCTTCTCAAGATACACAATATTGCTCTGAGCAGACGAAGAAGAGACAGACGAGGCCAGTTCACATTCCTGCCCTGGTATCACTGCAGAAAACCTTCCTTCCTTCCTTCCTTCCTTCCTTCCTTCCCTCCCTTTAAGAGGATGTCTAGGGGAAAAACCCCATTGACGTAAGCTATTGGAGCTCTGCTTTAATTGAGGAAGCCCAACCTATTTATGCTGGCTATGGGTCTGGTTTTTTACACCCCGCTTTTTTCTCTAAGGAGCTTACGCTGGCATACATGGTTCTCCCCATCCTCATTCAATCCCCACAACAACCCTGTGAGGTAGGTAAGACTGAGAGGGTGCGCTTGGCCCCAGGTCACCCAGTGAGCTTCATGGCCAAGTGGAGATTCGAACCCTGATCTCCCAGGCTCTGGTCTGGCATGCCAACCACAATCCACATTGGCTCTCTACGGTTAGGTTTTTGAAACTGCAGTCCAACTCACGGTGTATTTATCATATGACTGAAATGCATTGAGTGCAGGATTTCCATGGATGCCAATCAATAATTGACTGTCGGATGATCATGCTCATCCACTCATTTTAAACTTATGTCCTGCATAAATTAGCAACGAAGAGGGCGGAACTACTACTACTACTACTACTACTACTACTAATACCCAGCCACTCTGGGCGGCTTCCAATAAAATATTGAAATACAATAGTCTATTAAACATTAAAAGCTTCCCTAGACAGGGCTGCCTTCAGAGGTCTTCTAAAAGTCTGGTAGTTGTTCTTCACTTTGACATCTGATGGGAGGGCATTCCACAGGGCAGGTACCACTACCAAGCAGGCCCTTTGCCTGGTTCCCTGTAACTTGGCTTCTCGGAGCAAGGGAACCGCCAGAAGGCAATTTGCATGGTAAATCTAAATCTGCTGGGGCGGGGGAGCAGCTGAGGAGAGTTTCAGGGGGAAACAGGCTGGCTTTTCCCGAGAGAAAGGCTTTGCACATGCATTTGTGTGTAACATGTAAAAAGGTAAAGGTAAAGGACCCCTGACAGTTAAGTCCAGTCACGAATGACTCTGGGGTTGCGCCACTCATCTCGCTATACTGGCCGAGAGAGCCGACATTTGTCCACAGACAGTTTTTTCCGGGTCATGTGGCTAGCATGACTAAGCCGCTTCTGGCGAAACCAGAGCAGCGCACGGAAATGCCATTTATGTTCCTGACGGAGTGGTACCTATTTATCTACTTGCACTTTGACGTGCTTTCAAACTGCTAGGTTGGCAGGAGCTGGGACCAAGCAACAGGAGCTCACCCCATCGAGGGGATTTGAACCGCCCTTAATTCCTCCCAACCATTCTTTTGTGTCCGCCACTGTACAGTTTTTGGCAAATGTTCTGCAATCCAAACAAAGAACGCAAATTGGTATATTTATGCAATGCCATTTGCATGCTTTGTTTAAGTTGCAGAATTTGGGTTTGCAGGTCAAACAGAAACAGCTATTTTTAGTTTAGAATTCTAAGTACAAGCCTGAGGGCACTTGAATGTGACATTCTCTTACATGCCACAATCCTTCTATTATACACAACCCATCCTGACTCTCACTTTTTAGTTTTGTTCTTACTTGTATCTTCAGAGCAAAGCAAAATGGGTTCAGGATGACACACAGCAGTAAGGTGATCTGCAAAACCACCCATAATTGATGTGTCTATACTTGAGGTCTGGTGGAGTATTGATTTTAACATCACTAGCAGACCCTCCAAGTATCCCTATTTCCCAGGGACAGTCCCAAATTTACAGAAGCCG
The DNA here is from genome assembly GCF_951804945.1 of Podarcis cretensis. Lineage (NCBI taxonomy): Eukaryota > Metazoa > Chordata > Lepidosauria > Squamata > Lacertidae > Podarcis > Podarcis cretensis. Next base: position 36,418,319 of record NC_137171.1, read on the forward strand.
TCCCGGTTCCTGATTTGACCCCAGATTCTCCTGCTTTTCCTTAGGATATCCCTGTTTTCCTTGGAGAATTGTTGAAGGGTAATAATAATAATAATAATAATAATAATAATAATAATTTATTTATACCCCGTCCATCTGGCTGGGTTTCCCCAGCCACTCTGGGCCGCTTCCAACAGAATTTTAAAATACAATAGTCTATTAAACATTAAAAGCTTCCCTAAACAGGGCTGCCTGCAGATGTCTTCTAAAAATCTGGTAGGACGTCTCTATTTTCATCAGAGAAATGTTGGAGGGTATGGAGTTATGCCCAAGCCAAGGAGATAAGTAACTATACCAACTTTATAAGACATCTGAAGGCAGCCCTGTACAGGGAAGTTTTTTTAAAAAATGTTTTATTATATTTTTATATATGTTGGAAGCCACCCAGAGTGGCTGGGGCGACCTAGTCAGATGGGAGGGGTATAAATAATAAAGTTGTTGTTGTTGAATAGGACATCCCTATTTTCATCAGAGAAATGTTCTATTTATTCTTCCCTTTAATTGGGGTTCTCAGCTTATGCTGTACTTGACTGAGGAAAGATGATTAAAAACACAAGGGCTCACCAGATTTCTTTTTCATTCATGGTGATTTGCATATGATTTGCCCATGACGGCACAGGGACACGTTTATATGCCATCCCATAACCCAAACCATCTCTTGGAGATGTCCTAGCTTAGGACCTCCTGCATAAAGCTATCCATTGGATAAGATGGTCTACAATTCCCCCTAATCCCAATAAACTGTAAATGCAAACTGGGTTTGTTTTATTAAACAAAGTGGTGGTAAATCAATCAATCAATCAATCAATCAATCAATCAATCAATATCAATCAATCAATCAATCTAAAAGTGTTGTAGGAGTTATGAATATCAGGCACCGGTCCAAATTCCAAAATGCCGTGCCTAATAATTAGATAATTTTGTGAACCATATGTGGTTCCAACCAAGATTGACGACTTGGATGACCATACTTGCTCTTGTCTCATGACAGGGTAGCGCAGCAAAAGAGAGAGAAAAAAGGAGAGTGCTTCTATAGGTTTGGTTTGGTTTTTAAAGCAAAGAGCCCATCAGAAATGGCAGGCTGCCCTTGGACAGTAAATCAATAACAGTCCTGCAAACCAACACGACAACATAAAAGTGCTTTGGAGGGAGTGGGTGGAATGGAATGAACTACAACCTACGCAAAAATTAAACAGAATAGCTCAGTAAGGAATACATCACCCTGATCTTTTATTCCAGGGTGCCCAAACTTTTTTCAAAGAGGGCCAGATTTGATGAAGTGAAGGGCCGACCAAAATTGTTGAACTTTTTTTAGGATTGAAGTTGCTGAGTTGTTGTTTTTACGATTTTACCCCAGAACATATACTGCCACGGGGGCCGGATTTTAGATCGGCCAGCGGGCCAGATTAGGCCCCCGAGACAGACTTTGGACATGCTTTTAATGCTTGATGTATTACAATATTTTAATATTTTTTTGGAAGCTGCCCAGAGTGGCTAGGGAAGCCCAGCCAGATGGGCGGGGTATAAATAATAAATTATTATTATTATTATAAATTATTATTATTATTATTATTATTATTATTATTATTATTATGCCTGTTTCATTCCCTGTTGCTTAAGGAGGCCCACTTTACGCCCTCTCCATTTATTGATCACTAATCAATCATCAGCTTAGCTTTCGGATGATTGACTTTGCCAGTCCAGAGCATGGATGCACATTCCTTGTCTATGAATCCTCTTCAGCCCACTCTCTGTGGTTAGCAGCTCTGGGGGATGTGGTAATGCGCACTAGTACATGCAGCATTGCTAGCCAATAGGCAGGATGTCATGTGTGGGCAGAATATGCCTGGGGTGCAGAATTTTGTGGCGGAGATGATAACCGCGTGAAAACATGTGATGCGAATTGACCTGATCCTAGCTGGATTCAAACCAGTGCTTTATATGAGAACAATTTTCAAATGGCTAATACAGGCTCCCTGGAGCCTTCTTGTTCCCATCCATACAAAAGTCCTGCTGGCCACAGCCATTTGGGAGAGCTTTTGATGTTAATCTGCTTCCTCTTTGTGTTGAAACTATACACAGGATGTGGTGAGGACCCCAAGGATTGTGTCTGCATATTAAGCACATTCATGTATGGAAACGCTCCCCCCCCCCCAGCCTTACAGGGATAAGTGAGAAATCAGGTTTAACTGGATAGTTACTAATGCTACACAGCTTTTAAAGCTTCCCTGATGGTTCCTTCAAGATGCTGTTGTTGACTCACTCACTTGTTTTGGCTGTACAATCTGTTATTGCATTTGCAGAAGACAAGATCGGGGACACATGGGGAAGGAGAACAAAACAAGCGATCACTTTTGAATTCCTTTGAGCCACTAAATCTCCTCTCCTTGCAAAAAAATTTTTTAAAAAAATTACGGAGAGAATTCTGCTGCTGAAGGAATGTAACAGGAGCTCAGATCCTATCTGGATAAGATAAGAATGACTGGAGTGCTTTGGGGACGTGGCAGAGAACGCTTGACCAAAAACTATCTTCATCCTGGAGACTAACACTTAAGGCAGGCATAGGCAAACTCGGCCCTCCAGATGTTTTGGGACTACAACTCCCATCATCCCTGACCACTGGTCCTGTTAGCTAGGGATGATGGGAGTTGTAATCCCAAAACATCCGGAGGGCTGAGTTTGCATATGTCCGACTTAAGGTTATAGAGTCACTGACTTGAGAAATCGTGTCCTCCAAATCATTGGAGAGCCATGTGTTGCAGTGAGATCACCAAACTGCCTTCTTGTTGCTGGGGCAGGCGTGTCTGGATGACCTCCTTGCCTCATTGGTCGCCCCTTTGTTGCTGGGGCAGACTTCTGTCGGTTGGGGTTTGATTGGCACATAAAGGGCTATTTAAGGGGCTACACGTTTCGCATCATGCAGCGGATCTCCCACCCTCCCTCCCTATAATTTTAGGTTGTGTTTTTGACCTTGCTATGCCTATGTAGGGGTTGTCCGTTTTTGGAGCAGGGGCCCAGTAGGAATTTTGCTGATTGGCTGGTGCCATTTGGTTTTTGCCTACCGTGTAGCAAATCGTCACAACTTTGTAAGGTTGGCAGTTAGGCATTGGTTCATTCTTTGGTGGAGGGGATTATGGATTGGCTGTGTCTGCCCCTCAATTTTGTTGCTGTTGCTAGGGAATTCCGTTAAAGGAATCCAGGGGCTTGATTTGCTCTGTCTGATCCCCTCTCATGGATAGGGCCATGCCAGAGTTCCTGGGAACATCTGGGGTGAGCTGAGAGGTGGAAATCCACCTCTGTGCTCCCCCAGTATGTTTTCCCTTACTGACCTCTGGAGGTTCCAGTTGTCAGTCCTGTTCCTGCTGGTGCAGGTTCAGGTAGTCCGAACCAATGCCTAAGCAACCACTCACATGCTGTAATCAATAAAGTTGTGGCCAAACTAATGCCAAAAATCCTAAACAAATGTTCTGTTTCCTGTGTGATTTATTTTGGAGGGGGTTTGGGGGTTTTCACACGCAAAAGAGTCAAAATGGCCATACACCTCATGCTGCCTTCAAGTTCATCCATAATAATCCTAAGAACACAGGAAGTTCTGCTGGACCAGACCAAAGGCTTATCTACTTCAGAGTTCTGACCCCATGACTGTAATCATATTGCTTCCTATACTGGAAGTATTTATTTCTGATATATATATATATATATATATATATATATATATATATATCATATACTGCTTGATTGTACAACAGCAACAACCTCAAAGCAGTACACAGCCATCATGACTAGTTGCCATTGATAGTATTCTCCTCCATGAATTTCTCTAAATTCCTTTTTAAGGCCACCCAGGCTGGTGGACAGGATGTGGGTGACGCTGTGGGTTAAACCACAGAGCCTAGGACTTGCCGATCAGAAGGTCGGCAGTTAAAAAGAATTTGCCCACTAAGAGTAAGAGTAGGAAGCAATGCCCTCACCCTGATCTGGCTTTGTGGCATCATCATGTAGCTTGATCTGGTTAGCTACATGCCACTCCTGGCTAGAGGGACGTGGGTGGCGCTGTGAGTTAAATCACAGAGCCTAGGACTTGCCAATCAGAAGGTCAGCGATTCGAATCCCCGCGATGGGGTGAGCTCCCGTTGCTCTGTCCCTGCTCCTGCCAACCTAGCAGTTCGAAAGTACGTCAAAGTGCAAGTAGATAAATAGGTATCACTCCGGCGGGAAGGTAAACGGCGTTTCTGTACACTGCTCTGGTTCGCCAGAAGTGGCTCAGTCATGCTGGCCACATGACCCGGAAGCTGTACGCCGGCTCCCTCAGCCAATAAAGCGAGATGAGCGCCGCAACCCCAGAGTTGGCCACGACTGGATCCAATGGTCAGGTGTCCCTTTACCCTTTACCTTTAAGCTGGTGGACATCACAGCCACCTGTAGGAACGAGTTCCATAGTTTAACTGTGTGCTGGGGAAAGAAGTATTGTCTGTCTTGAAACTTCCAACATTCAGCTTTGTTTGATGGCCTGATTCAAGTATGATGAGAGATTGGTGGTGGTGGTGGGGGATTTCTCTCTTTTATCAATATCTAGCTTTCCCTTCCCAAATTATAAAGGCCCAAATGTTGTTAACACTTCCTCATGGGGGAAAGAGATTCAACACGTGTTTGTGACAAGATGGAACAAGATGGAAAACAGGATCTTTACAGCAACCTCTTGAGAAGCAGGAAAAAGCCTCATTCCTCTGAAAGGGGAAACAGGATGGTGACAAAACTCCTAGTGCATATTTGCACTTGGCTCCCTTTCTGAACACTCCCAAGACCTGTCTACAAATGGGTAAAGCCTGGGGTGTGAGTGAGCTGCATTAGGGCTGATTCCCACTCCTTGCATACGCTATTCCTCTGATCTTTGTTCCACAGGGATTTCTCTGGTACTAACGTGGAATTTTGAGACATACATTGCTTGCATGCCCATCTGTTACTGCCTACAAAATCCATCTCTGACATTCTGAGGCCTCTTTTTCATGTCTTCCCAGTGCCCTTCTGCAAGGGACAAGGCGCAAGGAAAGGTGAATCGGGTTCCTTTTTCTCTTTTCTTTCTTTTCTTTTTCAGCTGAGGTGCTGATGAATAACATGTGAAAACAGATGGCGGTTGCCATGACTTGTCTAGTGGAGCTGGGAGGGGCAGAGGCTAATTTTGAAACCACAAAATTAGATTACCGCTTGATGCAAGGAGTTCTACGAGCATCAGAGGAGTCACCCTTGTTAGGTGAGGACTGAACCCCAAGACCATAACCCCAGAGGGGCTAAAGTATAATCTGACTCCTTTCCCTGGATCTCCAGCTAAGTCTACAGCCTTTTGTTTTTCAGAAATATAATCTAATATCAGTATTTCCCACTTTGCCCAATACACAGAAAGATATTGGGATGACTGGCACGTTCTCATTTTTCTATTTTTTTTAATGGATTTTCATGGATTTTTTCATGGGATTATTTAATACATTGCCATGACATTCACAGCCACACTTTTGATTATATCTGCTTTCTAGGCATGGATATGAGTATTATTATTATTATGAGTAGTAGTAGTAGTAGTAGTAGTAGTAATTTATTTATTTATACCCTGCCCTATGGGTGGCTCCCAACAGAATATTAAAAACATGATAAAACATCAAACATTAAAAACTTCCCTAAAAAGGGCTTCTAAAAGTCTGATAGTTGTTTATTTCTTTGACATCTGATGGGAGTAGGCACCACTACCGTGAAGGCCCTCTGCCTGGTTCCCTGTTATCTCACTTCTCGCAGGGAGGGAACCACCAGAAGGCCCTTGGCGCTGGACCTCAGTATCTGGGCTGAATGATGGGGGTGGAGATGCTCCTTCAGATATACAGGACTGAGGCCGTTTAGGGCCTTAAAGGTCAGCATCAACACTTTGAATTGTGCTTGGAAACATACTGGGAGCCAATTTAGGCACTTTAGGGCTTTATGTGGCCGGAGGGCTCTTGGACCCTGTTGGAGCATTGGCCTCCCTCTCTAAGCCAAGCAGAATCCTCTCAGGCTTTAGGAAGGAGGCACCAGGGGAACATTTAGGGGACTCAACTAGTCCCTCTAGTCCACTGACTGCAACCACTATGGGGAAGTGTACTTCACCAACCTAAATTAGCCAAAGCATGCTGTATGCTAGATTGGCAAAGTGTTAAGGAGTCACTGAACACACTGTGGCACCCACATTCTGCTCTAGGCTTGCTTCAGCTGTTCCCTATCCAGGGCTGTCTTAAGCATATGCAGCGCCGGGGTGTAAAGATCCATCCGGCACCCTCTGCGGTTGCCCAGTCCCAGGCACTCAGGAGGGCGGAGCCGGCCGGCTGGCGCCTCAGCGTCTCGCTGGCTCAGTCGCCCCAGAACTCGTGGCACAGAGCCACCTGCAGCAGAAGAGCCAGCCGCGGCGCTCTGACTGACAGGCGGGCTCTTTCCCGGACTCAGCTCTTGGGCCCTGGACTTTTGGCCTAGTGCCCCTGAGAGCCAGCCGCCCGGGTGCCCCGAACCCCTACAGCCTATGGGTAAGACGGCCCTGTCCCTATCTCCAACTCTTTTGATCTTAATGCATACTTCCAACAACATGGGATATGTTTTGTTATGCCTTTTTGTGTCCGTGTCCCAGTTCATGAAAACAAAAGGCAGTGTTAGAGTGCATGGAGGATGCTTCGTTTAGTATGCAGTTCATGTATAGAGGCTGTCATAGAGATCTGAGGGATTTCAGCAGAGCAAGAAAAGGTGTGTATATGTTTGCAGAGGCAGGGTGAATATCACTGGACTAGGTACCACGCCACTGCGCACAACACATCACCAAACAGTTACCGTATTTTTCCTTCTATAACACGCAGATTTTTTCTCCTAAAAAGGAAGGGGAAATGTCTGTGCGTGTTATTGAGCGAATGTGTGGTCCCTGGAGCCAAATGGCGCGAGGGGAGGCAAAAAAAAAATCAGGCAAAAATCAAATCGCGCGTCTCGGAGAAGGGAAACCTGAAAAGAGGAAGCGGCTGCTTTCCTGCATTCTGCCTCAGGGTCTTACTGCCCACCCATCTCTGTTTCCTTGCTGTGTTTGCTCAAACGGAACAAAGAGCAGGGAAAGCCCCTCCCCTCCAGGCAAGCAGAGGGGAAAGCAGAGTGTCGCCTCTGTGCTCCGTGCTGCTGAAAACATGCAAGAGGGAGAGAGAGAGAGAGAGAGTGTGCGCGAGCTGGCTGGCTTGGGTGGGTAGGTGACTTTTGCCTTCCTTTCCTCCCTCCCGTTATACCCCTCTCCTGCATTCTTAGCCAGCTGCTTCTCTGCACACCCCTCTCGTGCTCCTTGTCCGTTCTGTGTTTTTCCTTCCCTCCCCACTTAAAATGTGGTTAAAAAGCATGGATCCACATGGATCCTCAGGATCTTTGCATTGGGTCAGCCCAAATTCATCATCAGATCACATAGCATGTCCATGGCTACAGCCTGCCCCCCCAAAATCACGCACCCACTGTTGCCTGGGGCTGCAATGGTGCAAAAATGTGGTTAAAAAGCATGGATCTACATGGATCCTCATGATCTTTGCATTCGGTCACCCCAAATTCACCATCAGATCACATAGCATGTCCATGGCTACAGCCTGCCCCCCAAAAATCACGCACCCACTGTTGCCTGGGGTTGCAATGGTGCAAAAACGTGGTTACAAAACATGGATCCACATGGATCCTCAGGATCTTTGCATTGGGTCAGCCGAAATTCACCATCAGAGCACATAGCATGTCCATGGCTACAGCCTGCCCCCCAAAAATCACGCACCCACTGTTGCCTGGGGCTGCAATGGTGCAAAAACGTGGTTACAAAGCATGGATCCACAGGGATTCTCAGGATTTTTGCATTGGGTCACCCCAAATTCACCATCAGATCACATGTCTGTGGCCACAGCATGAAGCACAAAAATGATACATCCACTGTTTCATTCAGAATGTTTTTTCCCTTGTTTTCCTCCTCTAAAAACGATGTGCGTGTTATGGTCAGGTGCGTGTTATAGAGCGAAAAATACGGTACATTTCCATCATACTGCTCCTTCTTTGTATGAAATGGGCTTTAGCAGGTTCTACTATAATTAAGAATGAACCAAATATGTGTAAAAAATAATAATGATGCCCCGCTGGGCAACTGGAGATGGACAGTGAACACAGGTAAAAAGAATTTGCCCACTAAGAGCAAGGGCAGGAAGAAATGCCCTCACCTTGAACTGGCTTTGTGGCATCATCATGTAGCTTGATCTGGTTAGCTACATGCCACTCCTGGCTAGAGGGATGTGGGTGGCGCTGTGAGTTAAATCACAGAGCCCAGGACTTGCCGATCAGAAGGCCGGTGGTTTGAATCCCCGCGACGGGGTGAGCTCCCATTGCTCTGCCCCTGTTCCTGCCAACCTAGGAGTTCAAAAGCACGTCAAAGTGCAAGTAGATAAATAGGTACTGCTCCGGCGGGAAGATAAACGGCGTTTCTGTGTGCTGCTCTGGTTTGCCAGAAGTGGCTTAGCCATGCTGGCCACATGACCCGGAAGCTGTACGCCGGCTCCCTCGGCCAGTAAAGTGAGATGAGCGCTGTAACCCCAGGGTCGGTCACGACTGGACCTAATGGTCAGGGGTCCCTTTACCTTTACTCCTGTCAGTGCAGGAAGCATTGGCTGCCAGGCATTTTGGGGGTGTGGGGGTGTTATGACATCATTACATGAACTCCATGAACCCTGACTGGCTGGGATTGTGTAAAAATGGCACTCAAGAAACCTTTGATGATGCAGCAAACACCCCTCAAACAAGAGCAAACAAATGAGGGGGAGGGGAAAAACACATTACTAATATTTTTTAATGCTGCCAACCTTTTCATTGTTTGTTTAAATGCAGCTGCAATGTGCGAAAATATCCCAACCAAAGGAACAGGGTTTTGAAAACCCATGCAAAGCAATAAGGACAGCCTCTTTCAATGGATGCCAGACAGAGTCTGGAAATTAGCAATCCTGATGGCTGTCAACAATCACAGTTTGTGTATTCATATGCAGGGTTCTTAAAAAAGTTGATTACCTATTTAACTACTTATTTCTAACAAAGTAAGATACTTCAGCATCTCAGTACAGGTGATGTTTTGAGGAAATGTCTCAGATACGTAATTTGTCTCAGCAGGTAAGTAATTTTAGTTGCATTGTTGGAATTGAGTCACAGCACTGAACACCTGTTCAGAGGTGACAGTGCTGACTGAAAGCTGATTTGGAAGCCACCTTTTTCATTCATAAATTCATGATGAGTGATCAATATTCAGCTCTGAAGATCCAGAAGCGGAAAGCTATAATGGGGATCTGCTTATAATTTTCTGCAACACAGATTGTTAAGCACTTTGCACAATTAAAATGCTCTGTAATTAATAAATGCAGGCATCCCTCAAGTTCTCGGATAGCAGTTTCATGGGGTACCAGACTTTTTGGCATTTTAACTCTAAAATTAAAGTTGTGGGTGTTTTTTTTAAGTGTTTTATTTACATACTAGATCTATGTATCACTTTTTAAGCTTGGACAGTTTTCAAAAAGTGTACATTGTACAGTATCAATTATTAACATATCTGAAAAACATAAATAAAAGTAGATGTAAAAGCAAATCAAGCCACACAGGGAAAAAGGAAAAAAGTCGAACAAGCCATATCCTTAAAACTCCTAATCTCCGAAGGTCTGGTGAAAGAAAAACTAATAATAATAATAATAATAATAATAATAATAATAATAATACAGTGGTACATCGGGTTACATATGCTTCAGGTTACATAAACTTCAGGTTACAGACTCTGCTAACCCAGAAATGGTGCTTCAGGTTAAGAACTTTGCTTCAGGATGAGAACAGAAATTGTGCTCCGGCGGCGCGGCAGCAGCAGGAGGCCCCATTAGCTAAAGTGGTCTTCAGGTTAAGAACAGTTTCAGGTTAAGTATGGACCTCCAGAATGAATTAAGTACTTAACCCGAGGTACCACTGTAATAATAATAATAATACGCACAAGGACATTACAGAGTCCAGAGGCTTTTGCTGAAAAAGTATTGCACTTTGAAGAAGACAACCTAGTGAAATTGTTGTCTGCATATCTCAGTAAATGGATCAAAATCAGTATTTTAAGTTGGGCTCAGAAATAAAACAGTAACCAGGGCAGATGTTCTAGATTCAGGTAGGTAGCCATGTTGGTCTGACGCAGGCAAAATAAATAAATAAATAAATAAATAGTCCAGTAGCACCTTAGAGACCAACTAAGTTTGTTCTTGGTATAAGCTTTCGTGTGCATGCACACGAAAGCTTATACCAAGGGCAGATGTTGAATATGATTCTAGTACCTAGTGCCCATCAATAGTCAACCAGCTTATCAGGGAACAACAGGTGACCTGTTGACCAATTTGTGAATCGTGAACTCCCTAGAATTTGTTACAAAATCTGATAAGAGTGGCCAAGGTTTTATAAGGGATGCATAGAAAGTCATTGGCAGACGGGTTGGGGCAGAAAGCGCTTCTGAGAGTTTTAAAACCCATGATAACATACCATTCTATAAGAGCTGCCAAATACTAAATCTTCTCTCATCTCATCTAATGCTGCCATATGTCAACCGTCAATTTCAAAGATTGAGATCAGATCTCTTTGGGCATCAAAGACACACAGGAAACATGTGGGGAATATATGGAAAATATTTGAGAATTCAAAGAGTTGGAATCCATCTGTCTCGAGAGACAATGGAGTCCGCCTCTGAGGGTGAAGCCAAACTGGTGGAGAATCACAGCACCCGCTGTGACTGCAGAGATCGGAAACTCATAACTGCTGCCTCACATGTTATTTTTGCTGCATTAGCAGCACTGAAGTGATCTCTCCCCCTGGCCTCACTAATGTGGTCCAAAGGAAAGCAGAGCAATACATTGGGCACCAGCTTGGCTGCCAGAATTGCTGGAAAGAGGCATACAAGGCGCCGTCCAACTGCCTACTCCAAATTTGTGTAGGGTTTACTCATTAGCCTTTTCTTCTCCCCAAGATTTCCCTCAATTACAATTTCCAATTTAGCTAGGATTATGTGTGCAGGGTTCCCACCTTGATCATGGCTGAACTGAATGAACGAAAATCCAACTTTGTTTTGCACAGTTAAAACACTAAAGAGCGTGTTCTCTAGCCTCCCGAGTGTTGTAATTTGCTTGAGTAATCACAGCCTATGGGTTCTTGGACAATCCAATTAGTTCAAGTCAAAGTGTGTTAGATTCACGCCACAAGAACTATGCAAGGCATTAAGCAGAGTAAACATGGCATGATGCAATCTATGACTTATCTACCGAGCACAGAGTGAAACAGAAGAGATAAATGGAATCTGGTTTCCAAGAATTTTCATTTTGAAATGTCTGTTGCTTATGATATGATGAAGAGTGAGAGAAAAGGCTTAGGATCCAGATATTAGACCTGTATGAAACATGGAGCAGCTGTCTCTCTTTGTGTGTGCTAAGGGAGTACCACAACTTGAGCCAAGGTTTTTTCGTCGTTTCTGCTCTTCCCCCCTACTTTTAATTCCATTGGGGTTTTTAAAAAATGCATTCCAATTTTTAAGTTTGACTTTTGTGTTTTCTTGATAAATCTGTGAATAAGTCATAAGTCTTTCAGACAGCTTTGGAAAGGGAGAACAGAAAAGAGGACAGCCCTTAATTTTCACCATCACACACACACACACACACACACACACACACACACATATACCCCAATTTTAATTTTGATAATGTAATATTTACAAACATGTTTTTGTACATGCATATGTTTTATCTTAGTGGTATCCTAGTGGAATGTGTTTTGCTTATTAGGTTGATACACAAGGGATGGCAGCTGTAGACATCTGGATTCTATTTAGTAACAATTAAGTCTGTAAAGTAATAAACCAGTATTATCATTTTTTAATAATGTGTTTTTGAAGGCTAGAATTTGCTGTAGCAACTTGGCCAGAAACAGAAAAAAACAAAATGGTCAAGTCTGACAGGCTTACAATTATTTTTATCCACCTGACTATTTATCTAATTCTGATGCCAATGTGCCTAATTTTTGAGATTCCTTGACCTTGACGTCTTTCAGGCACCAAGTTTAGGTAGTAACAGATAATGTTGTTGTTGCTATGTGTGCCTAACTAGTCATCTGTGATGAATTCCTAAGTTTAATTTCAATGTTCTCATGTGGAAGCTGCCTATCCACAAATAAACTGGCTAAACCGTACTACTGAAATGGACTTTGCAGTGCTTTGAAGCCATCTCAGAAACTTAAAATGGTACAGCCACCAGGATGCTAACAGAGGACAGAAGGTCTGAACCCATGATACCAGTTTTGTGCTAGTTGCATTTGGCTATATCAGAATGCTCACACAAGCCTTGGAGGCCCTAAATGGTTTAGTACTGGATTACCCATGGGAACACCTGCTGCCATATTACCCTGCCCATAATCTAAGAACCTCATCTGTGGTCCTGCTCGTGTGTCCCCCAGTATAGTCAGTTAGACTGGTAAGCACATGGGGCAGGGTCTTTTCATTAGTGGCCCAGTAATTGTGGAACTCTTCCAGTTCACATTTGTTCTGTCATTCAAGAAGGTATTAAAAACTTACAATTTTATTATTTCCTTAAAGATTGTTGGCGATCTAATTCAGTACCTCTCTTGCCTGTATCTACTCCATGTTCCATACACTGCCTGAGGTTCTGTTGTTCTGCGTATGGCTTTGTGAGGGCTCGGCCTGAAAAGCGATTAATAAATAACTGGAATTATAAATACCGTAAAGAATGTTCAAATGACTTGGTCATGGGGCCCATTGGGCAGTTCTTTCCCACAAAACCAGCCCCCTCTTTCTAGTGCGTTGTTAATTCCATGGGAAAGACCTACACAGTTGTTCCCCTGAAATACAGCTGGGTCTCACATCTAATGGGTACCCAAATCTCAGCTACTCTTGGATTCTGGAACCCTGCTGAAAAACTACAGGGGTCTTCTGGCAACACTCAATATTCTCTTTACTTAAAACTTAACATGTCAATAACTTCCCGGGTGATGGATGAAATGTCTTGGAGGTCCTACATGTCAAGATAAACTTAGTGTGTGAACATTTGAGGGAGCCTGCAGAGATCCTTGATTTCCCGTTGTTTCAAACCCTTCTATCCCTGCTGTGAGTTTGGATGGAATTATAACAAGTTTTCACTCCACAGTTTTTCTTGGAAACATCTCAGCAGTGCAAACAAATATTCCATGAGAATATGGCGTTGGTTCAGAAGCACACTGAGATTCCCAACTAAATCCCCATAATGTTTTGGGCTGAGATCCTTTGCCCTTCTCTTAGTTCTTTATGGATTCTCTTGATATAAGCCTGGATTGGATAGTCTTTGAAGGAGGTACAGGAGTTGTTCTTGCGCCTGAAGATTGCAACTCTGCCTTTTAACTGGTGGCAGAGAACCCTAGAAAAGGACAGTCCCTATTTGCACTGGAGTCCATCGTTAGCTAAGCAAAGATGTTTAGAATTCCAGATGGCTTGCTGTCAGGGTTCAGGTTTTCTCAGAGAATGAGCAAGGTGAGCAGGACTATCTCCACACTGCCAGTGACTCTGATCAGGCAATGGACCCAGATATCCCTGCCCTAATATTAAAGGTTCCCATACCAGCTGCCAGGGTTCCTGGACATGTCCCGCCATCTCTCCCATAGTCGCAGGAACAGAGGTGATGAGGAGCCAAGCAGAAGCTTCAGCACCAACACCAAAGTGCCCCACTAGCTGCATGTGAAGCTGCTCAGGAGGAAGAAAGGAATCACTTGTCTGGATAAGGGCTTGGCCAAGAGCCAGGAAGGGGTGGAGCCTCCATTTCCCACTCATGAGCTGCTTCCTTGCTGAAACAGCAGCTCTCATCCAACAGTTCACCTTCAGAACCTGGGGAAATGGACAGTTGAACACAGCTTTTCATTCTTTTTCATATATAGGAATATAAAAATGGCAAAGCGGGGTCTTCTGCATCAGTATTCTGTTTGCTGTGATGGTCACTTACACATTGCCAAAATAGAAGAAAGGCATTGCCAGAAAAAGAAGGAGGGCAGAGATTTGCATAAATAGAATATATGCATTGCCAAAAAAAAAGAGGACAAAGGAGGACAGAGATTTGCATAAAATTTGCATTTGCTAGTGTGCAAATTTAGAAATAATTACTATAATTTGAATAGAAATGAGATGATAAATCTGTGTTGTTAAGAACATAGGAAGAGCTGTGCTGGAGGCAGACCAAGGGCCTATCTAGTCTTAGCATCCTGTTTCTCACAGTGGCCAACAAGAGGTCTATGGGAAGCCTCTGGGCAAGACAACAGGACTCCAGACCCCAGCAACAGGTATTCAGAGGCATGCTGCTTCTGATTCTGGAGGCAATACAAGGACATCATGACTGGTAGCCACTGGTAGCCTTGTCCTCCACAAATTTTTGATGAAGGAGCACTCAGGCATGTGAACCCTTGATCCATCTGCCACCTGCAGTGACATACCACCCAAATACAGATTTTCCTCTTCATAAGCTGTTTGAAATAAAAATAAAAACAGCTTATGAAACAGATGTCATTCAGTTGTCAAATTTACTTTAATAATCTCCTGAGGACTAGAAATTTACTTAGAATTAAAAGATGGCATTTACTTCCCTCAAGAAAATCAGCAGAACCTTCATAAATACCCTGAAGACTGCATGCTCCATATTTTTGCCTGAACTGGGAGAGGCAAAATCTCTCATAAATATTCTCTCAGAACTGCTGGCTGAAATCAGTCATGGTGTTAATGACTTAAGTTAGGAATTTCTGGCTCTTTGCCTCAGAGAGAAGAGAGCACTTCCAGATATCATTGCTTCATTTATCACAGACTTCCATATCGTTCTGAATTGGAGCGCATGTCCTATTCTGGCTCAATGTCCTTCAGCTCACTAGACTATTTTATGTGAGCTAGCACTGGCCTCTCAGTGCCCTTGTCAGGCTGAAATTGTAAAGCTGCCTTTTTCTTCCTCTTCCTCTTCCTCTTCCTGCAGTTGCTCCCTGCTATGCCCAAGTTCCTCTAAGAGAACCATTTCCTTCCAGGGATACGACACCGACGAATGCTCACTATATGACCGCTACTTTGCAATCTGGACACTGGATCTAAATTTTCAAGGTTGCCTTCAGATGACCCGTTTGTTCAGCATTCATCCTGATTTGTTTGCACAAAGTTTGCAGGGAGGTTAGATGATGTTGACTATTTATTGAGCATTCGACCTGATTTGTTTGTAGAGAGGTTATAAGATGTTGCGTCAGCACAAACTTTCCAGTGCATTTTCCCATCACAGAACAAGTCCACTAATTTGCAGAAGTGTTTTCTGAGTGTGCAAAATCCTTCCGAGCATTTTAGCCTATAATGCATAGCAAAACCATGAAAGCCAGTTTGTTTCTGTACTAGCAAAAGTGGATGAGATCAGAGGATTCCAACCAGAATGATGGTATGGTTCCTTCTGACGAGCTGATCTTGAAGCAACCCAGGTCAGCGGAAACACTTCACACTTCCATTAGCTGATGCGTTGGAAGCAAGCACCATGTTTCCATGCGCTCAGTGTCAGCCTGCAAGGTCAGCCGGACTTAGGTCACTTGAGGCACTTTCAGTGGACAAAAGTTAATGCAAGTGGAACAGTCCCCACACTCTTAGTTAATCTGCTGGAAGGACATTCTGTCAAACATTTGTCCTTCTGTTGCCTGTTTTGCTGCTAAAGATATAATTACAGTAAACAGCCTTTATTCCCTACTACTTTATACATCCAGATCAATATTTGTATGAATGTTGATGAGGATGTTTGGTAGGTTCCAGATTTGCATGCAAAGAGAGTTAAGATCCCTATTATTGTGTGAAACAAATAGCTAGGTAGAAAAGGCTAACCTCAAAATACAGAAATGAATTATCTGCGACCCTGAGAGGAGTGGTTTGGAGCCCAATTTTGTGCAGTTTATCAGATTATCCTTGTATCGTGTAAACCCAAATTTACAGAGAAAAGCATTGAGATTGATGTTGTTTGAGAGTAAAGTCATGTGGACTACACAAATTAAATGGGAATGCAAATAGCTGCAAATACACAGTAAAGTCATACCTCATGTTACGTTTGCTACAGGTTGAGCATTTTCAGGTTGCATCCCACGGCGATCCGGAAGTACCGGAAAGGGTTACTTCCGGGTTTCGCTGCTCGCACATGTGCAGATGTACAAAATGACATCACACGTATGCACAGAAGCAGTGAATCGCGACCCGCGCAGACATGGGTTGTGTTCCTTTCAGGTTGTGAACGGGCCTCCAGAACGGATCCCATTTGCAACCAGAGGAATCACTGTAAATTCCAGTGTGGATGAGCCCTATATCATTTGCAACTTTCTTATCACATTCTTAGATTACTGCCTCTCTTTTAAAGCAAAAAGGATAGCAGCAATCAAAATACAACATATAACGTTCAGCACCCAGGATTAACATAATATATAATGGGTAAGAAGGGTTTCCTTTCCGACAGATAAATGACCCCCCAGAGCTGCTTTTCATGTATATGCAATTTTATATCATTTTATCTTGTTTAGAGCTTTCAAATTTTGTAATTGGTGTTTTTGCCTTGGCACTGGTCAGGCGTGTGTGTTACACATACACCCACAATAAAACAACTTGTACTTGTATGCCACTCAACTGTAAATAAAACCCTGTGTGTGTGTGTCATTAAAATAGTTAATTAAGGTCAAGGTTAAATCAAGGTGTGTTGTTTTTTTAAAATCAATATATGAATAAAAACAACCGCTAAAAATATATATTATAAACTAAAATTACAGATTAAAATGCACCTTAGCTTTATGGGTTATATTCAACACTCAACACAGTATGACTTATTTATTATTAATATTAATATGCCTTTTCTCCTGGGTGGGACTGAAGCAAAAATATTTTGGGGCAAAGGTAGAGAGAACCAAGGGTTCTTTATCTCCACAGAGAAAAAAAGCCAGTTCTTCTGTACATTCTCTCCAAGATATTACTGCTTTGCACACGTCTTTGTAGCATAACCTTGTAACACGTGAACTCAGAAGTAAGTCCTACTGTGTTGAGTGCTGTTTACTTCCAAGTAAGTGCAGGCAGGGCTGCAGCCTTAATCTGGCTTTGGCTGTGAATAAGGAATTGCAGGATTGTTATTCAAGAAATAATAACCCAACTGATGTAGTAGATGCAGAAACACTATTTTGGTATCTCCTGCTTGTGTGACAATGTCCGTGTGCATTCAAGGCATCCTTGCCATTCCTATATAACTGTCAGAACAAGCAACACCTTATTTCCTTAATGTCTTTTTGACTTTGGACTCATCCACACTTCACCTTATCCCTCCTCTTTCCCCATGGAAAACCCGCAGTTTACCACTGAATTACAACAAACGTCATCCAGGTTTTCTGCAGAATGATGCCTGTCCTGATTCAACAGTAAAAAGCAGATTTCCTGTGGAAAACAGGGGGGGGGGGGCAAATGAAAAACCTCTCAGACCATGCTTGGACGAGCCCTGCCTTTAAAGCCTAGCAGTTACTCACCCTTATTATAGTACAATGAAATGCTTTGCATGCTTATTTTATTGTTTCCGGGGAGGGGAGATAGTCCTTCACTATTACAGTGGTACCTCGGGTTAAGTACTTAATTTGTTCCGGAGGTCCGTTCTTAATCTGAAACTGTTCTTAACCTGAAGCACCACTTTAGCCAATGGGGCCTCCAGCTGCTGCCGCGCCACCGGACGACGATTTCTGTTCTCATCCTGAAGCAAAGTTCTTAACCCGAGGTAATATTTCTGGGTTAGCGGAGTCTGTAACCTGAAGCGTCTGTAGCCTGAAGCGTCTGTAACCTGAAGCATCTGTAACCCGAGGTACCACTATATTGCTAAGGGAATGGCAGTCTTGTGTGGCCATCTGGTTCTGTCAACAGGTAAACAGAAGAGACTTACTTCTGTTGGGTCGTTAGTTAGCAGCAATTGCTCTCTTATGGCACAACACCTACACAGATATTGGTGAAGGAAGTCTCCTGGCCTGCGATTTCCTTCCCTCGGAACCAGCCAGAGAATGACACACACCACCATTACAAACTTCGTCCCTAATTCCTGCAGCTGCTTTACATACTTGCCTGGCTAAACACCGAGTTTGCCTACTATGAGCTGCTGAGTCATTGCTGAGGCTGGGTTGCCTCTGGGAGAATATCCAGAGCCTTGGCAAATCCCTTTCTGCATCAATCTGTCTGACTAAGCCTTTGTTCTAACCCAGTATGAATCAAGATCGGAGAGGGAATCCCAGCACGCTCTTCTAATATCCCTGAGCTCTTTATGAAAATAGGCCAGAACTGACACTCTTCGCCACCTAGACAGAGAGCTGAGGTGAATCACAGGCTTCAACAATTATGCAAGCAAATCACCGCCAATGAAGAAGAACAAAAATATCTCTGGGCTTGGAGAGAGACGAGGCTGGATGATTCAACAACGTGCAGGAGCTGCCTTATTATCTATGATTTACAGGCTAGGAGGAGTTTTGCTGTTGTTGAAAGGATGGTTTAATATTGAGCTAGGGATCTATCAGAGGAAAACTCAAGAATTTTCGAATCAACCTGTGTATGATTTATATGCTTTCTTCATAATTAGAGACCAGAGACAGCACTTCCTTCTGGGTGGCCTGTGATCAGTGGAAGCCTCGCAAGATGTTATAGTGGTACCATGCCTGAGTTTTGGAAGCTCTGCAACTCTGTGGGATCAAACTGAAACCAAAGAGGGCCATAGCTCACTGCTGGGACATCTGCCTTGCATGCTAAATGTCCTAAGTTCAATTCCCAGCATCTCCACATAGGACTGGGAGAGATTCCACCTGAAATCCTATAGAGCTGCTGTCGCTGAGTGCAGACAATACTGTGGTAGATGGACGATGGTCTGACTCAGTTTGAGGCAGCTTCCTATTGTGGCAGCTTCCAAGAGCTAGCCATGATGCTGATGAAGCAGACGGGAGCCCACAAATGTTTATGCTGCAATAAATCTGTCCTTAAGGTGCCACAAGATTCCTTCTTGTTTTATGGATTTGGACATCCTAGCAGCTTGCCATCAATAGCAAAATGGTGGGGTCTAAAAGCCACCGCTGCACTACAGCTTCCCAGTCTGTTGACGTGCGTTCCCAGGGCTATACTAAGTGCTGATTTCGTACAGCAGTGGAAAAGCCGAAGCTCAGAGAACATATGGAAAGAGTCCCTCATTAAAACGGTTCAAATATCAGAAGGGACAGTGAAGAAAACTGGCTAGCCTCCCTATGAGGACTGCCAAGGATGAAAGGTTAAGCATCATACTCCTCAGAGCATGTGCAGTTCACAGTCCTTGGGAGTGCATCAAAGCACTTCTGAATTCTTTAGATAACTGCATGCCTTATGGGTAGTCAGTACCAGATTACATTCAATCTTCTGCAATTAGGTTGCTCACAGGCGAGTTAGACCACATTGTGAAATCATCTCTGAACTACAAAGTGTTTTCCCAACTTTACCCTCTTCCCCTTATTGCTGTGGCAGAATCCTCATTGTTAAGACTACTGAGCCTAGGCTTACAAGTCTACTGGGAGCGCAGAGAGGGGTGGCATGTAGTGAGAGCGCAAAGCCTCAGAGGAAACCCCCAGCCCTCCCCAGCCCTGTTTCCCTGGTCTGCTCACATGGTGGAGTTTGGATACTGCACCCAGCCCACCTCCTTGTACGCGGCAGTCACGTGAGTGCAGATGAGGCTCTTCATCTTGGCCCAGGCTCTCTGGACCTCTGGGGAGGTGAATTCATTGGCGTAGTCTTCGGCAAGCACTTCCAGTATGACGCCAATGAGAATCTGGGAGGAGAAGAAGTGGCAGTAATAGGTTAAGAAAGAGGCCCCCATATTTCCCCCTAACAAGAAACTTGTATCTATCTTTGTTGTGTCTCCCTGCCAGCGCAATTCCAATTTCTTCATTGGGATCTATGCTGTCCTTCCATATGCTGCTGACCAGGGCATCTTACCACATTTTAATTTCTTGTTTGCATCTTATTTGTTTTGCTGATAATGTGTTTATTTATTAATTGCCTTCCGCACGCACATTGCAAAGCGATGTACAAAATATAATAAAATGAGCAAATAGATTGTTCTGGCTCACTTCCATTCTGCCTCTCAAATACCTCCCACCATGATACCTCAAGTGAATTCATCTTAATCTATGTATACATCCATGTATACAAAGTGGAAGGAACCACCTCTGTAGAGGAAAGCAGGACAGTTCAAAACTAGCACAACTGGCATGAAAATAAGAATTTAGTGTCCAAAGTCCATGCGAACATTTAAAAAGGAAATAGCTCCTGAGCGTTAGTGGAGAGAAACCTTAATCAAATGCTGATGACCACAGAACATAATTATAAATTTCTTCCATGATTGGAACTAGAATGGAATTTTGGAACCCCAAAAGAGTTAGATCAACAAACTGGGACTATCCCAAATTCCTATGCTTCTGAGAACCCACAACAGACTGTATCAGTGACTTTGTCTCAGTTGTTTTTTATTTGTATCTTCAGATGCAGTGTTGCACTATCTGAGTCCATTTTTATGTTTCTTCTACAAGTGTTTTTCTTCAGTTTTTATGTTTATATTTAATTATTGGATTTGTTACATTTTTCTATACGTATACCTTATTGAGACATGCTCTTTGCAATACAAGTATTTCTATAAATACATTTCCCCTGCCTATTTGCCAGAATTTTATATAGGCCACATCTGCACAAAAGTTTAATGTGCATTCAGAGCTCACTTGTGCCTGTATGCTTTTTCCTGGAGTTCACATGATATCCTCCTCATCCACATGCCCGCACACTTTTTTTTTTTTTTGGCATTGAATTAGCATTTCCCAATCGCTGATAATACGACAAGGGAAATAAAGTCTTGCAGAATTTCACACTTTGCCCAATGGTGGACATAAACAAGCACATTGTGGCTTCAGATGAACTCATGAAGGGATGGAATGTCCTGGCTGTCGACATAAGAACATAAGAAAGCCTGCGGGGTCAGGCCAATGGTTCACCGGGTCAGGCATCCTGTTCTCACCAAAGCCAGCCAGATACCTGTCGGAAACCCACAAGCAAGTTCCGAGCATAAAAGCACGCTCCCCACCTATGGTCTCCAGCAGCTGGCATTCAAAAGCATTACAGTGGTGCCCCGCAAGATGAATGCCTCGCAAGACAGAAAACCCGCTAGACGAAAGGGTTTTCCGTTTTGGAGGTGCTTCGCAAAACGAATTTCCCTATGGGCTTGCTTTGCAAGACGAAAATGTCTTGCGAGTTCCTGCGGGGTTTTTTCCTCCCCCCCCCCTTTTCTAAGCCGCTAAGCCGCTTATCAGCTGATCCGCTAAGCCGCTAAGCCGCTAAAAGCCGCTAAGCCGCTAATAGCGCTAAGCCGTCAATGTGCTTGCTTCGCAAGACGAAAAAACCGCTAGACGAAGAGAATCGCGGAACGGATTCTTTTCGTCTTGTGAGGCACCACTGTATTCCTCTAGCTGTGGAAGCAGAGCAGAGCCAATGTGGCTAGTAGCCACTGATGACCTTCTCCTTCAATAATAATAATAATAATAATAATAATAATAATAATAATAATAAATTTTATTTATAACCGCCCCCCCCGGCCAAAAGGCAGCTAACACCAGTAAAATTACAATGGAAACATAATGGGGGGGACGGACAAACAAAAAAAACCCAATTTAAAATACCGACCGGTTAAAATACAATTTAAAAAGCAGCCTCATTTTAAAAGTAACCCATAAATCAAAACTGTAAGGGGAGGGAAGACATAAGGGTCTCAACATCTTTTTTTAAAGCCATCATGGCCTCCTGTGGGAGTGGGAATCATCGTTTAAGTATGCACTTTATTTTTCAATTTTTATTTATCAGTTTTGTGCAAATTTGATCCTTTGCAAACAGATGTATTTAATTTAAAAACAAAAAAGGTGTGTGTGTGTGGGGGGGGATCACTAGCTAGCCAGAATCATAGCCGTCAACTTTCCCCCCTTTTTAAGGGAAATTCCCTTATTCCGAATAGGATTCCTCACAAGAAAAGGGAAAAGTTGACAGCTATGGCCAGAATGTGCAACCGGCACAGAATCGCTGCTTTTTATCTGCCCTATTTGAAGTATTTCCCTGTTATCCATGAATGAACAAAGACTTGGGTTTCTCTTTACCTTAAAGTAGAATGGTTCGACTTTGTGCTTGACAGCATGCGCCTTGCCCACCAAGGCTAGAACGGAGGAGACCTTTTCTGAGTCGTAGATGTTCTCCACCACACTATTAATAGCCCCCATGACCCGCATGCCGTGTTTACGCAGCTGCGGACTCCTCTCCATCTCTAGTGGGTCCTCCATGTGCTTGAATTGGCTGAAGTACTGCTTGGCAGATGGGAAGTTGACAAAAAACCTGCACAGCACAGTTAAGAAGAGAAAGTAAATGGGAAAGCTAAGTCAACCTAAGAGATATATGTTGAGTGTAATTCGCCCCCGTCTGCACTATATGCTTAAAGCAGTATCATATCCGTTTAAACAGTCATGGCTTCCCCTCAAAGAATCCTAGGAACTGTTGTCTATTAATGGGACTACCTGCATACCAGGGCAGTGCACCGTATTTTTCGCTCTTTAGGACGCACCCAACCATATGACGCACCTAGTTTTAGAGGGGGAGAACAAGAAAAAAAATATCTCTCCCTCTCTGCGCAGCGCCCCTTCAGCGAAGCGGCAGGAGAAATGGAGCCCCTTCCATTTCTCCTCCTGCTTTGCTGAAGGGGCGCTGTGCAGAGAGGGAAAGCTGCACAGCGGTTCTCCAGCGAAGCGAAGCCAGGAGAGCAAGAGGGATCAGTGAAAACCAACCCCCTTGCTCTCCTAGCTTCAGGGATAGCTGCCCGGAGTCTCCAGAGCACAGTGTTGGTTTCGCTGAAGCCATGGAGCCTGCATTCGCTCCATAAGACGCACACACATTTCCCCTTAATTTTGGGAGGGGGAAAAGTGTGTCTTTTAGAGCGAAAAATACGGTATTTCAAAAACACATATAGCAGAAATTTCAATGCATATCACTTATTTCATTACCTTTTAGAACAAAGAAAAAGAGAACAAAAAAGAGGAAAACATATACTAAGAATCCACAAGTACATGGGCTTATAACATCAAAATAAACATAAACATTTAGCTCAATTTATCTCTCTCTTTGTGTATGTCTGTCTACTCCAAAGAGAGACTTAAAATATAATTGACATAACCAAGGGAGGCAGTTATGAGTAATTCTATATAAAAGTACTTCTTTGTACTTTTAAGTGATATGTGTCCCCCCCCCCCCGATACCGCTATAAATAAAAGCTTTTTATACTGTTCATCTAGAGTCAGATTATGTGCATCCTTCCAATTCTGGGTAATAACCAAGCATGCAGCAACAAACATGAAAAGAACTAGACCCTTTGGGCATAAATTACATGTTTGGTTAGAAGTTATTGAACAGAAACACATCCCAGGTTCATAAGGGACACCAAGGCCCCCAAATAATATTCATTTCTCATAAAACCCATTTCTAGTATTTTGCCATCAGGGGTAAAACCACCATAGGTGCAGAACTCTGTAGAAATATAATCTGATTTTGAGGCCAGTAGGAGTCAGGTGAAAAGAGAAATCAATAGGTGTTTTTAGAGACTCCTAAGAGTCACCTAGGGGACACGGGTGGTGCTGAGGTCTAAACCACAGAGCCTAGGGCTTGCCGATCAGAAGGTCGGGGGTTTGAATCCCAGTGACGGGGTGAGCTCCCGTTGCTCTGTCCCTGCTTCTGATAACCTAGCAGTTCGAAAGCACGTCCAAGTGCAAGTAGATAAATAGGTACCGCTCCAGTGGGAAGGTAAACGGCATTTCTGTGCACTGCTCTGGTTTGCCAGAAGCAGCTTAGTCATGCTGTCCACATGACCCGGAAGCTATACGCCGGCTCCCTCGGCTAGTAAAGCGAGATGAATTCCGCAACCCCAGAGTCATCCGCGACTGGACCTAACAGTCAGGCGTCCCTTTACCTTTAAGAGTCACCTAACTCAGAGACTAACTCAGTCACAAGTGTGTGTTCATGTGTGCATAATTATTTCTACTGCCATTACATGAGATAAATAGTTATAACAAACAAATTAGCATTATGACCCTTGTCCCATCCTTCTTCCAGAGGGTCCAAAGTCTTATTTATTTATTATATGACTCTGGGCTTTCTGGAAATGGCATCCGACTCTCTATAGCTGCCTTACATATCACTATTTGGGTATATTTTTAGTGTGTTTTATCAAGCACTTCTTGCACATAGCAGAGTTATAGTCGCTGTAAGTCTGAAGGCAAAATTGCCCAGAATCCAGCATGAAAGAAGCACAGCTCAGTAGCTATTTAATCACATATTGGCAACTTTGGTTTGCACATTGAAAGTTGATTGGGAGGTTTTGTGCAACAAACCTGCTTCACCGAAAGACTGGACTTGTTGCGATAAGGGAATTGATGGGGAAATGCGTTTGAAAGTGTGGGAGAGCACTGGCTTTGATGCAAAGTCCTCCCCACACAAACAAATCAAGAGGGAAACTCAATAAGCAGGTCACAGTGAAGTGCCTATCGCCTAACCATCTAATCACAATCAATGCTGAATAAACAGGTCTCCTCTGGAGGAGCCCTGTGTGTTGCATAGGTAGGCAACCCAGGAAATGTTAACCACTTGTCCTCTGAAACCTTCACTGTTTGCACATCAAACACCTGCCTCAGCTCATTTCAGCCTGGCACAGACTGAAACAGATGTCTACACAGGCCACGCATCTCCCTTCCAATGTCACCTCAGCTCTCTGAGATCCTGGCTCACTGCTCCAGCCCCCTTGTACACACACAACACTACCGAGAAGCAGACTCATTCCCCCTTTTCTTCTGCTTTTCCCACTTGGCTGAATCTCACGCAGGAGGTTGCCAGGAAAACCGTGTGAAGCCGCGAATGGAATAACCATCGTCCTTGCTGCCTTCCCTAGACATCTGGGATTTATCAGCCAGCCTAAAATAGGTTTTGATGTGTGAAGAGTGTGTGGCAACAAAAAAAAAAAGAAAGAAAAAGTCTAGAGGGGGGTGGGGAGGAGGAAGTCATTTGTAAGATGAAACAGAAAGGGAACCACTTCTTTTCCGTCTTCTTTTCCCTCTTGTGTTCTCTTTAGCCTTTCTCAAATTAAATCCAAATGCCAAGTCTACCAAGTTTGCTTTTGGCAGGGAAATGGGCGCATGCGTTAAGGGTCTGTTTACTCTTGGGCTGCTTTTAAACTCCCAGGTGCTTCTACGTGGGGGCAAAGTGCTCAGTACAAGCCTGCCCAGTAAACAGCCTGGGAGACTTTGGTCAACAGGCGGTCTAGAAAAAAAATACCAATTAATCATATCCTGCAAGCAAGGACTCCAGTTCGACAGCCTACCTCAGTTCCCTCAGGGAGCTAGACAACCCTGATTCGGAACCCTCAGAGTTGGCCATTATTCAGGGGAAACAGGTAACCAAGCAATACAGGCAGACTCCTTCACAAAATGAATGCCTAATTTATACCTTTCTGAGAACCAAAAGGGCATTAAAAGCATGAGCAATGGGCGGGAAGGAGAAGGGGCCACTAGGGGCGCATCGGAAGATGGCTGACAATAGCATCTCTCTGACCTGCACAGGGTAATTAGGAGGCTGTGATGGGAGTAAATAGCCTCACTACCCCCCCAAGTTTGGGGGGGGGGCTGCCCTTGCCTGCTGTGCCCTATACCACCCCCAAATTTGTGGGGGTGGGGGCACTAGGCAGAATGCCCTTGTGCGGATTTCGGCGCTCCTGGACGCTGTCTCTGATCCGCGCCTCTAGCTGCAATAACTTCAAAAGAAACAATTAGGAGGAAGCGAATGCACATATTTCAAGGAAGGAGGGGGAGGGGAAAAAACTTTCCTTTCTTTTCTCTATGTGATTAACCAAGAATCCCTCCCCCCACAAGTCACAAGTCAGAAATGCAGTTTTAAGGACTTAAGCTGTGGATTTATGATTGTGTGGAGATAACTGTGTGGAGATAACCAAAGCATGTTTTAAGAAGAGTGTGGAAAGTATAAGAGCTTCGGAATGACGCAGTAAAAAATACCGTCGCCATGTTGGCAAGTTCTGTCGGAGGACTTAAGTCTGGGAGGAGGAATAGAGCTGTTTTTATATTGTGGGTGAGACTCCTCAGAGGGACTTAAGAGCGACAGATCTGCGAGATGGAAACAGTGATGTTATTTATGAAAGCGATGATATATGGAAACCATCTTGATATGAGGATTGGACGAACGGAAAAATTCACACAGGATTATAACTGGTGTTTATCAGCTTAAGGAGATTATCAGAAGAGATCATAAATAAAAAAATAAAAAATATACAAACAAGATGAGATGTGGAAACAGCAAGATAAGACTGGATAGAATTATGAACATTATTTGGACTGATTTGGACATTAACACAGTAGCAAGAAGATGGTCGGAATCCCCCTTCGGAACTTGAAATATGGGTCCCCTCAACAAAAATTTAAAATTCGGCTTTGTAATTTGGAATTTATGTGATGTGATTTGATTTAATTTGATTGGTCGGTTAATAAAAATTATTTTTTTTAAAAAAAAGAGCAATGGGCGGGAAGATGCCTTTCTTCACTATTGAGGATGGGCATAAACAATTCTGGATTGAGGAAAAACTGCATCTTTGTGCTACAAATGGGTCACTGTGTATGTAGTTTATGAGAGATCGTGGGTGGATGCGTTCTAAATGTCTACAAGTGAGACTTGGAACAAAATGCTGCAGTACAGGAGATGCTGACCACTCCATTCCTGCTCTCTCCTTGCTCCCAGTTTCCCATTTCCCCCCCAAAATAGCTAGCCAGCATTCTGTGTCTAGTGAGCATACATGGTCCCCATTGAGCTGCTTTGAGGGTTCCATCCTTATGAGTTATGTGAACTTCGTAGCACTCCCAATACCCCTCCTCCCCTTGTGCTGGGGTTATTTTGGATACATAAGCACTCCTGGCCTGAATGCTGGAAATTGAAG
Source organism: Podarcis cretensis (assembly GCF_951804945.1). Classification (NCBI taxonomy): domain Eukaryota; kingdom Metazoa; phylum Chordata; class Lepidosauria; order Squamata; family Lacertidae; genus Podarcis; species Podarcis cretensis. The sequence continues at coordinate 36,445,492 of NC_137171.1, forward strand.
GAATGATCTGACCCCTTCAGAATCCTTGCTGTACAGGCATACTTTGCAATAACAACAACAACAACAACAACAACAACAACGGCTTTTCATTCAATTGGGATTATTTAATACATTGCCATGACATTCAGGGCTCATCCACACTTTTGCTTATCTCTGGCATGGGTAAGAGAGGTTTTTCATCATCATCATCATCATCATCATCATCATCATCTTCACCATCATTTATTTATACCCTGCCCATCTGGCTGGGTTTCCCCAGCCACTCTGGGTGGCTTTCAGCAGAACATTAAAAACAGAATAAAACTTCAAACATTAAAAACTTCCCTAAACAGGGCTGCCTTCAGATGTCTTCTAAAAGTCAGATAGTTGTTTATTTCCTTGACATCTGATGGGAGGGTGTTCCACAGGGCGGGTGCCACCACCGAGAAGGCCCTCTGCCTGGTTCCTTGTAACTTGGCTTCTTGCAGTAAGGGAACCGCCAGAAGGCCCTCAGAACTGGACCTCAGTGTGCAGGCTGAATGATGGGGATGGAGACGCTCCTTCAGGTATACTGGACCGAGGCCGTTTACGGCTTTAAAGGTCAGCACCAACACTTTGAATTGTGCTTGGAAACGTACTGGGAGCCAATGTAGGTCTTTCAGGACTGGTGTTATGTGGTCTTGGCGGCCACTCCCAGTCATCAGTCTAGCTGCCGCATTCTGATTTCGCTCTTCCTGAAGCCCAGATATATCTGCATCAGCATGCTGAATGATAGCCATGTTGATTTCAACTTGGGGTGGATAGGAGGCTTTTAAAAAAAGAATAATCTCATGGTGGGAGAAAACAGCCACGTGAAATCAAGCTTCAGGGGGAAAAATATTATTGTATATTGCTGCAAGCTTTTGCAAATCTAATATTTGCTATGGCATAACATGCACAGTTTAAACTGATAAAAAGCAGATGCTGGAATACTGATTCCACTGAATTCTTTCTCTGATTAATTCCATTCTAAGCCTCCTCTTTTGTGTTTCAGGACATACATCTGGACAAACATGGACAATATGTCCTTTAAGACTATTCTGACTTCCTCTGGGCCCTTTCCTCTCTAAGCATTTTGGGAACGTGATTTTTAGGCCCAGTCCATTGAGAAACTCTTTGACCAAGGCACTTTGAAATGAATGGGGTTTTAAGAAAAACTTTGCTGTTGCACAACAAGAGTGTGTGTGTGAGGGGAATTTGCTCAGGAGATGTAGATTTGTGGACTGTGCTCCTAATCAACAGCAGAAGTTGGGAAATAATCTCATTAAGGTGCAAGATTGGCACAGGCATTGGGAATGTGTTACGGGGTTCTCTTTTTGAATCAGATATTTGTTCAATATGCTGGAGGAGTGAACTCATTATCTAATGTTTTGTCAGGAACTGTAGTTTGACATCACAATCATCTCTCCAGCATTATCCCAATGCTTCCAAGTTTACAAATGAGTGAACTATATTTGGCAATCTTGTTTCTTCTGTCAGTGCATCTGGAACCATTTAGGATGGATCCTAACAAGTGTGTAACCTGAGGAAAATTTAATCCATGAGGCTTTCAAAACAAAGGTCCATAAAACATTTTCAAAAGCTGGAGGCATTTTATGATTCTGACCGCTATGTGAAACTGGGCACTTGTTACAAAATAAAACATCTGAACATATTAGCTTTAATAGATAGATACAGTGCTTTTTTCTATTAAAAAAATATGTTTAGGAGTACTCTCATCTTCACTCAAGAAAATCACCATCTTATAGTTCAAATCGGGGGAAATAAATACAGTAAATGGACAAAAGCATCAAGATTCACAAAATGTTTAGGGGTATAAAAGCACTGGATGGATAGATAGAAGATGATGATAGATGATAGATAGATAGATAGATAGATAGATAGATAGATAGATAGATAGACAGATAGATAGATAACAAGTTTCTAGTCCATAAAGGACTGTGAAGATAACTTTGGCAATGCCTGGTGAAATCATAGAGCCTGGGATATATGTATGCACAGAGCTGGCTTTCTAGTGGTCAGGGGTAAGTCTTTCGTGATTTGCAAATTTCTTTGCTTCTTATCAAGGCTTTTTGAGACGTGTCCATGAATAAAATTTTGCAAAATAAAGAAATAGATGCACATTGGTTAATTAGATATCACAAAATTCAGCTCCCTTTTTGGCACAAAATCTGAGTAACGTTGGCACAGAACTGTTGCTTTGTTTATTGATTTATATTTAGCATCACAACCCTGCCTATATCAAGCTAACAGGACATGTGTGTCGTGAAAAACTTCTCAAGCTTCAGATACACTGCTGGGATAAGTCTCCAGGATACTACAATAGCTTTATTATTGGCAACTCTAAATCAAGGTAGTCAGAAAAAAGATCTAGAACTACTGGTAGATTTTCAGATGAATTCCAGCAGATTGCCAGGGATTTTTTCCCCACAATGAATTGACAGCTGCAACAAAATGACCCCCTCCAAACCCCCCCACAAAAAACCCTGTAATGATGTTAGTGTGCATTAAACTGCTTTTGTAAACCACCTTGTGAGGGCAACATGCCCCTTAAAGGAGGGCAAGTAATAGGTTCCATTAACTATTCTGGAGGATCCGATTTTGGAAAGCACAGCATAGATTTTCCAGGTTATAGTGAGAAAAGCCACTGACTTTTGGGAGTTGGTGCCAGTCTAAGCATCCATTTCTTACTTCTCCCATAGATGCCAAGTTAAGGTTTACCCTTGTCATTTGTTTGAGCCACATTTATCTGTTCTGTTGGGTAGCTATCCAAGTGCATTGGGTACTTAAAACTGAAAAAACAGCGATGAGATCCATCTAATCCATCCACCCACCCACCATCTTTCCTGGTATGAATGCAGAAGCTTGCTCTACCTCTTGCTGTGTGATATATGGAAGTGAAGTACCTAACTTGCCTTTTAATGTGGATTTTCTAGGGACCCGCTAGCCAGTCTGAACATACGACAAAGTGCAATGGATTCTCCCTTGCATCCCCATCCTTCCTCTGTCTATCCATCTCTTGTGCGGGCTCTCCTAAAGCCTGGCACCAAAGAAAAATGTGGACCGTCTAGCAACAGAAGGGCTGTTTCTGCCAGAATGCTAAGCCATTGCAGTTGACCTATTCTAGACAGATGCTCGTCCTTTTCATAACACTGTTATCGTGATTTCAGCAGCCTGGGCGGCTTTGATTTATCAAAGCCTTTCAGAGACGCTCGTCTCAAAGAGCAGAGGCCACCGCTGTACTCTGAAGTAATTACCAGCCTTACAGAATTTTGTCCTGTGTAGTCATTTCACCACCATAGGCAACACATCCCACTAGACAGCATAATAGCCCTCGAATTCACTCAGTGGCCGTTTCCAGAAGCCCAAACATCCCTTGATTCATAAATCTTTTTCACTTTGTGGCTCTGTAATCCCTGCATTCTGACTATCTGTTTAGTGTTCAGGGATGTGAATTGTGCCTGCAGTGCAAAAGACGTTACAGCAATTTCTGTAGCCTAAGCCAAAAATGATCTGATCTCATATTCAGAAATCCCCATCCCTGCTCCCCAAAGATTTTGCTGGAAGTCTGATTGCATTTTGCACATTCTCCCCTTTTCTGTCCAGTTTCTTTTGGGCAATATTTTTAAGTGCTGGTTCTCGCAACTTGGTACAACAACCCACCTGCAAAGACACAGAGCTGGAACAGATACTTCCTTTCGTGCTTCCCTTCTGGCCTCCAAGGTAACCCTAGAGAAATATGTGCTAGAGATTCCAAGACTCTCCACAGGAGTTACAGTTCCCAGAGCTCCTTAGATAAGACCCATGGGAGGAACTAAGCAGGTTTGAAATTTATTCACAATTACATATATAGTGCAGACGTTGGCTGAATCACAAGACAAGGAGACGGTAAAAAATTCAAGCAAACCCTTGAAACACGTTCTATGTGCGAGAGAGTTGCTCTCCTACAAAACAATGGCTGTTCATCAAGTTCACAAGTACCACAACTCTCTTCAGATTTCTACGACTTCTTTCTAAATCAGCCAGTTTCATGTCAGGTGTATGAAAGACAAATAAACCTTGCTAAAATACATAGATAGTGGGATGATAGTAAAATTAACTCTATTGTTTTGGGGTTTTGTTTTTTTAAAGTATGTCCTTGACTGTGCAGTACTTCTGTGTTTTCTTTCTTTCACTCTGCTAACTCATTCACCTCCAATTCCAATGTTTACTCCCTACCCTTCACAATACTTTGGACAGGTTTTTGGTGTTTTCTGTGTGTGGAGGGGGGGAAAGCTTATCTGTTTAAATGTATAAACATTTTCTTTTTTAAAAAAACAACAACCCTGCCAATCATTTTCTTTATTTCTTTTCACTGGAGGCATGCTCCTGGCAGGCGATGAGTGGCTTTGGGACTGCCGCAAGGGCCAACCAATCAGTGCTTTGCACAGCCAGATGAGCAGGGGCGGGGTGAGAAGGTGGCATTGTCATACCAGCCAATCAGCACTCTCTGCCAATGACTTCTGCGGGAAACAGGAAGAACTGTAGATGTTTTCAGTTCTAGGGAAAAGGAGCAAGTACAGACCCACTGCAGGCTCACCACTCAACCTATTCTTTTTTGTAATTTCTTCCCATATGCCTGATAAAAACAGATGACATGAGATCAACTTTGGCCTGTGAAAACCTGATCTACAGCTGATTTTAGCCTTGTGAGAATTAGATTGGATCTGGTGTCATGCTCATGACTGAATATAGTATCTTTAAAATATTCATTGCTTCCTTAGTGGTTTTCCTTCCTTTTCTGGAATGGTTTTGTAAAGTTAAGGGAAAGATTAACCTCCTAATACACACTAAATTAAGTCAAAATTAATATAGGTTTGTCATGTTCCACTGTTACGAAAACTGCCTGGTATTTAAACACAAACTCCACAAAGATTATATAATCTAAAAAATACTGGGTGCTTAACACTTAAAATACACACCAACTATATTCATCCGTTATCCATGTAAGGTTTCTCAGTCCTGTTTTGCATTTGCTTTTGCAAAATTAAATTTAAGATATTGAAATCCAAGTTTGCTTGCTATATTGGCCGGGCAATTATTGTTTGGCATTCCAGAATTATATGACACACTGCACTGTGATTTAGAGAAATTAGAAGCCATCTCTGTTACGTTTGTAGAAGAATGGCTCCCATTCTTAACACGCCTTAGCTCTTAGAAAACATTTTGCCAACTGCCTCTAAGATTTACTTGCATACACTTGTATTAAGTATTAATGAAGTTTCTATTCTTAACAAAGAAGACTCATCTTCATGGTATGTTTTATATGTTATATTTCTGCTAACCAGTGCTGAATACAAGAATTTGGTAACTTTATAGATCTCATTTTTTTATTGTGTAACTGTTTTGCACATTTTTCTGCTTTTTCTTTTGTAACTTTATTATGAAACAACAACGCAAACCCCCAAATAAAGCAAAATTGAAATAAGAAAGAAAAAAACCCAGAAGCCATTCTAGAGCCCAAATAAGCCAACAGTAAACTTTTTTGGTCAAAGTTCAGTCACATTAAGTTTCTGGTGCTTTGCTTACAGCAACAGTGAGATCCTTCTCAAGCATGGAGCCCTTCAGTCAGATTCCCAAGTACGAATCTGGCCTGTATTGTCAGGGGTTAAATTATAGTGAGATGAAATTAATGCAAAATGCAGAGGCTTTCAGTTTCCCCAAGAGAGGAGGTGTTATGCTTTCTCAGTGAAGGTTCTCCTACATAAAGCTACCAATTACATATTTCCTCATTGCTACATAGCAATGAAGTTTCAGGGTTTAGCGCTGCCTGGACAATCACAGCTTCTGAGTGAATGTGTGCACAAGTCAACCACTTGTGTGCAAGACTGTCATAGAGCACACACACACAAGTTGCGTATTAATTCCTAGGTAGAAGTGCCTTCCATGTAGGGGTGTCCTTAATGCTTAAAGCAACAGTTATTACTCCGTGATCAACGGCAAGTCACTGTCTTTCTCAGCTTAACCTACTTCTTATCCAAGGTTGAAGAGGTTTTAATGACGGGATAATGGATTGGATAATGGATTGGATAACTTCTCTCTCTGTCTCTCTGTCTCTGTCTCTGTCTCTCTCTCTCTCTCTCTCTCTCAGAGCTATTCATCATGAGCCTCTGAGGTGCCACAGTATTTGGGGCATCTGTGTTGCCGCAACTTGAATAAAATGGTCATCATTTGGCAATTCGACTCAATTCAATTGCTGTGAGGATGGATGAGATAGTGAGGTCCTAAAAAATGCTGTTTAAATATCCTAGAATACTGATAATATACACAAAGAACTTTGAGTATCCCACAAGCATTGATTACTGAGGTGATATAATACAATCGCACAACCTTGCTGGGAGTTTTTGCCCACAATGGAAAGATTTGTATCCCAACTTTGCCATTTTAGGTACTGCCTGTGATTTTAGTTCTAAGACTCCAACTCCTTAGGCAGCTCTCCCACCATTGAGCTCCTCTTACAGTCACAGACCACAAACTAGCATTGAAATCAATGGTCTTAAGTGCATCTAGCTCTGAGCTTGGATTGCTGCCAAAATGTTCTTCCTAATGTTTAATTTAAAACTACTACCCTCTAATTCAAACCTGCTGCCTGGAATATCTATTCCTTGTATGCGATGAACAGTTGTTCCCTCTCCACCTTCAGATTTTGAATGTTTTCTTAAGGCTGCAGTGTTCGGTTCATATGACGTTGCCTCTATGATAACGTCTGCATATGGTGTTCATCATTGTAAGTGTGTGATAAGCTCCCTAAATAATGAGCCCGGAGTGCTAGGCCCTTATTGGCTAAAGGAGTTTTAAGGTACAACTCAAGAAGGCATCCCTAGCTAATCAGGAGCGGCATGTAGCTAAGCAGATCAACCTACATGGTGATGCCACAAAGCCAATTCAGGGTGAGGGCATTGCTTCCTGCCCTCACTCTGAGTAGACCAATCCTTTTTACTTCTGTAAAATAAAAAAGTCCCAATTTTTGGTTCATTCCTAATTGTAGTAGCCACCTGTCATGTATGCTTTAGATAAGATATCTGCATTGAAGGGTGTTGAACTATAATAATAGTATAACAATAAGTTATTATTTGTACCCAGCCCATCTGGCTGGGTTTCCCCAGCCACATTGGGCGGCTTCCAACAAAAGATTTAAAAATACATTAAAATGTCAGACATTAAAAACTTCCCTAAACAGGACTGCTTTCAGATGACCCTTGGGGTCCCTTCCAACTTGACAATTCTATTATTCTATTTAAGAGGGCACATCTGAGCCAGGATGGTACAGCAGATAGGATGTTGGACTGAAGAGTGGGGAGAACTGGGTTCAAATTTCCATTTAACCACAGGAACGTAGGAATGTGCCTTACAGCAGGTCAGACTATTGGCCCATCTAGCTCAGAACTGTCTGCATTGATTGATACCAGGGGTCTTTCTCAGCCTTACCTGGAGCTTGAACCCAGGACATTTTCCATTTAAAGGAGATCCTCTGCCACTGACCTACAGCTTTTAGGTAGCCATGAAGCATACTAGACAATAATACACAGGTCATATTCTTCAGCTGCTGATTCTATTTCCCAGGGACAGTCCCTATTTTCTGGAACCTGACCCTGGATTAACCATTGCCAATATTATGTCCTTATATCCCTTTTGCCATGCGGAGAAATGCTCCTAAAACCTTGTCACTATCTGGATAATCGTGGTTCCTTACGGATACCTTGAAACTTCTGTTCCTTTAATAACTTTGGGTATGGGTTTGTTGCTGCTGCTTTTGGGGAATATATCATAAGCCACTAGCCTTTAGAGCAGCCTTTCTCAACCTGTGGGTCCCCGGATGTTGTTGAACTACAACTCCCATCACCCCTAGCTAGCAAGGCCAGAGCTCAGGGATGATGGGAGTTGTAGTCCAACAACTTCTGGGGACCCACAGGTTGAGAACCGCTGCTTTAGAGGCTAGGAAAATGAGATATAAGTCAGGGAGCTATAGCTCAACAAGATTTGGACAGACCTTGAGTAACTCTGTGGCTGATAAGGGCCTTAGCACAGCACCATGCTGCTTCTCTTGTGATCACTTATGGCCTGCTCAAATGCAGATGCTACAGCGAGTGACATGGACCACGAATTCTCCCAAAATCTGTACATCAGTGGAGCTGTTGAATTATTTACTGGTGAGAGAGGCAAGCTGCAAAAGCCAGCCGAATACAATTCTGAGTACTGCTTTTCTTCTCGACGTGCCTTCACAACAGCCTCTCCACATGACCTAGTTCTCCAGGAGGGAAGCAATGATCAATTATCCAGCTGCAAAATGTGCAGGCATGAGACAAGTGAGGGAGCCAGCTGGGTGAGAGAGCTGCTATCACACAGGTACTATTAGTTTCAAACCACATGCATCCTGCTTTGAGGGCACACATGCATTGACCAGAGTAGCTCCAAAGTGAAGGGGAAAGGGGAGGGGAGGTTAGGAAGGGATCTGGGGGAAGTGTTCCCTAATTAGGATTTATTTGTGCTCTTTCCTTTCCCTCCCTCTCCCACTCTCCTCCACCTCAGTCTCCTTCATTGGCCTCTTCCTGTCATACAGTGACTTATTAGGACTGCATGGGTGTGTGAAAGTACCCTTTACAAAACCCCTCCAGCATCTTGGAGGAAAACAAACAGGATCTTAAAAAAATAAATAGGTGATAAATGATGTACACAAGACCAAAGCAGAAAAGAAAATGAGAGGAGCCAGAGGCAGGTTTATAGTCCAATGGACTGGTTTCAAAAATTGCCATTTCAGGGGAACAAGGCGAGCATCCAAGAAGTTGGCTGAGCAGGACATCCCTTTCCAGAAGCTAAGCTGATTCTTCCTCAGCAGGGCTTCTTCTTCCATTTATTGAATCCTTCTGGCTTTAATAATGCTTTCTAACAATTATCTGGGACGCAAGGTTGGGCAACAGATCTATCTACTGTATACCTGAATCCTCTGTTTAAACAATGTTGCTATCTTGGCTCCTCTCCAGTCTGTGAAACATGGCTACATTTGACATATGCATGAAGCGTCGCTGGGGCTGGATCTAGACACATCAAAAAAAAAAAAAAAAAAAAAAAATTCGGGAAAACGCATTGTAAACCTCTTAACGGGAAATCACATTGGTGGAAAACAGAACTCTACAGCGCCATCTGGTGTCACAGTGTTATAACATATTTAAAATGCTTTTCCTTTACTAAGGTAGCCGAGTCCCAGGTCTCCTTTGGGAGATGATGGTGCAGTTTAGTTGCAGAGAATGCACAGGATTGCCATGGTGAGGGCAAGCAGAGCAGTTGCCCTCTGTTTCCCATTTATGCCACAGTACCAATTCCGTTTCTAGTTGATATAAAATAATTCCAACCAATGTCCTTATAAAAGAATATATCACGCAGCTCTTTTTTGATTTAAAATTACATCTGTAAAAAGCAGGAGTTTGGGATGTTACTGAAAGTATTCCAATTAATTCAAGAACATCAAGAGTCAAGACGCATTCAGTGAGCTCATTCACAGAATCACAGAATTGTAGAGGTGGAAAGGGCCCTAAGGGTCATCTAGTCCAACCCCTGGCAATGCATAAACCTGCCATGAACAATTGCTCCCACTTCACTCTACTGTGCTCCCCCTGGCTCATGCTGTGGGGAAACAAGCCATGATCCCTGGCTTGGCTTTATGTCTGAACTAGGGGTTGTGATTTGTTTTGCTCCAAACAACCTTCAATCTGCAGCCAAGGTTTGTTGAGAGATAACAATAAGTGAGGGATCATGCTTAATTCCTTCCCAGAGCAAGTGGGGAGGGGAAATGATCCAGCTTGGTGTGCGGATGATAAAATAGTAACTATGGTTTACTGTGATGTGCTAACTAGGCCAGTGACTATAGGTATAATACCCTAGTCCAGTCCTTTCATAGCGTGAGTGATGGGTGGGAGGATTTCAAGGCAGTACGAAAAGCAGGAATGTCAAGTAAAGAAAGTTTGGAAAGAGAAAGGCTGAGAGAGAAAAAGAAGACATTTTCTCAGTTGCATGGATGCCTGCAAGACATTTTCTGGAGGTGGGCAAAAGTGGAACACTGAAAGCAGCTTCAACAAACAATGAGAAGAATAGTGCCTGTTCTATAACTGCTACAAACTTACAACAGTGGTACCTTGGTTCTCGAACGGCTTAGTTGCCGAACAAATTGGCTCCCGAACGCCGCAAACCCGAAAGTAAGTGTTCTGGTTTGCAAACATTTTTTGGAAGCCGAATATCTGAAGTGGCTTCCGCTTGGGTGCAGGAAGCTGCTGCAGCCAATCGGAAGCCGCACCTTGGTCTTCGAACAGTTTCAGGAGTCAAACGGACTCCTGGAACGGATTAAGTTTGAGAACCAAGGTACCACTGTATGTGGATGCCCACGCTCAGTCCTTTGTGTTCTTAGGATTTTTATCAGTGTTAACATGTTATAGGAAGCATTGGTTAATAAGACAACACCTGCTTATTGTCTGTTTCTTTTCCATTATTCTCTACAAGCTCTTTGATAAGAAGTGTCTTTGCTGCTTCCATGCGCAAGAAGTAGAATTACAAAGTGTGCGACCCTGTACTCTCTATAAAGCCAGTTCAGGGCCCTTAGCATTGTGGCATGAGCACTGCTCCACCAGCAGAGATGAAGGTATGCCAGCAGGACGACAGTTATTCTGCCGCAAATCCCCTGTGCTGGCATAGATGTTCTGCCGGCAATGTGCAGCTAGCAGAGTTGAAGGAAAGATGCATGCCGGGGGTGAGTGCAGGCACATCTCATCCAAAGCCTCTTCGTTTCCTTGATGTGCCCACAGAAAGTGCACAGCTCTACACCAGCCCTGGGTCTGACATATTTTGTTCCCTCTCATTGTCCGCACGAAGGAAGGAGAGGAAAACTGGCTCCAGCAACATCTCCCATCTTGCCAACAGTGAAACAGGAGGCCATCAATGCATGGTAGGATCACTTCACCCTACCTGTTTTCCCTTGCAAACAAACGGTTCTGTTTGGCAGCAAGCTTTTGTTAAATTTCATGGAAAGATATATTGGTTACATTGCCAGATGTATTCTTTTCAGTCTGTAGACTGAATGTCCTTGCTGCACCATTCACACATCAATTCCTGCCTTCATCTATTTTGAAGGTTGTTTTTGAAGGCCACTGTACTTTTCCAAGTTGTTTGTTCTGGCGTAATCCCTATCTAGCTTTACTTCAGAGCAACTAGTCTAAAGATATCAGCTTATGTTTTCATCCAAGTATTAGTTTATTAAGACCATTCAGACTGAAATACTGTTTAATAATGTTAATAGCATTGTGAAATTGAACATGGTGCCAGAACACAATTCATGTGTTAATATGTTTTACTGTACTATAATAATAATAATAATAATAATAATAATAATTAATATGTTCAGTTTATAACCCCGCCTTTCATCAGATTGATCTCAGAGCAGATTACAACATGAAACCATCAATAAAAATCCCAAATGCAACAATTAAAACCATCCAATTAAACCCCCCTCTCCCCTGCAAAAGTATGCAGCAGGGAATAAAATCTGGTACCTTAACTCAACACTCATGAAAAGCCTGGGCAAATAGGCGTGTTTTTAACTGGTGCTGATTTACTACCCAGGAAACATGTGAAAGGCAACGGGACTACTGCAGGTCTAAATGTTTTATAGATAGTAGCCATGCCCAGTGCCATAGTGTGGCATTTTTCTAACTGAAGTGGAGGCCCTGTTCCTGCAGCACCAACATTATAAAAAGCCTTGCTGCACCATTCACACATCAATTCCTGCCTTCATCTATTATCCAGTGTGCACACATACAGACATTCATGATGCCACCAGAAGCAGGTTTCTTCACCCTGCTACCTGGCAGGGCCAGCTCAGTGTATACCTTGAGATGTTTTTGACTGGAGGTGAGGGCTGCATTGGAATCCCTGCCTGCTCAGCCTTCTTCAGCTAGATGAAAAAGCCCTTCAGTATCAAACTACAGTGGTACCTCGGGTTACATACACTTCAGGTTACATACGCTTCAGGTTACAGACTCCGCTAACCCAGAAATAATACCTCGGGTTAAGAACTTTGCTTCAGGATGAGAACAGAAATCGCGTGGTGGCGGCGCGGCAGCAGCAGGAGGCCCTATTAGCTAAAGTGGTGCTTCAGGTTAAAAACAGTTTCAGGTTAAGAACGGACCTCCGGAATGAATTAAGTATGTAACCAGAGGTACCACTGTACAGCATTTGATCAGCAGAGGTAACGGTTTCTCCCCACCCCAAACCAACCAAAAGATGGATCTTTTGCAGTTGCCATTTGACAAATATTCAGGTATACCCTGATAATGTGCATGGCTCATCATATGTTCAGTCTGTGCTTCAGCCAGGGTTTGGAAGCCTTGAACTGTGAAGACACCTCAACACTTGGATAGTGGTCTGTTCTGGAGTCACAATGAATGCGTTCGCAAGATCAAGATGCACACACAGAGATTACCGAAGAAGCCGTTAAAATGGTTGGCCTTAGTTGTGGAACACACACAACTTCAGCTTTCTTAGCATTCTGTCACTTGGAATTAATGGGCCTCACTTTGTAACAATAACTATATTTGGAATTGGATTGTAGGTCTCTCAAACTTGAAAAATGTATCTGTTTTTAGCAGGATTTATTATATTTTTGAGCCATTTGTACTGTGATTTTCAGTGTCAAAGGTACAAGTCTCGCGAGGTAAGCTTGGCTGAGGAGTACTGGGTCAGCTCAAATGTTGTTGCTGAGCACCCAAACATCTCTCTGCTCTGTCACATTGCCGCATTTAGCACCTAGCCGTACATTGGGAAGCAGAAAATCCTTCTTTCCTGACTACTGGTTTCTAGTTAGGAACGGTTTCCCTGTTGACACAATGACCCAGAAATAACATTGCTGCTGTACGTAGGAGTTAGTCTTGTGAGAGGTAAAGGAGAAAATTATTTTTTAAAGCTCCTCTTCTATATCTGAGAAATCTAAACTAAGAGCAGATTATCCCCTGACGCAAATTTTTGTTCCTTCTCCTTTCCCCACTAAGTGATGTTTAGATCTGTTGAGCGATATCACAAACAGCAGTTGATGATCACTTAATCTTTCTTAAAACGCTGTCGTGTGGACCCCTGCTTGGAAATTTCAGCTTGAGCGCTGTAAGAAACAAGGTACACGACAATGCTTCTGTCTTCCAGCTCCATGGCTCATTCTTTTGTACCATTATTCCTTTTCTCCGACTTCCTCAGCTAAGTTGTAATAACATTTTGCAGCTGTTTTGTACAGGCACTCAACGAATCCACTGTCAATTCTCTACAGGTATCAACTGTTACCTTTACGTGCATTATGAATCTAATTGCCATTGGTTTGGTATAACAGCAGACCCAAAGAGGTAGGGACACTGCAGCAATCTGCCATATTCAATTTCTCATGCGGATATTGTTGTGCCACTGGTGTGGACACTAATCCTGGACCTTCCTGGTGTGGCATTTTATCTCCTTTACTTTCCTGGGGGGGGGATTATGCCTAAATAATTGGCATATGGATGCTCAATGGAGAGGGAAAACACAAGAGGCCGAATGAGCATCTGGGTACAGATATCCATCAACGCTGCATTCTGATACGCATTCCGATACACAAATAGCTCAACTTGTTACGTGTAACTATATGCAGCTAGAGCAGGATTGGGCCATATATGGGTTATGAATCACAAACAAGCAAAACAATGTTTTTTTTCCACATATGGCTCGTACTTTCCAGGATGAACCAGGTGCATGTGTTTGCATGTGTTTGCTTGCAGACCCACCTTTGATTTCCATATGCACTTATGATTTCTCATATGTGCTTATGATTCGAGGCAAAGCAGCAACATGGAATGGAGATTGCACAACCGGCACATGTATCTGCGCATCCACATGTGCCAGCTCACTCTATAAAGTGCCCTTGTTTGCATGACGGTTTTTTCAAAAGGAGGAAAAAGGGAAGGAGAAGTAAATCAGAAAAGCAAGAATATCTAAACAAAATAAAAAAAAAACCTTCCAAGTAGCACCTTAGAGACCAACTAAGAATATCTAAGATACTACCGGTACTTTCTTTAGGCAACTGAGAGCGTGAGGTCTTCAAGGTGCACACAAACGACCTCTCAAAATTCTCCATCCTTATTTGTGGAAAATGTTCAGGGAGAAATACTGGCTCAGATCTAGTATGGGGAGGAGAAAAAGAACAGAGGTTTCACACATTCCCTAGCATTCCCTCCACTGTTCCTTTTGAAAGAGCCTTTAAGGGGAGCTCAGTGTTTTTGCTCTCCACAGGGCAGCTGCGTTTACTCTTTCTCGCTGCTCCTTGCACATGGCAAGCGGGTAATCTGACATCTTCACTATGAGCATATGTTTCGGTTTTGCACTCCACCACAAACCACACTTCTCCTGGCCGGAGGGGATCTGTATTGCTTCCTTTGCCGTCTGTCACACATGGATCTGCATTTAATGTTGACCTGCCATATTGAAATATAAAGTTGACCTGCTGCTGCTGTAACTGACTTCAGGTCAGTGAAAACCAGCTGCCTGATAAGAATCCAGGAATCCAGAATCTAGGAATTTGGAAATGGAATACAGTTGCTAGCTTGCCCCAGCAGGATAGTGTTATGTATTTTATGGCCTATGGATCATAGCCCCAAATTGGTAGAGCATGAGACTCTTAATGTCAGGGTTGTGGGTTTGAGCCCCATATTGGGCAAAATATTCCGGCATTGCAGGGGGTTGGACTAGATGACCCTCGCAGTCCCTCCCAACTTTACAATTCAGTGATTCCATGCTTGAAAGATGGCTGTTATGCATACCCAGGAATCTGTGTAAATTAAAAAGCTGGCATGTCATTTTCTGCTACCAGTATGGGATATACTGGTATGTATGAATGGGCAAATATATCTTCCTGTAATCTGAGTGTGCTTGGTGTTTTCATAAGGCAGGAACCTGAGTCAGCAAGTCAGCAGCCCAGAACCTTGAACCCTGGACAACTGCACAGCAAGAGGGTTAAGAACGACACTGCTAGACACACACACACACACACACACACATTCCATTTTGTCGAGATGCAAGGCCACTGCTGGCCCTCCTCGATCCTGTTGCTGCTGCTGCACTGCACTGTGCTGTCTCTTCCTCCCACCTCAGGTGTACTTTTTACACTCCTGCGTCAGAACCTTGCCATGGGCTGCCCCATGTATGCCCACTATGGCATATATGGATGACCAACCCATTGCTTACTATGACAGCGATACACAAGAGGAAAAAGCTTGCAGTGCTCTGGATGCAAAAAGTGGAAAGGTTGTTAAAAAAGAGAGAGTAGGATTTGTTTTTCTCAGGAAGAGCTCTACCCGAGAGGTTATCAGAGGGAAATGATTTTAAATTATTGATTAATGATTATTATAGACAGATAAAAAAGGATCTGCTCTACCTGATTATTTTGCGGATAGGTTATAATAATATATAAGCGTCTTCGCAGAAATTGGTACTTGTACAGCTGGTGTGAAGGGAGATGGAAGATGAAATATTCTTGAAATATGATTGGGTTTAATTTTATTGAATGATGAAATGAAAGTTGGAAAAGCTAATGTGCTTGGAGCAGCAATGGACGGAGGGAAAAAGAAGGAACATTTGGGAGGGGGTGGGAAGTCAGCTTTTAAATTTGTATTAAATTTGTATTTGATGGCAATTTTTAATGGAAAATCAACAAAAAATAATTGGCAAAAAGTGAAGAAGGATGATGCCCAGTACTGGGAAAGATATACCCAAATGTTGTATGGCTGGGAGCTGTGCTTCAAAGCCAGCCTGGAGAATTTGCGGAATAGTTACAACCAGAGCAAAGGGTTCCACACTCTGCAGCACATGTACGGCTGAAGCGAGATGGGGGCAAAAGAGAGTTTTGACAGTGTGCCCATGACGGGGGGTGGGGGGTTTCATCAGCTCTGACAAGGACACCCTCACCTGGACGTCAGCTGATATGGAGGCCCAGATCACCAAGAGGTCCTTGGATACAGAGTTTGCCACTAACAAGTACAGGAAGGGCTACCTGGAGGAGACCTGCGTTGAGTGGCTGCAGAAATACTTGGACTATGGGAAGGAGGTTCTGCTCAGGACAGAGCCCTCAGTGGGGAAGGTGACACAGCAGGAACTTCCGGGTGGAAATCCCTCATCTACCAAACCCCTAAAGAGATCGACACCACCTGGAGGAAGGATGTGGAGGCCGTGGAGAACAGCCCTTTATCCAGGGACATTGCTCCCAATTCTGACCGGACCTACCATGCCTGGGTCAGCATTGACCCCCAGGTCAGAGACTGCCACATGGAGCTTGCTGGCCTGCCGAAGCCACTGGTCTTGGCCTGGGAGAAACCTGCCCATGTGGGGCTCACTGTGGGAACTACTTTGGGGGTCTCGGCTGCTGTCCTGGTGATCATCTTCATCACTGTCAGGAATCAGAAGGCATCAACAAGTAGCCAGGGACCCGAGAATTCCACCAGGGCATGGCGTCAAGTTGGTGTGTGAAGTGGGTCTGGAGGGTTTGCTGTAGGGGAGAAATTAGGCTTTCTTTCACCAGGGTGTTATATGTGTGACAGAGGCTACTACATAGGGTTGCTCTGTAAGAGAGCAAGTGATAGGAAAAAGCACGGTGGCAAATTTTCAAGGCTGTGAGGGTCTTTTAAAAACAAAACAAAAACAAAAATAGGGTAGTTTTTCTATTTTATGAAGCTGTAGATTTTGTAAATGTTAGCTATATTATTATTATTATTATTAGAATTTATATATCACCCTATACCCAGGGGTCTCAGGCCAGGTCACATAATAAAACCATCAGCATTTTATATAAGCATCAACAGTGCATTTAACTTAAGATATTTAGCAGGCAAAATTTTTATGTCATGGATATGAAGGGATATGCTTTGTTTCAAACAATGTAACTTGCATAATGTATTTATTTTTATGATAAGTAAGTAGAAAAAGGTAATTCTGTGTGAATTCAAGGGAGCCATTTCTGGATATATGGGTATTTTGCTTCAAAGAGAACTTGTGTAAAGGTTTGGGATGCAGTTCTGTTTTTATCCCACTTGGTCAATTGCAATGACACCGTTTATCTCTGTAAAAGATTGTAGACCTTGGAGGGTGTTTTTTTTAGCGAAGGACTATTCTAACATCATCTCCAGTTTTCTACAGAAAAACTCTGATAGGAAACTTTAAAGGAGGGGAAAGGTGAAAAGGAAACATCAGCACACATTTGAATAGATATGCGTAGCTGTCGGGCAAAGGTCTAAAATCTTCCTCATTCTTCATCAAGCTCAAGTCAATTAATTACAAGACTACTCCTTTAAGAAGTTCTGCAAACATTTCAAGCAGCTCAGAAGACAGTAGGGTTAGAGCGAATCAGTATGATAAATGGGTGGGTGAGTGACTATCTCTGGAGGCATGTTCACTTACCTACACGTGATATGGCAGATCTATGATTGGATCTCCCAATGTTTGCCTTTTTAAACTTAAAAGCAGCCATGAGAGGCCTTGAATTAGACTGGAACACAGTGTTGCAAGAGGGGGTTAATCATTCCCCCTGTATCACTTCCCCACTTAACTCTCTCCCCCAAGCCAAATCAAGGAGGAGAAAATATTGGTGCCCCTGTTGTGTTTTGAAGAGGGAGTTCTGAATCCAAGCCCAAAGAGGCATTTTCAATCAGCTCCAAAACTGCTTGTTGCTGTTGCCTCCCGTCTCTAACCAGCATCTCAGGCCTGATTTCCCTTCTTACCTGCACTGATTTCTCTCTCTCTCTCTCTCTCTCTCTCTCTCTCTCTGTGCATTTGTGACATGTCCAAGAGAGTCCTGGGCAGTTTCAGAATAACAAAACAAGGCCACTTATGGAAATAACACTGAAGAGACATTATAGCTGGGGGAAAGCCACAAACCACATGACACTTACCTGGGGGCTATTTACAAATAGGGTTTCTCACTGAAGTGCATAGGAGTAAAATAAGCTAAATACAAATGAACAGTTTTCATGGCTTGGGCAATCACACCAGTGAGAACCCACGTCCGTTTTAAATCTATGCTTCTCGTCTTATACGTTCCACCTGGACAGCCCCATATAAACACACCTGCCTTTCGGATAGATTTCTGTGACTCTCAATATCCTCTGCTGTGTAACCATTCACAATATTGTGCAGCCACCTTGCATTTAAGCGTTCCTGGACCTCCATCCCTCTGGTCCGGCAACCTTCATGCCAGCCCCAGGAGACAAGTTCAGCATTATCTTTTATACTGACATTGCACCCCAGCTGATGAGCAGATGGTACTGACAAGCTTCGGCAGCCCTGTTTCGGATTTATCTTGGCTCGCAAGTTGCTTTATTTCACCCAGGAATCTGGTGTATGCTTAATTCCATTAGCAAAAAGCTAAATCAGAACCACAGAACAGAATCCCTTCCTTCGACCCTCCCCCCTCCCCTGTGCACCCACAAGGATAAGATGACTTTTCTGGCTGAAATATTGATTCTCATCAACTACAGCAACAGAGGTATTCCTCCTCCTGCTATTTTCCCTTCTCTGGTATCTTGAAATCAAAAAGGCAGTGAAATCATTCCCAGCCAGAGCTGATCAAACTGGAGGGAAACAGTTGCTCCCATCCAGCCCTTGATCGATTTTGCTTGCATATTTATTTATTTTTTGGCTTCTTGTGTGCCATTCTAAATACCTGATCAGTACGGAGACCCCAACGTCCTCGCAGTTGGCGTAGACTCTGCTCCATGTCTCCTGAATCACCTTTTTCTCTGCGTCTGACATCTCTTCGCTTCTTTCCCATCTCTCAATCTCCATTTCTCCTTGGACTTTCTCCATGAAAAACAGCCAGCAAAATCTTCCAGGGAAGCCAGGAGGAAAGAGAGGGGTTTGTGAGAGTCTCTTTTTCTCTCCGTGTGTGTGTGTGTCCTTTTTGTGTGTGTGTGTGCGTGCGGGTGTGTGTGTGTGTATCCAGCAAAAAAAGATAAGGTGTTCTGTTTGTGGGTGGTGTGGCTGATACTGTTCCTGGCTTCCTCTCACTCTCTCTCTCTCTGTGTATGTGTGTCTGTCTATATAGAAGGAGAGGTATGTAATAAGAGATAATCAGGGGGAGAGAGAGATTGTGTGTGATCAGATTTCAGATCTTCCAGTGCAGCCCCTTGCTGTGGTTCACTTCAGCTCAGCGTGTGTGTGTGTGTGTGTGTGTGCTAGTGTGTGTGCGTGTATGACTCTGAAGGGAAACAGACAAAAAGTAAAATATTCAAAGGCATTGCAAGACCAGCCTTTTTACCAATGTGTGAACGTGAGCTCACTTTTCTCTCTCCTCCCCCCGCCCTCCCTCTCCCTCCTCCTCCTCCTCAGTGTGTGTGTGTGTGTGAGAGAGAGAGAGAGAGAGAGAGAGGTGCTCTTCAGTGTCAAATTCTCCTGTTTTGAGTATTTTATGACTTGAGATTTCTCCTTTTTTTTTCCTCCTTCACCATTTGTAAACAGCTCAGAGAAAATGGAGCATCTGAAGTGAGCAGTTAAACTTATCCCAACAGCTGGCTCAGCTGAGATAGAGCTTTCTGATTCCCACCATATTCCTTAGGAGATTGTTTTTATCAACAGCAGCAAAAATCCTTGCTACCCTGTGTCTTTTTGGAAGGGGCTGGGGCTGGGAGAAGGAGCTATTAAATAAATGTTTATCTTCCACAGAATCTGAATTATACCCGGCTTCCAAGGAAATGTTTCTAATTATAAAATATTTCCCTGCCTTCATCTAAACTGTGAATCAGATATTGCAGGAATAATCTGATTTTAAGCACGTGTGAGGAAAACATATTTGCGGATTCACTTATTGACTTTAATAATAATAATAAAGATTGGAAAGCATGGGGGGTTTCCAGGCAAGGGTGGAAAAGTGGGTTTAGAAGCAAGGACAAACATTTCCACTGTTTGGTGGTGGTGAAGATGCTGTGTAGATTTTTTTGGTTTAATTCAGCCTGCATGTGTGACATTTCAACTCATTTGAGGTAAAAATAGTGGTGTTCAGTCCCCTTGCAAGTGTGTAGGAATAGACAATACATCAGAAGTTGGAAAGAAATAGATAGAAAAGGTGCAAAAACAAAACCCTCCCAAAAAGGATAGTTACAACACCATGTTAGTCTTTTGCAGCAAAAACAACCGAGAGTCTTGTGGCACCTTAAAGAGAGTCAGTGTGGTTTAGTGTTAGAGTGGGTTCTGGGAGACCTGGGTTCAAATCTCCACTTGGTGACCTTGGGCAAGTAGCTATCTCTCAGCCTAACCTACCTCACAGGGTTGTTGTGAGGATAAAATAGGGAGGAGAATTATGTACACAATCTTGAGCTCCTTGGAGGAAAGTTGAGGTATAAATGTAACAAACACTTAAAAATATTGTGGCATATTACAGTCCACTTCATCAGATGCATAAAGCGTCATCCTGAGCAGCAGTCAGAAGGGAAAAAAATGTAGGAAAGCGCTGTTGCAGAAAAATGCAGATGATGATTATATCATTAGGAGTAACCACTCCAAAAATTTTAAGATCCAGTTAACTGTTGATAACACAGACATCCTGGCATTGGTAAACAGGTATATACATCAATAAATGAGTCCATGCATGTTATTAATGGACTTCACTTCCGCATAGCAGAGGAAGAGTACAGCTTTCTTCCCTCCACATCACCAGTTACAATGTCTGGGGTAAGAAGAACCTAGTGTGGAATTCCAAGTCCGGAAATAATCTAGGCCTGTTGGATTATTCCAACAAGACTACTGGATGCCCACAAAACCACCACTGTCACCATTGGTCTGCATTATCTCCAAACTGGAACTTAGCCAGTTCACAGGAAGCACACAGTTTAAGGCTAAACATTACTATTAATCCTAAAAATTATATTAAATTCAAACTCAGTGTTCACAAAATGGAACGGGAATTGCATAACCCCATCACTAGTGACTGTCACAATATTCAATGTGTACTTAGGGCATTCAAATATTCTTACCACACAGCAGTCAAAACAGAGATGAATGTCATCTGGAGGAAGGATTGCACTTCTCATGTACAAAACACAGCAATTTAGGTTGCAATTCTATTCACACTTACCTGGGAGTAAGTCTCATTGAGTCTACTGGGACTTACTTCTGAGTAGTGGGTTATGCTGTTTCGAAGGCCTGCTATCCTAGTAACTAGAAAACCATTTTAAAGGACTAATATCATGCTGTGTGAAACAAATATGAATTCACTGAGCAAAAGACTGCCAGTGAAGGACGTTCAGGAGTTGACTGTTCATATTTTGGATAATCTGATGTTTGACTAAATATTAGTTGCATGGCTCTACAAGGAAAGGCAGGCAGCATTCTGGAGTGGAAAGCAGGTTCAAATCCCTTCTCAAGACTAACAGGGGTCTCACCATCTCTCACCCTGTCCAATTTACAGGACTGTTGTGTGGACGAAATCTACATGTTCATTCCCACTACCATTCTAAGCATGTTTACTCAAGAAGTTAAACCCTACTGAATTCAATCTGGCTTTCTCCCATTGTGTACACTTTCTAATTCCCAACAGCATAACTTTGAATAAAATCACAAACCTTGCTAAATTAAAGGGGTGTGGGGATAATCCCATTTGCATCCTTAGATGATGAATTTGACCCATAAAATGAATGACCCGGGAAGTTCTTCTATCAAGATAAGTATCTTACAATAATACTATAATAGTTTTAAAAAACAGAGGTGACCTATATCTATTGCTTATAATAAAAAATAAATTAAACCCAAGAATCAGGAAACCTAGATTGTACCATTTTACGTTTTTAGTCGCCACAATTGTAAGGAGGCACTACCAACCTTGAAATGTGTTCTCCAGCCCACTATGGCTATCTTAGCAATTATTTTATTTTCACAGAACGAAACTGTGGAACACCGGCTTTTGAGATAAATACACTGGGGGAACCACAATGCTCTTTGCCACTAGACTTTTGGTGTCCATTTAGATTTGAGGAGAACCTCCAAGCTATACACCTTTTCATTCAAGGTGAGCACTACCCCCATACCCCACCCAGTTCCTGTCCCTCCAGTTCCTGGATTTGGAAACCTACCCACAGAACCTCTGTCTTAGTAGGACCCAGTCTCAGTTTGTTGGTCTTCCTCTAGCCTCCAGGCTCTGGTTCAGCAGCTGCCCAGCTTATCCTGATTCAGATGCAAAGATAAAGCTGGGAGTAATGTGTCTACAGTATTGGTGAAACCACACTCCAAATCCCTGGGTGTCTCCTTTCAGTGGTTCTGCATAGATATTAAATAGCATGGGGGACTGGGGGGTGATGGAACCTGGCAGGACCCCACAGCAGGACTGCCAAGTGGTCAAGCCAAAGTCCTCCCAAGCTACTCTTTGGCAGAAGTCCAGTAAGTAGGAGTGGAACTACTGGGTTCCACTGAGTGGAAGCACTGAGTGCTCCCAACTCACCGAGACTTTCTCTAGGAGAATACCATGGTTATTGGTACCTATCGTCTTCAAGAGGTTTTCCAAGATCAACAGCGTAGTAGTCTCCCCACCAGGTAAGGTAAAGGAGCCCCGGATGGTTAAGTCCAGCCCAAGGTGACTATAGGGTGTTGCGCTCATCTCGCTTTTCAGGCCAAGGGAGTAGGTGTTTGTCCACAGACAGCTTTCCAGGTCATGTGGTCAGCATGACTTAACCACTACTGGCACACAGAGGACTGTGACAAGTGCCAGAGTGCACGGAAATGCCATTTACCTTCCCGCCACAATGGTACTTATTTATCTACTTGCACTGCCATTCTTTCGAACTGCTAGGTTGGCAGAAGAGCAGAGCAATGGGAGCTCACCCCGTCGCAGGGATTCAAACTGCCTACCTTCTGATTGGCAAGCCCAAGAGGCTCAGTGGTTTAGACCACAGCACAACCTGCTGTCTCCTACCAAAGGTCACCCATCAGGGTAACTGAAGCTGTTTCAGTTCTGTGCTGAGGCATGAGGCCCCGCAACTGGCCAGCCACCACCCTCTCAATCACCTAGAATCAGCTAAAGGATATTTGCAACAGGGTGGCAGCTGTCCACAACCTTGGGGTCCAGGGAGGGCCTATTGAGAACGGAATCAGTCAATGAGAAACTGGGTGGGGAAAGAACCTGGGGGAAACAGCATCTTTCAGATAACCTTTCAGATCAAAGCAGGTGTCTGCATAAATCTCTGTCTTTAAACAACCACCAGCAAATGCAGGTGAGGCTTTGGTGAGTTTGAGAAATGAATGATGTGAGATATTCTCTCTGCACCACCACACACACAGAGAGCAAGACGGTCTTAAAGAATTAAAGTGACATCTTGGAAACACAAGGTTTAACAAATGAGTCTGTGGGATTACCCAGCCAGCAAAATTTGATCCAACGGAGGAGGAAAGAGCACAAGAGGCTGGGCGTTCTATGAAAGTCCAGGCAAATCCAGGGTGATAGGAAATAATTGAGGAAATCCTTCATGCAGTTGATTGCCATGACAATAGAGCAAAAGCATTTCTTATGCTCCAGAGGGCTGTGGGAAAACTTTTATTTCTCAAACTTTAGTAGGAGGAATAGATGCCTTGCAATGGGAACTGAAGCAACTGTATGGGGAGGGAGGCAGAGAGAGGAGGTTGCACATACTCAGTGTAAGTTGCCCCTTACAATGAGGGGGTGGAGAGTGCCATCATTATTTGCCAACACTGCAGCAACAAAATGCATGCAAAATGAAGCACTAATTGTTTTGGATGGGTGCTCCTGCCAGTGCTCTCATGGCAACTAACAGACTTTCAGGAGACTTAATGAAATCAGAGATCACTTTTGAAAGAAATTTTCTCTTCACTTGCAGGATATTATTGCTGGCAAATGTTACCAGTTGTACCTCTTTCCTCATATCAAGCCACAGTCAACAGCTGTTTGAACAAAAGGCCACTTGGGCCAATATTCAAAAGTGCAAGTTGACACAAGCTATGAGTAGATGATTTGCACAGAATGAACCCTGTGACAACATTATTAGCAATTCTAAAAATCCACATTTAGGCGTTAACTTTATCAGGCCAACCAAAATGTTATAAGATAGCATGTGATGATTCAAGTTCTCCTGAATTCTTTATCAGGATAGATGGTAAACAAAACAGGGCACTCCACCCATAGCTTCAACATCAGCCAACTTTTCCCCTCACTTCTCTCTGTCGTTATGTTTACCATCTAGCCCAAGGAAGAAATCTGGAGAACTCTAGAACTTGCACACTATATTTTGTAACATTTTGGCTGGCTTACTTAAGACATTGCTAACATGTGAATTTTGCAATTTTCTTTGTGGGCCAACATGGCAACTTCTTCTTTTTGAGTTAACATTAGTAACGGTATCACTTTAAAAACAGGAGGGTCAACTGACACCTGTGATGGAACAGATCAATGACAGAGGATCTTGGCAAACAAAATATTGCAAATGATTTCTCAGAATTTTAGAAGATGTGCACTAGTTCCGCCTTTAGAAATTTGTGTTGAAAAAGTATTAAGGGCACATATTGAACCCTAAAGTGATTTAATAAATCAGATTGCAAATTGTGGATATAAGTTTAGCTCTCAAGCTGACTAAAGGAGAATCAGCTGGTAGCTGGGTACTGGGTACTTTCCTGAACAGGATTAATACCTTTATTAATATCGTTCTCTTTCAAAATGGAAATTCAGTGGTATCTTGGTTTACAACCATAATCCATTCCAGAGGTCTGCTTGTAAACCAAAACAGGTTGTAACCCAAGGTGAGCTTTCGCCAATGGGGCCTCCCCCCAAAAATTGGTTGTACAGTGGTACCTTGGGTTACATATGCTTCAGTTTACATATGCTTCAGGTTACAGACTCTGCTAACCCAGAAATAGTACCTCAGGTTAAGAACTTTGCTTCAGGATGAGAACAGAAATGGTGCTCCAGTGGTGCAGCAGCAGCAGGAGGCCCCATTAGCTAAAGTGGTGCTTCAGGTTAAGAACAGTTTAAGGTTAAGAACGGACCTCTGGAACGAATTAAGTACTTAACCCGAGGTACCAATGTAATCCCAAAAAAATGGGTTGTAATCCAAAAAAAAAAAAAAAAGGGACACTCACTTCTGGGCTTGAAGTGGTTGTAATCCAAAGCAGTTGTAATCCAAAGCGGTTGCAAACCAAGGTACCACTGTAAGACAATTTCAAGTGAGACTAGTTTCTGCCGTGAGTATCAAAGAAACATTTGAGATGAGCACTTTATATTATTGGGCTCTACTTTCCTCAACAAATATTGTGCAAATATACGTAGGTATGTCCACAGTAAGATCTGTTGATGTTCTAAACAGTCACTTGGGCCAGACAGCCAAATGAGGAGATGTGAATGCCAAGGAAAGGGCATTTGGAGGGTAGGACTCAAACCAATGGATTCAAGTTACAAGGAAGGAGATTCCAACTAAACAGCAGCAAGAACTTTCTGACAGCAAGAGCTGTTCAACAGTGGAACAGGCTCCCTCGTGTGGTTGTGGACTCTCTTTCATGGGAGGATGGATGGCCATCTGTCATGGATGCTTTAGTTGAGATTCCTGCAACTCTATGAACATGGCATTATGACTGGCTGCCCATTCCTTTGTTAGGGAGTTTTGTTGCTGCCTCTTCATCAGAGCTGGTTGCTGGGAGATGGTTTCTCAATACACACAGATCTCCCTTCAGCGTTTTGAACAGGAAAGCCATTGGAAGAGGACACAGCCAAGCTAAAGGGAGCAGTTTGGAAGAAGAAGAAGAAGAAGTTTGGATTTGATATCCCGCTTTATCACTACCTGAAGGAGTCTCAAAGTGGCTAACATTCTCCTTTTCCTTCCTCCCCCACAACAAACACTCTGTGAGGTGAGTGGGGCTGAGAGACTTCAGAGAAGTGTGACTAGCCCAAGGTCACCCAGCTGCTGCATGTGGAGGAGCGGAGACGCGAACCCGGTTCCCCAGATTACGAGACTACCGCTCTTAACCACTACACCACGCTGGCTCTCTCACACTGGAAGGAGGCAGGGATCCTATTTTGTAATGAATCATAGAATTATTTTGGGTTGAGTTGGAAGGGACCAGGAGGGTCATCTTGTCCAATCCCCTGCAATGCAGGAATCTTTTGCCGAACATGGGGCTTGAACTCACAACCCTGAGATTAGGAGTCTCACGCTCTACTGACTGAGCAACTGCATAAGGGGGAGAAGAGAGCTGTGCTGAATATATTTGGGTGGGTTTCCTAATAAATGGAAAGATCCTATGCCGTATCTCAGTGGTAGATCAGATGCCCTCTACAGATAGCTTTATCCTTAGAAGGGGGTGGCAGTGGGCAGAGCCCCACTCTCTCCTTCACATTATTGTTAATCATGATGAGGGATAATGCCATACAAGAGCGGACAGATGCAGAGAAAGAGAGAGATCTGTGAGTTAGTTGAAGAATGGAAGCTATTGCACGGTGCAGGGCCTCTTCCTGGGGAATCTGTCATGGGATAACAAATCTGTTGCCTTTTAAGAATATCTGAGGGTTGCCTCCATCTGTGCTCTACTTGGATATTTGTAAGGAAAGCCGTTATTACAAAAGCACAGCAAGTCCTGAAATCTGAGAGAAACAGTACCGTTCAAAATTTAAGTGAGACTTCCGGGTTAGCGCCATCGGCAATGGCGGAATTCCTCTGACTGGGAGGAATTTGCTTCATGGAAATTTGGGTCTGGCCGCCACGGCGAAGGCGGAGACCCACTTTAAATCACAGGCGGGTGAAGCCTGTGAACGTGGGATTCGGCTGGCACCTTTTGTGGGGAAACTCGCGGGGAAACCCGGTTTCGGGGATCCGGAGCGACGTAGGGTGAGCGGCGCGGTGCTTCGAACCAACTGCTTTCTTCACGGAGCGAAGCCGCACAGCTGTTGCCAGAGAGCACTGACTTTTTCCTGTGGACAATTTGATATCAAAGCAACTACCCATGAGTAGAGTGAAGAATTGGATTTTTAAAACGTCTTAATTTGGCATTGAATGGGGGAGGTTTAAAACAGGAAGTCCGCCTTCCCCTTTTGTAAATAGACTGAAGCAAAGAGGCTGCAAGCTAAAGTCTCGGAAAGCTTACTCTAAAGGACTAAATTTCCATCAGTAAAAAACATCTAACCCCCCTTGGAAGCAGGAGAAGAGGGGGGAAGTGTTGGATCGTATATGCCTGCAGGAGAGAGTGAAGGAAGTTAAAACACTACCGCTCCAAACCTGGAAACGGGCTGCCAGTAAGATTGACGTGCTTTGAAATGTTTATTCACTGCAAATAGAACGTTCATTGACAGTTTGCCAAATAAGAGAGATACATTGTTTTGACTGTCTCCGTCTGATTTTAAAAAGTAACTGAAAACTGAAACTAACTAACTTTACTGCTTGAACTGCATTTTAAAAGGGGACATTACGGACTGTTACAAATTGCAACGGTTTCCCTCTAGAGGAAGTTTTTGAAACTGTCACAGGAGCTGGATTAGGCAATTCCCAGCTGTTAGATAAAAACTGTGGGACTGTGGGACTGACCTTGAATTCTTTAAGTGTTATGGCAGATGGAAAGGGAAAGATAGATCAGTCAATCCCAGAAAAAACAACAAGGTCTGGGAAGTCTTGGCAGCAACCTAGGAGAGCCTCAACATCAGGTCTCCCTGCTTCCTCAGCAGCTGCATTAGTACGTTCTAAATCAAG
Source organism: Podarcis cretensis (assembly GCF_951804945.1). Classification (NCBI taxonomy): domain Eukaryota; kingdom Metazoa; phylum Chordata; class Lepidosauria; order Squamata; family Lacertidae; genus Podarcis; species Podarcis cretensis. The sequence goes on from NC_137171.1 coordinate 36,473,262, forward strand.
AGGAATGTCAACAGAAGAGGCATTAGTGGCTGCATTAAGTAAAATAAATGACTCATTGGAACAGCTTAACAAGAAAGTGGATGCGGCAACTATTAAAATTGATTTAAATACAGAAAGTATAAATAATTTGGGACAAAAGGTGAATACTAATACAGAAACAATCCAGAAATTGATACAGGAATCTACTTTGATTTGACAGACCGCAGAGGAAGCTAGGGAAAAAGTTGCTGTTGTAGAAGATAAAGTAACACAACTGGAAGCAGAGAAGGTCCCAGATCTACAGAGGCAACTTGAAGACCACAAGCTGACGCTTTCTATGATTGAGCTTAAAGAAAAACAGACAAATTTGAGGACTAGAGCTGTACCTGAACTGGAGAATGACAGTTTGATAGAATTTCTCACGCAGGAATTTGCTGACTTTTGGGACTTGGACTTGGAGCAAGAGGAATTCAGAATTGTGAGTGCCTTCAGACTTGGAAGAGGGGAAAAAAAAGAAAAGAGCAGAATAAGAGACTGTTTGATTACCCTCCGAACTAAAGAAGAGAGAGATAGAATTTTGGGTTGGCACTATCAGAAGACTTTGGAAGTACAACAGTCAAGAGTGGAAATTTTTTAAGACGTCCCGAAACATCTTTTGGATCTTAGGTCTATAGAGATTTGGTCGACCTGCTGAGAAGGAATAAAATTATCTTCAGGTGGGAGTTTCCTCAAGGTTTATCTTTCAGTTTCAAAGGAAGGAAGACAAAAATAAGATCAGTAGAAGATATTTGTGGAGTGGTGTCCACAAATATGGATAAGGCACAGAGACAGGTACTCACCAAAGATGGTAGACTACCAAAAACTTTTTTTGACATGACTGAAAATATGGATTTAGTTGATATTTGGAGAATGAAGAATCCTTTGGGAAGAGAGGGAACTTTTTTCTCTGAAGCTAAAATGACATGGCCAAGAATTGACCAAATTTGGATAACTAGAGGTCTGGTTCCGAAGACTAGCAAGGTGGAGATATGCCCCAAAACTTGTTCTGACCATAATCCTGTGAAGATGGAGATGAAATTGACGCCCATTGGTTCCTTTAGATGGAGGATGAATGATACTTTGTTTAGGAATGAAGAAGTAACCAAGAAGGCCCAAAAAACCTTGAGAGACTATTTTGAGATAAATATGAACACTACAGTGGAAAAAAGAGTAATCTGGGACACAAGTAAAGTGGTTATGAGAGGATTTTTGATACAACAGAATGCAATTAAGAAGAGAACACAAAATGAGAAAAAGGATAAAATCCTGGAGAAAATAAAGGAAGGAGAGAAGAAACTGAGAGCAAAACCAAAATCACAGATCTTGAAAGAGATAAAGTTATATCAAGTACAATATATGAAATTGATGAATCAAGAGATAGAATGGAAGATTAAACAGATGAGACAAAAGACATTTGAATCGGCAAATAAGTGTGGGAAATTATTGGCCTGGCAAATGAAAAAAAGACAAAAACTTAATACTATTACGAATTTGGAAGCAGAAGGAAAAAATATACAGAACCCAGTGGAGATCAGGAAGTGCTTCCAGAGGTATTTTAAACAACACAGGAGAAGCAGAAAGAAATGGACATTGATCGATTTTTGAAAACAAATGGTCTACAGAAAATCTCTCAGGAAAATAAGTTAATGTTGAATTATAAAATAACGGATCAGGAAGTGGAAGGGGCCATACAGAACATGCAATTGGGTAAATCTCCAGGACCAGATGGTTTGACTTCAAGATATTATAGATCTTTGAAAGAATGGCTAATACAACCATTGAAGCAAGTCTGTAATGAAATATTGGAAGGGAAAAGGGCACCAGAGTCGTGGAAGGAAGCCTATATTACACTTATACCGAAAACAGAGACTGAAAAGACACAGCTTAAGAATTACCGCCCCATATCGCTGCTTAATGTGGATTATAAAATTTTTGCAGATATTTTGGCTAAAAGATTAAAAAAGGTGTTAGTAGAAGAAATTCATAAAGTCCAAGCGGGCTTTCTCCCGGGCAGACATCTGTCTGACAATATGAGGAACATAATTAACATTTTAGAAAAACTACAAGTGAATATTAATACTAAGGCAGTTTTGATATTTGTGGACGCGGAGAAAGCTTTCGATAATATTTCTTGGAATTTTATGAAGAAGAATTTACAGGGGATGGGGGTAGGCCAAGGTTTTGAAAATGGTATAGGTGCAATTTATTCAGAACAAAAAGCAAAATTAATTGTGAACAATGTAGTTACAGAAGAGTTTAAGATTGAGAAAGGAACACGACAAGGTTGCCCAATCTCTCCACTGCTTTTTATATCGGTCCTGGAGGTTTTGCTAAATATGATTAGAAAGGACCAATTGGTTAAAGGTATACAAGTGGGAGCTAAACAGTATAAACTAGGTCATTTGCTGATGACCTAGTATTGACTTTACAGGAGCCAGAATCTAGTACTAAAAGGGTACTGGAACTGATTCAAGAATTTGGACAGGTAGCAGGTTTTAAGTTAAACAAAATGAAAACTAAGGTTTTGGAGAAAAAATTAACTGTGAATGCGAGAGAGAAGTTCCAGGAGGAGACAGGATTAACATTGGTCAAGAAAGTGAAATATTTAGGGGTTAACATGACTGTCAAGAATGTGAATCTGTTTAAGGATAATTATGAAAAATGTTGGATTGAAGTTAAAAAGGACTTAGAAATATGGTCAAATTTGAAGCTATCATTGTTAGGTCGAATTGCTGCGATAAAAATGAATGTATTGCCAAGGATGTTGTTCTTGTTTCAAACATTGCAAATTATAGACAAGACGGATTGTTTCAAGAAGTGGCAGAGAGATATTTCCAGATTTGTCTGGCAGGGCAAGAAGCCTCGAATAAAATTTAAGATATTAACTGATGCTAAAGAAAGAGGTGGATTTGCCCTGCCACACCTTAAACTTTACTATGAATCAGCTGCTTTTTGCTGGCTGAAAGAATGGCTGCTTCTTGAAAACACTGATGTGCTGGATTTAGAAGGTTAACAATGTATTTGGTTGGCATGCATATTTGTGGTATGATAAGGTAAAAGCACATAAAGCATTTAAAAACCATATTGTTAGAAAAGCATTGTTTAATGTTTGGATAAGATATAAGGATTTGTTAGAAAATAAAACCCCAAGATGGTTGTCACCAATGGAAGTGAAGGCACAGAAAAAACTCAATATGGAGGCCAAATGGCCGAAATATTGGGAAATTTTGGAACAAGATGGAGACAGAGTAAAACTGCAGAGCTTTGAAAAATTAAAAAACAAAGTGCGAGATTGGCTTCATTATTACCAAATAATGGAGGCATATAACTTGGATAAAGAAGTTGGCTTCCAGGTGGAAAAATCAAAATTGGAAACAGAATTGTTAGTTCCCAGAATTAAGAATTTGTCAAGAATGTATAACTTGCTGTTGAAATGGAACACTCAGGATGAAACGGTGAAATCTGCTATGATTAAATGGGCACAAGATGTTGGACATAACATAATGATGGCTGACTGGGAACAGTTATGGACCACAGGTATGAAATTTACGGCATGTAATGCCCTAAGAGAGAATTTAATGAAAATGATTTACAGGTGGTACATGACATCAGTCAAGCTTGCAAAAATTTACCATTTGCCCGGAAATAAATGTTGGAAATGTAATGAGACTGAAGGTACATTCTTTTACCTTTGGTGGACATGCCCAAGGATTAAGACATTCTGGGAGATGATTTATAATGAATTGAAAAAGGTATTTAAATATACCTTTCTGAAGAAACCAGAGGCCTTTCTCCTGGGCATGGTCGGCCAATTGGTGCCAAAGAAGGACAGAACTTTTTTTATGTATGCAACAACAGCAGCAAGAATACTCATCGCAAAGTATTGGAAGACACAAGATTTACCCACCTGGGAAGAATGGCAGATGAAGTTGATTGACTATATGGAATTGGCGGAAATGACTGTCAGAATCCGAGACCAGGGAGAAGAGTTGGTGGAAGAAGATTGGAAAAAATTTAAAGATTATTTACAGAAATATTGTAAAATTAATGAGCTATAGAAAAATGGTGGAATGAAGTTATATGGCTTTGGCAGAAATGTTATAAGGAACTAGGTACAGATAGATTGTTAATGTATTAAAGGGAAAAAATAAGGTTAGAATATGTTAAGATTAATTACAGGACAGAAAACAGAGGAAGATGGAAATGAATTGCTGAAACAGTTAATTAAAGTAGAATACAAAAAGGGAGGCGTGAGGAAGTCAATGAAACAAGTGAATGAAAGTTAAGATTGAAAATATTGGAAGTGTTTTTAATTGTTTTTGTTTTGTTTTGTTAATTCAATGTTTCATGTAGTGTTTTTGTATTTTATTATATTGTCATGTTTAATTCTTTTTCTTTCTTTTGGTAATCTTTAAACTCTTTAAACTTTTTGTAAACTTTTTGTAAACTTTAAACTCTTTAAATCTTTAAACTTTAGAAATTACTGGAGGGAATGGAAAGGTTAGGCTCCATTTCCAGTTCAGAAAAACACTGAGAATCGAATCCCAAAATATTGTTTTATGAACTATTTTAAGAGACTTTATTTGCATTCTTTGTAATGCCTCATAATAACTACAGCAGTATGAGCCATTGTGCCCTGGCATGACTATTGAATCCACAGTCCATTTCAATTTCATTTCTCACAGGAACCCCATTGTGTGTAAAAGCCACACCTGGAAAGAAATACAGGTGCTTTTGGGAAACAACTGGATGTCCCTGACGACAAAGCAGAGTTTCCACAACTGTTAAGAACCTGTAGGTGGATGAAGGATATGAGACTATCAGAGTGATGGAAAGTTGGCTCTCTCTGTGGAGTTTTGGCAAGGAAGCGACGGAGCAGCAGTCTGCCTGCTTGGTATGTGCTTGGCATAGCCTGGACGTGCACTCCACTAGGTACAAGGACCGATGAGGCACACTGATAAAACAGCATCAGGATTTATTCATCTATAACCTTATTTGAAGTAAATCCACAACTGGGTTTGTTTTGGTCCTGCTCGCTCTGTTCAGTGGGATTGAGGAGGGGAGGGAGATAGTGGGCAAAAAGGAAATGAGGTGAGAATGTGCACCTGAGAATGTACACACAGGTGTCCGACGTCTGTCAGACTTGGTAAGGAAAGGACAGATGCACTAATGCCCATTTCGACTCTGGTTCTTCACCCACCAGTCCATCTTGTTAGTTTTCTTTCCCCTGGAATGCTTCCTCTGTGTTTTTGTTAACTTCCCCTTTGCTGCCTCATTTATCTTCTTTCCCTATTTGTCTCACTTGTTCCTTTCTATGGATTTTTAATTAAGGCCCCCTGCCTGTTTTTGTCACTCTCCATTCCCCTCGTCTCTCATCTCCATTTCCCTGTATTCCTCCCTCCACCTCCCTGCCCGCTTTCCATCTCTGGCATCCATGTCTTGCCCCTTTTAAAAGCAACCCGAGCGTATTCTTCCAAGGTTGAGCCTAGAGTGGATTGGAAATGACAGGAGCCTGACCTGCTGCTTGTCAGGGAGCAAAGGGATCAGAGTCTTGTCAGTTTCAAACTGCTTTGGAAGCAGACAAGAGCGCCTTCCAGCTTTAGCACAGTAGTAAAAGATCAAGTGCATTACAGGACAACCTCCATTTTCGCTCGCTGCTGCAGAAGGTGCTGAAATGGGCTTGTGGGTGATTGCAGTCCTGCTACATACCTGTAACAAGCCCCCTTCTCCAGACTTCTGGGGCCATTCCAGAGTGTCACTGTTTTCAGGAGGAAATCAAGCACATGCCATCAAATCCAGGTGGCCTAATGAAAGCATTCATCTTGATTTCTTTGCAGTGGGATACCTGTCCACATCTAAGCATTAGTTAGCTCTTCTCCCCCATGTGAATTAGACTGGAGCAGTCCACACCGATGTGAATTTGAATTTTTATATGAGAAGCAACTTTGGTTTTCCCCGTTCATGCCAATAGGCATCCCCTTGTGCGTTTGTCAGTACAAAATTTTGCAGTTTTCTGGTTTTGTGCAAATCTGAGGGATCCAAAGAGAAAAAATAAGCAGAAGGCTATGCTCCTCCATTACGGAGGAAATAAGTTATGAGCACAGTGGGAAAAGAAATGAAAGCAACTGTAACTTATCAGCGCATACTTTTCCAATAGCTGCATAACATCTGGGGTGGAAATTTGGTGATATGGTTTGCTGGAGCCGCTTTCTGGCTTTGTGCAAATCTGAGGGATCAGAAGGGAAAAAAAACATAGAAGGCTACACACCTTGCTCAGGAAGCATTTATGAGCATGGCTGGAAATGAAAGCATTGAGGAAGTGATGGGTGTGCCAAAGGAGCTTAGCAAAAAGTGATGATCGACCCACCCACTCCAAAACACTGAAACAAATCATCTGTGCCCCCAAGTTGACATTTTTGGAGTCTGATTTCCCACAGCTTATTGCATGGGTAGGCAAACTAAGGCCCGGGGGCCAGATCTGGCCCAACCGCATTCTAAATCTGGCCCATGGACTATCTGGAAATCAGCGCGTTTTTACATGAGTATAATGTGTCCTTTTATTTAAAATGCATCTCTGAGTTATTTGTGGGGCCTGCCTGGTGTTTTTACATGAGTAGAATGTGTGCTTTTATTTAAAATGTGTTATTTGTGGGGCATAGGAATTCATTCTTTCCCCCCCTTCAAAATATAGTCTGGCCCACCACATGGTCTGAGGGATGATGGACTGGCCCACAGCTGAAAAAGGTTGCTGGAACCCTGGATTATCCCATAGCCCTGATTTTACATGAGCCTGGTGGTGTTTGAAGACAACGCCATGTGAACTATGCAAAGTCAATGGGAGCACAAAAGTTACAAACACAAGTGTGGATAAGCCCAAAGTTAGATGGTGTTGCATTAAAGCAAGTGTTATCCTACATTGCAATGCATTTTCCCATCACTTTCCTTATCACAAAAGTCTAATTTTTGGGGAAGCAGGTTCATCACAAAATACCTCCCAGTAAACTATAATTTCACAACCTGAATTTGCCAGTATGTAATTGAATCCCACCTGATAATAGTGACAGTCTGGAAACACCCTTTGTGAAAATGAGTCAGGTTGAATGATCAATAAACACATCTTCTGGAAGTGACCTTGAGCTCTGCTTTCGTTTCTTATCTCATGCTCTCCTTTCCCTCCTATGTTTCTTCATGGTTTGCTTGCTGCTCAGGTAGCTTTTAAACATGATGTCTCTGGTTAAAGGAGAGCTGCCATCTTTTTACTCTGGCTCATCTTCTGGGTCTTTAACCACTGTATGAAAAATTCAAGAGTTATACCCCTTTGCTGTATCCTCACAGCAAGAAAATCTGTACCTGTTAGATTTTTGCTAATCATATATCTCTTATAAAGGGACAGAGCCCTATTCAGCAATCCTAATTTACATTTGTATACCGCCCTTCCTCTGATTTCACAGGGCAATTCACAACATAAAAATACAAAATGACAACACAAATTACATTATAAAAACAAGAACAACAACAAAAGCCAATAACGCCCCCCCTCCCACAAACACATTTAAAAGGATGTAGAATGATAATCAGCCAAAGGCCTGGTTAAAGAGGAACATTTTTGCCTGGCACCTAAAGGTATGTAATGAAAGTGCCAGGAGAGCAATCCACAAATGGGGAGCCAACTCAGAAAAGTCCCTGTTCTTGTGTTGCCACCCTCTGGACCTCTTATGGAGGAGGCACGCAAAGAAGGGCCTCCAATCAGGGTCATATCTAGGTTTGATGAGGCCCTAAGCTACTGAAGGTAACAGGGCCCTTTATATGTCCAGCTGTCCTTTGTCAACAACAAATTGTCACTGTGTTTTGAGTTGAATATATGCTATATGGTAATTTGTAGGGCAGCGGCTGAAGAAGGAGCAAAAAGGGTTTTCTCCTGTGTGTGTTTCTTGTGGCTGATTAGCTGTTCTCCCTGTGCAAAGGTCAGAGGGGGCAGGGTTTCTGTTGAGGTAGGTGATTAGCTGTGGGAGGAGCTTATCAGAGCTTGTAGGGCAGCGGCGCGCGCAATTTGATCTATCTTTAGATTTAGGGGAGCTAGTCTCAAACGTTTGTTGGGGGAGACCTAGGGTTTTTTTGGGGGGAGTTACTTGTCCTGTCTGCACACTTATGATGGAGGACCACTGTAGCCAGCCCCAAGGACACGTTCTCAAGATGGAGAGTGAGGGAACAGCTGCAGTCACCTGCGGTTCCTGCACAATGTTTGCCATCTTGCCAAAGGTTGCAGGCAGCTTTACCTGCAGCAATTGCATGTTGATTGCCCTCTTAAAAGACAAAGTCCAGCAACTGGAGGAACGTGTGGCTACGCTCCAAAGAATTAGAGAGCTGGAGCTCTTCTTGGAAGCAACAGAGCACACCGTCTCCACCAAGGAGGAGACAGGGGACTCCCCTCAGAAGGAGGCTAGTTCACCAACACAGGACCCTGATATATGGAGAAACGTGACTCAAAGAAGTAGGAGGCCCAGGGTTCGCTCTGATTGTTTAGAAATACACAATCGCTTTGAGGTCCTCTCCCCTAGAATGGAAGATGAAGAGCAGACTCCATTTGATGATCTCTCCCTCGTTACAGTCGATCAGGTATATGAAGACGAGCAGCAAAGTCAGTCCTCAGGGAATGTGCAGGCGACCTTGGAACGGACAGATCATGGAAGAACCCCGACCAAACCTAAGAGGAGGCGTGTAGTGGTGATAGGGGATTCCCTACTGAGGGGAACAGAAGCAGTGATCTGTGGGCCTGACAAGATGTCTCGGGAAGTGTGCTGTCTCCCCGGGGCTAAGATCCAAGATGTAACTGAACGACTACAAGGAATCATAAAACCCACTGACAAATACCCCTTCCTCTTGGTTCATGTGGGAACCAATGACACTGCAAGCAATAGCCTCCAGAAGATCAAAAGAGACTATGAGGCTCTGGGCAGGAAATTGAAGCAATTAAATGCACAAATTGTCATCTCATCTGTCCTCCCAGTTGAACGACGTGGCCCAGGGAGAGAGAGGAAAATAGTGGAAGTGAACAACTGGCTTCGCAAATGGTGTAAACAGGAACGGTTTGGATTCTTAGATCACGGACTGCAGTTTCTTGAAGATGGACTTCTGGCAAGCGATGGGCTGCACCTCACAACGGTTGGGAGGAATGTTTTTGCCAAAAACCTCAGAAACCTCATCAGGAGGGCTTTAAACTGACTAATGTGGGGGAGGAAGACAGTGCTCCTGAAGGTAGGAGTCTATCAATTGATGAACATGATCATCCAAATGTCATAGACCAAATGGAGCAAACAGCACGCAGACCTAGTGGTGGGAGGAAAAAATCCTTAAATAAGAGACACGGGGGAATGATTAATGGACTTCAATATCTGTACACTAATGCGCAAAGCATGGGTAATAAACAAGATGAGCTTGAGCTCTTGGTACAGCAAACTAAATATGACATAATTGTTGTTGTTGTTGTTGTTTAGTCGTTTAGTCGTGTCCGACTCTTCGTGACCCCATGGACCAGAGAACGCCAGGCACTCCTGTCCTCCACTGCCCCCCGCAGCTTGGTCAGACTCATGCTGGTAACCTCAAAAACACTATCCAACCATCTCGTCCTCTGTCGCCCCCTTCTCCTTGTGCCCTCCATCTTTCCCAACATCAGGGTCTTCTCCAGGGAGTCTTCTCTTCTCATGAGGTGGCCAAAGTACTGGAGCCTCAGCTTCACAATCTGTCCTTCCAGTGAGCACTCAGGGCTGATTTCCTTCAGAATGGAGAGGTTTGATCTTCTTGCAGTCCATGGGACTCTCAAGAGTCTCCTCCAGCACCATAATTCAAAAGCATCAATTCTTCGGCGATCAGCCTTCTTTATGGTCCAGCTCTCACTTCCATACATCACTACTGGGAAAACCATAGCTTTAACTATACGGACCTTTGTTGGCAAGGTGATGTCTCTACTTCTCAAGATGCTGTCTAGGCCTGTCATTGCCCTTCTCCCAAGAAGCAGGCGTCTTTTAATTTCGTGGCTGCTGTCACCATCTGCAGTGATCATGGAGCCCAAGAAAGTAAAATCTCTCACTGCCTCCATTTCTTCCCCTTCTATTTGCCAGGAGGTGATGGGACCAGTAGCCATGATCTTCGTTTTTTTGATGTTGAGCTTCAGACCATATTTTGCACTCTCCTCTTTCACCCTCAATAAAAGGTTCTTTAATTCCTCCTCACTTTCTGCCATCAAGGTTGTGTCATCTGCATATCTGAGGTTGTTGATATTTCTTCCGGCAATCTTAATTCCGGCTAGGGATTCATCCAGCCCAGCCTTTCGCATGATGAATTCTGCATATAAGTTAAATAAGCAGGGAGACAAAATGCAGCCTTGTCGTACTCCTTTCCCAATTTTGAACCAGTCAGTTGTTCCATATCCAGTTCTAACTGTAGCTTCTTGTCCCACATAGAGATTTCTCAGGAGATAGATGAGGTGATCAGGCAATAGTCATCACTGAAACCTGGTGGGATAAGTCCCACGACTGGAATGTAAAAATGGAGGGTTACAATCTATTTCAGAGAAACAGACCAGGCAAGAAAGGAGGAGGAGTGGCGTTATATGTCAGGGATGTGTATACCTGTGAAGAGATCCAAGATTTAGAACCTCAAAGCCAAAGTGAGAGCATTTGGGTCAAAATTAAGGGAGAGATGAATAACAGGGACCTCATTGTGGGAGTTTACTATAGATCTCCAAGCCAAACGGAGGACATAGATGATGCCTTCCTGGAACAGATGGCCAAGCATGCAAAAGGAAGGGAGATAGTAGTAATGGGGGACTTCAATTACCCGGATATTTGCTGGATGTCAAACTCAGCCAAGAGCATAAGGTCAAACAGATTCCTCACTGGCCTTGCAGACAACTTCATTGTCCAGAAAGTGGGAGAAGCAACAAGAGGAACAGCCATTTTAGATCTGGTCCTAACCAATGTTGATGACCTGGTTAGTGGGGTAGAAGTGGAAGGATCATTAGGCGCGAGTGATCATGCTCTTCTGAAGTTTACTATACAGCGGAAAGGAGCAGCCAAGCATACCAGGACTCAATTTCTTGACTTTAAGAAAGCCGACTTCATAAAACTTAGGGAAGTGCTGGGTGAGATCCCATGGACAGTAATACTAAAAGGAAAGGGAGTTCATGATGGCTGGGAGTTTGTTAAGAGGGAGATAGTAAAAGCACAACTTCAGGCAATACCAATGAGACGGAAACATGGAAGGTGCCTAAAGAAGCCAGGGTGGCTATCTAAAGAACTTTTAACTGAATTAAGATTAAAAAAGGATGTGTACAAAAAATGGAAAAGGGGGGAAACCACCAAAGAGGAATTCAAACAAATAGCCAGCACGTGTAGACACAAAGTCAGAAAAGCTAAAGCACAGAATGAACTCAGGCTTGCTAGAGAGGTTAAAAGCAACAAAAAAGGCTTTTATGGGTATGTTCGTAGCAAAAGGAAGAACAAAGAAACCGTGGGGTCACTCAGAGGAGAAGATGGTGAAATGCAAACAGGGGACACAGAAAGGGCTGAACTCCTCAATGCCTTCTTTGCCTCAGTCTTCTTCGATAAAGAAAACAATGCCCGACCTGAAGAATTTGGAGCAAATGATTCAGCAGAGGAAACACAGCCCAGAATAACTAAGGAGATAGTACAAGAATACTTGGCTAGTTTAGATGTATTCAAGTCTCCAGGGCCAGATGAACTGCATCCAAGAGTATTAAAAGAACTGTCAGATGTGATCTCAGAACCACTGGCAGTCATCTTTGAGAATTCCTGGAGAACAGGCGAAGTCCCGGCAGACTGGAGGAGGGCAAATGTTGTCCCTATTTTCAAAAAGGGGAAAAGAGAGGACCCAAATAATTACCGCCCAGTCAGTCTGACATCAATACCAGGGAAGATTCTGGAGCAGATCATTAAGCAAACAGTTTGTGAGCACCTAGAAAGGAATACTGTTATCACCAATAGTCAGCA